>NC_051308.1:151899957-154299957 GCF_015220235.1 Choloepus didactylus | reverse complement strand
AACCCTGTTATACTATTGATACAGAGGATTTTATTGGTTTTTGAATGTTGAACTAGTCTGTTTTACCTGTGTTGTGATGTATAATTCTTTCTCTTACTGGTTTCTATTTGCTTATATTTTATAAAGGATTTTACACTAAATTCATGAGAAACTTTGTTGGTAGTTTTCTTTTCTTCTTGTATCAAGGTAATATTGACCTGATAAAAGGAGTTGAGGAAATATTCCCTCTTCTATTTACTGGAAGAGATTATGTGATAGTTATAGGACTGACTGTTCAGATTATGTATATCATATTGCATGAGGTTTCATAGTTTATGCTTTTTGAGGAGTTCTGTTTCATCTGAGTTGAATACTAGTATGCAGAGTTGTTGGTAGTATTTTTTAATTTTTCTTTTAAAGACTGCAGCATCTATAGTGATATTCTGTTTCATTTTTGATATTGTAATTTGTCTTTTCTCTGTCAGTCTTGCTAGAGGTTTATCTATTTTATTGATACCTTCAGAGAATCAGATTTTGTTTCATTGAGTTTTCTCTTAATTTTTTTGATTTCTTCTCTTATTTTTGTTGCTTCTTTCTTCCTGCTTTGTGTTTATTTTGCTCTTTTTTCTGGTTTCTTGGGGTGGAAGTTTAGATTATTGGTGGGAGACCTTTTCTAATGTAAATATTTTTCAGTACTGCTTTAGCTATGTTTCACATATTTTAATACATTGTATTTTCACTTCTGTGTGTTCAGAACACAGAACACATTCAGTTTTGTGTATTTAAAAATTTCCTTGGAGGCTTCCTCTTTGAACCATGGGTTATGTAGAAGCGTGCTTTTAATTTCCAAGTGTTAGGAGATTTTTCTTATTATCTTTCTATTATTTACAGAACTCTGCTATTTTATTATTTGTTTTCTACTTGTTCCTTCTGTTTAGTCCTTCTCTGCTTCCCGTTGTTGCCTTCCTATGGGTTACTTGAAAATTTTTTATAATTGTGTTTTGATTTGTTTATGGTGTTTTTTGAGTATATCTCTAGGTTTGGTTTTTTTTTGTTTTTTTTTTTAGTGATTACTCTAGGGTTTACAGTATACATGTATAACTTAACACAGACTATTGGTATGGACATTTTACCACTTTGAGTGAAATATATAAATCTTCCCTCTCTTTAGGTCCCTTTACCCTTCTCATTTAAAAAATACAGTTTTATCTTCAGTTGCCAATCATGATTTTAAAAACTCAGGAGGAGAATTAGTCTATTACATTTAACTCTGTTTTTACCTGTTTTGTTGTTTCTTCTTTCTCTCTGAAGTTAGAAACCTCTTTATGTTATCATTTTCTTTTGGTTTGGAGAAATTCCTTTAGCCATTCTTTAAGGGTTATGACTGCTGACAACAAATTCTACTTTTTCTTTGTCTGAGAATGTCTTTATTTCCCCTTAATTGCTGATAGATATTTTCGATGGGTGTAGAATTTGGTGTTATTTTCTTTAAGCAGTTAAATTGTGTGGTACTTTGTTCTTGTTTCCATCATTTTGTTGAGAACTTCACCAGTTTTCTCTGGCTGTTTTCAAAAATAACTTTGAGGTTTTCAGAAGTTTGATTTGAAGTATCTTGGCTTTCTTTGGATTCTTTCTGTTTATCCTATTTGCAGTTCACTCAGCTTCTTGAATCTGTAAGTTTATTTCTTTCACCAGATTTTTGCAGTTTTCAGCCATTAATTTTTTTTTTTTTTTTCTGTTTGTTGTTGGTTTTTGTTTTGGTTTTGTTTGATTTTGTTTGGTTTGGTTTGGTTTTTTTGCTTTTTTGGTTTGCAGCCACACAAAAATATATTTCCTTTCTTTTTGGGGTTCCAGTGACACAAATATTAGATCTTTTGTTATGTCCTACAAATCTTTGAGATCTTTTTCATTTTTTTTTTTTTTTAAATTCCATTTTCTTTCTATTGTTCAGATTGGGGACCGTCTGTTGATTTGTCTTCATGTTTAATGACTCTGTCATTTCCAACCTGCTGTTGAGCCCATCCAGTGAGTTTTAAAATTTTAGTTACATTTGTTCTGTACTTTCTTTGGTCCTTTTTTTAATATCTTCTGTTATTTCCTAAGGTTTTCTATTCATCTAGTTTAAGAGTGTTCATAATTGCTTGTTTAAGCATTTTTATGATAACTGCTTTAAAATTCTTGTCAGTGAATTTCAACATCTGTTTTGGCATCTGTTAATTGTCTTTTGTCATTTAAATTGTCATTTTCCTGCTTCTCAATATGAATCATTTTCAGTTATATCCTGGACATTTTTGGAATTGGTATTATGTTATTAAACTCTGTATCCTATTTAATTCTTCTATTTTAGCAGGCATATTTTAGTAGGCAGTCACTTTGTTTAGGTTAAGCACACAGGACCTGACCTGTTTTTGTGGGTTGTGGTTCCAAACCTAATTTAGTTTTCAGGGCCCTTGCAATGTTATTCTGGCCTGCTTCATTTGTGTACTACCTGAAGGCTATTCTGAAAACCTGGGTTTCACAGTATAGTTCATTTCTTAAAAATTTTCTCATATTAATTTGTGTCGTTTTGATGTGTGGGTTTCTAAGCATTCTGCCCATGACTGTCATGAAGATTTAAAGAATCCTCTCTCCATTTTCCTCCTCTCCATGATCTTCCCCTCAATCTCTTGTTGGCTTGCCATTTTTGGGTGGGGTGTAATTCTAGACTCCACAGTTGGTCTTCCTTGACAAAACACCTTTGGAGGAGGGTAGCGCCACCCAGACCACTTGCTACTGCCTGGAGAAGGACAATAGTCAAGAATTTCCACTCCTTATCAGCTGATACCACTAATTTGGGGGCAGGAGCACCACATTTTCTACTGCCAGATATGGAGACAAGAGATCATACTCCCTACTGTGTTTCCTCTGGCACCTCTAAGGTGGTGGAGGAGAATGTTGCCATTGTCTGCTTGCTTTTGTGTGAAGTAGGAGTGCCGATTCCCCTCTAGATCTCTACAGTGCAGCCCTGGCAGGAGAGGAAAACACCATCTTGGGTCCTATGGTACTTCTGGGTACAGGGCAGTAGACTTGACTCCCCAGTTGGTCTCTGCTGATTGTCTCACTGGCAAGGAGGGGGTGCTCCATTCTGGCCCCGGCTGCTTCCAGGTGAAGAACATTTCAGACACTCCACTTCATCTCTGCTGGCACCACACTGGTAGAGGTGGAAGGCACTGCCCAAGGTACCTGCTACTGCCACACTGCCTAGGCTACTGCTGCCAGATGAGAAGTCCAGATTCCTCTCTGAGTCTCCCCTGGCATAGCACAAAGTCTGGAGAAGCCTGTGATAAAAAGAAAACCCAGAAAATTCACCTCTTTGTGTTCCTCAAATCCTGAAGTTCTGCCTCCCTCTTTTCTCTTTTCAGAGTCCTTCAATGATTGGGTGAGGTAGACCTTAGAGGCAAAGTTCAGTTTTTATCACATCTTATCAAGGGTCCATAATATCAACTTGATTTATCACTTTTGATATTAACCTTGATCATCTTGTTCAGGTAGTATTTATTTGTCAGTTTTCTCCTGAGTATAAATTTACTCTTTCCCCCCCTACTTTCCATATTGTTCTCTTTGGAGGGATGTCACTATGCCCAGCCCCATACCTTAGGTGTAGGGACTTATGTTCTGCCTCCTTGAAGGTAGATTACATAAATTATTTCAAATTCTTTTAAATGGGAGATTTGTCTCTTTTCCCTAATATATTTATTTACTTAATCATCTGTTATATCAGTATGGACTCATGGATATTTATTTTATAATCCAATATCTTGTTATAATGCAGTACTATTATTTCTTTTGTTGCCCAGATTGTTCCATTTTTGGCCATTGGGAGCGCTTTCTTTTGGCTCCTGTGCCCCTTTGACATACCTTCATCAGTATGGGGTGTTTGAGATTTTTTTGAGCGCTTCCTTACTTTTTGGCCCTAGAAGACCCTGCACAGTCATTTTGTGTATTTCCTATTCCAGTCCTATAATCAGCCATTTGTCCAAGAAAAAAAAAAAAGCTGTGTAAAATAAAACCAAAATTTACTAGTGGTACCCTATAGAAAAAGGGTGGAAACCTGACTCATTAGCTTTAGCTTTATGGTGTAAAACAAGGTTGTTTAGAGTATCAGTGTATACAAGCACTTATAAGGAACATCAGTAGGTATTGGAACAAAAACATGCATAGCTCTAGAATTGCAGTTATATTACTAAATTACAGAGATAAAATTTGAAGTAATTATATAGATAACTATATACTTAGGAACTAGATATATTAGGTGGGGCTCTGATTTGTGATAAAAGATATCCATGTCAAACTTGGTGAAGCAAAAAATTAACTGGCTGTCACTGGGACCACAAAAAGTTCAGTGTGTAGTGTGTGTTTGCTTTAAAGCATTGCTGGGTTTAAATGCTCAAGCTATGTCCTTAAGTTTAATTCTCACTTTTGGTTTTTTCTGGATTAGCTTTGTTTTCTGGCCCTCTGTGATATAAAAAGCCCTCCCCTTCCCAGTAGTTTCAAACTTTCATGGCATTTATAACTGATGTTCTCAGGAGAAGAGCTTCTGTATCAATCCCTGAAAGAGGAATCTTAGTGGCCCTACTTCAATCACATGCCTACTCACAGACTAATCAATCATTGAATCTAAGGTTTGGATATTGTGGTCTGTATGCAGCATATGCCTACCTTTGTGGCAGGGACAGAGGGAAAGCTCCACAAAGTCAAATGACGTACAGGAAAGACAGTTCCAATGGGAAGGAAAGCAAGGTAATTTTTAAAAAAACAAATATCTATTAAAATAGTGAACAATTTTTATGTGTACTTTTTTTAACAGGAGGATTGTTGTCCCTACATCCTTCATAAAGTTTCGGTGGGGTGGGGGAGGGAGGGATTAGCAGGCAAAGAAAGGGAAAATATATTTTTCTGGATAATGATGTTACTCACATCCGTATCTCAAATTAGATTGTTGTACTTTTATTCATTGAGAGTCAATAAAAGTAATTAATAATAATTGTACTTAAAAAGACTAGTAATAATGATTTGTTGTTTCTAAGCATTCTGTCAGCATACTGGGTGGTTTGTCTGCTGGTTTTACCTGGGCTTGCTAATACAGCTCCATCCAGCTGGTGGCTAAGCTAGACTGGAATGTCCACTGTGGCCTTCCATGTCTGATACCTCAGCTGGAATGACAGCAACAGCTGGGATGCTTTGGTTCTCTTCCACATGGCCTCTTTCCACATGGTCTCTTTCGTCCTCAGAGGGCCTCCCTCTCTGGTAGAATAGCCTGGACTTCCTTATATAGCAGTTGGATTTTTATGAGTGAAAACAGAAGCTATGAGTCCTCTTGACACCTTTGCTTGAAACTCCTGAACATCAGCGATATGTGATGATATCAGCCACATTCTATCAGTCAAAGCACGCCAACTCCGTAGGGAGGCAGGATTCATTTGAGGTCACTTTGTAAGAATTCACCATAACCTCACAACTGGTTTCCCTGCTTTTCCCTGTTCCCCTCAAATCTGTTCTTAATACTGTAGGTCAGACTTGTCACATCTTTGCCTAAGTAAACCTGGTTTTGACTCCATTTCATTCAAAGTAAAAGCCAGAATCTTTACATTGGGCCATGGGACCTATGATCTGACCTTAATCAAATAAGGATTTTTTAAAAATTAGAAACAAGAGATCCAAATGTAATCAGCCTAGGACTTGTGTAGCAGTTCAGTTAACTCATCAGGGACCAAGACTCTTTCTGCTCTGCCAACCTTAGTTTGTTGGTTTTGTCTTATTCTAAGCTGCAAAAGAGTCTGATGACGTGAGAATTTTATCTGTGCACTTTGTTGCATCTGACAAAATGGGAGTTTTCATAGTAAGGATAATGGGAGGATGCATATTGTGTAGGCAGTCTTATTTATTAAGAAAGATATTTTCATGTCTTTCTTAATAAATTGAATACCTGAAATAAAGAGGGATTGTGTGTAGCATTCAGAAAATGTTTTGAATTATTGAATTTTTAAAAAAACTAAAAGACAGGAATGCCAATCACAGTTTTGCAAATGAGCAGACAGGCACAGAGAGATGGGATAACGTGTTTGGGTTGCATAGCTAGTGACAGAGGGTTAGTGTTAGAACTGCTTTCTGACAGAGAGTAGTCTTCTCTGACACACAAGCTTGGATTAGAGTACTGTTAGAGAGGAAGAGGAAGTGTGTCCTGTCAGTATTCCTGGCTGAAGGAATGTAATATCTATTGATTGATGCAAAACAATCAGCACAGGGTGTAGTTCAAATATAGGGAAATGGGTGCTCCAAAGAACTCCTCTAAGAAGGCAGTATGGGTAAAGGAGTCAGGAAACTAGTATGTTCAACCCAAACATGTCTCTGACTTTTCATTGTGACGTTAGGCAGGTTGCTTAGCTGCTTTGAACCTGTTGTCCTCAAAACTAAAATCAAGGGAGTTAGACTAAATGATCTTTGAAATTCCTTCTAGTTAGAACAGTATATGACTCATTGTACTCGGTGGGTTTTTAAGGTACTCTAAAATTTCTTGGCATCTATCAGGTCACACAGTTTTATATTTCTGAAATGTAGAGAAAGTAACAGGTTTTTCTCTTCTTCTCTGGGACTTTTGCCAATGAGGAGTAAACATCCTCTCCTGTCTCCCTAAATGAAGCACTTGGTCAAAAGTGACAGACTTTTCTCTTCATTTTGTTCTTTGAATCTGGTTTTGTTCTTATTTCAATATTTTACTTAATTTTACTGTGAATTTAGTAGAATGGAAAATTTTAGTATAGTAAATTGAAAATGTTAATTTGTTTTTGTCTAAAGATCAGAATTTATTTCATAAAATAAAAATAATTGGATTTATCAAATACATATTTACACATTTGTGTATTTGAAATACTTGACTGGCAAATAATATGGTGTAATTAAAGTGGCATGTGTAGTCTCATCCCTTGCAGAGGAATTGTGTTGACTAAAAATAGCCTAGTTAAATAGCCAATATACTGTGGTATAAAATATAATTATAAGCTTTTTTGCATTTGTCAAAATTAAGATAAAAGTGAAAGTTAGTTTTGGTTTCTTTTAAATAACATCTTTTCCTCCCTTTCCCTAATAGAGAGGCAGTGCATGTTCCTTGCTAAAAAATTGAGTAAATATGGAAAACTTTGAAGAAGAAAATAAAAATTTCTCTTAATTTTTCTACTCAGAGGTAATTATTATTAATAATATTTTCTTTTAGTCTTTTTTTATTCATATTTTAAGCATAGTTTGAAATAAAACTGTATATATGAGAGTATGTCAGGGTGTACACACTGCTGTGGAATGAGAAAGGGAGTAAAGAGAAACCTTTCCTTATTATGCTAGACTATTTGATATTCTTTTGTTATGACCCTTCCTTAGCACCATAAACTTTCTCTTTCCTGTAAGTTGATTTAAAGCTCCTGCTGTTTGTAAGCTTTATAAGAGAAGGGGGTCTGTGCCCAGCACGGTAGCTTGACATTTTTTTGTTCAATTTAAAAATTACTGCATGACAACCTTCAGAAAGAATGAAGTTCTGATACATGCTACAACACAGATGAACCTTGCAGGCATCATGTTCAGTGAAGTAAGCCAGACACAACAAGATCTCACTCAGATGAAATAATTAGAATATGCAAATTCAGAGTCAGAAATTAGAATATAGGTTACCAGGGGTGGGGATAGGGAATGGGGAGTTAATGCTTAATTGGTACAAGTTTCTGTTAAAGGTGATGGAAAAGTTTTGGTAGTGGATGGTGGGGATGGTAGCATGACACTATGAATGTAATTAACACCACTGAATTGTGTATTTGAAAGTGGTTAAAATGGGAAACTTTATGTCATATATATGTTACCAAAATTTAAAAACAAACAAATATAAAACTGTACAACAAAGTATAAAATTTTTGTTTTACATATTTTCAACTTACTTTTTATGAAGGCTATTTCCTTATGGCCGATCTCTTGCCAAAGTTACAATTTGAAAACTTTTTGTTGATTTAATATGTAAAAATAGTATAGTCTGTTCTGTCTTAGCACCATTTTTCTTTATTGCAGATTAATTCATATATGATTAGTTAGCAAGAGGGTGATAGAAGTATAACATGGTAATCTTTCCTGGAATTTTCACATGGAATTATTCCCAGAATGTTAATATTTGAAGTGAGTTTTCTTTGGTAAGTTTAGAGAAAGCTTTAACAATATGTGAGAACCTTAAAACAAAAGCTGAATTTCTGTATAAATTTCATTTATTCCCTGTATTTTAGACCTGTGTTGTTACTAATGAGCGTCTTCTCTCAAACTAATTGTCATTGATTTGTAGATAAAATGTCTTTTCTCTTTGTTTGCCTTTGTTTTTTATTTCATTTATCTTATTTGCAATTTGGTGTGACCTTTCAGTCTAGGGATTATTATCATTTTTCAGTTCTGGAAAATTCTCGTCTATTTATCTCTTCATATAGTGCTTCTCCCAAAGCTTCTTTATTCTTTTATTGTGGTGCTCTTATTAGATGAATCCTGGATCTTCTCTTTCTATTTTCAATCTTAACCTCTTTTTCATAATTTTTATCTTTTTATCTCTGTATGATGAATTCAGAGTAATTTTCTTAGATTTATCTATCTGCCAGCATACTAATTAATTATCTGTCTCTAATCTGCCATTTAACCTATCCAATGAGTTTTTATTTATTTTGGTTCCTTTGAAAATCCACCTATTGTTTAATCTTTTTTTTTTTTTTTTTAATTCAAGATCTCTATTCTTTTTTTTGTTTATTTGGTCACTTGAAGCATACTTACTTTCAAAACATTTTGATTGTTCTAGTATAGATCTTAAGGGTATTAATTTCACTAATGGTTTCTTTGTGTTTGGATTTGATCCATCTGATTGAATGACTGCATTAAGGATATACATGATAAGAAATTTAAAGTACACTATAAAATAAGTGGGATTAACCATGAAAGACTTTTTGAAATATTTTTTGAGCAAGTATTTGGTGATCATGGACTTAGATTGTAGTGAAGGAAATAAAGGCATAAGAAAGAGATGGGAAAGAATGTTTCAACAGCAAGTGTTAGAAAAACTTGAATGGAGTGGCTAAGCTGGTGATACCAGAGGTAAGAGGTGTGGAAAATTATGGGGTTTCTTTTATATACAGATGGTTGGTGGAGGTTCCCAAACACTACTGAGTCTAATTTTCTGCTTAGGATTAGGTCATGGGTCTCTTTCTTTCCCTCTCTTTCTCTCACCCCCCCCACCCCCTACATACCTTTTAAGCATATTAATGAATATTAAAGAGAGTTTGTGATTTGAGGCTGGATCAGACTGCTTTGTTTTGAAAAGATAAGAAAGGATATCCTGTTTACTTTGGGGGAGGTATGAAATTTTACAGAGTAGAAACTTCTTTTGAATGGTAGATGAAAACGTTAAACTTGTAAACATAAATATAATGTAGATGTTGTAGATAGATAACTAATGGTTGTAACAGAATCTATGGAGATATGGGTTGTCACTGAAGATTATCACTGGTTAAATTGCTGTTTATTTTACTGAAGCTAATTCAGCTTACCCAGGTCAAGATTATTTAATTGCCTAATAGTGATTTCTGGCATTTAGGATATAATTGTTTTTATTTTTTTTTTTTTTTAGGTTAGAGACAGAATTCAGTAGATAAAAATTTTATTTCTTTGCCTAATAGTGATTTCTGGCATTTAGGATATAATTGTTTTTATTACTTTGTAGGGTAGAGACATAATTCAATAGATAAAAATTTTCAATTGTTTCAAACACAAGGAAATCATATTTTCCAGTAAGTTTTACAGTTAATATTGCACCTAAAATTTTTAACAGGAAGTACTGTAACCTTTCCTATTTGCTGTCAGAGGGCATTTGTTTATCTTAAATTATTAACTATATTGTATATATACTGTGCTCCTTTCCAAAAGTTATATAAGCCATGTCACAAACTATGAAAGTAAAATATGGTTGCTAAGAAAGAAAAAAATAGGTCCATGGATAGGAAGAAGCAAAAGCATGCTAATCATAATAGCTAGTGTAGTTGCTACAAGCAAATATCAGTTTTGCCTTTGAGCATCCTAGAATACGAATTCTGTATTAGAAAAAGAGAAACAGGAGTTCCTTGGCAGTGACAGATCTTCCTAAATTCTAAAAAAGAATATTAAATAATGTAATGGACAAATAATTTTAAACAAAAACTCTTCCAGACTTAGGCCATGCCCTCAAATTGCCATAATCTTTGGGTGATCAGATAAGAAAAGGGATAATTATTTAAATAAGATCCACACTGTCAGAGCACACAAAAGAGGCATGTAACTTTAAGGGTATACATGGGAGGACATTCTTCAGGAAGAGTTGTGGTGAATTTTGCAACAAAGTAGTTAACTGGGCTACGGGGGGTTGGAAGAAATAATTGAAGAAGGAAAGAAAGATGTGCAGCATGTCTCCTCAAATAAGTTTCCATAATTTGATATGATTGGGGTTTAGGGAGCAAATTGAAAAGAAAAAGACGTTGATGTAGGCAGGGGCCTTCAAAGGATACACATCAAATACAGAAGCCATTTTCATATGATAGTTTCTTTTAACAACTTTAATGCTTAGTACTACTATTTCCCTACTTTTTGGGGGCACCTCAGCAAACTCAAGGTGCTACAGGATATTTTAAAATTTTGAGGAAACATGCTTCATTTGTTGGAGTCTATGTGAATTAACTGGAGACAGTTTACAGCTTCAATGTTAGACCATTTTGCATTCCCTTTGCAAAGCTGTGTTTTTAGCAGTTGCTGTGAAAAATCAAGTGCTTTTGTAAAAAACAAGGTGAAATAGTAAATCTGAACCCAAATTTTAAGAAATAATGAAGTATTCAATAATCCAACACATCCACTAGTACGTGTGGTGATTAAAGAATGAAATAAAAATGTTGTTTTTTCTTACAGTTTATGTGTATTATTTCAAATGGCTACTAATTGTTAAAAGTATTTATTAAGTTATTTGTACCTTACTACTCAGTGAAGGGAACTGTTAGGTATTTCTTTTGGCTTATGGGGCACAAGGAAAAATTACTGCAATTCTAAGGCTGTCATGAAGCAAGAAATTTTGGGAACCGCTGACATAGTACATAATATTAAAGCTCAAATTTGTGAAAGCAATTCATGTTCTGTATGTGATGTTTTCTTATATGTCTATAAGGATTAAAAATAAAAATATCTAGAGGAATGCAATTAGCATAAACTTTTTTCATCTAACTATTGTTTGAATCAATCACAATAGACAGTCCTGCTAGACAGCAGGAATTTGGGATTTTTATTCTTTGACAATAGTCAAATATGGTAGTATTTTTGATAGCCAGCCAATGTAGATTGATAAGCTTTGGAAATAAATAAATGGGTGGTAGGACTTAAAATCCATTATAAAAATTGAAAAACCTGGACACTATTTTGGCCAATATACAAGGATCATTGTACATCTGTATAGATAAAATCAAAATTTTAAGGTTAATGGGTATAGATCACTATTCCAAGGATTCTTAAACTAGGATCCACTGAACTTGGAAATTTTACATACATAATGCAAAATTTTCTTTGTTCTGTTTTTTTTTTCTTTAAAAATCAGAGTTTCAAAGGTTCATTCTAAAAAGATTAAGAACAGATTTATAGATTAACTACTTCATTATATGATGTGTCTGAGGACACAGGGTAAATTGGTACCAAAGCCAAGACTAGATTACATGGCTACCATTAATTCACTTTTCCCCTTATTTTGCATGATACATATTTTTTAGAGATTGAAAATTAGATGCAAAAGGCACCTGCACCAGGCATTTAAATGGAGCTTATGTATACTGCTGTGTTGAATTCCCAAAGATATTAAAGAAAATCTTTAATATGTCTGTGATTCAAAACATACCTAAAGGGTGTACAATGAAATGTAAGTCTCTCTCTCTTTTTCATATCCTTTGGGAACTTAGAGGTAACATCTCTAGTTTTATGTGTTTCAGAACTTAAAAAAATTTAAACCATAGTATCATAGAAATGGACTTCAAAATACTGAATTTTATACAAATAGCTAGAACATAACTTTGGTCATTTTAAATGTAGAATAGATAAGCTTCCCTGATTTGGTTTTCATATTTAGTTAACCAACTATGTTGTGTATTACACTAGCTTCTAATTATGTCAGTAAAATTAACAGTTTTCAGTTAGTGGTGGAATATATAAATGGAAGCCCGAATATAGTCTCCTAAACCCTAATGCATTTAACTCACTAAAAAGTGTCATAGGGTATTTTAGTTTGAATGTGTTTTTCAAATAATGCTATTTACTGAGTGGGCAAAGTTTTTGAACTTATGATTTTGTATGTTTATGATAAAGGTAAATAAGTGGTTAGTCTATGACTTACGAAGAGAATTAAATGTAATAAAGGACTACCTTATGCTGCAAATCCAGTTTTGTCCTTTTGCTGCACATTACTAAGCAGCTAACTTTACTAAATTCCCATCTTTGTGCCTTTTTCTTTCTCTTTAGGGGGATTCCCGAAGTCTTTCATTTTCTGAGAATGTGAATGCTGCTCAAAAATTAGACTTTTCAGACACGATGGTGCAACAGAAATTGGATGATATCAAGGATCGAATCAAGAGAGAAATAAGGAAAGAACTGAAAATCAAAGAAGGAGCTGAAAATTTGAGGAAAGTGACAACAGATAAAAAAAGCTTGGCTTATGTAGACAACATTTTGAAAAAATCGAATAAAAAACTAGAAGAGTTGCATCACAAGCTACAGGAACTAAATGCACATATTGTTGTATCAGATCCAGAAGATGTTACAGGTATAGTATAGTTGTTTCTACGGTATACTAACAAGAAGTGTATCATTTTATAAAATTGTAAGTTTGGTGACATTTATAACTTCAGGTTTTTCTAAAAGTACAGAGACTTTTTTTCTTTTATGATTAAGGTGTTGTCTACATTCTGTTCAGCAGTGCAGTGGATGGATATGAAAACTGAAATGTTTACTTAGAGATGAGTAACTCTGCTATTTACTGTCTTACCGTCAGTAGAACATTACTTATTTTCCTGTAGTAATATTTTGTATGGAATCAACCACATGCTCATACCTGATTCATCCTTGCAATCAATAGCACAAGTTATCTAGATGACTTTTCAAAGTTAAAAATGCGTTCTATGACCAAGGGATATTTTAATTTTTTTGCAAATGTAATCAAACTTACAGTCTTTCTTCTTTGTACCTTAGCAACTGAATTAACAACTAATCAACTAGACATACTGCTGAAAAAAGATGGAGTAGGAGGAGAAATAAGCTGAACATTCCTTTCCTTTTTTTCCTCCTGTATGTAGAGAAAATATAAAGGAAAAAACAAAACCTATAATCCCAACCTCAGGGCATAATTTTTAAACAATGCAATTAACAGATGCTCATTGTTGGAAAATGTTCAGTAGTACAGAAAGTAAGAATGAAAAAACAACCTCTCCTCTCTCCACTCCAGGTTCTCTCCCTAAAAGTAACATTACTAATATTTTTTGTATATCCTTTGAAAAAAAATTTCTATGTTCACACCAATATCCATCTGTCCATACATACTTTCTTTCTAAAACTTTTCACATAAAAAGTCATGTTAGACAAGTTAGACTTACTAACTTGGAGTACTTTTCATATCAGCTGGTACATACATATGTACCTTATTATTATTATTATTATTTTCAGTTTGCATTAATTGTATTTTTCCCCAGTATCACCCCATTTTTAACACATTGCAAGGTTGACATGCATTTGTTCTCTCTCATTTAAAAACATATTTTTACATTTTATCACAGTTGTTGAGCATTCTAGATTTCACTGAGTTATACAGTCCAAGTCTTTGTTTCCTGTTTCCTTCTGGTGTCCCACATGCTCCTAACCTTCCTCTTTGAACCATACTCACAGTCATCTTTGTTCAGTGTACTCACATTGTTGTGCTACCATCACCCAAAATTGTGTCCCAGACCTCTCACTCCTGTCTTTTCCTGTCTTTTCCTATCTGTCTGTAGCACTCCCTTTAGTATTTCCTGTAGAGCAGGTATCTTGTTCACAAACTGTCTCATTGTCTATTTGTCAGAGAATATTTTAAACTCCCCCTCTTATATGAAGGAAAGCTTTGTTGGATATAGGATTCCTGGTTGGCGGTTTTTCTCTTCCAGTGTCTTAAATATGTCACACCACTTCCTTCTTGCCTCCATGGTTTCTACTGAGAAATCCATGTGTAGTCTTATCAAGCTTCCCTTGTGTGTGATGGATCACTTTTCTCTTGCTGCTTTCAGGATTCTCTCTTTGTCTTTGATGTTAGATAATCCGATTATTAAGTGTCTTGGGTAGATCTATTCAGATCTATTCTGTTTGGGTTACGCTGCGCTTCTTGGATCTGTAATTTTATGTCTTTCATAAGAGATGGGAAATTTTCATTGATTATTTCCTCTATTATTGCTTCTGCCCCTTTTCCCTTCTGTTCTCCTTCTGGGACACCCATGAGACATACATTCATGTGCTTCATGTTGTCATTCAGTTCCCTGAGACATTGCTCATATTTTTCTGTTCTTTTCCCTATCTGTTCTTTTGTGTGTAGGATTTCAGGTTTCTTGTTCTGCAGTTCCTGAATGTTTTCTTCTGCCTCCTGAAATCTGCTATTGTATGTCTCCGTTGTGTTTTTCATCTCTTGTGTTGTGCCTTTCATTTCCATAGATTGTGCCAGTTGTTTTTTCAAATTTTTGATTTCTACCTTATGTTCGCCCAGTATTTTCTTTATATCCTTCATCTCTTTCGCCATATCTTCCCTGAACTCGTTGATTTAGTTTTTGAATTGATTTAGCATATTTCTTTGAAAATCTTTAATTGATTGTTTCATTAAAGTGAAACAATATCTCAACTGTGTGTAAGTTTGTTCCTTTGACTGGGCCATATCTTTGTTTTTCCTAGTGTCGTTTGTAGTTTTCTGTTGTCTAGGCATCTGTTTTCCTTGGTTACCCCAATCAAATTTTCCCAGCCCAGAACAGGTTCAGATCTCAGAATGGGGTTGTATTCAGTTTCATGTTTCCCTGAGGGCGTATCTGAGAAGATTGACAGACTTTCCTGTGAGGCCTCTAGCCGCTGTGCTTTTCCGAACCTGCCCAGCAGGTGACGCCTGTCAGCCTGTTGCTCCTGACTGGTGTAAGGAGGTGTGGCCCCTTTAGTTCTCAGCTTAGGTTGTTTCTGTTTTGGCTGTTTTCCCCCAGACCCTGGGGTTTGAGTTCTGAAGGGAAGGCCGGCACTAGAGCTGGGCCCCACCTCCTTCCTCATAGGGAAGATACACCCCCTAGGGAGTTGTCTTCTGCATATGAATTGCTCCTTTATCTTTCTGACTCTGTTAACTCCATCCCTGTCTGGGTCAGAGCACTGCAAACTGAAAATGGCTGAGGCTGTCTCCACTGAGCCACTCAGCTTTGAGAGAGATAAAAAGGGAAAGAAAGCCCTTTTCAGAGTGAGTCCATGGTCTCCCAGTTTCTCCCTTCAGTCAGAGAGAGCACCTGGTCTTCTGGGTTCCCTTTCCCGGGGCACAGGTGTTTTCTGGCTCTTTAAGGTCATTTGTCTCTAAAAGCCTCTGTATTTTTCCTTCTTTTTTTAAATTGGGTTTTTTTTTTTTTTTCATTAGCCCCACCTCCTCTCCACTGGGAATGACCTCAAGGTACTTTGCTGCTTGTTAGGGGTTTGTCTTATGTTTGTAGGTTGTATTCAGCAGCCCACGTTTGTTAATTAAAACCCCATTTGGAGCTGGGCTGAGCTGTATTTGCTTGCTCCAGGAATGCTGCTTTCTCCTACAGTGAGGTCCTCCAGCTCAGCCTGCCTTTGGGGGAGGGGGCTCCCACACGGTTCCACATTTTTTACTTACAGATTTTATGCTGCGATGTCAGCCATTCCCCCCCTAATCCAGATTGGTGTACAGTATGTGGGCAATCACAGTTGTCCCCAGCAGTTGTTCCAGATTATTTACTTGCTGTTTCTGGTTGTTTTTTAGTTGCTCCAGGGAACTAACTAAATTCCACACCTCTCTATGCTGCCATCTTGCCCCTCCCCTCCCTTATTATTTTTAATAGCTACATATAATTTATCACATGCATGAACCATAATTTATTTTACAAAGTAATGAACACTTAGATTCTCAGGTATAACTTTTATTACCATAGAAGTAATTTTGAAGTTTACATGTAATACCATTTAACTTTTCTATATATTAATTATTGAAGCTTTGTTTATATTATGTGACATTTAAGAAAATTTTCTCCCCTCTACAAAGTGTCTAGATCTGTAGATCCACCCTGAATTGTTCTTAAAAGATCTATTAAAGGTCTTCAATGTCTCCTTCAAACATAGCTATTTCCGTACAGATAGCAGATTTTTTTGAAAGTTCTTATTAATTCTTGTGGCCCAATAATTAATTGCTGTAGCCACTGGAGGACTTCTTACAGACATGTAGCTTGAAGACTCAGGACCTTCTGACCATTCCTATGTTTAAGGCTTTTATTGAATCTAGTTTGAAGGCACCACAATTTGATGGCTTGTTTACTGATTATTTCAACCAGTTGGATAGCACCACCCCAACTTAATATTATACCTGTCTTCCAATGAACAAAACTGTTCTTCCTCTTGGTAGTCATTATTCTGAAATCACCTGTGGTAGTAAATTCTGCTCAATACCCAACCTTGCAATACTTATTAAAGGAAGTCTCCAAACCTTGCAATACTTATAGGAAGCCTCCAAACTTTGATGAGGCGTTTTGCATGCAAAATACATAACTGGACTCCATTTGCTACTGTTTCTTAGTGCCTTATTTCATATCAGAGTCTGTGCAGAAAGTATTTTTTCCATTTATAAGTAGGCCCTTTCCTCTTTGTCTAGTTTCCTAATTCAGTTACTTTTTTCTAGAAGTTGTAGTATCATAGCATCTGGGAAGGTTTTCAGTTTACTTAGATTGTTCACTGTAACAATCCTTTTAAAGACATTGGACCCACCTGTAAACTGCTTGTTTCTTTTTTTATCTCTTTCTCATGGAGTCATGAAATGTGTTATAAAGTGACAGTCCCATATGATCTAATAGTTTTGTCCTTGCAGAGATGATGTCTTTAAGACTAAAAACCTTAAATTAGCAATCTCAAAAGTTGCAGAAAACACTTTTGACATTCAGTGTACTTGAAAAAACTTGTTATAATGCATTATTTCAGCACCTGGGAGTTAACATTTCATTTGGAAACTCTTTTTGTAAGGATTTCCACCTTGTGAGAATAATTTAATCTTAAAAATGAAGGAAACTGTAGAGAAACCAACTTTCTTATTTTAGAACTGAAATGATCCCAAAGATGTAAATTAATTTGCCCAGAATCACAAAGCTAGTTATAAAGAACTCTTCACCTCCTCATCTAGTATTTTCTTACCCACCCTTTAAAATATTTCATTATAAATGGAAATTTGTATGATGAAAATGCTGTTTTTAGCAATACTGTTTAAGTCTAGAAATAGCCTGTTCTGTTGGAACTCTGCCAAGCTCTGCATTTTTTGCCCCTTACATCTTTAGGAGAGGTCTAAAATAAGAAACAGCACTGGAGCTTTAAACTGTTTATTAAGAAAAAATATTTTCATCCTTACAGAGTACCGATAACTTCCTTGTGATTCATTGTAATATAGAAGAGTTTTTGCAACCCTGAGTAGCCCATTTGATTTCCTCTAGTCCCTTTTAAAAAATTTACTTTATTGAGGCATACATACATGATAAAGTGCACATATTTTAAATGTTCAATATGATGAGTTTTAACAAATATGTACAACTGGGTATCCATCACTACAATCAATAATCCAGATCATTTATATCACTTCAGTGGTTACCTTGTATACATTCCCAGTTAATCTACAACCCCCATCGCTGGAGTTGGGCAACCACTAGTCTGCTTTGTCACTTTAGATTAGAATTGTCTTTCCAAGAGTTTCATATAAAGAAATGATCTCCTACTGTCAAATTTCTATTTTACATCAAGCCAATTTGCATACCACTACAATACCTTCCCTGACTCTCTCCAGTTATCTTCCCTGTGCTACTTTGTTCATTTATTGTTGCATTGTGTTGAATTGTAGTTTATTTACCAAACTATACTCCTTAGGGGCAGGGAATATTTTCATTCGTTTATATTCAAGGCTCATTAAAGTACCTGGAACATAATAGGTACTTACTTGTGAATGTTATATCTCCAAAATGGCAAACCAAAACTTGTATTAGTTCTCATAATTAATACCAAAGCTTAATTTATCATGTGGCACTTATAACATTTAATAACTTAAGGAGAAGTTATTATATAAAAGTTATAGGGTAAAAAAATCCAGAAACTTACTTTATTGATCATAATTAATATTGACTTTCAGAAAATTGGAGGGCAAATATTATATGTGACTTCTTAATACTTCGGTTTGTTTGGCGTGAAGCTGAAAAATTGGTTAAAATTTGAATTTATCAAAAAATTCTCTTTGCAAATGGCATATTCACACAACTTGGTACTAATTTTTTTTTTTCCCTGTCATTGCTAATTTGACAACATTAAAAACAACAACAGAGGATTTTGAAGGTAGTTCGACATTAATGTTAGGTCAGTTTTCCATGAGCATAATGTTTTACCCTGTGCGCTAAGAGTAAACAGAATAAATTTATTTTAGATTGGGTCTGGTAAGTTTCAAGGGCATAGTGCTTTGCTTTCAGTTTTCTAAAGTATGAGTAAATAAATTGTAAGAATAAGCAGAATGAATGACTAAAGGAAAGAGGGGCAAGATTTAAGTCAGTGTTGTGTGAATGGTTACTTGATAAGTAGTTAGGAGGCCTGCTTGCTTTCATTTACTTCTGCAATAATTAACTCCATTAGTCTTTAGTTGCCTTTTGTAATGTAAAGATTTTTGTCAGATGAACTTCAAAGCTTCTTTTAACTGTAAAACTTTCTGAAATGTTGCTTATGATAATTGTCATCAACGTCTGATCACTTGGGACTGATATTTGTAAATATATTCATTTATTTATTTCAATCAGCTTTATTGAGATACAGTTCACATACCGTATAATTCACTCATTTAAAGTATAAAATTCAGTGGTTTTTAGTATGTTCATAGATACATGCAACTGTGCCGGTTTGAATGTATTGTGTCCCCCAAATGCCATTATCTTTGTGGTCTTGTGGGACAGACATTTTGGTGCTGGTTAGATTTGCTTGGAATGTGCCCCACCCAGCTGTGGGTGGTGACTTTGGTGGGATACTCCCATGGAGGTGTGACCCCACCCATTCAGGGTGGGCCTTGATCAGTGGAGCCATATAAAACATGCTGACTCAAAGAGACTGAAGCAGTGCAGCTGTGAGTGACGTTTTGAAGAGGAGCAAGCTTGCTAGAGAGGAATGTCCTGGGAGAAAGCCATTTTGAAACCAGAAGTTTGGAGCAGATGCCAGCCATGTGCCTTCCCAGCTAACAGAGGTTTTCCGGATGCCATCTGCCATCCTCCAGTGAAGGTACCTGATTACTGATGTGTTAACTTGGACACTTTATGGCCTTAAGACTGTAACTGTATAGCCAAATAAAGCCCCTTTTTATAAAAGCCAATCCATCTCTGGTGTTTTGCATTCCGCAGCATTAGCAAACTAGGACAGCAACCGTCACCAAAGTCAATTTTGGAACAGTATTATCACCTCAGCAAGAAACTGTGCCCTTTAGCTATCACTCCCTAGTCTCCTCTTGTCCTCTGCCACCACCACCACCACCACCACCCCCCACCCCAATCCTAGGAACCACAGATCACTTTCTGCTTGTATAGATTTCCCTATTCTGGACTCTCATATGAATGGAATCATGTAAAATGTGTTGTTTTGTAACTGACATTCTTTCACTTAGCATGGTTTTTTTTTATATATATGCAGATTTATTCTTTATTTCTTATCCGAGTAAGTGAATGAATATCTGTTTATCAGTCTGTAGTATAATGTTAAAATGTGAATAAATAAAATACTCTGATAAATTAATATGTAAAAAAGTAGTAAATTATAGTGATCCCCTTTGTATTATCATTCTTAAACTTTATCATCTATAAAATGGGAAATAAAAATATCTCACTGTATTGTTGTTTCCATAGATTTAAAAAATTAAATGCTTTGGAAACAGTAATATAATAATTGCATGTATGCTGTTATTCAGTATTTCCTTTTTTTTTTCAATTTTATTGAGATATATTCACATAGCATACAATCATGCACAGTGTACAGTTGTTCACAATACCATTATATAGTTGTGCATTCATCTCCACAATCAATTTTTGAACATTTTCATTACCACACACAAAAAAGAATAAGGATTAAAGTTAAAGTGAAAAAGGACACCCAGAACATCCCACATCCCACATCCCTCCCTATTATTCATTTACTTTTTATCCTTTTTTCTGTTCATCTGTCCATACACTATATAAAGGGAGTGGGAGCCAAAAAGTTTTCACAATCATACCATCACACAGTGAAGATCTTTAATTTGTTGTTTCAATTCCTGTATCTCAGTGGAAGTGTAAGTTTATTCTTTTATGGACCATATGTTTGTTTTTTCTAGTGTAATTTTTCATTTTCTGTTGTCTAGGCATCTGGTTTCCTTGATTACCCCAGTCAGATTTTCCCACATCAGACAGGCTCATGTCTCAGGAGGAGGCTGTTTCAGTATCAAGTTTCCCTCAGGGTGAGTTATAGAAGATTGACAGACTTTCCTGTGAGGCCTCTAGACTCTGTTTTTCCTGTTCTGCCCAGCATGTGGCACTTGTCAGCCCACAGCTCCTCACTGGGGTACAGAGGTGTGGTCCCTTTAATTCTTTCAGTGGACCCCGTCCTGGCCGGGGGCCAAGGTGTCAGAAGCCAAACTTGTTTCTGGTTTGTTTGTTTGTTTTCCCCTGGATCCTAGTTTCTGAGTTCTCAAGGGAGGACAGTCATTTTAGCTGGGTCCCACCCCCTTTTCTCACTGAAGACACACCCCCTAGGGAGTTATCTTCTACACTTGAATTCCTCCTTTGTCTCTGCCTCTGTTAACTCCACCCTTGCCTGGGTCAGTGCTGAGAATTGAAAATGCCTGAGATGTTCTCTAATGAGCTGCTTAGATTGAGAGGGGGAAAAAAAAACAGAAAAAGAGAGAAAGCCCCTTTTCAGAGTCAGTCCCTGGCCCCCCAGTTTCGCCTGTCAGCCAGAGATAGTACCCGGTCCTCCGTACTCTTTTTCTTGGGATACAGCCATTTCCCAGTGTTCTAAGCTCAGCCGTCTCCAAAAATCTCTGTATTTTTTTCCATCATCCCCATCTCCTCTCCACTGGGAGTGACCTCAGAGTACTTTCCTGCTTGTTAAGGGTTTATCTGTGCTTGTAGCTTGATTTCAGCAGTCCGCATTTGTTAATTAAAACCACAGTGGGGGCTTAATTGACCTACATTCCCTTGCTCCCAGCAGGGCTGCTGCTTTCTCCCACAGTGAAGTTTTGCAGCTCAGCCTGTTGTGCCAGTGTGGGGAGGGGCACCAGCCACAGTTTGTGGAGCTTTACTTACAGTTTTCATGCTGCGATCTCATCCATTTCACCCATTCCAGGCTGGTGTACGATGTGTGAACAGTCATGGATGTCCCCCAACAGTTGTTCCAGACTGTTTACTAGTTGTTCCTGGCTATTTACTAGTTGCTCTAGAGGACTAACTAAATCCCACGCCTTTCTATGCTACCATCTTGCCCTGCCCCCCTTTTTCGCTTAGCATGTTTTTAAAGTTCATCCATGTAATAATGTATATGTGTACTTCATTCCTCTCTTAAACAAGTAGTATTCCCTTATATGGATATACAGCATTTTTTTAATACACTGATCCGTTAATGGAATTTGGGTTGTTTCCACCTTTGGCTGTTATGAATATTGCTGCTGTGAACATTTGTGTACAGGTTTCTGCATGGACATATGTTTTCATTTGTCTTGTGTGTATACGTTCGAGCAGAATTTCTGTTTCATATGGTAGCTCAATGTTTTGAATTTGAGGAACTGACAGCCTATTTTCCAATATGACTGTACCATTTTACATTCCCACTAGCAGTGTATGAGGTTTCCTATTTCCCCACATCCTCACCAACACATCTCACTTTTTGATTCTAGCAAATCTAGTGGGTAAGGAGTGATATGTTATCTTTTGATTTGCATTTTCCTGATGATTAATGATGTCGAGAATATTTTCATGTGTTTTTGTCCATTGGTATATCTTCATTGGATAAGTATCTATTCAGATCCTTTGCCCATTTTTTATTTGGGATGTTGTCTTTATTATTAAGTTATAAGAATTATATATATGCTAATTACAAGTCCCTAATCAGATATATGATTTACATATATTTTCTCCCATTCTGTGGTTGTCTTTTCACTTTCTTGATGGTGAACTTTGAAGCATAAAAGTTTTTAATTTTGATGAAATCCACTTGATCTGTTTTTACTTTTGGCATTATTGCCAAGGTCTTGAATATTTAACCCTGTGTTTTCTTAAAAGAGTTTTATAGTTTTTGCTCTTACATTTAGACCTTTGATCCATTTTGAATTTCTTTTTAAATACGGTGTGAGATAAGGTTTCAATTTCATACTTTTGTGTGTGGCTATACAGCTGTTCCAATGTTCAATGATTGTTATCAGTAATAGTAGGAAATTAAATTTTTGATATTCTATTAATGCTCATGATACTTTAAGCTCCCTGTTCACCTTCTGTACACTTTAAGAGTTGTTTCTTGAGGTATTATAGTAATCACACTTGAAAATTATAAAAATACTGTTAGCTGAGCTGAATCTACCTTATGAAAAAAGATAACTGGATTTTTGTAAAATGCATTGGTAATATAAGCATTAGTTGACACTATAGAGTCCAAAAGAAAATATTTGGAAAAGAACCAGTTTTCTGAATCACAGACTCTTTAAGTGTATCATCCATAAAGAAGAGGATAAGAACATTTCCTATTTTATTACGTTATAGCTAATAATTTGTATAGTATAACCCCCTCTGTGTTCATCTTATTTCCTTTTCTTGTGCCTCTTCCAGTATTTCCATCTTCTCAGACCCCACCAAACTGAGATTGGCTTTTACCTATTGATTTTTTGAATGTTTTCTTTAATATCTAGAATATCCAGAAGAGAAATTGATATTAGTAGAACTAAAATTATTGGGGTTTTGGAGTTATCCTTGGCAGATTATTCTGTACTCCTTAATGTAACTGTATTGAGGAAGGCTTTCTTAGTCACTTAGTTTAGTTAGTGACTTAGTGTCTTATTATAGTTTATGAAGCCTTTCTTGAGTAAGTAAAATTGAGAATTTCTTTTTTTATTGTTTAGTCTACCTAAAATGTGGCATGAAAATGATAGTTGAGTTTTATGTATATGAATATAATTGTGGAGTCTGCAATGTAGTGTTTTGTGATTTTTGTACATTCTTTATTTCTGATTAAATTTCTGACTTTGAGGTAAACATGTTTTGTCACAGGCTCTGAAATCTTTTAAGCAAAGGTCTATTGTTAAATATCATTAGCAAATCACTTTAAACATCCCTGGACCTAGTTTTTTCATCTTCAGAATCTTAAGATTAAATGATTTGTATATCCTTAATACTTGATTCTTTGATGATATGTTGTTTTTTTATTTTTAAGTTAATACACAGTAAAATTGATGGGGTTTTTGGTAAACCGTTCCATGAATTTTTACATATGTATAGTTTTGTTCTAACCACCACCACAGTCAGGAGAAGGAAAAGTTCCATTGTCCCAAAAATATCTTTTGTAGTCATACACTCCCCCCAACCCATATCCCCTGGCAACCACTGATCTGTTTTCCATCACTATAGTTGTGTGTTTTCAAGAATGTCATGTAAATGGAATCATAACAAGTATGTAACCTTTTGAAACTGATTTCTTTTACTCAGCTGAAGAATGCCTTTGAGATTTATCCAGGTTGTAGTATTAATAGTTCATTCCTTTTTACTGATGAATGCTAGTACATTGTATAGATGTTTATCCATTCACCAAAAACATTAGGGCTGTTTCCATTGTTTTGTCAATTATTAGTAAAGCTGCCAGAAACATTCATGTACAGGTTTTTGTGTGAATGTAAGTTTTCAGTTCACTTTGGTAAATATTTAAGAGTGATATTGCTAAGTTATATGGTAAGAGTATGTTTAACTTTGTACAAAACTGCCCAGATGTTTTCCAGAGTGGCTGTGTCATTTTTCATTCCTATCAGCAATGCATAAGAATTCTAATTGCTCCACATCCTTTCCTGCTTTTGAAATAATCAATATATATTTTTAAGCCACTCTAATGGGTATGTAGTGGATGGTAATACACATTTTTATAAACAGTAGGAGGAAAGGAAAAAATATGTAGTCCTGTCCTAAGGAGAATTTGTGAAAGACCTATGCATGCCCAAGATTCAGAGTTATGTATAGAATGAAGTCTCCTCTACAGAAGATGCAGTGTGCAGTTATCAAACATTAAGGTGTAATTTAACAGATACAGGCAGTTCTAAGACTGTTAATGCCTAGATTATTTGTTTCACCTTAAACAAAAAAAATGTTACAAACCACAAACTTATCCATGTCTATTTTGTAATATTTTGAGAAATTTAAACCAGAAGTTGTACTAATAATAAAATATTTAAGCAAAATTACTTCTTTTGGTGATAGCTGACAGAAGTCATCCTAGAGTACACAAAATAACTGATAAAGCTTCATTAATGATAAGTGAACATTCATTAAAATCTGAGCAGATTCTAAATGGCTATGAAAGGTAAGCAAATGTGTTGTTTAAACAAGGAATTTGGGCTTTGGGGTAATTATCAACAGTGAACGCAGCTGTAACACATGGCAAGGTTTCAGGAACAGTTTATTGTTTTTTATGTTTTTAACTGTTTTTTTTTTAATTTTTTTATTTTATATATATATTTTTTTATTGAGATTGTTCACATACCATACAACTATCCAAAGATCCAAAGTGTACAATCAGTTGCCCATGGTACCATCATACAGCTTTGTATCCATCAACACAATTAATGTTTTTTTCAATTTTTAGAACATTTTCATTACTCCAGAAAAGAAAGAAAGACACACAAAAAAAGGAAACTCAAATCCTCCCATACCCCTAACCAAACCTCCCTCCATTACTGATTCATAGTTTTGGTATAGTACATTTTTTACTGTTGATGAAAGAATGTTAAAATACTACTAACTGTAGCATATAGTTTGCAATAGTTATATATATATTTTTTCCTGTATGCCTGTCTATTATTAACTTCTAGTTATAGTGTCATACATTTGTTCTAGTTCGTGGGAGAGATTTCTAATATTTGTATAGTCAATCACAGACATTGTCCACCACAAGATTCACTGTTTATACATTCCCATCTTTTAACCTCCAGCTTTCCTTCTGGTGACATGCATGACTCTGAGCTTCCCCTTTCCACCACCTTCACACACCTTTCAGCACTGTTAGTTATTCTCACAACATGCTACCATCATCCCTGTCCATTTCCAAATGTTTAAGTTCACCCTAGTTGAACATTCTGCTCATAATAAGCAGCCGCTCCCCATTCTTTAGCCTCATTCTGTATCCTGGTAACTTATATGTCATGTCTATAAGTTTACATATTATAATTAGTTCATATCAGTGAGACCCTGCAATATTTGCCTTTATGTGTCTGTCTTATTTCACTCAATATAGTGCCCTCAAGGTTTCTCCATCAACCCATTTCTTTTAAGATGGTTTTGTTCACACACCATACATTCCGTCCTAAGGAAAGAATCCTTGGTTCCCTGTATAGTCACATATTTATGTATTCAGCACCATCGCCACTATCTATATAAGGACATCTCTGTTTCTTCCACGAAGACGGAGGAAGAATCAAAGAAGGCAGAGAGACAAAAGAAAAAGAAAAGAGAAAGAGGAAAAAACAAAAACAAAAACAAAAAACAAAACTTGATAGCTAGAAAGCGACAAAAGGAAAGACAGCGTTAACCTAAAGTAGAATAAAGAGTCAGACAGTATCACAATTCCAGGAGTCCCATACCCTTCCCCTATTCCCCACCACCCCATATGCATTTAGCTTTGGTATATTGCCTTTGTTATATTAAAGAAAGCATAATACAGTGTTTCTTAAATTACAGTCTCTAGTTTGCGTTGATTGTATTTTCTCCCCAATCCCATCCTATTTTTAACACCTTGCAATGTTGACATTCATTTGTTCTACCTCATGTAAAAACATATTTGTACCTTTTATTATAATCGTTGAGCACCCTAGGTTTCCCTGAGTTACACAGTCCTAGTCTTTATTGCTTGTCTTTTGTTCTAGTGTCCCACGTGGTCCCAGCCTTCCTTTTTCAACTATATTTACAGTCATCTTTGTTCAGTGTACTTACATGGCTGTGCTACTATCTCCCAAAATTGTTTTCCAAACCTCTCCCTCCTGTCTTTTCCTTTCTGTCTGCAGTGCTTCCTTTAGTGTTTCCTGTAGAGCAGGTATCTTGTTTACAAACTCTGTCATTGTCTGTCAGAGAATATTTTAGCTCTTCCTCGTATTTGAAGGATAGTTTTGCCGGATATAGGATTCTTGGTTGGTAGTTTTTCTCTTTCAGTATCTTAAATATATCACCCCACTTCCTTCTTGCCTCCATGGTTTCTACTGAGAAATCCACACATAGTCTTACCAAGCTTCCTTTGTATGTGATGGATAGTTTTTTCTTGCTGCTTTCAGGATTCTCTCTTTATCTTTGACATTTGATAATCTGATTATTAAGTGTCTTGGCATAGGCCTATTCAGATCTATTCTGTTTGGGGTATGCTGCACTTCTTGGATCCATAATTTTATGTCTTTCGTAAGAGATGGGAAATTTTCATTGATTATTTCCTCTATTACTGCTTCTGCCCCTTTTCCTTTCTCTTCTCCTTCTGGGACACCAATGATATGTAAATTCTTGCTTTTTGTTTGTCCTTAAGTTCCTGGAAATGTTGCTCGTATTTTTCCATTCTTTTCTTTATCTGTTCTTTTGTGGGTAGGCTTTCAGGTGCCTTGTTCTCCAGTTCCTGAGTGTTTTCTTCTGCCTCTTGAGATCTGCTGTGTTGTATGTTTCCATTGTGTCTTTCGTCTCTTGTGTTGTGCCTTTCATTTCCATAGATTCTGCCAGTTGGTTTTTTGAACTTTCAATTTCTACCTTATGTACGCCCAGTGTTTCCATTATACGGTTCATCTCTTTTGCCATATCTTCCCTGAACTTTTTGAATTGACTTATTATTAGTTGTTTCAATTCTTGTATCTCAGTTGAAGTGTAAGTTTGTTCCTTTGGGCGCCATAACTTCATTTTTCTTAGTGTAGGTTGTAGTTTTCTATTGTCTAGGCATGGTTTTCTTGGTTACCCCAATCAGGCCTCCCCAGACCAGAATGGACTAAGGTCCCAGAAGGAAGAAATATTCAGTATCTGGTTTCCCTGAAGGTGCGTCTTAGAAAATCGGTACACCCTGTGATGCCTCAGTTCACTGTGCTTTTCTGCCCCACAGGTGGTGCCTGTCAGCCTGTAACTCCAGACTGGTATAAGGAGGTGTGGCCTGTGGCTATTTTCCCCGAGGCTTTGGGGTCTGGTTCTTAATGGAAGGCGGGTAGTAGAGCTGGGCCCTGCCCCTTTCCCCTTGGAGAAGATAGACCCCCTGGGGAGGGGTCATTAGCATTTCAATGGTCTCTCTCTGCCTGTGCTATCTCCACCCTTGTCTGGGTCAGAGTGCTGGGAACTGAAAATGGCTGAGGCTTTCTGCACTGAGACAAGGACAGAAAGTTCCCTTCAGGGCTAGTCCACGGCAACCCTCCAACTCTCCAAGGTCAGTCGTCACCCAAAGCCTCTGTCTGCTTTTTGGGGATTCGTAGCTTGTAATGTGCAGTCCACACTCGCTAATTAAAACTCCAGTTTGAGCTCAGCTGAGCTATATTCACTTGCTAGGAGAGAGCTTCTCTCTAGCACCATGAAGCTTTGCAGCTTGGGCTGTGGGAGGAGGAGTCTCCCAGCTTGGATCCGCAGTTTTTACTTCCAGATTTCATGATGTGATCTTGTGTATTCCTCCCAATTCAGGTTGGTGTATGATGGAGTGGACGGTCATGTTTGTCTCCCACAGTTATTCCGGATTATTTACTAGTTGTTCCAGGGGGACTAATTAGCTTCCACTTCTCTCTATGTCGCCATCTTAGATCCTCCTTTAACTTTTTATTTTTGAATAATTTCAAACTTACAGGATATTTGTAAAAAATAATAAAAATCCCATTAAAGAACTCCTACAAACCCTCATCCTCCCAGAAACCCAAATCCACAAATCTTAACATTTTGCCAACTTTGCTGTATCAGTCTATGCATCACTTTTCTATCTGTCTATTTTCTGAACATTTGAAAGTAGTCACATATCATACTCCTTGAACACATGGTTCTTCCATGTACGTTTCGTATGAACAAGGATATTCACGTACGTAGTCACCTTAAATGTAGTTACCAAGTTCAAGAAATTTCATGTTGATATAAAGGCTTACATGCTATTTTCCAATTTTTTAATGACCCAATAATGTCCTTTTCTCCTGTTTTAGATCACGTCTAATATCATGTCTTGCTTTCCCATTACCCCAAACAGAAACCCTATACTCATTTTACATTATCTCCTCTTGCTTGTGCCCCCCCCCCACCCCTGATAACCTGTATTCTACTTTCCCTCTCTATGAATTTGCTTATTCTTGGATATTTTCTTTGTAGCCACCTTAAATTTACTATCTGTAATCTATAATGATCTTGTTTTCTTTGATACCAATTTAACTTTAGTCGCGTATGTACACTGTGTTCCTATGCTCCTCCATCCTTCCACCTTTATTAGTTCTTGTCACAAACTATATATGAGTCCCAAACCATTGATTTATCATTACATTTTATACATTTGCCTTTTAGATCCTGTAGGAAATAAAAACTGGAGTTACAAATCGTAATTACAGTAATACTGGTATTTAGATTTACCCATCTCATTATCTTTACCAGAGATCTGTATTTCATCATGTTTCTTCAGTCAGTTGTCTAGTATTCTTTCCTTTCAACCTGCAGAACTCCCTTTAGCATTTCTTGTGGGGTCACTCTCATGGTAACAAAGTGCCTGAGCTTTTGTTTATCTGGAAATGTCTTAATTCCTCTCTCAATTTTGAAAGACAATTTTGCTGGATACATAATTCTTGGTTGGCATTTTTTTGCTTTCAGCACTTACGAGTTTTGTCTTCCTACTGCCTTCTTGCCTCCATGGTTTCCAATGAGAAATCAGCACTTTATCTTATCGAGGCTCCCTTATGTGTGACATATTGCTTCTCAATCTTTGGCATTCAACATTTTGATTATAATATGTCACAGTTTGGGTCTGTTTGGGTTTATCCTGTTTGGAGTTCATTGGGTGTCTTTGTGTATATTCATTTCTTTCATTAAATTTGGAAAGTTTTCAGCCATTGTTTCTTTGAATATTCTCTCTTTCCCTTTCACTCTTCTCCTTCTGGGACTCCCACAATGTGTACAGTGGTGTCCCATGGGTTCCTCAGGCTCATTTCACTTTTCTTCATTCTTTCTGCTCCTAAGACTGGATGAATGTCTTATCTTCAAGTTCACTAATTCCTTCATCTTCCAACTCCAATCTGCTGCTGTTCTGGTCTTCAGCACTGTTTCTCTGGTCTTCAGCGCTGTTTGGTTCCTTTACATAATTTCCATCTCTCACTGATAGTTTCCTTGTGTTCTTCTACCATTTTCTTGATTTCCTTTACTACTTTGTCCATGTTTTCCTTTAAACTCTTTGAACATATTCAGGACCATTTTTAAAAGTCTTTGTTTGGAATGTCCCAGATCTGATCTTCTCATTGATGGTTTCTAATGCTTTAATCTTGTTCTTTGCCTGGGCCATAACTTCCTGTTTCTTTGTATTTTCTATAATCTTTTGTTGAAACCTGGACATTTTGATATTTTAGTGTGTTATCACTGGAATTTTGACTCTGAGGCATCTGTTCATTAAGCTTGTATCCAGTTAGTGTTATGACAGAGTTTTCCTTGAGTGTCCTGAGCTCACAGTGAAAAAATGAAGAGGAGGAAAAAAGAAAGACATTTCCCAGTCTTTGAATATTGACCTTCTGTGCAGTGCTTTCCTTTAGGGCTTATCCATACAGTGAATTGGGAGAATAGCTCCGGACCGAAGCCTGCAGGCCTCCCTGGTCTTTTCTGTACATTCCTCTTGTCTTGGACATGCATGTTGCCCTAGGAATTCCCCCATTTACACAAATACAAGTGGCCCTCTTTTCCTAGACAACAGTTTTCTAATGGTTCAAGGCACTGTACTGAATGCCCTATAGCCAGCACTCCCTTTCCCCAGGCAGTTACTTGACCGCTCTTCCACAGTGTTCTGTAGGAGAGCTCAGTGAGCCACTTCTACAGGAGTGCAGATTTCCTCAGGCCACCACCAGACAGACTGGGGAGACATAGATGCTCCCAGTATATGCATGAGGGTTATTCTCCTCCTTCTGGAACAGGACTGGGGATCCACACTGGGATCATGATAAGCTCTGCACTGAGCCAGTAAGGGGATGAGGTAGGGGCCGGTTAGAGCACTGGAAGAGTCTACCACTTTTAAGTGGCCTTTTTCTTGATTTGATGCTCACACTGTTACTGTAGGCCTTTAACTGTTTTCTGGAGCTTTGAGGAAAGGGGTTTCTGTCAAGTCTTGCTGCTTGTTCAAGGCTTCTATAGGGCAATGGAGTCCTAACATGTCATATTCCACCATCTTGAACAGGGCATGGGTTTATTTTTTTAATTCCAATTTATAAATACTAAGTGGAAACCATTGTGTTGACAAGTAATCAATAACCTCGAGACTTACAGATGGATGTTTGTAAAAAAGATAGATAAATAGTGTGATGGTTAGGTTCATGGATCAACTTGGCAGGTGGTTGTGCCCAGGTGTCTGGTCAAGCAAGCTCTGGCCTAACATTACTGCAAGGACATTGGTGACTGGTTAATAAACCAGAAAGTTGGTTTATTAACTCATCAGTCAGTTGAGTGTATCTGTGGCTGATTATATCGATGAAGGGAATATCTTCCACATTTAAAGAATTCACTCAGCTGGATTTAATCCAATCAGTTGAAGACTTTTAAGGGAGAAGAAAGAGAACTTTCACTTCTTCAGCTGGCTACCCTCTCCTGAGGAATTCATTAAAGACCCTCATCAGAGTGCCAGCTCACAGCCTTCCCTATGTAATCTCTCTTCTTCAAGCTAGCAACCTTCTCCTGAGGAGTTCATCAGAGACCTTCATTGGAGTTGCCAGCTCCCTGCCTGCCTACGGAATTTGGACTAGTGCTCATGTGTCTGGCCCTACAGAATTTGGACTTGTGCTCTCCAAAGTTGCGTGAGACACTTTTATAAAATCTGATATTTGCAGATATTTCCTGTTGATTCTCTTTCCCTAGAGAACCCTAACTAATATAAATGGTGAACTAGTACTTCAGCATATTACCTTTACTTATTTAAATTTGACCAGATTTACTTAAACTCTGTTTCCTCTTAATTTTTTTTTTTAGCAATAAGAAAAAATGATAAAAAGAAAAATAACATGTCATACAATACGATATACTACTAAGACCAGCAAATAACACCACTACAAGAATCCCATATTACTCTCCTATATCCCCCTCTCGTATACATTTAGCATTGGCATATTGCCTTTGTTACATTTAATGGAGGTATATTACAATGTTACTGTTGACCATAGACTCCAGTTTGCTTTGATTATGTTTTTTCCTGAATACCATCCCTTTTTCAAATTTCTACATGGTTGACATTCATTTGCTTTCCCACATGCAAAAACATTTTTATATTTGTATATTTAGTAACAGTCATTGGCCACTCCAGTTTTTGCCACGTTTTACAATCCCAGTCTTTATCATCTATCTTTACCTCTGGTGTCATACATTCTCCTATCCCACCTCTTTCAGCTTTACTCACAGACATCTTTGTTCAGTGTACTTACAATACTGTGCTACCATCACACAGTATTATGTTATCTATTTCTGGATCTATGCAATCAGTCCTAAACATTCTGTAGTCTTTCAGCATCAAATGGCTGATCTCTGCCCTCTTTCTATGTAGTAAATAGCCTTGTCCATAAGCAGACATTGTAGGTAGTGCAGGTACCACATTATGAATATTAAGTATAGGGAGTCAACTTGGTATAAAATAATAACCAAAGGTTATATAATCTGGGATCTCATCCCAGCTGGACAAATACATAGTTGTATGGTTGTTGTATACTGCTCCCACCCCTTTAGGTCTTGTTTTTCTCGTTTGTAAAATAAGGAAGATAGACAATACATATACTTCCTAGGGTGTTTTTTGAATAAGGTGAAATATAAGGAAAGGACCAAGTATGAGGCATCCATGTTCATTCTAATTCTGAACGTGAAACACCTGTTTGGGTGTAAGTAAAGTCTGGGGAAGCTTTCCTAGGTTGGGGAATCAAAGATCCAAGGTCAACCACATTCCTAACCCGAGTATCAAAGAGCCAGGTTAAGTTGTCAGGAACTCTGCTCTTATTGCTCTGGATTGCCCTTATGTCTTAGAACTCTAATTCATCTTGGAATCCAACTCCTCAGTTTGTGACTTTAGAGAAAATACTGAAAGCACCAGTAACAACACATCTTTTGTTCTATGCATTTTCAAGAAACTACGAGCGAGTTCAGTTTTTACTCTGTTCTGGCCTGGGAAATCTCATCCCTAGGGAGATTTTAACTATCTTCTATTTTCTGGTCCCTCTTAAAACTGTACCTCAAGCCACTGTGAATTTCCTGGGCTTCATCTGATAATTTGTAGCCTCTCTTAAGGATGTTACTTCAGTGTTATGGGCTTTACCTCTTATCATGTCTAAAATTGAGCTCTTCTTTTCTGGAACACTACCTTTCATTCTTTTCCTGTTTTCTCTGTCCTGTTAATGGCATGACACCAGTAATCCATAGCTAAAAACCTGTCTTTGCTGAGAGGTTAGGCCTGCCTATAATTGCGCCTAAGAGCCTCCTCCCAAATGCCTCTGTGTTGCTCAGATGTGGCCCTCTCTCTCTAGCTAAGCCAACTTGGTAGGTGAAATCACTGCCCTTCCCCCTATGTGGGATCTGACACCCAGGGGAGTGAATCTCCCTGGCGACATGGAATATGACTCCCGGGGAAGAATCTAGACCCGGCATCATAGAATGGAGAACATCTTCTTGACCGAAAGGGGGACGTGAAAGGAAATGAAATAAGTTTCAGTGGCTGAGAGATTCTAAAAGGAGCCAAGAGGTCACTCTTGTGGGTGCTCTTATGCACAATATAGATAACCTTTTTAGGTTCTAATGAATACCTGAAACTATCAAACTACAACCCAGAACCAATGAATCTTGAAGACGATTGTATAAAAATGTAGCTTATGAGGGGTGGGAATGTGATTGGGAAAGCCATATGGACCACACTTCCCTTTGTCCAGTGTATGGATGAATGAGTAGAAAAATGGGGGCAAAAAAAAAGGCACCCAGTTCTTTTTTACTTTAATTGTTCCTTTTCACTTTTATTTTTATTCTTATTATTTTTGTGTGTGTGGTAATGAAAATGTTCAAAAATTAATTTTGGTCATGAACGCACAACTATATAATGGTACTGTGAACAACTGAATGTACGCTTTGTATGACTGCATGGTGTGTGAATATATCTCAATAAAAATGAATTAAAAAAAAAACACAAAAAACCCAGCTTTGCTATAGATTTGTCCCTCTGTTTTAACACCTTTACCCTTCAATGTAAGTCTGTAAGTCACCATGCTCTTTAGATTCTACTTCTAAACTAGGTCTCAAATACTGTCTTTTTCCTTACTGCCAAAGCCTACCTATAAGCCCAGTATTTTTCCAGTCTATCCTAAGCACTGCTATCATTATGTTTTCCTAGTATCAGGTTTGATCATATCATATTTTTACTTAAAATGTTTCAGTGCCTTTGTATTCCATATGGAATATAATACAAATTTGTAGCCTGGAAAAGATGCCTTTTATAGTCTGACATTTGCCCATTATTTCAGCTTCTCCTTCTTCCAATGCACTACCTTTCCTAGCCCTGCCCCTCATGTTCTATTAATACTTAGTTACTTAGTTTTCCAAATACTTTTTGCCTTTTCAAGTCCCTCTGGCTTAGCATATGCTGTTTCTCCTACCTTCATTGTCTAAGGCCTAACCATATTAGCCACGGATTCCTACTCATATTTTTTCATTCTATGTGTCATTTTTGAGGTATAATTTACATATATAAAATGCACAAATGAATTTTGACAAATGTTTATACCTACATAATCTCACCCACTTCCAGTCCTGATAAAAGCTGTCTCGTGTCCCTTTATGGTCAACAAACCTCCCACCCCAGGCAATCATTAACTACTATGATTTGATCTCTCTCAGCATAATTATTTTGGCCCAAGTTTTAGTTGATACAAATAGTATCATAGGGTATGTATTCTTTTACATCTGGCTTCTTTAATTCAACTAATGTTTTGAGATTGATCGTGTGTTTATCAGTGTAACGCATTCTTTTATATTGCCAAGTAGTGTTCCATTATTTGAATATACCACAGTTTATCCATTCTGCTGTTAGCACATATTTGGATTATTTCTTGTTTGAAGCTGTTAGGATAAGTTAGCTGTGAACATTCCTGTAGAAGTTTTTCATATGGGGGCATATGCATTCATTACTCTTGAGTGTATCCCTAGGACTGGAATTTCTAAGTCAGAGTAGTTTCTAACTTTATTAGAAACTGTCAATCCAGTTCCCAAAATGATTGTACCATTTTTACACCCCCACAAGTCAGAGACTTGGAGGTGATCACATTCTTGCCAACATTTGGTATTGTCAATTTTGGGAAGTGGTTTTAACCATTCTGGTTTTATAGTGGTATCTCATTGTGGTTTTAATTTGCATCTTCCTATGATGTTGGGCATTTTTTCATATACCAAATAGTCATTTGTATATCTTTTGAGTTATCTGTTATATCTTAGCTCATTTTCTTTTGGGGTTATTTGTCCTGACTGATTTGTAGAAGTTCTTTTTATGTTCTGAGTATAAATCCTTTGTCAGATAGTTGTACTTTGAATGTTTTCTCCTACTATATGATTTGGCTTTTCACTTTCGTAATGGTGTTTTTTGAAGGCCAGAAGTTTCTCATTTTGATTCAGTCCAAAATAGCAATTGTTTTTAAATATATTTTTTATTCATAGTGCCTTTTTTTGTCACACTTAAGAAATATTTGTGTACCTTAAAATCAGAGAGGTATTATCCTATATTTTCTCTTAAAGCTTTATAGTTGCAACTTTAGCTGTACCCTTTGTTGTTTTTTTTTAGCGTTTGAGCTAATGATTGCAATGTGTATCTTTTACCTCTCATAGACTAACTTAAATATTATACCACCTACTTCACAAATAATTTAAGAATCTTAAAAAAGAATAATTCCGTTTACTCCGTCTTACCTTTTGTGCTACTGTTATCATATATTCTACTTTGATATACATTTTAAAACTTTCCCAACATTTTAATTATTTTTGCTCTAGTCATTAATCTTTTTAAAGAAAAAAATTGTAATTATTATATTGATAAACTTTTGTTTGTTTGTTTGTTTGTTTCTACTGCTTCTCAAATTCCAGCTGCCTTTACAGCTTTAATCTCCAATTTATACTTCTCAAATTCACTGATTTTGTGGTTGGTCTCCATTACCATGTGTTGTGATTTGGAAAATGACTTTGGAGAGAAAGCAGGGGGTGCTCTCCTCATTTACTTCTCTCAGGGCTGCCACTCCTCTGCTAGTCATTGTCTAATTTATGAAAACAGTTGTTTCATATATTTTGTCTAGTGTTTAATGGTGAGAGGGTAATTCTGATATTAGCTACTCTGTAATGACTGGAAATAGAAATATTTACTCATTCATCAAGAACCATTTCAAATGTTAGCACTTCAATAAATTCTTTCTGACTCTAGATAGAACTTATTACCTTCTTATCTGTGCTATTGTGTCTTAAGCACACCTATGTTATTTTACTTACCACTCTGTTTTTTGTTTTTTTTTTTTTAATGCAATTTTATTGAGATACTCACATACAATACAATCCATCCAAAGTATACCATCAGTGGCTCCCGGTATCATCACGTATTTGTGTGATTATCACCACAATCAATTTTAGAACATTTTCATTACTCTAATAATAATAATAATAATATAAAATGAAAATATAAAATAAAGTCCAAAATAGCCATATCTCTTTTGCTTTCCCCTCTTTTTGACCCCTGGTATTGATGAACCACTCAGTTTTGAGTTATGGTTTATTAGCATGTTCTCCATTTTGTATAATTTTCAAATTTATTGACATAGTTTGTTATGTCAGTGTTTTATCCATTTAAAATCACCATTTATCTGTAGTAACTTTCCTTCTTTCATTCCTGATATTGGTATGTTCTCATTTTTTAAATTTGACCATATTTCCAAGCTTTCCAAAAGAAATTCAGCTTTTTTGGTATGTTTATTTCTATTTTATTAGTATCTCCCCTTGTCTTTATTATTTCCTTCTTCACATTCTCTTTGGATTTATTTTGCTGTTTTTTCCTAGACAGATGTTTAGTGCTTTAAATTTACCATTTTCTTTTCTAATATATGCATTTAAAGTTTATGACTATACCTAAATATTGCTTTAGCTACATCATGCAAGTTTTGGATATCTAATATTTTAGTGTTTCAGTTCAAAAGTATTTTCCGATTTCCATTATATATTCTTTTTAACCAATGAGTTATTTTAAAAATGTTTCTTAATTATTAAACATATGGGGATTTTCTAGTTCTTTTAGTTTTTTATTCCTAGCTTAATTATAGTGTGGTTCTTTGAAATTTCCTGAGACTTGCTCAATGACCATATATAAAGTTTTAAAAATGTTCTGTATGTGCCTAAAAAGAAAGCATATTCTTCACTTGTTGGGTGCAGTATTCTTTGTATGTTTATAGGTTAAGCATTTGTTTAGTGTTGTTACCATCATTCGTATCATTACTGGGTTTTTGCGTGCTTGTTCTACTAATTACTAAGAGCATTATGTGGAATGTAGATTTGCTAAGTTTCTTTTAATTCTGTGAATTTTTACTTTTTATTTTGTAGTTATGTTATTGGGCACCTATAGATTTGGAATTGATATATCTTTTTAGCAAATTGGACCTTTGAACATTATGACTCTTTTCTCTCTAATCTTCTTGCCTCAAAGTATCTTTTCTGTTATTAATATAACAGAGGCAGGGACTAGTGATTGCATAGAATAGCTTAATAGCTTTTGTCCTTTTACTTTCAACTTTTTTATATCCTTATGTTTTAGATATATCTTTTATAAATGACACTTATTTGGATTTTATTTTATTTATTGGTTTTTACCCAGACCAGCAATCTTTGTCTTTTACTGATATACTTGAGTTTATATTTAGTATCTTATTTTGTGCTTTATATATTTCTTTTGGTTTCTCTCACCATCTTTTAGAGAATTCTTTTAAAAATTAGTCAACCATTTTGGAAATTTGGAAATTATATACTGTTTCCATTTTATTATTGGTTAACTTAGCACATCATGCATACTTAATAAAGATTATCAATGTTAATCATTATTTTTACCCTTTTCTCAGACAATTCAAAGGGCTTAGAATGCCTCCGTATACCCATATCCTAATCTATGTATTGTTGCCTTAATTTTTATTTTGTTTTTTTTTTAAGCCTTTTGTGACTTTTCAGTTTTTTATAGGGGTTATTTAAAGTCACTAACTGTTCTGAGTTGATTGAGGAGGATTTTAAATTTGGGTTCAGGTTGAGGTCATGTACAAACAGGGAGCCAAAAGCTATAATGCACAAAATAAGATAGAACAAAGGCCAAGAGGCCTGGCAAAAATGGGTGCTGGGGCAGCACAAACATAATGGAGACTCAGGACACTAACATATTAACCACTTACCATGATGTTCATTCCTTTATTTTTTATTTTTTGATTTACCAACTTGTATCACTTTTTTTTTTCTTGATGTACATCCTTCAGCATTTCTTTTTAATGAATTTATCCTTGTAACAAATTATTTCCATCTTTGATAATATGTTTTTTTTTTAAATGCAATTTTATTGGGATATAATCACACACCATATAATCCATCCGAAGTATATAATCAGTGGCTTACAATATCATCATATAGTTGTGCATTCATCATCACAATCAATTTTAGAACATTCTCATATCTCCAAAATAAAGAAAAAATAAAAATGAAAAGAACACCCCAAAACATCCCATACCCCTTATCTTTATTTTATTATTCATCTGCCCATACACTGGATAAAGGGAGTGTCAATCACAAGGTTTTCACAATCACGCTTCTGAACCTCATTTTGACCTAGCCCTTGAAATTAATGATTACCAGTCTGCAATGTTCCATATACCTCACAGAAAGTCTGTATAGAACAAAAGATATTTATCCCAAGGTAGGATTTGAATCTACACTTCTTAGTTTGGAAAATTAAATTCCATTCAATTTCATACATATTTTTGCATATCTATTATATACAAGGCATATGTTAGGCACTGAGGGCTATGTAAAAAAAAATAACAATTTTCCTCACTATGTGTATATTATATTTAATCATATACTCCATTTATTATATTTGTTGGTTCATTTGTCTTTACACCTCCTGTGGCAGGAAATGTACTTTATTTGACTGTGTATAAAAGTATTAAAACTATTTGTTGAGCTGTGTTTTAGTCTAAACCAGAATTAGGCGGACCTAAGTCACCTAAAATCTCTAACATTGGAGATAGATCCTCCTGGAACTCAACTGTGAGTCCAAGATGTTCAGCAGCTTGATCTGGTATGAAGACCTCTGCTAACATATTTCTGCTGTAAGTTTTTTTTTTTTGTTTTTTTTTTTTTTTCATTTTTAATTCAATTTTATTGAGATATATTCACATACCGTGCAGTCATACAAAGCGTACATTCAGTTGTTCACAGTACCGCTATGTAGTCATGTGTTCATCACCAAAATTAATTTTTGAACAATTTCATTACCACACACAAAAAATAATAATAAAAATTAAAGTGAAAAAGAACAATTAAAGTAAAAAAGAACACTGGGTGCCTTTTTTTTTTTTTTTTTTGCCCCATTTTTCTACTCATCCATCCATACACTGGACAAAGGGGAGTGTGATCCACATGGCTTTCCCAATCACATTGTCACCCCTCATAACCTACATTTTATACAATCGTCTTTAAGATTGAGGGGTTCTGGGTTGTAGTTTGATACTTTCAGGTATTTACTGCTAGCTATTCCAATTCATTAGAACCTAAATAGGGTTGTCTATATTGTGCGTAAGAGTGCCCACCAGAGTGACCTCTCGGCTCCTTTTGGAATCTCTCTGCCACTGAAGCTTATTTCATGTACTTTCTTCTTTTTTTTTTTTTTTTTTAATCTTCATTTTATTGAGATATATTCACATACCACGCAGTCATACAAAACAACTCGTACTTTCGATTGTTCACAATACCATTACATAGTTGTACATTCATCACCTAAATCAATCCCTGACACCTTCATTAGCACACACACAAAAATAACAAGAATAATAATTAGAGTGAAAAAGAGCAATTGAAGTAAAAAAGAACACTGAGTACCTTTGTCTGTTTGTTTCCTTCCGCTATTTTTCTACTCATCCATCCATAAACTAGACAAAGTGGAGTGTGGTCCTTATGGCTTTCCCAATCCCATTGTCACCCCTCATAAGCTACATTTTTATAAACTGTCTTCGAGATTCATGGGTTCTGGGTTGTGGTTTGATAGTTTCAGGTATCCACCACCAGCTACCCCAATTCTTTGGAACCTAAAAAGGGTTGTCTAAAGTGTGCGTAAGAGTGCCCACCAGAGTGACCTCTCGGCTCCTTTTGGAATCTCTCTGCCACTGAAGCTTATTTCATTTCCTTTCACATCCCCCTTTTGGTCAAGAAGATGTTCTCCGTCCCACGATGCCGGGTCTACATTCTTCCCCGGGAGTCATATTCCACGTTGCCAGGGAGATTCACTCCCCTGGGTGTCTGATCCCACGTAGGGGGTAGGGCAGTGATTTCACCTTTCAAGTTGGCTTAGCCAGAGAGAGAGGGCCACATCTGAGCAACAAAGAGGCATTCGGGAGGAGTCTGTCAGGCACAACCATAGGGAGGCCTAGCCTCTCCTTTGCAGCAACCGTCTTCCCAAGGGTAAAACCTATGGTAGAGGGCTCAACCCATCAAACCACCAGTCCCCTATGTCTGTGGTCATGTTAGCAACCATCGAGGTGGGGTAGGCCAGTACCCCTGCATTCTCCACAGGCTCCTCAAGGGGGCACTACATCTTTTTTTTTCCTTGTTTTTCTTTTTTTTTTTTTTTAACTTTCCCTTCTTTTTTAAATCAACTGTATGAAAAAAAAGTTAAAACGAAAACAAACATACAATAAAAGAACATTTCAAAGAGACCATAACAAGGGAATAAGAAAAAGACAACTAACGTAAGATAACTGCTTAACTTCCAACATGTTCCTACTTTACCCCAAGAAAGTTACATAATATAGCAACATTTCTGTGAACTTGTTCCTACTATATCCATCAGAAATTAACAGACCATAGTCATTCCTGGGCATCCCCAGAACATTAAATAGCTTATCTGTTCTTCTTGGGTTATTGTTCCCCCTTCCTTAATTGCTCTCTATTACTAGTTCCCCTAGATTCTACATTATAAACCATTTGTTTTACATTTTTCAAAGTTCACATTAGTGGTAGCATATAATGTTTCTCTTTTTCTGCCTGGCTTATTTCGCTCAGCATTATGTCTTCAAGGTTCATCCATGTCGTCATATGTTTCACGAGATCGTTCCTTCTTACTGCCGCGTAGTATTCCATCGTGTGTATATACCACATTTTATTTATCCACTCATCTGTTGAAGGACATTTGGGTTGTTTCCATCTCTTGGCAATTGTGAATAATGCTGCTATGAACATTGGCGTGCAGATAGCTGTTCATGTCACTGCTTTCCGACCTTCCGGGTATATACCGAGAAGTGCAATCGCTGGATCGAATGGTAACTCTATATCTAGTTTTCTAAGGAACTGCCAGACTGACTTCCAGAGTGGCTGAACCATTATACAGTCCCACCAACAATGAATGAGAGTTCCACTTTCTCCACATCCCCTCCAGCATTTGTAGTTTCCTGTTTGTTTAATGGCAGCCATTCTAACCGGTGTTAGATGGTATCTCATTGTGGTCTTAATTTGCATCTCTCTAATAGCTAGTGAAGCTGAACATTTTTTCATGTGTTTCTTGGCCATTTGTATTTCCTCTTCAGAGAACTGTCTTTTCATATCTTTTGCCCATTTTATAATTGGGCTGTCTGTACTATTGTCATTGAGTTGTAGGATTTCTTTATATATGCAAGATATCAGTCTTTTGTCAGATACATGGTTTCCAAAAATTTTTTCCCATTGAGTTGGCTGCCTCTTTACCTTTTTGAGAAATTCCTTTGAGGTGCAGAAACTTCTAAGCTTGAGGAGTTCCCATTTATCTATTTTCTCTTTTGTTGCTTGTGCTTTGGGTGTAAAGTCTAGGAAGTGGCCGCCTAATACAAGGTCTTGAAGATGTTTTCCTACATTATCTTCTAGGAGTTTTATGGTACTTTCTTTTATATTGAGATCTTTGGTCCATTTTGAGTTAATTTTTGTGTAGGGGGTGAGGTAGGGGTCCTCTTTCATTCTTTTGGATATGGATATCCAACTCTCCCAGCCCCATTTGTTGAAAAGACCATTATGACTCAGTTCAGTGACTTTGGGGGCCTTATCAAAGATCAGTCGGCCATAGATTCGAGGGTCTATCTCTGAATTCTCAATTCGATTCCATTGATCTATATGTCTATCTTTGTGCCAGTACCATGCTGTTTTGGCAACTGTGGCTTTATAATAAGCTTCAAAGTCAGGGAGTGTGAGTCCTTCCACTTCGTTTTTCTTTTTTAGAGTGTCTTTAGCAATTCGAGGCATCTTCCCTTTCCAAATAAATTTGATAACTAGCTTTTCCAAGTCTGAAAAGTAGGTTGTTGGAATTTTGATTGGGATTGCATTGAATCTGTAGATGAGTTTGGGTAGAATTGACATCTTAATGACATTTAGCCTTCCTATCCATGAACATGGAATATTTTTCCATCTTTTAATGTCCCCTTCTATTTCTTTTAGTAGAGTTATGTAGTTTTCTTTGTATAGGTCTTTTACATCTTTGGTTGAGTTTATTCCTAGGTACTTGATTTTTTTAGTTGCTATTGAAAATGGTATCTTTTTCTTGAGTGTCTCTTCAGTTTGTTCATTTCTAGCATATAGAAACATTACTGACTTACGTGCATTAATCTTGTATCCCGCTACTTTGCTAAATTTGTTTATTAGCTCTAGTAGCTGTATCGTTGATTTCTCAGGGTTTTCTAGATATAAGATCATATCATCTGCAAACAATGACAGTTTTACTTCTTCTTTTCCAATTTGGATGCCTTTTATTTCTTTGTCTTGCCGGATTGCCCTGGCTAGCACTTCCAGCACAATGTTGAATAACAGTGGTGACAGCGGGCATCCTTGTCTCGTTCCTGATCTTAGAGGGAAGGCTTTCAGTCTCTCACCATTGAGTACTATGCTGGCTGTGGGTTTTTCATATATGCTCTTCATCATGTTGAGGAAGTTTCCTTCAATTCCTACCTTTTGAAGTGTTTTTATCAAAAAGGGATGTTGGATTTTGTCAAATGCTTTTTCAGCATCTATTGAGATGATCAATTGATTTTTCCCTTTTGACTTGTTAATGTGTTGTAATACATTGATTGATTTTCTTATGTTGAACCATCCTTGCATGCCTGGAATGAACCCCACTTGGTCATGGTGTATGATTTTTTTAATGTGCCTTTGGATTCGATTTGCAAGTATTTTGTTGAGGATTTTTGCATCTATATTCATTAGGGAGATTGGCCGGTAGTTTTCCTTTTTTGTAGCATCTTTGCCTGGTTTTGGTATTAGATTGATGTTAGCTTTGTAAAATGAGTTAGGTAGTGTTCCATTTTCTGCAATGTTTTGAAAGAGTTTGAGTAAGATTGGTGTCAGTTCTTTCTGGAAAGTTTGGTAGAATTCCCCTGTGAAGCCATCTGGCCCTGGGCATTTATTTGTGGGAAGATTTTTGATGACTGATTGCATCTCTTTGCTTGTGATGGGTTGGTTGAGCTCTTCTATTTCTTCTCTGGTCAGTCTAGCTTGTTCATATGTTTCCAGAAAATTGTCCATTTCCTCTACATTATCCAGTTTGTTGCCATACAGTTGTTCATAATATCCTCTTATAATTTTTTTAATTTCTTCAGGATCTGCAGTTATGTCACCTTTTTCATTCATTATTTTGTTTATATGGGTCTTCTCTCTTTTTGATTTTGTCAGTCTAGCTAGGGTCTTGTCAATCTTGTTGATCTTCTCAAAGAACCAACTTTTGGTGATATTTATCCTCTCTATTGTTTTTTTGTTCTCTCTGTCATTTATTTCTGCTTTAATCCTTGTTATTTCTTTTCTTCTACTTGGTTTAGGATTGGTTTGCTGTTCATTTTCTAGCTTCTTCAGTTGATCCATTAGTTCTTTGATTTTGGCTCTTTCTTCCTTTTTAATATATGCATTTAGTGCTATAAATTTCCCCCTCAGCACTGCTTTTGCTGCATCCCGTAGGTTTTGGTATGTTGTGTTCTCATTTTCATTCGTCTCTATATATTTAGCAATTTCTCTTGCTATTTCTTCTTTAACCCACTGATTGTTTAGGAGTGTGTTGTTTAACCTCCAGGTATTTGTGAATTTTCTAAGTCTCTGATGGTTATTGACTTCTAATTGTATTCCATTGTGGTCAGAGAATGTGCTTTGAATAATTTCAATCTTTTTAAATTTATTGAGGCTTGTTTTATGTCCCAGCATATGATCTATTCTGGAGAAAGTTCCGTGAGCACTAGAAAAGTATGTGTATCCTGGTGATTTGGGATGTAATGTTCTGTATATGTCTGTTAAATCTAATTCATTTATCAGATTGTTTAGGTTTTCAATTTCCTTACTGGTCTTCTGTCTGGTTGATCTATCTATAGGAGAGAGTGATGTGTTGAAGTCTCCCACAATTATTGTGGAAACATCAATTGCTTCCTTTAGTTTTGCCAGTGTTTCTCTCATGTATTTTGTGGCACCTTGATTGGGTGCATATACATTTACGATTGTTATTTCTTCTTGCTGAATTGCCCCTTTTATTAGTATGTAGTGGCCTTCTTTGTCTCTCAAAACATCCCTACATTTGAAGTCTATTTTACTGAGATTAATATTGCTACACCTGCTTTCTTTTGGCTGTAGCTTGCATGAAATATTTTTTTCCATCCTTTCACTTTCAGTTTCTTTGTGTCCCTGTGTCTAAGATGAGTCTCTTGTATGCAACATATTGATGGTTCATTTTTTTTGATCCATTCTGCGAATCTATATCTTTTAATTGGGGAGTTTAATCCATTTACATTCAACGTTATAACCGTGAAGGCATTTCTTGAATCAGCCATCTTATCCTTTGGTTTATGTTTGTCATATTTTTCCCCTCTGTCTATTAATATCCTTTATTGTACCCATACCGAATCTCTTTAGTACTGAACCTTTCTCCAAGTCTCTCTGTCCTTTCTTTGTTTCTCTGTCTGTAGGGCTCCCTTTAGTATCTTCAGTAGGGCAGGTCTCTTGTTAGGAAATTCTCTCAGCATTTGTTTGCCTGTGAAAAATTTAAGCTCTCCCTCAAATTTGAAGGAGAGCTTTGCTGGATAAAGTATTCTTGGCTGGAAATTTTTCTCACTCAAAATTTTAAATATATCGTGCCACTGCCTTCTTGCCTCCATGGTGGCTGCTGAGTAGTCATTACTTAGTCTTATGCTGTTTCCTTTGTAAGTGGTGAATTGCTTTTCTCTTGCTGCTTTCAGAACTTGCTCCTTCTCTTCTGTGTTTGACAGTGTGATCAGTATATGTCTCGCAGTGTGTTTATTTGGATTTATTCTTTTTGGAGTTCGCTGAGCATTTATGATTTGTGTATTTATGTTGTTTAGAAGATTTGGGAAGTTTTCCCCAACAATTTCTTTGAATACTCTTCCTAGACCTTTACCCTTTTCTTCCCCTTCTGGGACACCAATGAGTCTTATATTCGGACGTTTCATATGATCTGTCATATCCCTGAGGTCCATTTCGATTTTTTCAATTTTTTTCCCCATTCTTTCTTTTATGCTTTCATTTTCCATTCTGTCATCTTCCAGGTCACTGATTTGTTGTTCAACTTCCTCTAGTCTTGTACTATGAGTGTCCAGAATCTTTTTAATTTGGTCAGCAGTTTCTTTAATTTCCATAAGATCATCCATTTTTTTATTTAGTCTTGCAATGTCTTCTTTATGCTCTTCTAGGGTCTTCTTGATTTCCTTTGTATCCCGTACTATGGTCTCATTGTTCATCTTTAGTTCTTTGAGTAGCTGCTCTAGGTGCTGTGTCTCTTCTGATCTTTTGATTTGGGTGTTTGGGCTTAGGTTATCCATATCGTCTGGTTTTATCATATGCTTTATAATTTTCTGTTGTTTTTGGCCTCGTGGCATCTGCTGAACTTGATAGGGTTCTTTTAGGATTTGTAGACCAATTGAAGTCCTTATCTCTACTTTATCAGATCTACAGCTTCGTGGAGTACACTTTCTCTAACTAACCAGCAGGTGGCGTCCACGAGCCACCTGTTCTCCACAAGCCAGTTCTCCCCTGCTTAGCCTTTTTGGTGAGTGGGGGAGTGACTCTTGTGGGATCCAATTGGTGTACCGAGCTTGCGTGCGTAGTTGGTGTTGCCTGCCCTGTATATGGGGCGTGTTTCTGGGCAGTCAGGGAGGGGGGGTGGCCCTAACAATCAAATCTCCCTGGTGATCCTAGTTTTTTAAAGCTGCTGCAATAGTCTAATCCTTCAGTTCAGTCCTGCCACAGTTTGTCTCTGCCACTGACCCACAAGTCCTTGGTATTGGCATATGGTTCCTGAGACTTGCAAGTGGGCCCCTCTTCCAGGCTGTGCACCCCGGGTCCTCTGTTGAGGGATGACTGTGCTATGTAACAGGTGAGTGCCGTCCCCCAGGGCAGTTCTGGGCTGCTGGGCTGTGTAGGGAGGCTACCAGTCTGCTGAAATGATGGCTGAATGGGGCTTTGTTAATTCACACTGCTCCACCTTCCCAACTCTGGGACAATCAGCTGACGTTGCAGGGAAGGCTAATGTCCATGCCCAGTTTTGTGGTGTGTTCCTGTTATTTGAAGCACTTCCGTCACACTGGGTTGTCTGGGGCAGCTCTGGGCTATGGGGCTGGCGATAGGCAGGAGTGTTTCCTGTCCACCAGGATGATGGCTGTGAGCGGACACCCCCCTTTTCTTGGGAAGTTGTGGTGTTTAGTGAATTTTCTCAGCCACTGGATTATTGCCTTTTGTCTCAGAGCTCTCTTAGTTCTGCTCTTGACTTGACCTGCCCAAATTGCAAGTCTTTGAAGCTTTCTTTATTGGGCTTCTTAGAGTAACTGTTTTAGAAAAAGAAAAAAGGATTAAAAAAAAAAAAAAAAAGGGCCCTCCTCAGAGATCTAATGGGTTATTGAAATGCTAAGAGACAAAGCAACCAGGGCCATTAAGGAAAGGTCCACAGGGCAGAGAAATCAGCTTTTCTTCGGGATTTGCATATGCGCTTCAGGGCCTGAGCTCTGCCCTTCCCCTTTCTATGTTCACCAGAACTCCAAAAATCCTCTGCTTTTATTTTGGAGTTTTTCGTGCTGTTTTTTTTCTATGCCTGTCTCGTCTCTGCTGGGCTGGCTGCTCTCAGATTCTCTGGTGTCTGGTCTCAGTCTATCTATGGTTGGAGTTTGGATCAGTAGAATGAGTTTCCGATAAGGGCTGCCACTGCAGTTCTCCCTTCTCCTTCCCTGAGCTGACAGCCCCTCCTCCCACGGGACTGAGCCTGGCAGGGAGTGGCGCGGGTCCCCTGGCCGCAAAACTTACAGATTTCGCTGATCTCAGCAGTTCCACGTTTTCATGAGTGTTGTATGAAGTATGCCCAAAGTCAGATTGCTCTGTGGTGTCCAGTCCACGCAGTTCCTGGCTTTTTACCTACTTTCCTGGAGGAGTAACTAAAACATACAGCTCACCAGTCCGCCATCTTGCCCCGCCTCTGATAATATGTTTTTATTTTTTCCTCATTTTCAAAAGATATTTTCAATGGATATGTAATCTAAAGTACATAGCTGTGTTCTTTAGTGTAAAGAAACTACCATTCCACTGTCTTCAGCTTTCATTGTTGTAGTGGTCAAGTCTGTTAGTCTAACAGAGTTTAAGGGGTACCTTTTGAAGGTATCCTTTCTCTGGCTACTCTTAAGAATTTTGCTTTGTCTTTGATTTTCTGAAGCTTTACCATTATATATCTAGATGTTGATTGTTTTTCCTGTATATTTCTGTTTGGAGTTGATTTGATTTCTTAAATCTTGGATTGTTATCTTTCATCTGTTCTGAAAAACTCACAGCCTTTATCTCTTCTCATATTGACTTTGAATAACTGTTTTTCCTTTTCTTATTCTGAAACCACAATAAGATATTTCTTAACTTTTCTTTCTGCCTTCTGTTTCTCAATGTCTCACTTAGCATCTCTCTCTCTGTCTCTCTGTCTCTCTGTCTCTCTCTCTCTCTCTCTCTCTCTGTCTCTCACCCTCTCAACTTAAGTATTTTTCCAATATCAAGTCTCTTTTCATCTGTGTTTAATCGGGTATTATACTCATCCATTAAAATAAATAAGAACACGTCCCTTCACTCAAGACCCTTATAGTCTCAAAGGGAAAAACATCATTATAATATGTATAATACATATTTCAATGGAGGAAAGCAAGTATACTTTGAAGACACCCTGTAGAGGCACCTGTTCAGACTGGGGAAGGTTAGAGAAGGTTTCCTGGAGGAAGTAATGCTGAAGCTGAGTTAACAATAGTACAGAAAAAAAGACAAATGTGTTGTATTTTCCAGAAATAGCAAGATGTAGATGTTTGAACTGAACATTGAATTTGATAGAAAAATAGTAGTGAAAAGTTAGTTTAGAGCTAGATAGCAGAAGACCTTTAATCCCTAAATGTGATGTTTGGACTTTATTTGGTAGACATAGCCATTAAAAATATTTCTGTGAAGGAATGACTTATTTTTCTTCACTTCCCTTCTTAAACTACAACAATTTATAGTGGTTAAATGCGTGTAGAGACAAGGATTTGTAGGGTTATCTGTGGTGCTTTGTATAACATATTTTAAATTGTATAATAATGTTTAGAAGGTTAGAAGCATGCACAATTTCTTATAATCTCCCAAAACTGTTTTTGCTAGCTATAACAATAGATGAAGCAAATGGAGATTTGTCATCAGCCTTAATTATAGGGCATAGCTTACTTAAATGGCAAAATATCTAGTTAAGAATAAAGTCAACATTTTTTTCTTATAATTAAAAAAATGTTCTTCAGAGTGAAAAACTCATCTTTCAGAGTTTTATTTTTTAATTGCCTTTTAGAATGGATAGAACATTAATGAGAAGTTTTTCTTACCTGTATTTTGAAATATGTTTTACAGTGAAGAAGAGTTTAACAAATATCCTGTCATATGTTTTATGATGTTGTAACTTACCATAACCTACAAGAAAGAAAAATGGAAAGAAGATAAGTAGTGAGTAGAAAGTAGGTTAAAGGAGAAAATAAGTAAAATCCAAGAAACACAGCAAAGTGTTTCTCTATTTCCTAAATGGAAAAAAAAAAAATTGGGTTTTATAAAACAAGGCATATCTAAGGTTAATTTTCTGCTTGGCATACTCTTTTGTGACCTTTGCACATTACTTAACCTGTCTGAGTTTTGGGTTTTTTATTTATGAAATGAGGTTATATTACAAACCTTTATGAGTTTTTTTTAAGAATAAATGAGCGGAAATACTGGCTGCTTAGCTGAGCCATGACATTTAATATATACTTGCATGTTCATGTCCATTCCTTACATCTGCAGTGGGAGACTTTTAATTTATTTTGAACACATGAGCACATGAACACATTTGTGCATTTAAAGGATCCATCAATTCCACTTCCTCCAGAAAAGTTCTCATTCCTTTGGCATAGAAACTGAAATTCTGAGTTTCTCATGAGCTTCTGAAAATCTGTGAAGGAATTGGTGAAGCTCCTTCCCAAATCATAATGACAACAATGATGATAACCATCATAGCCAACATTTACTGAGCCATTATTATGTGCTAATCATTGGTCTAAGCACTATACAGGTTTTCTCTTAACAATAACCTCCAATTTGTAGTTAAGGAAACTGCAGCATGGAGATGTTAAGTACGTATGTAATGAAGACCACACCAATAAATAGCAGACAGGATTTTAACTCAGGCTTTCTGACCTCAGAGCCCATGTTCTTAATCAATGTGTTATGTCTTGTATTCCTGTAACATTTGTTAAAATCGAGGACATATTTTTCCATACAACAGCTTTAGATATTGTAATACTATTATAAATCCATAGGCTAGTAGAATCATGTGGTATTTCAATATCTTAGGACAACATACAGTATGTTGTACAGAAATTTCTTATATAGCATCTCTGCCAGCTTGTCATTTAGCATCTGTGTAAGTGTATCCAGAGACAAGAGATTTTATTACATTTTAAAGTTAGAGCATTTTGTTGTTAGATAGCCCAAAATGTAAGGAATTTCTGTTTTGTGATAAATTTTGCCCATTGTTCTAATTCTGTGCCCTGTGGGGAAATAGTAAGTGGATAACTTCTTTCATAGACAAATGTTTAATTGTTCAGACAGTCATTTCTCCTCATCCTAGGCTAAACATCATCAACTATTTTATAAACAACACAATTCTATACTCCTCTCAACTGAGGGCCTTATATAATGAATGCATTCTAGCTCTTCATAAAAATGCACATACCATAAACTAAGTTCACATACCAAATTCTGTGTAATTCAAATTTTTTACAAGAATTTTGTATCATAATTTTGTAATAAAAAAAGGACACCGGAATGTTTCCAGAATTGAATAAGCTTAATTAACTATTAAGTCATTGTTATAATTTGCAGTTCATTTTTACAGTCATTTATATAACCACCACTCCTACTAGTTAATGAATATTTACTGTGCACCGTGCCCTTTTCTAACCTCTTTACACACAACTCATTTAATCCCCACAATAATCCTATAAGGTAGATGCTGTTATCATATGTAACAGAAAGGGAAATTGAGATACAAAGCTATTAAGTAACATCCCTTATTATGTGGTTTATAAGTGTCAAACTGAGATTCAAAGGGGACACTCTTAACCACTGTACTATACATATGTTAAGTAGTTCTTTTGCGAGCTGATTTTAGAAACTTGCTACCTTTTATGACAATTTTGTGTAAGATTATGTCACTTATAAATGAACTTTTGGAGCACATCCTTTGTAATGTTAAAATAGAAAACTTTCCTGAATTGAATCCCAGCTAATAACTGTATAGCTACTTGTTTCGTGATATGTAAAATGTGGATAGTATCTTTCTTAAAAGGTTATTTGAAGGATTAATACACACACAGACATACACACACCAGGTAGTATAGTTGCATAGTAGGCCCTTGGATGACAAAAAGACTGTGTGGCATAGCAATTAAAAGGATAGAATTCTGAGCATAACTAACTGGTTTCAAATCTTGGTTCCACCACTTCAAAGCTTTATGATCTTGGACAAGTTTCCTAACCACTCCGTGCCTTACTTTTCTCACCTGTAATATGGGTTCTGATGTTAAAATAACATTTTTCATATGTCTTTTATGAGGATTAATGTGTTTATGTTTGTGAAGCACTTAGATCACCCCTTTGCATCTATTAAGTTGAATTTAATTGTTGAAGTATTATTATTTTACATCAGTGTCTGACATGGTATCTGTGTTTTTATAAAGTCATTAACAAATTGTTTGCATGTTTTTGAACTAGTGAATTTTTGAAATAGTATGAGACCTAGAGATGAAATATATTCATTAAAATCAGTTAAATCAGACCAACTTATATTGCAGAGGAGAGAGAGGAATCCTGAAGCACAGAGGTTAAGTAACTTGGGGTTAAGACAATTTTCTAGTGATTACCAAACTACTTATCACCTGAATGAGGCCTGTACTCCTCTACCACCCTAGGCTTCTAAATTTTTATAAGGGACCTAGTGTAGATAAAGCACAAAATAATAAACTTTAATATGAAAAAGTTATATGATAGAATTATTAGAAGTGTTTCAACAGTAATGATTACCTAGAACAAATAGAGGGTCCTTATCTTTTCTTTGTTTAAATAAGAACATTAAGTATGCTTTACAAGTGGACTTGAAATTTTGTTCTTTCTATCCCCATCCCACATCAATTTGATAACAATCTAATCAATATCTTTGAAACATTTTCCATTCTGATCACTTATTCTAGTAGCAGAAAACAAAATGTGAAAGCTTGTATCTTATGCTTAAGTTATTAGTAATTAATGTGTATTTCTAGTCTCCTTTGTTCCTTTTTCAAAGAATTTCCCTACTGGAATTTGTATAATGTTTGAAAATATCTTGTTCTCTAATCAGTCAAGTAATAACTACAAAATTTAGTTTAATTGTTGAATTGACTAGTGTTTTAGTTTCCTCATTGCTAAAGCAATGCCATGCAATTAATGGGTTGGCTTAAACAGTGGGAATTTATTGGCTCAGGATTTTGAGGTTAGAAGTCCAAAATCAAGGTATCATCAAGGTGATGCTTTCTCCCAGAAAACTGTGGCATTCTGGGGCTGGCTGTTAGTGATCCTTGGTCCTCGGCTTTTCTGTCACATGGGAGTCATAACAGCCTCTCCCGGCTTGTTGGTTCCATTGACTCCGGCTTCTGGATGTTCCCTGAGGCTGTCTCTGTGTCTTAATTTCATTCTGCTTATAAAGGACTCCAGTAATAGGATTAAGACCATCCTCATTCAGTTGGACCACACCTTAACTGAAGTAACCTTATCAAAACGCCCTACTTAGGATGGGTTCAAACCCACAGGAATGAGTTAAGATTAGGAACATATTTTTCTGGGGTACATAGCTCCAACTGCCTCAACTAGTCAAATTCACTTGATTTCATTTAAAAATAATGTTGTTGGAAAAGATCTTGGGCATTATCTAATTCAGCTTCCCACTCAATGTAATCATTTCTATGGTATCCCTGACAGATGATCCTACAACTATACTTGAATATTTCCTTTGCTTAAGTTGCTTTAATTCTTTTATTATCTGAAAGCATATGGAGATTACATTTAGGTGACTTCAGCTCATCTGAAATCCTGCAATGCTTTGTTCTTGGAAAATTTTTGTTTCCAATGTTTAAAAGTAAGTAATTTTAACATAATATTTAATTTACAGATTGCCCAAGGACTCCAGATACTCCGAATAGTGACCCTCGTTGTTCTACTAGCAATAATAGATTGATGGCCTTACAAAAACAATTGGATATAGAACTTAAAGTAAAACAAGGTGCAGAGAACATGATACAAATGTATTCAAATGGATCTTCGAAGGTAAGCACAGTGAATAAATGGAAGTGCATATTTTAAATTATTTTAGTAGTCTAGGTGAACCTGATTTATGAATGAGAAAATATATTGATGAAATAATACTTTTCCCACTTCTGTAGTGTGAACCCCAATACAAAGGAGCCATAAATTTTAATTCTTCACTTTTTTGCTTAAAAGGTAGCAAATCATATCCCAAAACTAGTATATTTTAATATGAAACATAATGTAATGTTTTATCATATGTGAAAAAGTTACATGAAACAGAGCCCTTATATTAACATACACCTGATATTTTATGGTCTCTCTATTAGTTTGGAAATATGCTATGGTATTTATGTATGTATGTATGTATTTTATTTTTACATTTTTTATGTTATTTATGTATATATTTATTTCTACATTTTTTATTGTGTAATATAAAATACATAACATTCTTTGATATTTATTTTTTATGGTATTTATTTTGAGCCATTCAAAAACATATTAATAAATGTGTTGCTGGATTTTTATTGCTCAAAGTTATTACATTAAAACTTAGTGTTTATAAAGCTGGATTAGGTATTTCTTATAGTATTACATAGAAATAATAAATTCTTATTCTTGATTAGATTAATTTGAAAATTAAGAATGCCCAATCTCATTTTATTCAGAGCTAATGAATTTTAACTGAAGTTTTAAGCTTTATCTACAGAGAGTCTGGATGAAATAACATAATTTAAAAGAGAATTGATTGCAGTTTGGAAGCTAGCTTCTTTACTTACCTATATGTTTATTTTACTTTACAACAATAGATAAATATTACTTTCTCAAACTCTAATTATTACCAACAGTCAGTATTTCAGGAATGTTTAAGCTCAGCGTCTTTCTTATCTGAGCTTCTAAAATGTTATTACAATGACTGCCACATGAAAATCCATCAGTAAATGGTAGTAATTATTATTTTGTTTTAATTTATAACATGTTTGTATGTATTTCAGTTCATTTACTGTTTAAAACAAGCCTGGCTCGGGGATAATGCCTACTTTATAGATCATCTCCCCCTTTGTGTTTCCTTTCCTCAGTTATACATATTACCATCAACGTAATCTCTTAATTTTGATAAAATCAAAATCTTCCTTGATTCCTTGATTCATGGAACTCTCTTCATACCCTGTATATCCTCATCTCCGCTTACTACTCAATCTCAATTCATTCAGTCACCATGGCCAGCCTTGATTCTGCTTCCTGATTATCTTTCATATCTGTAATACAAGGAGTATTGCAGTGGCCTTTACATTGGTTTCTCTTCTTCTAACTCTCTGACATGCAGCTTAAGGTTAGAGCAGGCATTTGGAGGCTGACAAATCTGTGCTTATAGTCCAGTCCTCAGTTTACCAGCTCTTTGTCCAATCTTTGATCCTCAGCTCTTGCATAGATATAATTAGGATGCTAGTATATACCTTGTAAGATTGTATGGTGTTAAGAGGATTAGAAATAGTCCATGTAAAGCAGCTAACACAGAGCCCAGTAAATATGGTAATACTTGCTGATATTAACTGTCATGAATTTTCTTTCTAGATATGCAAAATTGAATGTGATGCGCCTTAATAATGCTTTAACAGCTTTTTGTTACTGATAGTAGTTAATTTTCTGGACCTCAGATCTCTGTTAAGAGTCAGTTTAAAGTACACTCATTTTCCCCTCAAAAACGCACATAGATACATAAATATTTTACCTTACAAATTTTTTTTCTTAATACCAGGTTAAGAATATTAACTCTATTAAATATTCTACAAATTGTAATATGTAAGGATTTTTGCAGTCTGATCTGAGTGCTACTTTATATCTTTATTTTATTTTAATTCTCTGAAGCTATGAAACTGTTGACCACTCCTTCCTTCTTGATACTCCTTTCCCATTTTCCATCAAACCATGCTCTCCTGGTTTTATTCCTGTTTCTTTGATTATTTCTTCTTAGTGTCCTTCACTGGATCCATTTCTTTTACCAACATCTTAAATGTTAAAGTTCTCCAGAACTCTATCCTCGGCCCTCTTCTAACATTCTATACTACCTTCATGAAAGATTTCTTCAGCAAGTTTGAAAAGGAAATTGACTTCATCCTGCCGGTGTCTCCCTGCTGTTATCCTCTAAAAGACCAGAAATCTAGTAGCCTTTTTTGATTCTTCCCACATCAAATTCTCCAATTCTATATAATAAATATCACAGTTTTTTAATACACCTTATTATAATCAATGGCTTTAGAAAAACTAATTTTAAAAGCAGCTTTTTAAGAAAAAAGGAAATACTACTTTAATGATCAGTTGATATATTTTGAGGGTTATAAATACAGTGTTGTTTATATTTGGATAAATTCCACAATTTTCCTTTTCCTTAAATAGCTACAAATAGCTGAAAATTAAATAGCCTTTTTTCAAAGTCAGCCATAAAATTTTGTTAGTATCTTTGCCATGGTCTTTTTTTTTTTAATTCAATTTTATTGTGATATATTCACATACCATACAGTCATCCAAAGTGTACAATCATTTGTTCATAGTACCATTATATAGTTGTGCATTCGTCACCACAATTAATTTTTGAATATTTTCATTACTGAAAAAAAAAAAAAGAATAAGAACAAAAATTAAAGTAAAAAAAACACCCAAAGTATCCCATCCCACTCCATCCCTCCCTATTATTCATTTACTTTTTATCCCCATTTTTCTACTCATCTGTCCATACACTGGCTAAAGGGAGTGTGAGCCACAAATTTTTCACAATCACACAGTCACACAGTATAAGTTATATAGTTATATAATTGTCTTCAAGAATCAAGGCTACTGGGTTGCTGTTCAACAGTTTCAGGTACTTCCTTCTAGGTATTCTAATACACTAACAACTAAAAAGGGATATCTATATAATGCATAAGAAAAACTTCAGAATGTCCCCTCAACTCCATTTAAAATCTTTTAGCCACTGAAACTTTATTTTGTTTTCCCCTTTTGGTCAAGAAGGCTTTCTCAATCCCACAATGCCAGGTCCAGATTCATCCCTGCAAGTCATGTCCCACGTTGCCAGGGAGGTTTACACCCTTGGGAGTCATGTCCCACATAGGGGAGAGGGTAGTGAGTTTATCTGCAAAGTTGGCTTGGAGAGAAAGGCCACATCTGAGCAACAAAAGAGTTTCTCTGGGGTGGGGGTGGTAGGGTGGGATTCTTATGCACCATGGTCTTTTAAACGTAGTTCGTTCACATCATCTCCTGACTTTGAAAGTGTTATGATATTTCCGAGAGATTTGGCAGTATTTAGTGCTTTTAATAAAATTAAAAGTCTACTGATTTTAATGAAAAGACAGGATATTTTTGAGGTGACTCTAACATCAGTAATGCTTGGACTAGATCTTTCTTTGGGTTTGGGGGATCTGGTATGAGCATGTAACTCCCAATTGAAAATCAGGTTTATGGGGAGCACTTGTTACCAGTTGCAATGTGCCTTTTTTCTTAGATATGATGGAGCAGAATAAATGTTGGAAACTACTGACCCAGATTATCCAGAAGGTTCCTTTCAACCTAAGGTTCTGTACTTTTGATAATTTCCAAAAATTCTTAGAAAGGTGTGTCTTACTATAAAACCTTTCTTGTGTCAACTCATTTATTTTAAAGATTCTTGCCTCTGTAAATCAGTTTCTTCTATATTTTAATAGATATGTCTTAAATAATGTCAAAATAAAAGTTATTAGGTATTTCTTTTGTTTCAGATGAGGAAGAATTTGAAATTGGGGCAGGGAGGAGCAGGGATCTTGGCTTAGAGCCCTGCACACCACCTGCCCACCCCAAATTAAATTTGGGAAGATGCTGAAAGGAGAGAAACATGTATAGGTTCTAAAAAAGGTTTTTTAAAAGTTAGATTATATGCCATTTTTCAAAAGGACATTTTTGCTGTTTTTACGGAAATATATTTATTGGTATTTGATATTTTATTTATAAGCTATGGTATTTGATAGGATATTGTTTCATAAGTTTTGAACATTTATTTTGAGGTGATAGTAAGTAATTATTTCCTGTGCTATTATTTCTAGTATTGCTCTTTAGTATTTGGGATTTTTCATTCTTATCAAATATTATTTTGGACCTCTTTTATTTTTTATAAAGCAAATACTGTATTTTGGAACTGTGAATGCAGGACATTATACTGAGCTTTTAAAAATTAAGTTAATTCAGGATCTGCCTGGTGGAGTAAGGCTTTTTAATCTTGAGTTGATGGGCTAGTCTGAAGTTCTTATAACTTCATGAATCCCTTGAAGTTATAGGAAAATTGAGTGTATATGTTGAATAGATGGATGAGTGAGAGGACCATAGATTTCACCATGCTCTCAAAGTGGCCTGTAACCCATAAGATTAAGAACTGTTCTAAATTGAACAGAAATACGGATATAGGAGTAAAACAAGCAACTTAACTATCACCACAGCTCCAAAATAATACAGGCTATTGGCATCCTGGTAAAATAGAGTACATGGTATGTACTCAACATATAGTATCATGCTTTCAAGGGAGAGGCTATCTAAAAAGGAAGTATCACATGTAAAGAATTACAGTATATGAAAGTGGTATGTTCAAACTACTTTGGAAGCACAGTGGAGAAAAATCACTTAATTGCCAAAAGAAATCATTTAAATCGTAGTATAAGATTTGAAGAATGATTTGGAGTTTAAGAAGGAATTACTTTCTATGGATTATGGTGTGGATAAACCCAGTACATACAAGGTAGGGAGCTGTGGAATAGCTGGAATAGCTTGGCTTGTTCTAAGAAATGAAAGCAGTTTGGTGTAGCTATAGCAGAAGTTTTCAACCTACTTCTTATTCAACAAATCCGATGTTAAGTAGAATGCACATCCAGTAGAACAGTTGTCAGTTGTATCAGTCATTTTCAATAGAAGGTCACACCCTCATGGGGAAACAAATCTGAGTCTTCAGAAGGGCACATATAGTTTAAGAAAAGTCCTCCAGGTAATTCCAGCAGCACTTTTTCCCCTTTCCCTCCAGAGAGCTTTAAGTGAGTATGGTGGAGTGAGAAGTGTAACAGAGTCGAAACATAAACTTGATTACAAAGTACTGTGTATAAAATTAGGCAGTTGGGATCCTATATTATAAGATGTAGGGAGCTACTGAAAGATTTTTAGCCAAGGAATTACCATGATCACAGATTTAAAGTTTAGAAAGTTCATACCCATATTTCTCAGATTTTAAAAATAAATTGAAATTTGTTAATTAAAAATAAAAAGCTATTGGAAAATTACTTGTTTTGCCAGAATTCCCGTAGCTCCATTCATTTGGAGTTATATTTATCATAAAGTTATATTTGTTTTACTTTTAGTATTTCCTTATCTTCAATTTAGAGTAATGGTTTTTAATCTTTTTGGGATTACAGACCACTTTGAGATTATGGTGACACCTACTGCATACTCAATCATCCATCTTTTCCTATAAATTCAAGGGGTTTATAAACCTCTTAAACTAATATGTCAACCCCATATTAAAAGCTTTACATCATTAGTGGACAGTTGTGCCTCTAAGTAGCAACAATTGATTTTCAGAATAATCTCTGAGGACTTGATATGACATGTTGAAGAAATGTCTGTCATTCATATATTCGGGTGACAAACCAAGCCACTTAATGAAAATCCAGATTCCTTCCAGCCTTTTGCACCTTTTTTTTTTTTTCATGCTCCCAAGTCTTTTCATACTTTTTCCTCATTTGGAAATACCTTCTCATTCATCCAGTCTCCCAAACCCTTCTTACCCACCATCCATTTTTCAATCTTGGCATATTCCAGTCTTATCTATATTCAAGACCTGTGAAACCTTTCTGAATTCTCTAGGCTAAAATTGATCCCATTCTCCTTTGAAGTTTTCTTTGGTTATTTTTTTTTCTGATGCATATGATAATCTGTTTTTCCTCCTCTGTCAAACTATAAGCTTCAGAAAGTAGCATCCTAATCAATAAAATCTTTGTTTTTTCCTTGGGTCTGACAATGTTTAACATACAGACAGTAAGCCATAAATAGTTGATAGATTGGCTTATTCATTTCTGAAAGGTGTGTCTGTGTGGGTGTGTGTGTGAGAGAGAGAGAGAGAATATGTGATGTAGTTGTTTTGTCATAACATCCCACTATGAGTTGCAAAACAAAAATAGTTATTTTTTATTTAAAAATTATAAAATTTATAAAGTTATTTTCAAACTTTATAATACAAAAATGCTGGCCGTTTCAAATACAATTAGCATGTAGAGTGCTAATTACAAAATTTAATTCTTTGACTAGTCTGTTGGATTGAGCCATATGAAATTGCTGTGTTTTTTAGAAAAATTAGTCAAATATTAGCAATTTCAAAAGGCTCCCAAATCTTCCCAAAGTCTATCAGCGTAAAAGCCAATATTTTTCCCATATGTAAGCCAGTCCAGAACTTTGACATCTACCTTATCTCTTGCCTGGTACATATTAGGTACTCAATAAAAATTCATTGAATAACTAAAAACATGAAACTGACAATAAAAATCCATTGAATGCTGGAAAGCATAAAACTGACAATGTAGTAACTGTAAGTTGCCTGTGATGGATAATATCCAAAGTCAATTTAAAGAGTCTTCATCATACTTTGACATCTGTACAGATCCTTCAAAAATTTGTGTGTAGGAAAAATTCACTTACCTATAGAACTGCTGTTGCTTACATGTTGAAATGAAATAGTTAAGAAAGGCATATTATCAACAAAATAAATGACAGAACTGCAGTCTTTTCACATAGTGATAAAATAATACAAAGAGTAGTATGGTTGGAAAGCATAGTATTATATTTATATAAACAGTTTGCTTCAGACTTTTGTATTAGAGCTTCATCGAAATAAGATACCTGATCATTATTTTCATTTCTCTAAGAGTGAACATTTGAATGCTAACCATGTTCTAAGCAATTTATCTAATGTTTAAAAAAAACCCTATATTCTAGAGAGCATTATCCACATTTTACACATAAAGCTAATGGTTGCAGAGGATAGATAACTTGCCCAAGTTTACATAACAATAAGCTCAGGTTTTATCTAATTGGAAAATATATTTGTCTCATCAAATCATGGTCATAAGAATACTAAACTTTTCTCTTACTCTGTTCTGCTCTCAAAGAAATAGGAAAGTTATTTCAAGTTTTCTGTTTGTCTGATGTTCCTAATACTGGATAGGTGGAGAGATCAAAGTAAGAGAAAAGTATCTTAAGTTTTAATTTTGAAGGTGCGTAAGTGTAGTATTGACATAAGTATATATAATATGTCATAGACAAAAATCTAATTTGAGCTAGTATCTTATTTCATAAGACATAATTAGCAAATATGTTATTTATATGGGTGTAATTTATTGTGTAAATTGATAACTAAGAGACTTAGTGAACCATTTGAGCCTGACTCCTTGGTATGAAATCTAAATACTTTATTAAAGAACAAAATCTGGTTAGAAGATCTTTCTTAAATGATTGACGTTTGAAACAGGAAAAAAATGGGAGAAAAACTTGTAAATTTACTAATTGTTTTGTTCCTCCACTGTATATTAACCTAACTTTGGTATTTAACAGATTTCAGGAAACTTTCTTTTTCCCTTATATAATAGCAATGTTACCCTTCCTTCTTATAAATATCTTCATCTTCCTCTTTATTCAGTGTCATGTAGTATATTTGTGTATTTGATTTATTGAAGTGATTGTCTCTTAAGTTCTAGTCTTGAGTCCCTGAGAGGATGTAGGTTGATTGTATGCTATTTTATTTTCAAATTAGTACTATCTTAGTAATAGCGATAGAGTGCTTAAATGATATGTAAAGATTGGCTTTTCTTGTATATATGCTCGTTAACTTGATGCTTAGGTTTTATCTATCATTTCTTCTTTAGATAGAAACCTACCAAATGTTGGCAACTCATATAACAAAACAGTAAATGGCATTAACTTTGACATTTTTCTATATGAAATTTGTTTTTTATTCCTGTATTAAATAAATTATCACAAATTTAAAGGCTTAAAATAACTCATTTATTACTTTACCGTTTCATAGTTACGAAGTCTAAAGTGGGTCTCACTGGGCTAAAATCAAGGTGTCGGCAAGGCTGCATTCCCTTCTGGAGGATCTAAGGAAGAACTTGCTTTCTTGCTTTTTATAGCTTCTAGAGCCTGCCCACATTCCTTTGTTTTATGGGTCTCTTCTATCTTCAAAGGCAGCAACAGCAAGTCCAGTACTTCTCATATTGCATCACTCTAACCTCCTCTTCTGCCTCCCTCTTCTACATGTAAGGACCCTTATGATTATATTGGGACCACTCAGATAGATCAGATAATCTATTTCAAAGTCAGCTGATTAGCAACCTTAATTCTATCTGCTACTTTATTTCCCCTTTGCCATAACATATTCACAAGTTCCTGGGATTAGGATGTAGATACCTTTGGGGATGTGGGCATTATTCTGCTTGCCTGAATTCCTAAATGGTCAGTTTTTGTGACCTTCTGTCAGTCAAATTCAGCATTACTAGAACTAATCTGAGTTACAATAGTACCATCATTTTGCTTAATTCAGAACTCTTCTTGAAGCCTTTATTTTAGACAGCGTTGAGATGACATGCTTATTCAGTGTAACTTCTTCCCTAGCTTACTGAAGTGTTTTTAAGGAGTCATTTTAAATATAAGAAATATTACAAAATTATTATAGCTTTACAAATAATTCATTTTTTGATGATCAGTACATTACTAAATTTGTACAAGTAGAAATATAATAAATAATTCATTTTAGAAGAGTATCAAAATATAATTTACAATATCATAGATTAATAGCTCTCCAAAATTCAATCTCAAAAAAGTTTTTAAGTATATGCTATAATTTTTTATAAAAAAGAGAAAACTTCTCTTTTTCCAAAACAAGAATATTAATTTATCTGTTTATAGTCAATGCTATTGCATGGGACAAAAAGTTCAAAATATAAAATGTTTACTTAAAACTATCTTTAGGAAATTTTTAAAATTTCTCTTTTTTGTTACTGCTTTAAAAGTATCCATACAACTTAATGTCTCCGGTGAAATAAAAATGTCGCATTCAACTTTACATCTCCAAGCAGATAATAATCATGAGTCATTTCTTAGAACTGGGTTTTCAGGTTGAGGACTCATTTTTGACATTCAGGTTTCTAGGGAACATTCAAAATCTCTTTATCAACAGTGTTTACAATTGCCATTTCCTACTTCCCTTATCAGAATTTAATGGGACACAAATACCACCTATGTTATTTATATTTTTGATTTGCCAACAAATGTGAAATTCCTTGAAAATTTAACGGTAATGTAATGAGGGAGAAAGTGATTATCTAAATTTCTTAGGCTTATTATTTAGGCATGCATCACCAATGCTTCTGAGTATGAGAGTTCTTGATCATGATAAAGGAAAATTCTTTATATTTCCTATAAAACAAAGACAAGTGTGGATTTGGGTATTCACTGTTTCAAAAGCATATTAAGATTCAGTTCTTTTCTCTCAAATTTTCTTAGCTTATGGAGATGCTTTGCACATTTATTGCCTTGAAGTTTGATGGCTCTTTTTTATAAATGCTATCCACAAGGTTGTCTTGGTTTACCAGACTCCTAATACATATAATACGAATGGGTTGGCTTAAATAAAAGGAATTTGTTTTCTTGTGGTTTAGAAAGCTAGAAGGCTTGCTTTCTCCCTGTAACATTCTGGTGTTGGCTGCTGGCAGTCCTTGGAGTTCCTTGGCTTTCCTGTCACACAGCAATGTCCTCTCCTTTCTTTGCTTCTGTGAACTTATGGGTTCTCTTCATAAGGGCCCAGTACTCCAGATTTTGGCCCATCCTGCTTCAGTTGGTCACTCATTAACTAAAAATAACATCTTCAAAAGGTCCTACTCACAGTGGGTTCACACTCACAGACTAAGGACATTTCTAAGTTGGGGTACATACTTAGTCTATGACAAAGGTTATAAATATATTCAATGTTCATTTGACTCTGTTTTTCACTTGTGGCTATTATTTGATCATCTTTAGAAGCTACGAAAGTATTTTATTTGTCCATTTAACTTCTTACATTTTCAAACTTCTTTTTAATAGGATCGGAAACTCCATGGTACAGCTCAACAGCTGCTGCAGGACAGCAAGACAAAAATAGAAGTCATAAGGATGCAGATCCTTCAGGCAGTCCAAACCAATGAATTGGCTTTTGATAATGGTGATGGAATAGAGATAAATTGTCATTCTTCTTATTAATGTCAATGTCAGTGGTACCAGTTATGGACATATGGTTCTAATGATTCTTATGTAGGAAAGAGGCAGTGGTTCAAAATTAAGAGGGAATTTTACACTCTTCACGTTCAACACATGCCTTCAAATATTTGGCTTTCATGTTTCAAGAAGATAATGATCTAGAATATATCTCTTCACTTTAATAAATTAAATACTTCTTATCAGTGCTCTTTTTTTAAAAGTCTATTTCCTGTTTAGAATATGACTTTGTTTTGCACCCCTTCCCTTTTTTTTAATTTTAGGGGAATTCTTTACAGCTAGTTGCTAAAAGTAGGTAGTAGCTATTACAGTATCATGATGTTATGATATAAGGTTATCTATGATTCTAAAATTATTTTTTCAGATTTGTAATTTAGCTCTATGATGACTAAAATGGAAGGCTCTGCATTTCAACATTGTATCTGTTAAATATAACTTTAGTGTTTATTCCTTTAGAGGACTAACTTTTCTTATAATTTCTTATAATAATTCATTTTTTTCATTATTTTTAAACATTACTTATTAAAAAGTCAAATAAATGGTTCAATTGAGGTTTTGTGTTTTTCCTCTAGCAAAACCTGTGATAAGTCCTCTTGAACTTCGGATGGAAGAATTAAGGCATCATTTTAGGATAGAGTTTGCAGTAGCAGAAGGTGCAAAGAATGTGATGAAATTACTTGGCTCGGGAAAAGTAACAGACAGAAAAGCACTTTCAGAAGTAATTTTAAATAAAAATTTTTAACTTGCTTAATAAATATATTATTCAAAAAATGGTTATTTAGATAGCAACAATTGTCTTTTTTCCTGCTCAAGGCTCAAGCAAGATTTAATGAATCAAGTCAGAAGTTGGACCTTTTAAAGTATTCATTAGAGCAAAGATTAAATGAACTTCCCAAGAATCATCCCAAAAGCAGTATTATTATTGAGGAACTTTCCCTCGTTGCCTCACCAACACTAAGTCCACGTCAGAGTATGATATCTACACAAAACCAATATAGTACATTGTCCAAACCAGCAGCATTAACAGGTATGTAGTACATATTATGTGATTTTTTTGTGTGTGTGCATTTTTGTACCCATCTATCCCTGGTTCAATAAGTGAAAAAAACTATGCGTGGACTTTTAAAAAATTTGTGGTAAAATGCATATAACATAAATATTTGCCATTTTAATGATATTAAAGTAGTCATTCACAATGTTGTAGAATCATCACCATTGTCTAGTTCCATAATGTTTTCATTACCCTAAAAATAAATCCTATTGTCATTAAGTAGTCACTCTCCCCTCCCATAGCTCCTGGCAACCACTAGGCTGTCATCTTTCTCTATGGATTTTCCTATTCTAGATATTTCCTATGAATATAATCATAAAATATGTAGTTTTCTGTATCTGGCTTCTTTCACTTAGCATAATGTTTTCAAGGTTCATCCATGTTGTATCATGTATCAGTACTTCATTCCTTTTTATGGCTGAATAGTACTCTATTTAATGGCTATATACCACATTTTGCTTCTCCAAATATATGAATGGGCATTTTTGGGTTGTTTTCACCTTTTGACTATTATGAATAATCCTGCTACAAACATTTGTGTTCAATTTTTTTTTTTTTTTTTTTTTTTTTTTTGAGCACCTGTTTTCAATTCTTTGGGGAGAATTGTTGGGTCATAATGGCAATTTTATGTTTAGCTTTTTGAGGAACTGCCACACTGTTTTCCATAGCAGTTGTTTGCAATCTATTTCTGTCTTTGGATCTAAAGTGAGTCTTTTGTAGATAGCATATAGTTGGATCATGTTTTATTTATCCATTCTTCTAGTCTCTCTCTTTGAATTGAAAAGTTTAACCCATTTACATTTAATCTTCTTCTGATACCTTCTTCTGTGTTTTATTGGCTTTTTTTTCTTTTTTTAGTATACTATTTTGGTCCCCTCCTTTCCTTTTTTGTATATTTTTAGTTATTTTGTTGGTGGCCCCATGGTAATTATAATTAACATCTTAAATTTATAACAATCTAGTTTGAATTGATACCAACTTAGCTTCAATTGCTTCCCAAATATCTGCTCCTAAACAGCTCTGCCCCTCTTTATATTGTTGACATATTACATGTTTATACATTGTGTGCCTATTGACATAGATTTATCTTTATTGTATTATGCATTTGTCTCTTAAATCATATAGGAAGAAAAAGAAGATTTACAAACCAAAAATATATTACTGGCTTTTATATTTTCCTAGTTAGTTAATTTTACTTTTGTTCTGTATTTCTTCATATAGCTTCAAGTTACTGTCTTGTGTCTTTTCATTTCAACCTAAGGCCTTCCTATAGCATTTATCATAGGGCAGCTTATTAGTAATGGACTTGCTCAGTTTTTGGCTCCATTTCTCTTTCATTTTTGAAGATAATTTTGCCAGATATAGAATTATTGGTTGAAGGTATTTTTCTTTCAATACTTTAAAAATGTTAGCCCACTCCCTTCTGCTCAACATGATTTCTAATGATAAATTGGCTGTTAATCTTATCGAAGTTCCCTAGTACATGATGAGCAGCTTCTTTCTTGCTACTTTCAATATTCTCTGCTTTGGCTTTGACTTTCTACCATTTAGTTATAATGTGTCTCAATGTAGATCTCTTTGAACTTAACCTGCTTGGAATTTGTTGAGCATCTAGGATGTGCAAATTAACATCTTTCTTCAAATTTGGAAGTTTTTAAACATTATTTCTTCATATATTCTCTCTGCCCTTTCCTCTCCTCCTGCTGGTACTCCTATTATGTGTGTGTTGGTATGTTTGATGTTGCCAGTATGGTTTTTAGGTGCTGTTCATTTTTCTTCTTCTTTTTCTTTTTTCTTTTTGTTTTCTTTTTTCCTCTCACTGAATTCTTTCTTCTGCCTGCTTAAATCTGCTTGTTCAGTCCCTCTAGTAAATTTTTTCACTTCATTTATTTAACTTTCAGCTCCTGAATCTACTCAATTCTTTTTATAATTTCTATTTCTTGATATTCTCTATTTGTTGCAGTATCATTCTCTTGGTTTCATTTACTTTTTTCCATGGTTTCCTTAGTTTCTTAAGGCAGCCAATTTCAAGTTTTTATCTAATAAGTCCAATCATTTTGGCCTTCCTTGGACACAGTTTCTGTTATCTTCTCCCTCCCTGAATCAGCCATACTCTGTTGTTTCTTTGCATGCTTCAAAATTTTTTGTTGAAATCTGTACATTAATGTTATAATGCTGTAACTCTGGAAATCAAAATCTCCCCTTTCCCAGGATTGTAGTTGTTTGTTTCTTTAGTGACTTTTTTAAACTACTTTTTGTAAAGACTGTGTTCTTTTTTGTGTGTGGCCACAGAAAGCTCTGTTTCATTAGCTTAGTGTTCAGCTGATGGTTTGACAGAGATTTCCTTAAACACCTGGGGGCAAAAAAAATCCCAGTCTTTGCAGTTGATCTGTTTGTATGTCTTGTGGTATGCCTTCAACCCTCTGCCAGGCAGTTTATAACTCTTTATTCATCTTAACTTCTTTCTTGCACAGAACTTAAATGTCACCTTTTCAAAGCCTTTATTTCTCAAAGTATCCAATTCCCTAGCTTTTCTTCCCATGCTTTTTGGCCATCTACTGTTTGCCCCAATTTATATCTTTACCCACAGGCTATAGCAGCTAGTTCATTAGCCTGTAAATGTTTTAGACAAATGGTGTCTGCCCTCTGCTTAGCTGTTTCTCCACCGTAAGAAAGTTCCTAAGTAGGCAAAATAAAAGCAAGCCCTTTGTATTAGTCCTTCAACCCCCAGATAGACTAAAACAGGCAACCACTATTCTTTGAGAACAAGATCCACCCTACTCCCTCCTGAACCAGAAACCTACACTGGGAATGTGGGCTTCCATTTTCAAGACCTCCCCCAAACTGTTTGAGAGGGGAATGGGGTAAAGTAAGTTCAAATGCTTTAAAGCTCTCTTACTAGGTTTAAATCACCTTTTTTTGAATAAGCAGTCACCTGATTACTGTAAACCTTTGACTGTTTTCCAGAGTGTTGATAAAGTTGATTCTGACAGTTTTTGCCATGTTTTTCCCAGTGTTTCTGTAGAGAGACCATCCTTGGAGTTTACTACTCTACCATTTTCACTGACAGGATCTACAAATAATTTTTATGGCCCCTGTGAATAAGGCATATTTTGTTATACAGACTAGCCCAACCTCCAGAATCCTTAAATTTTCTTATCAATGTTAATATCAACAAGGGCTTCACTTTATTAATAAGGTCACTCAATATTTTGAAGTTATAAAAGTGTTCCGGGAAAATCCAAAGTGGCTGATTAGGGAGATGCTAGGCTCACTTCTTTCATAGAAAAACAACTAAGGGACAGGCAGAAACTATCTGGAACAGTGGTTCTGGGGCTCTGGAGATGAGGGGAGTGCTGTGCAACACCCAGGAAAGTGCAGGACAAAGAGACAGAAGGTGCAGTGATTGACTGTGAGTACCCCCCTCAGCCTCTGTTCCTAGCACCCATCCCCCACTCTCAGGGCAGAAAGCTTCAGGGATCCAGTCCTTGACAGGTGGACAGCTGCAGAGTGAGAAAGCCACAGAGGTCCACTTCCCCCAAAACAGAGCAGTATGGAGTCTACCACCATCCCAGCTTTTGGCTGGCGAATTTGGACTGCTGGGACCTGCGGTTTTAACCCACCTAGCCCAGCACTGATACGCCAGTCTCTGGATCGGGTAGGGAGCTAAGAAGAGCCTGCCTTTTGAAAGCTAAGGGTGATAGGTTACTGAAGAGTGTTGTCTGCAGGCAGGCAAGGAAAAGACATCTGAAAGGCTTCTAGGGCCATATGCTTGGCAGGCCAGGAAATCACACCCTTGGGGAGCAGAATTAGAGGCTTTTTGGTGTCTTACCTGACCCTCTACCCAGGGCCCTGTGGAACTGGTATATGCCCCCTTTGTGCATCACTGGCCAAGCCCTGGTTAGGTAATGCTGATGAACCAAGTATCAAAGAAGAGCATTAACACAAAGCCATTCAAAAACAAAATCTTTGACAAGAATGAGAGTCTGACCTTCAGAGTGAACTCACTAAGATAATCCCATGCCCATACATCAGCCAAAAATTACAGGCCTCACCAAGAAGCAAGAAGATATGGCCCAGTCAGAGGAACAAATCAAAAAGGCAGAGGAGATAAAGAATTTGGAACTCTGTCAGAGATGTTCAGACAAAACTCCTCAACCAATTCAAGGAGATGGCTAAAGAGATAAAGGATATTAAGAAGACACTGGGTGAGCATAAAGAATTTGAAAGCATGCAAAGAAAAATAACATGAAAACGAAAGGCACAATACACTAGAGGGACACAACAGCAGATTTGAAAAGGTGGAAGAAAGCTTCAGTGAGCTAGAAGACAGGCATCCAAATTTGAACAGACAAAAGAATAGACAAATGAGAAAAAAATGGGAAAAATTGAGCAGGGTCTCAGGGAACTGATTGACAATATGAAGCACATAACATTTACATAATGGGTGTCACAGAGAAGAGAAGGGAAAGGGGGCAGAAGGGGTATTTGAGGAAATAATGGCTAAAAATTTGCCAATTCTTATGAAAACATAGATATCCAGGTCCAAGAAATAAAACTTACTCCAAACTGAATAAATCCTGATAAACCTACTCTAAGACACATACTAAGAAGAATGTCAAATGCCAAAGAATTCTGAAAGCAGCAAGAGAAAAGTGACTCATTATATACAAGGGATGCCCAATAAGACTAAGCTCCAGTTTCTCTTTAGAAACCCTGGAGGCAAGAAGGCAGTGGTATGATCTATTTAAGGTACTGAAAGGAAAACTGCCAGCCAAGAATTCTCTGTCCAACAAAACTGTTCTTCAAAAATGAGGGAGAGTTTAAGATATTCACAGACAAGCAGAAGCTAAAAGCTATGATTAACAGGAGACCTTCCCTACAGGAGACCACCCCTGCAAGAAATTCTCAAGGGAGTCCTGGAGACTAAAAGGAAAAGACAGGATAGAGAGGTGAGGAGAGTATAGAAATGAAGAGTATCAGTAAAGGTAGCTAAAAGGGTAAAAAGAGAGACAAAAATAAGATATGATATATAAAAGCCAAAAGATAAGATGGTTGCTATTAAGTACTGCCATTGCAGTAAGAATGTTGAATGTTAATGGATTAAACTTCATTCTTACATCTCTAGCTTATAATTTAAATCTTCAGGCCATTTACTCTTAATGCATTTAATGATATAGTTTATGTCTTTCCTGTTGGATATTCTTTTCTGTTTGTCCCATCTATTTTTTAATTCCCCTTTTCTTCTTTTTCTGCCTACTTTTGCAATGAATATTGTATTAGTTTCTATTACTATATAACAAATTACCCTAACATTTAGTGGCTTAAAACAATGCTCGTTACTTTATAGTTTCTGTACATCAAGAATCTGAGCATGGCTTAACTGATTCCTCTGCTTCATTGTCTCCCACAGGGTTGTAGTCAAGGTATCAACCAGGGCTTCAGTGCCATCAGAAGGTTTGGTTGTTGGCAGGGTTCAGTTCCTTGAGGATTATTTGAGCTTCTCAGTTCCTCATTAGCAGTTGGTTGGAGGCTGCCCTTAGTTCCTTACTATGTGGATGTCTCCTACTTGCTTCTTTGGAGCAAGCACGTCAGAGAAGCTAGAGAGAGAGCGAGTGCTAGCAAAACGGAAGTCAGATTTTGTAACAATCGTGGAATATTCCATCACTCTTTTTTCCTATATGTTACAAGTAAGACCCTGGGTCTACTCCACTCTCAGAGGGAAGGAATCACATTATACCAAGGAATTGGGATCACTAGGAACGATGTCAGAAACTGCTTTACCACAAGTATTTTTTTTAATTCTACTTTATCTCCTTTGTGGTACAGTACCTCTAACTTTTTGTTTTGCGATTTTATTAGTTGCTTTAGTCTCTATGTATAAATATTTAAATTTTCAGTCTCTCTTCAAGTGATATTGTACTGCCTTACATATAGTAAAAGAACCTCATAATGTAGTTTCCTTTCCCTCCTCCTGACCATTCTGCTATTGTCATACATTTTATTTCTACGTATGGGATAAATTCCATAATAGATTATTACCTTTGCTGCAACACGTACTTATTTTAAAGATATTTAAGTCCTAAGAAAAAATTCTTACATATTTACCCATGTAGTTATCATTTCTGGTGCTCTTCATTCCTTTGTGTAGATCCATATTCTTGTCTGCTGTCATCTGTTTTCTATCTTACTGCATTTTCATGTTTGAAAAGTCTTCATTTTTGAAGGCTATTATTGGTGGGTTTAGAATTCCACGTTCATGGTTTTATTCGTGTTTTTCCCTCCAGTTCTTTAAAGACGTTGCTTCTCTGTCTCCTTACTTGCATTGTTTCCAATGAGAAATCCGTAGTCATCCTTATCTTTGCTCTTTGTGTGTATCGTGTCGTTTTTCTCTAGGTTCTTTTTAGATTTTCTCTTCATCACTGGTTTTGAGAAATTTGATGTGCTTTGGTATAGTTTACTTGTTTCTTTTGCTTGATGGTCAGTGAACTTTTTGCGTATATAGGTTTATGCTTTTCGTTAAATTTGAATAATTCTCATCTATTATTTTTTCAAATACATTTTCTGTCCCTTATTTTCTCTTCTGATCATCAAGGACTTCAGTTACACATATATTAGTACTAGGCCACTTGAGGTTAAACTTCCTTTTCCCACATGTACTGTTTGCTTTTTTCTTCTGTATTTGGTCATTTCTACTTAAGATTCTTCAAGTTCGCTGATTTTTTTTTTCTTTTGCTGTATCTGATCTTTCCACTAATCCCATCCAGTGCTGTGTGTGTGTGTGTTTTAATCTCAGACATTGTAGTTTTCATCTTTATAAATTTGGTTTGGGTCTTCTCTTTACTGTCTTCCATGTCTCTACTCAGTATCTCAACAGATGAAATACAGTTATAATAACCATTGTACTCTTCTTGTCTATTAATCCTAGCAATTATGTCAGTTCTCAGTTGTTTTTCATTGATTTGATTTTTTCCCTCATTATAGATCATACTTTCCTACTTCTTTACTTGCCTCATATGATACACAAAAATCTAAGAATGATTTCTGAAGACCCTTGCCCTTGTGAAATTCTCTCCCCTGTGTACATGATGCAGCATCATTCCTGTGGTTGTATTACATTACATGGCAAAAGGGATTTTGCAGTTGTGAGTAAGGTTATTAATTAGTTGAGTTTGAGTTAGTCAAAAGGGCACCTGCCAGGGTAGGCCTAATCTAATTGTATGAGCCCTTTAAAATCAGATTTTCTTTGGTCGGTGGTAAAAGGGGAAGTCGGAGAGACTTGACTCAAGAGAAGGATTCGATGTGCTGTTATTGACTTAAAGGTGGAGGGGGGCTGCGTGATCAGGAATGCAGGTGGCCTTTAGAAGGTGAGAATAGTCCCAGCAGTAGCCAGCAGAGAAACAGGAACCGCAGTCCTATAACAATAAGGAACTGGATTCTACCAGCAACCTAAATGAGCTTGGAAACAAAATCTTCCTCAGAGCTTCCAGATAAGAGCCCAGCCTGCTGACACCATCTTTTCTGCCTTGTAAGATCTTGTTTAGAGAATGCAGCCCAGGCCACCTAGGCTTCTGACTTACAAAACTGTGAGATAGTAATTATGTTCCAGTTTGCTAATGCTGCGGTTTTGCAAAACACCAGAAATGGATTGGCTTTTATAAAAGGGGTTTATTTGGTTACATAGTTTGAGTCTTAAGGCCATAAAGTGTCCATCAACAATAGGGTACCTATTTCTCACTGGAGAAAGGCCATTGGCATTCAGAAAACCTCTGTTAGCTGGGAAGGCATGTTGCTGCAGTCTGCTTGCTCCCAGGTTGCGTTTCAAAATGGCATTCTCCAGAATGTCTCTGTGTCAGCTTCTCAGGGCAAACTTGGAGCTAGTACCTCCAAAACATCAGTAAAACTCTGCTTTCAACAGCCATCTTCAAAATATCTCTGTAAGCTGCATCTCCTCTCTCAGCTCCTGTGCGTTTTTCCAAGTGTCCCTCTTGGCTGTAGCAAGCTTGCTCCTTCTGTCTAAGCTTATATAGTGCTCCAGTAAACTAATCAAGACCCAGGCTAAAGCTAAATGGGCAGGGCCACACCTCCATGGGAATTATCTAATCAGAGTTATCGACTACAGTTGGGTAGGTCGCGTCTCCATGGAAACAATCAAAGAATTAGAATCTAATCAACACTAATGTCTGCCCACACAAGATTGCATCAAAGATAATGGTGTTTTGGGGGACATAATACATTCAAACTGGCACAAATTATATGTTGTTTTAAGCCACTAAGTTTGTGGTAATTTGTTACACCACAATGGAAACTAATATACTGGGTAATCTTTGATTAGATGCCAGGCATTTTGAATTTTATCTTGTTGTGTGCTGATTATTCTTGTCTTCTTATAAATATCCTTGAGATTTCTTCTGGGTTATAGTTAAGTTGCTTGGAAAGAATTTGTTCTTTCAGGTATTGCTTTTAAATTTTTTTATGTGGGACCGAAGCAATGTTTTGTCTAGGGATGATTATTCTCTACTACTGCAGCAAGACTCTTCTGGTTACTCTGCAATGCCCCATGAATTACGAGACTTTCAAGTCTGGCTAGTGGGAACAGATATCATTTCTACCTGTGTGTACTAAGTACTCTTCCTTCTGATCCTTTCAAGTGGTTCTTTCTCCTGATTTAGATTATTTCTGCACAGGCAGGGGCTTATAATACTTGCTGAATACTCTGTGGGGGTACTCTATGCAGATTTCAGGAGTTTTCTCTCAGGACAGCTTTGTCCTTCCAGTACTCTGTCCTATGACTCTAAGATGCTTAGTGTCCTTGGACCCTCAGTTTTGTCTCCTCAAGTCAGGTAATCATCGTGGTTCTGCTGGAGTTCCCTTTCCCTGCACTGTATCTGGAAACTTATTTCCTATCTCTCAGGGATCACTGTCCTTCACTGTCTGATTCCAGTGTCTTTAAAACTGATTTTTTCATATATTTTGTCTGATATTTTAGTTATTTCCATTGAGAGGGTAAATCCAGTCCCTCTTACTGCTTCTTGGTTTGAAACAAATGTCCTTACATTATTTTTTAAAAAATTAAAAACTTTATATAAAATCAAGTTTTAATCATTTAAGTTAAATGAGACCACTCTTTCCAAGAAATATTCTTACTAAAGTGTTACGCTATGTGCAATGTATTTTTTTAATACTGAAGTACAATTTGTTTTTCTAGTCCACTAAGTCTAGCATACATGATGACAAAGCCATCTATCCAAATGTCCTGGTTCATCATTTTTATTTTGAACACCTTTATATTTATTTGCCCAAAGAAATTGCAATTAGTTTATACTTAGATTATTACAACTCATAATTACATAGACTAACTAAACTATAGAATGAAAAGATATCATTTTTTATCAAATAGAAATAGAACCAAAGATTTTTTATGACCAAAAAAAAAAAAAAACCCTGTAAAGTCCTTTTCTATGTTAACTACATAGCTATTAAACATAGCTGTTATTTATATAGTCAGATTTCCTTGATTCTAATTTCTGTTTGTTTATTGCAATGGGTATAATATTTAGCCATCATTTTTCCCTCCTACTCTATCCACGTAATTCTGTTATTCTTCATGTAATTAGTAGAAATGAGTATTCAGATACAGAAGAAGTTTATATAGTTTGTTTTATGCCTTACAGCCAACTTTTGGAAGGTTTTGTTCTTTTCTATAAAATTTCTTATGGCCGCCTTAAGAGTTTTTAATGGGTTTCTCTAATTAAAACAGGAAAGATGATAGTCCTCTGGGAGAAGAGTTTTTATTATTTTAGCAGATTTTTTTTTCTGTTTCTGAATATGTAACAGAGACAGAACTAGTTCTGTATATTAAGAATTGATATTCTTATTTGATGTTTATTTATGCCAACAGGTACTTTGGAAGTTCGTCTTATGGGCTGCCAAGATATCCTAGAAAATGTTCCTGGACGGTCAAAAGCGACATCAGTTGCACTACCTGGTTGGAGCCCAAGTGAAACTAGATCGTCATTCATGAGTAGAACAAGTAAAAGTAAAAGTGGAAGTAGTCGAAATCTCCTAAAAGCCGATGACTTGTCCAGTTCAGTAACTAGACTTTTTTTTTTTTTTTTTTTTATAAATTTAAAGGATTATACAAGGGCTTAGCAAAGAGGACAGAAAACAATGGGAAGAATTATCATAGGACAAAAACTTTAAAATAATGATTTGCATTTCATTTTAAAATATTCAAAGCTATAATAGTGGAAAAACAAAAGTCAACAAAGTTTACTTTATTGAATTTATTGAAAATTGAATGGCATATAGCTTGAATTGAATGAGGTATTGAGCATCTGTCTTTGTGCCAAACTAAAGATCTTACAGAGGCTGTGAGATTTGTATTTCTTATATGATCACATTTTAATTCTTTGAATAGTTTTGTGACACTTCCAAACTAATAGTGAAATTTTGATAATAGTAGCACTAGCCACTCAACCAAACACGTTTACTGGTATAGTACTGCCCAGTGTCCCTAGTAATAAACTGATATGGGGGGTGGGCAGTAAATTGCAAGAGGGTCATGAAACACTTTGAGGACATACTGAAGTATAATTATAATTGCAAACTATGATATAAATTATAATTGGTGGGGGGAAAGCATGTGACAATTCTAGTACAGAGTACAAAGGTGAGATGTCTGTGCTTTCAACTATAAAGGGGCTTTAGGGAAAAATACGAAAATAAAGGATTGTTTAAGGAACAAGCTCTATAAATTGCAGTTCTAAAGAGGAAAATTTGAATGACTGATGTTGATAGATACACATATATACACAATATGGAAAGCAACTACTGGTCACTTGTTAGTGTTCTTAGTCACATTCTAATATAAACAAAGTAAATAGTTACTATTTATGTTTTTGTCAAACACCAAAGACAATTCAAACAGATCATTATGTTTCAATAAACCTAGCCAGTTAAGATTCAAAAGCTTCAGTATTTATTTTCAAAGAGTCACAATTGTTGCTGTTAAACAGTGGTACTTTAAAATTTTTAAGCCACTTTATAAATTTTAATTACAGATGATGTCTGTGCTGTTTTGAAGCTAGATAATACTGTGGTTGGTCAAACTAGCTGGAAACCCATTTCCAATCAGTCATGGGACCAGAAGTTTACACTGGAACTGGACAGGGTAAGAAGAGAAACTTTTTACTTGAATATTCATTGTATTTATAATTCATTTAGAATATAAATTTTATTTTTTAGAAACCTTTAAGTAGTTTTATTCTTAACAAAATAGCAGAAGAACTTAGGTTTCTTTGACATTTATCATCTGATGATTATTGATAAGATAACAGTTGAATATCAGTTTGCTGCAGTAGCTTTCATTAGGTCAGTGTTTTGAAGATTTGCAGTCTCTGTTAACCTGAGAGGTTGACAACCAAGTGAGATCTAATACTGAGATATATTTGTTTATTTTAATAATGCTGTATCTAATGACTAAGGTGATTCTTTGACCCACCATTTGTAGGTTATTTTCTCAAAGCTGTATCTAGGCCAATTTTTGTTTCAGTGGTTTTCGCCAGTGGTGTCGTTGCCTAGGGTTTAATCTGTGGTTGTATCTTGCTCCACGGAAGAATCAAATATGTAACTATAACCTTATTATTTTAGATGCTAATTCATCCATTGGGATGTGGGAAGAAAATATTAAAACTTAATCATAATTTTACCAAAAAAAAAAAAGAAATTAGGCTTTTATTATTTAGTTTTCAGATTGATGGTACATTTATCATTTTAAAAATTACATGTATTAGTGAAAGCAAATTTACAGTGCTCAATGATGACATGACGTGATGGGGGCTGTACTTTAAATAGGGTAATTAGGAAAGCTTCTTTGAGGAGGCTCCATTTAACCAGAGAACTGATAGGTGAACAATTACAAGATTTGCAAAGATCCAGGAATAGTGTGATTCCAGCAGAGGAAACAAAATGTGCAAACCCCTTGAGATAAGAGAAAACTCGATTGTATTGAAAAAAATAGTGAGACAGGAGAAGAGCAGCGTGAAGCAAAATAGCAGAGGTAGGTGCGTGCCAGATTATTAGGGACTTTATAGGCTATAAATTGGAAGATAATTGAAGGGCTTTTCATAGGAGAGTTGACATAATCTGATTTAACTGTGATAAATGGCATGATATAAATAAGTACCACCTACTATAGAAGCAAATAGAAGAGTTACTAACCATTAATGAGTGTTCCAGTTTGCTAATGCTGTCAGAATGCAAAACACCAGTAATGGATTGGCTTTTTATAAAGGGAGTTTATTTGGTTACACAGTTACATTAGGGCCATAAAGTGTCCAAGGTAAGGCATCAACAGTCGGGTACCTTCACTGGAGGATGGCCAATGGCATCCGGAAAACCTCTGTTAGCTGGGAAGGCACGTGGCTGGCCAGCAGTTTACATTCACTGTGTTCTTTCAAAAGGGCTTTCTCTCAGGATGTTCCTCTCTAGGCTGCAGCAGCTCCTTCTGTCTGTGAACATTTTTATAGGACTCCAGTGATTCAATTAAGACCCACCCTGAATAGGGTAGGGTAACACCTCCATGGAAATTATCCAATCACCCACAGTTGATTGAGTCACATCTCCATGGAAACATCCAATCAAAAGGTCACACCCTAATGAAAAAGATGAATCAATCTGCTCCCCATAAGATTGCATCAAAGAACATGGCTTTTTCTGGAGGACAAAATATATACACACCAGCACAATGAGAAAGAGTTAATAAAGAAAGGAAACAAAGGGCTAACAATCAAGTCTTAAACAGTATCTAAGGCACAGGAGGAGAAAGAAGGTTTGCCAAGGAGAGATTGTAAACTTTGAATTGGATTAGACTGTGCCTAAAGCATTCCCCAGTGAAGAATTGGCAGAATGGTGAGATAATGAAAATCCTGTTTTAAGCCTGTTAAAGAAGAGATTTAACAAAGATTTGATAAGTGTCAGATGTTAAAAGGAGGAATGCATAGAAAAATAATTAGACTAGGGATGGTATTGAAGTTTCATTTTGTATGTCAGCTCTAATTGAATGGTAGTGACTTTCTGGAGCTCAATGTTAAGGAGGTTTCCTGGGGTTTCCTGGGGTGGGTCCTGGTTTTCAGAGGAGAGTACACTGATCAAGTAGCAATGTATGCCAAATACTTGGTGAAGAGGCAAGCTGTGACCTACATACTATACATTTTTTCCTTATATTAGCTGTATCCTTTGTGGCTATGGAGGACAAATCAAAAGTCAGTGGGTGGCAGATTTCGTTTAACACAAGGAAAAATAATACTGTTAATAAATGAAATGAACTGCTCTAGGAAGTAGTAAGTTCTTTGAATAAGGTTGTGATGGTTGGGTTCATGTGTCAACTTGGCTAGGTGACCCAGCTGTCTGGTCAAGTGGGCACCGGCCTGACGATTGCTGTGAGGATATTTGAGGCTGGTTAATAAACCAACGGGCTGGTTTGTTGGATCATCAGTCAGTTGACTGCAGCTGACTGATGACTCATCAAGGGGCGTGCCTTCCACAATGAGAGAATGCAATTGGCTGGATTTGGTCCAGGTGATCAGTTGAAGGCTTATAAACGGGACGGTTAGAGAACCTTCAGTTCTTCTTCGGCTGCCCAGTGAAGCATTTCCTGGGGAGCTCGTCGAAGTTGCCGGTTCGTTTCCTGAGGAGTTCATCAAAGTTGTCGGTTCGTTTCCCGAGGAGTTCATTGGACATCTTCCTTGGAGTTGACAGTTTGTTACATCTCTCATTGATTCTGTCTCCCTAGAGAACCCTAACTAATACAGCTTGGTATCAGGAGTGGTTCTTGAGAAACAGAATCTTAAAATGGGCTTTTACAATTTGTTTTCTACTCTGATTAGATTCAGAGGCACTAATGACTCTATTTCCAACAATCAAGAGGGCGCTGACAGTCCATGGCATGAGTTGGCAAAGGAAATACGCAAAATAGCACCATTTGATTCTCCTAATCATACTCTAGTACGAAGCAAGGCTCTGGGTGACAGTGTTTTTGACACTTTCACAGAGTTTTACAGTATTAAGAGGTATAATGATGTTGGCTGGCTGCTCTTAGATATTTTGGATACAGTTGTAAGAGAAAGGGATGAGCTAAAGGCTTCAAATTCAAAACTTAAACACTGTATGACAGATGTAAAGGTTTCCATGTGTGCCCTGAAAGAAAATCTTATTTCCTGTGCCCGCAGACTGGAAGTTTCTGAAAATCAGATGCAGTCTCTCATTGTGCGAGTAGCACATTTACAACATAAACTAAAATCTCAACCTCTCAGGGTGTCTGCTGTTAAAGTAAAGGCATTGATTGGAAAAGAATGGGATCCGGAAACTTGGGATGGGGACATATGGATTGATAATAATGGCAGTGAGGACATTGGAACCCCGGATTCTGCTGGGTCATTGTGAAATTTACCTGTAGAAGGCTGTCCTGGGGAAACAGCTTCTCTACCTCCAGTCTGCCCTATGGAGCCTGCCACCCAACCCCCACCTAAGGAGTTTAATCCTGTTTTAAGAGATGAAAATGCAACAGAATATCCTGAGGTGAATGGCTTGAGAGATAATTCTAACTCTTTTCATAACCCACCCCCACCACCAGTTTTTGCTTCAAGACCTATAACTAGGCTCAAGTCCCAACAAGCCCCAAAGGGTGAGGTACAAAGTGTGACCCATGAGGAGGTACACTATACTCCAAAACAACTGTATGAGTTTTCCAACTTATACAGACAGAAACCAGGGGAATATGTGTGGGAATGGATATTAAGAGTGGATTTATCATGGAAGACCTGCTCACACAGCCCTGGAATGTCCAGAGGACACACCTTTTACCAGGAGTGTAAGGAATAAATTTGTGAGACTAGCTCCATCATCCCTGAAGAGCTCTGTAGTCGCCCTTCTCTGTAGGTCAGATATTACTGTAGGAACTGCTGTCACTGAACTGGAATCCTTAAACACAATGGGGATAATCGGGTCCCGAGTCAGCAGAAGCCAAGTGGCTGCAGTTAATCGCCACAGACAAGGTGGGCATGGCTACCATAATGGAAAACAGGGTCAAAGCAGCAATCAAAATAATATGACTCGCAGAGACTTGTGTTGGCTAGTGGATCATGGAGTACCAAGTAGTAAAATAGATGGGCAATCGACTAAATTCTTGTTTGAACTATATAAGCAGAAGAATTCTAGGTCACATGAACAAAAGTCTCCCTTGAATTACAAAAACAGAGAGTCACGGCCCCTTAATCAATTCCCAGACTTGAGACAGTTTACAGATCCAGAGCCCCTTGAATGAAGGGAAGGCCGGGTACCCTTGGGGAAGGACCCTGTTACACTGCCAAAAATTTATACTGTTAATCTTCCTCCCAGCCTTCCCCAGGGGGACCTACGGCCTTTTACCAAGGTGACTGTGCATTGGGGAAAAGGAAATGATCAGATATTTCGTGGATTATTAGACACTAGGTCAGAAGTGACATTAATTCCCGGAGACCCAAAACGTCACTCTGGTCCACCAGTCAGAGTTGGGGCTTATGGAGGTCAGGTGATTGATGGAGTTTTAGCTCAGGTCCGTCTCACAGTGGGTCCAGTGGGTCCCCAGACCCATTCTGTGGTTATTTCCCCAGTGCCGGAATGCATAATTGGAATAGACATACTCAGAAACTGGCAGAATCCTCACATTGGTTCCCTGACTCCTGGAGTGAGGGCTATTATGGTGGGAAAGGCCAAGTGGAAGCCACTAGAACTGCCCCTGCCTAGCAAAATAGTGAACCAGAAGCAATACTGGATTTCTGGAGGGATTGCAGAGATTAATGCCACTCTTAAGGACTTGAAGGATGCAGGGGTGGTGATTCCCACCACATCCCCATTCAACTCTCCTATTTGGCCTGTGCAGAAAACAGATGGGTCTTGGAGGATGACTGTGGATTATCATAAGCTTAACCAGGTGGTGACTCCAATTGCAGCTGCTGTTCCAGATGTGTTATCATTGCTTGAGTAAATCAACACATCCCCTGGTACCTGGTATGCAGCTATTGATCTGGCAAATGCCTTTTTCTCAATTGCTGTCAGCAAGGACCACCAGAAACAGTTTGCATTCAGCTGGCAAGGCCAGCAGTTTACATTCACTGTGCTACCTCAGGGTTATATCAACTCTCCAGCCCTATGTCATAATATTGTCCGCAGGGATCTTGATCATTTCTCCCTCCCACAAGACATCACACTGGTCCATTATATTGATGATATCATGTTGATTGGACCTAGTGAGCAAGAAATAGCAACTACTCTAGATTTGTTGGTGAGGTATTTGCATGGCAGAGGATGGGAGATAAATCCAACAAAAATACAGGGGCCTTCCACCTCAGTAAAATTTCTAGGTGTCCAGTGGTGTGGGGCCTGTCGAGATATTCCTTCTAAGGTGAAGGATAAGCTGCTGCATCTGGCCCCTCCTACAACCAAAAAAGAGGCACAATGCTTAGTTGACCTCTTTGGGTTTTGGAGACAACATATTCCTCATTTAGGTATGCTACTCCATCCCATTTACCGAGTGACTAGAAAAGCTTCTAGTTTTGAGTGGGGACCAGAGCAAGATGAGGCTCTGCAACAGGTCCAGGCTGCTGTGCAAGCTGCTCTGCCACTTGGACCATGTGATCCAGCTGACCCAATGGTGCTGGAAGTGTCAGTGGCAAATAGAGATGCTGTTTGGAGCCTTTGGCAGGCTCCTATAGGAGAATCACAACGCAGGCCCTTAGGATTTTGGAGTAAAGCTTTACCATCCTCTGCAGATAACTACTCTCCATTTGAGAAACAGCTGTTTGCCTGCTACTGGGCCTTAGTAGAGACAGAACGCTTAACCATGGGCCACCAAGTTACCATGAGACCCGAGTTACCTGTCATGAGCTGGGTGTTGTCTGACCCACCAAGCCATAAAGTTGGGCATGCACAGCAGCACTCCATCATAAAATGGAAATGGTATATACGAGATAGAGCTCGAGCAGGTCCTGAAGGTACAAGTAAGTTACATGAGGAAGTGGCCCAAATGCCCATGGCCCTCACTCCTTCCACCTTACCTTCTCTTTCCCAGCCCACAACTATGGCTTCTTGGGGAGTTCCTTACAGTCAGTTGACTGAGGAAGAGAAGACTCGGGCCTGGTTTACAGATGATTCTGCACGATATGCAGGCACCACCCAAAAGTGGACAGCTGCAGCACTGCAGCCCCTTTCTGGGATGTCCCTGAAGGACAGTGGTGAGGGGAAATCCTCCCAGTGGACAGAACTTCGAGCAGTGCACCTGGTTGTTCACTTTGCTTGGAAGGAGAACTGGCCAGAGGTGTGTCTGTATACTGATTCCTGGGCTGTTGCTAATGATTTGGCTGGATGGTCAGGAACTTGGAAGGAACATGATTGGAAGATTGGTGACAAAGAAGTCTGGGGAAGGGGTATGTGGATAGACCTTTCTGAGTGGGCAAACAACATGAAGATATTTGTGTCCCATGTGAATGCTCACTAGAGGGTGACTTCAGCAGAAGAAGGTTTTAATAACCAAGTGGATAAAATGACCCGTTTGGTGGATACCAATTAGCCTCTTTCCCCAGCCACTCCTGTCATTGCCCAATGGGCTCGTGAACAAAGTGGTCATGGTGGTAGGGATGGAGGTTATGCATGGGCTCAGCAACATGGACTTCCACTCACCAAGGCTGACCTGGCCACGGCCACTGCTGAGTGTCCAATCTGCCAGCAGCAGAGACCCACACTCAGTCCCCGATATGGCACCATTCCTCAGGGTGATCAGCCTGCTACCTGGTGGCAGGTTGATTACATCGGACCACTTCCATCATGGAAAGGGCAGCGATTTGTTCCTACTGGAATAGACACATACTCCGAATATGGGTTTGCCTTCCTTGCATGACATGCTTCTGCCAAAACTATGATCCGTGGACTTACAGAATGCCTCATCCACCATCATGGTATTCCACACAGCATTGCTTCAGACCAAGGAACCCACTTCACAGCAAATGAAGTGAGGGAATGGGCACATGCTCATGGAATTCTGTGGTCTTACCACGTTCCCCGTCATCCAGAGGCAGCTGGGTAGATAGAACGGTGGAATGGCCTATTGAAGACTCAATTACGGCACCAACTAGGTGGCAATACCTTGCAGGGTTGGGGCAGTGTTCTCCAGGAGGCTGTGTATGCTCTGAATCAGCGTCCACTCTATGGTGCTGTTTCTCCCATAGCCAGGATTCATGGGTCCAGGAATCAAGTGGTGGAAACAGGAGTGGCACCACTCACTATCACTCCTAGTGATCCACTAGGGAAATTTTTGCTTCCTGTCCCTGCAAGTTTAAGCTCTGCTGGTCTACAGGTCTTGGTTCCAAAAGGAGGAGTGCTTCCACCAGGAAACTCAACAATAATCCCATTGAACTGGAAGTTAAGACTGCCACCTGGCCACTTTGGGCTTCTTATGCCTCTGAATCAACAGGCAAATAAGGGGATTACTGTACTGGCTGGGGTGATTGATCCTGACTATCAAGGGGAAATAGCACTGCAACTACACAATGGAAGTAAAGAAGAGTTTTCCTGGAATACAGGAGATCCCCTAGGGCGTCTCTTAGTACTACCATGCCCCGTGATTCAAGTCAGTGGAAAACTGCAACAACCCAATCCAGGCAGGACTACCAATGGCCAAGAAACTTCAGGAATGAAGGTTTGGGTCACCCCACCAGGCAAAGAACCACGGCCAGCTGAAGTGCTTGCTGAGGGTAAAGGGAACATGGAATGGGTAGTGGAAGAAGGTCGTGATGAATATGAACTGCGGCCACGTGACCAGTTACAGAAACAAAGACTATGATGACATGAATGTTTCCTCCTCGTTTTGTTATGATTATGTTTGTATTTGTCTGTAAAGCAAATATCTTTGCTTTCTTCTCTGTCTTATCCCCTTATCATATGGCATAAGCTGTAACGTTCATTTTGAAGGTATGGTTTTAGGTGATGTGTACAGCTGCCAAGTTGACAAGGGGTGGACTGTGATGGTTGGGTTCATGTGTCAACTTGGCTAGGTGACCCAGCTGTCTGGTCAAGCAGGCACTGGCCTGACGATTGCTGTGAGGATATTTGAGGCTGGTTAATAAACCAACGGGCTGGTTTGTTGGATCATCAGTCAGTTGACTGCAGCTGACTAATGACTCGTCAAGGGGCATGCCTTCCACAATGAGAGAGTGCAATTGGCTAGATTTGGTCCGGGTGATCAGTTGAAGGCTTATAAACGGGATGGTTAGAGAACCTTCAGTTCTTCTTCGGCTGCCCAGTGAAGCATTTCCTGGGGAGCTCGTCGAAGTTGCCGGTTCGTTTCCTGAGGAGTTCATCGAGCACGTTCGTCGAAAATCCCAGTTCGTTTCCTGAGGAGTTCGTCGAAGTTGCTGGTTCGTTTCCTGAGGAGTTCGTCAAAGTTGTCGGTTCGTTTCCCGAGGAGTTCATTGGACATCTTCCTTGGAGTTGACAGTTTGTTACATCTCTCATTGATTCTGTCTCCCTAGAGAACCCTAACTAATACAAAGGTCCAACAAACAACTTTATCAGAGACTTTAAGGGAACTCAGATAAAGGTTACATTTGTAAGATTTTTTTCATCTCTGTGATTTTCTGCTTCAGGGCATGGGGAGAACTAGCATTGGTATTTGCTATAAATTAGCACAATATAATTCAATCAGTTCTCCTGGAAAGAAAAATACAGTTGAGATTGTTAGTGTATATATAGTCTTCATGTCTTGCTATATTTTAGTCTTCTTTCTAAATTATATGAATATACATAGATATTTAAGACCATAAAATGTTTCTTTCAGTTTCCACTCATTTTAATGTGGATGATAGGTTTGCTGTAACATTGACTTGAAGCTAGACAGATTTAGTTCTTAGTTAATCTGCTAGTCATTAGCTGTGTGATAGTGCGCAAGTTATATAGCCTTACTATGAAGTGTTTCTTTTTCCCTTTTCTAAAATGGGGATAAGAATACAATCCTCAAAGGGCTGTTGGGAGCAAAAACTGAAATAGTATATAAAATAGTGTATAAAATGTGTACCTAGCTCATTATCGCCACTCAATGATGTTAGTGCCTTCTTTTTCCCTGGGCTTTGATGATATTTGGCTCTGAATTTGAATGTAATGAAAGGGCATTTTAGGTAATAGAGAATTAATTAGTTGAATGTAATTTTCTTTCATTTAAGAGCTTATTTAAAGTAATTATAGGATTTTTTAAGAATGATATGATCAAAATGAAACATAAGACAGAATTATTATTCCTCTAAGTATACTTTAAGTTTTAAAAGGAAACTGACTGGCTAGGAGGGTTCTCTTATATCCAGGTTATTGTTTATGGTGGTTTAGAATTGTATATATCCAGAAAAACATGTTCTTAAAGTTAATCTACTCCTGTGGGTGTGAACCCATTATAAGTAGGGCTTTGGGTGAGGCTACAATGGGACTTAATTCTATTACTGGAGCCCTTTATAAATGAAATGAATACAGAGAAAGAGAAAGGAAGCCGCAGAAGCAAGAAACTGAAATCAGTGAAGCCTGGAAGAGAAGGGAGAGACCAGCAGACACCATTATATACCTTACCATGTAGCAGAAGAGCCAAGGATCACTGGCAGCCCATCTTCTGGAAGAAAGCATTGCCTTGATGTGGACATTTTCACAGCCTCAAAACTGTAAGCTATTAAATTCCCATTGTTTTAGCCAACCCATATCTTGGTATTTGCTTGGAGCAGCCTAGGAAACCAAAACAAATTAAGGTACCAGGAGCGGGGTGCTGCTATTGCAAATACAAAAAATGTGGAAATGGCTTTGGAATTGAGTAAAGGTCAGAGGCTGGAGGAATTACGAGGTGCTTGAGAGAACAGGTCTAGATTGCTTCAAAGAGACTATTGGTAGAAATATGGATGATAAAGATATTTCTGATGAGGCCTTCCTTAGAAGAAAATGACAGAAGTGTTAATGGAAACTGGAAGAAAGGCTATCATGTTTTAAAGTGACCGAGAACTTGGTAAAATTGAGTTCTGATATCACATGGAAGGCAGAATTTGAGAGTGATGAACCTGTGTATTTAGCTTAGGAGATTTCCATACTGGGTTTGAAAAGTTACATAAAAAGTAGTTCAACGCGAGTTGAAAGGGATACGTTGAAAACTGAACTCCTGGGCACAAAGAAACCAGAAATAAGGGCTTGGAAAATTCTGTCCTTCTGGAAAGTAAGTTCCCAGAGAAATATGCTCTATGTGTAGATTTAACTGACCATGGATCCAGTCAACCATTTCAGCAGAAGTCAGGAATGGAAATGCAGTTATTCCGGAAAGAACTGTGGAAAGTTCATTTTTCTGATGTTTAGATGCCTGTGAACTACCTGCAAAACTGACCAGTTTTTTTGTGAGATCTGTATTAATGGAACCACTGCCAGCCTGGGCTAGAAGGATAAGATTGAAGGAAAAATCACTTCAGGGGCAAGACCTTGGAAGCTGAGGTCTGGACCAAAGACATCTCAGGCTAAGAGGGTGGGCCCACCTATGTGTGTGGAAAGGGCGACTCTTTTCCTGCTCTTGGGGAGTTTGGGCCTTCCACCCCATTAGTCAGGAAGAGTGTTACCACCCCATGTTCTCAGAGGTTGGAGCCTGTGCCACAGGGATTGCAGAGAGTCTGGCCACCACCCCAGTTTTCTCAAGAGTGGAGCCTATTCCTTGGGAATTGAGGAGAGCCTGACTGCCATCTGTATGCTTGGAGAGGGTGGAGCCTTCACCCCAATATTTGGGGAGAAAATGACTGCTGTGCTACCACTTGGAAGGGATGGAAGAATTGTGTAATTATTTTCTAGCTCCAGTGTTATGGTTGAGAATTATTTGTCTCTCTCTTTTATCACTATCTGCTTTTTTTCTCTGAAAGGTTTTAAGATTGCATCCTTCTTGCAGGGTCTTGAAATTTCACAATGATGTTCCTTAGTGTGGGTGTTTTTACTTTTTTTGGTGGGTGCTATTAGCACCTTAAGTTTGAAAACTCAAGTGTTTCAGACCTGGAAAATTCTCTTAACTTATTTATTTGGTAATTTCCTTCCCTCCATTTTCAGTGTTCTCTCTTGCTAGTTGAAATTCTTGGTTTGATCCTCTGATTTTCTTATCTTTGGTCTATTATTTCTATTAGCTTGTCCTTTTTCTTCTTCTTTCTGAGAGATCTTGATCGCTTTATCTGACCATTTTTATTTGATACTGTATTTTTCATTTCTAAGAGTTCACTCTTGTTCTTTTTTTTTTATTGTTTTTTTTTTTGTTTGTTTTTTAATGGTTGATCTGTTTTTCTCTTAGGGAGATGATACCATCTTTTATATTGTTAAGGATACCACTTTTAAATTTTTTTCTCCCTAAATTGTCTCTTTTTCTTCTGAGATCCCTGTTATTATCTCTGTGATACTGCATATGTTGTCAAATGCCTGGTCATCCTTGGAGTTCTTAAGAAAGAGGCACTAGAAAATTGATTGGAAGCGCTGTCTGTGGGGCTTTTCCCTTACCAAGTTCTGAACTAGTTGAGACTCAGAGACATAGCTAATGGAAAATAAGATATCATCTACAATACTGAAAAACAAGCCAATATGTGAGAGTATGACTGAGTACTGAGCAATAGTAGGGTTATACCCAATCCCTTCTATGACTGTTGGCCCCATCCTATGTAAAACAAGGCATGGGGAAGAAAAGCAAACTGTATGCTTCCATTCAACAACTTGGCTCTCAAGAAGAAAAGGAAGGAGGGGACTGGGTTATCCACATCCAGTTTCTCTCCCACACTCTTCTTTCACTCAGGTAACTCACTCTGAGGGGTGAGTAAAGGGGTCAAAGTAATAGACCTAGATGTTTAGAGAAAATGGGAAAATTATTCCTCACAGAAACCATAGGGGTGGGAAAGATGCTTTCCCTGCTATTAAAGAATAAAAATGTATGCAGCATCTTTTAGTTGGGGATAAGGCATCATAATGTAGGAGAACAAGTTATAGAATAGAAGTCAAAGGCATCATTTTATTTTTTTATTCTTCCATGTATGAGCTGGCTGTCATTTGGCATATTGTTTAATCTGAGATGCTGTTTCCTTTTAACATGAAATGGAGGTATAATAATACCCTTTTTACCATTTCTTTGCTGCTTCCAAATTCTAGTACTATCAAATGGCAATTCTTGTCCTCTGAGGCTAAGTGAATCCTCTGAGACTGAGCTCTAAGTTATCTACTATTTTTTTTAATCTGTATCATTTTTTTACCAACAGTTACTCTCCAATATTCATTAAGGACTTTGGTTTATTTTTATTACAAAATCTACTGGCATTTTGGGGGATTAAGGGAAAAAAAAATACACACACACACACACACACATATACATGTAAATAACCCATCATGCACCATAATTTCAAACTTCTTTGAATTCCTCAACCACAGAATACCTTCACTTCTGTGCTGTTTTAGCAACTGATTCTGCTATACCTCTGAAATCTTAAATTCGATACTGTCTACCAAACTTTCCCCAAATCTTATTCCCTAAATAAGATAATTACGTAAAACACCTAGGATAATATCTTGCACATAATTGCTGTGTGGGAGATGATAGCTCTTATTATTGTTATTCCTCTGGTTCTTTTACTTCATAATTGCCACAAAGCTAGATATTTATATTTCCTTGATTCTTCACGTTTCTTTCATGCTGTCAGCCCCTTCCAAACGTTTTTCTCTCTTTTCCCTAAAATCAGTGTTACCCTGAGACATTTCTTTACTGATATTCCCACACCATTCTTCCACCTTGTCGTTATATCATACCTGCTATGGAAATGCCCAACAGCAGATCATTCCTATCCATCTGTCTTCTCTGCTCTGATCTTCTAAATGCTGCTGACATTAATCACACCCATTACTATGACTTTTTGTTTCCAACCTTAACTGGGCTTTTAAGAGTTGTCCCACATCTCCGGTCTTTAACCCAATACCAGCAACTTCTCTAACTTTGTCCATCTCTTCAGGTCTTCTATCCCATCTCCAACTCCTTTGCTTCTTTTTTATCATTAATATTAAGACCATTAGATGGTAACACTTCTGAAAATCCCTACTACCACCTACAAATTTTTTTGTAGCTTCCTCTCTGGTTTCAGAGGAAGAGGTATCTCTTCTGTCAGAGTGTATAATCATTCTATTTATTTTCTAGTATACATTCTTTTTCATCTCCTTCAAAAAACTTTATTCTTTCAGTTACCACTAATGTGGCCTGTATTTTTAACTTCCCCCTTTCCTCTCACCTCTTGTTTCTTGTTATTGAATATTCACATTTCTCCTCCACAAAAAAAAACAAAACAAATCAAACTTGCATCTTCCTACTCTACTAACAGACCTCCCTTTCACAGACAAGATTCTTGAAAAAGTTATTTGTGCTCACAATCTGTTTTTCTTCACTTTACCATTACACATTACACTGAAACTGTTCCTGCTGTAATAGGTCCTGAACAAGCACATTAAACAGTGTATCTCATTTAATCCTCACAATAATCTTACACAATTATTAATACTGTTTTGGGGATGGCATGAGGAAACTTACTTTCCAAGAGTTTAAGTAATTTTTCTCAGGCTACACAGCTAGAATGTGGTAGAGCCTGGAATCAACACAAGTGTCTGGCACTAAAGCCTGTGTTCTTCATTATAGTTGGCCACCTTGTCTCTTTGTTTCCAGTCCATCTTTCTGCCAGTGTGGATATTCTGAATTGCTTATCACAACAGCAACAATAATAATAATAACCAATACTTATTGAGCATTGACTATGTGTTTAGCTTGTGTTGACTTAATTCTCTCACAGTCATAGGAGATAGATACCATTATGCATATTTTACAGGTGAGTATAGAAAGGTTAAGTAACTTGCAGGTCACAAAACTGGTAAGTGGTGGAGCTAGGATTTGAACTCATTTGTTGTACACAAATTTATTGAGTGTCCAGGCACCAGGCATGATTCTAGATGCTATCTGCTGTGACCTAACCCCTATTCCCTCCTTATTTTAAACCATTGAGTGGTAGCCTATTATTTATAAGTTAAAGATCAAATTCCTTTGCAAAGCCTTCATGACCTGTCTCTGCCCCTCTTTTCATCCTAATTTCCCAAAGTTTCCTATTTATAATCTAAGCTTTAACCATATTAAACTATTCCCCATTTTGTACATGTCCTCACCTTCCAACATTCTTTCTCTCTGATTAGTTTCCTCTCCTTTATTCTTGTGATTCATCTTTCTAAACCCAATTTGAACAATTCTGATCTCTTCTGATCATCCTATTATCTCTCCCTTAGAAAGAATTGGTCTTCTCCCCCTTGTGTGTCATTGCTGCATATTGTATTATTAATAATTACTTTATTATAACACTAATACCACTCTATTGACAGTATTTATTTACATTTGGTCCCCCCAACAAAACTATGACCTACTTATGAACAGACCTGTAAGTTGCTTATCTTTGTATCTCCATCACAGCAGATATTTAGAAAGTATTCATGACATACAAGTTGAAGAAATGAAAATGAAAAGAAAGTATTCAGAAACAACTTTAAAACTAAAATGTAGTGGTTCTCAACTTCTCTCTCTCTGTCTCTCTCTCTCTCTCATGTGTGGGGGGTGGTGAGGGGAAGCAGGGATACCGACCAAGTCTCCTTGTGGCCTCCAGCAGCTGTCAGGGTCACATCTTGGCAGCCCAGGAAGCGAGCCTTGAGGCCTGCCATTTTACAAACACAGGTTGAAGGGACCTGGGTTCATGAACGTAATGTGAGGGGCATATAGTAGGTGCTTAGAACATGCATGCCAGCCAGTGCCAGACATCCAGAAAGTGGAAGCTAGCAGTGGCCAGGATACCCACACTTGCTGCCTTTGGCATCCCAGAGTGCCCCCTTGCCGGTTGATCCTTGTAAGCACGTGCATAACTCATTCTTCCTCTTTTTTTAAAAAATCACCTTAACACCCTGAGGGATATGATACACTATGATCAATATAGTGATTCCCAAATAGTGATGAGACACACATCAGAATCTTAGGGGAGAGAGGCATACGTAGTTTAACCTGTTTTGTTACCCTTTCCCATCCCTCACACAGCTGAATCAGACTTCATTTTCCATGCCTCACCTCATATGAGAAAATTACTCTTCTTTTTAAACCACAGTATAGTCATTTTAGCTTTTCTCTACCTCTCTAATTATTAAAGTAATATTCGAGGCCTGCATTTAGCACTGTGAGAAACATGAAAAAGATAGAATTGTTCCTTCCATAAAGGATATTCTGATCTGATGGGTTAAAACAAACAAACAATTTGTGGCAAAATTTAAAACAAACAAACAAAAAACAAAACCTGTTAAATTGTTTTTCAGAAGTTTAGGGAATATTTCTGCCCAACATGAGCTTGCATCCAAAATTTTAAAATAAGTGAGGATATAACCACCATGAGTAAGCATAATAGATAATAGAATTGTTGGATACAGAATGTAAAATAAATGTTTAAAATATTTGTTTAAAATAAATTTTTAAAATATTTAAAGAAATAATAAGAATTTGAAAACATGAGCAAAGAATGAAGGCTGAACCAAAAAGACTAGGCAGAGTTTAAAAAAAAAGAACAGACTGAAATTGTGTGATATCAGGGCTTTGCTTCAAAATATTGGGGCTGGGGGTTGGGGGTAGCAGATAGAAATTGACCATGAGTTGATAAATTATTGAAGTTGGGTGGGAAGGAAAACCAAATAGCACTTATAAAAGTAGGATATGTAACATCTGAAATTTAAAGCTACATGAATGGGCTAAAGAGCAGAAGAGAGAGTTCATGACTGGAAGATGGAGCTAAAGAATTTGAGACAAAAAACATGAAAGACAAGCTAAGAGACATGAAGGATAGAATGATAATAAATATTGTTCCAGCAGGGGGGAATAGAGGGAATGGGGCAGGGGCAGTGTCTAAAGCAATAATATAGCTGAGAATTTTCTGGAATTGATGACAAACACAAATCCCTAGAAGGACAAATAAGAAAGATATCCACATGTAAAACTCAGGGAAAGAATTGTGTGCTGAATTTATTAAAGAAAGCCTTTGTAGTGGAGATGGATGTTTAATTTGGCCTTGATGAAAAATGAGAATTTGGACTGGTGTGAGGGAAACAATAGTAGGAATTCTTAGATAACAATATAGATTTTGGTTGGGGAATAAGATATAAAATAAGAAATAGGACACAGGCAGAAAAGCATATAATAGGTTTGGAATAATAAGAAGATGGGAAATTGTTTACTGGATGTGAATTGATGTGGGCAGCAGTAGAACATAACTAATATATCACTTAACAATTTCTGTCATAATTGTTTACTTGTCTCTTTCCCTATAAAGAGAGCAGAGTCACCCACATTTATAGCATGCAGACTTGCCAAGCAAAAATCATGGCTTTATATTCTCCATTGTCTTAGTCTCCTACCCTTCTGTCTGTGTTTCGCAAGCTCCCCAAAGACCCCAAGATTCCCCTCTTTTTGTCACATTTGTTCCTGCTAGAAAATCACCTTCAATGGACTGCTGAACTGAAAACAGATATTACTGTTTCTGGGTAGTTATTTCCTGTTTTTCCCCCAGTGATTCCAAAATCCTTCTTTCCCTGTCTCCCTCTTTGCCCTGGAGGCCAGTAACTGTGAACTTGAATCATTATGCTCTGGCTTCCAGTGGGAGGCACTATCAGATCAGAGGGCCTTGTCTTGGTTTTAACCGAGGTATTCATGCATGGCTGCAGCTCCTGTTGGAGAATCCTGTTTTCAAAATCCAATCCTCAGTAGATTATAGTGACCACTGCCTGTTGCCCCTTCATATCTGGGTGTGGTAATAGGTTTCTACTTTTACTAATCCTCAGTTGGTTACCATCCCTTGTTGATTCTTTAACCTTGCTCACATCTCCATAAGTAGCCTGATTTTTAAACTTTCTTTAAACTCTTATTTGCTGCTGGGACCCTAACTGATTTGTTTCCCAAGTCTGTGTTGTCCTCAGAAGCCCAATTAAAGACTGATAAATATGGCATCTGCCAGGTGCACCTTTGCAATAATCTCACCTATTCATAGCTTTTGAATTTTTCCAGGCTTTGGTTAATGTTCGGTCTTTGAGTAGTGGTAGAAAGTTTGTTGTTTGCCCCATCTTTGCTTTTCAGTAGTGGTGCCTACCTCCCATCTTCTTCTATCAGAGGTTTCCAAACTTTCTTGGTTCACAGTGCCCAGTAATTTTTTCACAGTGTGTCCCTAGGCCAAAAACAAAACAAAAGAAAAATCACCTAGCAGCTCTGTTATTACAAAGTAGTTACATTTATTACCTATGTCCTACCAAATCAGTAGCCTTAAAAAAATATGCAAACATTGGAATAAAAGGAATATTTGTATTTCAGTCTTACATAACCAGTTACTTACTAATAGGTTGTGTTTGCCTGTTGTGCGCTATACAACTTTTCAAACTTTAAAATCAGATTGGATGGACACTGCACCCTCATCTCCTGTTCTGCATTGATTTTCATGTGGTACTTGCTTTTTTATTACTGTTGGAGACCCAGTTTAGCAAAGATATGATGTCATTAAAAGAAATGTGACACGTTACAGTGTTGAAACTGAACTACCTCAAGATAATAGTTCTCAGGATATCCAAAAGATGTCACTATATTATGTTTTAAAATTTAAAATATTCTGCAATACTCTGGGGGTCCTCAGCAAACAGTTGGGGAATCACTACCTTGCATGTGCTTCAGTTCCTTTTATGCTAGATTTACTGGACTTTTAAAATTACAACACATCCTTGAATTTTCTACTGTCCTTCCTAAACTAGTGTCTCTTACCTTTTTCTCTTTGCTTTCAGATCTTAAAGAGACTTCAGACAAGCTACACAGATTGCTTAGGTTCACCAGTTTTTTTCTTTGATCTTAGATTCACATTCATAATAAGACAAATGGAACACACTTTGATCCAGTCTGCCAGTACTGACAATCAGTGCCTAATTCAAATCATGCTCCTCAGCTTTTTGGTGATGGGTTTGAAATCACCTACAAGCATGCTTTTGCCTTAATCTGACTGCTTCATCCGGAAAAAGGTCAGCAAACCAGCAGACACATTTGCAGTTTAAATTCTATTTAGTGTCATCTCCTTAGTATAGAAACCTCAGTCTTTCTATATGGCACTTTGCTTTTCAAATGCTGTATCCCTTTGCATATATGCTTTATCTATACAAACTACACTGGATGTCTATCCAAACTACAGCGGAATTAAGATATTAAGATAAAATATCTTAGTCCTTCTCTAGATCACTGCCAGCCTTGCCCTTAAGTTGTGTAGAAAGTGATGCTGTCAAGGAATGATGCAAAGTAACAGAAGGTATGAAGGGCTTTATATCTAAAACCTCAGTGTAGAATTCCAGGAAAGCTAGATTAGGCTTTGTGGCCCAGACTAGAGGTCAGTGAAGTGACCTTCCATCCCACATCTCAAATCTTTATGTACTTCAGTATGAAACATGGAATAAAGAGGCACAGGAGAGAGAGAACTGAGTTAAATACATCAGTTTGCCAAAGTGTCTAGAATAAATAGCAAATGAGGTGGTTGAACCTTCTCTAATCCAGAGTAAGCCATAATTTTACCATTTTAGCAGTGTGAGAGTATGAGAAATTTTTAGCAGGTACTAATTCTATCCCCAAAACTTGTGCTCCTTGCATCTGCTTGATCCATAACAAGACTTCCTCCCTAAGACAGTAGAAGATATGAGAAAGTAGATCTCCCCTGCTCTACTTTAAAACAATGCAGTCAAAAATGCCAATCCTAGGACAATTCAGTTTATTTATTTAAAATCAAAAGATTTTAAAATTAGATATGCTGGGAGCTTACATAATGAGATGCACAAATTCATATATTGAAAGTTGCATAAAAGAAGTAATTTATTGCTCTGTTGAGCCTAAAAGAAAAAACATATATCTCTTTTTGTGGATGGTTTGCAAAATCCTGAAAAACAAAGGAACAGAGAATCTGGTACTTTTTAATTGAAATGTATATCAAATATAACAAAGTTGTAGAAGTCAGTTTGTTGCTTGACCCAAACTTATGGACTGTGTTCTACAAATGCATGTATTAATTGATTGTTGAAACTCGAAATATGTTTCCTCATATAAGCATCATTTTTAATGACTACAGGGTACACTCTCGTGTGGATAGAGTATAATATACTTAACTTATCCCTGGTTTTTGACTCTTCAAGTTCTTGCTAATTTGCTAATTTTTTACATTATAACAAATAAACATCTTTCTATTTAAAGCTTGGTCTGAATTTTGCTTTTCCTCCCTACCTACACAGACCTCTGCCATCACTGGTCCTACTATCCAGTGGTTTTCTTTTGAGGATTAAATGACCTGATAATTTTTTAAATGATTAGCCCAATGTGTGGCATGTAGTAAGTGTCGAATAAATGTTACTGTTACAGACCTTTCCCTGGCTCAACAGTTGGGAAAGGAAGTAAGAAGGTTTGAAATTGATGTTGTTGTTGTTTTTTTTTAATTCGTTTATTTTTAATTGTGATAAAATATATATAAAATAAAAATCATTTTAGCCATTTTAAGTGGACAGTTCTTTGATATTAAGTACATTGACAGTACTGTGTAATTTTCATCACTCTGTATTTCCACACTATTTCCATCATCCTAAACCAAAACACATGCTCATTGAGCAAAACTCCAATTCCCTCCTCCCACCACCCCTAGTAACCACTTTTTTGCTTTCTACCTCTGAATTTTTCTTATCCTAAGAATTTCATAAAAGAGAAGTCACATAATATTTGTCCTTTTGTGTCTGGCTTATTTCACTCAACATGTCTTCAAGGTTCATCCATGTTGTAGCATGTACTAGTAATTCACTTTTTTTACAGTTGAATAACATTCCATTGTACGGATATACCACATGTTGTTTACTCATTCATCTGTTGGTGGACACTTGGGTTGCTTCTGCCTTTTGTCTATTGTAAATTTTGCTGCACTGAATATTTGTATACAAATGTTTGTCTTGAGTTCCTGCTTGCATTTCTTTTGGGCTTTTGGGCATATACCTAGGAGTGGAATTGCCAGGTCATATGGTAATTCCATGTTCAATTTTCTCAGGCACCTCCAAACTGTTTTTCCACAGAGGCTGCACCATTTAACATTCCCACCAACAATGTACAAGGATTCCTGTTTCTCCACATCCTCACCAACACTTGTTATTTTCCATTTTTTTAACAATACCCACCCTAGTGGGTGTCTCATTGTAGTTTTAATTCGTATGGCTACTCATGCTGAACATCTTTTCATATACTTACTGCCTATCTGTGTATCATCTTTGGAGAAGTATCTGTTCAAATCCTAGGCCCATGTTTTAATTGTGTTGTCACTTTTGCTGTTGTTGAATTATAGGATTTCTTTATGTATTATGGATATTAAACCCTTATCAGATATGTGGTTTCCAAATATTTTCTCCCATTCTGTAGGTTGTCTCTTTACTTTGAGGCAAGTACCAGGGGTCTTTTAACAATAACACAGTAAGCAATACCAAACAGGAGGGTAATCCAGATGATTGAATCTGAGAGGGAAAGCTTCTGTGATCATTCATCTGGATTGTTGTTCTCAGTTATGTATTTTTTTATGTAAAAGGAATACCTTAGCTGGAGACCATCTGAATATAAATTTCTTCCTTTGAGTTAAAATGTCTGTTTATTAAAGTAATACACAATTGAGAAACATTACAAATGCTTTTTAAAGTAGTGTGAGGTTTGTATATTTGTTTGCTGTGTTTTATGTTTTTTTTTGTGATGTTCTATTCAAGTGTGTGTCCAATAACGTCTTTTCTGTTTCATTATCCTAGTCACGTGAATTGGAAATTTCAGTTTATTGGCGTGATTGGCGATCTCTGTGTGCTGTAAAATTTCTGAGGTTAGAAGATTTTTTAGACAACCAACGCCATGGCATGTGTCTCTATTTGGAACCACAGGGTACTTTATTTGCAGAGGTAATGTATGTATTTTATTAAATGTGCATAACAGCAATTGATTATGTATTAGCATAGTGTAGAAGTGGAAAGAGTGTTAGGCTAAGAGACAAATGAATTGAATTCTTGGCTCAATTCTGCCATTGAATAGGTATGTGACCTTGAGACAAACAATTTATCCTTTCTAGGTCTGTTTTCTCTTCTAGAAAATGAGGAGATTGGACTAAATTCCTTTAAGCTTTGAAATCCTTTGAGTTTAGTGAATTTCATGAACTGTAAATCCAATGCTATTTTCATGTCAACCTGAATTTTCTTCACCACAGGTTACCTTTTTTAATCCTGTTATTGAAAGAAGACCAAAACTCCAAAGGCAAAAGAAAATTTTTTCAAAACAACAAGGTAATTATTAAGAATCAAATACTAAATGTTTTGGTGTTTCCTTAAATACAGAAAATGTACGTACTACTTAAAAAGTGGTAATTATCCATTTTTTTTTAATTTTCTTATTTAGTTGTTCATTTATTTCTAACTTTTCATTAAGAAAAATATATTTCGAATATACGTGTATGTATTTCACACATGTACATAAGTAGAGAGAATAGAATAGTGTACCATCATCCAGCTTCAGCAGCAGTCAGCTCATGGCCACTTTTGTTTCATCCGTGTCCCCATCCACTCACTACTTCCTTCTATTAATTGTAGCATACGCAGGCATCATATTGATTCATCTATAAATGTTACAGTTTGCATCTTTAAAAGATAAGGATTCTTCTTTAAACCTTAATCACATATTATTACTAGACAAGAAAAAACACTAATAATCCTTACCAATTTGTTTTTAAAACTATGCTATTATGTGCTAGCCTTTAAGAACTAGTTAATAATTAGCTCTTTTTTTTTAAGTGACAAATTTTGTTTGCCTTTCATAAATTATAAACTGATACAAATTTTTAAATTATGGCTTTTGGTAACGTATAAAGAGATTACTTATTCTGTTTTCTTTATTCGTAATATCTACAGGCAAAACATTTCTCAGAGCTCCTCAAATGAATATTAATATTGCCACTTGGGGAAGGCTTGTGAGAAGAGCTATTCCTACAGTAAATCATTCTGGCACCTTCAGCCCTCAAGCTCCTGTACCTGCTACAGTGCCAGTGGCTGATGTACGCATCCCTGAACTAGCACCTCCAGCTAGGTGTGTGTCTTAAGATTTTTAAGCTACACTTATAGAAAATGATTATTTTAACATTCTTGCATCTTGATTACTGTGGGTGTATTAAATTTTCATTTTTTCCCAATAGTATTTTGAAATCAGTGCTCTGCTTACTTAAAAAAAAATTTGTTTGCTTTCATTCTAAAGCTATTTAAAATATATACTTTTGATTACTGTTTTTGCTGAATTACTTTATCTTCTATAAGTGATTCTACAGTAACCAAATTGGACTTTGATCTCGAACCTGAGCCTCCTCCAGCCCCACCACGTGCTTCTTCCCTTGGAGAAATAGATGAACCTCCTGAATTAAGAGTTTTGGATACGCCAGGACAGGCAAGACATTTAAAACTTTGTATAATTCCTTTTCACCAAATGAATCAGCAATAAAGGCATTATAGTACATAAAATAGTGTGCATTTCAATTAAGTAAAGATTGCCCTGTGAACAATTTATTTGTTTCTTATGAATGGACTTTTCTCAACTAAGTTAGACCGATTGTCAGGAGATGGCCAACTTCTTAATGTTGATATACCATTGTCATTAGCCTCACAATGCTCATGTAGATCTGGAATAGGCCACTTAAGCTAGAATGTAATCAGTGGGCAGCCAGATAATCCATTTCTTTTTTTTTTTAATACAATTTTGTTGAGATATATTCACACACCATATAGTCCATCCATAGTATGCAATCACTGGCACACAGTGTCATCATACAGTTGTGTATTCATCACCACATTCAATTGTAGAACATTTTCATTACTCCCCCCAAAAATAATAAGAATAAAAATAAAAAAGAACATCCCATACCCCACCCCACAAACACATACACCCCCCATTATTTATATATTTGTTTGTCTTTATTTTATTACTCATCTGCCCACACATTGGATTCAGGAAGTGTCAGTCGCAAGGTTTTCATAATCCCATGGTCACACGATAAAAGCTGTATTTTTGCACAGTCATCACTGAGAATCAAGGCTACTGCATTACAATTCAGCAGTTTTAGGTATTTCCTTCTAGCTATTCTAATACAGTAGAAACTAAAAAGGAGTATCTATATAATGCATAACAACAAACTACAGAATGACCTCTTGACTCTTATTTGAAATATCTTAGCCACTGAAACTTTATTTTTTACATTTGTTTTTCCCCTTTTGGTCAAGAAAGTATTCTTAATCCCATGATGTCATGGCCAGGCTCATTCCTGGGAGTCATGTCCCACATTGCCAGGGAGACTTACACCCCTGAGAATCATGTCCCACATAGCGGGGAGGATAGTATGTTAATTTGCAGAGTTCTCTTGGAGATACAGGCCACATCTGAGCAACAAAAGAGGTTCTCTGTGGGGATTCTTAGGTATAGTTATAAGTAGGCTTAGCTTCGCCATTGGAGAGATAAGTTTCATAAGGGCAAACCTCTAGGTTGAAGGCTTGGCTTATTAGATTGGGAGCCCCTATTGCTTGCAAGAATATCAGGAATTCCCCAGATGAGGAAGTTTAGTAGTTCCGCATTTTCCCTGGTCCCTCAGGGATTGTGCAAATACTTTTTTACAGATAATCTATTTCTTTACTGAAAAAAATGATTGTACTTGGTTAACATTTCTGAATATTCATTGAAGATGATGTGTTTTCCACATTTTACTTTTCTCATTAATATTTATAAGACTTTTGAAATTTTTCTCCGTCTTTACCAAATAAGTTGTTTTCTGAATGTTTCTAATGGTTTAATGAGTATTTAATATTTTGTAGGATTCAGAAACTGCTTTTGATATTGAGAATGACAGAAATCGTGTACTTCCAATATCCCAATCTGAATATGAGACTGAGATTCCTCAATCAGGCCTAGAGTATAGTAGTATTCAAGAACTTGAGGATAGAAGGTAAAGAATATATAGTTTTGCTACTACATATTTGGTCCCATACTTCATTGCCTTATTTTTAAATGAATTTACTATTTTCAGATCTCAGCAGAGGTTTCAGTTTAATCTACAGGACTTCAGGTGTTGTGCTGTCTTGGGCAGAGGACATTTTGGAAAGGTAATCTTTTGAAATTTTAAGAATACCTACAAAATTAATAACTCAACTTGGAAATAATCTTTTTAATTTCATTTCAGGTACTTTTGGCTGAATATAAACACACAAATGAGATGTTTGCTATAAAAGCCCTGAAGAAAGGAGACATCGTGGCTCGAGATGAGGTAGACAGGTTAGTTTTTTAAAAATGAAATTGTTCATTTTTCTGAAATTGGTAATGTCATGGAATTGATTTCTATATTGCAGCAGCAAACTTTCTTATTTCTTACTAACAATGTGTCTGTACTTGACATAAGTAAGTAGGAATTAAGTGTAAATACTGGTTTTCTTTCTAACTTCCAACCCCACCCATTTCTTTTGACAATTCACTGGTTTATAAATATCAGGAAAGCATAGTGAAATGTGTAGTCTTGTTTTATTAAGTTTTGTATACTTTGAGATGCTAAAGTATTCATATGGAACAGTAAACATTACTCATCTGTGATCATAGCAAGGCTATATCCTATTTTATCTTAAGGAAATAATAAAACATCATTTACAAATAATCTGCAATTAACCAAATGGTGAACTTAAAGTAACTCTTGAATCCATGATGAGACAAAAGAAAAAAATGTGTGTGTCTGGGTGTGTGTGTACACACACACGTATGTATGTGTATATTTTTTTCTGCTTTTTTAAGTGCACCCATATCTGTTTTTTCCCTTTCTTTTTCTTCAAATGGTATTTTTTTTTGCCATAGCATCTTAACTCTTCTGGGTTTAATAAATGCAAATTGATTGGATACATCTTTATATATAATTCCTAAAACACAAAGACTTTGGGGATAAAGATAGTAATTAGGTTAGAAAATGTATGTGTTTTGAAAGACTATCTTTAAAAAATTAATAGGGTTATTAAATTTGAAAATTACTATATGACATGATATATTTATAGCAGAAAAAGACTTTCATTTGATATTTTGCAGAAGTATTTTTCTTACACCATGTTTTAGTTTCCTTGGCTGCTCAAAGCAAATACCATGAAATGGGTCAGGTTAAACTAAGGGGATTTATTCACTCCTGGTTTTGAAGCCAGGAAGATGTTCAGATCAAGGCATCATCCAGGCAATGTTTTCTTCCTGAAGACTGGCTGCCCATGATCCTTGGCTCCTCTGTCACTTGGCAAGGCACATGTCAGTGTCTGCTGGTCTCTCCCTTCTCTTCCAAGTTTCACTGTGTTCAACTTCTTGCTTCTATGGCTTTCTCTCTTTGTCCGAATTTCATTCTCTTGTAAAAGACTCCAGTAATTGGATTAAGACCCATCCTGATTGAGGTATAGGTCACACTGTAACTGAAGTAGCCTCATTAAAAACACACTTACAATGCATTCACACCCACAAGAATGGATTAACTTTAAGAATATGATTTTCTGTGATATATACAGTTCCAAACCATCACAAACCACTAGGAAGCATCTATTGATATTAATGGAAGACGGTTCTGTATAAAGAAAAGAGCCCTAAACTATGAATAAGAAGACTGACTTCTAGTCCTGACTATTAGTTACTGATTTTCAGACCCCAGAGTATTTCACTAAACCTTTTTTGAACTTCAGTTAACCCACTTATTTTTTTTTAAATCTTTTTTTAGTAATATTTGCCTTTGTGGGTTGTATTATTAAGTTCTGTATATGTATGTGTTGTGTACACACACACACACACACACACACACACACACTAAATTGCTGCTGTTAATGTGTTTCCCGTCAATATTAATGGGAAATGTTTGGAATCTTAAAAGATTAAGATTTTTGCTGTATGCACAAAATATTTTCTTTTGGATTTGTCTATCTATTCTTTATCTCTTTTTCTTTTTTTACTATTGAGCTCCTCAAAGTAAACCCATTCTTGATATATAAAACTGCTCAGAAATTTGCTGGATATTTATAAAATTGTGAACACCATATTACATGTTTGGAGTTATGTTTTTATGTTACATAAGCAGATAGTTAAAGCAAATCTTTAATCCCACCTTCAGGCTATTTATAATAGCAGTAGTAGGATAAAATGTGTTTGTTTCATCCCAAATCCTTAAGTAGTAAATTCATTTGTTTTTTAATGATGGGAAACTGGTTACTACCTATGTTAGTCCTGCTGCTTCATATGCTACATTGTTACTACTTCAAACCAAATCTTTCTAGGAAAACACTCTGGGTGGAATATTAGTATTTAATATCACTATTAAAGAAGAATGTTCAGATGAGAGGATGGAGTTTTAGCCAAAACCTAGGCCATTACCCATACTACCATAAATGATTCCAGCCTTGGAGGAATGTTGAGTGATACTTGTCTAACTTCAGTTTTAAATCCCTATACTCTTCAAATTCGAATACTTTTAAAACTGATAGAGAAGTTAAGTACTCTCTAGTAGAACTGGTAAAAAAATAGAAAAATGGAAAATTCAGATCGAAAAATGAAACTCACTCTTTAGAGAAATTTCAGGGAGGCAGGAAAAAATAAATAAATTTAAAAACAAAAATACACCAGCATATTTTAAAAATAATATATATTTATTACTTGCAAGTCTGAATAGTAAATAACTCAAACTAAGCTAACTATAAGCAGAATCCTTTATATTCACTGCCTGTCTCATCTTTTTAATAGATCATTAGAATTTTATGTCAATGCATATTAAAGATTTATTTTTTAAAGGATGTTTCTAAAATACTTGGATGATTCTTAGTGACAGTGCTTTTATATAGTCTATTTTCTTTCTATAGTCTAGATTATATTATTTTACGTAGAAAATTGCCTTTTTTATAAATCATAGAAAATTTCAAATCAACCTCTTTTTAAATGAACACAAATTATTAACTCCAAAGTCAAGTAATTCATTATATAGATCACGCTCCCACCTACCATTTAATAGAATATTTTTTCTGAATCCCATCTGCCCCAGACCCCAAGTAACATTATCAAATTTATGTTATTATAATGCCTCCTCATTCAACCTCCTTTTCTTACCCATTCATATTTCAAGACAGCAGAAAGTGTTGGGAATACATTTTTGCAGTCGTAGAACAAAGCACAGCTAACGAGCTTATATAAGATTTACTCCTGAGACCTTAGCCATATGAATAATGTGGTTTCCTACTGGCTAAAATAACTATCATATAAGTCTTTAAATTTCTAGCATGTCTAATAATTTACTGAATGCTGAAGAAAGCATACAAAAATATTAGGATGGATTGGCCATTTAGTCAGGGAGATGGGACATAAATGCATTAAATATTTAAATCAGGGAGGAGGCTAAATGAGTGGAAATAAGCATATAGACAATAACAGTTCATGGAAAAGGAAATCATGGTGAACTGATGAATTTAGGTAAGATCTTGTTAATAAGACTGGATTTGTGCTATTTTTTGGCAGGTGGTAGGTATTTGAGTATAAAGAAAGAAGAGAAGAGAGAAAGGTTCTGGACAGAATGAATAAAGTTTTAAACAAGGTTGGATTGTTCCATGGGCTCCAAAGACTAGTTATGTAAGGACAGTATACAATTAGATAAGGTTGGGAAAGTTTAAAACTCAAAATAGCTTTTTGTTACATGCTGTAAAATGCTTAAAATTGTTGTGACCGATGAAATCTATAAGAAATCTTTTCTTCTTTTATCTTTGTCCAAAGACATTATCCAGTATTGCCTGTCCTTATAAATGAATTCTGTGAATGGCATTAAAACAATGAATTCTAATCAATTATTCTTGATCTTTTATACCATTTACATTTTCAACACAGATGTAACCTAACGTCTCTCATTAAACACAGTGATTCTCAACGACCACTCTATCTAGTTGAGAATTAGTGATTAACCCATCAATATAAACTAGACAAAGAAGAGATTGTTTGTCATCTACTTGAGCCCAAAACAGCTTATCAGTTTTGTCTAATTTTGTCTGAATATTTTATCTATATTACCCAAAATTTAGCCAGATACTTGGTATCCACTCTATAGATCATGCCCAGAGCAATTTTTAGAACATTATATCCCTATAAAATTTAAATAGTGATAAAAATCAAAACTATTACCTTTTAATCTTCTATGAGATTATTTCTAATAATTTTTGAATTTGTAATAATATTTAGAAACTGCATTTTAAAAATAGAAGTAGACATAATCCTGAAACTTTAAAATCAACCACAGCTTTCTGTTTCTGAGTTTTTATAAAATTAAAAACAGATGGTGTGAAGTTTGGGGCTAAGAGTTCATCTAGAATGTGACAATATTAAGGGGAGTTTAAACACTCCAGGATATCATAATAGCTGCATTTACTGTCAGTATTTAAAACTGAACAGGTGTTTCCTTACATAATCTAGAACACAACTGTGTTAATACATTGTTAAACATCTATGCTGCTTCTACACAACAGGTAAACTTTTTAAATGTTTTCAAAATTATTTAATTTCTCAGAGTCATAAACAAATATGTTATCTTAAAAATTAATGTTTTTTAAATTAAGTTTTTTAAATGACCTAAAAGGAAGGAGAATGACTGTTTCCTTCTAACATCAAGATTTTAGTTTGCATTTTGGAAAAAACAAAAAGCCAAAACAAAACTCTAGACAAACATTTCTTTTTAAAGAAACATTAATAATGTCAAAAGTATGTCTTTTAGTATCTTTATTTTAATCATGTACTAAAAAAAAGATAATAAAAGTTATCTGAATATCATTGAGTCCTAAGTCAGGGTGATTTACTGTGTATTTTCAGAGGAAGGAAGAGTGGTTTGTTTTGCTATTTGAGCAAAATTAATGTTCCAGAGTCAGTAAGTTAGACTGCTGTTCTTTGTAGTAGCCAGTTGCAGTTCTTAGAGGGAAAATCTGTCATTGCTATAGATAGTCCTAAACTAATATGGGAAAATTATGTCATTCTCAAGGAGCTTCCTTGAAGAATGCTATAGAATTTGCTATGTATCCTCTGTTTAGTCAGATTTTTAATTAAAATTTTATGCAGCATGAAATCAGTTATATCTATACCTATCAGCTGCGTATTTTATGATTAAAAATTTTGAATATTGTAGCTTATGTATTATAAATACTGTCCTTGAAATTACCTTGGTCACAAACCTTAAATTTTTAAATTATGCTTCAGGTTGCTATGTTCTCTGACCAATTCCTGATAACTTTCTATAATTCACCTCTAATTAAGCCCTTTTTATTAATTATAACTACTGGCCATATGCATGCTACTCTGATACTATCAATGTGAACTCTATAATCTTTATGTTGTGCTAATCATATTTTAGTTTTCATAAAAACATTTCACTTAAAATTATTTATATCAAGTAGACCAAAGTTTTCATGGCATATATAGCAAAACTAACATGTATTTTATAGGTTTAAAGTTATACTAGCTGAGGAATTTGCTTATTTTAGGATTAATTTTTAAAGAATGTATTATTTCCAACTAGAATTTTTTTTTTTGATGTTGATTTTTAAATATTTTCTTTTACAGCCTAATGTGTGAAAAAAGAATTTTTGAAACTGTGAATAGTGTAAGGCATCCCTTTTTGGTGAACCTTTTTGCATGCTTCCAAACAAAAGAGCATGTTTGCTTTGTAATGGAATATGCTGCCGGTGGGGACCTAATGATGCACATTCATACTGATGTCTTTTCTGAACCGAGAGCTGTGTGAGTATGCTTTAGATATTTCTCTGAATTTTTCTGTGACTGATTTCTTTCTGGGAAGGAAAAGAGTTCTCTGTGAATTGTAGTTATTTTTTTTTTTTTCTTAATGGAAAATAGATTTTTGTAAGGAGGGTTGGAACTCCTTACTTATTACCTTTTTGCCATATATAAATGTATTTACTCTGTTGTTCATGTTGAAGTGTCATGGATTACCCTAAACCACACTTGATAATTTATGCAATCTGGGTCCATTTTGGTAATTCTTTTTTTTCTTATTAGATTTTCTTTTTTTTCCCTAGGGAATGCCATCCAAGCCCACTGGCTTTAAATACACGCTATATTCTATGATACATCATTAAGTGAAAAAAGAAAGTACAGTAGAGTCCGTATTATATATTTGTGTACATTTTTGTATTTGCATTTTTAAAAGGAAATTTAAAAGAATACATATTAAGTAATTGCTTGTATGCAATTCTAGTATCTCTTGAGAGAATACAAAAAAACCTGAAACATTTATTGCTTTGAAGGAAAGGGGGTACAAGGCAAAATTTTCACTAGAAACCCTTTTTGTAGTTTTTGAAATCAGTATCACAAGAAGGTTTTACTTATTCAAATTAAGTAAAAATATAATAGCAAACATTTGATATATATATATTATTTTCCCTATTATTATCCCAATTTTACAGCTCTTCAATTGTTGTGGCTAGGATTTGAACCCAAGACAATGCTCTTAATAACTACACCTTATATGTAGATGTTTACCAAATTTATTTCTTCAGCTCTGACCTCTTCCCTAAACGTCCAAACAACTCTAACAGTTTTCAGCAGCCAACTTCATGTTTCCATTTGTATAGCTAATAAGTCTCTCATTTAACATCTCAAAGTGAACTCCTGATTTTTCCCATTAACCTTCTGTTCTGGGTTTGCTAATGCTGCCATTATGCAAAATACCAGAAGTAGATTGGCTTTTATAAAGAGGATTTATTAAGTTGCAAATTTACAGTTCTAGGGCCATAAAAGTGTCCAAACTAAGTTGATGCCTTCACTGAAGAATGGCCTATGGCATCCAGAACACCTCTGTCAGCTGGGAAGGCACTTGGCTGGCATCTGCTGTTCCTTTGCTCCTGGGTTGCATTTCGAAATGGCATTCTCCAGAATGTCTTTGGGCTTGTCTCTCTTAGCCTCCTCAGCTCTTGTGCATCTAAGCATTGGGGTCCTCTTTTAGCTTCTCCAGAGCAAACTCTGAACTAGCATCTCCAGACATCTCCAAGCATCTCCAATTGTCAGCTCCCAATAGTCTCTCCGAAAGTCTCACTCAGCTGCTTTGGGGGCACTTCGTCCTCTCTTAGCTTCTCCAGAGCAAACTCTGGGCTGACATCTCAAAGCATCAGCAAGCATCTGTCCAAAAGTCTCTCTCTTACAGGAGTCTAGTGATTTAATTAAGACCCACCCTAAATTGGGTGGGGTCCATATCTCCATGGAGATGATTAGATCAAAGGTCTAGCCCACAGTTGATTGACTCACATCTCCCTGGAAACGCTCAGTCAGAAAATTACTCTCTGCCCTCACAAGATTGTGTTGAAGAATATGGCTTTTGGGAGATATAATATATCCAAACTGGCACACTCTCTGATCTTAGCTATCACTCCTCAGGCCCTCAACTCTTCTAGTCTTCCCTGCCTTATGAGGTGGCAGTATCATTTTCCAGTTGTTCAAGACAGAACACAAAGAGTCATTCTTGAGTCTCTTTTCCCTTACCTACAATATCCAAGCCATTAGCAAGTCCAGTCAACTGTACCTCCAAAATGTATCCCAAACTATAAACCCAGTAGTAAGCCTGCATTGGATTTACTCTTGAATTTTCATTCCTTGTCTATATTCTGCTGAAAGTAGCAGCTGACGTTTGTTTAGTCCTTTTACTTTCACTCCTTTATATGATTCTAACCATAACTCTTAGAGGTAGAACAGACAGTAGTAATACAGATAAAACCTTCAAGTTTCTGGTTAGGAAATGAGGCAAAAGCCGAATGTGGTAAAAGGCTACTGATAATTCATTCCCTGAATATTTAACAAATTAAAAACCGGGCATCTAGACTATGCCTAGCCTGTGCAAACTGCTGTGGGAATTCATTTGCTTTTGTTTTGTTATGTTTTGTTTTTGAATTGTAGTGGACTATGCAGTGTAGTTCTACCTTAAGGAAGTTTTATTTTTGTTGAGAATACAAATCATATGCAAATGAAGCAGTTAAGCCCAGTGAAAGAATAAAATGCTACATTGCAGTACTCCAAAGCTGAGGTGCTTCCCTGTTACCATTCAGGTTCTTTTGACTCAAATGTCACTTTAGAAGGTCTTTTCCTGAGCACCCTATCTAAAATGCCATCACACTACTGGCCTCCAAATCAGGTCATTCTGTTCTATTTCCCATTTTATTTTCTTCATAACACTTTTTTTCAACCTTATATCATCTTATTTATTTTTTACATTTTCATTGTCTGTCTTCCCCCACTACAAGGGACAAGGACCACGCCTATTTTGTTTACCAGTGGAGCACACAGAAGAGTGCTTTAGCACATAACAGGCAATTAGTGAATTTTTATTGCCTGAGAGTATGCAGTCAAAATTAGTTTGATTCCTAAATTTGCTATTTTCTCGTTATGTGACTTCAGGCAGTTTAGTTATTCTTTGAGTTTCATTTTCTGCTTCTGTGAAATATTTACCTTAAAAGCTTGATTTAAAAATGAAATAAGCTGATAAATGAAACTGTCTTAACAAAGTATCTGACATGTATTAAGTACTTAGTAAAACATATATTTCTAATAATATATCCAGTTATTTGTTGAGTAAAATCACGGTAGTCTGTTTACAAAGAAAGAAATAAATGGGAAATCAAGGTATTTTTATAATATCTGGAATATTGCCTTGCCATTGAAATAAATTTGCTAAGAAATTGTATATACAAATGACTGCCCTAAGCAGTTTTAGAATCACATTTGTTTTAATGGACTTCAGCTAAATCCTTTAAACTTCCGTTAAGTAATTATGTAAGCTGTAATGAAAATTAAATAAATATTTATAAATAGATGATTTTAAAATTCTCCCAAATTGTCCCATTTTTAAAAAAATAGGTAAATCCAAAGTACAGCTATATAATCAACTTGTGCATATAAATCCATTCCAAAAATTTGGAAGAACATTCATAAAAGAGGTAAAAAAGTTATCTCTATGGAGAGTAACAGGTTTAGGTTAAGATGAATAGATGAATGAAGGAAATATTGCACTTTGGGGTGCGGGTTTCTGTATTTTGTAGAGAGAATATTCATGCATTACTTGTATGATTAAGAACTAATTCTCCTAACTTCTTACATGCTATATGTACTGAAAGCAGATCTGTATTTTTAAATTCATTCATTTATTTATTCCCTTCCTCCTTATTCAGTAAGCCTACAATGTATCAGGCATTATGGTAGGCATTTAGGATACAACAGTGAAAAAGAAAAACGTGGTCCTCATTCTAATATTCTAGCTGGACCCAAGTTTTCCTGAGATACAAACACAATATCCAACTACTAGATCTCTCTGCCTGCCTCATAGGCAATTCAAAATCAACATGTCTAAAGCCAAACTCATCTTCCCCAAAAAACTTTTGCAACTTCTATATTTCTTTACTTATTCGTTCCACTTCTTAGACCTTAAGAGTCATCCTCAGCTGTTCCCTCTCCCTCATCCTCTCTAGCTAATGAGCCAAATCTTGTCATGCTAGGTTTTAAGTATCTCTTGAATGCGTCTCTGCATTGGAAGTTCTCATGATCTTTCATCTGTACTATCATAACACCTCATCTGTTCTTTTTCCCTTTTGTTTTCTACATATATATATATATAATGTGTATATATATATATATATATATATATATATATATATATATATATATATATACTTCAACCTCCACTCTACTATCAGAAAAAAAATCTTTATGAAACATAAATCTGACCATTCTCTCCTCATTAAAATGGTTTGATTCTCTATCACTAAGAGAAGAAATTTCAGTATTCATAATAAAACATTCAAGGTCCTTCACAACTTGACCCCAGCCTCATCTCCCACTACTTCTTCCTCACATACACATATTCTTTACTGCAGGCACACCAAACTTGTTATTGCTTGTCAAACATGTTATGCCTTTTATACTTGTGTTCTTTTTTACATGCTTTTATCTTTCTTAGGGAAATGCCCTATATTTCTCCCACAATGCTTCTACTCCGTCCTTCTACCCTAATGGCACATTGTAATTCCTCCTACAGAACCAGAATGAATCTCCCCTCTGAGGTCTCAATGACTCCATAAGACAAAAGTTATGGCTTCCATTATAGAGACTATATTTTTTTCATTTTCATTTCACCCCAATATTTAGTACAATGTCTGGCACACAGTAAGGGCTAAGTAAATATTTGTGAAATTAATTAACAATTGAGTCCTGCTTTGACGCATAATAATATAAACTGTAATCCAAGAGCAGTGAAAGTTATTAAACTTTTGATTTAATTCTTCAAACAGATTTTATGCTGCATGTGTAGTTCTTGGGTTGCAGTATTTACATGAACACAAAATTGTTTATAGGTAAGTAAATTTTTGATACTTTTTAATGGCTGACTTTGCTATGAGTTAGAATTAAAGATAATTAAGAAGGATACTTCATGTTTAAATAGCTTCTTGATTTTCTGCTGCATATAAGTGATCCCTAAAAAAACTTCACACCCCCAATTTGAAAGACAAGTAGGTAACACAGTAATTAAAAGGTGAACTTCTTCATTCCTGATCCTCTGCATACTCCCTAATTAAAATAACCAAATTATGAGTTGATCTTTAACACAATTCACCGATGATATTTATCCTAGTGAATATTTTTCATTCAGCTGATCCATGCAGAAAACCTCTCTAGACCAGTACTACTTCAAAATATGTTCATGAAGAAATAAGTAGCTTGTACAAAATGTAAAACAGCACATTACTTCCTTCATCAAGAAAGTCTGTCTGTCAAGTGAACTAAACAGTGTACTTGGTGACATAGATGATTTATGTACTGGCAATAAGCTTGCTAGCAATTTGTGGATGAGTGAAAAATAGTTCATGGCCCAGCAGCCAGTTTACAGGCCACATTTTGATAGTACTGCTCTAGACCAGACAAAGTAGTGGATTGAGGAACACTACTCAAGACCAAACAGATTATGGGAAGGTCAGTCAGAAGCAGACCATAAATTAGGATTTATTCAAATTTCTAACAGTATTTCCAAGGCTGGTATATTTTACTCAAAGGATAAAACATTTTCCATTAGATTAGTTTATAATCAAATAATATGGATGGGTAGCTTTATATTTTGAATTATTCTCTTAGAAGGTTAACTCTGCCCCATGACACCTTATTTACTATTAGTTTGACAATTCTTTTTCATGGGTGATATATAGACAAACTTCAAACTCAGTCTATATCAGATTATCACAAATTAAAAATTAATAAAACCTGAGTTAAAAGTACTTTATGCTTTAAAGATAGATAAATAGAACATTCTTTTCTATGAAAGAGGAAAATTATTCAGAAACTATTACGCAGAGCAATAAACTTGCCAAAAGGAAGAAAAATGAGCATTTGTAATATAGTATTTAAGTTTCAATCCATGATTTGTAAAACCAGTTTTTAGTAAAGATAGGGCTCCTGTTGAAATGATATTTTTGCTACACTATCTACTGATTTTATTGATTTTTTTTTTTTCCGTTCTGAACAGAGATTTGAAATTGGATAACTTATTGCTAGATACAGAGGGCTTTGTGAAAATTGCTGATTTTGGTCTTTGCAAAGAAGGTAATTGGATGTTTTAAAGTTCCTTTTCTAAGAGATTACTAATTCTTTGTATTTTGGTAGTTTTCAAGTTTGTCTTTGAAAGCAAAATGTATTTTTAAACTTTATTCTCCAGTAAGACAGTGTGGATTGTTCATGTAACCTAATTACCAAATTATTAAGAATTTATTCTGTGACTATCAGTAAAATTATGTTCCAGAAATCATAGTATAATACTGAGATTCTCTTTCTATGATTAATAATTTTGTTACTACTGTAAGAAAGCATTGTTTAAGCATTAATTGTTTATTCTGCCAGGACTGTACAGAGTGAATTATATAGGACTAATCTCCAGCTTTTTAAAAATGTTAACATTTTTAAATAGAAAAAGTATATATATATATCCATTTATATGTATATATATAAAGAATAGTTCTATGTATTCAAAAGTAGTTAAAGTTGGGGAAATTTGAAATCACAGATAGCATAAAAAAGTGTAAGGTGACTTAAGCACCAGACAGTCCTACATTTTGAATCCTAGCTTTGCCACTCATTTGTTTATGTTTACTTTGGACAGATTACTTTTAGCCTCTTTGAGTCTATTTCCTCAGCTATAAAATGGATATAATTGCTCCTGTTTAGGAATACTATAAGAATTAGAGATAAGTATCTGTCACAATGCCCAAAATATAGTTATTAGGTATTCGTCTTTTTATTGCATTTTTATTGAGATATATTTGCATAACATACAATCCTTCAGATGTACAATCAGTTGTTCATAATTGTGCATTGATCACCACCATCAATCTTTGAGCATTTTCATTATTCCAAAAAATAAAATAAAAATTAGAAGAAAAAAGAACATCCAAGACATTCCATTCCCCTCTTCCCCCTATTGTTCATTTATTTTTTTTCATACTCATTCATTGTTTTTTTTTAACTTTATCAAAAAATTTTTTAATAAACAATAAAAAAAACATGTCAAAACCAAAACAAATGAATAAGAAAAAACAAATAACCTAAAATAACTACACTGCTTCCAGTATGTTGCTACCCTACACCAAGAAAATAAACAGACTAACCCAACAAAGGAATAAGAAAAGCAAATAACCTAAAATAACTACATTTCTGTGAACTTGTTCCTACCATATCCCCAGAAATTAGCAAACCATAGTCATTTCTGAGCATCCCCAGAACATTAAGTTTACCCTCTATAACTTATTTGTTCTATTAGATTATCATTCCCCCTTCACTATTTGCTGTCTATCGCTAGGTCCCCTACATTCTACAATATAAACCATTTATTTTACATTTTTCACAGTGTTCATATTAGTGGTAACATACAATGTTTCTCTTTTTGTGCCTGGCTTATTTCGCTCAGCATTATGTCTTCAAGGTTCATTTATGTTGTCAAATGTTTTACAACATTGTTCCTTCTTACTGCTGCATAGTATTCCATCGTGTGTATATACCACATTTTGTTTATCCACTCATCTGTTGAAGGACATTTGGGTTGTTTCCATCTCTTGGCAATTGTGAATATTGCTGCTGTGAACATTGGCGTGCAGGTATCTGTTCGTGTCACTGCTTTCAGATCTTCCAGATATATACTGATAAGTGTAATTTCTGGATCGAAGGGTAACTATATCTAATTTTCTAAGGAAGCACCAGACTGTCTTCCAGATTGTCTGTACCATTATACAGTCCCACCAACAATGAATAAGAGTCCCAATTTCTCCACATCCTCTCCAGCATTTGTAGTTTCCTATTTGTTTAATGGCAGCCAGTCTAATTGGTGTGGGATGATATCTCTTTGTGGTCTTAATTTCCATGTCCCTAATAGCTAGTGGAGCTGAACATTTTTTCATGTGTTTTTTTTGGCCATTCCTATTTCCTCTTCAGAGAACTGTCTCTTCATAGCTTTTGTCCATTTTATAATTAGGCTGTCTGTACTATTGTTGTTGAGTTGTAGGATTTCTTTATATATGGAAGATATTAGTCTTTTGTCGGATACATGGTTTCCAAATATTTTTTTCCCATTGAGTTGGCTGCTGCTTCTCCTTTTTGAAAGATTCCTTTGAGGTACAAAAACTTTTAAGTTTGAGGAGTCCCCATTTATCTGTTTTTTCTTTTGTTGCTTGTGCTTTGGGTGTAAGGTCTAGGAAGTGACCTCCTAATACAAGGTCTTAAAGATGTTTCCCTACCTTATCTTCTAGGAGTTTTATGGTACTGTCTCTTATATTGAAGTCTTTCATCCATTTTGAATGAATTTTTCAGTAGGATATGAGGTAGGGGTCCTCTTTCATTCTTTTGAATTTAGATATCCAGCTCTCCGAGACCCATTTGTTGAATAGACTGTTATGTCCCAGTTCAGTGGTTTTGGGGGCCTTATCAAAGATCAGTCACCTGTAGATCTGGGAGTCTATCTCTGAATTCTCAGTTCGATTCCATTGATCAATATGTCTATCTTTGTGCCAGTACCATGCTGTTTTGGCTACTGTGGCTTTATAATAAGCTTCAAAGTCAAGGAGGTAAGTCCTCCCACTTCGTTTTTCTTTTTAGAATGTTTCTAACAATTCGAGGCATCTTCCCCTTCCAAATAAATTTGATAGCTGGGCAGAGAGAAGATGGAAGCATAGAGAGGAGTGGAAGCTAAGTAGTCCCCCTGAAACAACTGAAAAAAAACAGAAACAACTAATGAATGATCGGAATAACTGTGGGGGGGGGCGGGCAGACAAGACCATCCACTCATCATACACCAACCTGAATTGGGACAAATGCCCAAGATCACAGCATAAAATCTGTAAGTAAAACCTGCGGATCCAAGTCGTGAGACCCCCTCCCCCCTAGCCCGAGCTGCAAAGCCTCGTGGTGCCAGAGAGAAGCTCTCTCCCAGCAAGCAAATATAGCTCAGCTGAGCTCCAACTGGGGTTTTAAGTAGCGAGTGTGAACTGCTCACTACAGGTATGAATCCCCAAAAAATAGACAGAGGCCTTGGGTGACAACTGACCTTGGAGAGCTGGAGGGTCGCCTTGGACTAGTTCTGAAGAGGACTATCTGTTTCTTGTTTGGCTCAGTGGAGAAAGCCCCAGGCATTTTCAGTTCCCAGTGCTGTGACTCAGAGAAGGGTGGAGATAGCATAAGCAGAGAGAGAGACCATTGAAATGCTAATGACCTCCCCCTAAGGGATCTGTCTTCTCCAAGAGGAAAGGGGTGGGGCCCTTTCCATTCAGAACCAGACCCCCCAGCCTGGGGGAACACGGCCATACCTCCTCACACCCAAGAATTATAGGCTAAAAAGGAGAAAAAAACGCACGACTTGCAGCCATCTCCCTGGTGGGTGGGGGCACTCCTGCCTGGGGCCGAACCCACAGCACAGAGCTGCACCAAGAAATCCAGTGTGACAGGGAGTCTTTCCTGCAGCACCACTCACACGCCACAATATCAGCCATGGACAGTGGCCTTGAATACACCCACAGCTGATTGTCCCAGAGCTGGGAGGACGGAGCTGTGCGGAAGGGGGAACTTAATGTGTCCCATTCAACCATCTTTGAAGCGGGCTGGGAACGCCCCTGCGCAGCCCAGTGTCCCAGGGCTTCCCTGGAAGCCGGCGCACACTTGTGACGTGGCACAGCCCTCCCTCAGCAGAGGTCCTGGAAGAGCAAAGCAGGGAAGGGGGAACTGCTTGGAAATCCCAGGGAACCTACGCCAATACCAAGGACTAGGACTTTGGGTCAGCGGCAGAGAACAGCCTTAAATCTCCAGGAACACTTGGGAGGTTTGATTATTAAAGCTGCCCTTCTTCCCTAACCGCTCAGACGCATGCCCCTCATTTGGGGCAGACGGCCCCGACAGCACACCCAAATTAAGTGCACCGAGTGGACCCCACGGGGGTCAGATCCCCACACACCACAAAGACAGGGTTGGGGAGAGCTGACTTGAGGGGACTTGGTGACTCACGGATGCCATCTGCTGGTTGATTGGAGAGAGTGTATGCCACCAAGCTGCAATTCTGAGAAATTAAAGATCAAGTAAAGCAAATACCAAGAGGCCAAAAACAACAGAAAATCTTAAAGCTTATGATAAAACCAGACAATATGGAGAACCCAAACCTAAACACCCAAATCAAAAGATCAGAAGACACACAGTACTTGGCGCAATTAATCAAAGAACTACAAACAGGCAACAAGAGCATGGCACAGGATATAAAAGACATGAAGAAGACCGTGGCACAGGATATAAAAGACATAATGAAGACCCTAGAAGACCATAAAGAAGATACTGCAAGAGTAAATAAAAAAAAATAGAAGATCTTGTGGAAATTAAAGAAACTAGGCGAAATTAATGAGACTCAGGATACTCATAATACAAGATTAGAGGAAGCTGAACAACAACTCAGCCTCCTTGAGGACCACAGAACAGAAAATGAAAGAACCAAAGAAAGAATGGAGAAAAAAATTGAAAAAATAGAAATGGATCTCAGGGATATGATAGATAAAACAAAACATCCAAATTTAAGACTCATTGGTGTCCCAGAAGGGGAAGAGAAGGATGAAGGTCTAGAAAGAGTATTCGAAGAAATTGTTGGGGAAAACGTCCCAAACCTTCTACACAATATAAATACGCAAAGCATAAATGCCCAGCGAACTCCAAATAGAGCAAATCCAAATAAACCCACTCCAAGACATATTCTGATCAGACTGTCAAATACTGAAGAGAAGGAGCAAGTTCTGAAAGCAGCAAGAGAAAAGCAATTCACCACATACAAAGGAAACAACATAAGACTAAGTAGTGACTACTCAGCAGCCACCATGGAGGCAAGAAGGCAGTGGCATGACATATTTAAAATTCTGAGAGAGAAAGTTTTCCAACTAAGAATACTTTATCCAGAAAAACTCTCCTTTAAATTTGAGGGAGAGCTTAAATTTTTCACAGACAACAAATACTGAGAGATTTTGCTAATAAAAGACCTGCCCTACTTCAGATACTAAAGGGAGCCCTACCAACATAGAAACAAAGAAAGAAGAGAGAGATAGAGAGAATTTTAATAGACATATATAGAATATTACATCCCAGGTCAGTGGGACACACATTCTTCTCTAGTGATCATGGATCTTTCTCCGGAATGGACCATATGCTGGGACATAAAAACAAGCCTCAATAAAAAATAATAATAATAATAATAATGAATTTGTTCAAAGCACATTCTCTAACCACAATGGAATACAAATAGAAGTCAATAACCATCAGAGACTTGGAGAATTCACAAACACCTGGAGGATAAAAATGAGGGGGAGATAAAAACATTCCTGGATAATCAAAAGCTGAAGGACTTCATCACCAGTAATCATCCTATAAGAAATGCTAAAGGGTGTTGAGCAAGCTGAAAGGAAGGGACACTAAACAATTGACTGAAACTACATGAAGAAATAAAGATATCCAGTAAAGATCACATGGTAAATATAAATACCAATACCACTGTATTTTTGATTTATAGCTCCACTATTTACTTCCTACAGGATCTAAAATACATAAACTGTAATGATAAATCAGTGGTTTTGGACTCATTGTAAAATAGGTAATTTTAGGCAAGAACTACATAAAGGTGAGGGAATGATGGCGTATAGGAACATAGTTTATGTGTCCTATTGAAATTAAGTTGGTATCAAAGAAAAACAAGATTGTTATAGATTTAAGATGTTAAATTTAATCCCCACGGTAAACACAAAGAAAGTATCAGAGAATATGACCATAGAGATGAAAAGTAGAGTAGGGGTTCTGAGAAGTTGGGGAAGGGGCAATGGGGAGTTAAGAAATGAGTGTAGGGTTTCTGTTTGGGGTGAAGGGAAACTTCTAGAAATGGATGGTGGGAAGGTGATCTCATTGCAACATTCTAAATGTGATTAATCCCACTAATGGAATGCTAGGGAAGGGGTGGAATGGGAAGATTTAGGCTATATGTATGTTTCCACAATTAAAAAAAAAAAAAAAAGTCTAAATAGATGACAGTTAAATGCCAAGGATGATCCTGGATGGGATCTGAGGATGGAGAAGAGGAGGCTCAAAGGGACACAGATGGGACACAAGAAAAAAAAAAGGAAACACAGAATGTAAGCTTTTTATCAATGTTGAATTTCTTGAACTTCTTAGCTGCGCTTAATGAGATTGCATAAAAGAATGTTTTTGTCCATGGGAAAGGTATATGTGAATTGTATTGTTTGTTCAAAGGTATGTGCAGCTTGCTCTCATATGTTCAGAGGACAGAGCAGTAGATGATGGATGATAGGGAAGGAGGGAGGGAGGGAGGGAGAGAGGGAGGGAAAGAAAGAAATGGTGGTGTGACAGGATGTTAAATGTGGTGGATCAGGGTATGATGGAGTTCTATGTATGGGGTTTGTACTATTTTTGCAACTGTTCCTGTTAGATTGAATTTATTTCAAAATAAAATTTATTAAATTAAAAAAAATTGATAGCTTTTCCAAGTCTGCAAAGTAGGTTGTTGGAATTTTGATAGGAATTGCATTGAATCTGTAGATGAGTTTGGGTAGAATTGACATCTTAATGACCTTTAGCCTTCCTATCCATGAACATGGAGTATTTTTCCATCTTTTTAGGTCCCCTTCTGTTTCTTTCAGTAAAGTATGTAGTTTTCTATATATAGGTCTTTTACATCCTTGGTTAAGTTTATTCCTAGGTACTTGATTTTTTTAGTTGCTATTGAGAATGGTATCTTTTTCTTGAGTGTCTCTCACTTAGGTCATTTCTAGTGTATAGAAACATTACTGATTTATATGCCTTAATCTTGTATCCTGCTACTTTGCTAAATTTGTTTATTAGCTCAACTAGCTATGTTGTTGATTTCTCAGGGTTTTCCAGATATACAATCATATCGTCTGCAAATAATGAGTTTACTTCTTCCTTTCCAATTTGCATGCCTTTTTTTTGTCTTGCCAGATTGCTCTGGCTAGCACTTCTAACACAATGTTGAATAACAGTGGTGACAGCAGGCATCCTTGTCTCATTCCTGATCTTAGAGGGAAGGCTTTCATTCTCTCACCACTGAACACTATGTTAGCTGTGTGTTTTTCACATATGCCCTTTATCATATTGAGGAAGTTTCCTTAAGTTCCTACCTTTTGAAGTGTTTTTATCAAAAAGGAATGCTGGATTTTGTCAAATGCTGTTTCAGCATCTATTGAGATGATCATTTGATTTTTCCTTTTTGGTTTGTTAATGTGTTGTATTACATTGATTGATTTTCTTATGTTGAACCATCCTTGCATGCCTTGGATGAACCCCCCTTTGTCATGGTGTATGATTTTTTTAATGTGTCTTTGGATTTGATTTGCAAGTATTTGGTTGAGAATTTTTGCATGTATATTCATTAGGGAGATTGTCCTGTTGTTTTCGTTTCTTGTAGCGTCTTTACTTGGTTTTGGTATTAGATTGATGTTAGCTTCATAAAATGAGTTAGGTAGTGTTCCATTTTCTTCAATGTTTTGGAAGAGTTTAAGTAAGATTAGTGTCAGTTCTTTGTGGAAAGTTTGGTAGAATTCCCAGTTAATAGGTATTCTTAACTTTACTTTTAATACACTGTGTTGTAACTACCTGTTTAATTATCTGTCACCACATCTAAACTGGTAGCTTCTTGTTTCTTATTCATCTTTGTTTCTGTAGCACATAGCACAATGGTTGGTATATCATAAGTATTCAATGATGTAAAATTAATAAGTAGTTAGATTGGTAAACGAGTGAATGAACTATGTAAATAAGTGTCAGTGACCTAATTGCTGAATCCAGTAGTTTTTCTGTTACTGATCTTCTCTGTACTGGACACTGTTGATTTAAATGCTTTTGATTTCAGAGTCGGCCCTTAGCCCACAGTTTTTTACTGTAGTTTTTAACTATCAACTATATGCTAATGACTTCCAAATCTATTAGTTCCTTTCCTATGAGTTCCAAACATACATATCAACTATCAGACAGCTCTAGTTGAATTGTTAACAGGTACCCGGAATGCTGTGCTAACAATACTTTCTTTTCCTCAGGGAGTCTAGTTCTTAGTTGATGGCAACACAATTCCCTCATTCTCCCAATTGGAAAATGTGGAATTATCATGGACTCTATTCACTTCTCTACTTTCTACATTCAGTTATTTATCAAATTCTGCTGATGTTTACCTCCCAAATATTTCTCAAATCTGTCATTTCTCCTCTACCTGCCAACCATCTTCTTCTCTTGACAAGACTACTAAAACAGCATCCTAACTATTCTTTCCTGTCTTTGAAATCAATCTGCCATGCAGTTGCTAGAGTATTAACAGGGCCCATACAAATACAAATCTGACTATAGCACACCGCTGCTGAAAACCTTTCAATGACTAGCATTAATATGAGTAACAGTTTTCTACGTGATCTGCCTCCCTACCTCTCCAGACTGATCTCTAGCTCTCTGCCTAGCACTTTCTGCTCTAGCAACAATTCTTTGTCTCTCTGCCACTATCATCCATCTCAGTTTTATTTGTTAATTAATGTCTAGTCATCCTTCTGAGTCAACCCAGTTGTTAACCCCCCAGACAAGTTACCTGAGGTTTCTTTCCTTTCCCTTTCCCCAATTCTTAAGTGTGCTTTAGGAACCCATCTTCAGTGTTTCCACAATTTCTTGCTCTTACCATATCATTATAAAATTATCAATATGTATCTTTTTTTTTCTGCAGTTTCCTATAAGATCCTTAAAGAAAAGAACTGTGTCTTACTCATCTTTGGGATCCCATCACGTAGTACATAATAGGTACTCAGAAAATATGTATTGAACAACCAGACTTACCAAATATGTTCTTTTTCATTATCATAAATATATAATAGATTATAATAATAATAGCTAACAGTTATTGGGCACTTTCTGTGTGCCAAACACTTTGCCAGATGCTTCATGTGCATGATCTCTTTTAATCCTCCTAACAGTCCTAAAAAGGAAGGTAGTATTATTAATCTCACTATACAGCTGAGGAAACGTAGGCTTAGAGAGGTTAAGTCACTTTCGCAAGTTCTCACAGCTAACAAGTGGCAAAGCTGGATTTATACCTGTGTCTTCATAATTCCAGAGCCTGATAGTAACCAATTCCATGGAGTTTTTCCAATTTGAAGTCCTATCTAATTGGACCTGCTTTCATCTCCTTTAAAAATGTATTGGAATGAATGAAATATGGTAACTATATTGCTATTATATATGCATATCTTTTAAAATTTAGAACTGAGAACTTCTCTAATTCTTTTGGAATGAAATATCCTAATTATATTACTATAATTGACAAAATATATATGCATTACATTTAAATATCTTACATTTTATATTACTGTAGAGTAGTTGTTTCCCATAAGTGTGCCATGTGTAATATTCTCTTCTTGTGGAGATGGTGCAGAATAAAAGTTAAGAAACATAAGTTCTATTTCTGTCTTTGTTAACTTTTTCCCTAATCTTTTCCATGTCAGTTAAAAGGCTTGTGTAGAATTTGTATAGCTATTATATCAACTCTTTTTAAAATAATATTTTATTTAAAAAAACCAGTATGACAGTGATAAAAATTTTTTGCCAAAAAATAATATATATACTGCCACCCTAGTATAGTCAGGCTTTTAGTTACGCCTTTCAAGTCTTGGTCTATAGACATACAAATTATTTGTATTTCTGAGTCATCATATGTACATTCCTTTTTGAACTTAGAGCTTTTCTTTCTAATTCTTTCATAAGATAGCATTTATAACACTTTGGAATACATAGAGACATTATCTTAAATACCTAGAGTGTATTATTGATTAACTAATGGTATTACCAGAGTATGAGGAGCATAGTTTGAAAATCAGTTAACTAAACTACTAATCCCGTATCCCTGTATTATATGACACATTTGATCAACTCCTCATTATCCAAGTATTTGCTTTTTGGTGTTTTCCAAACTGTACTTAATGTTATTTTTATAATGAACTAAATCAACTTATTTAAAAGGTTGAATTGGAATGATAATATAAATTGAAGATCAGAATCAGTTCATTTTGTTGTAACTTCTTAGCAACCCTTGTAAAGTAATGACAAAAGAAAATAAATGACTAAAATGAAACATGGGAATTTTTCTTATTTATTCTCTTCCAATAATTAGAAAGTAGTGTTGTTATTGCACAATTTTCTCTAGAACAATCTTTTCACGTTTTCTTTAAAATTCTTGTGTATGTATGAGTTTATTCTCCATGTACAAATGCACAGCTTTAATTTTGCTTCTCAGGGATATCTTCTAATGATTATGCTAAAGTTTGTATAGCAAGAAATTAGATTTTTTTTTTCTATTAACAAATATTTAAATTTTTCCTTTTTCAGGAATGGGATATGGGGATAGAACAAGCACATTTTGTGGCACCCCTGAATTTCTTGCCCCAGAAGTATTAACAGAAACTTCCTATACAAGAGCTGTAGATTGGTGGGGCCTTGGTGTACTTATATATGAAATGCTTGTTGGTGAGGTAAGCAGTATAAAATAGGTCAGAAAGAGCAGAGGAAAGATGATTGAAAGAACAAAGCATGTCATTTATAAAGCCACCTCATATGTCTCTGGCATAAGTGGAACTTAAGTTTTTGTTTGTAATATACTAATAATAGGCTGTGCTTCTATAGTACCTTCACTGTCTTTTAGATGTTTATATGATCTGTGAAATGCATTACCAATGTTTTGAAAATAGTTTCTTTTATTTCAGTATTGCTGTGATTGTGTTTTATGATTTTAAGACATAATCATATACAACTGATCATTTCTTAGGGAATAGAATAGCAGGAAGACTAACAAAAAGAATGTACTCTTTACCTGTAAAGAAAAGTCACCAAGCTGTACATTGGTCAAAAATAAAATGTTAACTTCAGAAATGGTAGAGCAGAGTCAGAAAGAGTAACCGTTTTTCCCCTCAACTGTTTTCTGTAGATTAACTTGAAGTAAATTTCTGAGGAAACTTAATTTTACACAGAAATTATTACCATTTAGGAAATAGTTTCCCCAGGACCAACAACCTTCCTTGTACATTGAAGACATGAATGAGTTAGTAGCTGAATGAGTGAATGTCCAAAATATTGAATGCCAGAAATTTCTAAAGTTTTGCTCTGTGCTTGTCATTTAGTTGTACTTATCCTGAACAAATAAATGCATGCTAGTTCTTCCAAATGGACAGCCTCTTTTGGTATGTCAAATTGGAGTGGATATGCTGAAAAAGCAGGAAGAGAAATAGCTAACTAAAATAGTGTTTACCTTGTGCTAGGCACTATTCTGTGTGTTTTATAAATATTAGCTCATTTAATTTTACAGCAACCTTATGATGTCAATACTAGTCCTTTGCCGAGATATAGTCCTTTATGGAGACTCAAAAAGGTTAATAACTTGCCTAAAGTTCTGTAAGTCCCAAGAGGTATAGCTGGGACTCCAACTGTTACATTTTTACTTCAGAGCCTGTTTCTAATCCATTATGCTCTGCAACATCCAGGGTATGCTATTGAATCCACCCAGCCATGTTTCTGTTCTTAAGATCAGTGGTCCAAATCTGAATTGTTTACCTCTGTTTAGGAAAGCTGCTACATGGTGTCTTTGAGTAGAAAGATTTATTTTAGGTCTGTTCCACAGAGATCTATCCTCTAAAAGTGCCAAAGTACTCATAAAAGTTGTTTCTGTAAGCTATGGAATATTCAAAGGCCTTTTTCTCCCCTCTTTTTTTTTAAAAACAGTAACATTTTTGTAGCTTTGTTTTTTAAATGTGGTATTCAATTAAATATGAGATTTAGTTACCAGGAATTTTATGTTTGCTTAAAATTCATTCTCCATATTAGAGATGACCTGAAGAAATATAAGTTTATTGCAAAATACTACAGAATTAATAGTATTAATATCCACTTTATTCTAGTTCCTCCTGTTCTAAATCAACTTAAGGATTTGAAGGGACCAAATGAGGAAGCTCCTGTTTCATATTTTTCGAAAGAGCTTCTAATTGAGCTTTTAATTACCTGGGAGATAAAAGACAGTGAGCCCTACTATTCCTTCACAATTGCTTTTTTGCAATTTCATTTCTCCTTAGCACCTCTACAAGATGGAATTTGGGGAAAGAACTAAACTTAAAACTTATCAGTCCACTTTCTTATTTTATAGCATTGATAAAATTTTGGTGATAGCATGTTTTTTTTTAACTGTGATAATAGTAAAATTTAGCTGAAGTTTATATCTAATGTTTCTGTTATTACAAATAATTGTACACTACCCGAATGTATCATGCATTTTCAAATTTGTGTTTGTATACTTCTACTAGTTTTGAGGACTGGAAAGACTCCAGGAATAAGCTAATATACCAGGTCTTCTTTTCCTTGTGCCAAAACAGAGTGAAGGTTTCAGAAACTTTACAAGTAACTCTTGGAAACTGGATTTAGATACTATGAATGTTGACATCTGAACAGACTATTGGATTCTTATTATATGTGCTTAAAACACATTTGTTAGCCTTCTGTTGTTAACTCTGTTAGCTTATAATCTATTTATAGAAACAAGGTACTTGAACATTTTTGCAAATATGTAGATGTCTCTTTGCTATTCAGAGATTTGTAGAATGACAGTTTTTAAGAGACAACAGTTCTCTGTATTACCACTTAAAACCCAGATTAAAATCCTTGCAAAATAGAATTTTCCCCTGACTTCAATTCCAGAAAGAAATTAGATTGTTCCACATAGTAGGCACTTTTAATGAGTGACATATACAAGTTTTGGTAACTGAAAGGTTTGAAAATTGCTTGGTTACAAGCAATAAGATTGGAAGCTCAGACTTAGGAAGTTGGGTTCTGAATTGAACTGCACAGCTTCTTCTGTCAAAGATCCCTCGCTTTCCAATGATACTGCCTTCTGCTTGGCTCTTATTCTTTGCTACCTTACAGGAGACTGGCAGCCAAATCAAACCTAACAAGGCTAAATAAGCCTGTATTTCTCCAACAGCCAATGATAAAATAGGGTTAGAGATACTGAATTCACTTTATAACTCTTTTCAGTCATTTTAAGGTATTAAGTGATACCTAGTTATTTGTTTTCTGAGATATGAAAATAATTAAATGCAAAGCCATCTGAAATTCTGAAGAAATAAGTCACATTTAACAGCCAGGTATTCAGCATAGTTGAGAATTGATCCTTTCGTGCATCATATTGTTACACAGAGCATAATGTAGCTACTTTTTTATAACTCAGGCTCATTATAGTCATTATGAGCAAAGATTTTACTGTAGTGCTTACTGAAATGCACCAAGACCTATTGTGGTATATAGAGCATTAAATATGCTTGGAAGTGTGTGCTTTTTGAGTTCCTGAGTCGACTTTTAAGAGTTTTTCAGTCTAATTTTCTTGGCAGCTGTGTCTTGGTACCATCATCATGCTGCTAATCTTTGATTGTTTTACCACCATTAATTTGCTTTAAAATCCAAAGTACATCCATAACTAATGTATTTCCACAAACTGTGCTTGCTTCTGTAGTAACACATTACCATATTTAAGTTAACCATTTTCTGTCTTTATGCAAGATTGAGCTTCTTGGGGATTCTGTTTATTATCTGAATATTCCCCACTGTCTACTAGGCACTCTAAATATTGACTATTTGGCCAGATAGAAAAGTGACTGGAATAAAATGGAATAGAGCAGAATGAAATGGAATGGAATGAAATGAAGTGATATATGATATGATATGATACGTTATGATATGAACAACTTTGTTAGAAGGGACTGTAAAATAAATTTAAAGGGGATTTTCAGTAAGAGCATATGGCATAGCATCTGGGTAGAGATAAATGCCTGTTGTGACTTCATGAAGCCCTTTTATGTCTGTTGTTTTACTGGGTTTGTGTTGGGGGGAGGGGTTTGGCTTTCCCCACCCACTATCTGGTTCTTCATTGTACTTTGAGTGGGTGTGATTTTAATATATTGAAACTCATTTTTACTTACTCAAAGATATTTCTTCCAGTCTCCTTTTCCTGGTGATGATGAAGAGGAGGTTTTTGACAGTATTGTAAATGATGAAGTGAGGTATCCAAGGTTCTTATCTACAGAAGCCATTTCAATAATGAGAAGGGTAAGAATTAATGGTTTATAAACTACTTAAATTTTTTCATATTAAAGGAAATTTCCCAGTAGAAGTTTTAAGTTGTTTTTCAGTTCACAAATGTTGCATGGTTCAGACTGACACATACAACCAGATAAATAAATCTTTGAAAGTTATGAGAATCTTTATAAATGAAATTTCTAATTTTATTTTAACTTTTCTACTTCAAATTATGTTAGCTGTTAAGAAGAAATCCTGAGCGACGCCTGGGAGCTGGTGAGAAAGATGCAGAAGATGTGAAAAAGCACCCATTTTACCGGGTTAGTATGAAAGTTTAAGTTTTATATGAAATTGGAGCAATTAGGAGTAAGAAACTAAACTGGTCATTTCATGTTTTATGATCCAGCTAATTGATTGGAGTGCTCTGATGGACAAAAAAGTAAAGCCACCATTTGTACCTACCATTAGAGGACGGGAAGATGTTAGTAATTTTGATGATGAATTTACCTCAGAAGCACCTATTCTGACTCCACCTCGAGAACCAAGGATACTTTCAGAAGAGGAGCAAGAAATGTTCACTGATTTTGACTACATTGCTGATTGGTGTTAAGTTACTAAACACTGTGAAACCAAGCAGACTGACTCACAAGAAGACCTCTTAAGAAGAGCAAATCTTATTCGCTTTCTGTGCCATCCATAACTTCAGAGGCTTTTTGTTTTTTGTTTAACACATGAAGATTTGCTTAAAAGTACTATCATAATATCTTCTCCAAAAGTGGCTTCTCAATGTATTTTCATTGTAAATCTGAGCACTGGAAACCACGTCATGGAGTTTAAACTGCATGAACATCGGCCATGAAAAGGTCTATCATGAATACTTTTGAATCAATAGTCTATTTTTTAAAAAAGAAAGAAAAACACTCTTCTACAGTACCTAGCTTTGCCATATGTCTGCCTTAAGTGGAAGAAAGATTAATCAGTTAACTCACTTAGCTGTGTTTTACAAAAAGAAAAAAAGGGCTTGGAATGCTAATACTATTCACGTGTGATTTTGTTTGAATAAGGCAAATGCTCTTATTTTTTTAAAGAAATTATGTTAAAATCAAAAAATGTAGTTGCAGTTTGAGCACATTTTGGGCTTGATTTTTTAAAAAAAACAATGAATTGATGCCTTGTTTTATAAATTTTCTATATTTATTAAGGAGAAAATGTTTTTATTGCCTTATCTTTACCAACCATGTAACAGATCCTCATAGCTGACCAACAGAGCTACTTGCCAAACAATTTTTTGTTTATAATAATTCAGAGACAAGCAGAAACAACTAAACATCAGCATTGACTTAAACTTTTAAAAACAAAAACTTTTGATCACCTGAACCAAGATGTTATATTACCTGTATGCATTCCCAAAGACTAGATGCTCATGTATGTTCAGTTATGTCTTCTTCCAAAATCAGTGAACTGATTACCCCCTTTTGATATTTGTTCTACACTTATCAACTTAGTTCATCTTGTTCTTGTGTCTGCTGTAGAAGGTAACTATATCTTTGTTAAACCATAGGGACTGTCATTGTATACATGCTGTGAACATGTATATGTGCAAGTTGTAATGTATTCTGTGTTGTAGGCTTATTATTTAATTTCACCACTTCATCACTTTTGTACAGTGGCCAAGCAGACACCTCAGACTCCAGCATTTACGTGAAGTGCATTTGTACATTTAGGCCACTGGATCCAGATTTTATATTGGCAGTTTCTGAGGGTAAAAGCAATATATTGTAACAGAATGTATAAATATTTTTGATAAAACAGTCTATATTTTATAAAATTATTATAACACTAAAACTGTACCTCAAAAGTCTTACAAATAATTTGATCAAATTGTGTTTTAGAACTCTTTGGAGGGACTATTTGTGGCTTTTAAAAATACTCTTAAAGGAAAGTCTTTTGCCAACTATGTCTTTCCACTTGCTGTGAGGTGTTTGTTTCCCCCCTCTAGTCCAAGACTTCACTATTTTTCCTTAGTAACATCTTTGATCCTGTGCTTAGCATGTTAGGGTCATCATACCTCAGGAATACCAACTTGTTAACTAACCATTTTGAATTAATCATTTAATCACACTGAGCTCATCTCTTAAAAATTGTTCAAGTTTATATCCTATGAGAAACATGAAAGCACACTTATTTTAGAGAGTTGAGTGAAAACGTTTATCAATATTTTAGCTTTGCCAGAGTATATTGTTGTGTTTTGTTGTACTCCGAAAAACAATTCAAATTGTTCAAAGATAATTCGTAGTACCTCTGAAACTGATTATTACCCAAGATCCTAGAGGAAAAATCTTGTAGAAAGAGTGAGCAATATACTATGTAAAGTTACTTTAAAATTCCAATTAACTTCCTTGAAAAAGGACAATAGAAGAACTTAGCTTAATTGTCTGTTTTTAACTTAAACAGTGTTAACAACAACATTTTTTTAAAAACACTAAATACTTTTGAGGTACAGTCTGCTCACCTTTTTTGGTTCTAAATTGCATACAAAGCAATGTCTAAAATAGGCTTTTAGCATTAAAAACTGACACAGCATTTTGTAACTACACAGTGTACAGAATTTTTTTTAATTGAAGTCAATCACTAAAAAAATTAGAGGGCAGGGTATATTCACACAATTAAGCTGAAGAAAGCACTAATTTTCCTGTAGTTTTTAAAATATATATATATATTTTAGTCAGATTTAAAACTTTAAACTAGAGTGTAAATATATTTTGCTGTTACTGTATGTGTAAGTGACTGCTCAAGCACTTTGTAAGGAAATTAGGATATTTTGGAATGGTACACTATGCATTCAAATGAAATGTGCCTTTAACTATGTCATTCTAAAAAAAAAAGTGTTTTTTTGCAGTCATAAATTTACCACAAATGCACAAATTAAAGTTTAAACAGATTGTAATTTGTAACTTTGGTTTTATATATTATTTCCTTTTATAAACTTCCTCTTGATCAAAATCTGCATTAGCTTTACTATCTTCAGGATCACAAAGACTGATTAACTTCAGTTAGCCTTCTTGCAAATACTTTATCCTGAGGAAAGGCTGAAGATTCAGGGCAAATTGTACACTTGACTGGGGATAACAGAGAAAGTTTATATTCTACTCTGTATGGTCAGTAGCTTCTTTCATTCAACAGATATTTATGGAATGCCTACTGAGTGCTAGACACTGAGGATAGCAAGATGAAAAAAGCCAACCAAGTCTTCATAAATGAAGAACAGCATGCATTAATGCTATCGAAAATGGAAACAGTAGTATGTTTGAAGTTAACTTATTTTATTTTAGAAGGTGAATTTTCAAAAAATAGGCAAATTAATGAAACAATACTAGCTATTGTATAGTCATCTCATACAAAAATTTTAAGTGGAATATTTGGGACCTACAAAATGATCCATGCTATCCCTGTCACATAAATTGAGATTGAAATAGAAATCTCCTTTACATGCTGACTGTGTAAAAGCTACCTTATAGATTCAAATCTAAAACTGTTTTTGGAGGCAATGTCTATCTTCAAAGTGCCACTGAAGAGCAAGTATGAGAAAGCCAGAGGACCAAAGGGCAATCCGTGAATCATAATCTTAATTTTAATTTAGAACTCTTACTTACCTACTAGCCATCTTTTGAGTTTTAAGTGTTTCCTCAGATATTGACCTTACACACTAATCTGAGGAATAGAGACTTAGCAAAAATTATCATTAAAAAATAAATTATATATACATACATTTGTGTGTGTCTGTATAATTAAGAGGTAAGTATTTAAATGGCTTCTAAATTTAATTGTCAAAACTTTTGCTTAATTTCTGCTTCCAGTATTATGACTAATTAGAAGCTGTGAGGGACCCTACTGTTCTTCCCAACCCCTGATAAGCCACATAATTTAAGGAATTGCTCTTAACATTAAAAATATAGGATCTTGAAGATGACTGTATAACTATATAGCTTACACAATGTGACCTTGTGATTGTGAAAACCTTGTGGCTCATCCTCCCTTTATCCAGTGGACAGATGAGTAGAAAAATAGGGACAAAAAATTAAATGAATAAGGGGGGGTAGGATGTTTGAGTGTTCTTTACTTTTGTTTTTGTTTTTATTCTTATTTTTATTTTTTAGAGTAATGAAAATGTTCAAATACTGATTGGGGTGATGAATGCACAACTATATGATGATATTGTGAACAATTGATTATACACTTTGGATGATTATATAGTATATAATGATATCCCAATAAAATTGCAGGAAAAAAAAGTAAAAGATCAGGAATTGTAGGAAGATAGAGTAGGAAGCTCCGGATATCAGTCCCTCCACCAGGAGAACTATTAAATATGCAGGAATTTTCTGAATCAACTATTTCAAAACTCCAGACTCCAGTATAACACTGTACAGCATCCAGGGAAGAGTGGGAGGAAGAGGCTATAAATTATGGTAAATACCAGCACATTGCTCTCTTTATGTGGTAGTTACCATTGCCCGGCCCCCAGTCTGATGGAAGGCACCAGTGGAGTCCAGCTCCTGGTGTAGCTTGCTGATGCCAGAAAGGGGCATAAAAATGCATTTCCCAAAATGTATGGTGGGCATGGATCGATTGCTGATCACAGCTTTTGATTAGCCATTTCAGATTGCTGGGGGCCCAACTCTGAAGGTGGCCATTGTTCCACCTCACCCTGGACAAAGGCAGTGGAGGAGATTTAAAGACAGTATACTTCCTCAGAGCCGTGGAGGACATTTAAAGAGTTGCATTTGCTGGGCAGGTTAAAAAAGCGCAGCTTTGGAGAACCATGGAAGAAGCTGCTGGCGCCCTTCCTATCTCCTTCCACTCCCCCTTTCCAAAGCAGTTTAGAGCCAGCTGGCGTCCCCTTTGTTGGTATGACAGTTTGGAGCTGTATGTACCCCAGAAAAATACATGCTCAAACCTAATCTATTCCTGTGGATGTGAACCCATAGTAACTAGGACTTTTTGATGAGGTTACTTCAATTAAGGTGTGACCCACCTCAAACAGGATAGGTCTTAATCCTTAATCCTCAGTTCTTTATAAGCAGAATGAAATTCAGACAGAGAGAAAAATCCACAGGAAGCAAGAAGCTAAAGTCCAGTGGAGCCAGAGGAGAATGGAAAGGCTGTGAGAGGTTACCATGTGACAGTGGAGCCAAAGACCAAGGATTGCCTTGATGATGCCTTGATTTGGAGTATTTGGATAGAACATCTAGAAAGAAGATCAGTAAGGAAATACAAGACTTGAATGATACTCTAAACCAGCTAGACCTAACAGACATATAGAACACTTCACTCAAAAACAGAACATGTTCTCAAGTGCACATGGATCATTCTCCAAGATAGAGAGTATCTTAGGTGTCAAAACAAGTCTCAATAAATTCAAAAAATGTTAAAATCATACAATGTGTTTTTTCCACAATGGAATGAAACCAGAAATTAATAACATTGGGAGAAATGGAAAATTCACATATATATGGAGTTAGACATATACCTTGAACAACCAATAGATTAAAGAGGAAATTACAGGGGAAATTAGGAAATACCTTGTGGCAATGTGAAATGAGAATACAACATAGCATGTGGGATGCAGCAAGGGCAGTGCTGAGAGAAAAATGTATAGCTCTAAATACTTAGATTAAGAAAGAAGAAAGATTTTCAAATTAGAAAATTTCGAAACTAGAAGAACTAGTAAAAAAAACTAAATGCAAAGTAAGCAGAAGGAAGGCAATAACAGCAGAGATAAGTGAAATAGAGAATGGGAAATACAATATAATCAAAACAAGTTGGTTCTTGAAGAGATCAATAAAATTGATAAACCTTTGCTAGACTGACGAAAAGAGAACACAAATTACTAAAATCAGAAATGTAAAGGGGGAACGGGGAACATTACTACTGGTCCCGCTGAAATAAAAAAGATTTTAAGAGGATACTTTGAACAACTGTACACCAACAAATTAGATAACTTGGATGAAATGGACAAATTCCTAGAAACATACAAACTACTTACTGACTCAAGAAGTAGATCTCGACAAACCAATAACTATTAAAAAGGTTGAATTAGTAATCAGAAACCTCCCAACAAAGAAAAGCCTAGGGCCACATGGCTTCACATGGAAATTTTATCAAACATTCCAAGAAAAACTGACACCAATCTTGCTCAAACTCTTCCAAAAAATTGAAGACAAGGGAATAGTCCCTAATTCATTCAATGAGGCCAACATCAAACCACAAGAAAAGGAAATTATAGACTATGCTGGTTGAGTTAATTATGTCCCCCACAAAAGCCATGTTCTTTTAATCCAATCTTGTGGGTGCAGACTTGTTATAGGTGGGATCTTTTGATTAGGTTGTTTCCTTGGAGATGTGACCAACTCAACTGGGTGAGACCTTTTGATTAGATTTCCATGGAGTTGAGACCCCACCCACTCAAGGTGGGTCTTGATTAGTTTACTGGAGTCCTTAAGGGAGCTCAGGGGCTGACACAGACCTAGACACTTGCAGAGGCAGACAGACATTTGGAGATGCTCAGCTAAGAGATGGAGCCCAGAGTTTGCCCTGGAGAAGCTAAAAAAGGACCCCCAGGTGCTTAGAAATGCCCTGGGAGAACAAGCAAGGATGCACAGAAGCTGAGAGAGAGAAGCTAAGCGAGTCAGAAGCCCAGAGACATTTTGGAGGAAGCCATTTTGTAACCAGAACCTGGGAGCAAAGGACGAGCAGATGCCAGCCACAAGCCTTCCCAGCTGACGGAGGTGTTCTAGGATGCCATTGGCCTTTCTTCAGTGAAGGTATCTTCTTGTTAATTTAGTTTGAACACTTTTATGGCCTTAGAACTGTAAATTTTGTAACCTAATAAATCCCCTTTATAAAAGCCAATCCATTTCTGGTATTTTGTGTAATGGCAGCTTTAGCAAACCAGAACACAGACCAGTATGTCTTACAAATATAGCTGCAAAAATCCTCAACTAAATATTAGCAAACAGGATCTAACAGCACATTAAAAGAACTAAACACCATGATCAAGTTGAACTTATCCTAGGTTTACAAAGGTGGTTCAAGATAATAAAATCAATAAATGTAATGCACCACATTAAAAGAATGAAAGAAAATAAACACATTCTCAATTGATGCAGAAAAGGCATTTAACAAAATCCACCTCCCCTTCTTGACAAAAAACACTCAGAAAACTAGGAATTCTACTTCTCATGACAAAGGGTACATATGAAAAATCCACAGGGAACATTTAATGGTGAAAAACTGAAAGCTTTCTCTCTATAAGATCAGGAACACTACAAGAATGCCCAATGTCATCACTGTTATTCAACATTGAACTGGAAGTTCAAGCCAAAGCAGTTAGGCAAGAAGAAGAAATAAAAGACATCCAAATTGTAAAGGTAGAAGTAAAACTTTCCCTATTTGCAGATGACATGATCCTATATATAGAAAATCCTGAAAAATCCACAACAAAACTCCTAGAGCTAATAAATGATTTCAGCAAAGTGACAGGATACATGAGCAACACCCAAAAATCAGTAGTTTTTCTATACACTAGCAAAATCAAAACTGAGCAGTAAATCTAAACAAGTTGTAAAGGAGTTATAGGCAGAAAACTACAAAATATTGCTAGAAGAATTCAAAGACTGAAAGGACATTCCATGTTCATGGATTGGAAAACCTAATGTTGTTAACAGGTCTATTCTACCCAAAGGGATTTACAGATTCAACATTCTCAATAAAAATTCCAACAACCTTCTTTGCAGAAATGGAAAAGCCAGTCATCAAATGTATACGGAAGGGTAAGGGGCCCTGAATAGCCAAAGCCCTCTTGAAAAAGAAGAGCCCAGTTGGAGGAATAACACTCCCCAATCTTAAAGCTTATAACAAAGGCACATAACCAAAACAGCATGGTACTCACACAAGGATGGACTCAATTCAGTGGGATTGAATTGAAAGCACAGAAATCACATTTATGGCCAACTGATTTTTGAAAAAGGTGTAATGCCACTTAGTTGGGAAAGAATTGTCTCTTTAACAAATGGTGCTGGGAAAACTGGATCTCTATTTGCAAGAGAATGAAGGTAGACCTTTATCCTACACAAATATACAAAATCAACTCAAAATGGATCAAAGATCTAAATATAAGAGCCAGAACTGTAAAACTCCTGGATGAAAACATAGGGAAGCATCTTCAGGACCTTGTGTTGGGCAAGTTTCTTTGACTTTCCACTCAAAGCACAAGCAACAAAAGAAAAACTAGATACCTGGGATCTTATCAAAATAAAAAAAGTTTTGTGCTCAAAGGACTTTATTATTAGAGTAATATGATAACCTACACAACGGGAGAAAACATTCAGAAACCACATATCTGATAAAGATTTACTATCTGTTATATATAAAGCAATCCTTCAACTCAGCAATGCAAGACAAAATTCCAATTTTAAAATGGGCAAAATACTTGAATAGACATTTCTCCAAAGATATACAAATGGCCAGACAGCACATGAAAAAATGCTGAACATCTTAGCCATTAGGGAAATGCAAATTGAAACTACAATGAGATACTCTTTCACACCCACTAGAATGGCTACTATTTTTTTTTAAATAAAAAAATAAAAAAGGAAAATTACAGGCATTTGAGAGGATGTGGCGACTAGGAACACCCATTCATTGCTGGTGGGAATGTATAATGGTTCAGTCGCTGTGGAAGACAGTCTGGCAGCTTCTCAGAAAGTTAAGTATATAGTTACCATATGAGCGGGCAATCCCACTTTTAGATTTATACCCCAAAGGATTGAAAGCAGTTATTCAAATAGATCTTTCTATGTAAAGACTTATTTGTCTCTTTGTAACTAATAAACAATCTGTGTGATAATACTTTAAGATTATTTAAATATTCTGTTTCCCAGCAGGCTTTCTTGGAATGGTTTTAGCATTGATTGATTATCCTCATCTGAGTGAATTATTATGTTGGGATTTGAAACATAATTTTTTTTAACATATTTGTACCTTTTATTACAATCATTGAGCACCCTAGGTTTCCCTGAGTTACACAGTCCCAGTCTATCCTTCATCTTTTGTTCTGCTGTCCCACATGGTCCCAACCTTCCTCTTTCAACCATACTCACAGTCATCTTTGTTCAGTGTACTTACATTGCTGTGCTACTATCTCCCAAACCTCTCCAAACCTCTCACTCCTGTCTTTTCCTTTCTGTCTGCAGTGCTTCCTTTTGTGTTTCCTGTAGAGCAAGTATCTTGTTCACCAATTCTATCACTGTCTGTTTGTCAGAATATTTTAAGCTCTCCCTCATATTTGAAGGACAGTTTTGCCAGATATAGGATTCCTGGTTGGTGGTTTGTCTCTTTCAGTATCTTAAATATATCACCCTACTTCCTTCTTGCCTCTATGCTTTCTGCTGAGAAATCTGCACATAGTCTTATCAAGCTTCCTTTGTATGTGATGGATCGCTTTTCTCCTGTTGTTTTCAGGATTCGCTCTTTATCTTTGACATTTGATAATCTGATTATTAAGTTTCTTGGCATGGGCCTATTCAGATTTATTCTGTTTGGGGTAGGCTGTGCTCCTTGGATCTGTAATTTCATGTCTTTCATAAGAGATGGGAAATTTTCATTGATTATTTCCTCTATTATTGCTTCTGCCCATTTTCCCTTCTCTTCTCCTTCAAGGACACCAATGACACTTACATTCCGGATTTTCATTTTGTCCTTAAGTTCACAGAGATGTTGCTCCTATTTTTCCATTATTTTCTCTATTCTTTTGTGTGTGGGCTTTCAAGTGCCTTGTTCTCCAGTTCTTGAATGTTTTCTTCTGCCTCTTGAGATCTGCTGTTTTATGTTTCCATTGTGTCTTCCATCTCTTTTGTTGTGCCTTTCATTTCCATAGATTCTGCCAGCTGATTTCTTGAACTTTCAATTTCTACCTTATATATGCCCAGTGTTTTCATTATATGGTCCATCTCTTTTGCCATATCCTCCCTAAACTTTGAATTGATTTAGTATTAGTTGTTTAAGTTCCTGTATTTCAGGTGCAGTGTAAGTTTGTTCCTTTGACTGGGCCATAACTTCGTTTCTCTTACTGTAGGTTGTAGTTTTCTGTTGTCTAGGTATGGTTTCCTTGGTTACCCCAACCAGGTTTTCCCAGACTAAAACAGGCTCTGGTCCCAGAAGGAAGAACTATTCAGTATCTGGTTTCCCTGAGGGTGTCTTAGAAAATTGGTACACACTGTGAGACCTCAGTTCACTGTACTTTTCTGCCTAGCAGGTGGTGCCTGTCAGCCTGTAACCCCAGACTGGTGTAAGGATGTGTGGACCCTGGCTGTTTTCCCCCAGGCTCTGGGGTCTGATTCTGAATGGAAGATGGGTTGTAGATCTGGGCCCCACCCCTTTCCTCTTAGGAAAGATAGAACCCCTAGGGAGAGGTTATTAGCATTTCAATGGTCTCTCTCTGCCTGTGCTATCTCCACCCTTGCCTGGGTCAGAGCAGTGGGAACTGAAAATGGCTGAGGCTTTCTCCACTGAGCCAAAACAGGGACAGAAACATAAATTTTTAACTGTAGTATTTCTTCTGCATTCATTAGCTGCCATTCTTTTATTGAAAAAAGAAAAAGCTTTCCTTTTACTCTCTCTTCCTTTTCCTCTTTTTTTTATTATTACTGTAGATGTTTTAATTTAATTTTTATTCATTGTCTTATAATCCATTACTTAATACTTTTTTCATAAATGCTCAATTTTTCACAAATTTGACCACATTGGCCTTAAGTACCTTCTTGCTTTGTTATACTACAAGTTGTTCCAGGCTCACTCTCCCACCTACAAACCTGCAATTAGCTATTGTTCCAGGGAGCCCTGGTTCTGTTTATTGAAGGAGGTTATTTAGAAACTAAAATCCAGTTGCTATTGTGTAATCATGACTTCTAGGCCCTTTCAGTTGACAGAACTAGGAAATAAACCTTTTTCAAAATCATGCATTCATAACTGCAATTTAAATTGTGCATCACTATATTCACTCACAACTTCCTTATTTCATACTTATATCTGGAAATCCTTGTTTTCAATAGACTGCATTTGGTTTACCAATTATATGGTAATTTTTTGTACAGTTTAAAAATTTTATGAAAACTTAAAAACCTTCATGCCACTACTGTCCTGCCTCAATGAAAATCAGGTGAATGAGTCAATAGTCCTAAAAATTACAATTTTTAGGTGATTGTTGTCATAGTTCCTAGTCTATCTTTTCTTTTTAGCTGTTTATTCAGAATCAGCACACTCACAGATTTACTTGTTCTTACATACAGATTCACATTTTCTATTCCCACTGGAATCAGTTCACTATTTTTGACATTTACAGCATTATGCTGAATTGTAGTATTTACCTCTTTCTTCATGCTCTTATATTTCAGTGAGCCACTTTTAAGTGCTGTGGTAGGTTGAGTTATGTACTCCAAAAAACACATGTTCTTAATCCAGTGGGTAGGCCTTTCGTGTGTGTGTGTGTTTATTTTTTTTATTTTTTTAAAAAAATTTTTAATTCAATTTTATTGAGCTATATTCACATACCATGCAGTCATACAAAGTGTACATTCAGTTGTTCACAGTACCATTATATAGTTGTGCGTTCATCCCCAATATTAATTTGTGAACATTTTCATTACCATACACACAAAAATAAGAATAAAAATTAAAGTGAAAAAGAACAAAGTGAAAAAGAACACTGGGTGCATTTTTTGGTTTTTTTTGCCTCCATTTTTCTACTCATCCATCCATATACTGGACAAAGGGGAGTATGGTCCATATGGCTTTCCCAATCACATTGTCACCCCTCATAAGCTGCATTTTTATATAATCGTCTTCAAGATTCAAGGGTTCTGGGTTGTAGTTTGATAGTTTCAGGTATTTACTGCTAGCTGTTCCAATTCATTAGAACCTAAAAAGGGTTATCTATATTCTGCATAAGACTGCCCACCAGAGTGACCTCTGAGCTCCTTTTGGAATCTCTCTGCCACTGAAGCTTATTTCCTTTCACATCTCCCTTTTGGTCAAGAAAATGTTCTCCCTCCCATGATGCTGGGTCTAGATTCCTCCCCTGGAGTCATATTCCACATTGCCAGGGAGATTTACACCACTGGGTGTCAGATCCCATGTAGTGGGGAGGGCAGTGATTTCACCTGCCAAGCTGGCTTAGCTAGAGAGAGAGGGCCACATCTGAGCAACAAAGAGACATTCAGGAGGAGACCCTTAGGCACAATTATAGGCAGGCCTACCCTCTCTTTTGCAGCAATAGTCTTCCCAAGGGCAAGTCCTGTGGTAGAGGGCTCAGCCCGTCAAACCAAAAGTCCCCTATGTCTGTGATCACATCAGCAACCATCAAGGTGGGGAAGCCCAACACCCCTGCATTCTCCACCAGCTCCTCAGGGGGGCTCTGCATATTTTTTTCATTGTTGGTTATTTTTTTATTAACTCTTTTTTTTTAAATTAACTATTAACTATATCAAAAAACAAATTTAAAAAAAATACAATAAAAAAAACATTTCAAACCATAACAAGGGAGTAAGAAAAAGACAACTAACCTAAAATAACTACTTTACTTCCAACATATTCCTACTCTACCCCAAGAAAATAATCTAATATAGCAACGTTTCTGTGAACTTGTTCCTACCATACCCACCAGAAAATTAACAAACCATAATCATTCCTGGGCATTCCCAGAATGTTAAATTTACCCACAATAGCTTATCTGTTCTTATTGGGTTATCGTTCCCCTTTCAAATATTTAAGAATGTAATAATTAGCAAGAGTGGGGTTTCTGTGGAAATAGAAACTACTATTACCTTTTACCAGTATGAAATATATGTGAAAAAAATTAATCTCAGTACACTTTTCTCTGACCATCAATCTGCTTGTAAACCACTTAGTAGCTTTCCAGGGATTTCCAGTGATAGAAACACTTTAAGAGAGAGGTATGGCTTTATTTCTTATTCACTATACTGGGACTCATTGATTCCAGTGCTCTTTTGGATAAAGTAAATAAATTGCAATCCAATTTCTAAGGGACCCTTGATGCCTCCTTGGCACCTGCTTTTCCTTTACACACCGATTCTACTGCCTGACTTCCTCTGCTTAAAGAAGTAGTTGTTTGTGTCATAGTCTACTTAGGACAGGTAGAAAATAAGGCATTTGGTTCTGTGTACATTGGCATATTATGAAGTTACCAGAAATCCATAGTCTGCTCCTCAGCTTTGTAAGTTCAGAAGTCTTTACCAGTTCATAGAATAACTGGATTCTGAATTAGTAAGAATATAGGTTCTGCTGTGTTAACAGGGACCCAAAGAAGAACATAGGAGAGATTGGTGTGGCTGTTATCCAGGGACTCAGACTCCTTTTAGATTATTGCTCTGCCATTTCTAACTTTTTCCTAGTCTGTAGTTCAAGATGACTCACATCACATTTACATTCCACTCAGGGAGAAGAAAGGGGGCAACCTTTCCCCTTCCTGGCGTGACATCACTGGTACTCTCATCCTGTTGGCCTAAAATTAACTGCCAGAATGACTGACACAGATAATCACTATCTTGTGCATATATGTACTTTCTATTACTGTCAAAGAAGGGGAAGATAGATCGTGGGTATGATTTCTGTGCCTTTTTTGTTGTAAGCTTTTAGAATATTGATCCATAGTAACCAAACTTAGAAGATACTAATTGTAAGATATTATTTTTAATCGATTATGGTAAATATAAATGAGAATGGACACTTTTAAATGTTGAGAGTCTTTCAGAGCTCAGTCATCTTTTATAGGTGTTCCATGGCTTTACATACCATCTTTTTGCTGATGACTCCTAAATTCATGCTCCAGACTTTTAACTTCCCCCTGATTTCCAGATGCACATATTCACATGTGTACTTGTCATGTTTAATTGCATAGGCATCTCAAGGTTCAAAAGAATTCTTGATTTATTTCTCTTGAATTCTCACTCCAACCCCAACAACAGAAACAGAAATTGGTTTTCTCCCAGTCTTTCCCAACTTTGCAAAAATATTGCCATCTACTGAGTTGTTATAAGCCAAAATCCAGGTACTTTCCTTGATTCCTCCCTACCCTTCACTCTACATCCCAATGGTCATTGTTTGACCTACAATACACATCTCAATTCCTCACTTATCTAGATCTCCACTGCTACCACTCCCACTTGGACCACCCTTACCACCTGTGCCAGCTTGTATATATTATGCCCCCCAGAAAAAGTCATATTCTCTGATGCAGTTTTGTGTGGGCAGACATATTAGTGTTGATTCGATTGTAATTCTTGGAGTGTTTCCATGGAGATACAACCCACCCAACTGTACGTGATAACTCTGATTAGATAATTTCCATAGAGGCATGGCCCCACCCATTCAGCGTAAGCCTTGATTAGTTTACTAGAGTACTATATAAGCTCAGACAGAAAGAGCAAGCTTGCTACAACCAAGAGGGACACTTTGAAGAATACACAGGAGCTGAGAGAAGAACATCCTGGGAGAAAACCATTTTGAAACCAGAATTCTGGAACAGACACCAGCCACGTGACTTCCCAGCTAACAGAGGTTTTCCAAACACCATTGGCAATCCTCTAGTGAAGTTACCCGATTGTTGATGCATTACCTTGGACACTTTATGGCCTTAAGACTGTAACTATGTAACCAAATAAAACCCCTTTATGAAAGTCGATCCATTTCTGGTGTTTTGAGAAAAGGCAGCATTAGCAAACTGGAACAGATTTTGGTACCAGGAGTCGGGTGCTGGTGTTGCTGAGCTTGCAAATATCAAACATGTTGGAATGGTTTTTTAAATGAGTAAGGGGGAGATTCTGGAAGAATTGTGAGGAACTTGATAGAGAAGGCTTAAACTGCTTTGGAGAGACTGTGGAAATGTGGACTCTAAAGATACTTTTGATGTGGCCTTGAGCAGAAATGATGAATGTGTTGTTGCAAACTGGAAGAAAGGTGATCCTTGTTTTAAAGTGGCATAGAATTCGGCAAAATTGAGTCCTAGTGTCTGATGGAAGGAAGAATTTGAGAGTGATGAGCTGAGATACTTGGCTGATGAGATTTTGAAACTAAAAGTTGTGGCTATAGCATGGCTTCTCCATGCAGCTTGTAGTATAATGTGAGCAGAAACAGATTAACCTAGAACTGAATTTTGGGTTCAAAGAAACCAGAAACTGATGGTTTGGAAAATTCCAGTCTTCCAGGGGATGGAACCCCAGAAGCTATAGCCCCACCTGAGGATTTAACCAAACATGGAACCCAACCACCATTTCAGTACATGCCAAGATTGGAGATAGTTATACAGAAAGGATTTGTGGAAAGTCCTATTGTCTGACAGCTTTGACCCCTGTGTGCTTCATGCCAAGCCAATGAGATTTTTGAGAGAACTCTAGAGACAGAGCTGCTGCCAGTCTGGACTGGAGGAGACAGAAAAGGAACAAATTGAAGGAGAAATTTCTTCAAAGACAGAGCCATGGAGGTTGAGATCTGGAGTCAAGAGTCAAGAGGTCTCAGGCTGGGAGAGTGGAGTGGCCCACACGCATGGAAAGGGTGAGTTTGCCCCAGAGGTCAAGGGTGGGCCTTCTGCCTCGATGCTCCGGAAGAGTTCTCCCACTCCAGGCCCAAAAGAGGGTGGAGCACATTCCCAGGGAATTGGGGAGAGCCTGGCCACCACCCCACTGTTCTGAAGGGGTTGAGCATGTGCCTCAGAGAAGGAAGAGAATCCAAGTGCTGCCCTAATGTTTGAGGAGGGTGGGTCCGAGAAGGTGGTCTCCCCCATGTGTGCATATGTTGGAGTAATCACCCCAGCATTTGGAGAGGAAAGGGCAGCCACATAGGCCCTTGGAAAGGGTTGTACTCCCATTCTCTCAAGCCCCAAGGAGAAATGACTCAGACTTTGAAGTCTAATGGAGTTTGCCCTGCGGGTTTTAGGAATTGTTTTGGTCCCTTAAACCCTGTTTTCCTTTCAGTTTCTCCTTATGGCAATGGGAATGTTTATCCTATGATTGTCCCTCCTTTGTATATTGGGAGCAGATAACATATACTAAGTTTCACAGGTCCACAGCCAGAGGGGAATTTTGCTTTAGGACAGACCACACCTGTAACTGCTTTTGATGGGATCTTGTACTTACCTATTGTTACTGAAATGATTTAAGTTTTTGTGATATTGTGATGGGGTGAATGTATTTTGTATTTGGAAAGAATATGTTTTTCTGGTGTCCAGGGGGTGGAATGTGCTGGTTTGTGTATATTATGTTCCCCAGAAAAAGCCATATTCTTTGATGCAATCTTGTGTGGGAAGACAGATTAGATTGTAATTCTTTGAGTGTTTCCATGGAGATGCAACCCACCCAACTGTACATGATACCTCTGATTAGATAATTTCCATGGAGGCATGGCCCCACCCATTCAGCGTAAGCCTTGATTAGTTTACTAGAGTACTATATAAGCTCAGACAGAAAGAGCAAGCTTGTTACAACCAAGAGGGACACTTTGAAGAACACACAGGAGCTGAGAGAAGAATGTCCTGGGAGAAAGCCATTTTGAAACCAAACTCTGGAACAGACACCAACCACATGCCTTCCCAGCTCACAGAGGTTTTCCAGATGCCATTGGCCATCCTCTAGTGAAGGTACCCGATTGTTGATGCATTACCTTGGACACTTTATGGCCTTAAGACTGTAACTATGTAACCAAATAAAACCCCTTTATAAAAGCCAATCCACTGCTGGTGTTTTGAGAAAAGGCAGCATTAGCAAATCGGAACACTACCCTCACTCTCACCTGGACTTCCTCAGTAGCCTCCTAACAGGTCTGCCTGCTTCAATTCTTGCCTCATTTTAATTGAATAGCCACAATGTAATCTTTTAAAAAACTAATTGAGCTCACTTCCTCTCTTTATTCCTGAGAAGACGGCAGTGCAGCCGCCCAAGTCAGTGCTATTTGTATGTCTGGGTAACATTTGTCAATCACCCATTGCAGAAGCAGTTTTCTGAAAACTTGTAACTTGCCAAAATATTTCAGATAATTGGAGGATAGAGAGTGCCACAACATCCACTTATGAAATAGGAAACCCTCCTGATTATCAAGGGCAAAATTGCATGAAGAAGTATGATATTCCTATGAATCACGTCGCCTGGCAGTTTACCAAAGAAGACTTTGTCACATCTTATTATAGGCTATGTATGGATGAAAGCAATCTGAGAGATTTGAATAGAAAAGTAAAAACTGCAAAATGAAAACTGAACTACTTGGGAGCTATGATCCACAAAAACAACTTATTATTGAAGATCCCTATTATGGGCATGACTCAGACTTGAGACTGTACCAGCAGTGTGTTAGGTGCTGCAAAGCATTTTTGGAGAAGTCACAGTAAAGCTGCATCCACTCATGGCTGAAGGCCATCAATGATTAACACCTTTACAGTGATGTTCTAAGTTTTCCAGTCAATCAGTGCATTAAAAATGTAATGCTTCATAGCTCAAGGCCACAACTTTATTTTTCAATTAACATGGTTTTTTATTTTAAAAAATAATTGTAGATGCAAATCAATGTTGTGTTTGGCAGAAGAATTAATAAAAATCTTTGGTTCAGACAGCTTATGGGGTACATTAAATGTTCTTAAACAAATTGGACTGCTTATCTTGCCCCAATTACAAAACTAGTGGAACAAATAAAACAGAACCACAAAATGTAATGTTTTGTGTGTGCTTCTTAACAATCATTTCTCTCCAATGTTTAACCTTAAGGTAATAATCCAGTGACGGCTAGCACTCTAATATGCTTAATTATGATTTCAGTAAGTAACTAAAACATCACTTTCAGGCCAAGTCAATATCTGAGCCCATTGAGACTTTTAAGTAACCTACCTCTTTATTAAGTCGATATGTATAACTTGATGGACCAATGCCCTCTATTCGCTTATACTACCTCTCTTTTTACCCTCGGGCCTTTTATTGAATTAGATATCCCTAGTCATAGGAGTTCACAATCTTGATTGGAAGTATTTTGATTCATGCATATCCAGAGTGCACACTTGCATGTTAGAAGGATAGGAAAGAGAATAGTTTATGGAATAAATCTTTAGCATTATTCTTAATTTTTGTTTATCTAGTTTATTTCATGAGGAGCTCAGTTTTTTGCTCCCATTTGGACCACTTTGCCTCTGAAAATTTATATCCAGAAAGGACACTGTACGCTGTTTAAGCCTATGCTCACTTTGATAAGTGTGTCTATTTTATATGCACATGTAACTCAAATGTCAAATATTACATATTGGGTTAGATGGGAAAAAATAGTTTGAAAAGATGGAAAAAGAGAATTCTGTTATGTTGAAGTCCTTAAGTAATAATGTCAAGTGTTCTTTTATCCCTGTTTTTTTATAGTAGAATATAGGTAATTTCTGTGTATTTTCAAATAATTGTAATTTCAAATCCATTTGGGTATATATCAGAAAATGTTTGCAAAATAAACTTGGGAGTATGAAAATATAATTTATTTAAACAAACAAAAAAACTAAATGAGGCCATGTCATCAACTTGCTCAAAACTCCATTAGCTTCTCTTTCCTCAAAATAAAGCTGAAATTCTTAACTGTGGCAGGCAAAGCCCTGCATTATCTGGCTCCTGCTTGGCTTTTTCCCCTTCTAACGACACTCCAGTCACTATAATATCCTTTCTGGTTGTTGAACACTCCAAACTCTTCCCTGCCTCTATGGCTTTATCCTTGATCCTGCCCACAGGATCTTTCTGCCAGCACTTTGCATGAGTAATCATGGAAAGACCTTTCCTGATTACTGTCTTTTATCATACCATTCATAGCCCTCAAAGCAGCACAACCTGGAATAGTACCATTTGTTTCTTCTATGTCTCAGCTTTCTCATCTATAAATTGGCGTAATAAACAACCTCTTCTTGGGTTGTTTCAAATTACTTCATATATGGAAAGCTCTTAGAAAAGTGCCTGATTCATAGTAAGCTCTTAATAAATATTAGCCATTTTTATTATTACTATTATTTAAATTTTTGCCTTACTAGAATGTAAGCTACATGAAATTCAACCTTATTTGCTTCTCTGTCCCCAATGGTTCTCATGGTCCTTGGCCCATATAACTGCTCAATGAGTATTTGTTTATTAAATCTGCAAAAGGCATTTATTTGACTAACATTCTGCATCTATCATGTTTCTGGAACTGTGCTTTTTAATGAAAAAAGACTCGGTCCTGAATGTGAACTATATATATGTGTGTGTGTGTATATATATATATATATATATATATATTTTTTTTTTTTTTTTTTTTTCTAAACAGTGTAATAAATGGATGGTTGGTGTGCCAGTTTGAATGTATTATGTCCCCCAAATGCCATTATATTTGATGTAATCTTGTATGGCAGACATTATCAGTGTTGATTAGATTTCTTTGAGTATTTCCATGGAGATGTGACTAAATCAACTGTGGATGAAAAGTTTGAATGAATTATCTCTGTGGATATTTGGACCTCGCCCATTCAGAGTAGGTCTTGATTTGATCACTGGAGTCCTATGAAAGAGCTCACAAACAGAAGGACCTCAGAGCAGCTGAGAGTGACATTTTGGAGAGCAGCTGAGACATTTTGGAGACAGCCATTGAAAACAGACTTATGCTAGCCCAGAGTTTGCTCCAGAGAAGCTAAGAAAGAACAAAACGCCCCAAGAGCAACATTTTGAAGAATGCACAGGAGCTGAGAGAGGAGCTGGAACACAACCCAGGATTAGCAGACACCAACCACGTGCTTTCCCAGCTAACAAGTTTTCCGGATGCCATTGGCTTTCCTTCAGTGAAGGTATACTTGTGTTGATGCCTTAATATGGACATTTTCATGGCCTTCAGACTGTAACTTTGTAACCAAATAAACCCTCTTTATACCAGCCAATCCATTTCTAGTATTTGGCATAACAACAGCATTAGCAAACTGGAACTAGCATAGAACAAGCTTACTTTTCTGACATCTGTAAGAGCACGGTGCCCAATTATTTTCTGGTTTTGACTCTTGGTCACCTACATTGATTTAAAACAAATTATCTTTTGGCAAAATCTTAAATTCAGCCTAACAGCATAACTTCTACTGCTGTTTTTCCTTAATCTCATTAAGTACTTTGCAATGCAAATGACCTTCCTCCTTTCTCAAATGGCTCAAAACAGAACATTATCATAGGAACACCTATAAATCAATGTATAAAAGAGAGAGAAAATACAACCTGAAGATGAATGGGCAAAAGATTTGAACAGGTACTTCACAAAAGAGGATATCCAAATAGCCAAGCATTAAAAAGTGCTCAACTCATTAGTTAGTGAGAAATGCAAATTAAAGACCACAAAATGATATCACTACATATCTACCAGGATTGCTGAAATGAAAAAGAAAAATACCAAGTGCTGATGAGAATGCAGAGAAAACTAAGTTCTCATAAAGTGTTGGTAGGAGTGTAAATAGGTACAACCATTATGGACAAAGTTTATCAGTATCTACTACAGCTGAATATATGCCTACCATATGACCCAGCAATTCCATTCCTAACTATATAACCAACTGGAATGCATACATATGCTGACATATGCTAGAGTGTTCATAGCAACACAATTTGTAACAGCTATATATTTGGCAGATATCCAAATACCTAATAGTAGAATAAATAGTGTGTTCACACAATGGAAAACTATACTGCAATGAGAATGAGCAAATACTACTATAGATGAATCTGCCAAACATAATAATGAGTGAAAGAAGCCAGACGAGTACACACTATATGATTCCGCTTATATATGCACAATACAAAAGGAGGCAAATCTAACTCATGGTATTTGAAGTCAGTGTAATGGTTCATGGTTAACCTTGGGAACATGGTGGGTAATGGTTGGAAGGGAGCAAAAGGGAATCTTCTGGGGTGCTGGCAATGTTCATTTTGGTACTGTCTGCATAGGTGTATTTCTGAAAATTCATCAAGCACTATAATCATATGCAGTTTTCTGGGTGCATATTTCAAAAAGTAACAACAAAAAAACAAAAAACAAAAAAAACAATACTCATATAGGTGTTCTAAGTGTAATGGAAGACAGAGAAAAATGCATGTCTCCTCATTACCTAAAGAGGTCTCAAATTATCTGAGAGTTTTAATTCATATGCAGTGCTATGTATACATGTATCATAAAATCTCACAGCTTTTTAGGAATGCATGTCACAAAGCAAGCAGATGAAAGCATGGCTACAATTCCCAAAAGGTAATAATTTCTGATGAAGAGATTGAGACAATAGGCTGTGTCAATAATGGCTGTATCAGCCACAGGCTGTTGTAGACCAGAGAAAGAACACAAGAATTGTTGATTTGATACTTTGCAGAAGAAAAGGAAAGCTTTAGGGTCACTTTCTTCCTCCTCTTCTTTTTCCAAGTGCAAGCTTGAGCCTCTCCAAATAGCCTTTTAAAATCCCACCAGCCGGAGAAATGCCAGTGAGGGTTATGAGTGGAAGTTTATGTTTGGGAAAGATCCTGGGGCCTGTTGTCTGAAATCAAAGGAATGGTGCTTTTGCAGGAAAGCCTTGCAATCTTGAGATTCTGATGAAGATGGGTGTGTGTTTGTAAATCTGGGAGGGGAGAATAGGGAGGTGTTCGGGGGACCAGGGAATCTTCCAGTAGCTCCGCAATTGACAGATGAGATTAAAACTCCAGCTACAGGAAAAGTCAGGGCCACTGACAATTGAAAATATTGACATGGGGCACAGAGGCCTCTTGGCTGGATTAGGACCAGATGGGTAACAGGCTGACCCCCTCAGCTGTTCATCTTGATAATTAAAGTAAATCTTGCACCTGTGATACAAAATTAGCTCAGAAACCAAAGACAACCATGGGTAAAGCACATATGTTGCTTTGAACACAAAGGCTTACTATCAAGAGGCATCTATCCAGTTTGGAAGCATTTAGTTTGGAGGAAGGACAAAAGAACAATTCCTGGTTAATTCCTTGTCACCTGAGCTGATTTCAAAACAATTCAAGAACTCACTCTGGAGAGTTTTCCCCAAAAAGCCAGACACAAACATTACCTTGAAATTTGAAGGCTGCAGCTAAAGCCCTGAGGCAGCTTCCTGTGAAACAGACTTCAATAGCATGGATAAATACAAAGAAAACTGGATTGGGGGACCAAAATACCTGGGTTTAGTCCCATTTCTACTACTAAATGAACTTGGACAGACCTTTTGGTTTCTCAGAGACTTCTCTGGTCGATAAAATGGGTGTAACCAAGAAGTCAGGATTTAACAAATGATTATGATCACTGAATCATTATATAGAGACTTCTTTTTTTTTGTCTAGTATACTAGAATAGCCAGAGGGGAAATACCTGAAATTACTGAACTTTAATCCAGCTGTCTTGATCTTTGATAAACGATTGCGTAACTATATAGCTTTTATCTTGTGATTGTAAAAACCTTGTGACTGACCTCTACTTGTACCCCCTTAGCCTGTTTTTCAACTTTAGAGTCTTACGCTCACAAAAGACAGCCTCTAATTTTTATTATTAGAGAACTTGAGTCAGCCCAGAACTAACCCATCCCAATTCCTAAACTATCTTGCTAGACAAAGCCGGATATAACAAAAATTGACCCACTTGACATGTGCAACTTAAACTTGAACCTATTAGTGATCTATACCTCATTATAATTGTACCTACATTCTATGACTAAGCATGTAATCAATCTGCACATGTTCAATTAGATCATCTCTAACTTCGTCATCTCAAGCCATTGCACTGACTATCCTAAAACCTGCCCATCTTTTGATATTATAAAACTATCCGAGGTATTGCAGTTCAGGGAGCCATATTTTTAGGTTGATAGGCCATCTGATCTCCTGCTTTGTGCTTAGCGCTAAACTCTCTGAAACGCTGGAGTCTTAGGAATTTGTCATTTGAGAATGCTGGGCAGAGAACACACTGTGTTTTGATTGGTATCATGGGGAGATGTTGAACCAGAGCTCCAGAACCTAGATCTTGAAACTTACAAATTTATGAACTCACAAAGTGATGGCAAAGATTTTATCAATGAAGATTTCCAATGAGAATTTTAAATACCCAGATGGAAGGAGCCATATTAACCAAGAATTTAACTGTTTCAAAATGCTACCATACAAAGAATGGATCCACTTTATGTTCGTAAAACTCTTGAACATGGCTAATATTTCTAACTTGCTAAAAATGTAGGCCTAAACAGAAGCTAGCTTCAAGTTCTAAACATGATCATCTCTCAACGAGGAGTGAATAGCCATGTAAGTATAGGGCGTGTTTTACACGTAAAGAGAGAAGTCAAGTCATGTGGAAAATTGTTCGTTTATATTGTTTTCCAAGCATGGGTCAGATTCCTTTCACTGATTAGTAAGGCCTGGCTATAATTTTTAAAATTTCTAAGTATTAGTATTTTTGCCATAGTAAATAAGATTTAAGTAGTTACGATTGAACACGCCTCATCTTAAGAGGATTTTAGGAGAAAATCAGCTAATTGTAAGCCTCCATTTGTGACTTAAGTTTTAGAGATGGAAAAATGAGGGCTAGACCCTACATAGGGGGAAAGAGAGCATGAGGGGGCCGAGCCCCACCACACATGGGATTGCTGTGGATCTTCACACCTCACTAAAAATGAAAATGACCCAGGAACCATGTGAAATGACTCCCTAAAAGGGACATTAACAATATATCCAATTCCATCCACATCCACATCCACATCAGGAACACCCAACCTATGAGGTTAGGGGTAGGAGGAAGAGGACAAGTGGCACTGCTAACATCTTACCCTTTGAATAAACACTTTTCTTTCTTCCAATATCTGGAATTGAGTCCTAAACTGATTCAGCCAACTGGCTTGGGGAAAATTTGGAAAAACAAGCCTTTTAATAACTTTCATTTTAACAAACACCTACAAGAATGCAAACTTCAACTCTCAGCAAAGGCAGATACATCCTCTGCCTAGATTAATGTTTAAAATCTGTTACACTGATCTCAGCTCTTGAATGCACAGGAAAAAAAGATCAAAATGTTGATATATTTGACTGGCAGAGACTTGAATTTTATTTTCCCATTATGTTTACCTGCATTTTCCTAGTTTTCTAATTTTTTTTTTTTTTTAAATAACCAGGAAAACAAAAAGACTAAACAAGTCATTATGTAGTACCAAACCTGAATAACGATTTAAGAAGCACCCAGCAAAACAGCTGGGAAGAAAAAAATGCCAAAATAAATGTTTATTTCTAGGTGGCTTTATGGGTGATATTTTCTCTTAATTATGCATTTTTTAAGTTTTCTATAATGTGCATGTACTAACCTTAGATCATTCCAAAAATAACTATTTTAGGATCTGGTAATCTGGTTGTGGCATTCTTCAACCAAGAATGTTTGGCAGTCAATCACTAAAAAGTGGAACTATAGTAGAGGGGGAGCACTACTGCTCACAGTCCATGTTGTAAATACAGAGATGTGTGGTGATGGTCAAAGATAGTGTCCAGGAGGGAGGGAGATAGTGACCTAAGATTTCTTCTTCCTGAAGGTTTCACTCTGGGTAAGATGGGTTCTCCCTGCCTGGAGTATAAATTTCATTGCCAGCCTTGCAGTCCTGTATTTGGGTTATGGTATTCCCTGTGTTTATTTCTCTGGTGTTCTCCCCCAGCTTCCCAATACCCCCACACCCCTTTCATGGCCAGCAGAAATGACAGTGGGGATCTGATCTTCTAAGAGGGAAAGTCCTTCTATTGACCAGAGTCTAGGCCTATCAGGCCACAATAGAATAAACATAACAAAGAATTGCAGATACGCAGATTCTTTAAAATGAAATGTTAACATCTGAAAATTAAAATCTGTTATAGCAATGATCTTCTGCTATTATTTATGTACCAACATCCTCTTCTCTGCTCAATAAACTCATTGAGAAAATACAATCTAAATAAATTTCTCTCTCTCAAGCCAGGGGCTTTCCAGGTCTAGCTCATTTATTGCGCGCGCACACACACACACACACATATATAATTCACATACACATCCTTTTAAATTGTAAACTAAATAAGCTGTAGATGTCAACAATTGTTCTCAAAAGTCTTAGCTATTTTCATGAGTTTATGTAACTAAAAAAAACCCCTAAATAATACATATAAATAACAGAAAACAATGACCACTATCAACTTTATTAGCTGCAATATGCATTATTTATAATTATATATTATAAATCACATTTAACTTGTAATTGTAACAAAAACTTTAATTTTGAAGTGTTTATTCAAGAATTACATAATTCCAAATATCTTCCAAAATACAGTTTCCTAGACTGCTACAAAAGAAAGCAAATTCAATAAGAAATTGAAATCATTAAATATGTTTCACTACTATATACATACACAATGCCAAGCAATTAATATTTAGCCCTGGAATGCGTACCATGTTTTTTGTTTTTTTCCTCATTAAAGGCTCAATCCAGCACTTTGTATAGGCTAGGTACAAAGCAAAGTTCAGTGTCCATATGACAGCTGCCTCAGTTTACAGCTGTGGTAGTTTGTCTACAGGGGTGTCAAATTTGAAGTCTGTAGGAAATAGATCTGGGGCTCGAGGATAGATTAGTCTGTAGGACTGTCTGATTGTAACATCAGCAACACCAGCAATATCTCCAATTTCTAAAAGACAAAAATCAAAATATTAAGTATAATTCCACCCTGCCTCTCTTTACCATTTGCATTCCAATTTGTAACAGACATGTTAATATAAAATGCCAACGGAGAAAACAAAACAAAAAATAATGATTTTTAAAAACTGATGATAGATATACTAAAAGGTAGAAAATAGAAGCTAAAGTTAATAACAACAGTAATGGTGCTTGTACTTATTAGCTCAAAGGGCTGTCACTAGTATTAAATGATTTAATAAATGCAAAACATTTGAACAATTTTCAGGATATAGCTTTGAGTGAGAACTATTATGTTGGTTGTCATTATTTAGAACTTATTGCTCCTTTTTCTTTATAATAAAGAACTTTTTGAGGCTCACAGAAGTAATCCATTAATACATTCTTATAAAGAAACTAACTTTATACTTCTGTTTGAAAGTTTCCCTGCAACATCTCAACACAAGTTAACTTCTGTAAAGAGGACCCTGTTAAAAACAAAATGAAATCATACTAAAAATATTGTTTACCACCTCTTTTTTCCTACTAACTATATCTGAGATCAGACAGTTGTATATTACAACATAATACAGATGTTTTCACTATTACTAAAACATACATGAGCATATATAGTGTGTATAAACTATAGAGTATTTCTATAGTTTATTAGAGACTGCTAGGAACAGATACACTTTTTCCCTTTAAAGTCATTACAAGCCACTTGGCAATATCTGATTAGTTATTATAAAAATTAATCAAAATGGACTTTTTAACTGATAAAAGAATTTATTTTCATATAAAGAGCAAAAAAGGAATCCAATTTTTAAAACAATTTATTAGAGAAGTTATGGGTTTACAAAACAAACATGCATAAAATACAAGATTCCCATACACCACCCTACCATCAACACCTTACATCAAAATGGGTTTTTTAAATATACCCTTTAATGGAAAACTCATTTTAACCACCTTTTCAAGTCAGTTCAAATCATGAGGTTTAACTGATTTTCAGCGTGCATAACTGCCATCAGTGAGTAATCAGCTCATTTTAAGTTTACTTATCTCATATTAGGATATGCTAGACAAAGATACTGATAATGTCACTGGCTGCTTTGGGAGGGAAGACAAAGGCCTTAAAATCTCAAGAAAACCCTTCATCCATAAGCAGAAAGCAGCAAAAGCATTGAGACAAACGTTTTTTGTGTTGCTGATGTAGAATAAGCTTTATAACTAGGAGTAAAGATACAGACAATCTACCTGGTTGCCACTTCTCAATTTTACAAGAGTAAAATTTCCTTAAAAAATATGGATGTAGGGGAAAGTATAATGGCACTTTTAAGTACTAATGGCTTTGCTGCCTCTTTCTAATCATTCCTCTATATTATTCATCACTCCATCAATGTAGAAACTTACAGCCTAAGCTGAGGTAAAAGCTGTTTTGAATAGGGTTCATTGCAGCTAGTAATTCACATTTAGAAACTGACTGCTCCTTTTCTTGTTTAAATCTTTTTGGGATCAACAGAAGTAATCCATGGATGCATGACTGTAAAGAAATTCACTCTATACTTTTGTCTGAAAGTCCCCTTGCAACCCCTAATTTCAGAAATGGCTTTAGAAGGTTGAACTACTCGTATATGCTAATTTCAGTATTTCACTAAGAAATTGTGTATACTATAAGAAAGGAGTATACAAACATTCTGTGAAGCATAACACATAATATAGTATTCTTATCTGTAGGGGACCATGACAGGCAGAGGGTAAGCATGATTAAAAAGATAAATGGGGGTGGATGGGGTGGGTGGGAGGTGAAGAACTTCTAACAACTGAAGAATGTATTAACTGAAATTAAATACTCAATTTAAATGGGGGAAAAACTGTTTGTACATAGGATTTCACCTCCCAACAATTTAACCTGAGCCACTAAAAGCAAAACACTACATTTTCCTTAAGTTTTGATGGCTGAAGTACTACTTCCTAAGTGGGGGCCCTGGACAAATTTAACCTGCCTAATAATTACAGATAGAAATACAATCACATACTATATGCCTTCACAATTTTATACCACTCTTTCTGACTGAAGAATCCTACTTTTTGCGTCCTCTTCTCAGCTGAAGCCTGTGAGGCCATGTAAATTGCTGCTGCTGCCACAGATATTGGGCTCCTTCAGGAACCAAGTCCAGTTCCACAGCTTTACGAGCTATATGTGTAGCTGCCATCTGTACTTGTTTAGGAAGACAAGATTTGAACAGAACCTGGACATGAAGTCCCCAGTTGTAATCAAATCCACACTGGTTTCTAAAGCTTTTCAAAATCAGTTTAAAACCACCGCCCAATTTTCTTTCTTAGAATTCGCGATACAGCACATATTTCCTAAAAAATAAAAAAATAAAAAAATAAATCCATATAACAAGACACAGTTCATTTTAAATGTAAAACTTTATTGAAAGATAACATAAATCCACATAGTTCATTTTTAAATCTATCATTTCTGATTATAAAAGTAGTACACATTAATTGTAAACAATTCAATCTTGCCATAAAGATGAAACCCTAATCCTCTCAGTGATATTTCCCACAGAATTAATTTAATATTTCTTGGTTAATTTAAATGCTTATTACATTTTAAAGAAGTTTAAAAAAGTTAAATTTACATCTTAAACTTTCAAAAGACTAACTTCTCTGAAGTATCAGTAGGTACAAATGCGTTTCTTCAACTAATCAACAACTTTTTGATGTTTATATATTAACCTGTCTATTAAGATGATGAAAAAATATTCAAACTAAAGAATGTTAATCTACACAACATCATGTAGATGTGATCCCTGCTGTTACAGACTATATCAAACTGGGATAAAATATCCAACCTTAGCATCCTAAATATTTGACCACCAAACATTTTTGGAATAAATTTAACAAAAGCTTGTTCCAGCTGTAATAATAACAAAAAGGGTGATGATAAAGGCCACTGCCTATTTGCTTTGACGTAAGATTCACAGCATGAATCAAGGATAATTATGGTCTTAAGCTAAACTGATATTTGGCAGTGAAATTCAGTTTAAATGTCATTGCAACATTGTGAATAGGTTGTCACATATCCATGGGTATGGAAACAGGATGAAAAAAATTTAAAAGCCTGCAACTTAGATGTGAAAGTAAAAACTCTATACTTCAAGAGAAAAAAAATTCACTACTACTTTCTAAGGCCTGACTCCCTCATCTGTAGACACCTGTGCTAGGAGTAGAAATTGTTTTCCCTACATCAAGTATTATATAGCAGACCTCAAAGGCCATAAGTGATCAGTCAGAAGATCTTACTACCAGAGACCCAGATGGGCTTACACTGACTAAAATGACTTTAAATGAGAAAACAGCCAGAAAACAACTTGGTCAATAAAGTTAAAATTTGAACTTGTCAAGAAACAAACTAGTAGGCAATTAACAAATGATGCTCAAATGACTGCAGAAGATATGGCGTAGTTTCTTAGTGTCAAAACTGCTTGACTTTTGGTCCATTACTTCAATATGATATAAATAATAACATTTTTATCTATGCAACTAAAAACTTACCTTTAAATGTCCTAGGAACCCCTTCTTGTCTACAGGCAATATAAAGACAAGCAGAAGCTATGGCATCATTAGCTCTTCCCTTTAGGCTCTTCTGTTCATACACTTGCTTGAATAAATTATTTGTTCGGTCCTTCAAAGCAGAGGAACTAAATTTAATTTTTGGCCATTTAATTAGTTACAATATCAAAATTTCATGCGTTCATTATATTATGTGAACTAAGTCAATGCCAGACAGTTTAAAGGAGGTAGACAAGAACTTACAACTATATTTCGAGGGAGGTTGATTCTGTCTGCCATGGTAGTAATTTCCTTGAATGCATTCATCATCGCCCGATCAGAACTACTCATTGTTCTCCGATTCTGGTACTTAGAATTGCCAAATTCATCAAAACTTGCAGCTCCTGTACCCTATAAAACAAAGTTTTATAACTCGATGCAAAATATTTTTGAAAACCTGAATGACTAGACAATTTTTAAGAAAACATAACTTACAAGATCTGATTCTATATGAAAAATAAACTGCCAAGGAAATCTATCCTGTGCATACTTCCCAACCCTCAAATAGCAAGAGTACCAGGCTAAGATGGTTTTAAAGAGGTTTTCTATTAAATATTTACACAGTATATAATTTGAAGCAACTGTTCAAGAACATAGAAAACGGAAAACTTAAAAATAAGTACACGAAGTGAATATAACAATGATGCTAAAACCTGATACAAACTGAATGAAAAAATAGTCAAATTTCATTTATGATTATGATGTAAAATATTAAATGCTGGAAAATATAATACAACAGCATACTAAAAATATGAACAAGTAGAAATTGTTCCATAAATGCAAGAATATTAGTAATTAATAGAGTATAGAAAATCTAGTAGTATAAACCATCATATTAATATACCTAAGGAAAAAAAAAGAAAAAAACGACCACGTCCAAAGATGCCAAAAAGGTAAGTGAACAAAACTCACAATCCATTTTTGATAAAAACTCATGAAACACTAGCAACATTACCAGTAATCAGACATAAGACAGAGGCACCTCCTCCCACTACAATTCTGTAACAGTATTGGAAAAAATCAGCCAATATAATTAGGAAAGAGAAAATTAAAAGTCAAAATTGGGAAGGAGATAATAAACTAGTAACTCTTTGCAGATAGTACCTTTGAATACCTAGACTGTCCAATAAAATCACTGAAAAAAACTGCTATAAACAATGAGAGAATCCATTAAAGTGGCAAGATCAAGATTAATAAATTCTAGAAATCAATAATCAACTATTTAAATTACAATTAAAGAAAATACTCCAATTAAATAGTAACAAAACACAAAGCAGGAATGAACTTAAGACATGTGAAAGACCTTCATGAAGAAAACTTTAAAATATCCTTTGAAGGACACATCTAGGGAAATGAAAAGGTATACAGTGTTTTCGGGCAGGAAGATTTATTACCAAGAAGTCAAATTTCCCTAAGTCAACTTGCAAATATAAAAAACTGTAATGAAAATAATAACCAAGTGCTGCTGCTGTTGTATTTAAATTAAACAAAGTGATTCCAAAGTTTATATGGAAAATACTAGTGAAGGAAATGCTGAAAAAGAAGAGCAATGAGGGAATACTAGTCCTATCAGATATTAAAAAGTATAGTTCTGGTATTTTAATAAGTAGGCCAATGGAACAGCATACAAAGCCCAGAAATATTTCCAAATAAATAAAGAAATTCAGAATATGATAAATGTGGCATCTGAATTTTTTTTCTTTTTTTTGCCATATAAACATAAACAACTTTCAAAGGATTACAGGAGAAACTAACAATAGTTACCTGTTTTTGGCAGAGGAAGGGGGTTTCAGTGGGAACTGAGAGTTTGGGGATTAAGGGTGAGGAATATCTACTGTATTCTTTTACACTTTTGTTTTTGAGTCATGTATTACCTACTGAAAAAGAATTAAACATTAAAAAAAAAAAATCACAGTATTCATTATACGGAATCTTACATTTTAAAATGTCCTTAATATTCTTTATCCCAGCTTGTAAGGCTAAAGCAAATGTAGAAATAACCTAGGTTAAAGATATTTCTGAATACTTTAAACTTTTTAACCTAGGCTACACCATGCTTTTCAAATTTTATATGCAATTTATAGAGCATGAAAAAATAACTGACCTTTTTTTCACAATAGTTTCTTGAAGAGACTACATAATAGTATAGATTAAGTCCTGAAATAGCATACACTTCCTTGATCAGTTCTTCAAAATAATGCCACTAATACCGTCAATGTAGAGAAGAACAAATATGTGTCAATTTGTCAGAAGAAAACATGCTAATGTCTTCCATAATAGTAGCTACCATTTCCTGAGCACATTATTACATGCTACACACACTGTGCTATAAATATTTTACATGCATTCCTATGTAAACCTCAGTAATTCTAGTACTATTATCTTCACTTTACAAATAAAGAGAGTGAAGCTTAGGTAAGTCATAAATTCACCATTTAGAAAATATCATTATTTTTAATATTAGAAAATAACTATATTAAGCTCCATTTATATTAGGTGACATGGAGGGAAAAAAAAGGACATTCCTGATACCTGAGAAACAGAATATCAATATTACAGTGAACTCAACTTTTGTGCAAAATGTGCTTCATGAAAACAAGGGACTCAGATATAAAGACTAATTTCTAACTGCTGGTCACTCCTTTAAGTTGGAAGAAACATGCATGTCAACCATCATTCACAATGGTATTACTGGCAAATCTATTCACAGATCAAGATTCCCCACTGGCGCAGTGGCTGATATTTTTGCAAAGTTCCCAAACTCTCTGGTTTTTTGGTCTCTCTGCACTATTTCCTGGTAAGTGGACTTATTACCTTGCCAATCATGGTAGACAAATCTCCATCACTTAGAAGAGGATTCTGAGAATCTCCAACTCGAGATGGATCTTTTGTTGCTTTGTCATTGCTGAAAGTTCTCCATTCGGATCCCACATCAATAACCCGGTCACCTAAGAATATAAACACACATCTAAATCATCTTGTCAGGCTGAATTCTCCTTTTTAACACTGTGCCCAACTCAGTCCTTTGATCTTAGGAAATCTCAACATGGTCATATAGGCCCCAGTTTTAATATCACGTGTCACATAATTGTCCTGACATTCTTTTAACTACTGTGCCAATCCAATAATAACTCTTTTAAACATTGTTATTAGTTATATTCTAACTCTAGGGGAAAAAGGTAATCAGAATTAAAACCTATAGCAAAATCAAGCTGTATGTAAGCGATACAAAAATAAAGCAATATAATGATTCAGAACCAAATTATGCACAAAATTTGCAACAGGCATGGAAAAAAAACAGGAAACACTGTTCAGAATGGCATTAATGCACATAATTTAATATTTAAGAGTTGCTAAATTTTCATTGGAAATACTTTGTAGAGAACTAAGCACAAGCTTGTATTTTAATGAAACTATTTGATGAAAAATATTTTTGGTCAAAGGACATGCCAAGAGACCAGAGACCAAAAGATTCATACTGAGTACCACTTTGGGAGAAATGCTCAATAGCTGGTCATATTTAAACAGCAGATAAGAGTTAACACTGAACACTTACATATGACGGTCATAATGCCCTTTGTGAATCTTCTCATTTAATTCTCACAGCCTTATAAAGGCAGGTACCACTTATTTGTCACTTTACAAATAAGATTAATTTGCCTAAAATTGCACAGCTTATGCAACTAGAACTGAAATGCACACTTGATTCAGAGTCTATTTTATACTGCATTTCTAAAACACGAGCTTTTTCCTGAAATTCTGTTAAGGTTGAAAACAGAAACCAGACCATTTTCATCTATGCCAGAACAGAAAGGGAAAAACCAGTTACAGCAGCAATTCAAAGAAGGTACAGTACTGAGAATCAATTAATTTAATGGTTAAGGGTGTGGACTCTGCTACTGGATGTTAAATCTTGGGCAAATTCATTTGTCATATCTGTGCCTTCACTTCCCCAACAAACTGTAAAGACTGCAAAAATTAAATAAGTTAATACACATATAGTACAAATAAAGTGCTTAAAAAGTAGTTCCAAGTTCAATATTAGCTATTACTACTATGAAGATAAAAAATGGCAGTTATGTGATAGCTTCTCTTTTGGCGGAGATGGGAAGTGAAGAGAGGTAAAGTTTTAAAACAGTCACCTCTATATTAGATTTAAAAAGTAACAGAGCAGAGGAGAACCTAAGATGGAGGCTAGGATAGACAGAGCAAAAAAACACCTCCATGAAAAATACTAGATAGAGGCCAGAAAGTGACCCAGAACACCAGTTCCAGCAATGCACTAGCTGGACAAGGTCTGCTAAATCCACAGGGACCGTGCACTTGGTAAAACCGGGAGTCTGAGTTCTGAAACAAGTGAGTGAGCCTGCCGAATGTCCGGCAGCCATGCTGCGGTGAGGGGAAACCGTGGGCTGGCGTTTGGAGGCGGACTAGTTCTTTTTTAAAAAAACCCAAAAGCAGCTGCAGATACGGCAGCGAGAACCACACAGTAAAGCGTGGCAGGAAAGGGCTGTGCGAATGCTTCAATATCTGGCGTGGAAGATAGCCTTTCATGTACCCACTGCTAGCTGTCTCAGAGTGAGGAGGGCAGACGTGAGCCAAAAGGGGAAAAAACCCACGCCCCTTGCAGCCATCTTCCCAGAGGCTGGGAACACTCCTGCCCGGCAATGGAGCCACAGCCCAGAGCCGCGCCAAGGGACCAGTGTGATGGGAAGTGTTTCCGGCAACACCACGCACACGCCACAATATCGGGCATGGACAATAGCCTTTTGCGTACCCACAGCTAATTGCCCCGGAGCTGGGAACGCGGAGCTGTGCGAAAAGGGGGAAATTAACATGCCCCATTCAGCCATCTTTACAGCAGGCTGGGAACGCCCCTGCATGGCCCGGTGGCCCAGAGCTTCCCTTGAGGGATGGCGCACACTTGTGATGTAGCACAGCCTTCCCTCAGCAGAGGCCCTCGAAGGGCACAGCTGGGAAGAGGAACCCACCCGGAAATCCCAGGGACCCTACGCCAATACCAAGGAGTTGTGGGTCAGCGGCAGAGACAATCTCCGGGAACACCTGGGATGTTTGATTATTAAAGCTGCCCTGCCTCCCTAACCGCTCAGACACACACCCCACATTCAGGGCGGACAGCACCAACAACACACCCAAACTTGGTGCACAAATTGGACCCCACAAGAACCAGACCGCCACACACCACAAAGACAAAGTTGGGGAGAAATGACTTGAGGGGAACAGGTGACTCATGGACGTCATCTGCTGGTTAGAGAAAGTGTACGCCACCAAGCTGTAGATCTGACAAATTAGAGATTGGTGTCTGAATAATCCTTCATATCCTAAAAGAACCCTATCAAGTAAAGCAAATGCCCAGAGGCCAAAAACAACAGAAAATTTTAAAGCACATGAAAAAAAACAGACGATATGGATAACCCAAACCCAAACCCCCAAATCAAAAGATCAGAGGAGATGCAGTACTTGGAGCAATTAATCAAAGAACTAAAGACAAACAACGAGAGCATGGCACAGGATATAAAGGACATGAAGAAGACCCTAGAAGAGCATAAAGAAGAAATTGTTGACCAAATTAAAAAAGATTCTGGATGCTCATAGTACAAGACTAGAGGAAGCTGAACAACGATTCAGCAACCTCGAGAACCACAGAATGGAAAATGAAAGAAGAAAGAATGGGGAAAAAATCGAAAAAATCGAAAAGGATCTCAGGGACATGCTCGATAAAATAAAACGTCCGAATTTAAGACTCATTGTTGTCCCAGAAGGGGAAGAGAAGGATAAAGGTCTAGCAAGAGTATTCAAAGAAATTGTTGGGGAAAACTTCCCAAACCTTCTACACAATATAAATACACAAAGCATAAATGCCCAGCGAACTCCAAACAGAATAAATCCAAATAAACCCACTCTGAGACATATTCTGATCAGACTGTCAAATACTGAAGGGAAGGAGCGAGTTCTGAAAGCAGCAAGAGAAAAGCAATTCACCACATACAAAGGAAACAACATAAGACTAAGTAGTGACTACCCAGCGGCCACCATGGAGGTGAGAAGGCAGCGGCATGACATATTTAAAATTCTGAGAGAGAAAAATTTCCAACCAAGAATACTTTATCCAGCAAAACTCTCCTTCAAATCTGAGGGAGGGTTTAAATTTTTCACAAACAAATGCTGAGAGATTTTCCTAATAAAAGACCTGCCCTACTTCAGATACTAAAGGGAGCCCTACCAACAGAGAAACAAAGAAAGGAGATAGAGATATAGAAAAATTAAACAGACATATATAGAACATTACATCCCAAATCACCGGGATACACATTCTTCTCTAGTGATCACAGAACTTTCTCCAGAATAGACCATTGGGCTGGCACATAAAACAAGCCTCAATAAATTTAAAAAAATTGAAATTAGTCAAAGCACATTCTCTGATCACAATGGAATATAAACAGAAGTCCATAAGCATCAGAGACTTAGAAAATTCACAAACACCTGGAGGGTAAAAATGAAAGGGAGATGAAAACATTCCCGGATAATCAAAGCTGAGGGACTTCATCACCAGTAGATCAGTCCTATAAGAAATGCTAAAGGGAACTGTGCAGGCTGAAAGGAAGGGACACTAAACAATTGACTGAAACTACATGAAGAAATAAAGATTCCCAGTAAAGATCACATGGTAAATATAAATACCAATACTACTGTATTTTTGATTTGTAACTCCACTATTTACTTCCTACAGGTTCTAAAATACATGAAGTGTCATGATAAATCAGTGGTTTTGGACTCAATATAAAATATGTAATTTTTGACAAGAACTACATAAAGGTGGGGGAATGTAGTAGTATAGGAAAATAGTTTATATGTCCTATTGAAGTTAAGTTGGTATCACAGAAAACAAGATTGTTATAGACTTAAGACGTTAAATTTAAGCCCCATGGTAAACACAAAGAAAGTATCAGAGAATATGGTCATAGAGATGAAAAGTAGAGTATGGGTTACGAGAAGTGGGGGAAGAGGCAATGGGGAGTACAGTTTCTGTTTGGGGTGAAGGGAAATTTCTAGTAACGGATGGTGGGAAGGTGATGGCACTGCAACATTGTGAATGTGATTAATCCCACTAAATGGAATGCTTGGGAGGGGTTGGAATGGGAAGATTTATGCTATATATATGTTTCCACAATTGAAAAAAAAGACAGTCTAAATAGACAATGACAATTAACTGCCACAGATGATCCTAGATGAGATCTTAGAGAAAAGGCTCAAAAGGACACAATGGGGACATAAGAAAAAAATGAAATATAGAATGTAAGCTTTATATCAAAGTTAAATTTCTTGAACTTAACTACACTTAATGTGATAACATTAATGAATATACTTGTTCATAGGAAATGTATACGTGAATTATATTATTTGTTCAAGGATGTGTGCAACTTGCTCTCATATGTTCAGAAGACAGAGCAATTGATGGATGACAGGGAGGGAGGGAAAGAAAGAAATGGTAAAGTGACAAAATATTAAAGTTGGTAGATCGGGGTATCGGTGGAGGGGGGTTGGGGTATGCTGCAGTTCTGTGTATGGGGTTTGTATTATTTTTGCAACTGTTACTGTAAGTTTGAATTTATTTCAAAATAAAAATTTAAAAAAAAGTAGAGCACACTGCTGCAGGCATTAGGTCAGGACAAGAAGGGATGTAGACAGTACGAAATCTTCTAATTACATATATTATATTACTTAAAATGTTTATAAACAGTCAAGAGTATAGTGGTCATAATCTAATCTCAGTGTTCTATTTAAGAAAGTAGGTAAACAATACCCAAGAATGATTCACCTCTGATGGCTTTGGAAAAATAACTTTTTCTATGACCAGTCAAATCACCAGGGAGTAACTAGTTATCACCTGGGTTATCATGTGTCCATGTCATAAGAGGAATGAGATTTAGAGGTAGAGGGCATGAAATGAGAATGGCTAAGGTAAGAAAAATCATGAAGACAGATCAAATTAATTTCAATAGATTAAATAGTACATGGCACAAGATAAGGAGAAAGAGAAGGTTAAATGGATGAGATGTCATCATGGTTTTATATGCTTCTTCCTCATAATAAGAAACATCACTAAACTTGGTAAGCAAAGAAATTATAAAACTCTGATTTTTTAAAACTTCCCTGATCTGTGTGAGACCAAAGGAAAAGATGTTTATTTGGTGCAATACCTATATTTTCTGTAGCACACTATATAATTTAACTTGTATGGTCAGTTTATTCAAACACCAAAAATACATGGAACCTTGAATAGGGAGTGAGATCTGGTTGGTTTGTACAGGTTAGTGTGAAGCCCCAATTCATCCCAGAGTAATTTGGGCATGGAATAAAAAACATATTTGCAAAGCCCCCCCCCTGGGGGAAAATGTGGAAATATTAAACTTCCCCACCTGGGAAATTCCTGATATTCTCACAAGCATTGGGGACTACCAATTTAGAAGGTCGAGCCCTCAATCTTGGGGCTTGCCTTTAAGAAGCTTGTTACTGCAAAGGAGAGGCTAAGCCTACCTATAATTGGGTCTAAGAGTCACCTCCAGAAAACCTCCCTTGTTGCTCAGATGTGGCCCCTCTCTCTAAGCCAACTCAGCAGATGGGCTTGCTGCCCTCCCCTTTACATGGGATATCACTTCCAGGGGTGTAAATCTCCCTGGAAACATGAGACATGACTCCTGGGGATGAGCCTGGACCTGGCATCATGGGATTGAGAAAATCTTCTTGACCAAAAAGGGGAAGAGAAACGAAACACAATAAATTCAGTGGCTGAGAGATTTCAAATGGATTTGAGAGATCATTCTGGAGGTTACTTTTATGTATAGATATCCCTTTTTAGTTTTTCATGTATTAGAATAGCTAGATGGAAACACCTGAAACTGAACAGCAATCCAGTAGCCTTGATTCTTGAAGACAATTGTGTAACTATACAGCTTATATAGTGTTATCACGTGACTGTGAAAACCTTGTGGCTCACATTCCCCTTATCCAGTGTATGGAACATGAGAGTAGAAAAATAGGGACAAAAAGTAAATGAATAATAGGGGGTATAAGGGGTATGAGATATTTTGCATGTTCTTTTTTACTTTTCTTTTTCTTTTTTTTTTTTGGAGTAATGAAAATGTTCAAAAATTGATTGTGGTGATGAATGCACAATTATATGATGATACTATGAACAACTGATAGTAGACTTTGGATGACTGTATGGTATGTGAATATATCTCAATAAAATTGCATTAAAAAAAAACTTAACCTGAGTAATTGTCATAAAATCTCTCACTCTGCACTGAAGGCTTACTTATGATACTAGTCAACAAGGTCCATGTCTCAAAAAGATCACCCTAAAGAGACTGATTTTCGGTATATATTCTTTCTGCCTTTTTCATTTATGTGTGTAAATATTTTATTTTTTCCTAAAAATCAAAATTATATAATTTAGTACCTGTTTCACAACAAACTCTTTTCACTAAATTTATATCATAAACATTGGAACAAAAATCTTCAGATAAAGTTTAATTCCTTTAACATCACAGTATTTCCATTTACTTATGTTTTCAAAGAGGAAAAGTGAATCTGACTTTTCTTATCTGGCCAAACAAAAACACAAACATTTGTATAAAAACAAAGACTACATGGCCTTCAAACTTAAAGAGTTAACCTGCTAAACTACAGGTGCTAAAAGAAAAACTCAGATGCCATCATGAACTTCCAATATTTTCCTTTCATCAACACAAATGAATGCATTAAGAAAACAGTGCAAATGAAAAGGCAGGTAGGTGAACCCACATCTTTAACGGTCTCCAGAAATCTGAAGAGAAAGTATTAGCCAAGATGCATCACTTCATAATGTTTTTCTTTTGCCCTGAAGTAACTTATCATTAATTTCTTTTATTGCTTACTTTATATTGCCTTCAAAAAGCAAAATGATTAAAAAAAAAAAAGTTGGCCTAGTATAGTATAAATAGAAAACCCAAAGTCAGGTGGCAATATAATTTTTCCATATATGCTGGAATGATCTAAATGACTCACTCAAGATCATCTGCAGTTTGTGCTAAGAGTCATTCCCTCTTCTTATATTTAACTGCTCAGAAACATGGCATTTAGAAGAAATAAAACTTCCAAAATAACTCATCATAAAACTGCAACCAGACCAGCAGATTAAGTGCATTTGTAACAAGAAATAGGGCACATCCATTCAGAAAAAAAATCAGTACATATAAAGGATTTCATTTGAAGAACATCTAAATGAGGCAGCATTTTGAAATTGCTCTGAAAAAACAAAATGCAATACAGAATATTTTCAAGGGGCTATGGTACAAGGCACCCATAATTTTTTAGTCTAATGAATCTTTGACAAGGAAGAAGCCTGCCAATTAGCAAACACACACAACCTCACATACCTCTCTACGTTCTAAAAATAGAAGTATGCCAAAGTTTATCAGTTCTCTTTTTAGATAATTAATACCAGAACAGAAAGTCTATACATGAAGATTTATAGTAGCTAAAATGTTGTCAGTTACTACTCTTCCCTTCATTTACACAGTATGAGCACAAGAACCTTTTTAAAAATAAGTTCCCCATCCAAAAAATAAACACATCTGTTGGTGACTGAATCATGTCCTCCACAAAAGGCATGTTTAGGTCCCAACCCCTGGCCCTGTGGATGTGAATCCACTTGTAAAGAGGACCTTTGAAGATGTTATTAGCTAAGTTGGACCCAAACCGAATGAAGGTGGCCTTAATCCAATATGGCTGAAGTCCCACAGCAAAGGAAATTGAATACAGAGGGAAGAAGCCACAAGAACAGCCAGAAGTTGGAAGTCAATGGAAACAAGGAGAGAAAGGAGAAGACACTGCCATGTGTATTGCCATGTGATGGAAAAGCCAAGGAAACTCAAAGATTGCCTGCTGCCAGCCAGCCAGAAGATACTGACCCCAGAGGTAAGTAAGCCTTCTAGCCTCTGAAACTGTGTAAGCTAATAAATCCCTGTTGCTAAGCCAATCCTGCTAGGAAACTAAAACCCCACCAACATATACATTTATGTATTTCACACACGTACAGCTCTTAGAGCATACAGTAAAGTTTAATTCTTAGAGTGAAAATAAATATAAACTGAAATTCTCATGTTTTCTTTAAATACTACTAAGGATAAGGTTTATGTATGCTCTATTTTAGGGAACACTACTAAAGGAAGTGGTGTTTAATGAGTATTAACTAAGGTATTTTCCTGTATTCTAAAGAGAGCATCAAGTATCAATGGGCAAATTCACATAATTGTCTTGGACAGTTTCACCTCATTTTTCAACAAGAAATTTAGAATGATTGTCAAAATCACACCAACCAATTTAAAATGGCTTCATCACTTTGGCACCTAATTCATGATTTGGCAATTACAATCCTAAGTATTTGCCTATAAAAGTCTCCTATGGGAATGTTCATAGTAGCATCATTCATATTAGCCAAAAAGAATAAATAGCTCAAATGTCCCACAACAGGAAAATATATACAATGTAATATTACCCAGCAAATAGTTACTACTGTTACATGCAATAAAATGGATGTACTTCAAAAACACTACTTTGAACCAAAAAAGTCAGTCACAAAAAAGTAAACTTAAATGAAGCAAAATAATCTGTAAGGATAGAAATCAATACAGTGGTTGCTGTTGGGCAGGGTTGATTGACTGGAAAGTAGCATAAGGGAAATTTTGGTGTGATAGGGTGTTGGTTACATAGGTGTTTGCACTGTCACAAATCAAACTATATTTGGGATCTCTACATTTTGTTTTGCATATAATTACACCTTAAAGAATTAAAAATAAAAATTCATTATCATTCAAATATTGTGATTTTGAATTAAAGTACATCAAATCTATATATTATTTTGGGAAGGACTGAACAAATTTTTAACTATCTTCCTGGTCAAGGCAGTATTTCCTTTCCTAAAGGTCTTTAGATTTCAAAGTATATGTATATCATAAAATTAAAGATTAGATCTAGATTTTTTTGAGGGGGGGTGTTAAAAATCTCCTTTTCAAACTAGTAATTTCTATATTTTATATGTTTATATGATGTCACTTTTAAGACTTAATTTTTATTCTGGTGTCCCACATGGTCCTAACCTTCCTTTTTCAACCATACTTTACAGTCATCTTTGTTCAGTGTACTTACATTGCTGTGCTACTATTTCCCAAAACTGTTTTCCAAACATCTCACTCCTGTCTTTTCCCCGGTCTGCAGTGCTTCCTTTAGTGTTTCCTGTAGAGCAGATATCTTGTTCACAAACTCTGCCATTGTCTGTTTGTCAGAGAATATTTTAACCTCTCCCTCATATTTGAAGGACGGTTTTGCCAGATATAGGATTCTTGGTTAGTGGTTTTTCTCTTTCAGTATCTTAAATATATCACCCCACTTCCTTCTTGCTTCCATGGTTTCCACTGAGAAATCCACACAAGCTTCCTTTGTATGTGATGGATCGCTTTTCTTTTGCTGCTTTCAGGATTCTCTCTTTATCTTTGACGTTTGATAATCTGATTATTAAGTGTCTTGGCAAAGGCCCATTCAGATCTATTCTGTTTGGGGTACACTGTGCTTCTTGGATCCGTAATTTTATGTCTTTCATAAGAGATGGGAAATTTTCATTGATTATTTCCTCTATTATTGCTTCTGCCCCCTTTCCCTTCTCATCTCCTTCTGGGACACCAATGACACGTACATTGCTGCATTTCATTTTGCCCTTAAGTTCCCGAGACATTGCTCATATTTTCCCATTCATTTCTCCATCTGTTCTTTTGTGCGTAAGCTTTCAGGTGCCTTGTTTTCCAGTTCCTGCGTGTTTTCTTCGGCCTCCTGAGATCTGCTGTTGTATGTTTCCATTGTGTCTTTCATCTCTTGTGTTGTGCCTTTCATTTCCATAGATTCTGCCAGTTGTTTCTTTGACTTTCGATTTCTACCTTATGTATGCCCAGTGTTTTCATTACATGCTTCATCTCTTTTGCCATATCTTCCCTAAACTTTTTGAATTGATTTAGTATTAGTTGTTTAAATTCCTGTATCTCAGTTGAAGTGTAAGTTCGTTCCTTTGACTGGGCCATAACTTTGTTTTTCTTAGTGTAGGTTGTAGTTTTCTGTTGTCTAGGCATCTGATTTCCTTGCTTACCCCAATCAGGTTTTCCCAGACCAGAATGGGCTCAGGTCTCAGGAGGCAATATATCACCTCTCCCTGAGGGTGCATCTTAGAAGATTGGTACACCCTGTGAGGCCTCCAGTCACTGCTTTTCTGCACAACAGGTGGCGCCGGTCAGCCTGTAGCTCCAGACTGGTGTAAGGAGGTATGGCCCGTGGCTGTTTTCCCCCAGGCTCTGGGGTCTGGTTCTGAATGAAAGGCGGGTAGTGGAGCTTGGCACCACCTTCTTCCTCTTAGGGAAAATACACCCCCTAGGGAGAGGTCATTTACATTTGAATAGTCTCTCTGCCTGTGCTATCTCCACCCTTGTCTGGGTCAGAGCACTGGGAACTGAAAATGGCTGAGGCTTTCTCCACTGAGCCAAAAAAGGGACAGAACGCCCCCCTCAGGGCCAGTCTGCGGCCACCCTCTGGCTCTCCAAGGTCAGTTGTCACCAAAAGCCTCTACTTGTTGGGGATTCTTAGCTTGTATTAAGCAGTCCATGTTTGTTAACTAAAATCCCAGTTAAAGCTCAGCTGAGCTATATTCACTTGCTCGGAGAGTGCTGCTCTCTAGCACAGCGAGGGTTTGCAGTTCAGGCCATGGGGGGAGGGGGCTCCCGGTTTGGATCCACAGTTTTTACTTACAGATTTTATGCTGTGATCTCGGACATTCCCCCCAATTCAGGTTGGTGTATGACGAGTGCACAGTCATGTTTGACGCCTGCAATTATTCCAGATTATTCACTAGTTGTTCCCAGTTGTTTATTAGTTGTTCCAGGGGGACAAACTAGCTTCCACTCCTCTCTATGCCACCATCTCAGAGCCTCCAAGACTTAAGTTTTAAAATATGATTTGAATATTCTAGATAAAGAACCCCAACAATGTGACAAAGGCTTTGTTTCATTTCCAGTGCCTAACACCCATTTCTATTTCATATCTATAGCACTGACCAGAACTTTCAAAACAATGCACTTGATTTTAAACAAAAAAAAATGTTTCCAATATTTTAACATTATGCACAAAAGCCACAGGTGAATTTAAATAGTCTATTAAAGTATCACTCTAATTCAGCATATTTTATATTAGGAATAAGTATTGAGTTTATTAGTCTGTCATCTTACAGACCATAGTGTTTCTTACGTAGTATCGTCTTACATTTTAAAAACTAACCATAGTTGTTTGTGGGTCCTTATTCTTCTAATACTTACGTGTCAGGAAAATTAAGTTATGCTGAGGTAAAAATTTATTCCAAAAGCTGAGTAGCCTAAAACTAAGGTTTATTTCTTGTTCATTGATATCTACAGAGGGATGGCTGGGGGCTTTCCACATCATTCTTATTCAAAGTGATGGAATTCCTACTACCTGAGATATGCAATGCCCATTTTCACAATAGGGAGAAGGGAATGTGGTGAATTTTATATACTGACGTAAAGGTTGTGACACTAACATTTCCACTCATGTTCCAATGGCCAAAACTAGTCAAGGATCATGCTTACCTTAAAAGGGGGGTAAGGGGTTAATGTGCCCCAAAGGAGAAAAACCGGATATATCAGTGAAGTCATCAGCACTGTTCCACATGACAATTATCAAAAGGAGAAAAACCGGATATATCAATGAAATCATCAGTATGTTCCACATGACAATTAGCAACCAGAATTTAGCACTGTATTTTTCAGGTTTATGCCTATAGTCATAGTAAGATATTTCTATAACTTCTTTTTTGTGCCATATGACAACCTGATGATTCAATGCTAACGTTGTATTTTGGCACTGTCACAGAGAAGTAGTCTGTCAATATTGTTTTACGTCCTTTAAAAGTAACCTTTTTACCAGTTGGTTGCTTACAAGTCTTTATTAAGAAAATTTTAAAATGTAAAAAGAAAGTATTCCTCAGTGGGGTGAAAGATTCTTGACGTGCAACTCTGTGGTAATCTTCCAGGAAGGTAAAGTTATCTTCTACTGCAACTTTAATACTTTATTTACGATGGATATTTTCTCTTTACCACTTTCCCATTCACTCTTCCTATATTCTGTGGATGTGTCTTAGGTTTGTTCTCTGCTTTACTGACTCAGTTTCCTAGAACGTTAAATCTGCTAATTGCTATCTAAAATTGTTCTGTCTCCTTGTACAGTCTTATTTCTCTCTGACCATATTTAATAGAAACATTATGGAGGTTTTTTTTCACTGATCACATAAGGTATTTTCTACAACTTTCTTCTAAAAATTAAAGCATATCAGAGGTATAATTTTCTGCTAAGTCCTTAAGATCACTGTTCTTTCAGAGTACAGTTTGTATTCATAAGCCTCATTTTGATTTTTATGTTTATTCATCTTATAAGAAAGAATTATCAATCCAGGGTAGGTAGTGATGTTGGAAAATTTTCCAATCCACTGCCACAAGTACTCTCCTTTCCTCTGGGTCTCTGGCAAACAGTAGACTGCTCAAACAAGATAAACTCCCAGAAGGATTCTAGACGTGTATCAGTAAAGACATAAGCAGAGCTGCTGCAATCAAAGCAAAAATAGCAGTGACTTTAACAAGACAGAAGTTTCTCAGATTAGCAGTCCATGCTTAAGTCCTGGAATAATGTGACCCAGGCTTGCTCTCTTTTTGATATGCCTCTTTTCAACATGGCTTGCATTTTGTAGCATATGATGGCTGTTGTAGTTCCTCCCCTCATGTCTGCATTCTAGTCAGTGGAAAGGGGAAAAAAAGGACAGCACATCCCTTCTTAGAACAGGATCTAAAGTTGTACCCACCACTTTTATAACTGACTGGCTAGAACTTAATCATATGGGCACACCTAGGTACAAGGGAAGCTGGGAAATACAGTCTAGCTGGGCAGCCACATGCTCAGCTAAAACCAGGGTATTTTACTACTAAAGGAAGAATGGGAGAATGGAAACTGGGAAACACCCAGCAGTCTCTGCTACAAGGAATAATGGGGTAGGGGAAGGAGAAGAGAAAATGTCCAGGAGATCAAAGTAAAACCCATTTTGCCTTATATGCTAGAGGAAAGAGTATACAAAGACAGACTAAACAGACATTTAACCTCTTTACCATGTAAGCTATCAACTGTAAATCCAGCCAAAGGTAATTCCTAGTACAATTTAAAATCAGAACGGCTTAAGATATCAATCTAAATAGTGCAACATACCACACGGACTATTTTAGTTTCCAAGGCTGCTTAAGTAAATACATGAAATGTGTCGGGTTAAATAATAGGAATTTATTCCCTCATGGTTTTGAGTCTGGGAGAATGCCCAAATCAAGGCATAATCAAGGCAAGGCTTTCTCCCCAGAGACTGTGATATTTTGGGGCTGGCTGCCAGGGATCTTCGATTCCTCTGTCACATGGCAAGGCACATGGTTGTGTCTCTTGGTCTGTTCCTTCTCTTCCAGGTATCATTTCAGATTCTTCCTTCCTTTGGCTTTCCCTCTGACTGAATTTCATTCCAATTAGGTACGACTCCAATAGGATTAAGACCCATTCTGACTGATGTGGGTCACACCTTAACTGAGGTAGCTTCATCAAAAGGCCCTCTACTCACAATGTGTTCACACCCACAGGAATGGATTAAATTTAGAACATGTTTTACTGAGGTACATACAGCTTCAAACCACCACAGACAGGGAGCCAGTTGTGGACAGGGCCTGATTTTCTAGCCTGATGCTGACAGAATACTTTTTTTTATGTTTCTCACTGTAATTTAATAAACAAGTGTTTTTAAAGGGGAACGTGAAAAGCATTGCCCAGAATTTCAATTCTTTCTGCCACCTTCCTGGAAATTGAACTTATTTAAACATTTGGCATATAATCTTTAATAGAGAATTCAGAACTTGGAGTTTTAGAACAATACCCCAAATTACTTGTTTCACAGGCTAGATTTGTCTAAAACTTTCAGTTTAAAACTACAAAGGTTTTCAAAATGTGCTAAGTCTCAAAGTTCAATAATCAGAATATAATATTATTCAAAAGATGAACAAACCCAAGGAATCAAATATTTTTTAAAAACTAAAAGTAAAAAAGACAAGGTGCTACACTTTTTAGCCAACTCTACTGCACTGTAAATCTAATTCTGAAAATGCAATGCACTATTAGCTTCTATACCTTCCTTGGTCATTTAACCTTTCTACCATTCCTCCTCATGACATTTCAAAGAACCTTGTGTACATTCTTATCAGAAATCTTGTAATTTTGAAGAGAATTCTGATCACGAGGTTCTGTACAAAAGAAGTACTATTAAAGATATAGTCAGTTTCTAAATCACAAACAGTTTATGTTATTATACTTTAAGTTGGGTAGAAACATGGAATGAATCATTCTAAAAACAAAGCACATAATGGTTTATTTCCCACACCAGGCATAAAACCCTACCATACTCAAGACACTTAGACCCTTAAAAACCAAACCTATACAAAAGTTGACAGTGTTATCATTTGTAAAATAGTTTCTAAAGGAAAATACATTATAAGTTCTATCCCTAAATAACCGTATACATCTTGCTTTTCCTTGAATACAGGCAAGTCTGTAGCAGTAACATCTACGCTGAGGAGCTGAGGCTCTGATGGAATATGCATCCTAGCCTTGGTCACAATCAACCAGTCATTCACATACTAATACTTTCCAAGCCTCCATCCTTTTCTACAGGTACCTTTTTCCCTCTGCTTGGAATGACTTTCCCTCCATAAACCATCACTCATTCTTAAAGATTTGGTTTCAATATAAATCCAGCAGTATTTCCCAAGGAAGTCAGCACTTCCTTTCTTTGTGTCTCACCACACTTGGAAGATCTGTAATAAAGCTTTTACCATACTCTGTCATATTAATTTGCCCTCCTTCCTTCCACATCCCATCTCATCTTTCTATCACTCTCACCACCACAGTGCTTAACAGAGAGATGTAGTAGAGTGGAAAAACCAGGGACTTTTGAAGACCTACAAGACCTGGATTTAAGTGGCTCCACATTTATCAGATATGGAACCTCGCACTAATTAACCTAAGCACTTTGGGCCTCAGTTTTCCCCATCTAGAATGGAAAAAACACTACCTCAAAGAGTAATTGTGATAATCAAGTAGAATTAGTACTTTTCTGATGCTTAGGAGAAAGTAGTGCCCAAATTAAAAATTCTAAATTAGGCAAGAAGAGCTGCCAAAGGGATGCCATGAAACTGAAGACAAACATGCTGTTCTTAGAAATATAGTTTTGGCATATTAAAATAAACCTGAAACACTGTGAAAGCTAATTTGAAGATAGTAAACTAATAATCTTTAAAATACTACAATCAGAGCACTAATATGTCAGGCCCATAGCAATCACTCAAACATGTTGTGCCTGACAAGTGTGAAGAATGGTATCTCAGACTTAGAATAACCATCATTTCCTATCAAGTTAAGGAAAAAGGAGCACTAGTATCCCCAAAATATGTATCACAGAAATCTCATACTAAGATTATATATTATATACATTCTCTAATTTGATTCTTAACAATTCTAAGATGTAGGGTACCTGGCTCTTTTCTGGGGGAAAGGAAGACTTGTTTTATAGATGAAGAAAGTTAAGCTTGGAGAAATTATCTAACTTGACCATAGTTGCACAGCTTACTAACCCTAGGGCCACTGACTTTTAGTTATATTAGGAGCTAGGGAGACACATGACTATAAGGTATCTGCCCTGCAGGAGTCTGCAGTCTAGCTCTGGAGACAAGAAAAACATAAAAAGAAAGATGAAAAATCTGAAAGTACAGAGGATCTCAAAGAATGTGGTAAATCGTAAAATTAACAATACAGATTTGTGTTCCTCAATATGCTACCAATGTATTACCAGCATTAGAATTTTTGGGAGTGCGGTCCAGCATCTTTTTAAACATGTTTATCAGCTGATTCATTATGAACATTCATGCATTCATGTTTCAGCTTTCTTCACTGGTATAAATAATACCCAGAATGACTTTAGGAAGGAAAGCTCTAAGAGACTCAATTTTTTTCCAAATCTATCTAAACTATTTTCTGGTGTTTTCCTCATTTTGCTTTTAAGAACAACGTGAGAATTCAGATTTAAATAGCACGCAAAGATGGCTTTAACTACAAATGATACTCTAGTTTAAAACAATTTCTTATGGTGAAATCCTAATTTAAAAAATTCATGATAAACTGTTAGCAACTTACCAACCTAGTACTTTGCTGACCGAAAATCAATGTACAAACAATGTATAAGGTCACATTTATGAACAAATTGATGATCTAAATATGATTATACTGCCACCTAGTGTCCAACTTTTAAAGTGATGAATTCAAACTATAAGGATTTCTTAAAGAAAACCCACAAAAGCTACAGAACCAATAATTTCATGGTAGGAATGACAAAGCTTTGCTCTAAAAACTGGCCCTGTTTTAAAGATCATTACCAATATCTTAAAGAGCACCAATAAAATGATACAACCCATGCCAAATCAAAATGCTTCATATAAAAAATCTTACAATTCAAATAAGGAAAGAGTCAATTAAACAAAACTATTTATATGTTGAATAGCATTAAAAAATAGCCACAAAAATTGGTAATAATCTAAATTACAGGAGAGACTAAATATTACATAGCCATTACAATATTAAAAGGGAAAAAAAAAACTTTAAATATGTGGCAAATTGTATTTTCTAAGAGACGGCCACAATAATATCTCCCATCCACATGTTCTTCTGCAACATGACCTTGTCATGGTCACACTGAGGCAGAGACTATTTCTCCACCCACTCCAATCCAGGTGGGCCCTAAGACTGCTTTAACCAAAAGAATACAGAAGTGAATGTCAGTTCTAAGCATAGCCCTTAACCACCCTGATCCAGCTTCCACTTTTTCTCTCAAAACACTTGCTTTGGGATATTTCATTTGGAAATCAGCCACTATGTACAAGAAATGACAACTCTGAGAAAACTACAGAGAAGCCGTGGAGGATGAGACCATGTCAGGAGGCCAAGAAGTACAGGGGTGCCAGCAATGCAGGTGAAAAGCCATCAAGGAAGTGGATCCTCCAGGCCTAGCCTATGCCACATGGGAAAAAACAACTGCTTGGATGAGTCCTTCCCAAATTCCTGACCCATAAAATCATGAGCAAAATAAGTTAGGGGTAGTTTGCTATATAATTGTTACTAAAACAGAAGTCAGTTCTTGGAAGAGAGGTGCTGCTGTAAGAAAAATCTGAAACGTGGCACTGGTTTGGGGCTGGTTGGTGGGCCTCAAGGAGACTACGAGTGAAGGCTTAAAGGACAGTGAGAAAATTATTAGAGGCTGGAGAAAAGGTAGTCTATATGATGTAAAATAAAAACAATTTTTGTATTGTGAATTAGTTCATTAACAAAAGCGGTACTAACAGGCTCTCCTAGTTGCCTGACTCATTTGAGAGAGGCAATACATGCCTCTGAAGATGACAGTCATGAGTTTCAAATTAAGGAGAATCAGTGACAACAGGCAGTCTTAAATTTCAACCAGAAGTTAAACATTAATAAAGTACAGGACTGTCAAAAACAATTTTGAGTTTCAGTTTCTAAAGTTGTATGGTGATTATTTAAATCAAAGACTATTCAAAATGTTTAAAACTTGTCAAACAGTAAACATCACCTCTGATAAATTAGCTCAGTACTAGCATATTCAAAAAATAAACATGGCATGATATAAAAAGTTTCAGACAATGTAAAACTTTATGGCAAGCATAATCAAACCATGTATCAGGATCAGTTATTAGGAAACTTACAATGTTTGTTGCCTGAATTCAGATCTCAATGAACACCAAAATCTCAAATATAAAAAAAGATACAAATTTCATGCTCTTAGTGGATTGCAGAATATTTGCCCAGCTTGGTTTCTTCTATGTCTCCTCAGCATAATTAATAGGTTTAACGGGTTGAACTGTGTCCCTTCTCAAAAGATATGTTCAAGTTCTAACCCCTGGAAGCTGTGTACGTGACTCTACTGGAAAAACCTTTTTTTTTTTTTTTCCAGATATAACTAAGATAAATTAAGAGGAGGACATACTGGATTAGGGTGTCCTTATAAGAAGAGAGGACACAGAGAGAAGAAAGACATGTAACAAGAGGCAGAGATCAGAGCGATGCAGCTACAAGCCAAGGTATGCCAAGGATTGTGGGCAACCACCAGATGCTGGAAGAAGCAAGGAAGATCTCTTCCCTATAGCTTCGCCTTGCTGACACCTTAATTTTGAACTTCCTTCCTCCAGAATTGTGAGAGAATAAATTTCTATTGTTTTCAGCCACTCAAGTTTGTGGTAGTTTGTTACAGCAGCCCTGGGAAATAAATACATATGGTAAAAGGCTGAATTGAGCTGACAACAGAGCACATGCCTTTAAACCAGCAAGATAATGCAAATCCAAAAACATAAAATGCAGTTTAAACTTGTAATTGATAGAGAAAAATAATATATATAAACACACACATATGTATGTATATGTGTATGTATGTGTGCATATGTATTTCCTTTAACTGCCAATCATGGAGTATCATGTTCAATTAAGCTATTTTCAACTTAATTTCCTTGATGACATTCTTGGCAAAATACAACATTTTAGCAGACTTTTATTTGGTCATGAAATGGATTCTTCACTTGCAGGACATCGTACCATACATTTAACAATAAATATCTGTGAATTCAGTTTTATTTTAGTTTTATTTTGTTTGCATGAGAAGAACTAATATCACAGGTATTAACAGAAACTAAAGAAAGGAAGTTTGATCAGATTATATTTTATAATTTTCAAATCTTAAAATTAAGTGTAGGAGCTTTAGGTGAAATAAAATATAGGTAGTTATAACACTTGTGTTCTAGATTAATAAGTAAACAAAGCATAAATAAAAAGAAAGGTTCATATAGCAGAAAAATGCAAATAAAACTGAGGGATTCCAACACAAAAAACAGCAAATAAGCTTTGTGAATTACACCTTTCTTTCCCAGTTGGTTAATCTTACCCACTCTCTTACTGGTTAAAATGAATGAATGGACAGACTGGAAATATACTGGAAGAATTTTGCACTACTTCTTTTTAAATGGCTACAGAACTCAGGAGAGCCAAAAAGCCGAAATTATCTTTAATTTTATGTCTCTGCTTCACCTTTACACCTTATCAGTTTGATCTTAAATACTCTGGAAGTATTTAATCCTCTCATTTAACTCTGGGATTGGCAAATATTTTCTGTAAGGGGCCATCCAGTAAATATTTTAGGCTTTGTGGATCAAGAGGCAAAATTGAGGATATTATGTAAGTACCTACATAAAGAGGAAAAAAAAAACCAAATTTTTAATTGATGAAATTAAAAATATACTAATAATTGAGTACAGTTTATTATAATACACATCTAACTAATAAGAAGAATGGAATTCTCTTTTGTGGATAACATTTCACTTAATTAGAGTTCAAAGTTAGTGTTCCCATCATCAAAATTGTTCACAAAGGTTCATGTGTCAATGCTGATGTGTAACAAGATTTTCTGTATTTCATCTTTGAAAATGTCTTTTCACAGATAGGTACTGCCAAATACTGGTATTAATCCATAAGCATAAGATTTTAATCGTGCATAGTCACTGCTTGGACTACATATATATATTATAGAATTTTGTTATTTTTTTCTCTTGGCATTTATCTGCCTTTACCATGCAGATTAATCACTTCCAATTCAAGATTAGGTAAGAAGTTCCTTAAGTGCAATTAAATGGATTTTGAAATACGAAAATTTCTCTTGCTTTGGCATCACAATCTGAAAAATACTGCTGAAATCGAAGTTTGAGCTCATAAAATAAATCCACTGCAAATCTGTATGGGAATGAAGATATGGCATATTATTTTTAACTTTTAACAGCACTGTACATGTAATAAAGCAATATGACATTACTTGTGATTCAATGTTTGTTTTGCACTGGTTTGCCTTGTGTACTTTTAGGTTGATTTCATTAAAAATCATCAGCAAATGTGCAGCAAAAGCTAACTTCCAAAGCCATTTAGTGGTTGAGGGCAGTACTGGTTCAGGAAAATTTCAGTCTTGGCCCCGAGCTTGAAAAAAGAAAAATCGCAATAAAAAATGTGCCATAGCTAGGCTACCAAATTGCTGAGTAGTAGGGTAAGTCCCAGACATTCAGCTTCTATTCCTGACAAAACATTAACAGAACTGATGTTGGTTAAGATCACAAGAGTGAATGAAATTCACTGTTCACTACTGAACTACTGGTTCAACAACACAGGGGAGAATAAAGTATTTTCTACAGAATACCTGCTGATGAATAATCCAATGAATAACCATAGGCTTTAAATACTTTACATTTTTACAATCATCATAAATTTGTCCAAGTCTTCTGCTCCACTAATATTTTTACACCCATCAGTTCCAACACTTCACAGGTTGTAATGAATAATTATTTTCTCAACTTCTTTGAAAATAATCTCTCCTTTAGTTGTTCCATGCATACAGTGCTTAGAGGCTAACTCTTTAGTTGCTTCAAACTCAAGAATGACTCCTTGAATAACTAAGCAGTATCAGTAACATTTGCTAACTCATCAACAGCCAAGGAAAAATACTTGAAATCATTGGCCTTGATTTTTAATTGACTTATTGACGTTGCTTCCCATGTCTTCAACTCTTCAAGCGACTACTCTTGCTAAAAGTCCAAAAGTCTTAAGTTTTCTCTACACACATTTCTTCAGCTGCTGCAATCAAACCAAAATTGACTAACTCACCATTGGCTTTCCCTGCTTGGCCTACAAACGAGTCACTCAAAAATATAATTTAGCTGCAGCCTCATTATCATATCTTATTTTGTGATGAACTTTTCTAACTTTTCTGACCATTGTTTTGTTGAGCTCGGAATATTGTGATGAGTGCTTGGTTGGATGTCAATGTTTATTGTATTCTTCCATAATAAATACAATAAATACAATGCTTTGTCATTTAATTTGATAAAATAATCTATATTCCACTGTGCGTTAAAAACACAATATTCAAAGTACACTTTTTTTTTCCTTGTTTTGACATTACAGGTAAGACCATGCATGGCACTCAAAATGCTGTAGAGTTATAACTTATCATGGGGATTTACAGTGTGCTGAGCAGCAGTATGAAGTGGTAATGAGAAAGCCACATACTGTCCCTTCTATTACAACTACTAAATGCTTTGGTTGTCATGTGAAAGCACTTACAGACAATACATAAGCAAATGAGCATGGCTGTGTTCCAAGAAAGCCTTATGAACACTGAAATTTGAATTTCATGTAATTTTTATGTGTCCCGAAATATTATTCTTGATTTTTTTCCAACCATTTAAAAATGTAACAATCGCAGCACCTAGGTAATATAAAAACAGGTGATGAGCTATAGTTTGCTGACCCCAGGCTGAACTCATTTATTATGAAAGATGATACAGGATAGAAATCTGGCTCCTGTGAAGACTCTGGAGCCAGACTCCATACTTAAACTTTAGTTTCCTCATCTGTAAAATGAAGATAACATTGGTAATTATCTCACAGGTTTCTTCTGAGGATAAACTGAGTGAATATGTAAATCATTTAGAGCAGTGCCAAGCATATAGTAAATGCATTAACAGTTAATATTATGTACTGAGTAGAATACAACTGCTAATAGATCTCAGTTCCTACTAGCAACTTTTTATGCTTTAAGGTTCCCAATGATGAAGGGCGTGAGGCAAGAAACCTACTTGGATGAACACAGCATATATCCTCCAAGTTAATACACTTTCACCGCAGATGACCACCAATACTGTTATACTTCCCATGATCCTACTAGCACTCTCACTCCTAAATAATTCAAATTGCCAAGTACTATTCCTATTCTCAGGTGCTAAGTATATTTCTAAACAGATCATTTATATTCCACAGTTGTGCAGCACACCTAGATTAATGAGCAAGTAGGAGTAACAGTGAAATCCTAACAAGTGGTATTATTGGCAATAATAATTTTATACTAGAAATAGAAAATGATTTCATATCCATATGAAAAATACAACAAACCTTTTTTATTAAAAGTCCTTGAATGCGTGTGTAAAGGTGGTGGAAAGGGCAAGCTCAGAGTCACATATGCCACAAGGAGGAAAGTTGGAGGTTAAAAGATGGGAATGTATAAAACAGTGAATCATTGTGGGGGATGATGTCTGTGATTAACTATACAAATATTAGACATCTCTCTCACAAACTAGAACAAATGCATGACACTATAACTCAAAGTTAATAATAGAGAGGTTTCTACCATCAGTTTGTTCAAACAACACAATTACATGGAATTTTGAACAGGAAGTGAAATATGGTAGGTCTGTATAGGTTAGAGTGAAATAGCAACACATCCTAATGTAATTTGGGTGGAGAATAAAAATATATATCTGTGCCCCCCCAAGGACCTGGGCGAGGATGCAGAGATGATGGTCCTCCTCATCTGGATTGTTGCTAATATTTGCACATACACTGGGGACTGACAGCTTGACATGCTGAGCCCTCTGTCTTGGGGCTTGCCCCATGAAGCTTGTTACTGCAAAGGAGAGGCTAAACTGCTTATAATTCTGCCCAAGTGTCTCCCCCAAGTGCCTCTTTGTTGCTCAGTTGTGGCCCTCTCTCTATGTGTCACCATAGCAGGTGATCTCACTGCCCTCCCCCCATGTGGGATCTGACTCAGAGGGGTATCAATCTCCCTGCAACACAAGATATGATTCCCAGGGATGAATCTGGACTCAGCATTGCAGGATTGAGAACATCTTCTTGATTAAAAGGGGAATGTGAAATGAAATGAAATAAAGCATCAGTGGCTGAGAGATTTTAAATGGGGTGGAGAGGTCACTCTGGTGGACATTGTTATGCACTATATAGATATCCCCTTTTAGATTTTAATGTATTGGAATTGCTAGAAGTAAATAACTGAAACTACCAAACTCCAACCTAGTAGCCTTGACTCTTGAAGATGATTGTATAACAATATAGATTACAAGGGCTGACAGTGTAACTGTGAAAACCTTATGGATCACACTCCCTTTATTCAGTGTGTGGATGTATGTGTAGAAAAGTGAGGACAAAAACTAAATGAAAAATAGGGTGTGATGGAGGGATGATTTGGTTGTTCTTTATTTTTATTTTTTATTCTTATTCTAATTATTTCTAGTATAAAGAAGATGTTCAAAAATAGATTGTGGTGATGAATGCACAACTATCTGATGGTACTGTGAACAGTTGATTGTACACCATGGATGATTTTATGGTATGTGAATATACCTCAATAAAACTGAATTAAAAATATAAAAAAAAAAAAAAAAAAAAAAAAAAGTCCTTGAATGCAACTCAGAACAGACATATCTTTGTAACTCTGAACTAAATCATGATCACTTCATTTCTAAAGTATACAAACCCCACAAAAGTTGGATTACATTTATTCATTATTTCATATGGATGTGTGTCACCCCACCCCCACCCCCCAGCCGCCCCACCGGAATCTAAGTACAAAGGAAAATGCTGCAGGCCTTTTCTTTTCTTTTGGATCAGCTGTTTCAATTTTAGTTTTTAAAGTTCTCTCTCATCCCACAGTATGAAATATATGCAGCACTTGGATACACAATAAAGTATGGTTATCTCTGTATGACTTATTTTACTCTTACTTGTTTTCACTTCCTTATTCTCTTTGTTTTACAATAAACATGAATTACATGTGGAAAAATAGTAAAAATGCATTCATTAAAGGACAGTTTGGAAAATATACAAATGCCAAGTATCCAAAATACTGATTTTAGTTTAAACCATAATAACTACTCACCCACAACCAGGCCACATTCAGGACAGATCATATCACCAGCTCTGTAGTCCTCCACTAAAATTGCATCAGGATGATTTGGACATGTAACTCTTGGAAGAGCATCCAAACTAAATGAAAAAAAAAATGTATTTTTATATCCTCCCAATCAATGTTAACAAAGGAGTCTTCTGGGTTTAAAAAAAGAAAAAAAGGAGAATTTTGAAAACTTTTCCAATACTGTACATTCATAATGCATACATTTAAGCTAAGTTTTCAAAGTAAACATCCAGTTGGGTTCCTTTATATTATAGCTAGTAACAAAACAGGTAGATTTCATTGGAACTATGTTTATTAGTTATTGGTCTGCTGACACAGATGGCTTTCAAAACTTACATAACTTACATAAAAACTTACATAAAAGACAAAAGTGTTTCTCCTCTTAACATGCAGGCTACTAAGATTCAAAAATATTTTGATTGGTATAGAATGATTAGCTATCATAATAACCTACGACATTTAAAACTAAACATCCAGTTTGTCTTTTGCCACTAATTTCTCTGATTAGAGAATATACTTTAAGTTTGTATTATTAAACTAAGATACCTTAGTAATACAGTTAAAACAATACACTGAACCAAATAGGTATATAAATGAGTGATGGTAGAGGTGGCTCTGCTGACTTAAGACCTTACGATTTCATTTAGTCAAGAGTTAAGTTTTTAAACTTTCAAGAAATGGTTTCAGAAATGACTTTTTAAACTACTTGTGGTATCAACAATTTACTCAGTTATTTTATTTTGAACAATAAAGCAGTTTGGGAAAAGACAATTAGGTCTAAGTGACTTGAAAGACAATTTAAAAAGTGAAGAAATTTAACACAGATTTAGTAATTATTAAGTGACAAATTTAACATGGATTTAATAAGCTTCTAGGGGGTATGACCTTAAAATCACAAATGTCACCTTAAATAAGCCTTGAAATAATTCAGGAGATGGTTATGTTGTCGCCCCACAAATAGACATCTAAAAGATAAAATCAACCATTCTAAGAGTATGTAAATAAGTATTTGTGGCTTTGGTTTCTCCTGCTAGCACACATAATTCAGAATGCTAACTCTCAAATAACTTAGAAGATGGTATCCACTATAAAACTATTAAAATAATCCATACTCCCCCAAGATTTATACATTCAAGTTAACCAAAATATGTTTTGGGTCTTCCTGATGGGAAAATATGCTTATACCATAAATTCCTGTTAGGAAAATATCTTAATAAATTATGACATAAATAAAATGTTAAGCAGTTAGTATAAATTATGGAAAACTATGTAGAAATAAAGAGAAAATGTTAGCAGAGTAACATAATTACAAATGATGAGAATGGGCAGCCAAGTGGAACATAACTTACAAAGGACTGATCTGGTAGTACTTCTGCACCATTAAAAAGTAAACAGAGTATCCTGTAGTAGTTATATAATTCTATATAACAATATGAAAACATATTTCTTAAAAATAGGCTAAGTAAAAGGAGTAAGGTTGAAATTCTATATAACATGGAAAAGGTATGAACTGCAGTTACATGCAACAACATGGATGAATCTCAAAATACTGATCAAAAGAACTAGACCCAGAGAAATACCTTTTGGATGATCCCATTTATGCAAACTTTAAAGCAGGCAAAACAAACCTATGGTTTTAGAAGTCAGGACATGGTTATCTTTGGAAAGGAGTAATGACTGAGGATACAAGAGAGGCTTCTGTGGTGCTAGTGGTACTTGATTTCTTGTCCTGGATGGTAGCTACGTCCATGTGTTCACTGTGTAATAACTGAGCTGTGCACTTAAAATTTATGTGCTACCTTCAATAAAAAAGATAGAAGCAAGGTTATGGACACTGGCTACATTAGGCCACTTTCTGGAGGGAAGGAAGGCAAGAACATACATACATGTTTTTAAAAGCACAGTATCTCTAGGCAAACACCAGGCAATTGGTAACAATGGCTGCTTTGGAGAATCAGATGACCAGGAGCCAGTGAGGGAGGGAGGAAAACTGCTTTTCAGTGTATTCTCTTTTCTACTTTTGATTTTGTACTGTTTGCGTTAGCTATCCAAAATAGAATGAAATCATGCTGAAGTAGTCAACTTTTAATCAAATTATGTACAAGAGTAATATAAAAGAGAAACCACACAACTAGTTGGGGTTGGGTGGAGGAAGTAAGGCAGAGAAACAATAGGGAAGGAATGGAGAAAACACTACCACATACATTAAAACAATTTAGACTACCTAAGGTGCCAGTTAATCCTAAACCTCATTTTATAGCTACCACTTATTGGGTGTCTTCTATACGTCTAGTGCTATACATATATTATTTTTAATCTTCACAATCCTGCAAGATAGGCATTATCTCCATTTTAGATAATGCTTAGAAACGACTTGCCCAAAGTCATCAAAATAATAAGAGGTGGAACTTAGATTTGAGCCCAGACTTGTGCTCTTTTCCATGAGAACTACAGGCAATTTCGTAGCTTTGTGATAGCACATCTTCCTCAAGAAAAAAAAAGCTAAAAAGAGAAATATTAACACTGACCTTTCTTTGTTCTCACTAGTAAAAGAAAAACTTTAGAGATACATAAGTGCAAGGGCACATAAATTTAAGAGCTGGAAATGTCTAGAAAAAACCTTTTAATTAAACTTTAGAACAAATTAAGAAACTAATGACACTCAAAGATAATCTGCGAGCAACGAATGTCAAGTGAATTTACTATGATCTGAACTATTTCAATACTGCAACACATTTTACAAATAAATTTTCTTGTTCTAATATACTTTATGCAAAAGCAATGCCCAAATATGACATTTACCTCCAAGATCTACTGTCATGAAAGAGTATAAGTTGTATTTGGGTGATTCTGGGGAGCTAAAGTTTTCCATCTACCTGTGTACCTACTTGACAAAACCACACCCAGACAGAATGATTGAACATTCAATCATAGAATTATAATCAGTAAACAAGAGTGTCATTAGCCTTAAGAGTTCTTTCTAAACAGGCTATTGGCTAAAGCTGCTCCCCTTTTAACCTTTTTTTTTAATACAGTTAACATAAAATGGTAAGTCTTGGCAGTTACCAGAAAGGACCTAGACTTCTCCAGCTTACTATTTTATGCGCAATAGTTTTTATTGGAACACAATTCCAGGGATAACAATAGATTCACATTAATTATAGCAGAACGGCCTTCCAGAAATGAGTGAGGAATTAATTTGATACTTTTAATACGTTTTGAGTTAACTAGATGTCAAATGGAAAATAGGTATCTTGGGTTCTAATTAGCTATTCTAACACTACCTTAAAAAAGTCAACATTGGCATGACTCAGTTTACACGTATGCAAAAATACTAATATCTACCTCACAGGGGTAATGAGAGATATAATTAGGGTCTGCACGCATTTTTTTAGGTCACAAGATTAAAGGCTGCCTCCCAAGGGCACTGCATGCATTTCCTGTAGATACCGGCATACTACATTTAAAAAATGTGTAAGGAGTAACTTCCCAACATAATGAAAGAAATTTCCTGCAGGCAAGATTTTCGTCAGGAGTATCCAGAAGGCGCTATTTGTAAGGAAATCCTTTAGACGAGAACTCATTAACCATTCTGATATACCGTATCTCCCACTTCGGAGCGCCGCTGGGATGGTAAGCAGTTTCCATCCGGCTTACCAATGCTGACGTTCTCCACTCTCAATCTGTCAGATCGAGAGACCTGGATCTAACCCTTTCCCGCTCCTTGGAAAAGAAGACACTTAGGCTGGTTGAGCCTTAGGTGGAAAAACAAACGTAGACAAAATTGACAAGAAGGGGGAGCGAGGGGGAACGGTAGAAATCTAGGCAAGAGGAAAGGCCACCGGCTGGAAACACTGGGGTTCACAAAGGGTGGTGCCTGGTTGAGAAGACGATCCTACAAAGGAAGACACAGGACGCTGACACTATAATGTCAACAGCTCGGTACCTTTCTGCGACACCCCTGACAGGTTTGCCGTCTTGAAGTACCTTTGTCCGGATCCGCCAGCCAGTTCGGCCGCGCCTCCCGGGTATTTCCCAGTCGCTTCGCCCGACGCGGCCATCCGGGTGACCGCCTACAAACCCCTGGAGCTCGCCTCCCGCCCCTCAGCTAGCCGGCCGAGGCCGGACATACTAACCGGCTGGTAGACGCCATCTTCACGGCCACCGCGGTTCCAGGAACAACCACCACCCAGAAAACAGGAAGCGATTGTGACGAAAAGACTCTAGGAGACGGGCTTTTATAGGCGAGTCGCTCACGCAGTCGTACTAGGGCGCGGCTACGGGTCGTGAGAAAGGCCAAGAAAAATGAGATCCCGTACTCCACGTGCTTCGAGCTTTCTTAATTTTCTCTTCTGTTTCTGAATTTTACTTTGTTGCTGGGCGAGTTAACAAAACTGTCTAGGGAAATTCCCTTGAAAAAGGGCTACCTCTCGGAACTGCCCTCAACCTGTGTTAAAATACGAAGAAAACTCCGACTTCTTTGTGGATACAAAGCCCAGATCATCGAGGGTTAACCCCTCCTCGGGGAGTCAGTTACTCCAGTTTGACTAAACTTCTTGATTGCCCCAAGGGTTGATTCTTTCTCATTAAGTAATTTGGAGTAAAAAGAGAAATTCACTTAGATTAGCCAGAACAGGTGTCAGTTCAGGCTCTGCCTTCTGCTAACATGCTGTGCCTTCTTAGGCAGGTCTCTTACCCCATCAGTGCAAGGGTTAATAATATCTGCTTTACATAAACCCTCGTAGAGTTGGCAGGAGATTGAACAAAAGCACGTGAGAGCATTCAGCGGCTTCTGAGGCAAGAATATATGGGTCCTGCCAGGATCGTTTTTCATGGTCTTTGCAAATTTCATTCATAGTTCAAGTATGAGAACTTGGTAGAACTTCTAGATAACGCCAAGTGTACCTAAATTTGCTAAGTAGCCAAACTAAAGGCTGAATACCACTTTGCGGGGAACACACCACCCTGGACCCTGTGGTGAGAGAGTGCTCGGCAGTTTCTATGGGGATAAGAACTTAGGATATGCTTTGTTCATTTGGGGATGACGCTTAAATGCCACTGAGTATTCATTGTATTCTTGAGAAGATGGGAAACACTTCCTTAGAAAAGGAGGAGGGGGCAGGAGTTTAGAAACTGAAATCTAGATGGGGATGGGGGAGCATGCTTTCTTTTTTTCCAGTCTTCCATTGTGTCATTTAAAAACGAGACTGGCTCTTGTGGATTTTTTTGTTTTTTGTTTTTCTCCTTTAATGTTTGAGAAAGTTTCAAAACTGCCCATCAATTTCAGCTGTGCCAAGTGCCACCAGGACAGGTTTTGAGGGTGTTCTCCCCCAATTGGGTAAGGAGTTTTCATGGTAGAGTAGCTTGGCTATGGAGAAAAGGAGGGAGAAGAGGCAGAGGGTGACTCGGCATCACCTGTTTTTCTAAAATATAAAATGCTTTATACTCCTAATAAATGATTTTTAAAAGTCTGTAAACCACCTGAACTTTTTTTTTTTAAAACAACTTTATTGAATTCACCCATTTTAAAGTATACAATCCAATGATTTTTAGTAATTTTATTGAGTGGGTGCAATACAGTTTTAGAACATTTCCATCACCCAAATAAGATCCTTCATGCCAGTTTGTAGTTCATCCCCATTCCACTCTGCAGCCCAGGAACCACTAATCTACATTCTGTCTCTATAGATTTGCTTTGTCTGGACTTTTCATGTAAATGGAACCATATGATATGCTGTCTTTTGTTTCTGGCTTCTTCCATTTGGCATAATATTTTGAAGGTTCATTAGATTTATCTCATTACCTCCCTTTTGGAAACTGTGATTTAGAAGTGTCTATTATAGGTCTGTCTGGTTGGTGATGTTGGAGAAGATGGCAATTTCCTAACCTAAGCGAGGTTTGACAAATATTTGTTTGGAAATTATAAGACATATTCTGCTAGACTAGAAAGAACCGTGTATTCAGTGAAATCTATGACTAGGTCTCACTGGACTCCTTCAGGAATGGGATGAGACCCCTAGAATATTAGTCAAGTCTCATGTGCTTGGTGGCTAAGGGGCCGTGATTTTAAAACATGTATGAAAATGGTCAAACACAAAACAAAAGTTAGAGGGGATAACTCAATGATTCCCCTTATGCCCATCAGCCAGATTGATCAATTATCAAGATTTTGCCACATTAGTTTCATGTTTCTCTTCCTTCTTTTTTTTCTCTTTGCTAGAATATTTTAAAACAAATCTCAGATATCAGTTCAACCCATATATATTTTAGTGCGCATTTCTTTAAAAACGTGGTCTTTTAAACACTTTCCAGATAGCAATATAATACTTACAAAATTACCAATGACATTTTTACATACCAAGTTTTCAGGTGGCCACTGTCCTGGGCCTGCTCCTTGATGGTTTGGTTTCACCAGGCAGAACAGTGTGGCCCTGCTGAAGCTGAGGCAGTGCAAGCCTTCTAGTAGCAATGAGCTCTGGAAGCCATCTTTCACACCCCTTCTCTTTCCCACAGAGGGTGCCTATGTTGTAAGATCCAGAAGCAAAGATACTGGGAAGGCAGCAGAGCATCACAGAAACTAGAGATCAATTTTGACTGCTCATTTTTCAGAAGCTGACTTTATTACATCTGGATCTAATTTTTTCTTTTTCCTTTTTCCCCAAGTAGAATAAATCTCTAGCATATAGGTTTTTCAGAACAGATTTCCAGGACATTATTCTTAAAAATAGAAGAGACCTTCACACTCCTAACCCTGTGGGATAGAAGCTTGGTGACAGGGAGTGAGAGAGGGAAAAGAGAAAGCACCTTGTGGGGCAGCAAGAACTGGTTGAGTTCTTTGCAGTAAGCCTGATGTTCTTATTTATCAGGCGCTCTGCCAGTCACCTCACATTCATTATCTTATCGACTCCTTAGTTATCTTGCCAGGCAAGTATTATTATTCTTCCTCTGAAAGCTTAGAGAGGTTGAGTAAGTAAACTGCCCAGGATCACAGAGTAAAGTAGTGGTATAGGCAGTATTCAAAGTAAGGAGTGACTGATTCTAAGGTTTTCCTGCTTCTATACATGCATACTAGGTAACTGTTACTGTAAAACTATATTTTAGGCCTAAATTACTGTGCCCTGGGAAATTCAGACTACTCTTGTACAAGTGATCACTGTCCTTTTGATTTATAGTAAGGGCTATAAAGCTTTATTTAAATTCTGGTAGCAGACGTAATAATAAAAACAATCATGGTATTAACAGCAGCAAACACATATGGTGCTAACTGTGCCAGATAAGATTTTAAAGTTTTACATACATTAACTCATTTAATAGTTGTATACTATTATTATCCCCATTTTAAGATGGAGAAATTGAGGCACAGAATGATTAAGCAACTAGCCTGAAGTCACACAGCTAGTAAAAAGCAGAGCAGTGATTTGAACACAGGCAATTTGGCTCCATAATCCATGCAATATGTCTCATAATAGCAACTTAATATATAGAAATTCTGATTTAAAGACTTTAAAATTGGGGAAATGGATTCAATAAGCAGTATACCCGCAGCAATCCTGTGGACTTGATTTTATGGGTCAGCTGTGACCTAAAATATTCTGGCCAGCTGTCCACACAGGGACACTTGTATTTGTGGCCCATGTGCTACATAAACTGAAATGTGCCTGGCTCATATCCCATAGCTAAACTTACTTGCATATGTGATCTTGAATTTAACTTTTCCATTTGCTTTTTTATTGATTTATTTGAAATCTTTGGCTTCCAAGAATTGGTGACTTGTCCCGTTTGAGTATAAATCCAGCTTTTCACTGGGAAAAGCCAGTAGCTTCTCCAAGTGCTAAGAAGCTGAATGTGGACTTAAAACATTAATAATCTAAAAATAGAAAATATTAAATGCCAGTTATCTCCTTACAGAATCAGAGAGGAAGATTGCTAGAAATTAATTCACTTTCTAATTCACTATATTGTGTTCAGTGAGCTGTAGTTTTCTTCTAAATTTTTAAGTTACTCTGGTAACCACAAGACAAAATAAACAACAAAAACCCATCCCCCTAAAGAGTTCAGATGAATAGTTTCTGACTTTTAAAATGATTATTTTTTCAAACATGTCATTTTGTGTTACATGACTTCAAAAGTCTTGCTGCTCTATATAATATTGTTTTGTTATGTCTTGAAACTATTGTTTCCCCCATTTTACAACAATTTCTAGTTTTATAATAAAACATGGGAATATTGAATGATATATGAGACTGTATTGCCTAAAAATGTTTTCAAGTGCATTTATTTTAGCCTAGGTAAGGTTTGCCTCTAAGTCCTACTACTGATTTTCAAGTGCCTTGATGAGCCCTGGAGAAAAATGAGAAGATGGAACATGCTTCTATTCATATGACCTGTTACTTGATCCTTCATTAAAGACTGAATTTTAACATTATAAGTTTGTTGTTTCCATGAAAGTCACATTTTCAATGACTTATTGTGTAAAATGAGTAACTATTTATCTGTAATCTCATATTATTTAAGGCTTAAATTAAAAATTTGAAAGTACTGTGAGAAACAAGCACTATTCCTAAAAAGGAATAAACGCTCACCCGATTGTGGAGAAGAAACGAATTTATTCACAGTCTTGCAAGAACGGGCGCCCAACCAAAATGTGGGGGTTGGCGCACAGAACAATAGACCCAGCAGTATTTATTCCCTACACCTAACCGCAAGTCCCTCCCCTGTTTCTCCATTGGCTGGATACTTCAGAGGTTACATTCTATTCGACAAGCTTAACTAGCCGCCCAAATTGGAAACATTTGAAAAAAAGTCTCCTGTGCAAACTTGGAACATTTGAAACAAGTCTCCACCCCTCTTTCCTTTGTTCTTCCACTGCAGAGCCAGTCTGAGCTACTTTGGTAACAACTTATGAAGCTGTTTAAGGAAACTCTACCCTGAGTCTCCACCTTACAAGGACAGTAGATAGTGGGAGGATAAGCAGGGGGACTGACTGTGGATTACAGTTTGTCGTCTTAACCTTCTGCCAATTCCTTAACTGCCCCCACCCTGTGTGAAAGCTAAACTTAATCTAATTCTCACAACTCCCCCCTTTTTCTTTTAAACTCTTTTTAGCTTTCACATTTTAGTCTCTCACACGTTTGAAGAGCTTTCTCACATTTTAAAAATATCCGATTGTCAAAAGAACCAGGTAGATGTTTTAGTTACTCCTCCAGGAAAGTAGGTAGAAAGCCAGGAACTGCGTGGACTGGACACCACAGAGCAATCTGACTTTAGGCATACTTCATACAACACTCATGAAAATGTGGAACTGCTGAGATCAGCGAAATCTGTAAGTTTTTGTGGCCAGGGGAACCGCACCCCTCCCTGCCAGGCTCAGTCCCATGGGAGAAGGGGCTGTCAGCTCAGGGAAGGAGAAGGGAGAACTGCAGTGGCAGCCCTTATCGGAAACTCATTCTACTGATCCAAACTCCAACCATAGACAGACTGAGACCAGACACCAGAGAATCTGAGAGCAGCCAGCCCAGCAGAGAGGAGACAGGCATAGAAAAAAACAGCACGAAAAACTCCAAAATAAAAGCGGAGGATTTTGGGAGTTCTGGTGAACATAGAAAGGGGAAGGGCACAGCTCAGGCCCTGAGGCTCATATGCAAATCCCGAAGAAAAGCTGATCTCTCTGCCTGTGGACCTTTCCTTAATGGCCCTAATTGCTTTGTCTCTTAGCATTTCAATAACCCATTAGATCTGTGAGGAGGGCCCTTTTTTTTTTTTTAATCCTTTTTTCTTTTTCTAAAACAATTACTCTAAGAAGCCCAATACAGAAAGCTTCAAAGACTTGCAATTTGGGCAGGTCAAGACAAGAGCAGAACTAAAAGAGCTCTCAGACAAAAGGCAATAATCCATTGGCTGAGAAAATTCACTAAAAACCACAACTTCCCAAGAAAAGGGGGGTGTCCGCTCACAGCCATCATGCTGGTGGACAGAAAACAATCCTGCCCATCACCAGCCCCATAGCCCAGAGCTGCACAAGCAAACCAATGTGACAGAAGTGCTTCAAATAACAGGCACACACCACAAAACTGGGCATGGACATTAACCTTCCCTGCAACCTCAGTTGATTGTCCCAGAGTTGGGAAGGTGGAGCAGTGTGAATTAACAAAGCCCCATTCAGCCATCATTTCAGCAGACTGGGAGCCTCCCTACACAGCCCAGCAGCCCAGAACCACCTTGGGGGGACGGTACTCACCTGTGACATAGCACAGTCATCCCTCAACAGAGGACCAGGGGGTGCACAGCCTGGAAGAGGGGCCCACTTGCAAGTCTCAGGAGCCATACGCCAATACCAAGGACTTGTGGGTCAGTGGCAGAGACAAACTGTGGCAGGACTGAACTGAAGGATTAGACTATTGCAGCAGCTTTAAAACTCTAGGATCACCAGGGAGATTTGATTGTTAGAGCCACCCCCCCTCCCTGACTGCCCAGAAACTCGCCCCATATACAGGGTGGGCAACACCAACTACACACGCAAGCTTGGTACACCAATTGGACCCCACAAGACTCACTCCCCAACTCACCAAAAAGGCTAAGCAGGGGAGAACTGGCTTGTGGAGAACAGGTGGCTCGTGGACGCCACCTGCTGGTTAGTTAGAGAAAGTGTACTCCACGAAGCTGTAGATCTAATAAATTAGAGATAAGGACTTCAATTGGTCTACAAATCCTAAAAGAACCCTATCAAGTTCAGCAAATTCCAAGAGGCCAAAAACAACAGAAAATTATAAAGCATATGAAAAAACCAGACGATATGGACAACCCAAGCCCAAGCACCCAAATCAAAAGACCAGAAAAGACACAGCACCTAGAGCAGCTACTCAAAGAACTAAAGATGAACAATGAGACCATAGTATGGTATACAAAGGATATCAGGAAGACCCTAGAAGAGCATAAAGAAGACATTGCAAGACTAAATAAAAAAATGGATGATCTTATGGAAATTAAAGAAACTGTTGACCAAATTAAAAAGATTCTGGACACTCATAGTACAAGACTAGAGGAAGTTGAACAACGAATCAGTGACCTGGAAGATGACAGAATGGAAAATGAAAGCATAAAAGAAAGAATGGGGAAAAAAATTGAAAAAATCGAAACGGACTTCAGGGATATAATAGATAATATAAAACGTCCAAATATAAGACTCATTGGTGTTCCAGAAGGGGAAGAAAAGGGTAAAGGTCTAGGAAGAGTATTCAAAGAAATTGTTGGGGAAAACTTCCCAAATCTTCTAAACAACATAAATACACAAATCATAAATGCTCAGCGAACTGCAAATAGAATAAATCCAAATAAACCCACTCCGAGACATATTCTGATCACACTGTCAAACACGGAAGAGAAGGAGCAAGTTCTGAAAGCAGCAAGAGAAAAGCAATTCACCACATACAAAGGAAACAGCATAAGACTAAGTAGTGACTACTCAGCAGCCACCATGGAGGCGAGAAGGCAGTGGCATGATATATTTAAAACTCTGAGTGAGTAAAATTTCCAACCAAGAATACTTTATCCAGCAAAGCTCTCCTTCAAATTTGAGGGAGAGCTTAAATTTTTCGCAGGCAAACAAATGCTGAGAGAATTTGCTAATAAGAGACCTGCCCTACTGGAGATACTAAAGGGAGCCCTACAGACAGAGAAACAAAGAAAGGACAGAGAGACTTGGAGAAAGGTTCAGTACTAAAGAGATTTGGTATGGGTACAATAAAGGATATAAATAGAGGGAGGGGAAAAATATATATGACAAACATAAGCCAAAGGATAAGATGGCTGATTCAAGAAATGCCTTCACGGTTATAACATTGAATGTAAATGGATTAAACTCTCCAATTAAAAGATATAGATTCGCAGAATGGATCAAAAAAAAATGAACCATCAATATGTTGCATACAAGAGACTCATCTTAGACGCAAGGACACAAAGAAATTGAAAGTGAAAGGATGGAAAAAAATATTTCATGTAAGCTACAGCCAAAAGAAAGCAGGTGTAGCAATATTAATCTGAGATGAAATAGACTTTAAATGCAGGGATGTTTTCAGAGACAAAGAAGGCCACTACATACTAATAAAGGGGGCAATTCAACAAGAAGAAATAACAATCATAAATGTCTATGCACTGAACCAAGGTGCCACAAAATACATGAGAGAAACACTGGCAAAACTAAAGGAAGCAATTAATGTTTCCACAATAATTGTGGGAGACTTCAACACATCACTCTCTCCTATAGATAGATCAACCAGACAGAAGACCAATAAGGAAATTGAAAACCTAAACAATCTGATAAATGAATTAGATTTAACAGACATATACAGAACATTACATCCCAAATCACCAGGATACACATACTTTTCTAGTGCTCACGGAACTTTCTCCAGAATAGATCATATGCTGGGACATAAAACGAGCCTCAATAAATTTAAAAAGATTGAAATTATTCAAAGCACATTCTCTGACCACAATGGAATACAATTAGAAGTCAATAACCATCAGAGACTTAGAAAATTCACAAATACCTGGAGGTTAAACAACACACTCCTAAACAATCAGTGGATTAAAGAATAAATAGCAAGAGAAATTGTGAAATATATAGAGACGAATGAAAATGAGAACACAACATACCAAAACCTATGGGATGCAGCAAAAGCAGTGCTGAGGGGAAATTTATAGCACTAAACTCATATATTAAAAAGGAAGAAAGAGCCAAAATCAAAGAACTAAAGGATCAACTGAAGAAGCTAGAAAATGAACAGCAAACCAATCCTAAACCAAGTAGAAGAAAAGAAATAACAAGGATTAAAGCAGAAATAAATGACATAGAGAACAAAAAAACAATAGAGAGGATAAATATCACCAAAAGTTGGTTCTTTGAGAAGATCAACAAGATTGACAAGCCCCTAGCTAGACTGACAAAATCAAAAAGAGAGAAGACCCATATAAACAAAATAATGAATGAAAAAGGTGACATAACTGCAGATCCTGAAGAAATTAAAAAAAAAAATTATAAGAAGATACTATGAACAACTGTATGGCAACAAACTGGATAATGTAGAAGAAATGGACAATTTTCTGGAAACATATGAACAACCTAGACTGACCAGAGAAGAAATAGAAGACCTCAATCAACCCATCACAAGCAAAGAGATCCAATCAATCATCAAAAATCTTCCCACAAATAAATGCCCAGGGCCAGATGGCTTCACAGGGGAATTCTACCAAACTTTCCAGAAAGAATTGACACCAATCTTACTCGAACTCTTTCAAAACATTGAGGAAAATGGAACACTGCCTAACTCATTTTATGAAGCTAACATCAATCTAATACCAAAACCAGGCAAAGATGCTACAAAAAAGGAAAACTACTGGCCAATCTCCCTAATGAATATAGATGCAAAAATCCTCAACAAAATACTTGCAAATCGAATCCAAACACACATTTAAAAAAATCATACACCTGACCAAGTGGGGTTCATTCCAGGCATGCAAGGATGGTTCAACATAAGAAAATCAATCAATGTATTACAACACATTAAAAACTTGAAAGGGAAAAATTAAATGATCATCTCAATAGATGCTGAAAAAGTATTCAACAAAATCCAACATCTGTTTTTGACAAAAACACTTCAAAAGGTAGGAATTGAAGGAAACTTTCTCAATATGATAAAGAGCCTGTATGAAAAACCCACAGCCAGCATAGTACTCAATAGTGAGAGACTGAAAGCCTTCCCTCTAAGATCAGGAACAAGACAAGGATGCCCGCTGTCACCACTGTTATTCAACATTGTGCTGGAAGTGCTAGCCAGGGCAATCCTGCAAGACAAAGAAATAAAAGGCATCCAAATTGGAAAAGAAGAAGTAAAACTGTCATTGTTTGCAGATGATATGATCTTATATCTGGAAAACCCTGAGAAATCGACGATACAGCTACTAGAGCTAATAAACAAATTTAGCAAAGTAGCGGGATACAAGATTAATGCACATAAGTCAGTAATGTTTCTATATGCTAGAAATGAACAAACTGAAGAGACACTCAAGAAAAAGATACCATTTTCAATAGCAACTAAAAAAATCAAGTACCTAGGAATCAACTCAACCAAAGATGTAAAAGACCTATACAAAGAAAACTACATAACTCTACTAAAAGAAATAGAAGGGGACCTTAAAAGATGGAAAAATATTCCATGTTCATCGATAGGAAGGCTAAATTTCATTAAGATGTCAATTCTACCCAAACTCATCTACGGATTCAATGCAATCTCAATCAAAATTCCAACAACCTACTTTGCAGACTTGGAAAAGCTAGTTATCAAATTTATTTGGAAAGGGAAGATGCCTCGAATTGCTAAAGACACTCTAAAAAAGAAAAATGAAGTGGGAGGACTTACACTCCCTGACTTTGAAGCTTATTATAAAGCCACAGTTGTCAAAACAGCATGGTACTGGCACAAAGATAGACATATAGATCAATGGAATCGAATTGAGAATTTGGAGATACACCCTCAGATCTATGGCCTACTGATCTTTGATAAGGCCCCCAGAGTCACTGAACTGAGTCATAATGGTCTTTTCAACAAATGGGGCTGGGAGAGTTGGATATCCATATCCAAAAGAATGAAAGAGGACCCCTACCTCACCCCCTACACAAAAATTAACTCAAAATGGACAAAAGATCTCAATATACAAGAAGTACCATAAAACTCCTAGAAGATAGTATAGGAAAACATCTTCAAGACCTTGTATTAGGTGGACACTTCCTAGACTTTACACCGAAAGCACAAGCAACAAAAGAAAAAATAGATAAATGGGAACTCCTCAAGCTTAGAAGTTTCTGCACCTCAAAGGAATTTCTCAAAAAGGTAAAAAGGCAGCCAACTCAATGGGAAAAAGTTTTTGGAAGCCATGTGTGCCGGTTTGAGTGTATTGTGTCCCCCAAATGCCATTATCTTTGTGGTTTTGTGTGGGGCAGGCGTTTTGGTGATGGTTGGATTTGCTTGGAATGTGCCCCACCCAGCTGTGGGCAATGATTCTGATGAGATGTTCTCATGGAGGCGTGGCCCCACCCATTCGGGGTGGGCCTTGATTGGTGGAGCTACATAAATGAGCTGACTCGGGGGGAGGAAGAGAGTGCAGCTGGGAGTGATGTTTTGAAGAGGAGCAAGCTTGCTAGAGAGGAACGTCCTGGGAGAAAGCCGTTTTGAGGCCGGAGCTTTGGAGCAGATGCCAGCTGCCTTCCTAGCTAACAGAGGTTTTCCGGAGGCCATTGGCCATCCTCCGGTGAGGGTACCCGATTGCTGATGTGTTACCTTGGACACTTTGTGGCCTTAAGACTGTAATTGTGTAGTGAAATAAACCCCCATTTTATAAAAGCCTATTCATCTCTGGTGTTTTGCATTCTGCAGCATTAGCAAACTAAGACAGATTTTGGTACCGAGAGTGGGGTGCTTTTGCTGCTGAGTTTGCAAATACCAAACATGTTGGAACGGCTTTTTAAATGGATAAGGGGGAGTTTCTGGAAGAGTTGTGAGGAGCTTGATAGAAAAGGCCAAAACTGCTTTAAAGAGACTGTTTGTGGAAATATGGACTCTAAAGATACTTCTGATGAGGACTTGAACAGAAATGATGAATGTGTTGCAAACTGGAAGAAAGGTGATCCTTGTTTTAAAGTGGCACAGAATTTGGCAAAATTGAGTCCTGGTGTCATATGGAAGGAAGAATCTGGAAGCAACAACCTGGAATACTTAGCTGAGGAGATCTCCAGACTACGTGTGGAGGACGTATCCTGGCTTCTCCTTGCAGCTTATAGTAAAATGCGAGCAGAGAGAGATAAACTTAGAACTGAACTCTTGGGTTCAAAGAAACCAGAAGTTGATGGCTTGGAAAATTATAGGCTTCCAGGGGGTGGAATCCCAGAAGCTACAGCCCAAAGTGAGGATGTAACCAAACATGGAACCCAGCCGCCATTTCAGTACAAGCCAAGATTGGATAAGGAGTTAAGCAGAAAGGATTTGTGGAAACTCCTGTTGTCTGATGGCTTTGACCCTTGCATGCTTCATGCAAAGCCAATAGAATTTTTGCGAGATCTTTATAGACAGAGCCATTGCCGGTCTGGACTGGAGGAGACAGACAAGGAAAAAATTAAAGGAAAAATCTCTTCAAAGACAGAGCCATGGAGGTTGAGGTCTGGAGTCAAGAGGTTTCGGGCTGGGAGAGCGGAGCAGCCCACATGCATGGAAAGGGTGAGTTTGCCCTGGAGGTCGAGGGCGGGCTTTCCGCCTCGATGCTCTGGAAGAGTTTTGCCACCTCAGGTCCCAAAGAGGGTGGAGCACATTTCCAGGGAATTGGGGAGAGCCTGGCTGCCACCACACTGTTCTGAAGGGGTTGAGCGTGTGACCCGGAGATGGAAGGGAATCCGGGAGCTGCCCCGATGTTTGAGGAGGGTGGGGCCGAGAAGGTGGTCTCCCCAATGTGTGGAAATGTTGGAGCACTCACCTAAGTGTTTGGAGAGGAACGGGCTGCCGAAAAGGCCCTTGGGAAGGGTTAGGCTCCCACTCTCTCAAGCCCCAAGGATGCAACATTGTTCTGTAAATGACTCTTGGACTTTGAAATCTAATGGACTTTGTCCTGTGGGTTTTAGGAACTGTTTTGCTCCTGTTAACCCTGTTTTCCTTACTGTTTCTCCTTATGGCAATGGAAATGTTTATCCTATGAATGTCTCTCCTTTGTATATTGGAAGCACATAACTTGTTCTAGGTTCACAGATCCACAGCTAGAGGGGAATTATGCCTTAGAACTGACCAAGCCTAAACTGATTTTGATGGGATTTTGTACTTAACTTTTGTTACTGAAATGATTTAAGTTTTTGTGATATTGTGATGGAATGAATATATTTTGTATTTGGAAAGATAATGTCATTTTGGGGTTCAGGGGGTGGAATGTGCCGGTTTGAGTGTATTGTGTCCCCCAAATGCCATTATCTTTGTGGTTTTGTGTGGGGCAGGCGTTTTGGTGATGGTTGGATTTGCTTGGAATGTGCCCCACCCAGCTGTGGGCAATGATTCTGATGAGATGTTCTCATGGAGGCGTGGCCCCACCCATTCGGGGTGGGCCTTGATTGGTGGAGCTACATAAATGAGCTGACTCGGGGGGAGGAAGAGAGTGCAGCTGGGAGTGATGTTTTGAAGAGGAGCAAGCTTGCTAGAGAGGAACGTCCTGGGAGAAAGCCGTTTTGAGGCCGGAGCTTTGGAGCAGATGCCAGCTGCCTTCCTAGCTAACAGAGGTTTTCCGGAGGCCATTGGCCATCCTCCGGTGAGGGTACCCGATTGCTGATGTGTTACCTTGGACACTTTGTGGCCTTAAGACTGTAATTGTGTAGTGAAATAAACCCCCATTTTATAAAAGCCTATTCATCTCTGGTGTTTTGCATTCTGCAGCATTAGCAAACTAAGACACCATGTATCTGAAAAAAGACTGATATCTTGCATATGTAAAGAAATCGTACAACTCAATGACTATAGTACAGACAGCCCAATTATAAAATGGGCAAAAGATATGAAAAGACACTTCTCTGAAGAGGAAATACAAATGGCCAAGAAACACATGAAAAAAATGTTCAGCTTCACTAGCTATTAGAGAGATGCAAATTAAGACCACAATGAGATACCATCTAACACCGATTAGAATGGCTGCCATTAAACAAACAGGAAACTACAAATGCTGGAGGGGATGTGGAGAAATTGGAACTCTTATTCATTGTTGGTGGGACTGTATAATGGTTCAGCCACTCTGGAAGTCAGTCTGGCAGTTCCTTAGAAAACTAGATATAGAGTTACCATTTGATCCAGCGATTGCACTTCTCGGTATATACCCAGAAGATCAGAAAGCAGTGACATGAACAGATATCTGCACGCCAATGTTCATAGCAGCATTATTCACAATTGCCAAGAGATGGAAACAACCCAAATATCCTTCAGCAGATGAGTGGATAAATAAAATGTGGTATATACACACGATGGAATACTACAGGGCAGTAAGAAGGAACGATCTTGTGAAACATATGACAACATGGATGAACCTTGAAGACATAATGATGAGCAAAATAAGCCAGGCACAAAAAGAGAAATATTATATGCTACCACTAATGTGAACTTTGAAAAATGTAAAACAAATGGTTTATAATGTAGAATGTAGGGGAACTAGCAATAGAGAGCAATTAAGGAAGGGGGAACAATAATCCAAGAAGAACAGATAAGCTATTTAACATTCTGGGGATGCCCAGGAATGACTATGGTCTGTTAATTTCTGATGGATATAGTAGGAACAAGGTCACAGAAATGTTGCTATATTAGGTAACTTTCTTGGGGTAAAGTAGGAACATGTTGGAAGTAAAGCAGTTATCTTAGGTTAGTTGTCTTTTTCTTACTCCCTTATTATGGTCTCCTTGAAATGTTCTTTTATTGTATGTTGTTTTTTTTTTTTAATTTTTTTTCATACAGTTGATTTAAAAAAAAAAAATTAAAAAAAAAAAAAACAAGGAAAAAAATATGTAGAGCCCCCTTGAGGAGCCTGTGGAGAATGCAGGGGTATTGGCCTACCCCACCTCGATAGTTGCTAACATGACCACAGACATAGGGGACTGGTGGTTTAATGGGTTGAGCCCTCTACCATAGGTTTTACCCTTGGGAAGATGGTTGCTGTAAAGGAGAGGCTAGGCCTCCCTATAATTGTGCCTAAGAGCCTCCTCCCGAATGCCTCTTTGTTGCTCAGATGTGGCCCTCACTCTCTAGCTATGCCAACTTGAAAGGTGAAATCACTGCCCTCCCCCCTACGTGGGATCAGACACCCAGGGAAGTGAATCTCCCTGGCAACATGGAATATGACTCCCGGGGAGGAATGTAGACCCGGCATCGTGGGACGGAGAACATCTTCTTGACCAAAAGGGGGATGTGAAAGGAAATGAAATAAGCTTCAGTGGCAGAGAGATTCCAAAAGGAGCCGAGAGGTCACTCTGGTGGGCACTCTTATGCACAATTTAGACAACCCTTTTTAGGTTCTAAAGAATTGGGGTAGCTGGTGGTGGATACCTGAAACTATCAAACTACAACCCAGAACCCATGAATCTCGAAGACAATTGTATAAAAATGTAGCTTATGAGGGGTGACAATGGGATTGGGAAAGCCATAAGGACCACACTCCACTTTGTCTAGTTTATGGATGGATGAGTAGAAAAATAGGGGAAGGAAACAAACAAACAGGCAAAGGTACCCAGTGTTCTTTTTTACTTCAATTGCTCTTTTTCACTCTAATTATTATTCTTGTTATTTTTGTGTGTGTGCTAATGAAGGTGTCAGGGATTGATTTAGGTGATGAATGTACAACTATGTAATGGTACTGTGAACAATCGAATGTACGATTTGTTTTGTATGACTGCGTGGTATGTGAATATATCTCAATAAAATGAAGACAAAAAAAAAAGAACCAGGGAAACTCCTTTTCTCCCTTTTCTCTTGGGTTTTCACATCCTCCCCTTTCTCAAATGCCAGGGTGAATGGGATGGCCAATTGAACCAGAGCACAGTCCCCTTCCATTTTTCAGGTAACACTGGTCAGAGGACACCCTTTCCGCAGTACCACCAAAGTTCTGCTCGGGGTGTGGTTAGACTGGGGAAACTGCCAGTACTATCCTCAGTCACATCCCACACTTGGGTACATGAGGCCATGGTCCCGAGATCCTGGAGCCCCTCACCCCATCCAGAGAGACTGGCAGAGTGGTTTCCTGGACCAAGGTGAGGAGCTAGACTGGCCTTGGCATTTCCTCTCCTGATTGGTGGAAAAAGGGAGGACAACATACTACGATTTTCACCAGGAGTAGTGTTCCGGAAAAGGAGCACCACACACTTGAACTCCTTCTCATGCTTTTCCACACCAAAGGGAAAGGGCATGATCCGAGCAGTGGGTCGGCCTGTTGCACAAGCATAGCAGTTACTTTTGTCTAGGCTCCGTACTGTATATTTAACCCATTCTACCCTGGCATTTGCATCTTTGTACCCTGTGTCTATTTCTATGGTTTGCTTTAAGTTTTCTGCTTTGATTATTCTAATTACCTTGGGATCATTCTGAACTGGGGAACTGGTCTTCGATTGAACTCCCTCCAGTGTTACTGAAGGGCTAACTGGAGAGAGCGTGGTTAAAGACAAGTTTAATGGAGAGGAAAGAACTTGTAGACGGAATCTCCTCAGAGGATCTCTACCAGTAACCTCTATCCCTATGCCATATATCCCATCAACTCCCCCACTGGTAGTGGGTCATTTATCAGCTCCTTTAATAGTTATTACCACTGGGTTACATTGATGATTCCTGCAATTTGGTGGGGTATTACCTTTATAAAAAGTTATTTTATTCTTTAATTTACAGTGGGTTGGGTGGATCCAACTCCTATCTATAGTCCATTCCTTGTATTGGGTAGTCCACCATACATCAGCCTAAGAGAGGCAAGGGGAGACTTAGCTGAAAACACTTGTTACTGGCTCTGGGCATAGATATTTATCCTTCCCACTCAGCCACCGCTGGTACTCCAAGCTCCCACAGTCCACTACCTGACATGTGTCAAATTGCACTGTTTGAAACTCTAAGCCTTCAGTTATATTTGTTACTAGTTTGACAGGACTCATTGCCTTCCAAACTGGGAACATTATGGCTAGCATAATTATCTCCATTTCTAGTCTGAGCTTTGAGCTGCCTACTTTTCAGTTTTCTAAAGCACCTGACCAAGTGGTATGGAGACACAGGTTTTGACCTGCGCCACCCCACACACCTGTTCCGATATTCCCTCCCAGCCATTGTCTTTTTAGAGTGACCCTTCAGGGATCTGAGATTGGAGTTACTTTCCAAGATTTGGGCAGAGTTGCTGGGTACTTATTATCCGGTTCAGACACTGGTCCCTTTACTTGGGTGTAGTGAGTTCAGCCTTTCTCTGCCGTCCAGACTGCTGTTTCAGTTGTTAACAAAACTTGATAAGGTTTCTCCCAGGCTGGTTGAAGTCTGGACTCCTTCCATGACTTGATGAGGACCCAGCTGCCAGGTTGGTGTTGATGGACAGCACACCCAAGGGGCGGAGTCTGGGCCAGGAAACCAGGGTGCCTGAGGGATGGCAGAGTAGGAGACAAAGCCAGTACATAATTTTTAAGGAAGAAATTCTTTGAATCTAAGGAAGGGAGATCTCTAGTTTTAGCTGCCCCACTGGGGGCATCTCAGTGTAATTAACTTGAATACTCTGAAATGGCCTGAGGCCTGGTTCCTTTCCCTCCTGTACTTGTTTCCTTAGGACTTTCTTATTAACCCTTTGGCAAATAATACATTGTTCACATATTTGTTTAGCTACAGTATAAAGGCCCACACATCCAAAATGCTTAAGAACCAGATCACACATAGCCTGTACTCCCCGATGACTCCCCTGGTGTAAAACTGCTAACACCTCCCTCAGGTACAGACACCCCTGAACTCATTTATATGAAGCACAGCAAGAATTTATCAGCATTTAAGGCTATTTACTGCTAAAAAGAATGGAGCAATTAAACTAAAGGACAACAATAATTCAGAATAACCCAGGATTAATGAACAAAAAGGCTCACCACTCCCAAATACCTACTGAAAATCCAGTCTTCAATACACCCAGTTCAGTGATGCCTGAATGTAGTTGATTCACATATATGTACACTTTAAACACACACACAAGGTTTGCTGCCAGATGAGTAATAACCCACTCTTCAGGGGAAGGAGGACAAGCCTTGGTGTGTGGCATTTGACAATATAAGTGGTGCCTCTATTCCCACCAGAGCCAATTTCAAGCTAGCAACCTGGCATCACCAAACGCAGAGCTGGGAAGAGACATGCACCACTCACTGTCCCAAGGTCATTTGATGCAGCTTTAGTGAACCTCAACTCCTTTTGCAGAAACGTGCATACAATCCACTTGCACTCTGATTATGAACCGTTTGCTTTTGCCCAAAATATATCAGCAAAACCATACTATGATCGCAAGAACACACAGCCCCTTATGTATTTGGAACAGACACATACAACTTACACTACTCAAACCACTTCTACCTGAGGGAAAACGCTGCACACAGTAAAATTCATATATACACACCCATAACCATACAGAACCACACATTATGCCCATTTGCAAGCATGTACAGCCAGTTTCTTTTACAGTTTCAAGTAAAGAGTTGTTTCATTCTCCACACTATTGTAAACCTGCACATAATTGCCCAGCTTTAGAGTACACACAAACTAGTATATGCTACAAAGACATAAAGAAGCATTTCCAGTCTACCATAGATGAGTACACAGGAAATCTCTGCCAAGTCTCAAACCATACACTGACAAACTTCCACAGCTTTAAAGACTCCTACGTAATCATATCACATGCTTTCATTACATACAAATATAACTATCCCACATCCCTGTGTAAACACACAACCCAAACTTCCATTAGATACACAAATCTTTAACTCCCAGAATGCATATGCTAAAATATGCAAATATATCCACCAATACCTATCCAGCCCCACATCACTTAAGTATATGGATAGAGAATTACACAAATCCCATGCCACAGAATCCTTAAATCTGAACATATACAACACCCCACCAAACCCAGAAATTTCCTTAGTTCCCTTTTTTTTTTGTTTGGGGAAGAGGCAAGCCAGCCATGGCCTGAATTCCCCCCAGATCAATCCCCCCTCTTTCTTTCTAACTGGCCCCAACTGCTTCTCTATCTCACCCATCTGTCTCCTCCCCGCTTCATCCCTAATCTCTCCTTGACCATGAGGTCAACCGTGCTCATCATGACCTTAGCTTTCTGCTTCAGCTTTTCCTCCTCCTTCTCACAAACACTTTCTAAGACTCTCTCAATAACTCCTCCAATGGCTTATCCAGCCATCCAGCCATTTTCTGAATATCAGGCCAAGATCCCTTTACATAGCTGACCTTTAGCATTCCCTGGGCCACAGGATCATCAGGGTCCATCCCTGAGTACTTCCTCACCTGGTCCCTCAACCTTTGCCAGTAGGCTGAGGGGGTCTCATCTTTTTCCTGATTTACCTCAAAGGCCTTACTTAGGTTCTGGGATTTGGGTACAGCCAATTTTATTCCCAGTATGACTAGTTTTCTAAGATTTTCCATGTGTGTTCTAGGCCCCGATCTTTATTATTCCAATTGGGGTCCACGTTGCGGAATTTCTGCTCTGCTTCCCTCACCCCTTATCTGGGCAGGTGCTGCCTCTCCCATTCTCTCACAGCCACCCTCCTCACCATTCCCCTTTCCTCTCCCGTAAAGAGGATATTTAGTATGGACATAAGTTCGGACCAGGTATATAAACTGGGGCCTAAGAATTGATCTAATTGTTCAGCTAGCCTTGCTGCATCTTTTATTAATGATTTCATTTCCCTGTACTCATCAATAATCAATTTCTCCTGATCTAATAGGGACTTCCCTGAGAAGCTGCAAAGACTCAACAGGTTTATATACCCTCATTGTCCTTTCCTCAGGAGCCTCTGGAAATGGAAGCTCCTGTACATCTTTTGTATATTGTTCCAATTTTTTTTCTCAACTGTGGGTGGGTTGTAACTGGTGGAGCAGTCGGCACTGATTGGCTCTCTGACTGCCCCTCCCATTCTCCGGGGGTGTGGCCTGGTTCCATTGACTCTTTAGGGCTTAACGGTTCCTGCTCTGGTGGGGGAGGGGAAACATAAGGAGGGGAAAGCTTAACAAAGGATTCCAGGTTTTTGTTTCTAAAGATTCAGTCTCTGGATCTGGGTTCTTAACTTTCATGGTATAAAGACTGGTTTCTTTTCCCTGCAGCCAGCACACGGCACAGTCAGATTTTTCCTTGGAAAAATATTTCTTTTTATTAACATAATGCATGAGGTCAGCACAAAGCCATACCTCATCTGCCCTGTATTTTGGCCAGAATACATCAGGCAGCAAAATGCTTTCTCTTGTCCAAACATAGCATTTTATCCTTTCCTTTGGTCCGATCACTTTTGGCCCAATGTTTCAACATCCTCCCCAATGGACTATTTAGAGGAATGTTCCTGGGGGACCCTACAGGTACCCCCTTCCCTTTATCCCCGGCTGGCCGACTGCCTCTATTCCCCATTCTGAGTCTTGTCTGGGCTTCTTTCCCTCAGGATCAGCCTCAGCCTCATCAGAATGTCCACATTCTGAGTCTTGTCTGGGTGTCTTTCCCTTAGGATCAGCCTCAGATTCATCAGAATGTCCCCACCACCAAGGTAATACTTAATAGTCCCATTTTCTTACCTTGGTCTGTGCATGGAGTTACCTGGTGGCTGCGAGGCACGTTTCCCTTCCCCTTTTCTTGTCCACAAGTGGCAGACCTAAGTGTCTGATTGCGGGTCTCACCAGCAGTCAGAGGTGGGCCCCCAATGATGGAGTCCAAAACTGCTCAAACAGCGGGGCGCGCCTTCCCTTCTTCCATCCTGGGGGGTCCTCCCCAATGCTTCAGATCCTGGAGGAGCCCCCAAGAAATTGTGAGAAACAAGCACTATTCCTAAAAAGGAATAAATGCTCACCCAATTGTGGAGAAGAAACGAATTTATTCACGGTCTTGCAAGAACGGGCGCCCAACCAAAATGTGGGGGTTGGCATGCAGAACAATAGACCCAGCAGTATTTATTCCCTACACCTAACCACAAGTCCCTCCCCTGTTTCTCCATTGGCTGGATACTTCAGAGGTTACATTCTATTTGACAAGCCTAACTAGCCCGCGCAAATTTGAAACATGCAGCCCGCCCAAATTGGAAACATTTGAAAAAAAGTCTCCTGTGCAAACTCGGAATGTTTGAAACAAGTCTCCATCCCTTTTTCCTTTGTTCTTGCACTGCAGAGCCAGTCTGAGCTAGTTTGGTAACAACTTATGAAGCTGTTTAAGGAAACTCTACCCTGAGTCTCCACCTTGCAAGGACAGTAGATAGTGGGTGGATAAGCAGAGGGACTGACTGTGGATTACAGTTTGTCTTTTTAACCTTCTTCCAATTCCTTAACTGCCCCCACCCTGTGTGACAGCTAAACTTAATCTAACTCTCACAGTATTAATTATAAAGTATAGCTATGTAATGAGAAGATAAAATTACTTCTCTCATTACTGTCATGCATTGCTCATGTTATTATAAATTGACACAACCATTTTGGAAAGCAATTTGGCAATACTCCAAGAATGGTTTAGATGTTAAAGGCTCTTGACCCAGTAATCCTACTTCTGAGAATTAGACCAAGAAAATAATCTAATATATGGGAAACCATGTTCATGAAGATGTTCATTGCAATGTTATTTATAATACTATAAAAGTGGAAGTAAGATAAATGCTAAAATTAGGAAAATTATAATTTAAACTTTAAAATTGTTAAATAGGAAGCAACCTACATTTTTAAAATAGGGGAATGGCACACAAAGGGTCCCAAAAGTCTTAGTGCAATTTAGATGTTAAAACCACTCCATGTATCAAGGACCTTTTCTAAGCAACTTTACCAGGGCCGATTTTGTTACTTGAGGCTCTTGAAAGGGCAGGAACATCTTATTTTTTCTTTGGGCCTTTGTGACTATTCTTTTTGCATACAGTAGATAACCAATAAATGTTGGGTCGCATGACTTACTGGTGGACCAAATGAAATAATGTATTTTAAAATATCGTTATCCACTGTTCTTCACTATTATTAACCCAAATTAATGAGGATTACCAACAGGGCTTTCCCAGTATTGCTAGGTTCTCCTTCCTTTTTTTTCCCCTTAGTGGTTAAAGTCTTCTATCATACCTACACATTTTCCCTATTTTCTGTATTTTCATGCCTAGGACTTGGCTCTTTCACATTAGCAAGAAGAAAGGATCCAGCTGCACACTTTTCATGAAGTAAAGCAATCACCAGCCACTGTCTTGCTACTAATTTTAGCCAAAATGGGTAGTCTGTGCTCAGAGTCTCATGTTCAGACACTCACAAGAGCCATCATTGCTATTATTAATATCTGGGTACCAATAATGCATTTGCTACTGAACCAAGTTTCTTAAGGAGGGTTTTGGGAAACAGTGAAATAAGCAACTCCCAAGTATAACTTAGTTGAGGTGGTATTTGGTTCACCATCAATTACATAGGGTGCTTTTGTTGGGGTGCAGTTTTTCAAGCTAAAAACAGTTAATTTGAATGTGGCTTTTCAAGTAAAACCACAAGAATATAAATGGGCTAGCTATCTTCCACTAATTTTTTTAAATTTATAAGCACTCTATACCACCAAACAACAACTCCTTTTCCCCTCTGGTAACCTCCAATCTATTTTCTCTCACTACAATGTTACTGTTTCTAAATATTTCATATAAGTGAAACCATTGTCCTCATGTACCTTGCTTATTTCACTAAGCATGTTTTCAGGGTTACTCAATGTTGCAGCATATCTCAGAACTTTGTTCCTTTTTATGGCTGAATAATATTCTATTTTATGTATACAGCACATTTTGTTTATCCATTTGTTGATGGACACTGGTTGCTTCCATCTCTTTGCTATTGGGAATAATGCTCTGAACATTGGTATATATGTATTTGTTTGAGTCCATGTTTTCAATTTCTTTTGGTATAAACTAAGAGTAGGATTGCCAGGTCATATGATATTCTATATGTAACATTTTGAGGAATCGCCCTACTGTTTTCCTTAATGGCTGTATCATATTACATTCTCACCAGCAATGCACAAGTGTTCCAAATTCTCCACATCCTTTCCAACACTTGCAATTTTCCTTTTTTTTTTTTTAGTATTAGCCATCCTTGTGGGCATGAAATAGTATCCAATTGTGGTTTTTATTTGCATTTCCCTAATAGCTAATGATGTTGAACATCTTTTCATGTGCTTATTGGCATTGCGTATATCCTCTTTGCCCATTTTAAATTAGGTTATCTTTTTGTTGTTGAGTTATAGGAGATCTGTATATATTGTGGATATTAAGCCCTTATCATATATATAATTTGCCAGTATTTTCTCCCATTCTGTAGGTTGTCTTTTCACTTTCTTGGTAATATCCTTTGATGAACAAAAGTTTTTAATATTGATGAAATTAAATTTATTTGTTGTTTCTTTTGTTGTTCATGCTTTTTGTGTCATATTACCCATTGCCAAATACAAGATCTTGAAGATTTGCCCCTATGTTCTTTTCTAAGAGATTTATGGTTTTAGTCTTATATTTAGGTCCTTGATCCATTTTGAGTTAATTTTTGTATATGGTATGAGGTAGAGGTCCACTTCATTCTTTTGCATGCAGATATCCAGTTTTCTCAGCACTATTTTTTGAAGAGGCCATTCTTTCCCCATTCTACATGCTTGGCATCCTCATCAAAATCAGTTGGCCATAGATGTGTGAGTCTATATCTGGACTTTGAATTCTATTCCATCATTATATATATATTTATGCTTATGCCAGTACCACACTGTTTTGATTAATGTAGCTTTGTAGTAAGTTTTGAAATTGGAGAACATAAGTCCTGAAACCTTGTTCTTTTTTTTTTTTTTTTTTTTTACTAATTGTTTTGGGGCCCCTGCTAATTCCATACGTAAAAAGGTTGCTGGCATTTTGGTAGGTATTGTGTTGAATTTACAGATCCCTTTGGGTAGTACTGACATCTTAACAGTACTGTTTTCCAATCCATGAAAATGGGATGTCTTTATTTAGGTCTTCTTTCATTTCTTTCAACAGTGTTTTGCAGTTTTCAGTGTACAAGTCTTTTACCTCCTTGATTAAATTTATTCCTAGATATTTTATTCTTTCAGATGCTGTGGTGGACTGAAGTGTGTACTGGGGGTGGGGCATGTTCTTAATCTTAATCCAATTCCTGTGGGTGTGAACCCATTGTAAATTAGACCTTTTGAAGATGTTATTTCAGTTAAGCTGTGACCAACTGAATCAGGATGAGTCTTAATCCCATTTCTGGAGGACTTACAAAGGGAAGGAAGCAGAGGCTGGGAGTCAGTTAGAAACTGGAAAAGAAAGGAGAGGACATTCCCATGTGATGGGAAAGCCAAGGAATCTAAGGATTGCTGGACAGCCAGAACTCTTTTGATCCCAGGAGGAAGCAAGCCTTCTAGTCTCTGAAATTGTGAGACAATACATTCCTGTTGTTAAGCCAGTCCATCCTGTGGTAAATGTCTTAGCACCCTGGGAAACTGAGACAGATACTATTGTAAGTGGAATTGTTTTCTTAATTTTCTCTTTGGATTGTTCACTGCCATTTTACAGAAACACAATTGATTTTTGTATGTTGATCTTGTGACCTGCAAATTTGCATATTTGTTTATTAGCTCTGGTAGCTTTTCTGTTCATTCCTTTGGATTTTTTATATATAGGATCAGGTTGTCTGCAAAGAGATAGTTTTACTTCTTCCTTTCCAATTTGGAATCTTCCACTGATTTTTTTTACAAGAAAATTTATTGTGGTAACATATATGCAACATAAAATTTCCCTTTTTAACCACTTTCAAGTACACAATTCAGTGGCAGTAAGTACATCTACAATGTTGTTCTACCATCACTACCATCTATTATAAAAACTTTTCCATTACCCCAAACAGAAATTCTCTACCTATTAAGCATTAACTCCCCATTCCTCCTCCCCCTGCCCTGGTAACCTGTAATATACTTTCCATTTCTATGAATTTTGCATAGTCTAGTTACTTCATAAAAGTGAGAATTTACAATACCTATCCTTTTGTGTCTGGCTTATTTCATTCAAAAAGATGTCTTCAAGGTTCATCCTTGTTGTAGCATGTATCAGAACTTCATTGTTTTTAATGTCTGAGAAATATTCCGTTGTATATATATGCCACATTTTGTTTGCCCATCCATCTGTTGCTGGACACATGGGTTGTTTCCACCTCTTGGCTGTTGGGTGTAATGCTGCTATGAACATTGGTATACAAGTATCTGTTGAGTCACTGCTTTAAATTCCTTTTGGTATAGACCTAGAGTTGGGATTGCCAGGTCAGATGGTGTTTCTATACTTCATTTCCCAAGGAATGCCAAATTGTTTTCCACAGTGGCTGCTCCATTTTACAATCCCACCAATGATATATGTACAGGTGCTCCCATTTCTCCACATTCTTACCAACACTTATTTTCTGTTTCTTTAATAATAGTCATTCTAGTGGATGTGACACTTCACTAATTTTAGTGACTTTATTGTATAGCATTTGTATCAAGATGCAGTATAAAATCTGCATAGAAGTCCATGTCACTTTTCACATTCATCTATTGCAACCCAGAATTTCAACCACTCAAGCTAATGTAGTAGCACAGTCTCATCAAATGTTCACTATCAACATGTCTGTAGATTATCATCTTTATTTCAGTTGTGTTAAACTCTGGCTGTCATCTTAAGTTATTGTCTTCTTTTTAATGAATGAGGGGTTAGTTGTATCTGTCTTCTTTCATTTCTATTATGTAGAAACGAATGTTAAGAAAAAACTGTTCCCCACAAACCCAAGGTTAGTGATTTGGTTTTACAAGAGAGAGCTTGAGAATTTTTCACTAAAAAAAATGCTTACAACTCTCCACCTCTGAAATAACTAGACTTAATTGGCTCTTTCAAATTCTCATAAAATTGTTCCAGAGTATGGTGATGTGAACCGGATTCTATGTCAGAAAATAGCACTGGGGCATCAGTGCTGTACACCCACTTCTACCAAGCACCTTAGACTTGTCAAGCTCCTTCCCATTTCAATGCTGTGGCCCAGATGAAGTTGTCATTTACATCTCAGGTGACACCACCATTTTAAAATTGTACAAGTACAGGGACTGCCAGACTCGAAGTTAGGGTTTGTTATTGTGGTGTTTTTTTGTTTTTGTTTTTTTAGCAAATTTTTTATTTTGGGAAATTCAAATTGTTTAAAATTCTGAGCACAAGAAAGACTGTATTAATATTTTTATATGGCCCAATATCTAATTTTATCCAGCATATTTATCTACTGATGTATTTTTTTTTTCATTACTCATACAGATCACATTCAAAACTTTAACACTTTTTTTCTTTCAAGTAACAGACATGAACCTCATTCTTTGGCTAGTTAATTAAATATTTAATTACACCTCCAAGAATGGAGGAATTAGTTGTTTTCAGTTTTTTGGTATTACAAACTGTTCTGTCATGAACTTTTGTATGAAAAAAAGGTAAATACCTAGAAAAGGAAACAGGGCTTCAAAGGGCACTGTATGAGTCAGTGTTCTCCAGAGAAACAGAACTAACAGTTTCCATTATATATCATATAATAGAAAAGCTTTATTATAGATTTGTTATTTATTGAGATTTATTATAGGAACTGACTCACACACCCATGGGTATTGGCAAGTAGGGCAGGCCACAAGTTTGAAACTCAATGAAACTGACTTTCATTTTGCCAGGAGATATGGATTGGCTGAAGTAGAGATAGAAATTCTTCATTCTAATGCTGAAATCCTCAGTTTTCACTTTAAGGCCTCCAACGGATTAGAAGAGGTGATTCCTCACATTGCTGAAGGCAATCTCTTTTGTTGATTGTAGATGTGATCATCCTTAGATGCACTCAACTGACTAATGATTTAAATCCATCTACAAAATATCCTCACTGTTATAATAAGGCCAGCGCTTGACTGACCAAACTACTGGACATAATGACCTAGCCAAGTTGAGTCATGAAATTAACAATCACAAGTGTGCTCTTATTACATTTTGATAGATATTGTCAAATTGCCCACCAGATACATTGCACCAATTTATACTCTGATCAGCAGTGTTCCTGAAAGTGCCTATTTCCCCATGTTTGGACAGCAGGGGCTGAGACATCTCTTAATATCATTTTCATTGGAGGACCAGACCCTGATAAGAATTATCAACTTACCAGACAAAGGGTAAATGGATGCACCATTCCTGACTTTTGAAAAAGCAAATTCTAAGCTTTTGTGTGCACGTATATACTCCATGATTTAAATATGCCTTGCAGATCACTACTCTATTGGATGTAATTGTCTCAGAGTCAGGGTCTGAGTGCAGCTTTGAGTCCTATATCCTAGGACTGGGCTGTTAGGGGTCAGGCAGAGTCCCACATTAGAGATTAGCTGGAGCCCTCAGTAAATGGGATGTTTTAGGAACCTGACTGAAGTGACTCAGACATGCTGATTGTATTTGCAGTACAAGAACAATCCTTGGTACTTCAGGAAATCATTAATAAGTTAAAGAAACTTAGTCAAAGAAAGACCTGAGGTTATACACAAAACAAAATAAAGATATGTTCTGAGGACCAAATTCAATTTGCAGTAATTCATGCATTCAACAAACATTTATTGAGTGCCTACTGTATGCCAAACTGCTTAGGGACTGGGGATAAAGTAGTGAACAGAATAAATATTCCAGAAAGAAGAATTTTAGAAAACTGAACAGTTTTCGTGAGTTTTGTGCATTTTCATGCATATATTGGTCAGCAGAATGCTTCAAGAATAATTATAAAAATAGTGCAATAACACAAATGGGAACTATAACCCATAACATCCTTTGAAATTTATTATACAACTACTTGTTAAATTGTAATTTGAAAGTTATCACCTTTTTGTATATGTTATATTTCACAAAAAGGAAATAACTGAAACTATGGTGCTGTAATTCATAACATATTTGGAAATTTCCTATATAACTACTTGTTAAATCACACTTTGAAAGATATTATCTGTTTGTAAACATGTTATATTACAATAAGGAAATAACTGAAGCTGTAACCCATAACATTCTTTGAAATTTGCTCTCTAACTACTTGTTAAATTGCACTTGGAAAGTCATCACTTCTATGTATATATGTTATATTCTACAATAAAAAATATGATTTAAAAAACTGTAATAATAAACCATCTCATGAATTTATACAGAAAATGGAGTTATGGTGTTTAGAGGACATGACTTTGAGGTTTCAGCTATAATATGATGTTTATAATTTTAATAGATAATTTAATGAGACAAATTATTACTTTTATTGATGGAGGGGCAAAATTAATATTTTTATCTTCTTAACCATAAGATTTTGCCACAAACAAAAGGTTTTAAACACTAAGAAAAAATGCTGTATCTAAATGTAAAGAAACAGTAGCAGCTGTGTAATATGGTGATGTTAATATTGATTAGAAAATCCAGTTATTTCTACAATTTATTCTGATATATCCCAAGATAGCTGTTTGTCAGCAGGTGAACTTTCTATTTAATTGGCATGATTGAGTAACTAATGTATTCTCAGAGCAGCAATAAAATGAAATTCTCATGTCTCAGTAACATAGCGGAGGTTTTTGTTTTGTTTTGTTTCACCCTTGGGTTTTTTCAGCTGAGACCAAGGAGACTCCTTGTTTTATCTGGCAATAATTTTTTATTTAAAATATTTGGTAACCGTGTGAGTATATAATTATTTTCATCATAAAAATGGAACATAATCATGAGTTTGACAAAGATTTGCCATGATTTGCCTCTCTCTCATATTAAATCCTTCAGGTCATCACAGTCTTTTTCCTGGGCTCCTGCTATAGGGCTCCTCTCTCTCTGTCTCCAGCCTATTCCTCAGCCTTTTCTCTTCTAGAAGAGAAAGTTGATATTTTTTTTTTGCTGTATCCTCTCTATCATTAGTAATGCACTTGGCTGCAAATAACAGAAAACTCTACTATAGTGGCTTAAATAATTAGGGAATCTTTGTCTCATGCATTAGAAAGTCTGGGGGTAGATAGAGTGACTCCAAATTGCTTTCAGGGATCCAGTCTCTTCCCAGTATGCAGGCCTTGACCCTCATGCTCGTTGCTGCATCATTTGTAAGACGGTTGCTATACCTCCAGGCCTACTGCAGGAAGAAGGTGGAAGGATGAAGGAGTCAAAGACACTTTTCACAGGCACACTTGACTAGTTGCGAGAGGCTGAGAAATTGGGTATTTGGGCTTTTCAGCCTCTATAATATATGTAGTTTAAAGAGAAGGTAGAAATCATTAGCTTTTGGATAGCCAAGCCATGGTGATTGCAATACTCCCTCTTTTCCATAAAAAAATACTCAAAAGTTCACCATTGCTTCCTAGGTGAACCATATCTCTTATTATTGTGCAATAAAATGTCACAGAATGACTCCTGACTTAACATTGAGAATTTGCAGACAACTTATCTTTAGTCTTGCTAATCCATCTAAATTAAGTACTCCTGAACACTAGGAAATGACATGTGCTTAAAAGTAGCAAGACAATGGCTCATTTGAGATATTAATATGAGTTCAGAGGGCATTCTTTGAGTAGCAAAGAATGACTGGGGAAAGATGAGTCTGGTGAGATAAGCAGAGGCTACATCTTGTAGAGCATTGTATGTCCTAATGAGGAGAGTAGCATTTATGCTAAGAGAACTAGAGAACACCTGAAAGGTTTTAAGTAATTTAAGACATTTGCTCATTCATTTCCTCTCCCACTTCATTCTGTCCCTTCTCTTAACCAATGTAGTTATGTGGAATTGACCACAGATTGGCCTAAATTATTTAGAATGTTGAATCTTCTTGGCCACTGTGATTAGTTCAGGGATGGGCCAATATAACATTTGCTACAGCTTGTAAGAGAAACAAGTGCCCCCCACTTTTTTGCTGGATTTGTTAGGCTGACTATTGGATGCTTAGAACTGCTGCAGCCATGTTGCTATCTTAAGAGTTGGCAAACTGAAGAGAAAGCTGACACAGAGTAGACAGAGAAATGAGAGGAACTTGGTTACATAACATGGGTCTTAAATTGAGCTATAACTGAAACCAGTTGAGAGAAAAAATTCCTTATTTGATTGAAACCCATATGAATTTAGGCTTTGTATAACTTGCAACATGAATATTCTTAATACGTGTAGTATCATCACAACTGCATTTTAGAAAGCTCATTTGATCTGTGGGGATAATGGATTGTGGGGAGCAAGGCAGTGAGAACCATTAGGAAGTAGACTACTAATCAAGTAGAGAGATGATACTGGCCTATACCAGTGTGATGGCAGGTGGGGCAGAGAGAAGTGATAGATTTAAGAGATATTTAGGATAAGATACAGAGGACTTGGATGCATGGAGAAAGGTTTGAGGAGTAAGTTAAGACTGACTTCTAGGTTTCTGTCTTGAGCAACTGTATTGGTGGGATTATTCTCTGAGGTGAAGAGTTCAGATTGGATTGGGTTTGCCTGGGAAACATCCACATGGAGAAGACAAATGAGGTGCTGGACACATGTGTCTGAAATTCAATAGAAAGGATTGGGCTGGAGATACAGATAAGGCAGTCACCAGCACATATAGAGTAAATATGGTCATTTAGTGAAAAAGAAGAGAACAAGACCTAGCACAAAATACCAATGCTTAAGAAACAGACAGAGGAGACTGACAAGGAGCAGCCAGAGAAGTAGGAGGCAATTCAAGGGTGTACAGTGTCACAGAAACATGAAAAGATAGGGCTGAAGAAGGCTGGAGTGGTCTGCAGTGGTAGATGCTAACAGGTGAAGTCAGGTGAAACTGGGATGTTTCCTTTAACTATGGGAACATGGGAGTCATTAGAGAATTTAGAACAATATTGGGTGTGGAATCCAGATAGCAGTGGGTTGAGGGTAAGTGATGTGTGTGTGAGAAAGTGGAGTCATCAAATGAGGAAACTATCAAGAGTTATTCCCCTTTGCAGTAAAATTTCTCAAAATAAGTGTCTATATTTGCTGCCTCCAATTTTCTCCTTCCATTTATTTCTTAAACTGACTCCAGTCAGAATTCATTTCTATCACATCACCAAAATTTCTCTGATCAAGATCATATTACTTGGCTTTTTTTTTTTTTTTTAAACCACTGGACTCTTTTTCAAGTTTTTTTTGATAATACCTGCTTATCTCACCAACTTCTTAATGTTGAAGTGTCCTAGAGCTAAGCCTTCATTCCTCTTCTTGTTGTATTTGGTGCTCCTTGTGGTAGTCTGAAGCTATTATGTGCCCCCCAAAAGGCCATGTTCTTTTTTTAAAAATTTTATTTCTATTGCTTATCATAAAGGTTCAGAGTCATTTTAACTGGACTGACAATTTTACCATCAAATGGCTTTCCTATTTTCAGGCATATAAACCAAGATCCCCCAAAGTAATATGTGTATATCACACGGTCCAAAGGATCATTAACTTTTTTTAAAATGCAACTTTATTGAGAGATATTCACACACCATATAATTCCACCAGAAGTATACAATCAATAGCTCACAGTATCATCATATAGTTGTGCATTCATCACCACAGTCAATTTTAGAACATTTTCATTAATCCAAAAAAAGAAGAAAAAAATAAAAATAAAACAGAACACCCAAAATATCACATACTCCTTATCCCACCTATTATTTATTTCCTTTTTTGTCTTTATTTTATTACTCATCTGTTCCTACATTGGATAAAGGGAGTGTCAGTCACAAGGTCTTCACTATCACATGATAAAAGCTATATAATTATATAATTATTCATCAAGAATGAAGTTCACTGAATTACAGTTCAACAGTTTCAGGTATTTCCTTCTAGTTATCCAATATACTACAAACTAAAAAGGAATATCTTTATAATACATAAGAATAAACCTCCAGAATGACCTCTTGACTCTATTTGAAATCTCTTACCCACTGAAACTTTGTTACCTTTCTTTCCCCCCTTTTTGGTCAAGAAAGCATTCTCAATCCCCTGATGCCAGGGCCAGGCTCATCCCTGGAAGTCATGTCCCACATTGCCAGGGAGACTTATATTCCTGGGAGTCATGTCCCACATACGAGGGAGGGTAGTGAGTTTATTTGCAGAGTTGGCTGACAGAGAGAGGTCAGCTCTGAGCAACAAAAGAGGTTCTCTGGGGATGACTCTAAGGCATAATGATAAGTAGGCTTAGCTTCTCCTTTGCAGGATTAAGTTTCATAAGGGCAAGCTCCAAAATCAAGAGCTTATTTGCAAGAATATTAGGAATTCCTCAGGTGGGGAAGTTTAATATTTACACATTTTCCCCTAGTCCCTTAAGGGGACTTTGCAAATACTTTTTCATTTTCTGTTCAAAATACTCTAGAATGTATTGGAGTATTACATTAACCTGTACAGAATAACAGGATCTCATTCCCTATTCTAGGCTCCATGTAATTATGTTGTTTAAATAAACTGACCATACAGGTTAAGTTAGTGGTACATAAATTTTGTACCAAATAAACATCTCTTAAATAACAGTTAAAACTCAGGAATAGATATGGCTGCTTTAAGAGCTTACAATCCAGGAACCTGTACAATAAGCTTTATTGAACATTTTGTAGTCTTTCTTTGATGATTGCCCAATCTCTGCCCACATTCTATGCCCTGATAACTTACACTCTCAAATTTAATTCTCAGCATTTGCTCATTTAGTTAGTTTATAATAATGAGGCCTTACAACATTTGTCCTTTCATTTCTGGCTTATTTGACTCAACATAATGTCCTCAACGTTCATTCACCTGGTTGCATGCCTCACAACTTCACTCCTTCTTGCAACTGCTCAATATTCTACTGTAAGTATACACCATAGTTCACAGTTCTGTTCACCCATTGATGTACTCTTAGGCCATCTCCATCCATTGCAAATCATGAATAATGCTGCCAGAAACACCAGTGTGCAAATGCCTATTCCTGTACCTGCTTTCAGTTCTTCCAAGATATATACCAAATAACAGAGTTGAGGTCACGTGGCAACCTTATACTTGCCCTCCAGATGGGCTGCGTCATTCTACTTCCCTACCAATAGTGAATAGGTGTTCTAGTTTGCTAATGCTGCCGGAATGCAAACCACAAGAAATGGATTGTCTTTTATAAAAGGGGGTTTATTTGGTTACACAGTTACAGTCATAAGGTTATAAAGTATCCAAGGTAACACATCAACAAACGGTATCTTCACTGGAGAATGGCTGATGGAAAACCTGTTAGCTGGGAAGGCACATGGCTGGCATCTGCTTGCTCCTAGGTTGCATTTCAAAATGGCATTCTCCAAAACGTTTGCATCAGCTTCCAAAGGCTGTTTTCAAAATGTCTGTCTCAGCTCCAGCTGGCTATGAGCTCCTTCTGTCCGAGCTTATATAGTGCTCCAGTAAACTAAACAAGGACCACGCTGAATGGGCGGGGCCACACCTCCCTGGAAATTATCCAATCAGAGTTATCACCTACAGCTGGTTGGGTCACACCTCCATGGAAACTGAACCAATAGGTTCCAACCCAATCCACACTAATATGTCTGCCCCCACAAGAATGCATTAAAATGTATGGCTTTTTCTGGGGGACATAAATATACAAACTGGCACAATAGGTATATCTCTCTCTCCCCATCTTCTCCAGCAATTCTATCTTTCTGTTTATTTTTTAAACAGTTTTATTCACATATCATACAATCCATCCTAAGTTAACAATCAATAGCTCTTGGTATAATCACATAGTTATGCATTCACCACCACAATCTATGTGAGAACATTTCCATTTCATCTGCAAAGAAGAGAAAAAAAAATTAAAATAAATAAAAAAAATTAAAAGGAGAAATAACAAGAATCCCATACCCCTCCCTTATATCCCCCTCTCATTAACATTTAGTTTTGGGATATTGCCATTGTTACAATTAATGGAAGAATATTAAAATTTTATTGTTAACTATAGATTCTAGATTGTATTGATTGTATTTTTTTCCATATACCATCCCATTTTCAATATCTTGCAATGGTGACATTCACTTGTTCTTCATTTAAGAACAATGATGTACATTTAATCACCATCAATGTCCACTTCAGGTTTCACTAAGTTATACAGTCCCAGTTTTTATCCTCCATCTGTCTTTCTGGCATCATACATGCCCCTAGCTTTCCTCTTTCAACCATGCTCTCACTCAGCTTTGTTTATTATACTTACAATATTGTGCTACTGTCAGATAGTATTGTGCTCTCCATTTTTGGATCTTTACAATCAATCCTGTTGAACATTCTATACTCCCTCAGCATGAAATATGCCCAATCTGTACCCTCTTTCTGTCTTTTGACAACCTGTGTTCTCAACTTTAACTCTCAAAGTTCACTCATTAGTGTTAGTTCATATCAGTGAGAGCATACATTTGTCCTTTAGTTTCTGGCTAATTTTGCTCAACATAATGTCCTTGAGGTTCATCCACATTATTATATGCTTCATGACTTTATTCTGTCTTACTGCATAATATTCCATCTTATGTATATACCACAGTTCATTTATCCACTCATCTGTTGATGGACATTTGGGCTGTTTCCATCTCTTGAAGGCCATGTTCTTTTAATCCATTCCTATGGGTATAGACCTATTGTAGGTGGGACCTTTTGATTAGGTTATTTCAGTTGAGATTGACCTACCTCATTCAAGGTGGGTCTTAATCCTCTTACTGGAGTCCTTTATAAGAGGATAAAACATACAGAAGCTAAAAGATGAAAATAAGAGAAGCTCACAGAAAAGACACAGAAGTTGAGGAAGGAAGTCAATCACAGAGAAGCCAGAAGTTGAAAGCAACAAAATCTGGGAAAGAAGGACCAGCAGACGTTGCCATGTTCCTTGCCATATGACAGAGGAGACCCAGACGCCGGCAACCTTCAGAGTCCAGGTATCATCCTGTTGTTGCCTTGAATAGGACATTTTCATGACATAAGAACAGTAAATTGTAAGCTAATAATTCCCCATTTAAAAGACAACCCATTTCTGGTATATTGCATTTTGGCAACTTCAGCAAACCAAAACACTCTCATTCAGTCTTGTGTATTTAAATACCATCAATATGCCAGAGACTCTCAAAATTATACATCCAGCCTGGGCCTCTTTCCTAAACTTCACACTTGAATATCCAGCTGCCTACCCAACATCTCCCCTGAATTTTCAATGTGCATCTGAAACTTAACATGTGCAAACCTGAGTTCCTGATCTTCCCTTAAGCCTTTCTCTTGGAGGCTTCCCCATCTCGGTGACAGCAATCAATCTTTCCAGATGCTCAGATCCAAAATTGGACTTACTCTTGATTCCTCACTTCCTCTCATATCCCATATAAACTCTGTTAGAAAAATCCTGTTGACTCTACCTTCAAAATATATCCAGAATCTGACCATTTCTTACCCTTCCATTGCCACCATTGTGATCTCTTACCTGAATTACTGAAATAGGTCTCCGAACTTAGTGCTTTGCTGCCTCTACAGTCTATTTTTAACATATAGCAGTCAGAGTGATCCTTTTAAAAGATGCAAGAATTTCAAGAACTTGGGATCCTCTTAAGGAAAGAGTGCAAAGAATGCACTCTCAACAGCAGGAAACAGGAAGAAAAGAAAAAAAGGTTGGAGACACCCAATGTTCAGAAGAACAAGTACCCAACCTTCAACAAGGCAGGAAGAGGCTAAAAACTTGAACCAAGATGAGCCGAATGTGCTTTAAGAAGTGCATGGCCAAAAAACAAAACAAACAAAATAAAACGAAAACAAAAGAGAAATGCATGGCTAAATACCTTGAGCCTTGAGCAGCAGCAACAATAGCAATCACCAGTCCAGGGACATCGACACTGAGTGTCAGTCAGTCCCTATGCTGGTCATGTTGTCTCATGATTCTGTAGACCCCTCTCTCTGCCCAGCCCCTTTGGGATTCCAACTGCAGGAATTACACTGTCTCTAATCACAGTTAGGACTGGATATCCAGTTAGGCATCTGGAACTTCAGGTCAGACCTTGGCCTCTGAAGTTTTGGGGACATGAGGTCAGACTCTAAAAATTTCCTTGGTCCAGTACTGCACTCTTCATTCACAGACCCACATTTAAAATCCATTCCCTTCTCTTCAAGTGAGGCCTCCTGTCCTCCCAAATGGTTGGAAAGGATGATGGCCTCTTTACGTCCATTGGATCACCCAGATATTGAGTTCCCTTTGGATCAGTCTTAGGCCTGACCATCTGAACAAAACATGGAAGCCCCCACCCCAGTGGGTACACAGAAATTCTAGAACCCCCAAGGTCGAGGCTGACATGATAGACTTCAATGATCACAATATTAGATTTGATTATAGAACATTGCTACTGAGATGTCCAGCTGATTCTTTGAAGGAACTGTGAGGAAACCTTATGAAAACAGTATGCATTGATGAGATTCATTCAAGTCATTGTGTGTAGTTGCAGTTTGTTAACTTTTATTACATTGTATTCCATTGTGTTAATACACCTCCCAAATATTAGACTGCTGATGAACAAATGGGTTGTTTTTAGTTTGTCATGCTGCAATAACATTATTTTACATATTAAAGAAAAGATGTAATGGCACCCCTATTCTCAGAATCTAACCATCATCCTTGCAGTAGCCCTTGATTTCCTGTTACTACTCTCACCCAATATCCTACTACTCTCTTGCTTATTCCACTTGCCCATAACAGAATCTCAAACATGGCAGGCACCTTCCCATCTTAGTTTGGTGGCTTCTTATTCAATAGGTCTGGGGTGAAGACCAGAAACTATATTTTCAACAGAGATCCTAGTTGATTTTTATGTAAGAGGGCCATGGACCATTTTTTGAAAGCTAGTGGATTTGAAATTCTAGTGAGTTTAAAGAAGCAATGTTGAGAGGAGGAGGAGGAGGAGAGAGTAGAGGAGGAGAAGGAGAGAGAAAGAGAGAAGGAGGCAGGAAGGGAGGGAGGGAGAGAGAACCAGAGAGCTGGAAGGACAGGTGGTTATAGAGTGAGATGACTAATTTATTATCTGAAAAGTGAAACCGCCTTGAATGATGAAAGGCTCAGGGAGCACCCAAGGGAATGTGGGACTGAAGTGGAGTGGAAGTGAACATCACCAGAGCTGAGGAGGTCAAGGTACGGAAAGCCTGGTTAACCCATGTGGACCACGAAGTCACCCCAAATGAGGGCAGGATTTGGGACAGAGAGCAACACTGTGAGCATAGTGCAAGGCCCCTGATAAATGAAGGAAAGGGAACAGGTAGGCAAACAAAGCAAAGATGTACAGTAGAGGGGGGTGTAACTGGTTAGTTTTTTCACAACAGTGAAGTGACAATAGCTGACATTAATTGTTGTTTGTTGTTGGCCAGGCTTTACATATATTAGTACATATAATCCATACAAGTAACCGTATGAGGAAGGTGCTATTTGTATTCCCCTTTTATAACTGGGGAACTGAAGCCACATCATAACCTAACCAGTATCAACCCACATCTCACATTTCTTATCTTCTGTGCTACCTTAGCTATCATAAAATGGTAACAGAAGATGTTTTAATATATTTCAACTGAAACAAAAAATCAGGTCTCTCTAATATTGTTAGTAGTAGGGTTAACTTCTTTGGAAAAACAGAGGAAATATTTCTTTACTATCCATTTGTACTAAAATATTTGTTGTACAATATCCAGCAGGTGTCAGCACTATGCAACAATTCCGTATAAGTCACCTAAAAAATTAATGCTGCCTGTAAATAACAGAATTTCTAGTTATTCCATGTCCTGATGATTTCTTCAGCAGCATCCAGTGTACTGTCTTTCTGTAAATTAATAAAATAAGCATTATTACATATCAAAATAAATGCAAGAGAAATGAAAAACTGAAATATATATAAAAAATAAATCATAATAGCACTAAACAAAGATTTAAGTGAATATCTGTTCTTAGGTGAAGAAAAGTGTTCAAAGTCAAAATGCAAAGGGCAGATCACCAAAAGTGAGAAAACAATTAATCAAATTAATATACAATTATAGAAGTCAAAAAGTACAGAAGAGGTTACATTAGAAAACAATAGTTTTCTGGGCTCCCCTCCACCCCCCACCATCTCTCCCTACTACTCCCTCCATCCCGCAAGACAAACTTTTTTTTTTTAATTTCAAGGATATAAAAATGGTTTAATATTAGGAAATCTTTTTTTTTATATTCATTTTATTGAGATATATTCACATACCACACAGTCATACAAAACAAATCGTACATTCGGTTGTTCACAGTACCATTGCATAGTCGTACATTCATCACCAAAATCAATCCCTGACACCCTCATTACCACACACACAAAAATAACCAGAATAATAATTAAAGTGGAAAAGGTCAACTAAAGTAAAAAAGAACACTGGGCGCCCTTGTCTGTTTGTTTCCTTCCCCCACCTTTCCACTCATCCATCCACAAACTAGGCAAAGGGGAGTGTGATCCCCATGACCCCCCCAATCCCACTGTTCCCCCTCATAAGCCACATTTTTATACAATTGTCTTCAAGATTCATGGGTTCTGGGATGTAGTTTGATAGTTTCAGGTATCCACCACCAGCTACCTCAATTCTTTAGAACCTAAAAAGGGTTGTCTATATTGTGCATAAGAGTGTCCACCAGAGTGACCTCTAGGCTCCTTTTGGAATCTCTCTGCCACTGAAGCTTATTTCATTTCCTTTCACATCCCCTTTTTGGTCAAGAAGATGTTCTCCATCCCACGATGCTGGGTCTACATTCCTCCCCAGGAGCCCAAGACAAACTTTGATGGCAATTTCTGGGTTTAGTTCTAGTGGTTACCACACAAATCTAAATAATATGCTTGTATTTCTATTTCTTTACTTATCAAATTCAGACAATATCCACCATACTTTCCTCTGAATAAGAAAAATTTAGTACATTCATACTACTCTATCCCTATCTATCAAAGTTGCATAATTCTAATATTTTTTTTCTAGTACCCTATTATCAACACCTTGCAATTCATGAAAACACAGTTTCATAATTGTACTATTAACTATAGCTCATTGTTTAACTTAGGATTCACTATTTGCCTTGTGCAGTTCCATGGATATTAATTTTTTTTATTATAGCAATGTATTATAATTATTGACAAGTAATTCATTTCTCTTTTGAATAGGCAAGACAAGCATTTGGTATTAAATTCAAAATAAACTGAAGAGAAAACAGTGAACATTAAACCTTCTCTTTTTCCTCATCAGCTTTCTCTACCTCTTCTTTTCCTTTCTCTTCCCTCTCTACCAGAACGATTCAGACCGAAAGCCATTAGGTGGGGCTGAGAAAAGTAGGTGCCCGTGCATATGTGTTTGTGGCTGGGGGTATCCTTGGCAGAATGCTGCAGCCAGAGTGGAGTGAGGAGGGTGTCCAAGGTGGGTGGGACGAGGCAGTGGCGTTGTCGATTGGGAACAGGGTCAGAGTCCGAGTTGGGTAAGGGAGGCATCTGTATACAGGGTGGCGCCATGCAGGTGTTGGAGCCTGAATGGGGTGAGGGAGGCATTGTTGCCAAGGCAGTTTGGCCTGTGGTGTAGGAGACCCAGAGGAGGGACATCTCTGCAGGAGGGTAACAGCAGGTCAGCATGGGGTTCTGAAGCCCAGGTTGGGTAAGGATGGTGACAATACAAGGGGCAGTGGCAAGAGCCCGTTACCAAGTGTCAAAGCCTCAGGAGGGCAAAGGGCAGTCACATGGGGATGGGGGGTAGGGGCAGCAATGGTATTGAGAGGAGATTGGTCACATGCAGGCGTATATCGCTCAAATAAGTAATTACATGGAGGATAATAAAGTCAGATTTTTCAGTCAAGGAAGGGAATTACAGATATGGAAAGGGAGAAAATCAGAATAAACCCTATGGTAGTTTCAATATATTTATATATAGATGTAAATATGTATATTTATATGTAAATGCATGACATTCACATATTCTCTAGTTCTGACTACTTGCAGACCTGGGAGCAGCAACACCCTAACTGCAATGAGCACTCCTAATGCCCAGATCTTGGTTTATAAATACCATTCTACACTAAAAGAAACCAGGACTTACAGAAATGACTGATTCCAGAATGGAGTAAGGAAATGACAAGATAAGCCTGGCTCTTTTTGTTATGCCAGAAAGTAAGGAAGTACTCAAAGAATGATGGAGATGTAGCAAAGGAAATAGAAGCCAGTTAAAAGAGGCTCCTAATGGCCAAATCTGGGACAATTTGGGCATAAAAATAAATAATAGTCATCATAAACTATAACCCACTGAACGAAATAGGAATCCATCAATCCTTATTGGTATGGATACATAAATGAATAAAAGTTTGATGAGGTATGGAATATTCTCATACTCTCAAAGTGCATCACCAGAAAATATTTTTTATTAATCAGGGGGAAAGGTGCTCTTTATGGTAAATAAGCTTGACATACACCACCTTAATCAAATGATGAATGTTAAAGTCACCAATAATAGGACAAACTGAAACCATGTGCCACCTGATAGGATGCAATGGGAAGAACACAGCATCACTTCTATGGTATTTTTTGTCAGAGATGCATAACAGACTAATCACAAGGAAGCTTCAGACAAACATAAACTGAGGGACTGTTCTAGTTTGCTAATGCTGCTGGAATGCAAACCACCAGAAATGGATTGGCTTTTATAAAAGGGGATTTATTTGGTTACACAGTTACAGTCTTAAGGCCATAAAGTGTCCAAGGTAATGCATCAACAATTGGGTACCCCACTGGAGGATGGCCAATGGTGTTCGGAAACCTCTGTTAGCTGGGAAGGCACATGGCTGGCATCTGCTCCAAGTTCTGGTTTCAAAATGGCTTTCTCCAAGGACGTTCCTCTCTAGGCTGCAGCTCCTCAAAAATGTCACTCTTAGTTGCTCTTGGGGTGTTTGTCCTCTCTTAGCTTCTCTGGAGCAAAAGTCTGCTTTCAAAGGCCGTCTCCACAATGTCTCTGTAAGCTGAAGCTCCTCTCTCAGTTCCAGTGTGTTCTTCAAAGTGTCCCTCTTGGCTGTAGCTCCTCTTCAAAATGTCACTCTCAGCTGCACTGAGTTCCTTCTGTTTGTCAGCTCATTTATATGGCTCCAGTGATTTAATTTAGACCTACCCCGAATGGGGGGGTAACACTTCCATGGAAATTATCCAATCAGAGTCATCACCCACAGTTGGGTGGGGCGCATCTCCACGGAAACACTCAAAAAATTACAATCTAATCAACACTGATACATCTGCCCACACAAGATTATATCAAAGATAATGGCATTTTGGAGGACATAATACATTCGAACAGGCCTAGGGACTAACTATAAAATAATCGGCCTATAATTTTCAAAAGTATCAAGTTCATGAGTCAAGAAAAGGCTGAAGAACCACATTCCAGATTGAAGGAGACATGACAAATAAATGCAGTGCATGATTCTGACCTGGATTCATAGATTCACTGATTTACTTCCATATATGATTTTGGCCTTGGTATGTTTGTTTATTTCCTATAAAGGACATTATTGGGGTGACTGGTGAATCTTGAATTGGGTCTGAGGATGAAACGGAATAATGCATTAATGTTAACTTCATGATTTTTGATGGTTATATTGTGGTTCTCTAGGAGAATGTTCTTGTTTATGGGGAATACATACTAAAGTATTTGGGAGTGATGGAGCATCATTAGTAAGTCAGTTGGCAACTCACTCTGATATGGTTCAGAAAAAAAAAAAGTTCTTCAAATTTTTATAGTGGGAGTATTTCAAAATATATTTTTAAAGTAAGCCTGACTCCCATCTGTTTCCCTCAGCCACTCAGTTCTCCTTCCCAGGGCAACACTAGGAGTTTATTATGTATCTCCCAGAGATGGTCCAGATATTTATAAGTATATATCTATCTCTGTGTGTGTATATTATATATTTTCCTTTTTATAACAAATGATGGCATACTATACAAACTGCCTGCTCCTTGCTTTTAGATTATGCTCTATCACCAAATGGGGAGCTGCCTCTTTCTTTTATTGATGTACCATAATTTATTCAAGCAGTTCCCCACTAGTGAATATTTTGGTTTTTTATATAATATTAAAATCCTTGAGCAAAAGTTATCCAAAATGTGCAAGTAAATCCACAGGTAAAATTTCTAAAAGTGAGTTGCTGCATCAAAGGATACGTGCACGTACACTTTGATGGAAGTTATCAAACTAACTATTGTAGGGACATCACAAATTATACTCCCACTTCAATGTATGAGACAGTGTTTGATGTAACTTTTTAGTTGTTTCCAATCTCATAGGTAAAATTATATTTCATTGCAGTTTTCATTTTCATTTTTCTTATTATGAGTAAGGTTGAGCATCTTCGCATATGTTTGAAAGCCACTGAGGATTTTACCCACAACCATTATAAAGTGCTGCTTTTTATTATTTTATTATATGCTATTTATTATTTTATTTTTCCCTGAATTTAATTTAATTTCCCTCCCTCCCTCCCTTCCTTTCTTCCTTCCTTCCTTCCCGCCAATAGTCTCTAAGGGAGGCCATTCGCTCTTCCTTTGGAATGGTTTCCACTCCCACTCAAACAGCAGAAGGAAAAAGGATCAAACCTCCAGAAACCTCTTTCAGAAACTATTAAACAATTAAATATAAAAGTACCTAATTATCAATGAGCTCCAGTGGAATGTAGCTCAGGCATATAAATTATGGAAGATAACCGAAAAGGTATCTGTGTTGGATTTAACTAAAGAAAGAGATAGATACTATTTATGCTCCTTTTGTTTCCCTGAGCTAATATTTAAATTATTTTGCTTTCCCTGAAGACATACCAGGTGGGCAGTAGGGGAAAAACCAGTGGTGTACCAGATAGAAGAAAAAACTGCCTTGGAATTTTAAATTAATCATAGATAATATGCAAAGGGAATAGTTAAGAATTGGACATACCTGCTTAAGTCAGTTTGTGTGGGAAAACTTTATAAAATATGGGTTTGGTTTAATCAAATTGACCCAGTCTCAGGAAGTAAGTGGTGGGAATGGCAGCAGCAAATGGCATTGGCATCATTACTTGCTTTCGTTTTTTTAAATAATTATTTTAATTTGGTAAAATATACATAACATAAAAATCATTTTAATCATTTTAAGTGGACAATTCTTTGATGTTAAGTATACTGACAACACTATGTAACTTCCACCATTATTTATTTTCTCCTCCCCACAACCTTGGTAACCATTATTCTGCTTTCTGTCTCTAGGAACTTGCTAATTCTAAGTATTTCATATAAGAGAAATCATATAATATTTCTCCCTTTGTGTGTCATTTATTTCATTCACCATGATGTCTTTGGGTTCATACATGTTGTAGCATATACCAGCGCTTCACTTCTCTTTACAGCTGAATAATACTCCATCGAATGGATATACCCCATTTTATTTATCCATTCATCTGCTGATGGACCTTTGGGTTCTTTCTACCTTCTGACCATTGTGAGTAATGCTGCAATGAACACTGGTATACAAATGTTCGTCCCAGCCCCTGCTTTCAATTCTTTTGGGTACTTACCTAGGAGTGGAATTGCCAGATCATATGGTAATTCTATGCTTAATTTTCTGAGGAACTGTCAGACTGTTTCTTCACAGTAGCTGCACCATTTTACATTGCCAAAAATAATGTAGAACAAAGTATAAGGGTTCCCATATTTCCATATACTTGCCAAACTTATTTTCTGTTTTTAAAATAATAGCCATCCTAGTGGTTGTAAAGCAGTGTATGTTATTGTAGTTTTAATCAGCATTTCTTTAATGGCTAATGATGTTGAGCATGTTTTCATATATTTACTGGCCTTTTGAATATTTTCTTTGTAGAAATGTCTATTGGGATCCTTGGCCCATTTTTAAATTGGATTGTCTTTTTTTGAGTTGGAGGAGCTCTTTATATATATTCTGGATATTAAACCCTTATCAGATATATTATTTCCAAATATTTTGTCCCATTTTATAGGTTGTCTTTTCACTTTCTTGACAATATCCTTTGATGCACAGAAGTTTTTAATTCTGATAAAGTCCATATTATCTATTTTTCTATTTTATTGCCTGTGCTTTTGGTAAAACATATAAAAAGCCATTGCCTACTACATGGTCCTGAAGATATTTCTCCTATGCTTTCTTGTAAGAATTTTATAGTATTAGCTCTTATATTTAGGTCATTGATCCATTTTGAATTAATTTTTGTATATTGCAAGAGGTGGAGTCCACATTCATTCTTCTGCATGTGGATTTCCAGTTGTCCCAGCACCATTTGTTGAGAAGACTATTCTGTTCCCATTGAATGGACTTGGCACCCTTGTTGAAAATCAACTGGCCAGATGTGTGGATTTTTCTCTGGACTCTCAATTCTATTCCATTGGTCTATATGTCTGTTCTTAAGCCAGTACCACACTGTTTTAATTACTGTATCTTTGTAGTAAGTTTTGAAATTAGGAAGTGTAAATCCTTTAACTTTCTTCTTTTTCAAGATCATTTTGGCTATTCAGGGCCCCTTGCCATTCTACATGAACTTGAGGATCAGCTTTTCCATTCCTGCAAAAAAGACTGCTGGAATTTTAATAGGGATGGAATTGAATTTGTATTCAATTGAATTTGTAGATTACTTTTGGCAGTATGGACATCTAAACAATAGAAGGTCTCCAATACATGAACATACAGGATGTCTTTCCATTTATTTAGGTCTTTAATTTCTTTCAGCAATGTTTTTTGGTTTCAATGTACAAATCTTTTACCTCCTGGGTTAAATTTATTCCTAGGTGTTTTATTCTTTTAAATGTTACTATAAATGGAATTGTCTTATTGATTTCCTTTTCAGATTGGTCATTACTGGTTTATAGAAACTCAACTAACTTCTGCATGCTTATCTTGTATGCTGCAACTTTGCTGAATTCATTTATTAGCTCTAGTAGATTTCTTGTGGATTCTTTGGGATTTTTGGATATCTTTTATTTCTTTTCTTGCCTGATTGTTCAACCTGATTTCTTTTTTTCTTATTAGAGAAGTTGTGGGTTTACAGAAAAACCATGCATAAAATAAAGGATTGCCATATACCACCCCAATATTAACACCTTGCATTAGCATGATACATTTGATACAATTGATGAAAGCACCTTTTTATAATTGTTTTATTATAGTTTAACTTAAACTATGGTTTAACTTAGGGTTTACTGTTTGTGTTGTGCAGTTACACAGACTTAAAAAAATTTTTTTATTCTAGTACCATATATATAACCCAATATTTCCCCTTTGAATCACCTTGAGATATATATTTCAGTGCTGTTAATTGTGTTCACAATGTTGTACAATGATCACTACCATCCATTACCAAAACGTTTCCACTGACATAATTAGGAACCTTGTGCATTTTAAGCCTTAACTTCCCATTCCTTGTGCCCACCACATCCCCTGCTAATCTGTATTCTAGATTCTGACTCTATGAGTATGCTTATTCTATTTATTTCAAATCAGTGAGATCATACAATATTTGTTCTTTCCTGTCTGACTATTTCATTCAGTACGATGTCTTCAAGGTTCATCCGTGTTGTCACATGTATCAGGACTTCATTCCTTTTTATGGCTCGATATTCCATTGTATATATATACTACATTGTGTTTATCCATTCATCAATTGATGGACTCTTGGGTTGCTTCCATCTTTTGGAAATTGTGATTATGATGCTATGAACATTTGTGTGCAAATATCTGTTTGAGTTCCTGCTTTCAATTCTTTTGGGGATAGACCTAGTAGTGGGATTGCTAGGTCATATGGTAGTTTGATACATAGCTTTCTAATGAGCTGCCAAACTGTCTTCCACAGTGGCTATACCATTTTACATTGCCACCAGCAATGAATGAGTGTTCCTGTTACTCTGCATCCTCTCCAACAGTTGTTATTTTCTTTCTTTCTTTTTTTTATCGCAGCCATTCTGGTGGGTGTGAAATGGTATCTTGTGGTTTTGATTTGCATTTCCCTGATGGCTAATGATGCTAAGCATCTTTTCATGTGCTTTCCAGCCATTTGTGTATTTTCTTTGGGGAGAAGTCTCTTCAAGTGTTTTGCCCATTTTTTGATTGGGTTGTCTTGTTAAGTTGAAGCATTTCTTTTTATATTCTGGATATTAAACCTTTATCAGATACATGACTTCCAAATATTTTCCCCACTGGTAGCTTTTCATTTAACTTTCATCATAAAGTTCTTTGTGGCACAAAATTTTTTAATTTTTATGAAGTCACATTTATCTATTTTTTCTTTTGTTGCTTGTGCTTTGGGCATAAAGTCCAAGAAACTTAACACAAGGTCCTCAAGATGCTTCCCTATGTTTTCTTCTAGGAGTTTGACAGTTCTAGCACTTATATTCAGGTCTTTGATGCATTTTGAGTTGATTTTTGTATATGATGTGAGGTAAGAGTCCTCCATTTTTTTTTTTTTTTTTTTTTTTTTTTGCAAATGGAGATCCAGTTTTCCCAGCACCATTTGTGAAAGAGACTATTCTTTCCAAATTGAGTGGTCTTTGCCCTCTTGTGAAACATTAATTGACTATAAATGTGAGGGTTGATTTCTGAACTCTCAATTCTATTACACTGGTTTATATATCTGTCCTTGTGCCAGTACAATGCTGTTTTGAATTCTGTGGCTTTGTAATATGTTTTAAGATTGAGAAGTGTGAGTCTTCCAATTTCATTCTTCTTTTCAAGGTGGCTTTGGCTATTCTTGGCCCCTTACTCTTTCATATAAATTTGATGACTGGCTTTTCTGTTTGTGTAAAAAACGTTGGAATTTTGATTGGAATTCTATTGAATCTATGAATCACTTTGGGTAGGACTGACATCTTAATGTCCTTCCATTTATTTAAGTATTCTTTGCTTTCTTTTAGCAATATTTTGTAGTTTTCTGCATACAAGTCCTTTACATCTTTGGTTAGATTTATTCCTAGATATTTGATTCTGTTAGTTGCTATTGGAAATGGAATTTTTTCTTAATTTTGTCTTCTGATTGTTAACTGCTTGTGTATAGAAACACTACTGATTTTGGGGTGTTGCTCTTATACTTCAGCACTTTGCTGAATTCATTTATTAGCTCTAGGAGCTTTGCTATGGATTAGATTGTTTTTATTTATAATAAAATCATAAATATAGCAATGGTACATTTAGAATTTTTTTTTTTAGTGCAGGGATGCTGGTGATGAATTCTCTCAGTTTTTGTTTTCATTTTTGAAGGATATTTTCCAGGATATAGAATCCTGAGTTGATATACTTTTTTCCTCTCAGCACTTTAAAATTGTCATTTATAATTTATATCTTTGTATCTTTGTTCATATATATGCTATGTGTAGTACTCTCGAGCTGCTTTCAAGATTTTCTCTTTTACCTTTTGACTATGATGTGCGTTGATGAGGTTTTCTTTGAATTGATCCTGTTAGAGGTTTACTGAGTTTTCTTGATCTGTAAATCGATGCTTTTTACCAAATATGGGGAAATTTTGGCCATTTTTTCTTAGAATATTTTTTTCTGCCACATTCTTTCCCTCTTTCTGGTACTCCAATTACATGCATATTAAAACACTTGATATTTTCTCATAGATCTCTGAAGCTCTGTTCATTTCTCAAAAATAATTTTTTTCTCTTCAATTTGCACAGTTTCTATGGATCTGTATTCAAGTCAACCCTTTTTTTCTGCCACATCCAATCCTCTATTAAGCTCCATAAATTTCTCATACCAGATATTTTAGTTTTAAGTTCTAGAATTCCATTTGGTTCTTTACTAGAGTTTTAAACCCTCTGTTGATCACTCATTATGGCAATATTTTCTTTTAATTCTTTTTTTTTTTTAATCATCATTTTATTGAGATATATTCACATATCACGCAGTCATACAAAACAAATTGTACTTTCGATTGTTTACAGTACCATTACATAGTTGCACATTCATCACCTAAATCAATCCCTGACACCTTCATTAGCACACACACAAAAATAACAAGAATAATAATTAGAGTGAAAAAGAGCAATTGAAGTAAAAAAGAACACTGGGTACCTTTGTCTGTTTGTTTCCTTCCCCTACTTTTCTACACATCCATCCATAAACTAGACAAAGTGGAGTTTGGTCCTTATGGCATTCCCAATCCCACTGTCACCCCTCATAAGCTACATTTTTATACAACTGTCTTCGAGATTCATGGGTTCTGGGTTGTAGTTTAATAGTTTCAGGTATCCACCACCAGCTACGCCAATTCTTTAGAACCTAAAAAAGGTTGTCTAAAGTGTGCGTAAGAGTGCCCACCAGAGTGATCTCTCGGCTCGTTTTGGAATCTCTCTGCCACTGAAGCTTATTTCATTTCCTTTCACATCCCCCTTTTGGTCAAGAAGATGTTCTCCATCCCAAGATGCCGGGTCCACATTCCTCCCCGGGAGTCATATTCCACGTTGCCAGGGAGATTCACTTCCCTGGGTGTCTGATCCCACGTAGGGGGGAGGGCAGTGATTTCACCTTTCAAGTTGGCTTAGCCAGAGAGAGAGGGCCACATCTGAGCAACAAAGAGGCATTCAGGAGGAGACTCTTAGGCACAAATACAGGGAGGCCTAGCCTCTCCTTTGCAGCAACCGTCTTCCCAAGGGTAAAACTTATGGTAGAGGGCTCAACCCATCAAACCACCAGTCCCCTATGTCTGTGGTCATGTTAGCAACCATGGAGGTGGGGTAGGCGAATACCCCTGCATTCTCCACAGGCTCCTCAAGGGGGCACTACATCTTTTTTTTTTTTTTTCCTTGTTTGTCTTTTTTCTTTTTTTTTTTTTTTTAACTTTCCCTTCTTTTTTAAATCAACTGTATGAAAAAAAAAGTTAAAAAGAAAACAAACATACAATAAAAGAACATTTCAAAGAGACCATAACAAGGGAGTAAGAAAAAGACAACTAACCTAAGATAACTGCTTAACTTCCAACATGTTCCTACTTTACCCCAAGAAAGTTACATAATATAGCAACATTTCTGTGAACTTGTTCCTACTACATCCATCAGAAATTAACAGACCATAGTCATTTCTGGGCATCCCCAGAACGTTAAATAGCTTATCTGTTCTTCTTGGATTATTGTCCCCCCTTCCTTAATTGCTCTCTACTGCTAGTTCCCCTACATTCTACATTATAAACCATTTGTTTTACATTTTTCAAAGTTCACATTAGTGGTAGCATATAATATTTCTCTTTTTGTGCCTGGCTTATTTCGCTCAGCATTATGTCTTCAAGGTTCATCCATGTTGTCATATGTTTCACCAGATCGTTCCTTCTTACTGCCGCGTAGTATTCCATCGTGTGTATATACCACATTTTATTTATCCACTCATCTGTTGAAGGACATTTGGGTTGTTTCCATCTCTTGGCAATTGTGAATAATGCTGCTATGAACATTGGCGTGCAGATATCTGTTCGTGTCACTGCTTTCCGATCTTCCGGGTATATCCCGAGAAGTGCAATCGCTGGATCGAATGGTAGCTCTATATCTAGTTTTCTAAGGAACTGCCAGACTGACTTCCAGAGTGGCTGAACCATTATAGAGTCCCACCAACAATGAATAAGAGTTCCAATTTCTCCACATCCCCTCCAGCATTTGTAGTTTCCTGTTTGTTTAATGGCAGCCATTCTAACCGGTGTTAGATGGTATCTCATTGTGGTCTTAATTTGCATCTCTCTAATAGCTAGTGAAGCTGAACATTTTTTCATGTGTTTCTTGGCCATTTGTATTTCCTCTTCAGAGAACTGTCTTTTCATATCTTTTGCCCATTTTATAATTGGGCTGCCTGTACTATTGTCATTGAGTTGTAGGATTTCTTTGTATATGCAAGATATCAGTCTTTTGTCAGATACATGGTTTCCAAAAATTTTTTCCCATTGAGTTGGCTGCCTCTTTACCTTTTTGAGAAATTCCTTTGAGGTGCAGAAACTTCTAAGCTTGAGGAGTTCCCATTTATCTATTTTCTCTTTTGTTGCTTGTGCTTTGGGTATAAAGTCTAGGAAGTGGCCTCCTAATACAAGGTCTTGAAGATGTTTTCCTACATTATCTTCTAGGAGTTTTATGGTACTTTCTTTTATATTGAGATCTTTGGTCCATTTTGAGTTAATTTTTGTGTAGGGGGTGAGGTAGGGGTCCTCTTTCATTCTTTTGGATATGGATATCCAACTCTCCCAGCCCCATTTGTTGAAAAGACCATTATGGCTCAGTTCAGAGACTTTGGGGGCCTTATCAAAGGTCAGTCGGCCATAGATCTGAGGGTCTATCTCTGAATTCTCAATTCGATTCCATTGATCTATATGTCTATCTTTGTGCCAGTACCATGCTGTTTTGGCAACTGTGGCTTTATAATAAGCTTCAAAGTCAGGGAGTGTAAGTCCTCCCACTTCGTTTTTCTTTTTAGAGTGTCTTTAGCAATTCGAGGCATCTTCCCTTTCCAAATAAATTTGATAACTAGCTTTTCCAAGTCTGCAAAGTAGGTTGTTGGAATTTTGATTGGGATTGCATTGAATCTGTAGATGAGTTTGGGTAGAATTGACATCTTAATGACATTTAGCCTTCCTATCCATGAACATGGAATATTTTTCCATCTTTTAAGGTCCCCTTCTATTTCTTTTAGTAGAGTTATGTAGTTTTCTTTGTATAGGTCTTTTACATCTTTGGTTAAGTTGATTCCTAGGTACTTGATTTTTTTAGTTGCTATTGAAAATGGTATCTTTTTCTTGAGTGTCTCTTCAGTTTGTTCATTTCTAGCATATAGAAACATTACTGACTTATGTGCATTAATCTTGTATCCCGCTACTTTGCTAAATTTGTTTATTAGCTCTAGTAGGTGTATCGTTGATTTCTCAGGGTTTTCTAGATATAAGATCATATCATCTGCAAACAATGACAGTTTTACTTCTTCTTTTCCAATTTGGATGCCTTTTATTTCTTTGTCTTGCCGGATTGCCCTGGCTAGCACTTCCAGCACAATGTTGAATAACAGTGGTGACAGCGGGCATCCTTGTCTTGTTCCTGATCTTAGAGGGAAGGCTTTCAGTCTCTCACCATTGAGTACTATGCTGGCTGTGGGTTTTTCATATATGCTCTTTATCATGTTGAGGAAGTTTCCTTCAATTCCTACCTTTTGAAGTGTTTTTATCAAAAAGGGATGTTGGATTTTGTCAAATGCTTTTTCAGCATCTATTGAGATGATCAATTGATTTTTCCCTTTCGAGTTTTTAATGTGTTGTAATACATTGATTGTTTTTCTTATGTTGAACCATCCTTGCATGCCTGGAATGAACCCCACTTGGTCATGGTGTATGATTTTTTTAATGTGTCTTTGGATTCGATTTGCAAGTATTTTGTTGAGGATTTTTGCATCTATATTCATTAGGGAGATTGGCCGGTAGTTTTCCTTTTTGTAGCATCTTTGCCTGGTTTTGGTATTAGATTGATGTTAGCTTCATAAAATGAGTTAGGTAGTGTTCCATTTTTTTCAATGTTTTGAAAGAGTTTGAGTAAGATTGGTGTCAGTTCTTTCTGGAAAGTTTGGTAGAATTCCCCTGTGAAGCCATCTGGCCCTGGGCATTTATTTGTGGGAAGATTTTTGATGACTGATTGGATCTCTTTGCTTGTGATGGGTTGGTTGAGGTCTTCTGTTTCTTCTCTGGTCAGTCTAGGTTGTTCATATGTTTCCAGGAAATTGTCCATTTCTTCTACATTATCCAGTTTGTTGCCATACAGTTGTTCATAATATCCTCTTATAATTTTTTTAATTTCTTCAGGATCTGCAGTTATGTCACCTTTTACATTCATTATTTTGTTTATATGGGTCTTCTCTCTTTTTGATTTTGTCAGTCTAGCTAGGGGCTTGTCAATCTTGTTGATCTTCTCAAAGAACCAACTTTTGGTGATATTTATCCTCTCTATTGTTTTTTTGTTCTCTATGTCATTTATTTCTGCTTTAATCCTTGTTATTTCTTTTCTTGTACTTGGTTTAGGATTGGTTTGCTGTTCATTTTCTAGCTTCTTCAGTTGATCCATTAGTTCTTTGATTTTGGCTCTTTCTTCCTTTTTAATATATGCGTTTAGTGCTATAAATTTCCCCCTTAGCACTGCTTTTGCTGCATCCCATAGGTTTTGATATGTTGTGTTCTCATTTTCATTCGTCTCTATATATTTAGCAATTTCTCTTGCTATTTCTTCTTTAACCCACTGATTGCTTAGGAGTGTGTTGTTTAACCTCCAGGTATTTGTGAATTTTCTAAGTCTCTGATGGTTATTGACTTCTAATTGTATTCCATTGTGGTCAGAGAATGTGCTTTGAATAATTTCAATCTTTTTAAATTTATTGAGGCTTGTTTTATGTCCCAGCATATGATCTATTCTGGAGAAAGTTCCGTGAGCACTAGAAAAGTATGTGTATCCTGGTGATTTGGGATGTAATGTCCTGTATATGTCTGTTAAATCTAATTCATTTATCAGATTGTTTAGGTTTTCAATTTCCTTATTGGTCTTCTGTCTGGTTGATCTATCTATAGGAGAGAGTGATGTGTTGAAGTCTCCCACAATTATTGTGGAAACATCAATTGCTTCCTTTAGTTTTGCCAGTGTTTCTCTCATGTATTTTGTGGCACCTTGATTGGGTGCATAGACATTTACGATTGTTATTTCTTCTTGCTGAATTGCCCCTTTTATTAGTATGTAGTGGCCTTCTTTGTCTCTCAAAACATCCCTGCATTTGAAGTCTATTTTATCTGAGATTAATATTGCTACACCTGCTTTCTTTTGGCTGTAGCTTGCATGAAATATTTTTTTCCATCCTTTCACTTTCAGTTTCTTTGTGTCCCTGTGTCTAAGATGAGTCTCTTGTATGCAACATATTGATGGTTCATTTTTTTTGATCCATTCTGCGAATCTATATCTTTTAATTGGGGAGTTTAATCCATTTACATTCAACGTTAAGACCGTGAAGGCATTTCTTGAATCGGCCATCTTATCCTTTGGTTTATGTTTGCCATATTTTTCCCTCTCTCTATTAATATCCTTTATTGTACCCATACCGAATCTCTTTAGTACTGAACCTTTCTCCAAGTCTCTCTGTCCTGTCTTTGTTTCTCTGTCTGTAGGGCTCCCTTTAGTATCTCCAGTAGGGCAGGTCTCTTGTTAGCAAATTCTCTCAGCATTTCTTTGTCTGTGAAAAATTTAAGCTCTCCCTCTAATTTGAAGGAGAGCTTTGCTGGATAAAGTATTCTTGGCTGGAAATTCCTCTCACTCAGAATTTTAAATATATCGTGCCACTGCCTTCTGGCCTCCATGGTGGCTGCTGAGTAGTCACTACTTAGTCTTATGCTGTTTCCTTTGTATGTCGTGAATTGCTTTTCTCTTGCTGCTTTCAGAACTTGCTCCTTCTCTTCTATGTTTGACAGTGTGATCAGTATATGTCTCGGAGTGGGTTTTTTTGGATTTATTCTATTTGGAGTTCGCTGAGCATTTATGATTTGTGTATTTATGTTGTTTAGAAGATTTGGGAAGTTTTCCCCAACAATTTCTTTGAATACTCTTCCTAGACCTTCACCCTTTTCTTCCCCTTCTGGGACACCAATGAGTCTTATAATCGGACGTTTCATATTATCTATCATATCCCTGAGGTCCATTTTGAGTTTTTAAATTTTTTTCCCCATTCTTTCTTTTATGCTTTCATTTTCCATTCTGTCATCTTCCAGGTCACTGATTCATTGTTCAACTTCCTCTAGTCTTGTACTATGAGTGTCCAGAATCTTTTTAATTTGGTCAACAGTTTCTTTAATTTCCATAAGATCATCCATTTTTTTATTTAGTCTTGCAATGTCTTCTTTATGCTCTTCTAGGGTCTTCTTGATTTCCTTCATATCCCGTACTATGGTCTCATTGTTCATCTTTAGTTCTTTGAGTAGCTGCTCTAGGTGCTGTGTCTCTTCTGGTCTTTTGATTTGGGTGCTTGGGCTTGGGTTATCCATATCGTCTGGTTTTTTCATATGCTTTATAATTTTCTGTTGTTTTTGGCCTCGTGGCATTTGCTGAACTTGATAGGGTTCTTTTAGGATTTGTAGACCTATTGAAGTCCTTATCTCTAATTTATCAGATCTACAGCTTCGTGGAGTACACTTTCTCTAACTAACCAGCAGGTGGCGTCCACGAGCCACCTGTTCTCCACAAGCCAGTTCTCCCCTGCTTAGCCTTTTTGGTGAGTGGGGGAGTGAGTCTTGTGGGGCCCAATTGGTGTACCAAGCTTGCGTGTGTAGTTGGTGTTGCCTGCCCTGTATGTGGGGCGTGTTTCTGGGCAGTCGGGGAGGGGGGGTGGCCCTAACAATCAAATCTCCCTGATGATCCTAGAGTTTTAAAGCTGCTGCAATAGTCTAATCCTTCAGTTCAGTCCTGCCACAGTTTGTCTCTGCCACTGACCCACAAGTCTTTGGTATTGGCGTATGGCTCCTGAGACTTGCAAGTGGGCCCCTCTTCCAGGCTGTGCACCCCGGGTCCTCTGTTGAGGGATGACTGTGCTATGTCACAGGTGAGTGCCGTCCCCCCAGGGCAGTTCTGGGCTGCTGGGCTGTGTAGGGAGGCTCCCAGTCTGCTCAAATGATGGCTGAATGGGGCTTTGTTAATTCACACTGCTCCACCTTCCCAGCTCTGGGACATTCAGCTGAGGTTGCAGGGAAGGCTAATGTCCACGCCCAGTTTTGTGGTGTATGCCTGTTATTTGAAGCACTTCCGTCACACTGGGTTGTCTGGGGCAGCTCTGGGCTATGGGGCTGGCGATGGGCAGGAGTGTTTCCTGTCCACCAGGATGGTGGCTGTGAGCGGACACCCCCCTTTTCTTGGGAAGTTGTGTTGTTTAGTGAATTTTCTCAGCCACTGGATTATTGCCTTTTGTCTCAGAGCTCTCTTAGTTCTGCTCTTGACTTGACGTGCCCAAATTGCAATTCTTTGAAGCTTTCTGTATTGGGCTTCTTAGAGTAATTGTTTTAGAAAAAGAAAAAAGGATTTAAAAAAAAACAAAAAAAAAAACAAAAAAAAAACAAAAAAAAAAAACGGCCCTCCTCAGAGATCTAATGGGTTATTGAAATGCTAATAGACAAAGCAACCAGGGCCATTAAGGAAAGGTCCACAGGGCAGAGAGATCAGCTTTGCTTCGGGATTTGCATATGCGCCTCAAGGCCTGAGCTCCGCCCTTCCCCTTTCTGTGTTCACCAGAACTCCAAAAGTCCTCTGCTTTTATTTTGGAGTTTTTCGTGTTGTTTTTTTTCTATGCCTGTCTCCTCTCTGCTGGGCTGGCTGCTCTCAGAGTCTCTGGTGTCTGGTCTCAGTCTATGTATGGTTGGAGTTTGAATCAGTAGAATGAGTTTCCGATAAGAGCAGCCACTGCAGTTCTCCCTTCTCCTTCCCGGAGCTGACAGCCCCTCCTCCCCCGGGACTGAGCCTGGCAGGGAGGGGTGCGGGTCCCCTGGCCGCAAAAACTTACAGATTTCGCTAATCTCAGCAGTTCCACGTTTTCATGAGTGTTGTATGAAGTATGCCCAAAGACAGATTGCTCTGTGGTGTCCAGTCCACGCAGTTCCTGGCTTTTTACCTACTTTCCTGGAGGAGTAACTAAAACTTACAGCTCACCAGTCTGCCATCTTGCCCCGCCTTCTCTTTTAATTCTTAGAACATATTTCTAATATCTCCCTTAAAGTCTTAGTCTGCTAATCCCTACCTCTAGGTCAATTTGGGATCTGTTTCTATTGAGTGATTTTTTTTTTTTAATTATAAGTCACCTTTTGATTCCTCACATGTGTAGTAATTTTTTTTATTATTATGCTGGACATTGTGATTGCTAGATGGTAAGGAGTCTGGATTATGTTGACCTTCAAAGACTGTTGAGTTTTGTTCTGGGAGTGATGTGTACTGGAATGTTATTAATGATCTTGAATCCCCTAAACACTGTAAACATGTTGAGTACATTTAGAATGTAAACAAATTAAACAATCATGTTTGTGTGTGATAACCAGACATTCATGTGAGGATATGATATGGACTCGTTTGACACCTGCCAGAGGGACAGTCCCTCAAAAAGGACACTGATAACCAGAGCTCTAAGGCATAACAACTCAGTGCAGATGCCACTCTGGTGAGTGCAGGTAGAGGCAGACTGACACCCATTCACTCTGACTCCCAGCTCAAATGTCCATGCTGTGCTGCATGGACTGCTGCTGCCTTCACCACCACACCGCCGACCAGTACCCACTGCTGATGGATTTGGGTCATCTGCTGACATCATGCTGGGCTGGCTCCCAAGGCCTCTTGTGAAAGGCACCAGCCTGCTTGTGCTGGCCTTCGTGCTGACAGACTTTAGAGACTCTGGTATCCTCCACTTTTAAATGTGCTGTGTGCCCTTGGCCTAGTTATTGCATATCAGCTGTGTTGACAGCTTGTGATTAAGAAAGCAAATAAATTGCACTGAACATCCTGACTATTGTTTCTGTGCCAGATCTGCTTCTGAATTGCAATCATTTCTTAGGTTTTTTTTTTAACAACAATTTTATGATTCCACAACAGGTAGGCAGTTAATTTCATGACAGCAAGCCAAAATTAAAAACAATAGATAAAAATGGTGCTTTATAAATCAGAAGGAAAGATATGACAAATGGTTTTGAGTAGAACAGGGAACTTACTTTAATGAAGCAAAATCGTACAAATTTCTCCAACTGTGATTTGGTCTCTGTGCTACAGAATGCTGAAACAGGAATGGCTGACAGTTTCTGAAAAATAAATATGAAGACATAAGAGGAGAATTATTTACATTTCAAATATTAAGTTTAGCACCATAGATATTAGAAATCAATAAATATTTTTAAACATTCACAATTTCCAGAATGAAAAATGCTTTTAAAACCCCCCAAATAACCACCAGTGGAATATCATGTAACAAAATTACGGTTAACATTTTTCAAAGCATGTTATCAGGTTTTTTTTTTTCATAAATTAACTATAAATCACAATATTACAAAGAGTAATAAACATTACCTTATTTTTAGTCATCCATTTCACAAATTTATAGTCATAAGGTTCATTGTTCTTCATATCAGAGAGGTCTACATCTAAAACAGCAATAGAAACCAGACAGGCTTAACCTAACACAAAATGCACCTCATTTAAGTCTTTAAAGGCTCAAATATTTTCTCCTGATTGAAACCAGTTTAGTTTAGAATTTCCTTAGTAGATATTTGCAGAGTCGGCTGGAGTCTCATAGGGCAGGATGTGGTAGAAAGTGAGGAATTCACAGATAAGCTTGACTGATGCTCTAGGGCAGTACTTATGTATACTTCTGGTAGATCAGACTTGTGCATACAGCTCTTAGCACGGAAGAGAGTAAGAAAGGGAAAGGGAAGAGGAGTGTTGTCTTTCCATCTAGAAATAATATAAGACTTTATGATCGTTATTAAGAAAATGACACCTAAATTTCACTACAGAACAGTCATCAGTAATAATTATATCTCCAATGAGCCATTGACTAGATTGTAAGGTCACAAGGGTAAAGTGTCTATTTTGCAGTCTATTTTATCCTCACTCCTAGCTTAGTGTCTAGCAGATAAATAATGAAAAGCATATTTGTTGAATGAATAATTAATATTAACTTGTTTATAAAGAAGAATTCTAACTCCAAATGATATCCTTGTTGTTTACCTCTCATGTCTACATATTATACTTTTCAAAAAAATTTTTTTAATTTGGAAAAAACTTCAAATTGGTATTCCTATTCTCATCTCTTGCCCCAATCTTGCTTTCGGGTCTGGGCAAAATATTTCTCTGATATTTATTTCCAACAATCTATACTTCATGTTGTGTCGATTTTATTGGTTGTAATCTTAGAACATTTTGAATGCCCAAAGCAACTAATGCTGATGGTAACCTCATTTAATAAAAATTCTATAATGTAGAGTTTAAAACAAATTGAGGCAGTTATCTCTTTTTTTTTTTATTCACTAAATACTACTGGGTCTTTTAAAAGCAACTGTTTAAAAACCTTAACACTGAAGAAAGTTTCACCTGTATTTAAAGAAAACTTCTTATATGTTTTACTTGACTATTTTATTTCTGTTCTCCCCTGTGCTTTAAGGAGAATTAAAAATATCCATACAACAATGCTTATAATATACCTCCCATTTATTGCTAAAGCATGCTATGTGATTCTCTCATTTAGTTGTCACTACAATACTGAGAAGTAGTTACTATCCTCACTTTACAAATGAGGAAACTGACAGAGTGGTTAAATTACTATTGCAAGGTATATGTGTTTATGTGTGTTTAATTCAGGTTTGGCCCTACATAAAAGTGACAGCTTAAAAAAAAAAGTTACAGTCTAACTATAAATTATGTGAAAACTCCATGTGGCAAGTACACAGTGAGTATGAAGATAACGCAGAGAAAGAAGTAATTAACTATGGGAGTAGAAGGAAGAGCAGAAGGATATTAACTAACCATAATTGTCACTGATCATACTATTCAATTATTTTTGTAAAGCTTAGAAAAGAGGAGCTTATTGTCGTGCTGCCCAAAAAGAGAAGGGAAAAAATTCCAGTTCTCAAGGTTTTGTAGTTAGAAGGAAAATGGAATCTATTTCTTTTGAATTGTGTGAGCCAGAGATCCTCAAAGGAACTAAACAAAACATTTCTTTATTGAAAGGAAGAGTTTAGACCTTTTTATAATAGCATTAACATATTTAAATAACCCATAAGAATTAAAATTGGTTGTTGCATTCCCACTGTTTCCTCCATAATTTTGGACATTATTATTTCTTACTAGAACAACTAGAATAATCTTACATTAAACTATCTATAGATTAACTGAGAATGAGCAACAGCTTGTCTTCTAATCACGTGTCCCCTTCTAAGTTCTAGAATGAAGCTCAGTTGCTTAGTATAGAAGAAGAGAGATAGCTCAGTGGTTAGGATGTGGATCTCTGTGTTCAGAACCCAGCTCTACTATTTATCTACTGGTTAACTTCAGAAATTACTTGATTGTCTCTGTTTCATCTTTCTTATCTATCATTGGGGGATATAATGGCACCAATCTCTTAGGGCAATATCTCCTATATCATAAATACTCAACAAATATTAACCAGTTAGCTGTTGTTATTAATTGTAAAGGGAAGTAATTCCTATGCTCATGTGTGTTTTGGTTTAGTTTATCCTCAAGCTATCATTAAATGAAAGTTTTTGTTTTTTGATTTTTGCCTTTAGCAAAGTCATGAGACCAACTTTTCATACATGGAAGAATCTCCACATTTCAAATTATTCTGAGCAGACAAAAAAGTAAAATGAAACAAACGCCTTCATATGTAGGAGGATATAGAAATTAATATTTCCATCATACTACCATGGGTGTAAGTGAGCAAGAGGGCCAAAGAGAAGAAGAGACAAAATTATCTTATTTTATTTTTCCATCACCAGGGGTTTTCTAACCCAGATTCAACCACATTAGTTCAGGATCTAAATTGGAACTAGTATTGTATGCAGGATGGATTGACTGAAGATAGAATGGGAAACTAATTAAGAACTTAATGCAATAATTCAAGCAAAAGTCAAATCACTGTTCTTTTGATATATAATGTCACAATGTGATAAATTTGAATTTACTACTGGGAACAGTTAGGTTCCAGGAAAGAACTTTTCTTATCTAAAAAGCTGTTAAGTTTCCTTTTATCTAAGAATTACGTAACAAATTCCATTTTTTTATTTGCCTTTGCTACCAGGAAGTTAGGTCTCAAGTTAATACTAATTATAATATATGAACCCAGATGACTGAACTATTTGCTTCTTTCTCCTACTATGTGACATTTATTTTCTATTTATATTTAAACATCTCAGTTTATTTATTATTGCAAAGAAGACTGAATATGAGCAGGCACAAATTCTTTTTGGAAGCAGACGAGGTACAAATCATTTTTTAAATAAACAAAAAGTAATTCATGTTGAAAAGCTTGTGCATTTCTGTTTCAAAGGCAAAAATATGAGAGAAGAAAACTGTGCAATATCTTTCTATATAATTTCATGAAATGAGCTGCATGTTTATACCTGATGTAGAAAAAGTGCTTTCCAAATCTCAGAGTATAGAACATCTTAAGGGGTTTGATATAAAAATGAAGGTTGGGAGTGTGTCAGATTCAGCCTTATGGTAATAGGACTGCAAGAACCTCACAACAAATGAAGCAATAAGCTAATGCAAAAGGAAAGAAAAGCTTGCTTCAATTTGAACAAAAGCTCTTTTCTCTGAAATCTGTGAGGATGATAATGAAATATTATAAAAAGTACATAATTCTTAGATAAAAAGATATTGCACAGTTTTCTTCTCTGGTATTTTTGCCTTTGAAACATAAAGAAAAAAAATCCACATGAAATATAAAATTAAAATTAAAAACCATTGTTTTGTTATAACATTAGAAGTTTCTTTTCTTCTTCCCAGTTTCTTAAAATTTGGTATAAATAAGAGACTTTTCAATTTTTCAAATTCAGTGCCATAAAACTTCATTGTAATAAAACTTTAAAACATTTACAATTATTTAGGATGGCTGAAATTTTTGTCAGAATAAATTATGCTTTTAAATTTACCACTATTAACATTTCAGTTATATTATAAAATAAGTTATAATAGTTATTATACATATATGTTACATAAAAAATATTATCATGCCTCTAACTTTAGATTTGTATGGCATATCAAAATTACATATAACAACCTAAGGTAATATAAAGACCTTTTTAGAGATAGCACTGTTTAGAATCTAGCTGTGTGACTTTAGGCAAGTTATTTAAAACTTTCTAAGTCTTTTCATCTATAAAAACAAGAGATAAAAATGCTTCCCTCAAAAGGGCGTTTTGGGTGCTTGGTACATTGTTGACCCTCCATAAATATTATTTTCCTTCTTTTCTTCATTTCAATAGATTCTAAAATGGCAAATATTCCCCATGGCTTCAAAATTTCTAGAAATCTTACTTTTCTAACAAAATAGTATGCCTTTTTTTTGAGTGAAAAGGAAACTAAAATTTTACTATAAATGAACACAAGTTACATAAATATAAAATTTCAAGTGCCTATGTTTTTAATTACACACCAGAACAAGATGACAGTAAATTCTCTGTGTTTCATAGTATACTGGCAACACTGACTACATAACCATGCAACAATAATCACATTTAAGGTAAAGGGACTATAAGTAAAAATAATTGTAAAAAAACATGGACTTTGGGAAATTCTATCCTTTTCCATAGCCAAAATGCTAATATAACTTTGATACCAAGTTTTTCCATAATTCTGCTATTATTTCACACATAAATTTCAGTATCTTTGAAATAATAAAACTCTTTACAAACCTAGCAAAGACACATCAGCAATGATGAAGTATCCTCCCTCAGGAACTATGGGTTTTAGCCCAACATTTTCAAGTAAATGGACCATTCGATCTCTTTTCACTTCTAACTCTTTTGGCAGAGAATGAAAGTAACATTCTGGGTCGTCCATGCGCTTGATGTCAATCCAAAAAGCTTGAGCCAAGGCTTCCTGTGTGTTAAGATTGAAATATGTGGAAAGGAAATATGCTAATGTTATTTATTGTTTTGGATAAATCAGATAAATAAAGATTATTGGATTTGTCAGATAAAGATTATCTGAATAAGATTATTGGCTAAAAGGTCACTTAGGAAATGGCAGTTAGATTCCTCTGAACTTACATTAAACTATCTATAGATTAATGGAGGAATCAGTTATCACATACATGATTAAATGTAATGTGAAGAACTGAGAACAAGCAATGAAAATCCAAATTGAAAAAGAGATATTATACAAGGATGGCTTACTTGGAAACAAAAATACATAGTTATTTTCTATCTAGGTGAGCTGTAGGATGACTTGCTAAATCTAAGCCTGAAAGACGACCAGAGAAAAGATGAACCAGCCAGCCTTTCCCCATTACTGTGGAGGACAGTAAGAAATGTACCCTCTCTCATTCCTCAGAGGTGTGTAAATCCCTCTCTAATCATTCATATCCCAGGAAAGTGGTCTAGGTGCAACAGTGATTAGAAACGGGTTATTAGAGCATGTGTAGCAATCCCTCTACCATTCTTCAGGAAAGTTAGAAGAGCCAGGAGAGAAATAGGGCAAAGGGAAAAAGCCAATGTTTTTAAGGATCAGGCAGGTGTCCAAGAGGCAATAGGTCAAGAACAGGTCACAAGGATCTGTACAAACTGGAAAGCAGAAGCTTGGAAGGTAAGTATGAAGTGGGACATCTCTGTATCCTGCATTTATTACTTTTATTACAGAATAAAATCTCCCCACCCACCAAAAATGCCCATGTCCTAAGCCCCAGAACCTGTAAATATGTTACTTTGCATGGCAAAAGGAACCCTGCAGATGGGATTAAGTTAAGGATCTTGAGTTTGGGTGATTATCCTGGATTATCCAGGTGGATTCCAATGTAGTTATAAGGATTCTTATAAGGAAAAGTGTGAGGCAGAAGAATTAGAGTCAGAGAAGGAGATGTGATGATAGAAGAAGAGGTTGGAATGATGTGACCATGGGCCAATGAATGTGGGCCACCTCTAGAAGCTGGGAAAGGCAAGAAACAGATTGTCCTCTACAGCCTCCAGAAGGAGCACAGCTCTGCCAACACCTTGATTTTAGCCCATAAAATACCCATTTCAGACATCTGACCTTCAGAGCTATAAGATGATAAATTTGCATTAGCCATTAAATTTGTGGCAATTTGTTACAGCAGCAACAGGACATTAATACAGCCATATAGTATTTTAATGTTTGGATAGACCATGGTTTATTTAACCAATTGTCTATAGATGAATAATGGACTATCTCCAACCTTCTGCCATGATAACATAGCTTCCTAAATGTGCGGATGTAGCCTCAGGGTAAATTCCCAGAAGGTGGAGTGCTGCTTCATAGGGTAAGCACATTGTAATTCCGATTGGTGTTGCCACTGTCCTCCGAAGGGTTTGTACCACTCTGTACGCCCATCACCAAAGTTTGAGTGTTCAAAGCTAAAATGTGATATATAGAACCCTATTATTGATAACAGTGAATATGTCTCATCTCCTAAATTCCCAAATTATATTAGAAAACTTTGCGCAAGAAGGACATTAAGTCAATCGAAATATTCATTATTAAAATAGCATCTTCACCAAAAGACCACGTTTAAAGCCCAAATTACTATAACACCTACCTGTAAAGGAGTTGCACAAGTATAGATAGTATTTTGTTGAACTGTCTGTAAATGTTTGATCAAATGACTAGGACCAATGGACCAGCCAAGCTGGAAAAGGAAAGGAAAAGAGAAAAGCAGATATCAAAAAAACAAAACAAAACAAACAAACAAACAGAAAAACTAATTGCATATACCAAATCTGGAGAAACAGGTAAGTTTATTGCAATTATTAAAGAAATGTAATTCAAAATGTTCACACTCTGAAGGCAGTGCAGTATTAATAGTTAAACTCATTTCAACAATGTTTTTTGCGGAAAAGTTTCCAACTAAGGTCACTAATCTCCACCTTCAGAATGGAAACAGCACCTGTAATCATTTACGCTTTCTCCCCTCTTCTAAAATGCTCCTTCTGATATTCTGGAGGTCTGAAAAACATTTAAATATCATTTTTGAATGATATAAATTAACTCTGAACCCTAATTAAAATTCGGTTCTGCAGATCTTATTCTTATATTCTCTGTTTCTTAGCCATGCTCAGAATAGGTGAGGTTTGTGAGTTTGATGGATAACTGAGTTACAACTGGATATATTCCTATTTTAATAAATAGTACAGTGGTTAAGCACAGAAGTTCTAGAGCCAGACTGCCTGAATGGACTTGAATTTATTAGCAGTATAATCTCAGCTAAGTTACTTGATGTCTCTGTAGTTTAGTTTTATCATCTGTAAAGTGGGGAAAACAATCATACCTATTTCATAATGTGGTTATGAGAATGAAAGGAATTAATAAATGTAAAGTGCTTAGAACAGTGCTTGTCACATAGTAAGTGCCAAACTATTAACCACTATTTTTTCCTCCTTTTATATTAATGTGTAACACTTAGAAAATTCTTTGCAAAGAAAAGTGTTATTATAAAATAGTCTATAACTTTAAAATGAAAAAAAAAATCTATTTTTTTCTTACTTTTAAAAAGTAATTAGGCCCCCAAATAGAATAAAGGTCAACCCAAATGCTGAATGAAAAAATAATAAGCAAAAGACCAAGTATAAACACTCGTGTAAACTGAATATATATGCACTTAAAACACAATGCCTGCAACTTTAAGCAGTTAAATTCTTATTCATCTTACCTTCCAGCCAGTTATACTGAAAGTCTTTCCAGCACTTCCTATTGTTACTGTTCTTTCCCACATACCTGGAAAAGTGGCTGAACAGAAAAAAAAAAAAGTCACAAAATTATTTTCTAATCAATCTACATTCTGTATAATCTAAAACCATAAAAAAGATACATGAAGTCAACGAAAATAAACATTGCAGTGAAGTTGGTATAGTTATTTCAACAGGCTTTTAAAACAATTTATAGATTACTTTTTTATAGTGATTTCAGATTTACAGAAAAATTGAGCAGCCAGTCAGGTATTCAGATAATTTAACTGTAACCCCAAATACAGCTGAAAATGTTACAGTGCTTTTAAACACTGTAATATTGTACCAAAACAATATTTAAATAGATTTAATAATTTTAAAAAGCAAAATTATTTCCAGGATCAGGAGTGGCAGTGGGACAGGTAGGCAGTTTCAGGGCTGGTTCACGAGGCAGCAGTGACACAAGCTATGGCAACCAGTGTTCAGTGTTAGTAGTAGCCACATGTTCAGTATAATAGTTCTGTGGCACAGTTTTGGTGGTGGTCCTGGACATTGTTTAGCCCACCTTTAATTTGCCCATTTTCTGAGTTGATTTCTACTGACTTCCTAGAGCAGTGGTTCTTAAAATGTGATCCCCAGACCAGCAATGTCAGTGTTACCTGGGCACTTGTTACAAAGGCAAATAAGAATAAGAAGGCCCCACCCCAGATCTAATGAATCAAAATCTCTGGGAATAGGTCCAGCAATCTGTGTGTGTGTATTTTGTAATGGCTTTATTGAGATATATTTCCAAAACTAAACAATTCACCCATTTAAAGTGTACAATTCAACAGTTTTACTATATTTACAGAACTGTGCAACCATCACCACAAGCAATTTTAGAAATTTTCTTCATCCTCAAAAGAAGCCCTGTATACTTGAGTTATTATCCCCGAACCCGAGGCAATCACTACTAATCAAATTTCTGTGTCCAGAGATTTGCCTATTCTGGACATTTCATATAAATAGAATTATAAAATATGTGGCTAGTTTCTTTCACTTATCATAATGCTTTCAAGATTCATCCATGTTGTAGCATATTATTGGCACTTCATTCCTTTTTATGGCTGAATACTTTTCCACATTTTATTTAAGAATTCATCAACAGATGGACTTTTGGGTTGTTTCTACCTTTTGGCTATTATGAATAATGCTGCTAAGAGCATTCATGTACAAGTTTTAGTGTGGACATATATTTTCATTTCCCATGAGTTTATTCCTAGGAGTGGGGCTACTAGGTCATATGGAAACTCCATTTAACTTTTTGAGAAACTGACACTTTTCCAAATGGTTGCATCATTTAACATTTAGCAACATTTAGAAGCCTTCTGGGTGATTCCACTGCATGCTAATGTTTAAGAACCTAGAGATCCCAGAGATTCTGTGAACTACTTAAAACTCTTTTCATAAATTATTTTCTGCTTATGCTATTCAGAGTTTGTTGTTGTTTGTAAACTAAAACGCTATCTGATCCAGATGTAGGTGCCAGGGTGGGATGATGTAGGTAACATACTAGAATATGGAACTGACTGAGTAAGGCAGAGGACAACAGAGATACCGCAGTTCTTGGCTGAGAATTTACTGAACTTTATTATGAGGTTGGACAATTTTAGTTGTTTAAAATGTTGCCTGGTGTTCCTTGGCAATTGCATCACTTCTGAGACAACAGCAGCAGGGTAAATGGAGGGTAAGTTAGGAATGCTGGCTCTTGTCAACTACCTTTTTTACAGCCTTTAGTAGGGACCTATATGAAAGAAACAGGTTTAGGATAAAGGTAGTCACCATAAAGCAGACAGTAACAGCGTAAGAAAGGCAGGAAAACAGAGAATTTATTGGCAATTAAATATTGGGGCACTTGCTCAGGCACTTCCAATAATCTCCTGCTATACATTGAATGCCTGATAAAGGGGACAGTTAAGTTTATTGTGAAAATGGAATGTGATGCATTTTTGATGCAAAAGAAGTAGATTATTGTTTTGTGTTGCCAGGAGGCAGAGGCCATTAAACCAAGGACCTAGGTTCTAGGAGGGGCAGAAAATAAATAGCTTGTTGGTAGGTGATAGGAGTTTTCACATTCAACAACATTGGCTAGACAAGGCCTCTAGCAATTATTAAAAATTTATGGGAAGAAGTGGAAAGCCTACCCTGTTAAGAAGGCTGAATCATCCTGGCTGACAAGGATGTTGCCCACTCCTAAAATGATCTTCAGGCCAGCACTGCCCAGACCCCAACCTGAACCAAAAGAACGTGGGTGGCTAAAGCTGTTCAGCTGACAGAAAACACATCCTACCCCTCATTCCCAGTGTCAGCTTCAGAGAGTAGTGCAAAGACTTGCCAGATAGACTGATCAAGGAATTCTTCCTCTTCCCAGAGCAAGGAGTTCTGATATTCTCCAGCAGGGTATTATGATACGTGTTTGGAACCACTATGTATGGGGTTTCCCATTTTCTCCTTTTCTGATGGGACTTTTTTAACTTTAATTTTCCTACTCCTTCTTCATGATTTACTGAATGTGCTGGGGATAGATAACTTACATTTTAGTCCTTGGTCACCAAACCATGAAGACCTAACAGGGCTGCATGATACCTAGAAATCCTGGACAAACACACTCACCCTTCCCATATGCTTCAGGGAAGCTGAACCCCAGCTCCAGGGATGGCCAAATTGGCAGAAGGGTAATCTCCATCACCTGTGCCAGTGACTGCTTTAGGAACGGGCTGTTATGCAACTCCTGCCAATGAGACATTAAGGGAAGTCTTCTGGCGAACTTCTGGGGAAAGTCTCTTTACTCTCACGAGAGAAGTACAACCCTGGGCCCCTCCTCTAATGTTGAGATAATACATCTCATTACTGTTTAATTAAACAAGATCCTGTGATAGTCAAAAGCGTCCTAATCAGTGCAGTCAAAAGTGTCCTAATTTTCAAGTGGATCAACATCCTTAATAAAAGTTATTTGTTCATTCACTATCAAACATTTACTAACAACTATCAGGTGCCAGAGACTATGCTGGGTTCAGAGGAAACAAAGATGAGTAAGATTCAGTCCTTTCTTCAAGGAGCTTAATGTCTAGTGGGAGTAGGAGACAAGTAAAACAACAATTTTTATACAGTGTGATAAAATTATACATGGAGTGTTATGGAAGGATAGAAGAGGGTGTTCGGGGCTGCCAGTAATGCTTGAGCTGAGACATAGAAGGCCAAATAGGTCTTAATCAGGCAGAGAAGGGGAAGAAAGGTATTTGGGGCAGTGAGCATAAAAGTATAAAAGCATGGATGTATGACATGCAAAAGTTTGTGAATTTTGCTGGACATTGGTCAATTATTCCACTGTGTTATTCTACTCTGTTAATCTTCTGAGGATGCTACATACAACACTGCTTTTTGGATTCCTCAAGTACTTTACCAGTGAAATTCTTCAAATGCAATCTCACAAGTTTTTCTCTTATTTTTTAAAACAGGTACAATGGATGCTGTTGTATTGTTCTAAGACTGCTGGTTTGCACAAAGGGAAAATAAATACTCATTTCTGGAGGTTTAAGCTACTGCTTCCTTAAAGAAATCTGCTCATAAGCAAGTAAAGCGCCTACTAAAATGTATGGTAGCTAAAGAAACTTCCAAAACAGATGGATAAGTGATTTAATCCTATCCTGAAATAACTGTCAATATTATTAAATGGTGGGAAAACTATATATCAGAAAAGTTATCACTGTATTCTCTGTGAAATATAACAAAAACTAAAAAGATAAATGAGGAAAATATTTAGAGAGCCCAACTGGAGAAGGACTAGTCTAACATTTTACATAAATAATCCTTCAAGTTTCAAGACAGTTCTGGTCTTGCAAAGTATTTCAAAAGAACACCATGACATATATTCCATTTTTCTATTTGACCAGAGAAATCTAAATTATATATAAGGCAGGGTATTACTTCCTTTAAGGTAATAATAAATGTACAAAACAATAACCGTATTTGGAAATAAATTCTTTGAAAGAAGTATTATCCAGAGCAACCAATAGAAACAAACATCCTCTGACTATAAATTATATACAAAAGAAACCAAAACTACTCACTTATATGTCAAATATAGACAAAATATCAAATCTAATTATAGAATTTAAAGAAGAGCTAAGTAATTTACCCTTAACTGTTTTAGTTAGCAATACAAAAGTGGATGCCTTTTTTTTCTCTGAAGGAGTAAGCAGAGCAGCTGAATCATAACTTTATACTAATTTTACAACTTTTAGTGTATTAGTATATATGAAGAGAGGGAAAAGAGGTTTCTTTTTTTGACTAAACTGTCATTTTTCAGAAACCTAGAGACATCATTTGAATCAAGAATCTGATCCAATAAGAGAAAATTTCATTACTTTGATTAAAAAATGTCTTAAATTACTTTAAAACATCTAGATCTTCATGTCCTCTCAATCCCAGAGATTTGGGGAGCCACAGAAGTTAATGTGAATAGATAGCAGAGTAAATGACAGTGTGTGAAAGTGGGAATCCATAGGCAAAAAACAAATGAACAGACAAAATAACCTTTGCAGGTCTGATGATTTTGGAAAGTTATATCCAGGATACTGTAAGTTTACACTGCAGTTACATCTAAAAGACAACTGGTCTTTGCATTTCTCATTTATGACTCATGATCCTTAGATCAACCAAAGCAGCTATAACTGTTAATTCACAGGCAGCTTAGGCTTCAGTAGAAGTCAGATACAGATTAGAGGCATGAAGAAGAGTGCTACACAAGAGAAAACTACATCTGTGACAACATGAAGATGATGCAAATTTCATGATATATGGCTAGAAAGCCTTATTATATTTTATTAAAGAACTACTATCACACTCTGAAAATCAATGTAATGCCCATATTGTATCGTTCATGTAACAGAGGCCACTGTTTTTGATAGAACATGTAAATTTTAATGCAAAATGAATTGCACTCTCTAAATAATGAAATAGTGAATTCATTTCTTTCCAGGTTTTAACTTTATGGGCTATTATAATAACTAAAAAATCTGAGTTAAAATGTTTTACATCTGTTTAGCAAATAACTTCATTGGTTACACTTTTACCATGAGGGGTTTCACTTTGTATGTTTAAATAATAAATTTCAAGATCATTTAAAATGACTTTTTGGAAAGAATATCACTTAAACTGAGTTGATGTAAACTAAAGCTTTAACTAAAATTCTAAAGCTTTACCACATAGACATGAACATATATTTTATGTTGAGCATAAAATGATTGTGATTTATTAGATAGATGCCTCTTCCCTTCTTTGTTTAATCTAAAAAAATTACATACAAAAAATTAAAAGTCTGTGTCGGTCTGATTTTTGACTGGGGACTAGAATAGTTCGAATCACCTGAAGACAAGAGGTCATCAAGAAGATAGTGGTGACAGACTCTAACATAATTTTGACACACAACATTGTACTGTCTTGAAGCAACAAGACATACAAATGCTTAGCTGCCTTCTCTGCTTATTCTACACATTGTCTCTGACAAAATTAATTCTCTTCCATTGGCTCAGCTATTACCAAAATTTTGATGTGTGCCAAAAATGTATCCCCTCCTAATTTGATCTTGACCATCAGGCCTGTACTTCCAGTTGTCTTGAGACATCTGCTTTTGTATGTCTATGTATCACACTCTCAAACTTAGCATGGCAAGTGCATGAGAAGAAGTGCCTTTGGCACTTGCTACCCATAATGAAACAAATGAGTTTTTAGCAAATGAATATTAATGATAAAACCAGAAAAACTCAAATGTGTTTATTTCAACAATTCTTTGTTATAGATAAGCATGCACAGAATTGTGATTTTTCTACTGACTTCTGTTAAATTTGTTAGTAAAGTTGTGCCTAGTTTCAGGATGGAATTTAATATATTGCTATTTCATGATGCAAGCATGTGGCTTTAAGGTACTGTGCCACTAAAGTAAATTTCAGAACCCCTAAACTCCTCAAAAAGTTTATACTCTTCAATCTCATATACAAAGTCCTTTGGAATCACCTTACTTTTCCACTCTTTTGCCTGCCAGTTATTACAAAACACCCTCACAAACCAAAACACTACCTTTCTTAAGTATATCTTGATCTTTCATGCCTACTTGTCTCAGTACAACCTGATTTTATCTGATATGAATTTTTTTTTTATTTCTCTGCCTAGCAAATTCCATCATTTGCCCATTACTTTTCTGAACTCCTCAAGGAGTTGCTTTCTCCTCTGTGTCCTATAGGAATTCATAATGCACTATAGGAACAATTATGATATGTGCAACAATATATGAGTGCATGATTTTCTTACGTATCTGTTTCTGCCACAGTGACTCTTAGTCATCATTTCCTTATCCTTTTTACACATTTTATTCATTTATCCATCAAAGACCCTATTATGGGAATGGGATTCAGGAGAGACCAAAACAAACAAAAATCCTTCTTGCAGCTTAGAAGTAATATATATAAATTCTGGGATTTGCTGTGGGGAGGAGAGGAACAACAGAAAATGGAGAAAGCAAATGCCAGAGGGGAAAGTGAAAGTGTCTTAAGTAGGTAGTTAGAAAAGTTGACATTTGAACAAAGACTTGAAAGAGTGCGGGATTGAGCTATGAGGGTATTTGGTGGAAAAGTGTTTCCAGAAATAGGAAGGGCAAGTGAAAAGACCAAGATTGCAACCCAGCTTATAATCCTTTTAATTGGTTTACATTTGGAATATCCCAAAAGACACCAGTAGTAATGGCAAAATCCCAAGCAAGGGCCAAAGCAGCATTAGCTTATTATCTTTGTGATTTCTTCCTATTGGCCTGGCAACTTGTTCAGCAGAGATAGTTTAGAACTTTTCAGGAGCAAGCAAGCTTCCCATGTCTTGTGTAATTAAGTAATAGCTGGATTCTTGTTACGAAAGCAAAGACACAGGCAAAAGTACGACTTCTCTAGATTCAGAACTTAAAACAGTATCATCCAAAATCTCTTCCCCAAAGTTTTTACTTCCCCAAAGTCCGCAACCTGTTCATGAATTCACTCAATATTGTTCTTTCAAACAGTATTTTAAATCTGGTCTGGGATTCTTTCTAATCAGTTGTTCTACACATGCACAAACAAACTGAGATTTGTAGCTCTGTGTGACAATCAGTACCTATTTTTAAATGCTTATTTCCAGTATATACAAGCCATTCATAAACCTCATCACTGATGCAGAGTGTGTCATATTTGATGCAAAGGTCAGCAATCCTTTGGAGTTCTTCTTTGGTATACACCTATACATTATTAAAAGTAAAATAAAAGAGTAGGGCCAATTATTATTTAACATATGAGAAAACAATAAATCAGAAGACTGTATAAAGAAAGAGATAAAAGACTTACTTACCTTGCCAATGGGATTGTGTGGAGTATTTAGTATAATAGCTTTAGTTTTGGAACTAAATTTACTTGCCAGTTCTTGAGGATCTAATGTCCAGTCAGAACTAGACCATTTTCTCCCTTCAATAGGTTTCTAAGTATGAAGAATGAAGATGTGATTTAATTCAATTAAATAATGTTTGTTGTCTTACAAATAAATAACCTAACAAGGAAAAAAATATTAGAGGAACGCATGGCAAAGGTAGCTGAAAAAAGGACTAACAAAGAACATGAACAGAAAATAAGTAGGTTCTAGTTCTGTCTTCAGTGTCCAAGCCCTGAGTCTCATGCTCATACCTGGTCAATGGAAATATGAACCCTGTCAACATTAACAGATGTAAGAGTGATTATATTCCTTCAAAGTCAGCTATAGCTATAGTTACCATGTCTGATACTATAATGATACTATATTTTATTATTTTCCTAAAGTTAATAGCAGAATAGAAAAAAAACACTTTATTCAGAATTCTTATCAGCATTTTTGGAGCACCCAGCATACCCCCTGCAGTCTGCTAGTCTCTAGGAGGAGTGCTACAAAGGTGAGTCAGTAATGGTCCCTGACCTGGTGTTGCTCAGGCTGGTGGACGAGACAGACACATTACCACAAAAACCATAGTATGACATATAATGTGGATAGTAATACAGCAGAGACAGGGGCAAACAAAAAAAGTAATAAACTTTCCCCTCTTCAGGTTGTTGATTACCTCCAGAGTAGAGGTATATGGTGAATGCAAAAATGAAATAAAATTTTCAATATTAACTGTAACAAAGTAACTGGTATTTTCAAAACTTCTTAAAACATTTGAACCATATTGGCAAACTTACAGATCTTAGAGGAATAAAAACAGGTATTGCTCCAGCCATTCTCACCATGGGCTCATAGCAGTCATAGAAAGGCTCTATGATTATGACCTGAAATAAAAACAAATAAGAACATAATATACTAATTATTAATTCATTTAATAAATATTGTGTCCCTATTATGTGCTGGGTACTGTTCTAGGTATTGGGATGCAATAGTGAAAAAGGCAGTCCTTGCTTTCATGGAGCTAACATTCGAGTGGAGGAGACCTTGTAGATAAACTTGTCCAGGGAATCTTAATTGGAGTTCTTGGTCTCTTAGGGAGATCTATTGATGGGCTTGCAATTGCATGTAAAATTTGACATGAGCATAGGTAGATTTTTCTGGGGAGAGGGGCTGTAACTTTCATCACATTTTCAAAGGGTTATTCCAGCCAACACATTAAGAACTTCTTCACATTTCAAATGATAAAATCTAGAATGTAAGCCATATATCAGACAATGGCAGAAGCAGGGCTATAGGGAAAAAAAAGGAAGATGGCAATGCTCTCTATGGAGTACTATTTTAAAAGTATTATTCTGAGAATGAAAGTGTTTCTTTTTCCTCGGAACCATCCCAAAGCAAAGAGTGGATGCAGGGTGACCAATTATTAGATTGCTATTGCTTTTGTCTGATACAGTTTCCCTCCAGATGCTCGTATCTGGTTTCTGCTTTTTTTCGTAGCTCCTTGAGATTTGCTCCTTGCCCTTTGCCCCTCCACGCTATCACTCATTCACTCCTGCTTGACTTTCATTCGTCTTTCTTCATTCATCTTTCTTCATTCGTCTGAGTAGTTTTCAGGGACTAAGCTGACCTATCTTTGTAGCATTGGTGGGAAACATAGTGCCTGATGTGATGTGAGAGCTCCATAAGGGAAAATAAATTGAGGAGTCAGGGTGATAAAGTAGAAAGAAGATGCCTGATGCTCTTGGCCTTCATTTTTTTTTTTATTTTTTATGATGGGAATAATTCCCCTCCCTTCTTTGAAATATATTTATTGGGCACCGATTATTTTCAGTGCTGGGAATACAGCAATAAACAAGTCCTCATGGAATTTACATCCCACTGAGACTTATAATAATCAAGAAAACAAGTAAGTAAATTAGGTCATCTCACATAGTGATAGATGCTATAAAGAAAATAAAATAGGTTAATATGACAGGAAGTGACATGTATGTGGTTTAAAAATATTAGGTAAGGTGATCAGGGAAGATCTCTCTTAGGAGGTGACACTTGAGATGTGGATAATGAGGATGAGGGAGGTATTTGTTCATTCAGCAAATATTTATTGACTACCTACGTGGGTAAGTACTGATTTAAAACTCAGGATACATCAATGAACAAAACAGACAAAAAATCCCTGCCTTCATGGAGTATATATCCTAGCAGGATGAAGACAGATAATAAACAAATATATAATCAAATATAGTATGTTATAAGGGGCTATGCCCACAGGGGCTCTTCTTAGGCTTCTCAGGCTCGACTGAACAATCCTATGGCCATCGGTCAAACACGGCACCAGTCTGCTTGAAAGGATGTAGGGAAGGCACTACAGCTTGCCAGCAGGGCAAACTCAGGTGGGAATCTTTGCAGCAGTTCATGTAGATGACAATTCATAGAGCCAGACAGAGCTTTCTTCTCTCCAGGTGGTACAGCTCAGATGCAAGATGAGATTCATATGATATATGTGAGATCTGCCTTGCTTAGAGGCCTCCCATGGCCTCATTGGAGCCAATAGCTTTTGTAACAATCTTAAAGGCATAGCTTTCAGGGTCACCACATGAGACATGCCAGTGACAAGAGTCACTGCATTCAACACAGTGTCCCATAAGGTATTCATGGTTCCTCCAGCCCAGATACAGTTTTCCAATCAAGAGTAATTTTATCAGAAGCAACATCACTTAGTAATGTTGTTAATTTATACCATCTTATAAATGGTAACCAGAGCTAGTTATCAACAGATTTCTTGCAGCAGCAGAAAGGGTTTTATTAACTTCACTTAGAGTCCACTTTCATGAAGGTTGGTTAAAATATTTAAAAGTAAAAACAGGCAAATATATGCATTGTCTAATCATCAGGACATGTATTATTCAATGGGACATTAATATCCCCTCCATAATTTAATTAATTGAATGTGTTTTGTGCTTTTTTTTTTTTTTTTTTTGCCAGTTAGAATTTTATAGTGTACACATCTTTTTCCTGGGAAATCACAGGCAAGTTTATATCAAATACAAGGATTAGCAAACCAAACATCAACAGTGTCATTTTTTAATCTCTTTTAGCAAAAATGTTTCTTTTCATATGCTATCAGTACATTTGGGGATTTATCCAATTTAAAAGTGTAATTACACTTGCGTCACAAAATAAGAAAGTTATTATTTTGGACTGCATTCTTAGAACATTCAGTCATTGTTCGCAAAAATCTCTTAAATAGCCTGTCATTTTATACCTTTTGAGACTCTCTTTTCATCTGTTTCAAAAGAGAGCAGCAAAGGACATTGGGGCTCTTTGAATTGTTGTCTAGGCCATGGCTGAAGTTAACCTCACATACGGGAAGTTCCTATTAATCACCACTGTAGCCCTGCACACAACAGTTTGTCTGCTTTTGGCCCCCCATGGGTGCTCTCCGGTGTTTTTCCCTGCAGTCAGCCTGGTGATGCCATCTCTTTTATCAGATGGCAGCTTTAGTCACAAGTATGGGGACTGAGGGGTCCTGTGTAATTTTTATATTCTCTACAGACAATTCACTTTCTTACTATATGCATCCGGAGCAGAATGTTCCTACCACCCACCCTTGGTATACTACTGTTGTCGAGGCAGTAGTGGCAAGAGGACAGGTCTGGAGGTAAAATCAATTATTCTGTTTTGGATACACAGTGTTTGAGATATCTATTTGACAAAAAAATGCCCGAGTCATGTAGCAGGAGGGTATACAAATCTGGAGTTCAGAGAGCTGGTCAGGGCTGGAGAAAGACATTTGGATATCATCAGCATAGAGGTGGTATTTGTAGCCATGGGACTTGAAGAGATCACCTAGGAAGAAAGGATACAGAGAAAGGAAAGCCAAGGTCTGAGCTTTGGGACACTCCAACAGAATATGGAGAGGAAGGAAGCAACAAAGGATGAACAAGATCAAAGTATGAGCTAAAATGTTCCACTATTTTATAGGATTAAAGGAAATGATGTATATGAATGTGTGATTGTACTTCCTTAACATGTTTCCTAAGTAGCTTATTGTCTGGCAAAGCAGAGGAAATTAGACATGTAAAAGAATAACATAACATAAAGAGGTGATATCTTTTATAAAAGAGGCAAGATAAGGTGCTAAGAGAGTTTAGAGAAAAGAGTGGCATAGATCAGGGCAAATATTCCTTCTTCAGACCCAACTCAAGTAACTCCCCTCAGGAGCTTTCTAGACCCACAATAACAGAGTTGATCATTTTCTTCCTCTTCTCACCAACAAAATTCTTATATTCTCCATGAATGACTATCACACAACATTTCTCTTAAACTGTTTACAAGTTTATCTTCTCTATGAGATAGAGAAGTCAAGTGTGGAAAGTATCTTTTTAAAAATCTTTTTAGTGCCTAGCACATAGGAGAGCCACAATAATTTTTTTGAATAAATGAAGAAGGTCAAGAATATTGAAGCAAGTCTATTGGAATGAAAATGGGGAAGTAGGGGTAGAGATCACTGAGCTAACTACCAAAGTTGTCCTTACATCAGAGTACTAATAGACAGAAATCCCTTACCCTTCTTTTATGAATCCTCACACTATCTTACTAGCTCAATAATGGGCACAAAAAGACATTGACCAAATACATGTTGATTAAATTCAAGTGAAAGGTTATTTTAGCACTGAAAACTAAAAGATTCTTTCTCCCTCATCATTGCTAGTGCCTTCTACCTGCTCTCATCTAAATAGGTTGTAGAAATAAAAAAGAATGAGCTAGGACACTAGTTAAGATGGAGGCATAGAGAGGTGTGGAATTTAGTTAGTCCTCTAGAGCAACTAGTAAATAGCCAGGAACCACTACTAAATAGTCTGGAACAACTGTTGGGGGATAACTGTGTCTATTCACACATTGTATACCAGCCTGGAATGGGTGGAATGGCTGAGATTGCAGCATAAAAGCTGTAAGTAAAAACTGCAGAACCAGCGCCCCTCCCCCTCTGGCATGGTATGCTATGCTGCAAAACTTCACTGTGGGAGAAAAGCAGTCCCTGCCAGAGCGAGGGAGTGTAGCTTGGCCAAGCTCCAACTGTGGTTTTAATTAACAAATGTGGATTGCTGAATACAAGCTACAAGTACAGATAAATCCCTAACAAGCAGGAAAGTACCCTAAGGTTGCTCCCAGTGGGGAGGAGGCAGGGCTGACAGAAAAAAATACACAGGCTTTTGGAGATGGCTGAGCTTAGAGTACTGGAAGGTGACTGTGTCCATAGAAAAGGAGTATAGGGGACTGGGTACTATCGCTGACTGACAGGCAAAACTGTTGGGCCAGGGACTGGTTCTGAAAAGTGCTTTCTCTCTTTCTCCTTTTTTTCTCTCTCAATCTGAGTGGCTCAGTGGAGGAAGTCTCAGGCATTTTCAGCTTTCGGCCTGACCCAGGCAGGGGTGGAGTTGACAGAGTCAGAGAGACAAAGGAGTAATTCAAGTGCATAAGATAACTCCCTAGGGGGTATATATTCCTTCAGAACCCAGACCTCAGGGCCTGAGGGAAAACAAATAATCAAACCAGAAACAAAAGCTTGGCTTCTGACACCCTGGGTCTCTGGCCAGCACAGGATCTGCTGAGAATTAAAGGGACCACACCTCTTTCACCAGTGGGGAATGACACGCTGACAGGTGCCACCTGCTGGACAGGATAGGAAAAGCACACCATCTAGAGGCCTCACAGGAAAGTCTGTCAATCTTCTAAGACATACCCTCAGGGAAACCAGATACTGAATACAGCCTCCTCCTGAGACCTTGAGCCCCTCTGGTCTGGGAAAATCTGCTTGGGGCAATCAAGGAAACCAGATGCCTAGACAACAGAAAACTACAAATCACACTAGGAAAAATGAAGATATGGCCCAAAGGAACAAACTTACACTCCAACTGAAATACAGGAATTGAAACAACTAATTAAAGTTCTTCAAATGAATATGCTAAATTAATTCAAAAACCAATTCAACAAGTTGAAAGAAGATATGGCAAAAGATTTGAAGGATATAATGAAACATTGGGCGAACATAAGGAAGAACTTGAAAGTCTGAAAAAACAATTGGCAGAACCTATGGAAATGAAAAGCACAACACGAGATGAAAGACACAATGGGGACAAACAAGAGGAGAGCTCAAGAGTTGGAAGAAAGCATTCATGAACTGGTGAACAGGACATCTGAAATCCTACACACAAAAGAACAGCTAGGGAAAAGAATGGGAAAATATGAGCAATGCATCAGGGAACTGAATGACAACACGAAGTGCATGACTGTACATGTCATGAGTGTCTGAAGGAGAAGAGAAGGGAAAAGGGGCAGAGGCAATAATAGAGGAAATAATCAATGAAAATTTCCCATCTCTTATGAAAGACATAAAATTGCAGATCTGAGAAGCACAGCATACCCCAAACAGAATAGATCTGAATGGGCCAACACCAAGACACTTAATAATCAGATTATCAAACGTCAAAGACAAAGAGAGAACACTGAAAACAGCAAGAGAAATGCGATCTAACACATACAAGGGAAGCTCAATGAGACTATGTGCAGATTTCTCAGCAGAAACCATGGAGGCAAGAAGGAAGTGGTGTGATATATTTAAGATATTGAAGGAGAAAAACTGCTAACCAAGAATTTTATATCTGGCAAAATTGTACTTCAAATACGACAGAGTTCAAAATATTTTCTGACAAACAGACAATGAGAGAGTTTGTGAACAAGATATATGCTCTACAAGAAACACTAAAGGGAATGCTAGAGACAGATAGGAAAAGACAGGAGTGAGGGGTTTGGAGCACAGTTTTGAGTGATGGAGCACAATAATGTAAGTGCACTGAACAAAGATGACTGTGGTATGGTTGAAAGAGGAAGGTTAGGGGCATGTGGCACACCAGAAGGAAAGAGGGAAGATAAAGACTGAGACTGCAGAACTTAGTGAAACTTAGAGCAGCCAACAACTGTGATAAAATGTACAAATATATTTTTACATAAGGGAGAACAAATGAATGCCAACCTTGCAAGGTGTTAAAAATGGGGTGGTGTTGGGGGAAAAATACAATCAATGCAAACTAGAGTTTATAGTTAACAGAAACATTGTATTATGCTTCCTTTAATGTAACAAAGGCTATATACTAAAGCTAAATGCCTATAAGAGGGGGATATAGGGGAGGGGTATGGGATAGAAGGGAGGGATATGGGATTCTTGGCATTGGTGATGTTGTCTGACTCTTCTATTGTACTTTATATTATCTTTTCTTTTGTTGCTTTTTAGCTGTCATTTTTTTCTTTCTTTTTGTTTTATCTTTCTACTTTTTTTTGACTCTTCCTCTTTCTTTATGGAAGAAATGGAAATGTCTTTATATAGGCAGTGGTGGTGGTGATGGTGAATGCAGAACTACATGGTTATACAGGGAACCATTGATTGTTTACTTAGGATGGAATGTATGGTGTGTGAATAAAACTGTCTTAAAAAAAAAATGGGTTGAGGGATGAACCTTGAGGACATTATGTTGAGTGAAATAAGTCAGACACAAGAGGACAAATATTGTATGATCTCACTGATATGAACTAATTATAACACATAAACTCATAGACATGAAATATAGGTTACCAGGATATAGACTGAGGCTAAATAATGGGAATTGGCTGCTTAAGATGTGCAGAATGTTTAACTAGGTTGAACTCAAGCATTTGAAAATGGACAGAGGTGACGGTAGCACGTTATTGTGAGAATAACTAACAGCGCTGAATGGTGTGTGAATGTGGTGGAAAGGGGAAGTTTACAGGCATGTACTTCACCAGAAGGAAAGTTGGAGGTTAAAACATGGCAATATATAACACAGTGAATCTTGTGGTGGACAATGTCTGTGATTAACTGCACAAATATTAGAAATTTCTTTCATGAACTAGAATAAATGTATGTCACTATTACTAGAAATTAATAATAAGGGGGTATATGGGGAAAAATGTACCTATTGAAAACTATATACTTCAGTTAGTAATATTTTAACATTCTTCCATCAATAGCTACAAATGTACTATACCAATACTATGAGTCAATAATGGAAGGGGGTGCTTAAGCGTATAGGAGGATTTGAGTTTTCTTTTTTCTTTTTATTTCTTTTCTGGAGTAATGAAAATGTTCTAAAATTGAAAAAAAAATTAATTGTGGTGATGAATGCAAAACTATATAATGGTACCGTGAACAACTGATTGTACACTTTGGATGACTGTATGGTATGTAAATAATCTCAATAAAAATTAAAAAAAAAATGAACTACATGCAACAAAATGGATGATCTCACAGACATAATGATATATGAAAAAACCCGACCCAAGAGTACATACTGTATGATTCTACTTACACAAGTTAAAGGGCAAGCAAAACTAACCACTGGTGGGAGATATCAGGAGAATGGTTACCTCTGGGGGAATATACACTAAGAAGGGGGACATAGGCACCTTCTGGGGTGTAGGAAATATCTTCATTTGAGTTGTATTTACATGTTTATCTAAAAATTTATCATGCTGTACACTCCGATTTGTACATTTTACCATATATATAAACTACACTTCAATAATAATTAAAATAAGGAATATAGATAAGAGAACAAGAAGTTACAATGGATTGAAAGGCAGGACAAATGATAATGATTACTTTAGGTATAAGATGAAGTTAATATACTTACTTCATCTCCCTCATCAATTAATCCTTGAATGGCACTAAAAAGAGATCCATATGCTCCTACTGTCACAAGGATTTCTTTATTTGGATCAATTTTATTTTGATAAACCTTTTCATATAGGCAGGACAGAGCTTTCACAAGTGATGGATGACCCTGTTGAATGAAAAAGAAGAAGAAAACAAACCTTGAGTTTGATGATGTGACCTAAATCTTACAGTTAATATGGCTATAAATTGTGGGAAGTATTAAAATTTGGGTTTGATGTTTATAATTATCCAAAGAAAGTTTGTTTTATTTAATGGTATTAAATTTTTTGAAAATCTTCCTACCTTCAAAGGGTTTCTACATGGATAGTCATAAAGCTTGTTAATTATTGAAAAATTTCCCAAAAATATTTGCTTTGAATAAAAATAAACTCTTAGTATATTTTTGACAATGATGAAACTATACTAAATAGAGTAGGATTTTCTCTCAATTAAAATAAGCCAAAAAACCTGCAATAACTGTATATTTCCTGAATCTACTCTTCCTTGTTGCTGGAGAGAAAGTAACTGCCAAGTAAAGAAGGAGGCATTCTTATCTAAGATGCATTATCTGTCACCTTTGTATTACTTTCCAAACATTGGCCAATATGTCCCGACAATCACCCACTTAAAGTCAATAAAAACAAATAAAACTATAGCACACTTTTCATGTTTCGAGACTAGAAGACACTGTAATATTAGAGAAATTGTGTGTAATAATTAATAATAAAGGAGGTGATATAACACGGAAGGTAACAGAAAATTAATAGCAAAAGAAAAGGACAACTTAAATTCAAGCTCAGAAAATATACATAAATTGTGCAAAGAGCAAGGGAGGGTTGTCACCACTCCTAGAATTCAAAATTCTCTTTGAATTTCACTTTAATGCCAAGTCTGTCAAATCCTAGCAAAAGATGATCTGAAAAGCAACTGCAAACACTATCTTTCCTTTGAATTTTGAATGATGTGGGTCTGTGTTGTTTCATTAAATTTTTAATTAGAAAACTAATTCATGCTTCGTATAACAAGTAAAACAAGGCAAAGATGTATAAAGAAAAAATTATGATCTCTCCTCAACTTCACTCCATTCCTAGCCCCCTGAAGTGATCAATGCCACAGTCTGGTGAGAATACAAAACCATTTTCCAATGCTTAGTCCAATACACACACACACATACACACATATGTATATATAGTGTATATATACACAATATATTTTTGTTTGTTGTACAAAAGCTTTTTGTACTATGTACATATCCCTGCAGCTTGCTTTTATCGCCTAACAACACATGATTGGACATCCCTCTAGGTCAATAGGTATAGCTGTCATTCTCTCTAATAATTTTAGAATATTTCCTTGTATGAATTTTTATTTAACATTTCTCTGTCTAGTGAAGGGCATTCAAGTTGCTTCCAGGTTTTTTTTAATTTTTTATTTTTTACCCATACAAAAGCATCTGCATAGCTGTAATAAACATTTATATTCATCCAACCTTATGTCCTGGTATGTTTATTTCTATGGGATAGAGCCCTAGTTGTGGGATTATTTGGTCATAGAGTATGTTTTTATTCAACTTTATTGAGATATAGATGATATACAATACAAGGTGACCATTTTAAGTGTAGAAGCTGATGAACTTTCTAAGTGTATACATCTGGATAACACAAAGTTCCCTTCTGTTCCTTTCTATTCCAAACTCCCCCCACTGACTACCACTGAGCTTTCTGCTGATGTTTGTCACCATATATTACTTTTCCTTTTTTAGTGTTTTCTATAAATGGAACCATATAGTATATACTCTTTTGTTTCTGGCTTCTTTCACAAGCATAATGATTTGAAATTCATCCATGTTCAGTATTATCATTTTATTCTTTCTTTATTGCTGAGTAATATCTATGGATACTGTTTATCCATTAACCTGTTGATAGACATTTGGGTTGTTCCAAGTTTTTGGCTTGTGTGAATAATGCTGGCATGAACATTTGTGTATGTTTTTGTGTGAATATAAGTTTTCATTTCTATTGGGTAATTATCTAACAGTGGAATGGCTGGATCATATGGGAGGTATATACTTAACTTAATAAAAAACTGCCAGTTTTCCAAAGTGGTCATACCATTTTATATTCACATTGTGTTTCAAAGTCCCAGCTGCATATCTTTGCCAACACTTGGTATTATAAGTTTTTATCAGCCATTATCAGTCATTCTAGTGGGTGTGAAATGGTGTCTTACTGTGACTTTACTTTGTATTTCTCTGATGAACATGGTGCTTAATGGACATCTGAATAACTTCTTTTGTGAAATTTCTGTTTAAATCTTTTGCCCATTTAAATTTGTTTCTCTTATTGAGTTATGAAAGTTCTTTATATAGACTGGATACAAGTTCATGGTCAGATTTATATATTGTGAATATTTTCTCCCATTCTGTAGTCTGTCTTTCCACTTTCTTAATGATAAAATTTGAAGAATAGATGCTTTTAATATTAAGGAAGTCTAATTAAAATATTTTTTCTTTTATGGTTCACGTGCTTTGTGTCTTATCCAAAAAATATCTGCCTACCTACAAAGACTGTTTCATGATTTTTTTCTAGAAGTTTTAGTTTTAGCTCCCTTTCAATTTTATTTTTATTTTGGTGTATAGTGTGAACTAAGAGTCAAAATTCATTTTCTTCCCATATCGAAAGCCATTTGTTCCAGCACAATTTGTTGTTCTCCATTGAATTACCTTGGCACCTTTGTGAACAATTAATTGCCATTTATGTGTGGATCTGTTTTTGGACTCTCCACTCAATTCCACTGATTTAAATGTCTCTCTTTATGCCAATATCACATATCTTGATTACTCCAGGTTTACAGCAATCTTGAAATAAGGTGGTAGGTTTCTCCTCCAACTTGGTTCTTCTTTTTCAGAAATTTTTGGTTATAATAAATAGATCCTTTGTGTTTTCCACATATATTTTAGATTGGCTTAACTTCTACAAGAAAAGTCTGCTGGGATCTTCAGTGGGATTTAATCTACACATCAGGGATCAGCAAACTTTCTGGAAAGGGTAAGATTGTAAATACTTTAGTCTTTGTGTGCCATATGGTCTGTGGCAACTATCAACTCTGCTGTTTCAATGTGAAAGCAGCCATAGAACATACATAAATGAAAGGGCATGGTTGTGTTCTAATAAAACTTTAGTTAAAAAATCAGGGGGCAGGACAGATTTGGCCCTTAGGCCACAGCTTGCCAAACCCTGCTGCAGATCAATTTGGGAGAACTGACATTTTAACAATATTTAGTCTTCCAATTAACAAGCATCATATATCACTCCATTTATTCAGGTATTGCTTAATTTCACTCAGCAATGTTTTGTAGTTTCCAGTGTACAGATCTTATACCTAATTAAAAATTTAGTCCTAAGTGTTTTATGGCTTTGGATGCTATTGTAAATGGTATTTTTAAACTTTATTATCCAATTTTTCATTGCTCGTTTTTAGAAACAAAACTGATTTTTGTATATTGGCCTTATGTCCTATGATCTTGCATAATTCACTTATGGGTTATAGTAAATCTTCTGTAGAATCCCTTAGGAGATTCTATGTACATGGCCATAATTTTGTGAATGACAATTTATTTTTTTCTTTCTAACTGGTATGTTTTATTTTTCATAGGATCTCTAGTACAATGTTAAATACCAATAATGAGAGTGGACATCCTTTCTTTGTTCCAAATCTTTCCCTATTATGCAAGATGCAACCTGTAGATTTCTCATGGATTTCCTTTGTCAGATTGAGAAAGTTCCATTCTTTTTCCTAACTTTGATGAAAATTTTTATAATAAAGTGGGGGTTGAATTTTGTCAAATGCATTTTCTGTACATACTGAGATAATCCTATGTTTTTTTCTCTTTTATTCTGTTAATATGTTTAACTGCAATGATTGATTTTTGAATATTGAAGTCAACCTTGCATTCCTGGGATAACCCTACTTCCTCACAATGTATTCCTTTTTGATATCTCTTTATATTTCTGGATGTGATTTGCTAAAATTTCAGGATTTTTGCATAAGTGATATTGGATTAATTTCTTTTTTTTTTTGTTTGTTTGGGTTTTGTTTCAGGGATTTTGTTGTTTTTTAAATCGGAGTAATGCTGACCACATAAAATGAGTTGGGAAGTGTTCATCCTGTTCTATTTTCTAAATAAGTTTGTACAGAACTGGTATTATTTCTTCGTTAAATGCTTGATAGAATTCACCAATAAGCCATCTGTGTCTGGAAGTTTCTTTGTGAGACGATTTTAATGATAAATTCAGTTTCTTTCATTGATACAGAGTTAATTGGGTTTTCTGTTTCTCCTCGTGTCAGTTTTGGTGATTTGTATCTTTTCAAGAATGTGTTCATTTCATCTAAGTTGTCAAATGCATTGGCATAAAATTATTCATAATATTCCCTTATTATTGCTTTGGTGTTGGTATGATGTATAGTGATGTCCTTTTTTTCAATCTTTATATAGCAATTTATGTTTTCTCCCTTATTTCATTGATCAGTCTAGCTAAAAGTTTTATTTATTGATATTTTCAAAGAAAAGCATTTGGTCATGGACTTGAGCAGGCCTGAGATGGGGGTAGTAGATCTGTGATGGGGGTATGTGGGGTGGGTCAGGGAGTGAGAATCTATGGAGGGCAGGGATACCCACCAGTGTCAAACCCTGGGATACAGGTCCCTATGCTCCTCTCTCCAAAGCAAGGCTTTTCTATGGATTTTCACCATTATAATACCGTAAAAGACAAAAATTTAAAAGACTTCCTCCTATATCATCTCCCTTCTCATTTTCCAAATTATCACAAATGGAAAAGACAAATGCTCAGATATTGGTAATTGCATTGTTTTAGGTGTAACAGATATGAATCTATATTTCAAAAGTACATGTGAATCTAGGAAATCTCTGGATATTCTAGGCATTTCATCACAGAAGGATGTGGGTTGGCGACAGGGTAGAAAGGTAAAAAGTAACTAATTAGAAATAGGGTATGTTAATTAAGAGGCCACTGTTAAGGGAACATAAATATTAACAAGATAGGAAAGACATCTTAAGAGAGTATCGTTGGTGTCATAGAATCCCATCCTGGAACAACAATAAATTAAGGCCCCAACCGGATTATAGAAGGGCTGGAAGTAGGGAAATTCATGGTTATCAGGTTGAAACAGTTGGTCCCAGAGAGCCAACTACATATAAGTGATGAGAAAGCCAGTTACATACAAGTGATTACATATAAATTCATGGTTACCAGGTTGGGACAGCTGGTCCCAGAAAGCCAATTACATATCATGTATGGACACATGATACAATATAAAACACAAGTGCCTCACATGGTACGGATGTACTTACAAAGCCCCGTGTATACTGATTCAGACTATCAATTGCTGCAATCTTTGATAATTCTTCCTTTACGTATATAGGAGGGGATATATCTGGAAAGCCTTGGCCAAGATTCACAATAGAAGGATCTGCAGCCAACTTGGTAAATTCAATCCTGTGATTAAACATACATTGTTGATATTAATCATTACTATAATTACAAAGTAATATTTTCCACATCTCATGGTCTTTTTACAAAACTAAAAAATAAATCCTGCTTTCTTCTTATGGGTTAAAAAAAAAGAGTTTCCAACAAGAATTTTATCATCCACAAAATGACTTTACCTAATAAAAAGATGGCTGAACTGATGGTTTTTAAAAATTTTTCTTCTTTAAATTAGAGCATTTGTAGGTTTACAGAAAAATCATGCAGAAAGTTCAGAGTTCCCATACTCCCCGCCCCACTCCCCACAATTAGATTTTTCCCTAATATTAACATTTTGCATTACTGTAGTACCTTTGTTACAACTGATGAAACAGTATTATAATACTATTAACTACAATCCATAGTTTACATTAAGGTTCACTCTTTGTGTTGTACATTCTACGTTTGTTTGTTTAAATTTTTATTGTGCATCGTATGTGAATATATCTCAATAAAATGAAGATAAAAAAATTTTTATTGTGGTAATATATATACAACCTAAAACTTCCCATTTTATCCACTTTCAAATATGCAATTCAGTGGTGCAAATAACATTCACAATGTTATGCCACCATCACCACCATCCATTGTCAGAACTTTTCCATGAACTGATCATTTTTCTCAACCATCTGGGTGCTACTGGGCTATCTAACCAATTGTTAGAGAACAGAACAAATAAGAAAAGGTCATCCCCTCCATAAGGGGATAAGCCAAATTTTTTTTTTTTTCTCCAGCATATTTCCAGCACCTAGCAAGGTGACTGATACATTGGTTAAATGAATAAACCAGTGTATGAAATGCCAACTTTCTTCCATTTCATAACCATAGAATGTGTTACTTATAAGTAATTTTGCAAATGTATACCTGTGGTTGCAGAAAAGGTCACAGCCATTATAGAAGAAAGGGCTGCCTTACTGAAAGCAAGACTTTGCTGAGAGTTGGAAGGTGGTCCAAGAATCCTCTGAAACTGGAAATGAATTTGTGTCTATGGGCTGATGTATTTTTTTTCTGGAGAATGGTTCATAGCGTTCAACAAATATTCAAAGAAATTTATGCCCCAAATCGGTTAAGAACTGTAATTTAAAAGGAAGAAAAATTTATCATCAAGCCAAGAAAACACAGGCATGGAGCTGCCTCTTATATGCCCTTTTGCAAACAAAAATTTCCAGAAATACTGAATCTAAAGACAGTAAAATAAAATACTTACATTAAATTTGTTTTGAATTTGTTTTGTTCACTTTAGGTCCAATGCTGATGATAATTTAGTGATAAATAATGATAGTACAGCTAACATTTATTTAGTGCTTAGCATATTCTAGGCACAATGGCAAACACTTTATAAGAATTATTTTATTTAAGATTCACAACAACCCTACTTTACAGATGGGGAGATTGAGATTTAGATTAATTGCCTACACAGGGGTTGGCAAACTGTTTCTGTCAAGGGTCACATGGTAACTATTTTGAGCTTTGTGGGCCAACCACTCAACTCTGCCTTATAGCCCCAATCAGCCATAGACAATATGTAAACAAGTGATTATGGCTGTGTAAAATTTATTTACAAAAACAGGTGGCTGGTCTATGGCTGTGGTTTGCTGACTGCTGGCCTCTAGTCACACAGTAACATGCAACCAGAGATGCTAAACTTGGTGTGAAGGCTATTACAAATATTCCATTTTTAAGAAAATAATACATTATAGTCCAATTAAAGGCATTCCAGACCAAAGTTACCTTTCTTAAATAATATTTTATTTTCACTTATTTTACAATTATTTATAGGCTATGGATAAGGTTAAAAATTCCCAACTAAGTATATAAAAATATGTAGGAAAAAGCCTCATCAAACTATTATTGCTTATTCTAAGATACTCACCACACATTGCTATCAAGTCCTTCGATTCTTTTCGCATTTTTGAATTTCAAAGACATTTTCTGAAAGATACAAATATTGAAAGGAATTTTCACTTGCTTTAATCAAAATTCAAAAAGGCCAGGGAATCATGAGTAACTCTTTCTTTTTCTCTATGTTCACTTTGTGAGTAAGATTTACTAAGTAGTATCACAAAGATAAATTCTAGACACCATTACAAAATTTTGAAGAGGAACACATCTTCCATCTATCAACTGAAGCAGTGCTTTTTCTCATGAACCCTAGAGGTTCATCTCACCTAAGGGCAAAAATATCACCCTATCCCAAAATATGAATCAATTTAAAAGACTGAAATGTATGAAACCGACCAATAAGGATACTAAAAAAGTCAGTTTAAACAAATATCTGCGTCCTGCCCTGAAGATCATTGCAGGTAAGATGTATTCATAGTTTCATAAGTAAGTTCCTTGTGTGGGTGGCACAGAGTAACTTAACAAATGATTTAAAAACCACTCATAGGGGGTTCCAAATACATTATTGCATACTCAGCATGTACCAAGCACAGTTTTAAGTGCTTCATATACTTAACTCATTTAATATCCAAGAAAACCCTTTGTAATAGGTTCTATTATTAGCAACAGTTTACATATAAGGAAATTGAGCACAGGGAGATTAAAATTACACAACTTTTACATTTGCCCAAGTTTACGAATCTAGTAACATTTAAATCCAACCAGGTTTGACCCAGAACTTGAACCCAGACAGTCTATACTCCAAACTATTAACTTCTACTGTCTTTTACATAAGAAGACCTTATAGAAATGTTAGGAATGCTACCTATTATAAGAATTTAGACATTTAGATCAGTCCTACTTATATGGAGCAAGCTAGGGCCATAGTAGATAAATATAAGTTAAAATTATTGTTACAATCTAACTAGGGATCATGGCATATAGCATAAAATTTTTTAGTTCTTTAGATTCTAAAATTAAATTTATACTTTCAAAAGTATTGAATTAGCTTCGAGTTCACTGTTAACAAGCTGGTGGAAATTAAAAAGAAATGATTGGCAGCATTTTTACAAAGAATTTTCTAATACGATATTAAAGTAATTTTAATTCAATCTGGGAGGATGATAATGATAATGGTTATTAAATAGACCATTGTTCTTATTCTATTCCCAATAATGGGATCAAAAAAAAAATACCTTTGATTCTCATATTTTTAATCTTTAAAACTCCAGTGAAGTAAATTACATGCAATCTCCAGAGACTGAAGTGCCTTCTGGAATAGCATTATGATTAAGTACCCATCTGAACATCATGCTATTCTAGAGACTTCAATTATAAGATTAAAAAGTCCTAGCATGATAGATAAAGATATTTTAACAAATGTCCTTTGCTATCTCTCAAAAATTTTTTAAGGCTTAATGATTCATTTGGTGTGTGACCACTAACGCAAAGTACATGCTATATGTAAAAAAATAAGCAAGGTCAGCAGTAGATGATTTAGAGACAAACTTCAATTTTACTTAAAATATTTATATAATTGAGGTCAAAGTGCATTTTCAGGCTCAGTTTTCTTTATAATCTATGTTTAGGTCAGCCTCTTTTCTCACTATTCCTCCTGCTCCTCCTCCCTCCTAATTCTATGCCTCAACCATTTTTAATCTTTCAAATATTCTATGTTCTCTCTCATTTCTATAGCTTCATGTGTGATTCTCTCCTGCCCATTTGGTTCTTCTGTACCAGTGTTTCTCAATGTTTTTCTCGTCATTGCCTCCCCAAGGAGCCTTTGGAGACTTTTTAGACTGTTTATTCTGATTTGCACCTCCTCCGTCCCCCAAATAAATACTGAGGAATAAGATTTTGTCAGGTAGAGTTGAGTTCTGAGGGCCACAAAACACTGTAATATCTAAGATGTTTTCACCCACATGAGCACCAATTTTCTACCCTGGGGGGGTTGATATTGCCCCTGTTGAGAATGCGTGTTCAATTCCCCATCTCTGCCACCCTGTCATGCACTTAGCCAACTTTTAGTCCTCCTACCACCTTCAGCTCTCAGGTTAGACTAATGTGTGTCCAACACCTTGTACTACTAGCACATAGCAAGTTTCCAACAAATATCTGATGAATGAATGAAAAAATTCACTTACATTAAGAGTGAAATTTTGGTGTTAGTTAGCTTAACTTATATGCTTATTGTATCAGTCCACTTAAGTTACTTTACACTTCAGTAATAAATAACCCCCATCCTGGTGGCTTAAAACCATAAAAGTATATTTCATGCTCATGCTACATATCCACTGAAGGTCAGCTACTGCTCTGTTCCACATTGCTGTCACTTTGAGACATAGGCTAAATGAAATAGATTCAGGCTGGAATATTGCCAGTCTCTTGGCAGATAGAAAAAAGCTCTTAAAAGTTTTATTGGCCAAATCCAATATCAGGAAATCAAATAAATCTGGAGACCCATGGGGAGTTACGTATGAGCAAAGGTATGTAAGGGAACATCTATGGGGTCTGTATAGTTTTTGGAACAGCTAACCTGTGAGGTGGCTCCTGACCCAAGATATATTAAAGTCCTAGAATCATTTGATAATGTTGTACTGCTATATGCAATAAACATAAAACTGCTAGTGAAAAAAAATAAGCAGCATCTTTAATTTTACTTTTGTTCACTGAAGATGCTGAAAACGTAGTTCCACAGGTTTACCACCAGGTGTCACTCCTAGTACAAATGAAGAAAAGACCTTTTTACTCTTGAAATGTTTACTGCAAAGGTGCTGGTTTAAGGAAAGTTTGGAGAGGAGAAAAAAATATTACCCACTATCCTAAAACCCTAATACACTAAAGTTTCAATTAAATATATTTTGGGGAAGCTGAATGTACGATAATGATATGATATGATGCAGTTAGGTGGGATAGGACAGGTGCGGAAATAATCCTCCCAAATGGTGGATTGAAGCTGGGGGAATCAAGGCTGTAAGTATGGATCTATATGACACAGGCTATGAATCGAGTCTTCAGCCAAAGAGGCCAAGGTCACAGCACAAAGAAATGATAAGAGTGTAAGGAAAGGCCAGAAACAGAAATAGCAAAGTGGATGACTGGAGAGGTGAAAACAAAAAGCAACTCATTGAGGCAAGCAGTTCAAGACTAGCCTGGAGCAGAAAGTGAGCACACCCTGTCATGGGCCTCATGCTGCTATCTTTTAGGTCTACGAATTAGATCTTTATAGTTGCAATCATGTGTATTATTTTTTTTTTTTTTTTTTTTTTTTTTGGTTTGTTTGCTTTTGTATTTTGCCTTTTCTCTTAGTGGAACATCTTAGACATTTTATGAATTTTCTTAGTTTTCACAAAATTTTTTGCTTTCAGATTGTTTATGTATCACATTTTACTCATTCATTCCCCTATTGTGGGGCATTCATTATTTCGTGTTTTGCTATTCTAGATTCTGTTTCTACTGTGCATATTATATGGTCTCTACTCTGTTTCCCTTAGCTTTAAAGTTTGATTTGGAAAGGGAATGCCCTGTTGTAACAGAATGATCACAAGAAAGATGAAAAATATCCTCAGTCATCTAGTACTATCTAAGCTAACCAAAGATGATAAGTTTTGATTTACTTTTATGGAAATTTTATATACTTTGTTTTTTTGATTTTTAATGTTCCAGCAACCACAGTGATGACACAGTATCATTTTTCTGCATTCCTTAGCACTCATACCACTTTCTAAATGTCTTTTCTGTTTAAATACAGATTAATTTAAAAAGAAAGTTTGTTATACTCTTCCCTAGCTTTTTCTGCTTTGTATTTCTTTGGTGCTGCACACTTGTTTTGGTTGCTCAGGCTTCCATGAGATTACTTAGCTACTTCTCAAGGAGGAGCTGTGACCTGGTACTGAATGGCAGATGGTGGGAAACAGACCAGTGCATAGATGCCTTTAAAAGTCAAAGCAACATTAATCAGATCTCTTCGTTGCAAGAGACAGAAACTTTTAGGTGAGAAAGTGAATTTTTAGAAGGCCCATGTTACCATGGAAAGAACAGAGGTGCAGTGAGGCTCAACGAGAAGTGAAATCAGGAACTTGAATCTCACCAGGGTTCTCCTTTATTTACATTTCTATCCTATCTCTCAGTCTTTTTACACGTCTCCCAATTTCTCCACCATAGAGGGACTGAGAGTTGCTTTCTCTGGTTCCAATTTCAAAAAGCCTAAGGAAGAGCTCTGAAAGGTAGTTTTGACTGATGAACTGTGGCATTTTTCCAACAATTTTTAAGATACTACCTTAATTGTTAAGACTATGTTGACAAATTGATAGAGAAAGCAGCATGAAAGTAAGGTCATGAGGCATGTAGAGATGTGGTCAAAGGATGATGCCATTTTAATGTGCCCACTCCCCAGTTAAAAAGTTGTGCAAGACCCGATCCCACCACCCATGGCTCTTCCAGGTGTGCACCTGAGTTAGAACCTGTCGATGCCTCTGGATAGTGTCTATAAAAATATACCAGCTCTTATTGAAACACTTGGTTGGAATGGGGGAAAAAGTATTCCCCAGAAGAACAGAAACAGGCAATGTTGTTCTTAGAAGTGGTCTCAGGCCACAGCATTCCAAGCAAGTCCATCTAAAGGGGAAGGCTGATGAAGTTCCAAAGGTGTACAGCTTAAGCTACTATTGCTGCAAAAGATAGCCAGCTGGAAGAGCTGACCAGAGAAGAAAATTCTGAGGCTGTGAAAAAAAAAAGTTTCATCTTACAAACCAACTGATTAATTGGTAATGAGTGCCTAAGACACATGCTAAGAAACTGCATCCGGGGTCACTGGCAAAGAATGTCAGGATTGATTAACAGTGTTTATGGTAGGTGAGGGATGGGGATGTTTCAGAATGGCTAATGGATATATGTCCCTGTTCTAAAGAACTCTGGAGGGTACACAGGCATGCCACACCTAGTTATAAAGGAGGGCCAGTGTGGGAGCAAGGCTACCTGAATTGTTGAAGAATGGGGCTTTACTCAACTGAAGGCGACCCAAATCCTTTCTTAGTTTTTGAGGATGTTACTATTAAAATTTGTCCTGCTTTCAGGAAGGATGATTTAGAATTGATGACAAGTTTTTGGCTCTGCCTTTAACAGCACATACTTTCTAAAAGTTAGCAAATCCTATCTACTTTTCCTCCAAAATACATCCCAGACCTGATCATTCCTCTCCATCGTAATGATCCGTTCCCTAGTTCTGGCCACCAACCTAAGTAACCTATGAAACAGTTTCCTTGTCTCTACTTTTGCCAACTTAGAATCCATTTACCATACTGATGTCAAAGCAATCTTTTTAAAATATAAATCAGAACACTTTGCTCCCTTGTTTAAAACCCATTAATGCCTCCCTATTGTCTTTTGGAATAAGATCCCAACTTTAAGATCTTGTGCCATGACTTAGAAAAATCTACCTAATCTGCTTACCTCTCTGATCTTATCTCTTCCTTTCCACTACATTCTAACCACACTGGCTTTCTTTCATTCATTCATGCCACAAATATTTATTGAGTACTTATTAAGTGCAAGGCACCCTTCTGTCTGGGCTACATCATTGAACAAAACACACAAAGGTTCTCATCGAGCCTTTTTTCTTTCTGCACCTTAACCTTCCAGGTTTGTTCACATATTTTGTAGATTATATTACCCTATATAATTCTTCACGCCTCTCTTTCAAAGAGTGACTTTGGATGGGGGCATGTGATTTGCTTTGGTCAATGGAATGTGAATGTGACATGCACTATGTCCAAAGAGAAACTTTAAATGTGGTTGCAGGGATTGACTGAGCATCTTGTTTTCATTTCTACATGTAAAGACCATGTCTCACATAGGAGCTATTTCTTCAACAGAGGTACTGGAAAAAAAGAACATAGAGCAGAGATCAAACTGGAGCATAGCCAGCCACAACTGACCTGTAGCCTACGTATAATACGAGAAAATGAAATTTTATTGATGTAAGCCTATAAGGTTTTGTGGTTGTTTGTTACTGCAGCAAAGCTGACTGATACGAGTCTTTGCATTTGTACTTGCTGTATCCTCTGCTGGGAATGCCCTTCTCTTTATTTAATTAAGCACTCTGTTTAAATATAACCTCCTCAGACAGGTCTTCTAAGAGTATCTGGCCTTAACTTACCTTTCCCCTCTCTCCTACATTACCCACCAATGATTTTAGCCTATTTCTCTATTGGAGGTTATTTATTTTTACTTGTCAATTATCTGTCTCTTTAAAAAATATAAACCTCAGAAAATAGGGACTTGTCTTGTTCAGTGCTGTATCCATAGAGTCTAAAATGGTACATGGCACATAAGGTGTTCAAAAGGTATTTTCTGAACATATGAATGAAATTCTTTTCCTTTGAATTATCACAATTGAATAACCACAATGGTGTACTGCCTCATTTGCAGTGCTCCAGAGTCCTGTACTTGAAACACAAATTAGGAGATATTATCTTGCTCTAAAATCTTCAGTGACTCCCCATCATCTATGGAATGTAATTCCAACTCCAACATGGCATTCAAAGCTCTTGGGAGTCTTTTTATCTCCCACAATACCATCCCTTTCCACACAGTGATTCAATAGCATACAACCACTTGCCATTCTCTAATTGCATTCAGTACTTTTCTACTTCCCATGCTTTCTATTCAATTTCTTTCCTCTGTTCGACATGTCTTTTCCATAATCCCCACCTATTTAAACACAATCAACCCTACAAGATTACACCTTAAATTCAACTCCTCCAAGTAATATTTTCAGGTTCCCAGTTAGAATTAATCTCTTCCCCTATTCTCCCCTAGACTGCTTTCTTTATACTTATCACAATTTAGATGGTGTATGTGTACATGTCTATTTTCAGCTTCTCTTTGAGAATCTGAACTTTGTCTTATATCTTCCTTTCTTATACCTAGAAAGAAAAAAAGTGTATATATTTACATGTATTTGTATATTTATATTAATATATTAGATTCTCAGTAAAAAATATTCCTTGAATTAATAATACTATTGCTTAGGGTGACACAGTACAGTGATTAAAGACATTAACAAAGTAACTAAGGAAAATTACTTAACCCCTCCAAACCTGCATTTCTTTGTCAGTAAATTGGAGATAAAAATAGTACTTATAGGATAGTCACAAGGATTAAATGAAATACACATAATTGGATAAAATATTTATGATACATACATCTTATGAAGGCCTTTTTTTGCAGAATATATAAAGAAGTTTTATAACTCAATAAGAAAACAAACACCCCAATTAAAAATGGGCAAAAGACCTGAATAACCACTTCAAAAAAGAAGATATACAAATGGCAAAAAAAGCACATGAAAAGATGCTCAACATCATTAGTCATCAGAGAAGGGTAAATCAAAACAACATGGAAAACTGGCAGTACTTAAAAAATTAAATGTGTATATCTACCATAGAACCCAGCCATTCTACTACTAGATATTTACTCAAGAAAAATGAAAACCTATTTCCACATGAAGACTTACACACAAATGTTCATATTACCATTATTCACAATTGCCAAAAACTGGAAAAAACTCAAATGTCCATCAATAGGTGAATAAACAATTGTGGTCCATTCACATAATGAATGCAATAAAAAGGAATGAACTGCTTAAATATATACAACTACATGGATGGATCTCAAAATTTTCAGGCTTGGTTCTGAAAGAAGACAGACAAAAATTTACACACTGTATAAATGCATTTACATAATGTTCCAGAAAATGCAAACTAATCTATGGTGACAAAAAGCAGATAAGCAGAATGAGGGATGGACAACAAGGAGGTTTGAAGATTCTTCTGGGGGAGACAGAAATGTTCTGCATTTGATGGTGGAAAACAAAAGACATCTGTCAAAATTGTATGTAAATTATCCTTCGATAAAGTTGATTTTAAAAAGCTGCCAGGGTATTCTGAAATCATGCCCTCTTCCTCCCTCCAGACAAAATGCCCATCAAGCAAGAAGACATTATCAAAATTATTACAGACATTTCAGATGTGCTCCAAAGGTGTCACTATATAGTCAAAAAACAAATTACATTCTTTTACCACTAGATGGCAGAAGAAAAAAACAGAATGTTCCTGTAATGGTGGAAGAACTGAAAAGAAGTACCAAGAAGGGGAAATGCATAGTAAGCACCAAAGACTTAAAGACCTATAAGAAAAATTCCAATTATAATTGAGTCAAAAGAATTAACTGGGAATTTTAAGTAACAAATATTTAGTTGTTTTATTTTACAGAGTTACTTGTGTCCAGTATAGTGTAGTTATTTTATATTTATTGACTAAATAAATGGGTGAAAGGGAAAGAATTTGGACCTCCTTTGAGATAATATAAGGTAGAAAAAAAATGTGTACAAAGGAACAGTATGCACTGGCTATAGCACACCTTTTTGGGCTGATTCTAGCCCTGTTCATTGTCCTTGGGCTATTTTGTTATCTCTTTTTATTGTACAAAACTGATGGGCATGCAAATTCCAGTCAGCAGAGTTTTGAATAGCTCCCCTCCTCTCTGTGGAAAAACCAGTTTTGCCTTCATTTGCAACTCACTTCCTTTTGACCTTTCCTTTGAATGAGTTATAACTTTTGTCTGGTTCCCTCATATCAGTCAGAAAAATAAAAATCTTTAACACCATGTTCATTTTTATATTTGCATGAGTCACGAGTCTATGAAACAAGTTTATTGATAACAAGGGTTTCTCTAAACCTGGCAGTGGATAGAACAGGTAAATAGAACTGGAATACCAGAAAATGGAAAGTCAGGTCAAGACAACAAAACTTTTAAAAAAGTTTTAAAAAGCCTCTTTGTTGCTCAGATGTGGCCCTCACTCTCTAGCTATGCCAACTTGAAAGGTGAAATCACTGCCCTCCCCCCTACGTGGGATCAGACACCCAGGGGAGTGAATCTCCTTGGCAACGTAGAATATGACTCCCGGGGAGGAACATAGACCCGGGGCATCGTGGGACGGAGAACATCTTCTTGACCAAAAGGGGGATGTGAAAGGAAATGAAATAAGCTTCAGTGGCAGAGAGATTCCAAAACGAGCCGAGAGGTCACTCTGGTGGGCACTCTTATGCACACTTTAGACAACCCTTTTTAGGTTCTAAAGAATTGGGGTAGCTGGTGGTGGATACCTGAAACTATCAAGCTACAACCCAGAACCCATGAATCTCGAAGACAGTTGTATAAAAATGTAGCTTATGAGGGGTGACAATGGGATTGGGAAAGCCATAAGGACCACACTCCACTTTGTCTAGTTTATGGATGGAGGAGTAGAAAAATAGGGGAAGGAAACAAACAGACAAAGGTACCCAGTGTTCTTTTTTACTTCAATTGCTCTTTTTCACTCTAATTATTATTCTTGTTATTTTTGTGTGTGTGCTAATGAAGGTGTCAGGGATTGATTTAGGTGATGAATGTACAACTATGTAATGGTACTGTAAACAATCGAAAGTACGATTTGTTTTGTATGACTGTGTGGTATGTGAATATATCTCAATAAAATGATGATTAAAAAAAAAAAAGGCAGGCTACTTGACTTCTCTAAAACTCAGTTCCTCATTAATGCCAGCCTCAGGCAATTGATTAAATTAATTATATGAGTTGAATCTGTACATAGAAAAGCACAGTTCTTGGCACATGCCATATACTGAAAAATTAGTTCCCTTCTGAGTGGAAAAGATTCTCTTGGATACAAGTAGGACAATTAACTTTATACCAAAGGGAGTAAGGAGATGTTGTGTTTAAATGAAAAATAAATTTTTCACAACAAAAGAGAGCTGTGCAGAAATGAAAGGACAAATATTGAACAAATGCTGAGAATTGAATTCGAGAGTATAGGTTATCAGGGGATAGAACCTGGGCAGAGATTGGGCAATCAATGATGAAAGAGAACAAAACATTCAATAAGGTTTATTTTAAAGGTTCATAGATTGTAAGCTCTTACGGCAGTCACATCTATTCCTATGTTTTAACTGTTATTTAAGAGATGTTCATTTGGTACAAAACATATATTCTCTGTAGCACACCATCTAACAACTTCAATGGTCAGTTTATTCAAACAACATAATTACATGGAACCTAGAGTAGGAAATGAGACCTTGTTATTCTGTACAGGTTACTGTAATACCCTGATACATCCCAGAGTATTTCGGGCAGAAAATATTTGCAAAGTATTTGCAAAGTCCCCTTGAGGGACTGGGGAAAAATGTGAAAATATTAAACATACCCACCTGGGGAATTCCTGATATTCTCACAAATTAGGGACTCCTCGATCTTGGGGCTTGCCCTTATGAAACTTATTCCTGCAAAGGAGAAGCTAAGCCTGCTTATAATTATGCCTAAGATCACCCCAAGAGAACCTTTTTCGTTCCTCCTATGTGGCCTCTTTCTCTCAATCAACTCTGCAAATAAACTCACTGCCCTCCCCACTATGTGGGACATGACTCCAAGGAGTGTAAGTCTCCCTGGCAACATGGGACTTGACTCCCAGGGATGAGCCTGGCCCTGGCATCATGGGATTGAGAAAGTCTTCTTGACCAAAAGGGGGGAAAGAAATGAAACAAAATAAAGTTTCAGTGGCTAAGAGATTTAAAAAAAATTGAGAGGTCATTCTGGAGGCTATTCTAATGCATTATATAGATATTCCTTTTTAGTTTCTAGTGTATTCGAATAGATAGAAGGAAAGATCTGAATCCACTGAATTGTAATCCAGTGGAATTGATTCTTGATGATGATTGTATAACTAATTGGCTTTTATTATGTGACCAATGTGCTTGTGAAAATCTTGTGACTGACACTCCCTTTAGCCAGTGTATGGAAAGAAAAGCAATAAAATAAAGACAAAAAAAGATCTAAATATTGGGCGATAAAATTAGGGAAAGGGTTATTTTCATTCTAGGTTCCTGTATCAGTCAGGGTTCTCTAGGAAACAGAACCAAGAAGAGATGTGTGTGTGTGTGTGTGTGTGTGTGTGCATATATAAATATTATGAGGTTTTTTTAAATAGGAATTGGCACAGGTGACTGTGGGGATGGGCAAGTCCAAGTTCCATAGAGCAGGGTGCAAGCTGGGTCCCCAGGAGAGGCTGGCTGGCTGAAATAGAGATGGAGATTCTCCCTTCTGACTGCTGAAATCATCAGTTCTCCTTTTAAGGCCTACAACTATTAGATGAGACATCTCTTATTGTTGAAGGCAATCCTCAGTTGATTGTAGATATAATCAGCCACAGAAGCAAATAACATACTGATGATTTAAATTCATGAAATATCCTCACACTAACAATCAGACCAGTGCTTGCTTAACTTAGCCAAGTTGACATATGAACTTAATCATTACTGTTCCCCTTGTTTCTTTTTCTCTTCTTGCAATATAGCAGTCTTTTTTTTTTAATTAAGATATTATTTATTTAAAATTACAAAAGTATTAAATGACATGGTGGACCTGTACCCTATAACAATCTTTGAAATTTGCTCTATCGCTACTCGAATTTTGTTCTGAGGGTCTTCACTTTTCTGTACATACCCTATACTGCATAACAAGGAAGGAACTGGAAGAATTATTATGGAACGGTAACCCATAATAATTTTTGAAATTACTTATATAACTGCTTGTTGAGCTGTACATCGAAAGTTAACACCTTTCTGTATGTATGTAATATTTTACAATAATGGAAATGGCTGCAATTGTGGAGCTGTGACCCATGACATTCTTGGAAATTTGTTCTCTAACTACTTGTTAAATCATACTTTGAAAGTTCCACTGTTACATATATATGCCAGAGTTCACAATAAAAAATGCATTTATTATTTTATTTGTTATTGTAAAAATAACAAACAATGCATATACAGTGAAGCTCCTGTTGCCCATCTCCCATTCCATTCCTGTAACCTCCATAGTAAGTGTCAGTGACATTGATGGTGTGTATGAAAAGGATTTAACTGTAGCCACTTTAGTGAGAACAGGCTTACAGTAAGTAATCTGGTTCTGGTAAATCTTTCTGGATTTAAACTTACCACTACTATTCTTGATAACACTGACCAGTCTGCCATTGAAGAAACTTATTTATCTGTGTGATTGTTTGAATGCAAAGACCTGGATGAACCATACGGACTTTTTTGGTGTGGTTGTTAAAAGATAGAAAGGGCTGAATTCTACCCCAGAAAATCTCCAAGTTTGAGTAATGCATTGTCAGTGGTTCTTACATGGGAACATACATCAGAAAGTTTTGGAAAGATTTTTCAAAATGTACTTTAGATTTACAGAATCAGAATTGCTCAGGATGGGTCCTGGACTTCTAAAAATGCTCCCCAGATGATAATTCTATGCAGAAACACCCTTAGTTTAGTACCGTGGCTACATAAGATTACTCAGATGACCTCATCCATTTCCTTAGCTTTAACCAATTTCTGAATATGGAAGAGGGCCAGAATTTAGGTAGTTAATAGTTGTAATAAAGAAAACGGATAGAATTCAAGACACTTATGAGGTGGAATTTATAGTATCTACATGTAGAGGGAGAAGTTGATGGCTTTTTATGAAAATTTCAAACCCACATAAAACTTGAGAGATTAGAATTAGATTCAACCATGTGAAATTATCAATACTTGACCATCTTTGGCCTACAAAAGTTTCAAATGATTCAACCTAATATAAAACTCATATACACATCACCCAGATTAAATAATTATCAAGATTTTGCCTCACTCGATTTATCGCTCCCTTTTATCCCTTTTTCTTTTATTTCTTATTGCTGAGTAATTTTAAAGCAAATTCTAGACCTCAAGTCATTTTACCTCTATACTTCACATATATCTCTAAAAAATATGGGCATTTTCTGATATAACTGTAATGTCATCTTTATACCTAATCAACAATAATTCCTATGTAACATCAAATACCCAGTCCACATTCATATTTCTCTGATCGTTTTTAAAAATAGCATCAGGTTCCTAAACAAGGTCCTCACACTGCATTTAGTGGTTGTGGTTCTCAAGCCTCTTTTAATCCCAGAGCAGTCACTCCCAAACATCACCCTCCTTCTCTCCTCTATACCACTAACTCACTGAAGAAACTGGCTTAGATAACCTATGTGTAGCATGACTCTACACATGATTTGGGATTTGTCTTGTTTGCTTTTTCATGATGTCACTTAACCTGTTCCTCGATCTACTGTATTTCTTATAAACCGGAAGCCACAGAGCCAATGCTTTTAATCACTATAATATTCTTTTTAGAGTGGACAGAGCCTGCCCTTTACAGTGTCAGAGCTAGACAGAGAGATTTTTGGCAATTTGGTTATACCACGTATAAGCTGTGTGACCTTGGGCATGTTACTAAACCTCTCTAAGGTTCCATTTTCTCATCTGTAAAAATAGGGATATAACAGTTCATAACTTGAAGGCTTTTGTGAAGATTAAATGAGATAAAGAATTATATCACCCAGCACAAAGCCTAATACACAGGCAGATAGGTAGGTGCTTAGTAAATATAGTTCCAGCCAATGACAAGAGGTACCTTTGACTTACATAATAGAAACAATCCTTTTAATAAAATATCTATAAAAAGTATGTCTGAAAATTGCACCTTTTTTGACAACACAAAATATGTTCAATATTTTAATCTGTAAGTGATAAGCAATACCTACAGTAGATGTAGAGAAGCCAAGAATTTTTGAAGGATAAATTGTCTTCAGGAAGTTTGCTCTACAGTGAAGATAGCAGAGTCTTCTCTGGGCCAAAAACATGCCTTTGGAATAAAATAAACATTGAAAACAGAAGCAAGTAGATGAGAAATCACTATCAGATACTGTGCCGGTTTGAGTGTATTGTGTCCCCCAAATGCCATTATCTTTGTGGTTTTGTGTGGGGCAGGCGTTTTGGTGATGGTTGGATTAGCTTGGAATGTGCCCCAACCAGCTGTGGGCAATGATTCTGATGAGATGTTCTCATGGAGGTGTGGCCCCACCCATTCGGGGTGGGCCTTGATCGGTGGAGCTACATAAATGAGCTGACTCGGGGGGGGGAGGAAGAGAGTGCAGCTGGGAGTGATGTTTTGAAGAGAAGCAAGCTTGCTAGAGAGGAACGTCCTGGGAGAAAGCCATTTTGAGGCCGGAGCTTTGGAGCAGACGCCGGCTGCCTTCCCAGCTAGCAGAGGTTTTCCGGACACCATTGGCCATCCTCAGGTGAAGGTGCCCGGTTGCTGATGTGTTACCTTGGACGCTTTGTGGCCTTAAGACTGTAACTGTGTAGTGAAATAAACCCCCGTTTTATAAAAGCCTATCCATCTCTGGTGTTTTGCATTCTGCAGCATTAGCAAACTAGGACAGATACTTACAGCTGATTTATCATAAGCTTATTTGAAATACAAGTAAAAATTTTTTGATAGCTGAATTTTCTTTCTATGATATAATCTTTCATCACTGGAATCATTCCAATAAATTTATTCCCCCTTATCTTATACAAATTTATGCATACATTGTTTAAACCAGTGATCTGTAAGGAGATTTTGAACTCAAAAAGTCTTTAATTTAGTCAATTACATTACATGACAGTAAATAAAAATTCCATTTGTGATGCTGTAAAATTCAGAATATTTCCATCTAGGGACTACTCAAATTTCAGAATCATCTGGTAACAGTCACTAGCAAAGGTACAATGTGTAACAACAGTAAATTAAAGCTGTTCAAGGGAAGGATGATAATAGATCCTTGATAAATGTAAAAAAAAATGAGTGAATCATAGGTTATTTTCTCAGATGGTATTTCCCTTAATAATTCCACAGAAAGCTAGCAAGCCATTTTAATAGATTGCAGTTACATAATAGGCATGCATTCCAAATTGCTTCTCTACCTGTAAGGAAACTATCAGTCATGAGTGAATACAGGGAGGTCAAAGCATATGAAATTCCATTACTATATCGCCACTTTGAAGTGGAAAGAAAACTCAGTTTTCCAAAAACATTCAGGTAAACAGAAACTTCTCCTAAAGTTTTACTCTGAGAATATTGTTCTATTAAGTATATAAGCCTGTTGTATCAGTGGATGGTATTTGCCCTATCTCTAATAGTTAATCAAACCTGAGACAGAAAAAGAGATAGTCTCTGGATTCAAAAGGGGCATTAAAGTCAGTTATGAATCTCTTAAAGAAGTTACCAAAATCTTAAGGCTACAGAAAACTTTAACAATGAAAACAATATATTGGATGTTTCTTTAAAAATGGAATATAAAATCCTGATCTTGTCAGTAAAATCTCAGCTTAAACAATTGATCCTCAGAAAAGCCTTCTCTGACCACACAATCTTTTAGAGCCTCTTAGCCATTCTACATCCTGTCAGCCTATTTTAATTTTCTACAAAGCATATGTTTTGTTTATTTGTGTGGCTCATCACTCATGCATTCATTGGATAATTTAGGAAATAAACTCTCTGAGTAGGAATCTAGTGTGTTTAGTTCACTGCTGTATTCCTGGCACATAGTAAACACTTGAGAAATAATTTTAGGAAGATGGAATTAACATATAAAATCACATTACAAACTGATTTAAGTGGGCTATTTAAAGTAACCCTGAGAAGAATCCTTTTATAAAATATTTATCTCTTTGGTAAAGACATGTTTTATGTCTCTGAGGTTGGAGATTTGGTTTTCTTAAATCAAGACATGCTATTCTTATGTCATTAATTGTTGTGTTCAGGAATAAAATATCTGGATTGGGCAATAGGGAGTTTTAAGAAAAGGTATTATGAACAAACAAGAACTATCTTGGACAATCTTTACTACCATGGAGTTCTTTAACTGACCTAGGACAACATATTTTTCCAGCGTATAAATGTCCATTTATTTAAGTTCAGCCTGATATAAATATTCTAACAAAGTGGAAGCAACATGTTTTCTTGCAAGTAAAATGAAAAAAGAGAAGTCTCTTCTGCCTTCTTCTGATAGACTGGGATGGGGAAGGGAGGAACTAGGAATCAGGACTCCTGGATTCTCAACCTCATTCTTGAAATGAAAAAAAAAAGAAAAAGAGGCATGTATCCTTGACCAGTCACTAACTCTTGCTGACTCTCAGTGTGGGACCCAGGGCCTGGGTCCACTTCCCTCCATAGTAAAAATGAGTTATTTCACATAGCTGCCTACTTGACTGGGACAAACATTAAAAGATCAGACTTCCCCAAAGGGGGAAAGAATGTATCATAAACAAAGTACTAAAACTCCCCTCCCCTGATCACTGTTGATAACAAATCTCCACATCTTGTGTCACAAGACCCTGCTGATACTTTGTTCTCACATCCTATGAAATATCCTTGTCCTAACACTTATAAACCACCCCCAGGCATCCCCTGCTCTTTGTGGGGTGTTAATGTCCATCTTAGCCAGCTGCCACAGACAAAAATCATCTCCTGTCATTAAGCGCTATTAAACTCATGTCTAACTCTGTGCCCAGTGTGTTCTTTGGTCTTGGGAGTAAGCTGAGTTGGAACAATTGGTGAGTCAGCCAGGAGACCAAAGAGCTGCCAGCTGTTGCAGGCATGCGTTCTGGAAAGGGAGAATCCATCAGGGATTCCTCATTGGCCCATATCATCCCTGTGGGGAGAGGTGGCTGTCTTCCTGGACAAATAAAGACAGTCACGAGAGTATGGAAACATCCTAAAAACTCCAGTGGGGTTGCTAACTGTTTTGCAACAGATACCAGGTGTCCCAGTTTGCTAACGCTGCCATTTTGCAAAACACCAGGCAACAACTCCATGGAAATCATCCAATGAAAGGTCTCACCCACAGTTGATTGAGTCACACCTCTGTGGAAACACTGAATCAATAGGTTCCAACCTAATCAAACTAGTACATCTAACAGCACAAGATTGCATCAAAGAACATGGCATTTTGGGGGACATAATATATCCAGACTGGCACATTCCAACCCCTGGATGCCAAAATGGCATGATTTTTTCCAAATATAAAATACATTCATCCCATCACAATATCACAAAAACTTAAATCATTTTAGTAAAAATAACTAAGCACAAGATCCTACCAAAATCAGTCACATGTGTGGTCTTGTCCTAAAGCAAAATTCCCCTCTGGCTATGGACCTGTGAAACTTAGAACAAGTTACATACTGCCAATATACAAAGTAGGGACAATCACAGGAAAAACATTCCCATTGCCATGAGGAGAAACTGAAAGGAAAACAGGGTTAACAGGACCAAAACAGTTCCCAAAACCCAAAGGGCAAATTCCATTAGATTTCACAGTCTTTGTGTTATTTACAGAGTGATGTTGTATCCCTGGGGCTTGAGAAAGCAGGAGTCTAATCCTTCCTAAGGGCCTTTGCACAGCCCTTTTGTCTCCAAACAATGGGGTGAGTGCTCCAACACATACACACATTGGGGAGACCACCTTCTTCTCGGCCCCACCCTCCTCAAACATCGGGGTGCCACCCAGACTCTGCCTTTACGGGGCAAAGGCTTTCTCCTCTCTGAACAGTGGAGTGGCAGCCAGGCTTTCCCCAACCCCCAGGGAATGTGCTCCACCCTCTTTGAGGTCTGGGGTGGCAGCGCTCTTCCTAAGCATCAAGGCAGAAGGCCTGCCCTCAACCTCCGGGGCAAGCTCACCCTTTCCATGTGCCTGGGTTGCTCTGCTCTTTTTGCCCAAGAATTCTTGATTCCAGATCTCAATTTCCATGATTCTGTTATTAAAGAATTTTTTCCTTCAATTTGTTCCTTTTCCATTCCCTCCAGTCCAGACTGGCAGTGGCTCTGTCTATACAGATGTTGCAAAAATCTTGTTGGCTTGGCATGAAGCATACAGGAGTTGAAACAGTCACACAATAGGACTTGCCACAAATCCTTTCTGGATAACTCCATCTCCAATCCCGGCTTGTACTGAAATGGTGGTCAGGTTCCACCATTTCATGTGGGGCTGTAGCTTCTGGGGTCTCAGTTCTTGGAAGCCCAAAACTTTCCAATCAGCTTCTGATTTCTTTGAACCCAACAGTTTAGTTCTAAGTTTATCTCTCTTCTCTAGCACTTTACTATAAGCTGCAAGGAGAAGCCAGACCATACTTTTAATATTTAGTGTAGAAATCTTGTCAGTTAAGTATCCCAGCTCATTGTTTTCAAGTTTTGCCTTCCATCCAACAACAGGACTCAATTTTGCCAAATTTCCTGCCACTTTAAAGCAAGGATTGCCTTCCTTCCAGTTTGCAATGACGCATTCAACATTTCTCCTCAAGGCCTCATCAGAAGTATCTCTACAGTCCGTATTTCTACCAATAGTCCCTTCAAAGCACTCTAGGCCTTTTCTATCAAGCTCCTCATAATTCTTCCAGAATCTTCCCCGTATCCATTTAAAAAGCTGTTCCAACACATTTGGTATTTGCAAGCTCAGCAGCACCCCACTTCTCTGGTACCAAAATCTGTTCCAATTTGCTAATGCTGCCGAAATGCAAAACACCAGAAATGGATTGGCTTTTATAAAGGGGGTTTATTTGGTTACAAAGTTACAGTCTTACAGCCATAAAGTATCCAAGGTAAGGCATCAACAAAGGGTACCTTCACTGGAGAAAGACCATTGGCATCTGGAAAACCTCTGTTAGCTGGGAAGTCACATGGCTGGCATCTACTTGCTCCCAGGTTGTGTTTCAAATTGACGGTCTCCATAGTGTTGCTCTTGGGCCAGTCTGTCCTCTCTTAGCTGCAGCAGCTCTTCAAGATATTACTCTCAGTTGCTCTAGCATCTGGGCTGTGTGGCTGCTTTTAAAGTACTTCAGTGGGGCAACTCCTCCATGGAAATAATCCAATGAAAGTTCTCACCCACAGTTGATTGAGTCACTGAATCAATAGGTTCCAACCTAATCCCTAATGGGATGAGATGACGTATATTCAATCCTGTATGAATAGTATGTTTGCCCCCACAAGACTGCATCAAAGAACATGGCACTTGGGGAGGACATAATTCATCCAAACTGGTATGAGGACAACTAAATTTCAACAAAAAGAAAAGAGACCACCAAATAGTGGCAGCCATAGCATGGCCCCTGTTAAGAGACTTCCAGCTGGCTGCTGAGGCAGAAAAAGCCGTGACAGCTACTGTGTACTGCTTAGAGGAGAAAGTAAAAATAGAAAGAGATATGCATCTTGCCCGGGAGGAAATGAAGGATTCCAGGTAGATGATCAGTTAGAGACTCTGGCATGCAGCTTAGCCCAGGTCAGTGGTTGTAAGTTGCCTCAGGCTTCGGTCTGGGGAATTTTAACTATTCTGGGATGGGATCCTAAAGCCTGGGACCCCATAGATTCCTCCTTGGAAAAGGAAGGGGAGGAAGAATGGGAACTTTTTGGCTGTATTAAACAATTGGGAAGATTTTAGTTATGAGCCTATGAGAAAACAAGTTTATTTCTGTAACATAATCTAGCCTCCATATGATTTAAAATCAGGAGAAAAATGGCTCTATGGAAAGAACACTGTATTATAATTAGAGTTCTGAGAAAGGGTAGAAATGGGATGAGATGATGTATATTCAATCCTGTATTTGCCCCTCTCAAAAGTATTTCTGTGTTTCTGTTTCTTGTAACTAACTTTCTATTTGTGTCTTGTCTGCCTGTTCAATGTATCTTTTCATAGTTCCAGATGGTAATAACAAATTAACAAAAATTCTTAAAAAGCTCCATTTGAATTGCTTAAAAATGAATAAGCATATATATAAATTGCTACTCCTGGAGTCCCAGAAGGGGGGAAAAAAAACACCCTGGGGAGCAGGGTTCAGAGTCTTAATTTTGTAATTACTGTAAACAAACCTGGACATTAAAAAGAAATCACCCCTGGAAATTTCCCTAAGGCAGCAGAAGGCTGCCAGAGGTCTGTCTCTGGAAAAGGCAAAGAACTTTTCCAATTGTCCAGGCCACAGCTTTAAGTGAAACAGATCTAGGAAATGGAAATATTTAAAAGAAGTGTGTAGAAATGCCAAAATCCCACTGCCATGATTTAAAACTTTTAAATCCAAGTTCAAGAGGCCAGGCCTCATTCTTTCTGTCTCACCTATCCCTACTCCTAGGGCCTAAGCACCTAAGGCAGCTAAGAGGGAAGGGCTGGGTTCAGAGAGATGGGGGAAGTGTAGTTTAAAATTATTATTTGTTTTCTTACTGGTCCCGGAGATTAGAAATGGTAGGCATAAAAAAATGCTGTGGAATAGGCCATGTTTGTACAAATTATATTTTAATGTGGTATATATTTCCCCTATACTGGAATACATTTTAGAATTGATCTTCTACAGAATGCCACATTACCCACCACTATAGGGGAATTCCACCTCTGGTATAGAGTGATCAAAGCTGTCTTAAAGGGGCAGGCAAAATGGGTCCCTGTAAAAGTACCCCTGCCTCAGAGCGTCATGGCTACAAAACAATATAAACTTCCAAGAGGGCACCAAGAAATCTCAGCCACTGTCAAGGAGTTGGAGCAGGTGTGGATAATAAGACCCACCCATAGCCCTTTCAATAGTCCTGTGTGGCCAGTATGAAAGTCTGATGGAACATAGCACATGACAGCAGATTATCAGGAGTTAAACAAAGTGACACCACTGTTTTATGCTGCAGTCCCAAACATCACTGGTTTATTACAAAAAACTAGTACTTAATTGTGTCAATACAATTCTGTAGAGGATCTTGCTAATGCTCACTTTAGCATCTCCCTATAAAGATCAAGCCAGCATGCATTCACCTTCTCCTGGGGAGGCCAACAATGGACTTTTATGGTGCTTCCCCAAGACTAAGTACATAGCCTGACCATCTGCCATGGTCTTTTGGCAAAGGATTTGGCTAAGTGGAAAAGTCCCACAAGTGTAACCCTATTATGTCATGGTAACCAGTAATTCTCTTTCAGAATTAAAAAAAGCCTCAAGGTCACTGCTATCTCACCTTGAAAGTCAGTGATAGGCAGTCAATGGCAACAAACTGCAAGGCCCTGGCTACTGTGTCAAATTCCTAGGTGTTGTATGGTCAGGTAAGATAAAAACTATAACTTCTGCTGTAGTTGATAAGGTGCAATGTTTCCCCATGCTGCTAATGTCAAAGCAACTAAAGGCTTTCTTCGGGTTGTTGGGTTATTGGAGACCATTGTTCCTCACTTAGCCCAAATGTTAAAACCTTTGTAGGTTTTGATTAGGAAAAGCCATCCCTGGGAATGAGACACCTCCCAACAGGCTGCTTTAGAACAGGCAAAAAGAGCAATTGCACAGGCACAAGCACTGGGGGTGGGGTGGGGTGTAGATCCAGACCTGCCCTTTGAACTGGACATAGCAAGCACTCATATTGGCTTTGGTTGGGGTCTGTGGCAGAGGCAACATGCTAAATGGATGCCCCTTGGCTTCTGATCACAATTATGGAAAGGGACAGAACTAAGATACAGCTCCCAGGAAAAGCAATTGTGTATTACATATAATGCCTTATTGCAAGTGGAAGGACTGATGCAAAGATGCCTGGTCACCATGAAAATGGCCATCCCTATTCAGGGGTGGATAACCAACACAGCTTCTAAGTCATGTTCTGGCAGTGCCCAACTAAGCACACTGACCAAATGGGAAACCTACCTGCCTCAGCACAGCATTTTTAATACCAGCCCTCTGAGTGTAGAAATGTATGAGATTCTTGGACCAATGTCCTCTATAGAAGTTTAACAACTAAAGTTGCTGCACCTGAAATAGCTGGTGAACTGCCCACTATAGAAGGCATGGGTATCATTCCAGAGTCTGCTTGGTACACTGATGGGTCTGCTGGGGTTAGCTTCCTACATGGACAGCTGTGGCAGTGCAAACCAGTACTGACACTATATGGTGGGAGATTGACACTATGCAAATCAGTCAATGGGCTGAATTAAGAGCAGTGTGGATGGCAATAGTGCATGAACCAGGAGATGTGCTAACCATCTGTACCGACAGCTGGGCTGTTTACAAAGGACTTATGACCTGGAAGGCAACCTGGAAGCAGGAACAATGGACAATCATAGGTTGTCCCCTCTGGGACAAGAATTGTGGAAAGACATCTGGGATGCCTGCCAATGATGAAAGGTAACTGCTGCCAGCAGTGAGTCAACATCGCTAGAGAGTGCCCTTTGTGCTCCCTGAAATGACCACATGAGCTGTAACAAATAACACATCAGCTGGTTACAAATCCTGCTCACCCGGTGCCAAGTGGACTACATTGGTCCCTTTCCACTCTCAGAGAGGGCATTGTATGCATTTACTGCCATGGACAGGACTTTTGTTAGCCTTGCTGGTGGGGAAGGTGAACCGGCAGGCCACCATTCATCGTTTAGAGTGTGTGCTCTGTATCGTGTACCTACACAAACAGACAGTGATCAGCAAAATCTTTTCACTGGACAAATGACCCAAGCATGGGCTATGGACTATGAAATCTCTACAAAAAATGGACTAAAGGGCTTTATCAGGCCCTAACCCACCTGAACTCCACACTGGAGCTCCTATTGAACTGTTAATGGTGGGAACAATGTAAGCATTGAGAATCCAAGTTAAAGGGCCAGCTGCCTTACAGCCTCAGTGGGGAAATAGTAATAATTTGATGTTGCCTGTGCCTCAGAACATACAAAACAGGGAAAATTAGGTCAATTGACCATGGTCCTGGTCTATGCTGCCACATTGGTTAGGAATCCTAAGTCCCTAGGGAATAAGAGTTACCCAAAATACTGTACTCCCCGCAAAAAAATTCTGTTAAAATCTTTATCACCAATTTGGGGCCTCCTATTCCCACAGAAACTATTACATGACTGTGTGGACCCTTCTTATGCCCAGATTAACAATTGATGCAACAATAGAAGACCCTCAAGACTTGCAGGGGGAGAATATCTGGAATTTAAAACTTCATAATGTTCCTCTGCCTGGTACCTTGTTATCAACCAGTGGAACTCTAGCATGTATATTGTTATCAATAGAAATTATTGTTTCCCATAAACATCTTTCTTTTCACCATAGCACCCTATCAAACACCTACCTACAGTGGACTTCAGCAGTACAGTAACTGATGCCTACAATCAAACTCAATGTTGGGTTTGCATGGACTTGCCATGCAAGACTTGCCATGCACGTCTTCAGGCACTACTGGCTGTTCCAGTTTGGATATACTATGTCCCCCCGAAAGCCATATTCTTTAACACAATCTCATGGGGGCAGACACATAAGTATTGACTAGGTTGGAATCTTTTTGATTGAGTGTTTCCATGAAGATGTGACTCAATCAACTGTGGGCGAAACATTTAATTAAATTATTAACATGGAGATATGGACCCTGCCTATTCAGGGTGGGTCTTGACTTAATCACTGGAGTCCTATAAAAGAGCTCACAAATAGAAGGAGCTCAGACCAGCTGAGAGGGACATTTTAGAGAGAAGCTAAGAGCTGATACTGACACATTTGGAGATGCTTGGAGATGTTTGGAGAAGCTAAGAGAGGACCCTGATGCTTAGATGCACAGGAGCTGAAAATAGATAAGAGAAACCCAGAGACATTTTGGAGAAAGCCATTTTGAAATGCAACTTGTGAGCAATGGAACAGCAGACAACAGCCACGTGCCTTCCCAGCTGACAGAGGTGCTCCAGACGCCATTGGCCGTTTTTCAGTGAAGGTATCATCTTGTTGATGCCTTAGTTTGGACACTTTTATGGCCACGGAACTCTAATTTGTAATTTAATAAACCCCCCTTATAAAAGCCAATCCATTTATGGTATTTTGTGTAATGGCTGCATTTGGAAACTGGAACAACATCCTTGCTTGGACGAATTGGACTGCATGGAGTATCTTGCTGGCCTAGCAGAATTCAGCACATACATAATATTAGTCAATTATCAGTAAACCCCTTGTCTAAATGGTTTAGTTCCCTTTCTTGGCCATGGCAACATCTCTTTGTGAGGTTGTTATCTCTGTGTGGGAGACTTCTAGTGTTTTGTTATCTCTTACACTGTTGTTGTAGAATATAGATGCAATATCCATCCTATGGTCAACATCTATGTGGTGGTGGATTGTGGGGACCAAGGGTCTGGGCCCCCTCCCCTCCATATGATTTCATGTAGCCACCTACATGACCAGGCCAAATGTTAAAAGACATCAGACATCCCTGGGGTGGTGGTGGTGCTGGGGGATGGTGGTGGGGAGGGGTGTGGGGTGTGAGAATGTATCATAAACAAAGTATTGAAACTCCTCTCTCCTGATCACTGTTGATAACAAATCTCCACACCCTGTGTCACAAGACCCTGCCAAAACTCTGTTCTCACACCCTATGAAATGTCCTTGTCCTAACCTTTATAAACCAACCTCTGGCACCCCCCGCTCTTTGCCGGGCACTAACTTCCATCTTTCCTCAACTGGCTGCCACTGAGAAAAATCATCTCCTGTCAGTAAGTCCCATTATGCTCATGTCTAACTCCATGCCTGGTGTTTTCTTTGGTCTTGGAGCTAAGCTAGGTTGGAACACTAGTATTCGTATTTGGTTTGAAGGTATCTCAGAAGATGCTCATAAAGTCACGGGCTAGTGATATGTCACTTCAGACCATAGCCCTTTCGAGATTTTGCCCCAAGCTGGGTGAGTTTGCCCTCTGGCCATCTGGCCCCATTGTCCCTCCTCCTTGGGAATTGACATTAATTCTACCTCTTGTCATCTGGAAATTCCTAAAGCTTAAATCCCACTCCCCGCCCCCCCATACCACCTGTCTTCTACACAATACACTTCTGCAACATGCTTCCTGGCAAATGACCCAGGTCTTCATTTATCCTCCAGTTTCTAAGTTTTCCTCTGTGCCTTTTGGAACAGCTTCATTATAATAAGCAAATTCCACAATACTTTTATGTTTTCAGAGTGTTCCCTCTACCTCAAACCTTATGTTTCCCTAAAGATACTGCTTCTTTCAAATTCCTGGTAGTTGGCTATTTTTCTTGTATGCCACCTATTACTTTTTTTGCTCTCTATTTTATCACTGCCAGACAGTTACTTCCCCATTCTTTTCCCCATCTGCCTCAGTGATGTTCATCTTCTGAACCTGCTGGTAACTTCCCCTCAGTCAGTAAGAATTTTGTCACTAGGTATACAGTTTTCTTCTCAACCCCAAGGACTGTGATCACCTCAGGTAATTTCAATGTCTTCAGAGACAACACATCAAACAACTGATAGCCTCATGTCCATGGGTCTTCTCCATTCCACCTCAGTTACTATCTCCTACAGTCACAACCCATGCACCAGGAGACTGTTCTTTCCCCCAATTAACCAGTCCTCACCTTTCTTTGTCTCCCAGCTTAGATTCCAGTTCCACCATTTTGATAATGTTCTCAACAATACTTTAACCTCCCTGGACAGGATTGTCACCTGTCTGGTGAAGCCCTAGCCATGGATGAACTTGACTACAGTGTCTATTTTTCTTATGGTCCAAGCAGCTGGAGAATATCACACAGTAGTAGGATTGGTTTTATCACAAATTCATGATCGTCAATCTCAAAACAATCTCCAACACTGCCCAGCATTTCTACTATATTTTGTAGGTAATATTTCTCTCCCATAGTCTAAAATGATTATTTCAATTTTTTCGCACACTCTTCTAACCTAAACCCTTCCCATTCACTCTAAGCATTTGATCATGCTACCTCTATCAGAGAAAACAGAAGCCATCAGATGAGAACTCTCTCAATTTGCCCACACCAAATCTAAAAAATCTGTTCTTTTCCTTCCTCTTATAATACAGGAGGTTTCTCTTCTACAAAAGGATAATCCCATAACTGAGAGTTAAGAAGTAAGAAATTATTATGATTACTGAATCATTATATAGATTTTTTTCATCTATTATATTATAGAATAGCCTGAAGTTAATGTCTAAAATTACTGAAACTCCCTGAACTAGTCTCAGCCCTGTGTTTACTTACTATTGTGATGGTTATTCCAGCCTAGTCTCAGCCCTTGTTTAAACTTGTGATTGTAATTGTAACAACTCTATTTCCCCTTGTTTGAACCCATAAAAACCCTGACTCAGGGAGACAGATTTTTAGGCGAAGTGGCCATCTGATCTCCTGCTTCACATGTAGCAGTGAACTCTGTCTTTGAAACCCTGGTGTCATAGATTGGCTGTTATGTGCATCGGGCAGAGAACTCTGCATTTTGCCCACTATCAATTCCTCTTCCCATGACTTAGATATCATCCTCTCCCATCTCTACAGAGACCTTCCTCCATTGATTATTATCCCTTTCTCCTGTGTATTCAGCTTTCCTTGCTCAACTGGATCCTTCATGCTCAAATCTCTTTCTGTTAAAGAACAATACAAGCAAAACAAAAATACAAAAATGCAAAAAATAAAATTCTTGATTCTACCTTCTCCCCCTGTTCCTCATTTCTTCTTCAAATCAAAACTTTCCTTGTTACTCAGTTCCTCTCAAGAGCATCATTTAAAAAGAGTTATCTTACTTAGCTGTCTCCTTTGCTTTAACCCATACTTACTCTTCACCTTGGTGCCATCTGAATTTTGCACCCAGTACTCTATAGAAGCAGCTCTTGCTAAAGTTGGTTTTGACCTTAATATTGTCAAATCTGGCGGACATTTTCCAATTCTCACTTTCCTTGAACTCTCTACTGCATTAGATACTGCTGACCAAGCTCTCCCCCCTCCGCGAAACACTGTCTTCTCTTAGCTTTTGACATACTACACCTCCTCATTTTCCTCCTTCCTCTCCTCCACCTGCCATTAAATGATGGAATTCCTCAAAATCCAGACATGGGCTCTCTTTTCTTCTCACTCATGACTCTCTCACTAGGTAGTATCAACTGTGGAAGGAATTATCTGAAACAATATTTTCAAGGTATTTTTCTAGTCTCTCCCTAAAAACAATGTTCTCTGAAAAAAATGAGATAAACGGTGTGATCAGAGTGATCTAGTCAATCTAACTATAGCTATTATACACTAAGTTCCATATTTGACTACACATAATCAATAGAAAATTAAACTGCTGACTTGTTATCAATGGGATAGACTGTTTAAAATGAGGCAACAGAAGGTATGCATGGCAGATTTGGGGGTGACCTGAAGATGAGAAGGCTGGTGAATTGTTGGGGGAAGAATCTAGAGCTAAAAGGCAGTCAGAGCTACCAAAATGAATTTTAACAAGTTTATATATAAAGCTCTGGACTTCAGTCTAAATTACCAACTTATAAACACTCTGCATATGCAGGAGAGTGTGGGAGCCTCTGGCCCCCAAGTGTCTTGAAAACTGCAAACAGCAGTTTGCTTGACCAAGGACCTATTCTCCTTGTAATATCAGATGCTAACTGTAATCTATACCCAAAACCAGTGCCTCCCTGAGACTCAATGAGATACTATTATCTCTATAATCCTCCCCTCCTCCCTGTTGATTATAATCAACCCCTCTGTACATTGCACGACCCTGCTCCCTGCCTTATGTTCTCATACCCATTGGAATGTCGAGCCCTTATAACCAGCTTATTCAGCCCCCCAAAGCACAGGCTATTTCCACATTGTGCTCTGAACTGGCCACTATTCAGAGCAGTTCCTGAATCCATTCAGAGAAGCTCCTGATTTCAGGGCAATGTGGCTTGACTTCCCCACCCTGTCAGTAAGCCCTATAACAAAAGCGCATGTCTTAGAATGTGTCTGGTGCTTTCTTTAGTCCTTTGGCTACACAAGACCTCTTGGGCCCTGACAATTGGTGTGCCAGCCTTGAGACTAAAGAAATCCCAGCCACTGATGACATGAACTTGGGGAAGGGAACAGTGGTCTGTGACACTTATGTGGGGAGGGGTGGCTACCCTCCTAGATGAATGGGGTCTGCAGAGGGAGTATTGAGATGCATATAATTCCCTGGCTGGACTAATAGCCCTCCTGCAACAGGCCACAGGACTAGTAAGATTTCATGAGAAAAAGGAAAGCCACCAGGCTGCTGCAGCAGTAGCCTGGCCGTTCTTGGAGGCTGTGTGTTTAGCTACAGAAAAGGCCTTAACGGCTGATGCGACAGTCTGCCACTTAGAAGAGGAATTGAAGTTAGAAAGGGATGTGCGATTGACCCAAGCTGAATTGAAAGACACTCTGGGTAAATGTTTAGAAATACTGGCATGCCAGTACACTAGAGTAAGAGGGCATAAGCTGCCCAAAGGGCAATTTAGGCATACCCTAGCTTCCCCTGACTTTAGAACCCTAAAATGTGGGACCCTGTTGATTCCTCATCAAAAGATGATGAGCCCCTGTCAGACTGGCAAATTAAAACTGAGGAAAGTAAGCAGACATGTCCTCTGGTCCAACAAAAGGTGCCTTCCCCCAGATGTTCTGTGGCAATATATCAGTATAAATTACCAGGGTCATTTAATAGCCCTGTCGGGCCAATGGAAAAAACTAATGGTACCTGGAAAATGACTATTAATTATATCAAACTTAATTTAATAAATTCTTTGTTTGCAGCTGTGTTGAATATAGCTACCTTGTTGCAGGATAGGAGTACTCAATAAAGCCAATTTCACTTTGTGTTAAACCTTGTCAGCGCTTATTTTAGTATTTTAGATCCCTCCAGCTAGACTGCATCCACCTTCACATGGGAAAACCAACAATGGACATTTGCTGTGCTTCCACAAGGACACCTCCAGGGTCCCACCATCTGCCATGGACTGGGAGCACAAGATTTCAAGAAAATGACACGCCCTATGTTTCACTATAATGATGATATCATGTTAACCAGTAATTCTTTTCCAGCACTAGAAATTGCTGCTAGCACAGTGGTGACCCACCTTGAAAGTTAAGGATGGGTGATAAATCAAAGCAAATTACCAGAGCCTGGGCATTCTATCAAGTTCTTGGGTATTGTCTGGTTGGGTAAAACTAAAGCTATTCCTTTAGCTGTTGTTGTTAAAATACAAAGTTATCCTATACTTCTAAATCTTAAACAATTAATAGCTTTTCTTGGTTTATTAGGTTATTGGAAACTGTTTATACTCTATTTAAAAATTTTAAAACTTTTGTACACCCTAATAAGAAAAGGAAAGCATGGGAATGGGATTCTCCATGGCAGGCTGTGTTTATAAAAGCATGAGCACAGGCTTATAGGGGGGTGGACCCTGATATATCCTGTGGATTGGATGTGGCTAGTGCGAATATTGGCTTTGGGTGGGGTTTGTGGCAAAGACAACAGGCAAAATGTGTAACTAATAGATTCTGGTCCCAGCTTTGGAAGGGCACAGAACTCAGATATAGCCCACTGGAAAAGGAATTGTATGCAGCTTCTAATGCTCTGTTAAAAGTGGAAGATTTAACTCAAACATGCCCAGTGCCCACAATCATTCAGGGGTGGACACAGGAGACTAAAACTAAGCCCCATTCGGGAAGTGCTCAGCTAAGCATGTGGACAAAATGGAAAGCCTACATCCTACAATGCTGAATTTTTAACAATAGCACTGAGAGTGCTATGTGGAAGAGCAGCATGCCCTGCCTCCTGTTGATCCTCCCAAGGTGGCTCCTCCCATGCCAACCATTGATGGACAAGGGAGTACACCTGACTCTGCACAGTATACTGATGGACTGGCACTTTGGCAACATGCTAACTGGACGGCTGTGACTGTCCAGCCAAGTACTGACATCATCTGGTGGGAGACTGGAACTTTGAGAAGCAGCCAGTGGGCTGAGCTGCGGGCTGTACGGATGGTAACTGTCCATGAACCAGGAGACACCTTGACTGTCTGCCCAGATAATTGGGCTGTATATCGAGGCCTAACAGTATGGATGGCCACGTGGAAGCAGGAGCAATGGACTGTGGTCACCCGCTCCCTATGGGGGAAGGAACTGTGGGAAGACATCTGGATAGCCTGCCAGAACTCTAAGGTAACTGCTTTCCATATTTCTGCCCATAATGTTAACTCATTGCCAGGTAATGCAGCTGCAGATGCCCTAGTGAAATTCTGCAACCTAACAGTAATGATGCATGAGGTGACTGAATGGCTGCATCAGAAAACTGACCACCAAGGGCACCAGACCCCGTGGAAGCTGGTGCAGCAGTTTCAGCTGCCTATCACCTGACAAGAGTTAAAAGGAGTAGAGGATGCTAGCCCCTCCTGCTCACTGCGATGGCCCAGAATGTTTCCTCACTGACTTGGACCCATCAGCCAAGATCAGATTCCTCTCACAGGGTGGCAAGTAGACTATATCAGCTCCCTTCCTCTGTCAAAAGGGGTAAAATACACATTCACCACTGTAGATGCAGGTAAAGAACTGTTGCTGACCTTCCCAGGGGTCAAGGCCACCTAGTGAGCTATCATATGTAGCTTAAAAAAAAAAAATTAAGTGCCTTTTCCGGGGTGCCCAAATACATGGACCGCAATAGGGGGATCCACTTCACCAGGCACTTAACCAAGGCCTGGGCTACAGAACATAATGTCCTTTGAACTTTTCACTTGCCCTATAATCCCACAGCAACTAGGAAACTGAAAGAATGTATGGCCTTTTAAAGGAACACTTAGAGGATGATAGAAACTTCTTACAACAATGGACTTGACGACTGTACCAGCATTAACTCCAGACCCAAAGCAGTGGCTCCCACGCCTGTGGAAAGTAACTGCAGAGCCCATGCAGGCCTTACGAATTCAAATAAGGGGGGCCAGCTGCCTATAAGCCACAGTGGGGCAACATTAATAATCTGCTGTTGCCTGTGCCACAAACACTAGAAATTGGGGAAAATAAGGTCAATTGGCTCTGGTTCTGGCCCATGCAGCCAAGCTGGTTGAGAATCCTAAGCCCATGGGGTATTTACTGTGTGAAAGATTATTTGTATTCCCCAACTGGGGCCGCCATCCCCCAGGGAACTGTATGTGTAACTTTGCAACCCAGACGAACTATGGATCTGAACACTAAGGGCTCCTTGCAGGGGAAGAAAACATGGCATTTAAAAAAAAAAAACCTCACTTGGAACTCTTCTAATCCACTAATGAAAACTCAGTATATACGTTGTTCCTACATGTGCTATTAATTCTTCTTAAAAAATTCTATACTACTGTTTTAATAATGCATTAAGTGAAGTGTATTTAGCATTATTCTAACAAGTTTTAATTTTAGTGATAATTGTATGCTGTAGAATGTCTGCTTGAAAACAGTTTTCCAAATTTTTTTGGTAACTTAAGTATAACAGGTATAAAGAATGTTTTGTACGAAAAGGATAAGGAAAGTAGTTTTGTCCTAAATGACTGGTTGTTTCAGAATGGAAAAGAGAAAATGTAGGACAAAAACCTGGATGGTTACAGAAAGTTGCAGGAAGTTTGCGGAAAGGGAAATTTATTTCTGTGGACAAAGTTAGGAAATGCTAAAAACAAAAAACAAACAAAACAACAACAACAACAAAAAAAAACCTTAGATATAGAATAAAGCAGACTGCCTGGTAGTTTTATCCTTTAGCTATTTTAGCCCCATTGTGCCTGTGCTTTAATTAATATTCAGTGCTGTGTATATATACCCGATAAGTCACAAAATGTAACACAAGCTCTTGATCACATGGCAGATCATATTGAACATTTATCTGATAAACCTTTGTCCAAAGGGCGTAATTCTTAAATTTAGCCATAGTGCCATGGGGATTACTGTCCATATGTACTTGTTTACTTGTACTCTGCTGTTCGTTGTACTGTTGTGAATTATGGATGTAATGTCTCTCCTATGGTCAACGCAAATTGCTGCGTGGGGGTGGAATGTGGGAGCCCCTGGCCCCCAAGTGTCTTGAAAACTGTGAACAGCAGTTAACTTGAACTAGGACCTATTTTCCTTGGAATGTCAGATGCTAACTGTAATCTATACCCAAAACTACCTCCTCCCTGAGACTCACTGAGATACTGTTATCTCTATAATCCTCCCCTCTTCCCTGTTGATTACAATCAACCCCTCCCTACATTGCACGACCCTGCTCCCTGCCTTATGTTCTCATATCCATCGGAATGTCCAGCCTTTACAACCAGCTTATTCAGCCCCCCAAACTGCGGGCTATTTCCACGTTGTGCTCTGAACTGGCTGCCATTCAGAGCAGTTCCTCAATCCATTCACAGAAGCTCCTGATTTCAGGGCAATGTGGCTTGACTTCCCCATCCTGTAGGTAAGCCCTATAATAAAAGCTCATGTCTTAGAACGTGTCTGGTGCTTTCTTTAGTCCTTTAGTCTCGGGCTGTGACACAGAGGTAGAAAGAGATTGAATTAATTGACCAAGTCAGAGTCTGGGGTTAACTGCAAGCTCAAGGAAGATTAACACGAGCTGACTGCAATAAAGGGCTGGTGCTAATGTACAGTCCACATTAACAGGAGAGGCAAACCAACAAAAAGACTGCTCTACCTCAGCCCACTTTTAGAATGTTAAGATTCGCTAATAAAACAGAGTATCTGGAAGGTGAACAACATGGTACTAGTTGGAGATGTACAGTGGGAAGGATATGCCTCAAAGCCCTATCAGTGGATCAAGAGTGGAAAAAATTAGCTAGATATAGTTGGCATGTGACTCAAGGAGAAACGATCCTGAAATTGTTGAACAACTGTTGTGTGAAAACGGGATTCGTGTCATTATAAATTTCCCCAGAGGGAAGAAGTTTAGCTGACTGGATTAAGTTGGCAGGAATTAGATTTTAGCACGACACGTGGTAAACTTTCTAACAGTTGATCTGGAACCGGGTGGCTTGTGTGGAAGTGGGCAAGCTGCCCGAATTCTTCCCTCAGGTTGCAGGGGAAGAGCCCACCTGTCACAAAGGTCTAAGAGAGGACTGCTGTACTGGACAGGTGTTCAAACGACTACACTGCTCGGACTATAAAGCAGCGGATTGGACTGCTTTTCAATGTTATTTAAACATATTCGATTCCAGCAATAATTTCTTATATGGCAGATTAACAGCCTTTTCGTTACTTTTGTTATTAAGAACCCCAGTTATGGATGAAATAGAATAGGCATTACCCTTCTCTAAATGTCAAAACCGCAAAATCAAGGGCAAGAGAGGCAAGACGGTGACCGAGGTTCAAGAGCCCCAGCCTAGGAGGCCAGTTACAAAGGTGCCATTCACTTTCCCGAGAAAACTGTGTTCATTCCAGCGAAGGCCCGGTTTCAGGAGCCCGAGGGCCTGAGGGAGAGTCCGAGTCCGGTTCGGAATCCAGCCCGTCCTTTCCTCCCAACCCTACCAGAAATGCGGCTCCGGAAGGAACCACCCCACCCCCGCCCCGCACCACGCTCGGCTCGAGGTCAGACGTCGCGAGCCCAGCGGCCGCTCCAACGTGAGTCGGCAGGCCGCGCGTCCACTCACCTAGCTCGTGCGACAGTCTCGAGTCCCGGGGCTCGAGTCCGGCCTGGCCTTGGGGGCCTGGTTGAACGTGATTCGGAGATTGGAGGGGACACTGGCCGTACTGACTCCGGTCTGGACTCACGGCTTGGATTGCGGAAGAGACCGCGAGTAGCACAGGCTGGACGGGCGGCGGCTGGAGGAGGTGAGGGGAGAGGGTGCCTGAGTCGGTGCTGGGGGGTGGGACGGAGGCGGTCCTGGATACGGCCGGCGATTGGCTACTGGGTCTGAACACAGGGCGCGCATTGGCTGTGGTGCCAGCTGGGGATCGCGGACTGGATAGAGGATGGAGGAGCAGCGTTGGAGTTGAGGGGATGGGATGGGGCAAGGACTTGGATATGGCCGAGGACTGTGTATGGGATTTACCCGGATTGGCTGATTGGGTTGGGGCATCGGGTTTGAGCAAGGAGAGGGGTTAGGGTAACTTTGGAAGGTGCCTGAGAGAGGAAATGGCAAGGCTAAAGAAAGTATGAATGAGGGTTTGAAGATTTATTTCTCATCTGTGATGAGAATGAGAAAAAAGCGGGAAGGAGCTTAATAAAGCAAAATGAGTTTGATTAGAGAACTGAGAATGAAAAGAGTATCTGAGACTGAACGTGGAAAATAAATGACAACTTTAAAATATGAAGAAGAAAATTTGGCTAGGAGAAAAAGGAAGAACACCATAGGTTTTTCCTGGGTGGTGGTGGGGGTGAGGTTTACCTAAAAAAGAGTGTCTGTTAAGAATCGAGTTCATGATTTGATTTTCTTACTCTATTTTAAAAAGATGAAAAGATAGAGTGGGAGTAGCAGTAACATTGCTACTCAGGCAGAGATACTCTCTGGTTGAAGAACTATACTCTTCAACTAGGGACAAGGAGGTTCAGAAGATGATTTGGTGAACAGAGAAATTATTGTGTAGAGAATCTACCCAGACATTGTGAACTATTGTGAAGGGCATTCATCTGTCAGTGTTCTGCAGCCAAAAAGCCCACCAGGAACACACCTGTAGTCAAAGAAAGTGGGGATTATTACTCATTGTAATGAGGGAAAATACACACCATGATTTATAGGATTGGGCTTGTATTAGGTGATTTAGGGCAATGTTAAAAAAATGGGGGTTCACTCTGTATTGGGAGTTGTCAGGAAGTGGGGGTAATTCTAAGATTGGGTATTATAATAAATCTTACCTAGAAGAGAAGTGCAAGACTAAAGCTGCAACTGATAAACAAGCAACAGTTATATTATCTACAGGAGGGCTGTTTGTGGTATTTTCGTAGTTTGCACAATGATAGCGTTTTTATCTGTTTAGGGAAGATTATCAAGTGTTCCTGTTTGTTGTCTCACATCATGATCCCAGAGTGACCCTGTCTAATGTTGATGTTCTGTGAGATTGTTGTTAGGTTTAACATAGGAACATCATGGCCAGTTCCAAACAACACTGACCTGCAGGTGTCATTCTAATCCCTGATACCTGGGAGCTCTTTTACGAATTTCACAAATTTGAATTGAGTATCTAGGAAGTGAGGCGACTGAGGAGAATGAAGCAGAGGACGTCTGTGTCTTAAACCTTATTTTCTGGTAGGGAGAGACAGAAAAGAGATAGGTAAATATATAAAGTAATTTCAGAAGACAATAATTGCTATGAGGAAGCAATGATGGGTGGAGATAGTTTATAATTTAAATAGGATAGACAGAAAAGTCTTTTCTATGAGGTGACATTTAAATTAAGAATTGAATGATAAGGAGGCAACCTTGTAAAATATGATTCTTGGAAGGAAAACAGCAGTTGAAAGGGCCTGATGTGGGAAAAAACTTGGCATGTTCAATTAATACAATCGAGGCCAGTGTGGCTAAAGCATAGTGATCCAGGAGGTACATGTTTCCAGGTGAAGGTGGAGAGGGAGGCAGGGGCCAGATCATGCAGGGCCTTGTAATCCACGGAAAGGAATTTAGACTTCATTCTGAGTGTAGTGAGAAGTCACTGGAAAATCTTTAAACAGAGGAATAATGTAATCTGGATTATATTTTGAGAGATCCTTTAACTACTTTTGATGAACAGATACGTGGGTAGACAAGCATAGAGGCAGAAAGACCTATTAGGAAGTTATTATAGTAGATGAGGTGAGAGTTGATGTTGGCTGGAAGTAGGATTGTGACAGAGGAGGAAAAAAGATGGGTTCTACATAGACCCTTCTTTGGTTTTTGGCTTAAGCATATATATGGATCATCATTTATCGAAATGGGGAACACTTAGTTGAAAAAGTTTGCCAGAGTGGTGGAATCAAGAGGAATATTTTGGGCATTTTTGAGATACTGATTAGACACCCAAATGGAGATGTTAAGAAGGCAGTTTAGTATCCCAGGGTGCCTACTCTGTCTGTACTGCCAGTAACTAGCATACCTGACACGCAGGTTATGTGTAGCACACACAATTAAGACATACAAAAGTCATTCCATATATTATTTTAGTTTAAATTTGTATCAGTTATACCTAATTTGAAGAGGCAAATACTCTCAGGGCTTGTTACCAAAATATCAACACACCTTCATATCCCCTTTCCCAAAGTCAATCATTTTAAAGCTCTTTTTGTTGATTTTTGGGGGTATTTATTTTTGTATCTCCAACTAACATGAATCTATATTGCTTCTTCTTGGTTTTCCATTTTAGGCATTATCTAAGTACTTTCTGCTGTGGAAAATAAGGCTTTACTCTTTTCTTATCCTCTACACATTTTTCCTTCTGCTTTCTCAATATAGTTGTCTAGGTCAGCATTCAATATTCAATATGTAAACACTGATCACAGTTGAGCCATATAGTATATTATGATTACTTTTCTTTTGCTCAAGAAACTCCCTGGAGTTAAAACACTGTTTTTATTGGTTTGTTTCTGCTTTCTATTCTTATTACTGAATTCAGTCCAATTTTTCTAAATTGAAGTCAGTGTCTTTGGATACATCAGGTATTCCCTCAGTTTCATCTTCTCAAATAAATCTCTCCTGGAACCGGCCTACCTGTTATCATCTGAACTTAACTGTCTTTTTTTCTTTTTTTCCATTTTGGGATCTCGTTTCACAATCATCCTGGGATCTTTTGCTCATCCACCTTGTGTTGAATCCCCTGTTCTTGCTTCCCATTTTTTCTTTTGTAGTTTGTACCTTCATCTTGGAGAGCACATACTCTAATGGTATTCTGAAAAAGAGTGCATAGGAAGTCAACTTTCTGACCTTGCATGTCAGAAGCATCTTTATTCATTCACACTTGATTGAGAGACTTATTTGTCCCTCGTGTTCAAAATTTCATGATGCTATATGCTGGTGTGAGCCTGTTTTCTTCCAGTATGTTGGGTACTCAGAATTGTTCATTATGTGAAAATCTTTGTTTTGTGGGAAATTTTCTTGATTTAGTTTTTGTTTGTTCATGATTTCCTCTACGTTTTTTGTTCTACTTTTAAAATTTTGCTATCTCTTTTTGTTTTTTTCCCTCTATTTTAAAGAGATTTCCTCAATTTTATTATCCAAAACTTCAACTAAATTTTTCATTTCTGCTCTCATATTTTCAATTTCCAGAGCCCACATTTGTTTTCTGAATTTTTAAAAATAGCATCCTGTTCTTATTTTATGGCTGCAATAGCTGGTCTTTTTTTATGGGGGGAGGAATATAAATATGCGTGTGTGCATGGGAAGTTTTTTTCTTTCTGTACTCTCTCTTTTTCCTCTATTTGCTTTGTTTTGTTTTGTTTTTAAATTTTATTAGAGAACTTTTGGGTTTAGAGAACAATCATGCATAAAATACAGGATCCCCATATACCACTTTGCTTTGGTGTGGAACATTTGCTATAATTGATGAAAGTACATTTTTATAATTGTACTATTAGCTATAGTCCATGGTTTCACTTAAGGTTCACTGTTTGTGTAGTTCCATGGATTTTTAAATTTTTAATTTTTATTGTTACCATATATACAACCTATTGCTCTTTTTATGGTTTTGATTATTCATGTTAGAAGTGTTCCTTGGATGTCTAAAATCCTTGATTTTCTGCTCATGATTATGAGTGAGGTATTACAAAGTTAATTGGAAGCCTTGAATGCATAGATGGGCCTTAATAAAGTATTCTTCATTGCATGGTGATTCATTTGGAGCATTTTATTGAACAATTTTTAATGGGAAATCCCTTATGTCCATATCTTGGACTCTTTCCTCCTCTGCTGATCAGATTCTTGAGAGAATGATTTTCTAATCTCCTGCCTGGAAGGTATAGATACAGGTTGCATCTCTTCTGGAGGCCAAGGGAGGAAAGAGGACTAAGAATTTCAGCATTAATTATGCTTATTTACTTCAGCACTGTCCACACCCCAACCCCTGGTTTGTGGTTGGGGTTCCTGGTAGCACAGAGACTCTCTCTTTATCCTCTCCATAGTATAAACTGCTAATCTCTTGCTGGGGGAGTGACGACTAGTTGCTGGGGCCGTGCGGACTATGGATCTGGGGATCCAGCTGTTATCTGATCCTTCAATTTTAATCCTCAACCTCTGGGGACTTCTGTAGGGTAAATCTCGTTGCTTCTTGGCTTCCTTCATGACTTGTGTTGGACTCAGTTTTCTTGAATTTACTAAGTCAATTACTACCTGCCCATTTGCTATCTTCAATAATTTTGTTGCCATTGTCTTCTTTTTGCTCTCCTGAGTTTATAACTTCAGTAAAAAAATCTCTTCACTGTCTTTTAGTGGGGCATAGGTAGAGAGATTTTCCCTGTTTGATTTTCTATCTGTTTTAGTTTCCTAGGCTGCTTAAGCAAATACCATGAAATGGTTCAGCTTAAACAATGGGAATTTATTCACTCACCATTTGAGGCTGTGAAGAAGTCCAAATCAAGCAGTTGCTTCTTACCCAGCATTCTGGGGCTGGCTGCCAGCTACCCTTGGTCCTTAGCTTGTGACATGACAAGGCACATGGCATCCTCTCCTGGTCTCTCCCTTCTCTTCCTGGTTTTGTAGATTTTAGCTTCTTATTTCCCCTGGCTTTCTTGTTCTTTGTCTGAATTTCATTCTCTCATAAAGGACCCCAGTGATAAGATTAAGACCCACCTGATTGAGGTGGGTGACACCTTAACTGAAGTAGCCTCATCAAAAGGTCCTACTTACAGTGGGTTCACACACACAGAAATGGATTAACTTTAAGAACATGTTTTTCTGGGGTACATGTAGTTCTGAACCACCACACTATCATTTGTAGTTGTTGGTTTCCACACATGTTCATTAAATGACTCAGTGACTGAGTGACCAAGTGACAATGCCTCGTTATCTGTAAATGCTTCTCAAGAGGCATCTGTGATTTCAAGGTACTAAGAGCCACTTAGGCATTCTTCCTCTGTCTCATGACTCTAGAGAAGTACTAAGAAGTGCTTGCTGTAGGAAAAAAGACCTTAAGTCTGGTTTTGTGAGTTCCCAAGGCCATTTGCACCTTACATTTCTTTGTTTTTTTTTTGTTTTTTTTTTGTTTTTTATGGTTACATGGCCAGCAGCACAGTAAAGGCAGACACACAAACACCACTTGCATCTTAAGGTGCAAACAGAAGAAAGAAATTCTTAGACCTCTGCTGTGTACCTGTGAAAATTCTGCTGCTGACATTTTAATTTCTGATAATCGTGGATGTCGCTGATCCCTTGGCTCCAGTTTATTGTAATATTTCTCAAACATCTCTGTCTTGATTTTGAGAGCAGAGTTTCCATAGCTGTAAGACAGAATACCTGAGTAAGTTCTACTGACGCAAGAGTTTGAACACCAAATAACTAGTATCTAATGTTTACTAGCTGTGTGTGACCTTCTGCAAGACACCTAACCTTTGGTGCCTCAGTTTCTTCATCTGTAAAATGGAAATAGTAACAGCACTTCCCTTTCAGGGTTGCAATAAGGAATGTAAAGCCTTTAGAACAGCGCGTGGCACACAGTAGATGCTATAAGTATTTGGTATTTTTATTAGTATATTTAATGAGCCACAAAATTCAGAGGACTGGGATGATACTGAAAATTGTTGCTTAGATGAAGTTAAAGGTTTCATCTTCATGTATCTTTTAATCCATTTGTGAAATTCTTTCTGAATTATCACATTCTTGAAATTACACACACTCACAATCTTCAGATGTTTCCTTTAATTTGTTTCTCAGCTCTTTTATTTCTAGTACCCAACAGATGAACCAATCCACTGGAAGTTTATTATAAATGGTGGAAAAGCTTTGAACAGATGTTTTTTAAGGAACTAGAGGTGACAAATCTGGTTTATCCTGCATATGGCAAGATTCCTGTTTGGCAAAACTTTAAGATTAGTGAAAAAGGTGGAATGGAAAGCCCAATAAGTTGAAACAGTTTCTTTTTCAGCATTTATCATGTTCTCAGTGTAGACTGTGTAATCACACCTGAGTCTGAATCCTGGCACAACCGCTGACTAGCTGTGCGACCTTAGGGAAGTGACTTAAGCTCTGGGTCTCTGTCACCTCACCCACCTTCTAGGGTTATTGTGTCATTAAATAAGGTCATATATGCAAAATACTTGGCATATAATAAGCACTCAGTAAATGGTAGCTATTAGTAATAGTACCTCAATTCTGACCTCAAGTATTTCTGATGTATAGAAGTAACATCTGTTCAGTTTCCAGGCCAGGATTTTCTGAGTGAGACCAATAAGTTGTACAATTAACCCTCAACTACATCGTGAAAGCTTGCTATCCAGTTTACTTGCCATACAGATATAGAACAGATTGCTAAAAACACAGAATATTGGGTCAGTCATTTTTTGTTATCCATTTCTGTGCTTGTACACTTTCAGGCGCATGTGGCCTTATATTAAAACCATCTCGAGAGCCTCCTTTCTATCCTGCTGCCATTTTAGTCGTGTTATAGAACCTTAGCATCGGAAAGGGCCTGAGAGGTCGCCTGGTCCATCCTGTCGTCTCAGGAAGAACAGGGGAAGGATTAAGTACGCAACCTGGCACTGGACTGGCTTCACCAGTCACCCTCTGTGCTTCCCACCAGCGGCCCCAATCCCCTCCCACCTCCACCCCGTCTGGCTCCATCAACAGTCGGTTCAGTAGCGGTGGAGGCACAGGGGTAAAGCAGCAAAGACAAGTTCCTTCCGTACTTTTGGCTGGTAGGGGTGGGGGCTGTGTCTCAGTTTCTCCAATGTTCAGTGCAAGTTTAGATCGTCTCCGTGCTGGACCCGAGAGCACGAGGGGCGGGGGGTGCACCCGGAACAGGAGTTGCCCTACAGGCCGGCCCTACCTGAGCTCCTCCACCAGCCCGCACAGCTGGATGACCGGCAGGTCGCTCTCCTCCCCGACCTGGGACTCGGTGCGGACGCTGTCGGAGTCATTGGTCATCTCGCTGCAAAAGAGGCCTTCGCCAGTGCCAAGTGCTCCCGGGAGCGCCGGGTGCTAGGGACGCCGCGTCATTCCCGCTGCGACCTGGCGGCTCGTTGCCAGGCGACGGGACACGTGCTGGGGGGAGGGGACGGGCTTCCGGCGGACCACCCAGCTCGCCCCCAGCCCACTGCACCTTACATTTCTCAGCCAGCTGTTCAGCTTCATGTAGCTGTTTTAAATACTGTATTCGTGTGTGTGTGTCTTCTCTATCTAACAGGAGGAGGGGGTTCAATGTAACAAAAGCCCCCAAAGCAACGAGAAAAAGCAAGGGTTTGCATGCAGATTTAATGGCATTAGCTGCTTCCCCATTCTTCTCTCATTATGTAATACTTTGAGGAAGTGCATACTTTTTTCAAGATCTTAATATACACAATCTAACCTATATGTTCCCTACAAAGGTAAGCAGTATAAGGCAGGTATTTAGAGCATTGTAAGATGTTTCTATTAAAGCAGAGGTCTGCAAATGATGGCCTATGAGTGCCATTAGTTTTTGAAAATAAAGTTTCATTGGAACACAGTTATGCCCCATTCATTCATGTATTTTCTGTGGTTGCTTTCAGGCTATAATGGCAGAGCTGAGTAACTGAGAATGAAACTGTATGGCTTGCAAAGTCTTGAATATTTATTCTCTGGCCCTTTACAGAAAAGCTAGCTGACCACTGCTGTAAAAAGTAATACCTTATTTTTTGGCAGGAACCCTAAAAAAACTCAAGAGAAATAAAAATTCTAGTGAAACATATTTCATTTCCAGCCCTTAAATAATCCTTAATTGCTTTAAGAAATGTCAGCCACTTACCTAGGACTTTTGACAAGTGGGATAATGAATACATACACTTAGTAATAAAGAGAATATTATTTTATTGGTCAAAAGTGTCAAAAATACAATTCATATTCTCTTTAGGGAAAATAAACATGACTGTTAAGAATTAGGAAAAGACTAGCCTAAACTTTGGGATTATAAGAAAATAATGAAATTAGCTCAATTTTCTAACACATCATCCATCACCACTTAAAGTCCATGTTTGCAGATGATACATTGCTATGAATACACAAAACATAATTATCATGTTACTATGTTTAGTCCAGTGTTCAACTGTCTAAAGTTCTAAAATGTCCCATTAAAGTTAGAATCTGGGCAAACTGAGCAAGAAGGGAAAGTTTCCTTCTTTAGCCCATTCCTCTGTGACGTAATTCCTACCCATACTAATGGTTTCTTCCATCTTCTTATAGGGATTATATAGGGATTCTAGATCTATATATAAAATTGTTTGCTTTTGCTTGGAGTCCGTCAGTGAGGATCGTCTATGGCCGGTGCCCAGGATTCACATGATTGCTCAAAGACTGCACAACCTTGACCCAATGGGAACTGCACTTTGGCTTCATTAAGAAGTGAGGATGGGTTGTCCCTGCCACTGGGACCCGTTGTATACTTGACCAAACTGATTCCCAACTGTTTCCCAAGACATTTACCCAAGATTTTCTTCGGTATCCACTTGTCTACTGTGGCTGTATGGAAGAATAAACTTCTCCTGGGTGGTATAGTGGTTAAATGCATCCTTGTTACACCTCATGCCCTCTCTTCTGTTGGTGTAGAGGTTAAATGCATCGTTGTTACACAATTTAAAATCTCTTTAGGGATATGAACATGATTTCATGTTTCAAATTTTTGGTGCACTGAAAAATGCAAGACCCAGTTATTATCAAGTATAGTGATATTTGTTCCAAATTTTAAAATTGCTTGAATTATGCCTTGAGTAAGAGTGATAGTAAAGTTCTATTCTTTAGGTCTCTAGCATATGACACATCTCTCTTATGCTTCCATCTTCTTTCGGAGATTCTCTATCTCATTATTAAGTCGTCTGCTCTCATCTTGGAATCCTTCCTTGAGCAGCTGGGCCTGTTCCTAAAGAGGTATGAATGGAGACTGAATAAAGTGTGGCATTAAAAAAGATCTTTAACATCTACCTCGTTTCCATATGCACTGACTTTTCAGTATTTAATTTCTGCTGAAATTTTCTCCACTCTTAACTTTCCTTATACTTTCTCTTGGGAATCCTACTTCTGTGATTACTTTTCCTGGGTCCCTTTTAGCTACAGAAGGATTTTTTTAGCTCATAGCTTCTGAGATACTGATGAACCTAAAATACCAGTCTTGATCTTTTCCCCCCATTAATTGTATATAATGTTTGTGGGTAATTTTAATCATGTTTGGCAAAGCTTTTATCTGTTTTATTGACTACACCCACATACACACATTTATTCTTACATATACAAACATGCACACTGAAATAAATGAAGAATTCTCAAACTCTGGGTTGTGTGAATCTTAGTTCTGAGAATTTGATCTAACCCTCCATACTTTGGCAGGGGTAGGAAAAGACAGGTGAGAATATTGGAATCAGTCTGACCATACTGAATTTCTGCACAAAACTCTGGCCTCAATACAAACTTGGACAGGGCATAGTAAGGAGGTTGGAGTGGGAGACTGACATAGAGGTATGATCAAAGGGGTTGGAAGTTAGAGAATCCTTCTGCTTCTAAGATTATCTTAGAGCTAAAGTAATACAGGAATGACAGAAAAAAAATCACTGTAGATACCACCAAGTGGTGAAAACAGACCAGATATCTTGTCAAGCTGTGTGACCCAGTGAAAGTTATTTAACATTGTCTGAATCTGTGTTTCTTCTCTTAAGACACAGGGATACAGTAGTTCTTGCTTCATATAGCAAGATAACACAGATAAAACATTTTTACAATGCTTAGCAGACATTATTTGCCATTTATTGTGATTTATACTAATAAAGGACTGAATGTGACATAACTGTAAATAAAAGATTTAAATAATTTAAATTTATTTAAATAATTTAAATTTATTTGAATTTATTTAAATAATAAAACATAATCAGGGACCAGGTCAGTCAGGCAGTCAGGAAGTAAGAAGCATAACAAAGCTCCTTCTTCTGGGCTTCTTACTCTCACTACCACACTAGGTTTGTGATCAGAGAGAGCAGAGGGAGAAGAGAAAAACAAACCTGATGATGGAATTAAATACCTGAAGTTTAAGAGCTAGAGTCCTCTCTTGCTCTGCCAGCAACTGGGCTCTGTTGCTCTCCACCTTCTCAGTCAGTTGTTTCACATGTTCCCGATAACTCTTTTCTTTCTGTTTCCTCATCTGCTGATACTTCCTTTGCATTTTCTCCAGCATTTCTGCTGCAGCCTGTGCAGATTCAGCTTTTACACGTTCCACTGAGGAAAAGAAAAAAGAAAAATTCATGTAGGATTGCAGTGTTACTTCCTTTTTCCTTGTACACTTATTTGATATCGTTGTTACCTCATGAAAGAAATTATATGGGACCATTTTTCCTTTAGGGTAAACATAATACCACGGACATACTCAGAAATGACATTAGGAGCTAAGATGAATCTTTGCTACTCTTTCTGTAGTTTAATGACCGCAGGTTTACTCAGCCAAATTATTTAAACTTTGAAAAAGTTTTGAGACTCTAGTCTCTTGAATCACTGCTCACCTTCAATCTCCTTTTCCTTTTCTGTGAGTCTGGTCTGTTTGTAGAATTGTATCAGTTACAGACTCCTTGGATATCAAGTATTTCTGTAGTGTCTCTTCAGCCTTAGAATTCAGAGAACTAAGGTTAGCAGTAGGAAATAGTTATAAGCATTTGTTTTGTTTTTGTCTACCTGCCATCTTTTCCTCTAGGTATGCCCCCTTGGTCCTGGTAGGACTGGGGGTCAAGCCTCGCTGTCCCAGGGTTGGGAACAAGGTCCACGCTGACCCCTCAAAGCACCCCGGTAAGCAGAGGGCTTTATAGGAGGCTGATGTAGCTACTGAGAAAAAGAGAGTCTGTCTGTTACAGACCGAGGGCCCTAAGTTTGGAGCTGTTGGCACTATGGTCCCAAATGGGTGAGCTTGCTGAAGAAAGAAAACCATTATAGAGAAAGCAGCCCATAGTGATGGCAAAAGAGGGAGGAAGAGAGGAGAGAAGTGGGGGAGCAGGGAGAGCAATGGACAAACATGATGATATTGTTCGGAAAGCCAGTCTGAAACCAAAATTGATGAATTGCAGTTTTTGCTTAAGCTAGCATCATTGGGTTTCTTCCATTGCAACATAAAAGATACAACTGTAATAGTGGATTATAATAATAACCTGATGATTTATTTGATAATTCAATTTATAACTCAAATATTAGTTGTGTGCACTCTTTGATGAGCTCCTAGAGCATATCTGGTATCTCAGCCCCTGTACATGTTTATTGAATGAAAGAGTGAATGCTGTGCAGACAGTAAGCCACATCTGTTTCTAATTATGCTTGGTCATGCTGGTGTTTTAAAAAGGCAACTCTGCAGCTCTCCAGAATCAACAGATAGATCTTGGTTACCTGTATCCCCTTCATGGGTTCCTTCGAGTACTTTTTCTTTAGCTGTTCTGTCTTCTGAACAAAGAGACGATATCCCCCTGGTTTTGAATAAATCCCCTCCTTCACTTCTTCTTCTAATGGACCAAAAATATCCTGCAGTAAAGCTGAGCAATGATCTGATGATGCTTTCTGGTTCTGTTTCCAAAAGTCATCTCGCTTTTTGTCCAGCTGGTCCTGTAATGTACAAAATAGTAAAGAGAATAACAGGAAAAATGTTTTACTAAGAGCTCAGAATTTCTAGGAATGCTTTTCAAAAATGTCTCTGGCCCCTAGAAACTTACAGGCACCAGAGCAGGACCATATCCTTTCTTCTGACCCAGACTTCCTACTGAAGTCCCTTTTTCCTTAGAGGTGATGTTTAGAGTAAAAATTGCTAACTTTATGCTATACTTTTATTTATTTATTTTTTTTAATTCAGTTTTATTGAAATATATTCACAAACCATACAGTCATCCATGGTATACAATCAACTGTTCACAGTATGATCATATAGTTATGCGTTCATCACCACAATCTATTTCTGAACATTTTCCTTACATCAGAAAGAATCAGAATAAGAATAAAAAATAAAAGTGAAAAGAGAATACCCAAACCATCCCCCCATCCCACCCTATTTGTCATTTAGTTTTTACTCCCATTTTCCTACTGATTTTTTTCAGTTTTTTAACTTTGTTTATCAAAAAATTAAAAACAAACAGGCAAACAACAACCAAAAAAACCCCACAACATTTCAAACAAAGCAATGGATTAAGGAAAACAAATAACCTAAAATAACTACTTTGCTTCCAATATGTTCCTACCATACCCCAAGAAAATTAATAAACCCTGTCCAAACAGAGGAGTAAGAAAAACAAATAATCTAAAATAACTACATTGGTTACTATATTGCTATACTTTTACAGTTAAATGTCTGCTTTTCAATTTGGACCAATGATTGCATATGGATAAATGTGGTAAAACCTAAATCTGCTCAAGATAACTAAGACTACAAGTTTCTTTTGCTGGAATATCAAATTAGTCTGATAACAGTGAATAATATAATTTGATTAGACAACTTGTATGTTACTTATATATATTTAATGAAATTATGAGGAGGACTATTAGTTTATTCATGAAAGAAAAAATTTCAAACCTTGAGTCCACAATGATAACATTTTTTCTTCTTATGATAATTACAAGTAGGTGGTTGTCATAATTTCAAAGTCTATTAAGAATTGATCCTCTCAACATAAATACCCATTTTATTTTCTAGTAGTACTTTTGCCTTCTAAGACCCTACTCTTTATAAACTACAGAGAAAAATTACCGCTAATTTCTTTTGAAACAAATGATCTATATCTTTGAATGAACTCCTGATGAAGACGTCAATGGCCTCTCTCTCACTGGCCCTGTGCAGGTCCAGCAGCTCCTGGAGGGTTCCTGTGGGCAGCTGCACCTTCTGACCCATCTGCTTGTCATAGTGGGCAATGGCCTTTTGCACTGCAGCCTTGTTTTCTATCTGGGCCAAAGCCAAGACTGCATTCTCCATGCAGGGCAGATCCCCGCTGCTGATGGTATTGACATAGGTCAGTACTAGAGTCTCTAGACCTACAAATAGAGAACAAATGATGATATTCATTGCAGCTTGGGTGAGGAAACGTCTCTAGTGTGTGTAATTATGAGCATGTGTAATTAGAGCTGTTTGCCATAGAGCATCCATAGCATCAGCATCCCTTGGAAAGCTTGCTAGGAAAGCAGACTCTCACGACCTGCCCCAGACCTACTACATCAGAGCCTGTCCTTTGGCATAATACCCAGATGATAGATATGAACACTGAGGTTAGCAAGTCCCTGGTCTTGGTAAAATAGGCCTGTGTTTATTTAATGTTTATATCCATTTTACTCCCAAGCACCACTAGGACAGGAACCATTACTCTCTTTTTTATGTCTGTATTATCCCTGTCCCCTGGTAAACATTTGATCAATATTGTGGAACAAATGATGCTATCCCAATCAAAAGGAGCACTCTGGTTCATTCTAGCTCGGTGTTGTCCAAAAGAATACTTTGTTATGATGGAATTGTTCTGTATCTGTGCTGTCCAATATGGTAGCCACTAGTCACATGTTGCTGTTGAGCCCTTGAAATGTGGCCATGTGATATGAAGTTTTAATTTTCTTTAATTTTCATTACTTTACATTTAAATTTAAATAGCCACACTAGTCTACTGGCTACTGTAATGGACAGTGCAGGCCTGGCAGATTAGAGCAATATTAAGTGAGAGAGCTTATTTTCTTTGACTTTCCTATCTTTTCCCACCTAAGAGATTTGACTAATAAATTCTATTAGGAATGTTGTTACCATCTGGTATTTAACACAGTAGCAGTAGATGTGCATTTTGCAAAGCTGATGTTATTCCGTCCCCTCTTATCCTTAATAGTGAGTGGAATGAGGGGAATAGAACTCACGAGGTCCGGTGACTTGGATGCCTCCTGAAAGAGTTTTAGTCTTGGAATGGCTAAAGATGTAGGAGCAGAAGATTGTAACTTGTTGCACAAATTCAGAATCTAGCTCATCATCATGCAGTGTTTCAAGCTGGGAAAGCTGCTTCCGATGAGTGGGCCGATCGAAAATAAAGCATTTCTTCTTTGGGAAGAATTTCCGGATGCAGAGTCGGGGCAGATTAAAATTTTTATCTTTTTCACTGGTACCTGGAGGAAAATACAAAAGGGATTTGGAATCAGTCTGATCAAGATGGCAGAGTAAGATGCTGCATTCCTCCATACCTCCACAGAAACTTTGAACAACAAGCACAGCTGGCAGAAATATCTTTTTCAGGGCTCCAGAAAACAGTTAAAGGACTGTAGGAATAGAACAAGCACTGAAACAAGATAAAAGCAATTTAAGTACTCTGGGATCTCCTGGAGCTCTTGCTGTCCGCTTCCCCATTTCCTCACCAACTTGGTGAGGAGCTAGCCTGCGCTCCCAGTGCAGATCCCTAGCCCCAGTTCTGGAGGGAGAGGAGTAACCTTTGTGCACATACTAGGGTGCATGTATGCCTGTGCCATTCTGTCTGGTGACAGCCTGATGTACTGACCGATGACATACATCCAGTACTTGCCCTGTACCTAGAGGAAGCTCACAAAGATCTCTTACTAATACTGTGGGAAAATAGCCAGATTACAGTTACTTGGGGCAAAAGAGGACCAGATGTAGGAGATACAGTGTTGCATTGTTTCCTGGGGGAAAGAGGATATTCATATCCATGTAAACAGGGGAATTTCTAGAGCCACATGCACATACTCAGAACACAACACATTTGCAGAAAAGACCAGGGGCTCCCTACACTTTTACCTTGGTTATTCTTTCTCTAAACTCGTATGGCTAAGATCTGAAGGGGAGCACTCACACAGGCCAATCTGCAAAGACTGGGAACATGTCCTCCCCTTTATTAGCTTCCTGGCAAGGAAATCTCTGTCATAACATTAGCTGCATACAAGCTTAAGGAACAGATGCCTAGAGTCTAAATTCCAATGAGAATACTTTAAAATAACAAATAGCCCAGGTTGAAACAAAAGATGGCAAAACATACAAAGAATCAGGAAGTGTTAGCTGACAAAGAAGATTAAAGCATTAGAAACCATCAATGAGAAGGACTAGAACTGTGACATACCAGACAAGAACTTTAAAAAAATGGCCCTAAATATGTTGAAAGAGCTAAAGGAAAATATGGACAAAGAACTAAAGGATGTGAGGAAAAGGATACATGAACACAATGAGAAAAACAGTACAGAGATGGAAATTATGAAAATGAAACAAACAGAACTGAAGATCACAGTAACAGAAATAAAAAATTCTCTAGAGGGGTTCAACACCAGCTTGGAGCTGGCTGTAAAAAGAATCAGTGAACTTGAAGATAAGACAATTGAAATCCCTCAATCTGAGAAGCAGAATGAAGAAAGAATGAAGAAAAGTGAACTGAGCCTGAGGAACCTGTGGGACACTATCAAGTGTACCATTATATGTAATGTAGAAATCACAGGATGAGAAGAAAGAGAGGAAGGGGAAGAGAGTATTCAAAAAAAACCAAAAGGCTGAAAACTTCCCAAATTTAATGAAAGACATAAATATACCTATCCAAGGTGCTCTTCCTCACACCGTATATAAAAATGAACCCAAATGTATCAAAACCTAATATAAGAACTAGAACTATAAAAGTGTTGGAAGAAAATACAGGGAAATATCCTCAGGATCTTGTATTAGGCAACGGATTCTTACACTTTACCCCAAAAGCACAAGCAACAAAAGAAAAAAAAAATAGATAAATGGACTCATCAAAATAAAAAACTTTTGGATATTTAAGGACATTAACAAGAAAGTGAAAAGACAACTAACAGACTGGGAGAAGATTTTCGAAAATCATGTATGTGAGGAGTGGTTAATATCCAGAATATATTAAAAAACTTCTACAACTCAACAAGAAAATTTGAAAATGGGCAAAGGACTTGAATAGAAATTTCTCTGAAGAAGACATACAAATGGCCAATAAGCCCATCAAACCATGCTCAACAACATTGGCCTTAAAGAAATGCACATTAAATCCGCAACAAGATACCACTTCACAGCTGGTAGAATGGTGTTATTTAAAAATTCTTAAAATAACAAGTGCTGTCAAGGATGCAGAGAAATAGGAATCCTCATATATTGTTGAGGGCATTTAAAATGTTACACTTACTGTGGAAAACAGATTGGTGGTTCCTCAAAAATCTAAATATAAAACTAATACATTACCTGGCAGTACCACTTCTAGGTACTCACCCAAAAGAACTGAAAGCAGGGACATAAACAGATAGTTGTACACCAATGTTTGTAGCAGCAGTGTTCACAATTGCCAAATTGTGAAAGCAAATCAAACATCCATCAGCAGATGAATGCAAAAACAAAGTGTGGTATATACATACAATGAAATATTAGCCTTAAAAAGGAGTGAAGTTCTGATATATGTCACTAAATGGATAAACGTTAAGACATCATGTTGCGTGAAATAAGTCAGACACAAAGGGACAGATATTGTATGATTCTACCCACATGAAATAGCTAGAACATGCAAACTCGTGACAGAAATAATACAGGATGCGAGGATGGAATTCTGGGGCAATGAGGAGTTAATGAATAATGGGTATAGGGTTTCTGTTTTGGGGTGATGATAAAATTCTGGTAATGGATGGTACTGCAACACTGTTAATGTGATTAATCCCATGGAATGGTATGATTCGGAGAGGCTGAGATGGGAAATTTATGTTTGTATATATGGTTCCACAATTTTAAAAAATGAGCAACTAAAGAGATGACGACAATTGCAATACATGATCTTGGACAATGTAATAATGGAGGAGAAAAGGCTAAAAGGCATTTTTGGGAAATATGAAAAAATTGGAATATAGATTATAAGCTTTATATCAATGTTAAATTTCTCAAACTTTATAACTATACTTAAGGTGAAAACATAAGTGAATATACTTGTTCTCAGGAATGTACATGAAAGTATGAGTTCAAGGACCATTATGTATACGAGCTACTCTCAAATGTTCAGAAAATAAATAAGTAGATAGACAAACAGATATATAGATAGATGGATACATTGGTAGAATCATGTGGCAATTGTGGCAAAATGTTAAAATTGGGTGTGTATGTTGGATTCATCTGCATGGGTTTTATATTATTTTTATATTATATTATTTTTGCTAGTTTTATAAGTTTGCAATGATTTCAAAACAAAAACAATTTTTTTAAAAGGGGGATTTGCTCAATATACTCATCTGCAAACTTTTTCTATAAGAAAAAGGGCCAAATAGTAAACATTTTAGACTGTGCAGGCCAGATGGTCTCTTTTGCAGCTACACATCTCTGCTCCTTTAGAACGCAAGCAGCCATAGACAATATGTAAAGGAATGGTCATGTCTGTATTCCAATAAACCTTTCATTACAAAGACAGCTGGTGGGCTGCATTTGGCCCACATTTTCCCCATGGGCTGTGATTTGCAAACCCCTGGACCAATACAATGATCACACTTCATTTTATTTCCTTCAAAATAGGTGTCTCTTTTTCTCCATATTCTTTGGTTAAATACAGCTTCACAAACCTTCAACAGGGAGATAAAAGTAATCTAATCACATTACAGAGAAAGGTTAAAGAAAAAAAATTTGCTCCTAGAACAGGGGAGTAATATAATTTAAAACTGAATTTATTAATCCAGATATTAAACATTAGAGAGGATAGAGAAAGTTAAAAATATAAACATGCACTCAAAAATGAAAATTTCTAGTGTTTCCAATCATAAGTTCTTGTTACCTTGCCTTAGCTTGAGTGAATTCTCCAGGTACTGGTCTGCTGTGATGGTTTGTCCATCTGCTTCCAACTCTAGGGAGAAATCTCTCAGAGTCCACACGAAGTCCGGAAACAAGCTCACACAATCAGCCGAATCCTCATGCTCATTTTCATCAGGTGTGGATTTTGCCTTGATTCGCTCAGTCAGCTCTGTCACATAGCCGAGTAGCTAACTAAGAAAAAGTGGCAGAACAAACAGGACCCCAATCTCACATCATTTCCACATATTCTAAAACCTTCATTTTGCTTTTTCTCTTTATCCAATTGTCAATTCATTACCCAATTGTCAATTCTTTCCCCTGCATTTGAATTATTTTTCATGTCTCTTTTTCTGCACTTGATTTAGCAGGATTCACAATGAAGCATCTGGTTTGTTTATACAGGCATCCCCTCTCTTTTTGGGCTGCTCTGAGCCATAAAAGGATACTGCAGTTGGTCCATGGCCTGCTGGTTGATGGTTCCCATGCTGTTGTACACGAAAGTGCTGCTCAGGAGGACTGCCAGGGCAAAGATCCAGGAGTCATTCTTGTTGTCACCCTTCAAGTCAGAAAGCATGTAAACCAGGAGTATGTTCCGTTATCATAGTCCATTACAGATTAGCAGTGGTAAACGTATGCTCACCTAATTAGAGTTTTTCTAGACTAATGACCTACAAGAGAAACCTAAATCTAAGCAAAAATGATTATTAGTAGAACTTGGAACAATCTTTGCCATTAGTATTTTCAGTTTACCCTGATGCTTATTAGGCCCTTTTATGACCATTGGCAGATAATTGCAAAATGAATTAGTCAAGATTGCTGGGCAGTCCAAGGTCTTATGTACAATTTAAATGTAAAATTTTCTCTTTGTTTTTTTTTTTTTTACAACAAAATTGACTTATATAAGCTTAATATACTTGAAGCTATTTTATTGAGCAATTATGTACCTGATACATTATTAATTTTATTAAATATTCAGAGCAGTACCACAAGGCAGGTGGAGGTCTGTTATATCCATTTCACAGGTAAGAAAGCTGAGGCTAAAAGAAGTCAAATGATTTTCTAAGGCCATTGAGGTAGCGACATAGTGTAAATTTGAACACAAATTCTCAAGATCTTAGAGCCTTTAACTAACATTCTCTGCAGGATAAGACCCATGATGTTGATTTCATTTTAAAAATATTCATGCAACCTGGTTAAATGGCTGATCTTACAGTCTGTAGTTAATAATTAGAATACTGTCTCCCGATCATTGTGCTCTTCTACTAAAATTCTGCCTTATGAATATTTTCCTCACTTCTGGTTGCTAAACTTAGTCTGAAAATATTTAAACAGAAATAACAATGATGTATTATGGTGAAATGGAAGTTCTTATTTAAGGAAAAACTGAACATTGTTAGAGGATATTCAGAAATGCGGGGCTTCTTAATCCAAATTTGAATCTTCCTTCCTTACCTTCTCCACATCTCCTAGACCCTCGGTGTCAAGCAGAACTAGGGTGTGGTTTGTTTTCTTGGGATGAGGTACACACCACATCCAGATTCCCTTGGTGTGAGATTGCACTGTGGAGCCCAGAGAGAAACCTGCAAAGAGGAAGAGGGATATAAGTAGGTGAAGTTTTAATATCAAGTGGCTCTAGAAATTGAGATAAGATTTAAGGTAAATTAATGTTAGATGACTATAACCACCACCAGTATAGATCTTAATTAAAAATAGAGAAATAGGGAAAATAGGATATCCATTCACATTAGAGCATTTTAATTGATCTTGAAGATCAGTGGAAGCTTGCTGTTATTATGCAAAAATATTAGTAAATGCCTTATAGTTTATCATGTTCATTAATTATCTTTATTACTGTCTTATTCCTTTCAGGAAAGGGACATTTGTACTTTTATAAAGCAAAGTGGAAAGAGAATGAGCCGACCCTTATCGTCCAGATGAAAGTGAAGATAAAAATCCCAACTGTGAAGTGAAGATTAGCTTTAAATATTTTTCTCTATCTCCAGACTTTCTCTCCTTACATCACTGTATACAGTGTTGTACAGTGTGGATGGACAGGAGGGACTCATTTGAGCTTTCTGGTGCCACTTACCCTTTTTCTTCCCGGCCAGCTTGTTCATCAGGTAGGATTTGCCTGTGCGGTACAGGCCCACCAATAGCCACCACGACAAGAGGCTGGTTGATGGCAGACAAGATCTTCAATGCTTCCTGATTAACCTTCAGTTGCCCTTTAATGTTCTCAATGAGGCACACTGGGCCTGGCATGTGGATCTCTGAGGCCATGGCCAGGGTGTTTCCTTATCTGCAAGGGAAGAGATGGAATGGACTGGATAGTTTAGTCTCTAATTAGATCAAGAATTTTCAGTAAGTTATTTTGCTTTCTGAAGGTAGAGTCATAAAATTCCCCAGCAGGGCCAAAAATTTTATGTGTATCAGTGAGATAGTTGAGGGAAATATTTGTATCCTTTTAGAAAGTGACAGAAGTATTAGAAAAGTAGTCTTTTGATAAAATATTGGTATGATGATTATTCATCAACTGTCAACCACTCTCATGACCAAAATTTTCATGTAATTTATTGTGGAAAACTTTTCTTTTTGGATTTTCACTAAAAAAATTACATTTGACATTACATGGAAAATAAGATATGATTTAGAGAAATATACTTTATATATAGGCTTATATGCAAGAAATTCAGTATTTCTTTCTTCACTCATTTATTCTTATATTAAACATATTTTTTTAATCATGTGCACAGGCTAAATGTTAAGTGCACTGTTTCTGACTACATTAATAGTCTGATCATTAGAGAATATCAAATCACACAGTGAAATAGATTATTTAATGGAATCTTTCACATACCTCTGCCCTGTCAGTATTTTGTTTTCTGTCATTGACCCCAAGTCCTTGGACCCTATTTAAATGGCTCCAAGTCCTTGGACCCTATTTAAATGGCTCCAAGTCCATGAAGCATGTCTTATGGGCTGTCACATGGTTTTTAACCTTTGCTGTGCAACAGAATTCCCATTTCCCATGTTCAAACTCATAGCCACCTTCTTGAATCTAACTCTTGCTCCACTGTTTTTTTTTTTAATTAATTACTTTTTCAAGTTTTTGCCTCTCATGTCTATTTTGATTCTTCATCAACTCCAATATTTGGTAATCTAGGTCTTATTTTAGCCCTATGTCATTTGGCTTATTTATTTCTTATCTAAGTTCTGTATTCAGGCAAGGCATATTGCTGTATTATCCTGACAGGTGATCATGAAGCATCCTCTGTTGAATCATGTCTCTTCTTCTCCAAACTCTGCTTTCTGAAGAGTATTTGTACGTAACTGTAAAGATGGCTTCTTTCATAAGAAGTATAAGCATCATGGTAATCATATAGTGCAAGAAATGAGTGAAAAGACTCCCTTATTGATGCCTCAACTTTGTGTTTTTAACTTCTGATTCAGGAGCCGTAACTCAGTTGACCTTGTTATAACATATATTAGCCCTGTGAGAGTTGGACAAGTAAACTCTTAAGTATTCTGATTTTCTCTTTTATCCTACAGTAAAAAATACTTTGCTGAGACTTCTGCTTCTGGCCATATTAGAGTAACAGACACTGGATTATTCACTTCACATGAAACAACCAAAAGATGGATAAATATATTAAACAGTGATTTTCGAGACACTAGACATCAGGTAAGATATGGGATACAAGCAAGGTAAGCCCTATATGTCCCTGGTTACTGACTTGAGAGAGTTCCCAGGCCATAGTATCAGGAGAGGGAACCCAGGCAAAGATAAGTAGACTCCCTGAGTGAAGCAGAGTTGAAAGTCCAGGGAAACCAAGGCAGCTAACAGTGTAGGACAGAGTACCAGAAATGAGAGAGCTGTACAGAGAGAGAACTCTGGAGAACTGCATACATTCCCTTAAGTATCAGTTGAGTGCAGGACAGTGCATGCCTCTAAGGAAACCACCCAAGGTCAGTGAAAGAATTACCCAAAACGTTAGTGGTAACAATGACTGTTCTCACAAACGGCCAGAAATAGTGCTTGATCCCACTGGCTAGAGTACAAAACTGCATGATTCGTGAAACATTGTTGGGAAGAGTTCACAGAATGGTCTTTCTACTGTATTGGAGAATGAATAATTCTAGGCTGAGCACTGCCCAGGTCCTGCCTAACAAAACTTAAAAAGATTAAAAAAAAAATTTGACAGGATGAAACTGTTTCTAAGTATTCTGAAGAATATTTATAGAAATGCAGAAAAATCCAGCACCCAACAAGATAAAATTAAGAATCCCTGAAATCCAATAATTTACCAGGGATGGAAAGAAGCAGGAGAATATGACCCTAATAAAGACTATATCAATCATCAAATCAAATGCAGAATTCATATGGATGTTAGAATTAGAACATGATATTAAAACAGTTTTTATAACTCTATTTCATATTTTTGAAAAGTAGAGAAAGGAAGAATTGCAAAGAACTCATTGAAGTTCTAAAGATTAAAAACTACAGTTTCTGGGATTTAGATGCACACTAATTGGGATTAATGGCCATTGGTATTTCAGAATAAAAGATTAGTGAACTTGAAGGCAGAGCAATAGAAATTATCCAAAATGAAACATGCAGATAAAAGAGACTAAAAAAAAATAATAAAATTAAAAAAAAGTTAAAGAAATGAAAGCAGCATTAGGTTAGGAGTTATTAATAAAGAAAGAAGATGACCCATGTTAAAAAAAAAGATAAAAATTGGTCATGCCATGGTATTCTTTAAGGCAGACATATGATCTAAGGAAATAAACGAATCTAAGTTAGGGCAAAGTAAAGTTAACATTTTTTAAAGGCTTAAAATAAATTATGCAAGATACTTGATAAACCATAATTTCCATATCACTTGCAGTATCTCCTGGATTTATTTCTTTCATTTATTATTTCAGCACTTGCTCCAAATGTATCTTCATTGTGAGTCTTTGGCAAACTATCTAAGGCAATGTATGTCTAGGAACTTTTTATTATGTCCTCACATTTAAATGACAATGTGGATGTATTTAATTATAGGTTCAAATAATTAAGTCAAAGAACTGAATTTTTCTTTAATAATCGAAACATATTTCATTTTCTTCTTGGTTTGAATGTTGCTTTTGAAAAGTCTGTCAATCTGATTCTTTTTTGTTTGTAACTGATTTTTTCTCTCTAGAAGACTTAAAAATTTAATTATTTTTTTATTTCTGATATGCTTACAATTCCCTATATGGCATTTAGATATGGTTTTTGGCTTCTCTCTTGTTTGGTACTCTATGTATTCTTTCAGTCTAAATTAGATTAATTAATAGTTCTGGGAAGGTTTGCTCCATACTTCTTCACATCTTTCTCTACTCATTTCTTCCCATTTGGGAATCCTGTTATCTGATGGTAGCCCTTCAGTTTTATCCTCTTTACTCTCAGCCCTTATTTTATATTTTCCATCTTTTTATCCTTCCCTGCAGTATTCTCAATCTGATCTTTTAGTTCACTTATTTATTCAGCTATATCCATCCTATTACCCTATCTTTTGAAATTTCAATTATTATATTTTTCATTCCTAATACTTTCTGTTGTTTCTTTTTTAAAAAATATCTTCTTGTTCTTGTTTTCTATGGATCGTACCTGTATCCCCAAAAGTGTATTTATCATACTTAATGTAAATTCTTGGTCTTTCTGTTCCAATAATGTTGCTTCATATGTTAAAAGAAATGATAAAAAAATAAACAAAGGCTGAAATTTTCTGAATTTAATGAAATCTATAAACTTACAGATCCAAGAAGCTCAGCAAACTCCAACCAAGTAAAGAAAATGTCCCTAAAGCACATCATAATCAAGTTTCTCAAACTCAGTGATAAAGGGAAAAATCTCAAAAGAATCCAGAGTAAGAAGACAGGTTAAGTACAGAGGAACAAATACATGGACAATAGCAGATTTCTCAAGGATACAGTGGAAGCAAGAAGAGGGTGGAGCAACATCTCTAAAATACTGAAGAAAAAAAAAAATCAACCTAGAATTCTATACTTAGAGAAAACATGTTTCAGAAGCAGAGGAGAGATCCCACCCTTGCTACTCGGACTTGTAGAACCCCCACGATGAAGTGCCTGTTACTGTGGGGACCACCAGCTTCGATGACCTCATTACGTGTGTGTCGGCACGTGATAGTCTCCAAATCATCAAGAGCCTTGGTTACAACCGACTTATCCTACAAATTGGTAGAGGAACGGTGGTACCTGAACCATTCAGTACTGAATCATTTACTCTGGATGTGTATAGGTACAAGAATTCATTGAAAGAAGAACTTCAGAAAGCAGATCTTGTTATTAGTCATGCAGGTGCAGGAAGTTGTTTGGAGATTCTGGAAAAAGGAAAGCCACTTGTCGTGGTTATAAATGAAAAGTTGATGAACAATCATCAGCTGGAATTGGCAAAGCAGTTACACAAAGAGGGGCATCTTTTCTATTGCACCTGCCATACGCTTCCTGGGCCGTTAAAGTCAACGGACTTCTCAACCCTGAAAAGTTGTCCTCCTGGCCAGCCAGAAAAATTTTCTGCATTTTTGGATAAAGTTGTTGGATTACAAAAATAAATGCTAAACTTTCAACAATTTAAAAATACCCCCAAATCCAACCTATACAATGTGATTAAATCAAGTGTATATATTTGCAGAATGATATAAATTAATAAAATTCGTATATCTGTAGAAGGCATAGAAAATTTTATGGTGTGGACATTTGCATTTGGGTCCCAATCCTAACTGCAATTTAGTAAACCTTGATTCTCCGTAATCTTCACATTTTAGTAAAAAAGATGTATAGTGGGCATTCACAGGTTTTATCCTAGAATCCCAAATGGTTTTGGAATCATGAAAAAGTCAGTTAAATTTGAAAACTTTTTAAGAAAAAGTTCTTGATAAGAACTATAAATGTAGTTAGTTTGATGTTCCTTAGAATATAAAATGAATGAGTGTCAGCACGTATAACTTCACAGTCGGGGGAGGGGAGGCAAACAAAAATGATAGATTGTGCTCTGTGAAAAAAATGCTCAATCATTGCCTTAAAAAGGTTAACTATGAAGTCAGTTGATGTATTGTACCTAGTCAAACTACTTTCATCCTGAAGAACAGAGGAGAATGGCTGTGCTAACTTTTTTCTCTAAACTATAAATAGAAAGTGAGAAAATAATCTCATCCAATGTCAAAACTTTACTGGTTTGAAAAGAATAAATTACAAAAGACTTCTAAAAAAAAAGCAAAAGAGAAAGGCATTATCAGACATACAAAAGCTGAAAAATTACATCCCCAGCAGAACTGCACTAGAGGAAATGTTAAAGGAAGCCCTTCAGACAGAAAAAAAAAAAGTCTCCAAATGTAAATCTGGATGTTATGAACAACTTTCTACCAGTAAGTTAATTGAAAGAGATAAACATCCATAAACCATTCATGAAGAATAGCCCTATACAATCCCTCTACTAAGTGTATACCCCAAAGAATTGATTTTTACACACTGGTTTTCACAGTGGCACTATTCACAATTGCCAAAAGATGGAAGGAACCCAAGTGCTCATCAATCAGTGAGTGTATTTAAAAAATATGGTATATAGAATGGACTTTTATTCAGCATTTAAAAGGAATGAAGTTTTGATTCATGTCACAACAGGGATGAACCTTAAAGACATTATGTTGTATGAAATAAGTCAGACACAAAAGGACAAATATTTTGTAATCTCACTGTTAAGAAATTGTTAGAATAAGTACACTCATGAAGTTAGACTCTAGAATGTAGGTTACCAGGGACTGGGTTGGGGTAAGGAATGGGGTGTTAATGCTTAAGTTGTACAGAATCTCTATTTGAGTTGATTATAAAGTTTTGGAAATGGATGGTGGTTATGGTAGCACGACAGTTTGAGAGTAATTCACAGCACGGAATTATATATGTGGATGTGGTTAAAGAGGGAAATTTTAGGTCATATATATGTTACTAGAGTAAAAAATTAGAAGATAAAATGTAAAACTACAACATAGTGAACCCTATTGTAAACCATGCACTATAGTTAATAGTACAATTACAAATTGTTCTTTCATGAATTATAACAAATGTACCACACTAATGCAATGTGTTAATAATAGGGTGGCATATGAGAAAAAATACACCCTGATGTGAACCATGGATTACAGTGAATGGTACAATTATTATATTCTTTCATGAATTGTAACAAAGGTGCCATACTAGTGCAAAGTGTTAATGATAAGTGGTAGGGTATATGGGAACACTGTATGTTCTACATGATTTTTCTATAAACCCACAACTTCTCTAATTAAAAAATGTTTAAAAAAGAATGGCCCTATATTTATGGAGGAAATTAAATTTATAGTTACAAACTTTCCTATGAAGAAAACTTGAGATGGCCTCATGATGTAATTCTCCATACTTTTAAGGAAGTAATAATATCGATTCTATAAAACCCTTCCAGAAAATCAATATTGCGGGAATACTTCCCAATTCATTTTATGAAGCCAGAATTACCCTGAAACCCAAACCAGTCAATGTCAGTTTAACAGAGGAAAACTAAGACCACTATCCCTCATGAACATAGATGCAAAAATCCTAAATGAAATTTCAACATAATAGATCATTATTGCATAGGATCCCACCCACCCACCCCCCGCTGCCGGGCATGATTGATTTAGCATTTGTAAATCAATCTATGTAATTCACCACATTTACAAACAATAAAAACCATATGATCATCATAATAGAGGCAGAAGAAGTATTTGACAAAACCAACATGTGTTCCTGATACAAACTCTCAGCAAAGCAGGAATAGCAGGGAACTTCCTTAGCCCGAAAAAGGACATCTATGAAAAACCTTTAGCTAACATAATGCTTAATGGTGAAATACTGAATGCTTTCCCCCCAAAGCAGGAATAAGAGAAGAATGTCTATTCTTACCTCTTTTATTCAACATTGTACTGGAATGCCAGTAAAATATGACTAAATAAATAAATAAATGGCATCCAAATTGAAAAGGAAGACATAAAATGGTCTTTTTTTCTCACAGATAACATGGCTATCTTTGGAAAATCTGGTGGAATCCACAGAAAAGCTATTAGAAATAATCAGTGAGTTTAGCCAGGTTGCAGGATATCAGGTCAATATACAAAAATTGATTGCATGGCTGTATATTTGTAAAGAACAATCTGGAATTGAAATTAAAAATACCATTTACAATAGCTTAAAAATATGAAATACTTAGGGATAAATCTGATCAAAAATGTGTAAGTATGCTGAAAACTCACATTGCTGAGAGAAATTAAAGAAGACTGAAATAAATAGATTTTGTTTATGGGTCAGAGGACTCTATATTATAGTATATCAATTATCCTCAATTTGATCTCTAACACCAGTGTAATCTTAATCAATATTCCCACAAATATTTTTGTAAAAATTGTCAAGCTAAGCCTAAAATCTTTATGGAATTGCAAGGGACTTAGAATAGCCAAAACAACTTTGATGACTATTGAAATTTAGATGACTAACTCCCTGATTTCAAGACTTACTATGGAGTGCAATAACCACAACAGTGTAGGTGGTATATGATAACTTTGTATTTTGTGCATAATTTTTCTATAAATGTATAACTTCACTAATTAAAAAAAAAAAAAAGACAGCATGGCCTTGGCATCAAGACCAACAAATCAACCCATGGGATAGAATAGAGAGTCCAGAAATAGCCCTACAGATATATGGATAACTGACTTTTGACAAAGGTTCAAAGGTAATTTCAGTGGAAAAGGTTATCTTTTCAACAAATGGTGCTGGAATAACTGCATATTCGTATGCAAAACAAACAAACAAACAAAGACAAACAAACTTGAATCCATACCTTGAATCACAACTAAAAATTAACTCAAAATTGATCAACCTAAATGTGAAATCTAAAACTGTAAAACTTTTACCAGAAAACATAGGAGGAACCTTTTGTGATCTTAGACTAGGCAAAGTTTTCTTAGCTTCTACACTAAAAGCACAACCCATAAAAGAAAAAATAATGTGTACTTTATTGAAATTTAAAATTTCTGTTCTCCAAAAGACACTGTTCAGAGAATGAATAGACAAATCACAGAGTTGAAAGAAATAGTTTAAATTATGTATCTTTTCAAGTACTTGTATCTAGAATACATAAAGTACTCTCAAAACTTAATAACTGCAAAACAACCCAGTAAAAAAGGGCAAAATATTTGAATAGGCACTTCTCCAAAGAAGACACATGGATAGCAAATGTGCATATGAAAAGATGCTTAACATCTATCATTATGGGAAGGCAAAATAAATCCATACTGATATACCTCTATACACCTATTAGAATGACTAAAATTAAAAGGATTTCCATCCTAAATGTTGGTGAGGAATGGAACAATGGGAACGTTCATACATTTTTGGTGGGAATGTCAAATAATAATTACTTTGAAAAGCAGTTTTACAGTGTTTTAAAAAATTGAAACATATACCTATGATAATACCGGTCATTTCACTCCTGGGTATTTACCCAAGAGAAATGAATGTATATGCCTATATAACAACTTTTAAATAAATGTTTGTAACAGCTTTATTTGTGACAGCCAAAACCTGGAAACAACCCAAGCACCTATCAGCTGTTGAATAAACAAACTTTCAAATATCTATACAGTGAAATACTCCTCAGCAATAAAAGTAATGAATGTATAATATGCACAATAATCTGTGTGAGTAGTAAAGAAGCCAGACAAAAGTGAATACAGGTTGTACAATTCCATTTATATATAATTCCAGAAAATGCAAACTATTCTGACAGAAATGAGATTAATGGTTACAGGGGATGGAGGGAGTGTAAGGTTAGGAGGGAGAGTTTACAATGTACATAGGATAACTTTTGAGGGTGATGGATATGTTTATTACTTGATTGTGATGATGGTTTTTATAGACATAGACGTGTCAAAAATTATCAAATTATAACTTTAAAGATCTACAATTTATTGTATGTCATACTTCAATAAAGCTGCTATAAAATGTTGCTTCCCATAAGAGTTTAATATCTTCTGCTATTGCCCAATACCTGCCTAACTTGCCTTTTTTTTTTAATAATAAATTTTATTTTGAAATAAGTTCAATCTTACAGGAACAGTTGTAAAAACAGTACAAACCCCGTACATAGAAATCCATCATACCCCGACCCCCCTCCCCTCCCCCGATCCATCACCTTTAAGATCCTGTCACACCACTGTCTCTTTCTTTCCTTCCCTCTCTGCCTTCCTCCCTTCCTCCCTAACACCCATATGTATTGCTCTATCCTCTGAACATATGACAGCATGCTGCACATATCTTTGAACAAACAATATAATTCACCTATACCTTTCCCATGGACAAGAACATTATTTTATGTAATCTCATTAAACACCTAACTTGCTTTTAAGGATTCACTTACAACAGAATGCCATTCCCACTCCCACAAGGCTTTTCCTTCTTCCACTGAAACTGCCTAAAGCCAAAAGTAAATTTTTGCAATCATCAGGACTTACTCCCTTTTAAAGCCATGACCCATAGGATAAGGGATTTTACAGCATGAAACAAACCACTGTAACACAGAAATCAAGTAATTCCTTGTTCATGCCAGACTCAGAAAGTGTGTGTGCTTTAAAGAGCAAGGATCTTTCTATACATAACTCAAGTGAGGCAAGGACAAGTGACTCCAGAGATGTACAAAAAGAACGCTTATTAGTACTCACAAATTCTGGAACAGAGAGGGGTTGCACGCCTCATGGGTTCACATGGGAAAACACGTCAGAAACATAGGCTCAACCAAGCAAGCACAGAGCAAAAAGTTATGGTGGACCTGGGGAATATGCCTTCTGTTGTTACAGGTAGAGCTGGAGTGGTTGGTCGAGCAGGAGTGAGGGTTGGCAACTTTTTATTCTACTGTCACAGGGGTGTGACCCAGGTAGGATGCAGGGAGGAGAGGGAGAAGTGGTTTATCTTGTATAAGCAGGTAGCAGGGATGGTCCTGGTGGGACCTAACGACAGGGTCTAATATGCTGAGGCATTATGACAGTGCAAAAACCCCTTATGTTACTTCTGACCTCCGAGTGCTGAGGCAGCTTGTCAGTAAGAAAAGTCCCTATTTTATTTTAATTCACTGCAGAGTGATTGCTACAAAGATCTTATGAACTGCCCAAGTACTTAATGTTCCAAATTTCTGTCTCTCTGCCTTCCCACTACAGTATTTTTACTTGTTTTAACCAAATTGTCTAACTTTTATGTATTTTGAACTATAAAAAGTTGATAAGAAAGATACAGGGAAATGGTAGAGATGATTAAAAAACCAACCAACCAAACAACTAGAAAAACTGAGGACATGGAAGGTTAGTCTCTATGCAGAAGTTGGGCCTTTCAAACTATTCTGCTTTGAGACAGTGGGAGAAAAGAATAAATTTCCTAAAGTTTGTACACATTTTATGATGTAAATGGGCATCTGTAATCACTACTGTCAAACATTTTAGCCTCAAGTGTTCCCTGGGTAATACCTTCATGGCTCTTTAGGTGAGTCGCTCCCCCAGTGTCTGTTCGTGTAGCGTTTAAGCACTGGCGCCTTGTAGGAAATTGTGTCCCTGCCCTTCTGGAATTCAGGCCTCAAGTTTACTTCTTGATACTTTATCCCCACATCCCTTTTGTGTGTTAAGACTATAAAATAAATGCAAAGATCAACAGGGGAATGAAATAAAAAACTGTGATGTTTGGGCTATTTGGGGTTTACTTTGGAATAAAACAATAGTTGTATGATGTTTAACATTAAGCTCAATAAAGCCTGCTGTCTAGAAAAAGGTAATTATAAAACTTTTTTAGGTTAGTGTTGAGGCTAAAAGTGAAAAAAAAAAAATACTTGATATTATACTTCTTGGTTATAAGAGAGAAGTAAAGAGGAAAACGTGGAGGGGAACAAAAGACCAAGAAATAAGGATTTGGAGATAAGGAGAAACATTTCAGTAGACCAGAGAGGAAGTTGTTCAAAGAAAACATCTATATTTCCAGCCATGAAATTCTACGGATTCTGTTTTCTTCTGTTTTTCCATTTGGAGAACAAAAAGGAGGAGGAGGAGGAAGAAAAGAAGCTGACAAATGAGACCACAGTCAGACAAATGAGTGATGAATGAACCTAATGCCAAGCCAATGAATTCGGGGGAGGGGTTTATGAAGGCTAGGTCAGAATTTCTGGAGGGCATCTAGAGTTCAAGGAACACAAAGATGCTGCCTTTCTTGATGCACTACAGTGGATTCTTTAAAGAGGAAGTCCAATCAAATAGTGAAGCAGATTTCTAGTTCTAAAGGGTTGAGGAATGAGTTGGCACAAAGAAACTGGATCTAGTTAGTCTAGAATATTTCTAAAGGAACAAATCCACTCACAAAGAGCACACATATGATTAAAAAGTATGCTGTTTTTATGAATCTACATCCTTTACCCTACCTGCCTGCCTGCGTTGCCTGTCTCCCTCTTTCCCTTCCTCCCTTCCTTCCTTTTATTGTTCTTTCCTTCTCATTCCCTGTTCCTTCAGTCTCATAAAAATAACGTGTAGCTTGTTAAATTATTCAGCTGCACTCAGAACAGGACTGAGCAAGTTCTATCAAAGACAATGGTAATTTAATCGTGTCCCCAGTCAACACAGATGATATGAAACAACAAAAGATATGAAAAGACAGTTCTCTGAAGAGGAAATACAAATGGCCAAGAAACACATGAAAAAACGTTCAGCTTCACTAGCTATTAGAGAGATGCAAATTAAGACCACAATGACATACCATCTCACAGCGATTAGAATGGCTGCCATTAAACAAACAGGAAACTACAAATGCTGGAGGGGATGTGGAGAAATTGGGACTCTTATTCATCGTTGGTGGGACTGTATAATGGTTCAGCCACTCTGGAAGTCAGTCTGGCAGTTCCTTAGAAAACTAGAAATAGAGTTACCATTCGATCCAGCGATTGCACTTCTCGGTATATACCCGGAAGATTGTAAAGCAGTGACACGAACAGATACCTGCACGCCAATGTTCATAGCAGCATTATTCACAATTGCCAAGAGATGGAAACAACCCAAATGTCCTTCAACAGATAAGTGGATAAATAAAATGTGGTATATACACACGATGGAATACTACGCGGCAGTAAGAAGGAACGATCTCGTGAAACATATGACAACATGGATGAACCTTGAAGACATAATGCTGAGTGAAATAAGCCAGGCACAAAAAGAGAAATATTATATGCTACCACTAATGTGAACTTTGAAAAATGTAAAACAAATGGTTTATAATGTAGAATGTAGGGGAACTAGCAATAGAGAGCAATTAAGGAAGGGGGAACAATAATCCAAGAGGAACAGATAAGCTATTTAACGTTCTGGGGATGCCCAGGAATGACTATGGTCTGTTAATTTCTGATGGATATAGTAGGAACAAGTTCACAGAAATGTTGCTATTTAGGTAACTTTCTTGGGGTAAAGTAGGAACATGTTGGAAGTTAAGCAGTTATCTTAGGTTAGTTGTCTTTTTCTTACTCCCTTGTTATGGTCTCTTTGAAATGTTCTTTTATTGTATGTTTGTTTTCTTTTTAACTTTTTTTTCATACACTTGATTTAAAAAAGAAGGGAAAGTTAAAAAAAAAAAAAAAAGAAAAACAAGGAAAAAAAAAAGATGTAGTGCCCCCTTGAGGAGCCTGTGGAGAATGCAGGGGTATTGGCCTACCCCACCTCCATGGTTGCTAACATGACCACAGACATAGGGGACTGGTGGTTTGATGGGTTGAGCCCTCTACCATAGGTTTTACCCTTGGGAAGACGGTTGCTGCAAAGGAGCGGCTAGGCCTCCCTATGGTTGTGCCTAAGAGCCTCCTCCCGAATGCCTCTTTGTTGCTCAGATGTGGCCCTCTCTCTCTGGCTAAGCCAACTTGAAAGGTGAAATCACTGCCCTCCCCCCTATGTGGGATCAGACACCCAGGGGAGTGAATCTCCCTGGCAACGTGGAATATGACTCCCGGGGAGGAATGTAGACCTGGCATCGTGGGACGGAGAACATCTTCTTGGCCAAAAGGGGGATGTGAAAGGAAATGAAATAAGCTTCAGTGGCAGAGAGATTCCAAAAGGAGCCGAGAGGTCACTCTGGTGGGCACTCTTACGCACACTTTAGACAACCCTTTTTAGGTTCTAAAGAATTGGGGTAGCTGGTGGTGGATACCTGAAACTATCAAACTACAACCCAGAACCCATGAATCTCGAAGACAGTTGTATAAAAATGTAGCTTATGAGGGGTGACAATGGGATTGGGAAAGCCATAAGGACCACACTCCACTTTGTCTAGTTTATGGATGGATGAGTAGAAAAATAGGGGAAGGAAACAAACAGACAAAGGTACCCAGTGTTCTTTTTTACTTCAATTGCTCTTTTTCATTCTAATTATTATTCTTGTTATTTTTGTGTTTGTGCTAATGAAGGTGTCAGGGATTGATTTAGGTGATGAATGTACAACTATGTAATGGTACTGTAAACAATCGAAAGTACAATTTGTTTTGTATGACTGCGTGGTATGTGAATATATCTCAATAAAATGAAGTTAAAAATAAAAAATAACACGTGTAGCTTGTTAAATTATTCAGCTGCACTCAGAACAGGACTGAGCAAGTTCTATCAAAGACAATGGTAATTTAATCGTGTCCCCAGTCAACGCAGACGATATTAAGAAAGAAAAAGACATTCCTGAAGTATTTCAAACTCTCAGTTTATTCCCCATCACTGCTGGTTCCTAACCCAACACCATGCAGAATAGTGGCTCTTAGGGACATGCTGCCTGCCTCATAGTGCCAGGATTTTCATCTGAACTGGTGTCCCACATCAGCTCAGCTGCAGCCTATCCTGGTGATGGTCATTTTTAAGTAAACTAACCCTTATAAATCCCTTTCCTCCCCTGCCCCAGACTCATCAGTTCTCACAACTAGAACCTTCAAAATGCACCTCTGGAAGATATCCTAGATACCATTTGATGTTAAAAAAAATAAAGAAATAAATGGACTTTGCATCATTGGAATGTAAGGAAGTTTATCTCAATTTGGCAATCAGTTTGAGAAATAAAGGAGCATATTATTTTTAGGTCAAATTACCTGAAATAATTGACACAGTCCCAATGAATGTGGTCCATGTCCTGGAGCAGAGATCCTTTAGAGCTGGGAAGAAAGCTGCTTTGATGAGAAAGTAGTTAAGAATTCATACCTGTTTTTTCTCTTCAGTTAGGTGGAATGATTTCTGTTCCTTCTCTGTCTCTCACTGGATCGTTGTGCTTGTATTTCACCCCTCCAGTGTCCTGGGGCTTCCTTCAAACACCAGATAATTACAAATAAAGACCACAAACAACTGATCTAACCTATTTAGAGTAATATGAAACTGAAAGCACTGATTTTAAGGGAGTGCGTCAACAGCCATACAAGGAATTGCCTGAAGTGTGCTGGTGGGAGGGTACATGGGTTTCACATAATTTCACCACTAGAACCCTCAAAATGGGCTTTTTTGAAGAGATCCTAGATACATTTGTGCTTTTATTTTTTTAGAAAAGGTCTTTGGGTCATTGGGATGTAATGAAATTTTTCTCAGCTTTGGCAGTTAGTTTGAGAAACAATGGAGCACATTATTTTTTTAGATCAAATTTCCTGAAATTGACGCAGTCACAATGAGCGTGGTTAGTCATTTACCAATGGAGCAAGTGAGGAAAAGGACATGCCTTACACACTTAGCAATGCCCAGCACCCAGTCCTGGACTTGGCACTTACTACCCCATATACACCTAGGTGGGGAGCTCCTGAGCCCTGCACCTTGTTACAGACTTGATGCTGACTTCTTTACAGCTCATAACAAATATTTTCTCATGATTCATAGAAACAAGAACACAGAAAGATTTAATCACTTGTCCAAAATTACAGCACTGTAAGTCATCTAAATCCAAGCAGTTTTCAGCCAAAAACTCTTGTTGAACCACTTCATACACTGCCTCTCTGCTTGCTAAGTTAATAATAATAAAAGGTTCACTTTTATTTGTTGCTTGTTTTCCTAAGAGTTGCCTGTGTTTCATTTCTAATTCTATTCTGACTACAATCATGCAAAATAAGTGATATTGTCTCTATTTTACAGTGAATACAAGGAGGCTGAAGGAGAGTAAGCAAAATGCCTGCTCCAATTCACTGGGCAAATCACAGTTTATGATGCAAATATTAAATTTTTGTTTAACTTTAAACTCGGTGCTGTTTCTCCCCTCACTGTTGTTGTCAGGAAGCAAGGAGGACAGAAAAAAGAAGGGGGAAATTTACATGGGCTCTATTGATCCACTATACCAGATTTACATGTGGAAATCAGTATCTGAAATTTGACAGATAGATTCTCCCTTTACTTTTTCCTTTTTACCATTACCTTTAAAAAATGTCTGAATACAAGTATTGGCACAAAGCAAAAGCAAGGTCTAGGACGGAGGGAAAGAGGTGAATTCCTGAGGCTTTCTACCTAGTAGGCTGCTTTTGCAATAGGAAATGCAAATTGTGTGTTTTAGAAGTTACAAAGGTATGGGTTAGGTGTAAAGCCTGATAGCCTAAGATTAAACTGACATAAAAATAAGGTTTACTGTAATAATAAACAAATGAAATTTTTAGTTTATTTTACTTAATCAAATAGGAACTTCAAGTTGTTTTTGAGTCTTAATGATTGAATTCCTTGAGAAATCATACTTAATTTTGTTTGAAAGATGCTTGTAGATGAAAGACAATGGGCAATTTAAAAAATAATATTCTTTTAATATGGAATAAATGTCATCTAAACAAACAAACAAAAAAATGTCTGAATAACTAGCACTTTAAATTGCATTGGAAACTGTGATGTATCTGGGTCTTTCAGTAGATTTAAACACCCCAGGTTCTTGTTACCTATGGGTCTTTGCATCAGCAATTTTCCTCACTGAGAACTTGATTCCCCCAGATCCTGACAAATTTGGTTCCTTCTCATCCTTCAGGTCTCAGCGAAATGGAATCTTCTCAGAAAGGTCTGCCACAATTCCTCTGTCAATTTCCATCACATCACCTAGATTTTTTGTTTTTTTTCTTTTCAGTTAATGTCTATCTGTACCTCAAGTTCATGGGGACAGGATGTATCCCAGCACTTAGAACAGGGGTTGGCACAGAGCAGATGCCCAGTGATTATTATTGTATGTGGCTAAATATAAAGTCATGGTGAATATCATACTAACCCCCCCTTTTGCCAATTTGAATATATAAACTTTTTTAAACATAGAAGAAATAGTAAAATGTCTATGGAACACATTTAACTTTTTAACTTACTCACTGCTATATGTTGAATTGCAGGCCCCCAAAATATATGTTTAAGTTCTAAGCCTCTGTATTTCAGAATGACAGTATTTCGAAATAGGGTCCTTGCAGATGGAATTAGTGATTTAAGATGGAGTAGGGTGGGCCCTTTATTCAGTCTAACTGGTGACCTTATAAGAAGGGGAAAAGCGACACAGACACATGGGGGGAGAATGCCACATAACAATGGGGGCAGAGATTGAAGTGTTACAGCTGCAAGACAAGGAATGCCAGGGACTGCCAGGAAAACACTAGAAGCTAGGAAGAGGCAAGGAAGGATTTCCCCTACAATTTCAGAGGGGGCACAATCTTGTCCACACCTCAATTTCAGACTTCTAGCCCCTAGAACTGCGAGAGAATAAATTTCTGTTCTTTTAAGTCACCAGGTTTCTGTACTTTGTTATGGTAGCCCTAGGAAACCAAGACACATAGATTTAAAATTAAATGTTACATTTATGTAATGTATATATACTGGATTTTCTTACATTTTATAAAATAGTTTATTCAAGTGCTTCACATCCTTTAAAATGGTGACTTCCTCATTATTAAAGCTACTTTAAAGTCATTTAACTTATTTTTTTTCAGAGCACATCATCCTTTTGTCAAGATTATTTGAGACAGAACTTTTTGCATCTTGGTATAATGCTGGAAAATTTATTCTAAATAACAGTTACTTGTTTATACAACAATAGTAGAATTATTTATTCATTTGTCCTATCAGCATAGGTTTGTATACTGTTTTTTTTTATTTTGAAATAAATTCAAAGTTACATGAATAGTTGCAAAAACAACATAGCCCCATACACAGAATTCCATCATACCCTGACCCCCCTCCCCCGACAGCTCAATCCGCCAACTTTAAAATGCTGTCACATCGCTGTTTCTTTCCCTCCCTCCCTCCCTCCCTATCTATCATCCATCATCTATTGCTCTGTCTTCTGAACATATGAGAGTTAGCTGCACACATCCTTGAACATACACTATAATTCACGTATGTACTTCCCATGAACAAGAACATTCTTTTATGTAATTCCATTAAGCACAGCTAAGAAGTATAAAAGATTCAACAATGATATAATGCTTACATTCTATATTTCCTTTTCCTTATGTCTCAACTGTGTCCCTTCAAACCACGTGTCCTCCACCCTCCAATCCCATCCAAGTTCATCCTTGTCATTCAATTGTTGTCTAGTTAGACTGTCTTTTTTTTTTTTCCTTTTTTCAGCTGTGGAAACATATACAGCGTAAATCTTCCCATTCCACCCCCTCCCTAGCCTTTCATTAGTGGGATTAATCACATTTAGAATGATGTTATGCTCTTTCCCACCATCCATCACTAGAAATTTCCCTTCACCTCAAACAGCAACCCTACACTCCTTTCTTAACTCCCCATTGCCCCTTCCACCATTTCCCTTAACCCAAACTCTACTTTTCATCTCTATGGTTATATTCTCTGATAATTTCTTTGTGTTTACTGCGGGGCTCAAAATTAACCTCTTAAATCCCTATCAATCTTGTTTTTCTTTGATACCACCTTCACTTCAATACGGCATATAAACTATGTTCCTATACTCCTTCATTCCCCCATCTTTATATAGTTGTCTAAAATTGTATACTTTACATTGAGTTCAAAACCACTGATTTGTCCTTAGAGTTTGTGTATTTTTTATCATGTAGGAAGTAAGTAGTGGAGTTATAGTTCAAAAATTATTGACCTCTATTTGTATTCCATTGTGGTTGCAGAATGTTCTTTGAGTATATTCAGTTTTTGTTTTTGTTTTTTTTTTAATTTCTTGAGGCTTGTTTTATGTTCTAGCTTATGGTCCCTTCTACAGAAAGATCTGTGATCACTAGAGAAAAATGAGTGTCCTGGGGATTTGGGATGTCAGGTACTATATATGTCTGCTAAAATTCTCTATATCTCTTTCTCCTTTCTTTGTCTCTCTGTTGGTAGGGCTTCCTTTAGAATCTGAAGTAGGGCAGGTCTTTTATTGGTAAAGTCTCTCAGCATTTGTTTGTCTGTGAAAAATTTAAGCTCTCCCTCAAATCTGAAGGAGAGTTTTGCTGGATAAAGTATTCTTGGCTGGAAATTTTTCTCTCTCAGAATTTTAAATATGTCATGCCACTGCCTTCTCACCTCCATGGTGGCCACTGAGTAGTCACAACTTAGTCTTATGTTGTTTCCTTTGTATGTGGTGAATTGCTTTTCTCTTGCTGCTTTCAGAACTTGCTCCTTCTCTTCAGTATTTGACAGTCTGATCAGAATATGTCTTGGGGTGGGTTTTTTTGGATTTATTCTATTTGGAGTTCGCTGGGCATTTATGCTTTGTGTGTTTACCTTGTGTAGAAGGTTGGGGAAGTTTTCCCCAACAATTTCTTTGAATACTCTTTCTAGACCTTTACCCTTCTCTTCCCCTTCTGGGACACCAATGAGTCTTAAGTTTGAACGTTTTATTTTATCTATCATATCCCCGAGATCCATTTCGATTTTTTTGATTTTTTTTCTCCATTCTTTCTTTCGTTCTTTCATTTTCTGTTCTGTGGACTTCTAGGACACTGAGATGTTGTTCAGCTTCCTCTAGTCTTGTATTGTGAATATCCAGAGTCTTTTTAATTTGGCCAACAGTTTCTTTTATTTCCATAAGATCTTCTATTTTTTTATTTACTCTTGCAATGTCTTCTTTATGCTCTTCTAGGGTCTTCTTTATGGCACTTATATCCTGGGCCATGGTCCTCTTGATGTCCTTTAAATCCTTTGCCATGTTTTCGTTCTTCGATTGTAGTTCTTTCATTAATTGTGTGAGGTACAATGTTTCTTCCAAAATCTTGATTTGTGTGTTTGGAGCTGGATTCTCCATATCATCTGGTTTTATCATATGCATTAAGATTTTCTGTTGTTTTTGGCCTCTTGGCATTTGTTTTGCTTGATAGGGTTCTTTCGAGTTGTAACAAAAAAAAGGATATCAATGTAATTTTTCAGAGACAGTTTGGTGTCATACACTTTCTCTAACTAACCAGCACATGGCATCTGTGAGTCACCTATATCCCTCAAGTCAGTTCTCAACCTTTTTCCCACGGTGTGTGGGGAAATGATTTTTGTGGATTCAGTTGGAGAACTCAGTTTGGGTGTGTTGCTGGAGCCATCTGCCCTGAATGTGGGGAGTGTGTACGGGTGGCCAGGTAGGAAGGGCAGTTCTACTGTTCAAATCTCCTGGGCTCCAGGAGATTGAAGGCTGCCGCAAGAGTCTAAGCCTTCATTTCAGTTCAGCCTCAGACCCTCTCTCTCACTGTCCCACAAACCACCGGACTTGGCGTAGCCTCCCTCGGTTCTCCGAGGAGGTCCCCCTTCCCAGCCGTGATCCTCCAGGAGCACGTCCAAGGGAATGCCGTGCTATGTCACCAGTGTGCGCCATCCCTCAAGGGAAGCCCTGGGCCGCCGGGCTGTGCTGCAGGGCTCTCAGCTCATTTCAGAATACAGAATGTCTGAGGCTGTCTTTACTGCAATGCCTTGCGGGCTGAGAACAGCTGAGGTTTTCTCCACAGAGAGAGAGAGAGGGACAGAAAAACTCCCAGGTTCGCCTGTCAGCCATACATAGTACCCGATTCTCTGGGTTCCCTATCCTGAGACAGATATGTCTCCCGATTCTCCCAAGGTCAGTTGTCACCAAAAGCCTCTGTCTGCTTGTTGAGGATTTGCTGTCTGTATTGAGCAGTTAATATTAAAACCTCACTTGGAGCTGGGCTGAGAGAGTGCACGGCACGGCTTCCGTGAGGGAGGGGCTCTCGGCTCTAGGTTCTCGGCTCTCAGCGCGGGTCCGCAGTTTTAGTTACAGATTTTATGCTGTGATCTCGGGCATTTCTCCCAATTCAGGTCAGTGGATGTTGAGTGTACAGTCACATTTGTCTCCCTGCTGTTATTCCAGGTTATTTACTGGTTTTTTGTTCATTTATGAATTGTTCTGGGGGAGACTAAGTCTTCCACTTCTTTCTATGCCGCCATCTTCCCAGAATCGTATATTGTTTTTTAAAGGAATCTTTAAAAGTCTCTTTTTTAGAAGTTTGAAAATGCTTAATTACCTTTTTTGATAATACTTTATTTTAATACATATTTCTAGGGATTCCCAGATTGTGTTTTTCTTATCCACAGAAGCAAATATAGACTATTTTTATAATGAAGAGCTCACCATTTTCCTCAAATCAATTTTTTCCTGTTCTAAGCAATCATTGAAATCAATTATTTTACATCTACATTTCTATATTAATATTTTCTAAAATTTTCCATTTACTGCTGGTGCATATTAAAGCTCATCTACCATTTTTCTTTCTACTTAAGAAGTCTCAGGAATGTTTCTGGCATTTTTTTCCTCCTGAAAACCTGGGTGTTTCTCAAATTACATTGCATGAAAATAGGCATCACTAAAATAGTTTAGCCAGTTCATTAAACAAAGAAGCAAACAAAATCAAAACCAAAAAACCCTTGGTGCTTGGGTCTGTATTCAGAGTTGCCACAATATATTACTTAAAACGTCAATTTTTCATCAGAAAATTATGGGACATGCCAAGAAACAGGAAAGTGTGATCCACATACAGGAAAGAAAGCAGGTAACATAAAATGTCACTGAAAGGGTCCAGACATTGCATTTAACAGTCAAAGGCTTCAAAGGAGCCATTATAAATATGTTCAAAGAACTGAATTAAACCACACTTAAAGAAGTAGAGGAAGCTATGATGACAATGTCTCATTAAAATGAGACTACCAAAAAAGGAAACAAACTATGAAAAACAAATGGAATTTCTGGAGTAGAAAAGTACAATAACCAAAATGAAATACTCCTAGAGGGGTTCAACAGTAGATTTGAACTTGGAGAAGAAAGATTTAGAGAACTTTAAGAAAGGTTAATAGAGATTATGCAGTCTGAACAACAGTGAGAAAAAGGAATGGAGAAAAATGAAACTGCAACTCAGAGAAATGTGGGACACCATTAAGTTCACCAATTTATATGTGGTGGAAGTACCAGAAGGAGAAGAGAAAGCAAGGAGAAGAAAAAATATCTGGAGAAATATTTCAATTCCTGAAAGCTTTCCAAATTTGATGGAAAACATTAAACTATACATCCAAGAAGTTCAAGCAAGAATTTCCACGTAGGATAAATGCAAAGATATCCATACCCAGATACATCGTAACAAAAATGCTGAAAGCCAAAGAAAGAGAATATCTATAAAGCAGTAAGGGAAAATGACTCTTCACCTACAAGGGGCTCCCAGTAACATTAATAACTGACTTCTCATCAGAAACCATGGATGTCAGAAGTCAGTGGGATTACATATTGCAAGAGCTGAAAGAAAAAAAAATAACCAAGAATATTAAACCAGGAAAACAATAATTCAAAATGAAGATGAAATTAATACATTTCTAGATATGCAAACACAGAATTCATTTCTCATAGGCCTGCCTTACAAGAAATACTAAAAGAAATTCTTTAGGCTGAAAGCAAGTGACCCTAGACTATAATAGAAATTCACACAGAAATAGAAAGGGTATCAGTAAGGAAATTATGGAAATATAAAGGACAGTATAATTGTATATTTCTTCTCCTTTCTTCTCTTAACCTACTTAAAAAGCAATTGTATAAAGCAATATGCATAAAATTATATGGTTTGACATATACCTATAACATATAGAAATGTAATATATTTGAAAATAATAGCTATGGTGGTTTGAAGATGTATGTACCACAGAAAAACATATTCTTAAATCTAATCCATTTCTGTGGCTGTGAACCCACTGTAAGGAAGAGATTAAATGAGGTTACTTTAGTTAAGAAGATGGAGCCCACCTCAATAAGGATGAGTCTTAATCTTATTACCGGAGTCTTTTAAAAGCAGAGTTTTTCCAATAAGTAGAGAAAAAGCTACAGGATGTAAGAAACTGAAATCAATGAAATGCAGAAAAGAACTGGGAGGCCTGGAGAGGTGTCATGTGCCTTGCCATGTGACAAAATAAGGACCAAGAATTGCCAGCCACCACCTTCAGTCTTCAGAGAGAAACCATTGCCTTGATGATGCCTTGATTTGGACTTTGTTTTAGCCTCAAAATTGTAAGCAAATAAATTTCCATTATTTAGCCCAACAGATTTCATGTATTTGCTTGAGCAACCTAGGAAATAGCACAAAGAAGTGGGCAGGAGCAGAGATGTATTGTTCACATGACATCATTCCTACAATATCAAGCGATAGGTCAATACATGTTGTATGAGAGTAATTTGATTATACAATTATGTGCTTCAATACAACCTAGTTGTAATTTTTAAATATTTCTGTCAACTTTTTAATTTGAAATCCTATCAGACTTACACTCAAAAGTTGCAAAATAGTACAAAGAATTCCTATATAATCTTCCCTGAAATTCTTCAAACGTCAGTATTGTACCACATTTCCCTCTCTTTCTGTCTTTCTGTAGCAACAATTTGAGGGTTAGTTACAGACATATGCCTCTTTGCCCTAAATGACTCAGTGTTAATTTCCTTTAAAAAAGATATTCTCTTTCATAACTACATTTACATTTATGTAAAGTACTTTTTAGGTGCTATGCTTTGTTTTGTTTTTGTGAAAAGTCTGTAATTCCTCCCCTCCCCAATTGTGAGGGAAGATTGCTATATATTTTTTTTAATTTTATTTTGAAATAAATTCAAAGTTATAGGAACAGTTGCAAAAACAATACAAACCCCATGCACACAACTCCAGCATTCCCTGACCCGCCTCCCCTAGTACCCCAATCCACTAACTTTAACATGTTGTCACACCGCTATTTCTGTCCCTCCCTCCTTCCCTCCCTCCCTCTTTCCATATCTATCATCCATCATTTATTGCTCTGTCTTCTGAACATATGAGAGCTAGCTGCACACATCCTTGAACAAACACTATAATTCACATATACAATTCCCATGAAGAAGAACATTCTTTTATGCAATCCCATTAAGCACAGCTAAGAAGTACAAGAGAAATTAACAGACCATAGTCATTCCTGGGCATCCCCAGAACGTTAAATAGCGTTCTGAACGTTAAATAATTTCTGATGGATATAGTAGGAGCAAGTTCACAGAAATGTTGCTATATTAGGTAACTTTCTTGGGGTAAAGTAGGAACATGTTGGAAGTTAAGCAGTTATCTTAGGTTAACTGTCTTTTTCTTACTCCCTTGTTATGGTCTCTTTGAAATGTTCTTTTATTGTATGTTTGTTTTCTTTTTAACTTTTTTTTCATACAGTTGATTTAAAAAAGAAGGGGAAGTTAAAAAAAAAAAAAGAAAAAAGAAAAACAAGGAAAAAAAAAAGATGTAGTGCCCCCTTGAGGAGCCTGTGGAGAATGCAGGGGTATTCGCCTACCCCACCGCCATGGTTGCTAACATGACCTCAGACATAGGGGACTGGTGATTCGATGGGTTGAGCCTTCTACCACAGGTTTTACCCTTGGGAAGACGGTTGCTGCAAAGGAGAGGCTAGGCCTCCCTATGGTTGTGCCTAAGAGCCTCCTCCCGAATGCCTCTTTGTTGCTCAGATGTGGCCCTGTCTCTCTAGCTAAGCCAACTTGAAAGGTGAAATCACTACCCTCCCCCCTACGTGGGATCAGACACCCAGGGGAGTGAATCTCCCTGGCAACGTGGAATACGACTCCCGGGGAAGGATGTAGACCTGGCATCGTGGGACGGAGAACATCTTCTTGACCAAAAGGGGGATGTGAAAGGAAATGAAATAAGCTTCAGTGGCAGAGAGATTCCAAAAGGAGCCGAGAGGTCACTCTGGTGGGCACTCTTACGCACACTTTAGACAACCCTTTTTAGGTTCTAAAGAATTGGGGTAGCTGGTGGTGGATACCTGAAACTATCAAACTACAACCCAGAACCCATGAATCTCGAAGACAGTTGTATAAAAATGTAGCTTATGAGGGGTGACAATGGGATTGGGAAAGCCATAAGGACCACACTCCACTTTGTCTAGTTTATGGATGGATGAGTAGAAAAATAGGGGAAGGAAACAAACAGACAAAGGTACCCAGTGTTCTTTTTTACTTCAATTGCTCTTTTTCACTCTAATTACTATTCTTGTTATTTTTGTGTGTATGCTAATGAAGGTGTCAGGGATTGATTTGGGTGATCAATGTACCACTATGTAATGGTACTGTAAACAATCGAAAGTACGATTTGTTTTGTATGACTGCGTGGTATGTGAATATATCTCAATAAAATGAAGATTAAAAAAAAAAAAAAAAAGACTAAACCAGGATGGATTGTAATAGATGGTGGTGATGGGAGCACAACATTGTGAATGCAATAACACCACTGAATTGTATCCTTGAAAAAAAAAAAAAAAAGAAGTACAAGAGAATCAACAATGATACAAAGCTTACATTCTAAATTTCCTTTTGCTTATGTCTCAGCTGTGTCCCTTTGAGCCTCCTGCCCTCCATCTTCAGATCCCATCCAGGGTCATCCTTGGCATTCAATCGTCATCTATTTAGACTGTCTTTTTTTTTTTTTTCCTCAATTGCGGAAACATATACAGCCTAAATCTTCCCATTCCACCCCCTCCCTAGCCTTCCATTAGTGGGATTAATCACATTTAGATGTTGTAATGCTATCACCTTCCCACCATCCATTACTAGAAATTTCCCTTCACCTCAAACAACAACCCTACACTCATTTCTTAACTCCCCATTGCCCCTTCCCCCATTTCTCTTAATCCATACTCTACTTTTCATTCCTATGGTCATATTCTTGGATAATTTCTTTGTGTCTACTGTGGGGCTTAAAATTAAACTTTTAAATCTGTAACAATCTTGTGTTTCTTTGATACCAACTTAATTTCAATAGAATACATAAACTATGTACCTATACTCTTCCATTCCCCCACCTTTATATAGTTCTTGTCAAAAATTACATATTTTACATTGAATTCAAAACCACTGAATTGTCATTAGAGTTTGTGTATTTTGTATCATGTAGAAAGTAAATAGTGGCGTTACAATTCAAAAATTATTGACTTCTATTTGTATTCCATTGTGGTCAGAGATTGTGCTTTGAATATGTTTTGTTTTGTTTTGTTTTGTTTTAATTTATTGAGTCTTGTTTTATGTCCCAGCATATGTTCAGTTCTGGAGAAAGATCCATGATCACTAGAGAAAAATAAGTGTCCTGGTGATTTGGGATGTAAAGTTCTATATATGTCTGTTAAAACTCTATCTCTTTGCCCTTTGTTTTTCTGTTGGTAGGGGTCCCTCTAGTATCTGAAGTAGGGGTGGTCTTTTATTGGCAAACTCTCTCAGCATTTGTCTGTGAAAAATTTAAGCTCTCCCTCAAATTTGAAGGAGTGTTTTGTTGGATAAAGTATTTTTGGTTGGAAATTTTTCTCTCTCAGAATTTTAAATATGTCATGCCACTGCCTTCTCGCCTCCATGGTGGCCACTGAGTAGTCACAACTTAGTCTTATGTTGTTTCCTTTGTATGCGGTGAATTGCTTTTCTCTTGCTGCTTTCAGAATTTGCTCCTTCTCTTCAGTATTTGACAGTCTGATCAGAATATGTCTCAGAGTGGGTTTTTTTGGATTTATTCTATTTGGAGTTCGCTGGGCATTTATGCTTTGTGTATTTATATTGTGTAGAAGGTTGGGAAAGTTTTCCCCAACAATTTCTTTGAATACTCTTTCTAGACCTTTACCCTTCTCTTCCCCTTCTGGGACACCAATGAGTCTTAGATTTGAATGTTTTATTTTATCTATCATATCCCTGAGATCCTTTTCGAATTTTCAATTTTTTTCTCCATTTTTTCTTTTGTTCTTTCATTTTCTGTTCTGTGGACATTTAGGACACTGAGTCGTTGTTCAACTTCCTCTAATCTTGTATTATGAGTACACAGAGTCTTTTTAATTTGGCCAACAATTTCTTTTATTTCCATAAGATATTCTATTTTTTTATTTAATCTTGCAATTTCTTCTTTATGCTCTTCTAGGGACTTCTTTATGTCCCTTTTATCCTGTTCCATGGTCTTCTTCATGTCTTTTATATCCTGTGCCACGTTTTCATTCCTTGATTGTAGTTGTTTGATTAATTGTGCCAAGTACTGTGTCTCTTCTGATATTGTGATTTAGGTATTTGGGATTGGGTTCTCCATATCGTCTGGTTTTATCATATGCATTAAGATTTTCTGTTGTTTTTGGCCTCTTGGCATTTGCTGTGCTTGATAGGGTTCTTTCAAGTTGTTAAAAAAAAATACAATGTAATTTTTCAGACATACAAGTTGGTGTCATACACTTTCTCCAACTAACCAGCAGATGGCGTCTGCGAGTCACCTATACCCCTCAAGTCAGTTCTCCCCAACTGTTTCTCTGTAGTGTGTGGGGAAATGATTTTTGTGGGGTTCAGTTGGTGAACTCAGTTTGGGTTTGTTGTTGAAGCTGTCTGCCCTGAATGTGGGGCGTATGTCTGGGAGGTCAGGGAAGTAGGGGACCTTTAATATTCAAACCTCCCAGGTCTTCCCAGAGATTCAAAGCTGTTGCAAGAGTCTAAGCCTTCATTTCAGTTTTGCCCCAGATTTTCTCTGTCGCTGACCCACAAACCACTTGCATCGACGTAGCGTCCCTGGGTTTTCCAAGCGGGTCCCCCCTTCTCAGCTGTGATCTTCCAGGACTTCTGCTGATGGAAGGCTGTGCTATGTCACTAGTGTGCATCATCCCTCAAGGGAAGCCCCGGGCCACCGGGCCATGCAGGGGCACTCTCTGCTTGATGCAAAGATTAGCCTATAATTCTTGACTGAATGAAAGGCAGGTAGTAGAGCTGGGCCCCACCCCTTTCCTCTTAGAGAAGATAGATGCCTTAGGAAGAGGTCATTAGCATTTTGATGGTCTCTCTCTGCCTGTGCTATACCCTTGTCTTGGTCACAGAACTGGGAACTGAAAACGGCTGAGGCTTTCTTCACTAAGTCGAAAAAGGAACAGAGCTAGTCTGAGGCGACCCTCTGGCTCTCCAAGGTCAGTCGTCATCCAAAGCCTCTGTTTGCTTGCTGGGGATTCATACCTCGTAGTGAGCAGTTCACACTCGATAATTAAAATCCCAGTTGGAGCTTCTCTGGCACCACAAGGCTTTGTAGCTTGGGCTGTGGGGGAGGGGTCTCCCGATTTGGATCTGCGGTTTTTACTTACAGATTTTATGCTGTGATCTTGGGCATTCCTCCCAATTCAGGTTAGTGTGTGATGAGTGGATGGTCATGTTTGTCCCCCTGAAGTTATTCCGGATTATTTACTAGTTGTTTCTGATTTTCTTCAGTTGTTCCAGGGGGACTACTTAGCTTCCACTCCTCTCTATGCCACCATCTTAGATCCTCCCCGGGAACACTGATATTTAACAGACATTTTAGAACTTTCATTGCAAAATAAAATGGGCATGCAACTGTAAAAGTTGGTATTTGGTACCTTTTATTTTATATGCCTACGTACTAAATTGTGACATGACAGATGTTTGAGTGAGGGCTTATGGAATCCTATGTTGTTATTCTTTAGGCTCCGTAAAGTGAGGAATTAGTGTCACTCTATGTTGGGACTACTTAGGTCTATATTTGTCCCTGAGCCAATGAACAATACTCCAAGTTTTAAAATTGTTCAAACTATTATGAGATCTTGGATAGTCTATTCCAGAAATAGTTTACATATAATGTTTAGTTAATAACCTTTTATCAGCAGAACAGACATTAATTATCAGAAAAGATTTTAAAGCTAGATGAATGTATCAAGGACACTCAAAATGTGTTGCAGTCTACATAGAGTATAAAAAGCCTTGAATTTACTTGGATTCCATGTAAATAAAATACAAAGCCAAAAGCTCTTTGCCAGTATTCTGAAGAACAGTCTCTGTTATTTTGAATTAGTAGTTTGCAAGTACTACTTTTTTAAAAATGAGGGTTGCTCTAGCAAGACTGACTTGGCAAAGTCCTCTCTGGCATGCCCCTCCCCCCAGAATTTGACTTCTAGGCAAAAGCAGCTTGAGACAATGACAGTAGTATAAAAATCCACAGAGGCAGTCCTTCTGGGGCAAAGGCCTGCCAGCCCCAAACAACAGGAAGAGGGAGGTATGTCTCCTGGGAAACAGAGGGGGCAAAAAACGTGGTAAACAGGGGACCTCTAAAACAACTAATAAGCAAAAGCCCAGGACAAGACAGAGGCCCAGAAAGACAGGGAAATTCCTGGATACTGCATTTGCCTTGGGGAGACCTTCGTGATAGAAGGGCTGAAACTCAAGAAAATCTCTGTCTTATCACCAGCTGGTTAAAAAGTCAAGAAATAGAGATCTCAGGGAATAAATCCCAGAGTTAACCTTTTAAAATACTAAGATGTACAGTGTGCGACAAGAGTACATGGCAAACAAAGAAATGGAAAATGATTGGCCATCTAAAGGAAAAGGATAATATACAGAAAACACCAAAGAAGAGGACCAGAATGTGGCCATACCAAACACAGTCTTAAAAAAAGATCTTAATGCTCAAGGAGAATGTTGCAGGCCAAGAGGGCCATGCCAGTCCAATGGCCAAAGACGATGACGAGCATTTTCTGATACATGAACTCTTATTCAGGGCATACTTAGAGGGTGAGAAGTCATGGAGAGATCATGACAGCTCTCTCAGGCCAGGCAGGCATTGTGTTTGCAGGGAAGATGACCCAGCAATGCAAAGAAGATAGAAGGCCTTTCATAAGGGTTTAAGACAAAGACATTCCTAAGGGTGGGGGGAGCATAGATTCAGGAACAGGTCACTTTGACCTGGGGAGTGGTAGAGAAAGGACTAGAATAGCACTTCAACAATTACATTTTGCTCTTTTTGTGAGACTAAGAGCCTCTCACCTCCTGCCTGCTTCCCATAAAGTTACATTTTAAGGTCAATTTACCCTTTTCCTCTTTACTGGCTTAGAAAGACAATAGGTTAAACATTTAGCTGCCTAGGTCATGCAGACTGCTGTGCATCAAAGTTCTGCAGGCCTGTTTTGCTCAGGCCACGGGTTCCCACAATCCACCCCTGCACAACAGTTTGCACTGACCATAGGACAGACTTTACATCTATAATTCACAATACAGTAAACAACATAGTAATAATACACTGATTGTCCTAGTTTGCTAATGCTGCAGAATGCAAAACACCAGAGATGGATTGGCTTTTATAAAACGGGGATTTATTTCGCTACACAGTTACAGTCTTAAGGCCACAAAGCGTCCAAGGCAACACATCAGCAATCGGGTACCCTCACCGGAGGATGGCCAATGGCCTCCGGAAAACCTCTGTTAGCTAGGAAGGCAGCTGGCATCTGCTCCAAAGCTCCGGCCTCAAAACGGCTTTCTCCCAGGACGTTCCTCTCCAGCAAGCTTGCTTCTCTTCAAAACATCACTCCCAGCTGCACTCTCTTTCCTCTTTGAGTCAGCTCATTTATATAGCTCCACCGATCAAGGCCCACCCCGAATGGGTGGGGCCAAGCCTCCATGGGAACATCTCATCAAAATTATTTCCCACAGCTGGGTGGGGCACACTCCAAGCAAATCTAACCAACACCAAAACTTCTGCCCCACACAAGACCACAAAGATAATGGCATTTGGGGGACACAATACACTCAAACCGGCACACTGATACACAGAGATAATAAACCTATTACAAAGTGGTGCTATGGCCAGGTTAATGAGTTTTACCAGTTAGCACAAGTACTGCCTGGGCTAAACTAGCTAAAGGATGACACTACCAGGCATTTTGCTTTATTCTATATCTAGTTTTTACCATTTTTTCAACCTTGATCACTGAAATACATTTCCCTTTCCACCAACTTTCTGCAACTTTGTATATTCATTCAGGGTTTGTTCCATATCCTCTATTTTTTATTCTGATACAACTAGTCGTTTAGGAAAAAATGACTTCCTTTTCCTTCAATAAAAAAAAAAATCCCTCATACCCTCTACATTCAAGTCATCAAAATAATTCTGGAAATTGTTCTTAAGCATTTCACAATATATTATTACCAATAACATTACACTTGTTAGAAGGCTAAATACTGAAAACATTTTAGTCAATGCATTATTGAAATAGTAACTTTTTTTTAAGAAGAATCAACAACACAAGTAAGAATTAAATTGGATAGTTGAGTGGTTTAACTATATATAAACTGAGTCTTCATAGAAGATAGAAGGGTTCCAGGTGAGGGGGTTTTAAATACCATGTTTTCTCCCCTTGCAGGGAGCCCTTCAGTGTCACATCTACAGTTAGTTGCCTATGTAATTCTAATACTTATGGGCTTAGGATTGTCAACCAGTGTGGCTGCATGGGCCAGAACCAGAGCCAATTGATCTTATTTTCCCCAATTTCTAGTGTCTGCAGCACAGGTAAGGGAGAGTTATTATCATTGCCCCATCGTGGCTTGAAGGCAGCCAGCCCCTTTTTCTGGAGTTAATGCTGACACAGTCCTCGAGTCCACTGTTTCTATCATCCTTTAAGAGTTTAGCCTTATCCATGGTGATGAAGGCATATTTTGTCCCTTTGGACAGAGGAAAGGGGCCAATATAGTTTACTTGCCACCAGGTTACAGGAATCTGGTGTTCTCGGTGCCCAGTCTTCCAGCACAGCCATTCAGCCACTTCATGTGTTGTTGATGTTCGGCTGTGGAATTTCGCTAGGGCATTCGCTTCTATGTTACCTGGTAATGAACTGGTGTTATGGGCAGAGACATGAAAAACGGTTCCCTTACATTTGTGGCAGGCAGTCCAGATGTCTTCCCACTAGATGGTGTCAGTACTGGGCTGGACATTCATGGCTGTCCAGGTAGCAGATTGTCCATGTGCCAATCCATGCAGAGTCAGGTGTATTTCCTTGTCTGTCAACGGTGTGCATGGTAGGAACCACCTCAAGAGGATCAACAGGAAACGGCATGCTGCTTTTTCACATAGGAGGCCAATCCTAAAATTCCATGTATCTCTGTTTTTAAAGAGCTGTTGTCAAAGATGCCATATCGTAGCAGGTAGACTTTTCATTTTGTCAGTGTGCTCACCTGAGCACTGCCCAAGTGGGGCTTATTTATAGTGTTCTGTATTTGCATACCTGTATGAGTATGGTCTTCGGTAAGGTCACTTGGCATCTGAGACAGACCTTCAACACTTGCAACAGAGGATTACAAACTGTGCACAACTGTTCTTTTAAAGTTGGGAGCAGACTCTAATAGGTACACATTTAGCTTGTTGCCATTGCCACAACCCCCCCCCCCCCAAAGCCAATATTGGCACTGGCCACATCCAAATCACAGGGTATATCAGGGTCCACCCCTGTGCCCAGTGTGTTCATTGGTCTTAGGGGTAAGCTGCGTTGGAACAATTGGTGAGTCAGCCAGGAGACCAAAGAGCTGACAGCTGTTGCAGGCATGCATTCTGGAAAGGGAGAATCCATCAGGGATCCCTCATTGGCCCATATCATCCCAGTGGGGAGAGGTAGCTGCCCTGCTGGACAAATACAGACAGGCATTAGAGTATGGGAACACCCTAAAAACTTCAGTGGGGTTGTTAGCTATTTTTTGCAACAGATACCAGGTGTTCCAGTTTGCTAATGCTGCCATTTTGGAAAACACCAGAAATGGATTGGCTTTTATAAAAGGAGTATATTTGGTTACAAAGTTAGAGACTTAAGGCCATAAAGTGTCCAAGGTAAGGCATGAACAAAGGGTACCTTCACTGGAGAAAGCCAATGGCATCCAGAAAACCTCTGTTAGCTGGAAAGGCAGTGGCTGGTGTCTGCTTGCTCCCAGGTTGTGTTTCAAATTGACAGTCTCCATAGTGTTGCTCTTGGGCCATTGTGTCCTCTCTTAGCTGCAGCTCCTCTTCAAGATATTACTCTCAGTTGCTCTAGCATCTGGGTTGTGTGGCTTCTTTTAAAGTACTCCAGTGATCCAATTAAGACCCACCCTGAATGGGAGGGGCAACAACTCCATGGAAATTATCCAATGAAAGTTCTCACCCACAGTTGATTGAGTCACATCTCCATGGAAACACTGAATCAACAGGTTACAAAGTAATCAACACTAGTACATCTAACCCCACAAGATTGCATCAAAGAACATGGCATTTTAGGGGACATAATAAATCTAAACTGGTACATTCGACCCCCTGGATGCCAAAATGGCATGATCTTTCTAAACACAAAATACATTCATCCCATCACAATATCACAAAAACTTAAATCATTTGAGTAAAAATAGCTAAGTATAAGATCCTATCAAAATCAGTCACATGTGTGGTCTTGTCCTAAAGCAAAATTCCCCTCTGGCTGTGGACCTGTGAAACTTAGAACAAGTTATGTACTGCCAATATACAAAGTAGGGACAATCACAGGCTAAACATTCCCATTGCCATAAGGAGAAACTGAAAGGAAAACAGGGTTAACAGGACCAAAACAGTTCCCAAAACCCAAAGGGCAAATTCTATTAGATTTTAGTCTTTGTGTCATTTACAGAATATTGTTGTATCCCTGGGGCTTGAGAGACCAGGAGTCTAACCCTTCCTAAGGGCCTTTGCACAGCCCTTTTCTCTCCAAACGATGGGGTGAGTGCTCCAACATATACACACATTGGGGAGTCCACCTTACTCTCGGCCCCACCCTCCTCAAACATCGGGGTGCCACCCAGACTCTGCCTTTACAAGGCAAACGCTTTCTCCTCTCTGAACAGTGGAGTGGCAGCCAGACTTGCCCCAATCCCCAGGGAATGCGCTCCACCCTCTTTGAGGTCTGGGGTGGCAGCGCTCTTCCTAAGCATCAAGGCAGAAGGCCTGCCCTCGACCTCCAGGGCAACCTCACCCTTTCCATGGGCCTGGGTTGCTCTGCTGTTTTTGCCTGAGATTTCTTGATTCCAGATCTCAATTTCCATGATTCTGTACTTGAAGAATTTTTTCCTTCAATTTGTTCCTTTTCCATTCCCTCTAGTCCAGACTGGCAGTGGCTCTTTCTACATAGATGTTGCAAAAATCTCATTGGCTTGGCATGAAGCACACAGGAGTTGAAACAGTGACACAATAGGACTTGCCACAAATCCTTTCTGGATAACTCCATCTCCAATCCTGGCTTGTACTGAAATGGTGGTCGGGTTCCACCATTTCACGTGGGGCTATAGCTTCTGGGGTCTCAGTTCTTGGAAGCCCAAAACTTTCCAATCAGCTTCTGATTTCTTTGAACCCAAGAGTTTAGTTCTAAGATTATCTCTCTTATCTCACATTTTAGTATAAGCTGCAAGGAGAAGCCAGGCCACACTTTTGATATTTAGTGTAGAAATCTTGTCAGTTAAATATCCCAGCTCATCGTTTTCAAATTTTGCCTTCCATCGAACAAGAGGACTCAATTTTGCCAAATTCCCTGCCACTTTAAAACAAGGATTGCCTTCCTTCCAGTTTGCAATGATGCATTCAACATTTCTCCTCAAGGCCTCATCAGAAGTCTCTCTAGAGTCCATATTTCTACCAACAGTCTCTTCAAAGCACTCTATGCCTTTTCTACTGAGCTCTTCACAATTTTTCCAGAATCTTCCCCTTATCCATTTAAAAAGCTGTTCCAACAAGTTTGGTATTTGCAAGCTCAGCAGCACCCCACTTCTCTGGTATCCAAAATCTGTTCCAGTTTGCTAATGCTGCCGAAATGCAAAACACCAGAAATGGATTGGCTTTTATAAAGGGGGTTTATTTGGCTACAAAGTTACAGTCTTAAGGTCATAAAGTATCCAAGGTAAGGCATCAACAAAGGGTACCTTCACTGGAGAAACGCCACTGGCATCCGGAAAACCTCTGTTAGCTGGGAAGGCACTTGAGCAGCATCTACTTATTCCCAGGTTGTGTTTCAAATTGGCACTCTCCAAAGTGTTGATCTTGGGCCATTCTGTCCTCTCTTAGCTGCAGCTGCTCTTCAAAATGTCACGCTCAGTTGCTCTAGCATCTGGGCTGTGTGGCTCCTTTTAAAGTACTTCATTTGGGCAACTCCGCCATGGAAATTATCCACTGAAACTTCTCATCCACAGTTGATTGAGTCACAGAGTCAATATGTTTCAACCTAAACAACACTACTATGTCTGCCTGCACAAAATTGCATCAAAGAACACAGCACTTGAGGGGGGACATAATTCATACAAACTGGTACGAGGACAACTAAATTTCAACAAAAAGAAAAGAGACCACCAAATAGTGGCAGCCATAGCATGGCCCCTGTTAAGAGACTTCCAGCTGGCTGCTGAGGCAGAAAAAGCGGTGACAGCTACTGTGTACTGCTTAGAGGAGAAAGTAAAAATAGAAAGAGACATGCATCTTGCCCGGGAGGAAATGAAGGACTCCAGGTAGATGATCAGTTAGAGACTCTGGCATGCAGCTTAGCCCAGGTCAGTGGTTGTAAGTTGCCTCAGGCTTCGGTCTGGGGAATTTTAACTATTCTGGGATAGGATCCTAAAGTCTGGGAACCCACAGACTCCTCCGTGGAAAAGGAAGGGGAGGAAGAATGGGAACTTTTTGGCTGTATTAAACAATTGGAAAGATTTTAGTTATGAGCCTATGAGAAAACAAATTTATTTCTGTAACATAACCTAGCTTCCATATGATTTAAAATCAGGAGAAAAATGGCTCTGTGGAAAGAACACTGTATTATAATTAGAGTTCTGAGAAAGGGTAGAAATGGGATGCAATGATATATATTCAATCCTATATTTGCCCTCTCAAAAATATTTCTGTGTTTCTGTTTCTTGTAACTAACTTTCTGTTTGTGCCTTGTCTGCCTGATCAATGTATCTTTTTCATACTTCCAGATGGTAATAACAAATTAACAAAAATTCTTAAAAAGCTCTATCTGAATTGCTTAAAAATTTATAAGCATATATATAAATTGCTACTCCTGGAGTCCCAGACAGAAAAAAAAAAACACCCTGGGCAGCAGGGTTCAGAGTCTTAATTTTGTAATTATTGTAAACAAACCTGGACATTAAAAAGAAATCACCCCTGGAAATTTCCCTGACAGCAGAAGGCTGCCAGAGGTCTGTCTCTGGAAAAGGCAAAGAACTTTTCCAAATGTCCAGGCCACAGCTTTAAGTGAAACAGATCTAGCAAATGGAAATAATTAAAAGAAGTGTGTAGAAATGCCAAAATCCCACTGCCATGATTTAAAACTTTTAAATCCAAGTTCAAGAGGCCAGGCCTCATTCTTTCTGTCTCACCTATCCCTACTCCCAGGGTCTAAGCACCTAAGGCAGCTATGAGGGAAGGGCTGGGTGCAGAGAGATGGGGGAGGTATAGTTTAAGATTACTATTTTTTTTCTTACTGGGCCTGGAGATTAGAAATGGTAGGCATAAAAAAATGCTGTGGAATAGGCCATGTTTTTACAAATCATATTTTAATGTGGTATATGTTTCCCCTATACTGGAATACATTTTAGAATTGATCTACGGAATGCCACATTACACACCACCATAGGGGAATTCCACCTCTGGTGTAGAGTGATCAAAGCTGTCTTAAAGAGGCAGGCAAAATCGGTCCCTGTAAAAATATCCCTGCTTCAGAGGGTCATGGCTATAAAACAATATAAACTTCCAGGAGGGCACCAAGAAATCTCAGCCATTGTCAAGGACTGGAGCAGGTGTGGACAATAATACCCACCCATAGCCCTTTCAGTAGTCCTGTATGGCCAGTATGAAAGTCTGATGGAACATGGCACATGACAGTAGATTATCAGGAGTTAAACAAAGTGACACCACTGTTGTATGCTGCAGTCACAAACGTCACTGGTTTATTACAAAAAATTAGTACTTAATTGTGTCAATACAGTTCTGTAGTGGATCTTGCTAATGCTCTCTTTAGTATCTCCCTATAAAGATCAAGCCAGCATGCATTCATCTTCTCCTGGGGAGGCCAACAATGGACTTTTACTGTGCTTCCCCAAGACTAAGTACATAGCCTGAGCATCTGCCATGGTCTTTTAGTAAAGGATTTGGCTAAGTGTAAAAGTCCGACAAGTGTAACTCTATTATGTAATGGTAACCAGTAATTCTCTTTCAGAATTAAAAGAAGCCTCAAGGTCACTGCTATCTCACCTTGAAAGTCAGTGATAGGCAGTCAATGGCAAAAAACTGCAAGGCCCTGGCTACTCTGTCAAATTCCTGGGTGTTGTATGGTCAGTTAAGATAAAAACTATAACTTCTGCTAAGGTGCAAAGTTTCCCCATGCTGCAAAAGCCAAAGCAACTAAAGGCTTTCTTGGGGTTGTTGGGTTATTGGAGACCTTTGTTTCTCACTTAGCCCAAATGTTAAAACCTTTGTAGGTCTTGATTAGGAAAGGCCATCCCTGGGAATGAGACACCTCCCAACAGGCTGCTTTTGAAAAGGCAAAAAGAACAATAGCACAGGCACAAGCACTGGGGGTGGGGTGGGGTGTAGATCCAGACCTGCCCTTGAACTGGAGATAGCAAGCACTAATATTGGCTTTGGGTAGGGTCTGTGGCAGAGGCAACATTTTAAATGGATGCTCCTTGGCTTCTGATCACAATTATGGAAACGGACAGAACTAAGATACAGCTCCCAGGAAAAGCAATTGTGTGTTGCATATCATGCCTCATTCCAAGTGGAAGGACTGATGCAAAGATGCCTGGTCACCATGAAAATGGCCATCCCTATTCAGGGGTGGATAACCGACACAGCTTCTAAGTCATGTTCTGGCAGTGCCCAACTAAGCACACTGACCAAATGGGAAACCTACCTGCCTCAGCACAGCATTTTTAATACCAGCCCTCTGAGTGTAGAAATGCATGAGATTCTTGGACCAGTGTCCTCTATAGAAGTTTAACAACTAAAGTTGCTGCACCTGAAATAGCTGGTGAACTGCCCACTATAGAAGGCATGGGTACTATTCCCGAGTCTGCTTGGTACACTGATGGGTCAGCAAGGGGTTGGCTTCCCACATGGACAGCTGTGGCAGTGCAAAGCAGTACTGACACTATATGGTGGGAGATTGACACTATGCAAATCAGTCAATGGGCTGAATTAAGAGCAGTATGGATGGAATAGTGCATGAACCAGGAGATGTGCTAACCATCTGTACCAACAGCTGGGCTGTTTACAAAGGACTTATGACCTGGAAGGCAACCTGGAAGCAGGAACAATGGACAATCATAGGTTGTCCCTTCTGGGACAAGAATTGTGGAAAGACATCTGGGATGCCTGCCAATGATGAAAGGTAACTGCTACCAGCAGTGAGTCAACATCGCTAGAGAGTGCCCTTTGTGCTCCCTGAAATGACCACATGAGCTGTAACAAATAACACATCAGCTGGTTACAAATCCTGCTCACCCGGTGCCAAGTGGACTACATTGGTCCCTTTCCACTCTCAGAGAGGGCATTGTATGCATTTACTGCCATGGACAGGACTCTTGTTAGCCTTGCTGGTGGGGAAGGTGAACCGGCAGGCCACCATTCATCGTTTAGAGTGTGTGCTCTGTATCGTGTACCTACACAAATAGACAGTGATCAGCAAACTCTTTTCACTGGACAAATGACCCAAGCATGGGCTATGGACTAAGAAATCTCTACAACAAATGGACTAAAAGGCTTTATCAGGCCCTAACCCACCTGAACTCCACACTGGAGCTCCTATTGAAATGTTAATGGTGGGAAAAATGTAAGCATTGAGAATCCGAGTTAAAGGGCCAGCTGCCTTACAGCCTCAGTGGGGAAATAGTAATAATTTGATGTTGCCTGTGCCTCAGAACATACAAAACAGGGAAAATTAGGTCATTTGACCTTGGTCCTGGTCTATGCTGCCACACTGGTTAGGAATCCTAAGTCCCTAGGGAATAAGAGTTACCCAAAATACTGTACCCCACACAAAATAATTCTGTTAAAATCTTTATCACCAATTTGGGGCACCCTATTCCCATGGAAATTATTACATGACTGTGTGGACCGTTCTTATGCCCAGATTAACATTTGATGTAACAATAGAAGACTCTCAAGACTTGCCGGGGGAGAACATCTGGAATTTAAAAGTTCATACTGTTCTTCGGCCTGGTACCTTGTTATCAACCAATGGAACTCTAGTATGTATATTGTTATCAGTAGGAATTATTGTTTCCCATAAACATCTTTCTTTTCACCATAGCACCCTATCAAACACCTACCTACAGTGGACTTCAGCAGTACAGTAACTCATGCCTACAATCAAACTCAATGTTGGGTTTGCATGGACTTGCGATGCAAGACTTGCCATGCAGGTCTTCAGGCACTACTGGCTGTGCCAGTTTGGATACATCATGTCCCCCCAAAAGCCATATTCTTTAACACAATCTCATGGGGGCAGACACATTAGTATTGACTAGGTTGGAATCTTTTTGATTGAGTGTGTCCATGAAGATGTGACTCAATCAACTGTGGGTGAAACATTTAATTAAATGATTTACATGGAGATATGGACCCTGCCTATTCAGAGTGTGTCTTGATTTAATCACTGGAGTCCTAGAAAAGAGCTCACAAATAAAAGGAGCTCAGAGCAGCTGAGAGGAAAATCTGGGAGAGAAGCTAAGAGCTGATATTGACACTGACATTTGGAGATGCTTGGAGATGTTTGGAGAAGCTAAGAGAGGACCCTGATGCTTAGATGAACAGGGGCTGAAAAAAGGTAAGAGAGACCCAGAGACATTTTGGAGAAAGGCATTTTGAAATGCAACCTGTGAGCAAAGGAACAGCAGACACCAGCCACGTGTCTTCCCAGCTGACAAGAGATGCTCCAGAAGCCATTGGCCATTCTTCAGTGAAGGTATCATCTTGTTGATGCCTTAGTTTGGACACTTTTATAGCCATAGATCTCTAATTTGTAACTTAATAAACCCCCTTTATAAAAGCCAATCCATTTATGGTATTTTGCGTAACGGCAGCATTTGCAAACTCAGACAACATCCTTGCTTGGACGAATTGGACTGCATGGAATATCTTGCTGGCCTAGAATACAGCACATACATAATATTAATCAATTATCAGTAAACCCCTTGTCTAAATGGTTTAGTTCCCTTTCTTGGCCATGGCAGCATCTCTTTGTGAGGTTGTTATCTCTGTGTGGGAGACTTCTAGTGTTTTGTTATCTGTTATACTGTTGTTGTAGAATACAGATGCAATATCTGTCCTATGGTCAACATCTTCTATGTGGTGGCAGATTCTGGGGACAAAGGGCCTGGGCTCCCTCCCATCCATATGATTTCATGTAGCCACCAACATGACCAGGCCAAATGTTAAAAGTCATCAGACCTCCTGGTGTGGTGATGGTGCTGGGAGGTGGTGGTGGGGAGGGGTGTGGGGTGTGGGGTGTGAGAATGTATCATAAACAAGCACTGAAACTCCCCTCTCCTGATCACTGCTGATAACAAATCTCCACACCCTGTGTCACAAGACCCTGCCAAAACTCTGTTCTCACACCCTATGAAATGTCCTTGTCCTAACCTTTATAAACCAACCTCTGGCACCCCCCGCTCTTTGCCGGGCACTAACTTCCATCTTTCCTCAACTGGCTGCCACTAAGAAAAATCATCTCTTGTCGGCAAGTCCCATTATGCTCATGTCTAACTCCATGCCTGGTGTTTTCTTCTGTCTTGGAGCTAAGCTAGGTTGGAAAACTAGTATTCGTATTTGGTTTGAAGGTATCTCAGAAGATGCTCATAAAGTCACGGGCTAGTGATATGTGACTTCAGACCACAGCTCTTTGGAAATTTTGCCCCAGGCTGGGTGAGTTTGCCCTCTGGCCATCTGGCCCCATTGTCCCTCCTCCTTTGGAATTGACATTCATTCTACCTCTTTTCACCTGAAATTCCTAAAGCTTAAATCCCACCCCCACCCCCCATACCACCTGTCTTCTACACAATACACTTCTGCAACATGCTTCCTGGCAAATGACCCAGGTCTTTTATTTCTCCCCCAGTTTCTAAGTTTACCTCTGTGCCTTTTGGAACAGCTTCATTATAATAAGCAAATTCCACAATACTTTTATGTTTTCAGAGTGTTCCCTCTACCTCAAACCTTATGTTTTGCTAAAGATACTGCTTCTTTCAAATTCCTGGTAGTTGGCTATTTTTCTTATGTGTCACCTATTACTTTTTTTGCTCTCTATTTTATCACTGCCAGACAGTTATTCCCCATTCTTTTCCCCATCTGCCTCAGTGATGTTCATCTTCTGAACCTGCTGATAACATCCCCTCAGTCAGTAAGAATTTTGTCACTAGGTATACAGTTTTCTTCTCAACCCCAAGGACTGTGATCACCTCAGGTAATTTCAATGTCTTCAGAGACAACACATCAAACAACTGATAGCCTCATGTCCATGGCTCTTCTCCTCCATTCCACCTCAGTTACTATCTCCTACAGTCACACCCCATGCACCAGGAGACTGTTCTTTCCCCCAATTAACCAGTCCTCACCTTTCTTTGCTTCCCAGCTTAGATTCCAGTTCCACCATTTTGATGTTTTCAACAATACTTTAACCAACCTGGTCTGTCTTTTCACCTGTCTGGTGATGAACTCAACTACAGTGTTTGTTTTTCTTATGGTCCAAGCAGCTGGAGAAAATCACACAGTAGTAGGATTGGTTTTATCACAAATTCATGATCGTCAATCTCAAAATGATCTCCAACACTGCCCAGCATTTATACTATATTCTGTAGGTAACATTTCTCTCCCATAGTCTAAAATGATTATTTCAATTTTTACCCACACTCTTCTAACCTAAACCCTTCCCATTCACTCTAGGCAGTTGATCATGCTACCTCTATCAGAGAAAACAGAAGCCATCAGATGAGAACTCTCTCAATTTGCCCACATCAAAACTAAAAAATCTGTTATCTTCCTTCCTCTTATAATACAGGAGGTTTCTCTTCTACAAAAGGATAATCCCATAACTGAGAGTTAAGAAATAACAAATGATTATGATTACTGAATCATTATATAGATTTTTCAACTATTATATTATAGAATACCCAAAAGTTAGTATCTAAAATTACTGAAACTGCCTGAACTAGTCTCAGCCCTGCGTTTACTTACTATTGTGATGGTTACTCCAGCCTAGTCTCAGCCCTTGTTTAAACTTGTGATTGTAATTGTAACAACCCCACTTCCCCTTGTTTGAACCCATAAAAATCCTGACTCAGGGAGACAGATTTTTAGGCGAAGTGGCCATCTGATCTCCTGCTTCCCACATAGCAGTGAACACTGTCTTTGAAACCCTGGTGTCATAGATTGGCTGTTATATGCATTGGGCAGAGAACTCTGCATTTTGCCCACTATCAATTCCTCTTCCCATGACTTAGATATCATCCTCTCCCATCTCTACAGAGACTTACTCCATTGATTATTATCCCTTTCTTCTGTATATTCACCTTTCCTTGCTCAACTGGTTCCTTCATGCTGAAATATCTTTCGGTTAAAGAACAATAAAAGCAAAACAAAAATACAAAAATGCAAAAAATAAAATTCTTGATTCTACCTTCTCCTCCCTGTTCCTCATTTCTTCTTCAAATCAAAACTTTCCTTGTGACTCACTTTCTCTCAAGAGCATCATTTAAAAAGAGTTATCTTACTTACCTGTCTCCTTTGCTTTAACCCATACTTACTCTTCACCTTGGTGCCATCTGAATTTTGCACCCAGTACTTTATAGAAGCAGCTCTTGCTAAAGTTGGTTTTGACCTTAATATTGTCAAATCTGGCGGACATTTTTCAATTCTCACTTTCCTTGAACTCTCTACTGCATTAGATACTGCCGACCAAGCTCTCCCTCCTCCCTGAAACACTGTCTTCTCTTAGCTTTTGACATACTACACCTCCTCATTTTCCTCCTTCCTCTCCTCCACCTGCCATTAAATGATGGAATTCCTCAAAATCCAGACATGGGCTCTCTTTTCTTCTCACTCATGACTCTCTCACTACGCAGTATCAACTGTGGAAGGAATTATCTGAAACAATATTTTCAAGGTATTTTTCTAGTCTCTCCCTAAAAACAATGTTCTCTGAAAAAAATGAGATAAATGGTGTGATCAGAGTGATCTAGTCAATCTAACTATAGCTATTATACACTAAGTTCCATATTTGACTACACATAATCAATAGAAAATTAAACTGTTGACTTGTTATCAATGGGATAGACTGTTTAAAATGAGGCAACAGAAGGTATGCATGGCAGATTTGGGGGTGACCTGAAGATGAGAAGGTTAGTGAATTGTTGGGGGAAGAATCTAGAGCTAAAAGGCAGTCAGAGCTACCAAAATGAATTTTAACAAGTTTATATACAAAGCTCTGGACTTCAGTCTAAATTACCAAGTCATAAACACTCTGCATATGCAGAAGGAGAGTGTGGGAGCCCCTGGCCCCCAAGTGTCTTGAAAACTGCACACAGCAGTTTGCTTGACCTAGGACCTATTCTCCTTGTAGTATCAGATGCTAACTGTAATCTATACCCAAAACTACCTCCTCCCTGAGACTCACTGAGACACCTGTTATCTCTATAATCCTCCCCTCCTCCCTGTTGATTACAATCAACTGGTCCCTACATTGCAGGACCCTGCCTTATGCTCTCATACTCATTGGAATGTCAAGCCCTTATAACCAGCTTATTCAGTCCTCCAAAGCATGGGCTATTTCCACGTTGTGCTCTCAACTGGCTGCCATTCAGAGCAGTTCCTGAATCCATTCAGAGAAGCTCCTGATTTCAGGGCAACATGGCTTGACTTCCCCACTTTGTAGGTAAGCCCTATAATAAAAGCTCACGTCTCAGAACATGTCTGGTGCTTTCTTTAGTCCTTAGGCTACACAAGCCCTCTTGGGCCCTGACAATTGGTGTGCCAGCCTTGAGACTAAAGAAATCCCAGCCACTGATGACATGAACTTGGGGAAGGGAAAGGGGAAGTCCCCATGTGGGATACCAAGGTGGCCTGTGACATTTATGTGGGGAGGGGTGGCTACCCTCCTAGATGAATGGGGTCTGCAGAGGGAGTATGGAGATGCATATAATTCCCTGGCTGGACTAACAGCCCTCCTGCAACAGGCCACAGGACTAGTAAGATTTCATGAGAAAAAGGAAAGCCACCAGGCTGCTGCAGCAGTAGCCTGGCCATCTGGGAGGCTGTGTGTTTAGCTACAGAAAAGGCCTTAATGGCTGATGCGACAGTCTGCCACTTATTGAAGTTAGAAAGGGATGTGCGATTGACCCAAGCTGAATTGAAAGACACTCTGGGTAAATGTTTAGAAATACTGGCATGCCAGTACACTAGAGTAAGAGGGCATAAGCTGCCCAAAGGGCAATTTGGGCATACCCTAGCTCCCCCTGACTTTAGAACCCTAAAATGTGGGACCCTGTTGATTCCTCATCAAAAGATGATGAGCCCCTGTCAGACTGGCAAATTAAAACTGAGGAAAGTAAGCAGACATGTCCTCTGGTCCAACAAAAGGTGCCTTCCCCCAGATGTTCTGTGGCAATATATCAGTATAAATTACCAGGGTCATTTAATAGCCCTGTCAGGCCAATGGAAAAAACTAATGGTAACTGGAAAATGACTATTAATTATATCGAACTTAATTTAAGAAATTCTTTGTTTGCAGCTGTGTTGAATATAGCTACCTTGTTGCAGGATAGGAGTACTCAATAAAGCCAATTTCACTTTGTGTTAAACCTTGTCAAAGCTTATTTTAGTATTTTAGATCCCTCCAGCCAGACTGCATCCACCGTCACATGGGAAAACCAACAATGGACATTTGCTGTGCTTCCACAAGGACACCTCCAGAGTCCCACCATCTGTCATGGACTGGGAGCACAAGATTTAAAGAAAAGGACACCCACTATGTTTCACGGTAATGATGATATCATGTTAACCAGTAATTCTTTTCCAGCACTAGAAATTGCTGCTAGCACAGTGGTGACCCACCTTGAAAGTCAAGGTTGGGTGATAAATCAAAGCAAATTACCAGAGCCTGGACATTGTATCAAGTTCTTGGGTATTGTCTGGTTGGGTAAAACTAAAGCTATTCCTTTAGCTGTTGTTGTTAAAATACAAAGTTATCCTATACTGCTAACTCCTAAAGAATTAATAGCTTTTCTTGGTTTATTAGGTTATTGGAAACTGTTTATACTCTATTTAAAAATTTTAAAACTTTTGTACATCCTAAGAAGAAAAGGAAAGCATGGGAATGGGATTCTCCATGGTGGGCTGTGTTTATAAAAGCATGAGCACAGGCTTATAGGGGGGTGGACCCTGATATATCCTGTGGATTGGATGTGGCTAGTGCCAATATTGGCTTTGGGTGGGGTTTGTGGCAAAGACAACAGGCAAAATGTGTAACTAATAGATTTTGGTCCCAACTTTGGAAGGGCATAGAACTCAGATATAGCCCATTGGAAAAGCAACTGTGTGCTGTTTATAATGCTCTGTTACAAGTGGAAGTTTTAACTCAAAGATGCCCAGTGGCCACACTCATACAGGGATGGACAAAGGAGACTAAAACTAAGCCCCATTCTGGGGAGTGCTCAGCTAAGCATCTGGACAAAATGGAAAGCCTAAATCCTACAATGCTGATTTTTTTACAATAGCACTGTGAGTGCAGAGATGCATCAAATTTTAGGACCAGTCTCCCATGTGGAAGAGCAGCATGCCCTGCCTCTTGTTGGTGGCTTCTCCCATGCCCACCATTGACAGGAAAGGGAGTATACCTGACTCTGCACGGTATACTGATGGACTGGTACTTTGGCAGCATGCTAACTGGGCAGCTGTGACTGTCTAGCCAAGTACTGACACCATCTGGTGGGAGACTGGAACTTTGTGAAGCAGCCAGTGGGCTCAGCTGCGGGCTGTACGATGGTAACTGTTCATGAACCAGGAGACACCTTTACTGTCTGCCTAGATAAGTGGGCCATATATTGAGGCCTAAGAGTACAGATGGCCAAGTGGAGGCAGGAGCAATGGACTGTGTTCAACCACTCCCTATGGGGGAAGGACCTGTGGGAGGACATCTGAATGGCTTGCCAGAACTGTAAGGTAACTGCTTTCCATATTTCTGCCCATAATGTTAACTCATTGCCAGGTAATGCAGCTGCAGATGCCCTAATGAAATTCTGCAACCTAACAGCAATGATGCATGAGGCGACTGAATGGCTGCATCAGAAAACTGACTACCGAGGGTACCAGACCCGGTGAAAGCTGGTACAGCAGTTTCAGCTGTCTATCACCTGACAAGAGTTAAAAGGAGTAGAGGACGCTAGCCCCTCCTGCTCGCTGCGATGGCCCAGAATGCTTCCTCACTGACTTGGACTCATCAGCCAAGACCAGATTCCTCTCACCTGGTGGCAAGTAGACTATATCAGTCCCCATCCTCTGTCCAAAGGGGCAAAATACACCTTCACCACTGTAGATACAGCTACAGGACTGCTGCTAGCCTTCCCAGGAGTCAAGGCCAAGTAGTGAGCTACCATATGTAGCTTAAAAAAAAAAATTAAGTGCCTTTTCTGGGGTCCCCACATATATAGACAGCAAAAGGAAGACCCACTTCACCAGGTACTTAACCTAGGCCTGGGCTACAGAACATAATGTCCTTTGAACTTTTCACTTGCCCTATAATCCCACAGCAACTAGGAAATTGAAAGAATGTATGGCCTTTTAAAGGAACACTTAGAGGATGATAGAAACGTCTTACAACAGGGGACTTGACGACTTTACCAGCATTAACTCCAGACCCAAAGCAGTGGCTCCCAAGCCTGTGGAAAGTAACTGCGGAGCCCATGCAGACCTTACGAATTCAAATAAGGGGGGGGGCAGCTGCCTATAAGCCACAGTGGGGCAACATTAATAATCTGCTCTTGCCTGTGCCACAAACAAATAGAAACTGGGGAAAATAAGGTCAATTGCCTCTGGTTCTGGCCCATGCAGCCAAACTGGTTAAGAATCCTAAGCCCATGGGGTATTTACCGTGCAAAAGATTATTTGCATTCCCCAACTGGGGCCCCCATTCCCCAGGGAACCATATGTGTAACTTTGCAACCCAAACTAACTATAGATCTGAACGCGAAGGGCTCCTTGCAGGGGAAGAAAATACGGCATTTAAAAAATAAAAAACCCTCACCTGGAACTCTTCTATCCACTAATGAAAACTCAGTGTATATGTTGTTCCTACATGTGCTATTAACTCTTGTTAAAAAATTGTATACTAGTGTTTTAATAATGCATTAACTAAAGTGTATTTAGCATTATTCTAACAACTTTTAATTTTAGTGATAATCGTATGCTGTAGAATGTCTCCTTGAAAACAGTTTTCAAAATTTTTTTGGTAACTTAAGTATAACAGGTATAAAGAATGTTTTCTTCGAAAAGGATGAGGAAAGTAGTTTTGTCCTAAATGACTGGTCGTTTCAGAATGGAAAACAGAATGTGTAGGACAAAAACCTGGATGGTTACAGAAAGTTTGTGGAAAAGGAAATTTATTTCTGTGGACAAAGTTAGGAAATGCTAAAAACAAAAAACAAACAAAACAACAACAACAACAAAAAAAAACCTTAGATATAGAATAAAGCAGACTGCCTGGTAGTTTTATCCTTTAGCTATTTGAGCCCCATTGTGCCTGTGCTTTAATTAATATTCAATGTTGTGTATATATACCCGATAAGTCACAAAATGTAACACAAGCTCTTGATCACATGGCAGATCATATTGAACATTTATCTGATAATCCTTTGTCCAAAGGGTATAATTCTTAAATTTGGCCATAGTGCCATGGGGATTACTGTCCATATGTACTTGTTTACTTGTACTCTGCTGTTCGTTGTACTGTTGTGAATTATGGATGTAATGTCTCTCCTATGTTCAACGCAAATTGCTGCGTGGGGGTGGAATGTGGGAGCCCCTGGCCCCCAAGTGTCTTGAAAACTGCAAACAGCAGTTCACTTGACCTAGGAACTATTCTCCTTGCAATACCAGATGCTAACTGTAATCTATACCCAAAACTACTTCCTCCCTGAGACTCACTGAGACACTTGTTATCGCTATAATCCTCCCCTCCTCCCTGTTGATTACAATCAACCCCTCCCTACACTGCAGGACCCTGCTCCCTGCCTTATGTTCTCATACCCATCGGAATGTACACCCTTTACAACCAGCTTATTCAGCCCCCCAAACTGCAGGCTGTTTCCATGTTGTGCTCTGAACTGGCTGCCATTCAGAGCAGTTCCTGAATCCATTCATAGAAGCTCCTGATTTCAGGGCAACGTGGGTCGACTTCCCCATCCTGTAGGTAAGCCCTATAATAAAAGCTCATGTCTTAGAACGTGTCTGGTGCTTTCTTTAGTCCTTTAGTCTTGGGCAGTGACAGAGAGGTAGAAAGAGATTGAATTAATTGACAAAGTCAGAGTCTGGGGTTAACTGCAAACTCAAGGAAGATTAACACGAGCTGACTGCAATAAAGGGCTGGTGCTAATGTACAGTCCACATTAACAGGAGAGGCAAACCAACAAAAAGACTGCTCTACCTCAGCTCACTTTTAGAATGTTAAGATTCACTGATAAAACAGAGTATCTGGAAGGTGAACAACATGGTACTAGTTGGAGGAGTACAGTGGGAAGGATATGCCTCAAAGCCCTATCAGTGGATCAAGAGTGGAAAAAATTAGCCAGATATAGTTGGCATGTGACTCAAGGAGAAACGATCCTGAAATTGTTGAACTGTTGTGTGAAAATGGGATTTGTGTCATTATAAATTTCCCCAGAGGGAAGAAGTTTAGCTGACTGGATTAAGTTGGCAGGAATTAGATTTTAGCACGACACGTGGTAAACTTTCTAACAGTTGATCTGGAACCGGGTGGCTTGTGCGGAAGTGGGCAAGCTGCCCGAATTCTTCCCTCAGGTTGCAGGGGAAGAGCCCACCTGTCACAAAGGTCTAAGAGAGGACTGCTGTACTGGACAGGTGTTCAAACGACTACACTGCTCGGACTATAAAGCAGCGGATTGGACTGCTTTTCAATTTTATTTTAAAATATTGGATTCCAGTAATAATTTCTTATATGGAAGATTAACAGCCTTTTCGTTACCTTTGTTATTAAGAACCCCAGTTATGGATGAAATAGAATAGGCATTACCCTTCTCTAAATGTCAAAACCGCAAAATCAAGGGCAAGAGAGGCAAGGCGGTGACCGGGGTTCAAGAGCCCCAGCCTAGGAGGCCAGTTACAAAGGTGCCATTCACTTTCCCGAGAAAACTGTGTTCATTCCAGCGAAGGCTCGGTTTCAGGAGCCCGAGGGCCTGAGGGAGAGTCCGAGTCCGGTTCGGAATCCAGCCCGTCCTTTCCTCCGAACCCACCAGAAATGCGGCTCCGGAAGGAACCACCCCACCCCCGCCCCGCACCACGCTCGGCTCGAGGTCAGACGTCGCGAGCCCAGCGGCCGCTCCAACGTGAGTCGGCAGGCCGCGCGTCCACTCACCTAGCTCGTGCGACAGTCTCGAGTCCCGGGGCTCGAGTCCGGCCTGGCCTTGGGGGCCTGGTTGAACGTGATTCGGAGATTGGAGGGGACACTGGCCGTACTGACTCCGGTCTGGACTCACGGCTTGGATTGCGGAAGAGACCGCGAGTAGCACAGGCTCGACGGGCGGCGGCTGGAGGAGGTGAAGGGAGAGGGTGGCTGAGTCGGTGCTGGGGGGTGGGACGGAGGCGGTCCTGGATACGGCCGGCGATTGGCTACTGGGTCTGAACACAGGGCGCGCATTGGCTGTGGTGCCAGCCGGGGATCGCGGACCGGATGGAGGATGGAGGAGCAGCGTTGGAGTTGAGGGGATGGGATGGGGCAAGGACTTGGATATGGCCGAGGACTGAGTATGGGATTTACCCGGATAGGCTGATTGGGTTGGGGCATCGGGTTTGAGCAAGGAGAGGGGTTAGGGTAACTTTGGAAGGTGCCTGAGAGAGGAAATGGCAAGGCTAAAGAAAGTATGAATGAGGGTTTGAAGATTTATTTCTCATCTGTGATGAGAATGAGGAAAAAGCGGGAAGGAGCTTTATAAAGCAAAATGAGTTTGATTAGAGAACTGAGAATGAAAAGAGTATCTGAGACTGAACGTGGAAAATAAATGACAACTTTAAAATATGAAGAAGAAAATTTGGCTAGGAGAAAAAGGAAGAACGCCATAGGTTTTTCCTGGGTGGTGGTGGGGGTGAGGTTTACCTAAAAAAGAGTGTCTGTTAAGAATCGAGTTCATGATTTGATTTTCTTCCTCCTCTATTTTAAAAAGATGAAAAGATAGAATGGGAGTAGCACTAACATTGCTACTCAGGCAAAGATACTCTCTGGTTGAAGAACTGTATTCTTCAACTAGGGACAAGGAGGTTCAGAAGATGATTTGATGAACAGAGAAATTATTGTGTAGAGAATCTACCCAGACATTGTGAACTATTGTGAAGGGCATTCATCTGTCAGTGTTCTGCAGCCAAAAAGCCCACCAGGAACACACCTGTAGTCAAAGAAAGTGGGGATTATTACTCATTGTAATGAGGGAGAATACACACCATGACTTAGAGGATTGGGCTTGTATTAGGTGATTTAGGGCAATGTTAAAAAAATGGGGGTTCACTCTGTATTGGGAGTTGTCAGGAAGTGGGGGTAATTCTAAGATTGGGTATTATAATAAATCTTACCTAGAAGAGAAATGCAAGACTAAAGCTGCAACTGATAAAGAAGCAACAGTTATATTATCTACAGGAGGGCTGTTTGTGGTATTTTCGTAGTTTGCACAATGATGGCGTTTTTATCTGTTTAGGGAAGATTATCAAGTGTTCCTGTTTGTTGTCTCACATCATGATCCCAGAGTGACCCTGTCTGATGTTGATGTTCTGTGAGATTGTTGTTAGGTTTAACATAGGAACATCATGGCCAGTTCCAAACAACACAGACCTGCAGGTGTCATTCTACTCCCTGATACCTGGGAGCTCTTTTACGAATTTCACAAATTTGAATTGAGTATCTAGGAAGTGAGGCGACTGAGGAGAATGAAGCAGAGGACGTCTGTGTCTTAAACCTTATTTTCTGGTAGGGAGAGACAGAAAAGAGATAGGTAAATATATAAAGTAATTTCAGAAGACAATAATTGCTATGAGGAAGCAATGATGGGTGGAGATAGTTTATAATTTAAATAGGATAGACAGAAAAGTCTTTTCTATGAGGTGACATTTAAATTAAGAATTGAATGATAAGGAGGCAACCTTGTAAAATATGATTCTTGGAAGGAAAACAGCAGTTGAAGGGCCTGATGTGGGAAAAAACTTGGCATGTTCAATTAATACATGTGAGGCCAGTGTGGCTAAAGTATAGTGATCCAGGAGGTACATGTTTCCAGGTGAAGGTGATGAGGGAGGCAGGGGCCAGATCATGCAGGGCCTTGTAATCCATGGGAAGGAATTCAGACTTCATTCTGAGTGTAGTGAGAAGCCACTGGAAAATCTTTAAACAAAGGAGTAATGTAATCTGGATTATATTTTGAGAGATCCTTTAACTACTTTTGATGAACAGATATGTGGGTAGACAAGCATAGAGGCAGAAAGATCTATTAGGAAGTTATTATAGTAGATGAGATGAGAGTTGATGTTGGCTGGAAGTAGGATTGTGACAGAGGAGGAAAAAAGATGGGTTCTACATAGACCTTTCTTTGGTTTTTGGCTTAAGCATATATATGGATCATCATTTATCGAAATGGGGAACACTTAGGTGAAAGTTTGCCAGAGTGGTGGAATCAAGAGGAATATTTTGGGCATTTTTGAGATACTGATTAGAAACCCAAATGGAGATGTTAAGAAGGCAGTTGAGTATCCCAGGGTGCCTACTCTGTCTGTACTACCAGTAACTAGCATACCTGACACACAGGTTATGTGTATCACACACAATTATGACATATAAAAGTCATTCCATATATTATTTTAGTTTAAATTTGTATCAGTTATACCTAATTTGAAGAGGCAAATACTCTCAGGGCTTGTTACCAAAATATCAACACACCTTCATATCCCCTTTCCCAAAGTCAATCATTTTAAAGCTCTTTTTGTTGATTTTTTGGGGGTATTTATTTTTATATCTCGAAATGACATGCATCTATATTGCTTCTTTTTGGTTTTCCATTTTAGGCATTATCTAAGTACTTTCTGCTGTGGAAAATAAAGGTATACTCTTTTCCTATCCTCTACACATTTTTCCTTCTGCTTTCTCAATATAGTTGTCTAGGTCAGCATTCAATATTCAATATGTAAACACTGATCACAGTTGAGCCATATAGTATATTATGATTACTTTTCTTTTGCTCAAGAAACTCCCTGGAGTTAAAACACTGTTTTTATTGGTTTGTTTCTGCTTTCTATTCTTTTTTTTTTTTTTTTTTAACTTCATTTTATTGAGATATATTCACATACCACGCAGTCATACAAAACAAATCACACTTTCTATTGTTCACAGTACCATTACATAGTTGTACATTCATCACCTAAATCAATCCCTGACACCTTCATTAGCACACACACAAAAATAACAAGAATAATAATTAGAGTGAAAAAGAGCAATTGAAGTAAAAAAGAACACTGGGTACCTTTGTCTGTTTGTTTCCTTCCCCTATTTTTCTACTCATCCATCCATAAACTAGACAAAGTGGAGTGTGGTCCTTATGGCTTTCCCAATCCCATTGTCACCCCTCATAAGCTACATTTTTATACAACTGTCTTCGAGATTCATGGGTTCTGGGTTGTAGTTTGATAGTTTCAGGTATCTACCACCAGCCACCCCAATTCTTTAGAACCTAAAAAGGGTTGTCTAAAGTGTGCATAAGAGTGCCCACCAGAGTGACCTCTCGGCTCCTTTTGGAATCTCTCTGCTACTGAAGCTTATTTCATTTCCTTTCACATCCCCCTTTTGGTCAAGAAGATGTTCTCCGTCCCACGATGCCAGGTGTACATTCCTCCCCGGGAGTCATATTCCACGTTGCCAGGGAGATTCACTCCCCTGCGTGTCTGATCCCACATAGGGGGGAGGGCAGTGATTTCACCTTTCAAGTTGGCTTAGCTAGAGAGAGAGGGCCACATCTGAGCAACAAAGAGGCATTCGGGAGGAGGCTCTTAGGCACAATTATAGGGAGGCCTAGCCTCTCCTTTGCAGCAACCGTCTTCCCAAGGGTAAAACCTATGGTAGAGGGCTCAACCCATCAAACCAGCAGTCCCCTGTATCTGTGGTCATGTTAGCAACCATCGAGGTGGAGTAGGCAAATACCCCAAGGAAAAAAAGATGTAGTGCCCCCTTGAGGAGCCTGTGGAGAATGCAGGGGTATTTGCTTTCTATTCTTATTACTGAATTCAGTCCAATTTTTCTAAATTGATGTCAGTGTCTTTGGATACATCCGGTATTCTCTTGGTTTCATCTTCTCAGATAAATCTCTCCTGGAACCAGCCTACCTGTTATCATCTGAACTTACTGTCTTTTTCTCTTTTTTTCCATTTTGGGATCTCCTTTCACAATCATCCTGGGATCTTTTGCTCATCCACCTTGTGTTGAATCCCGTTCTTGCTTCCCATTTTTTCTTTTGTAGTTTGTACCTTCATCTTGGAGAGCACATACGCTAATGGTTTTCTGAAAAGGAGTGCATAGGAAGTAAACGTTCTGACCTTGCATGTCAGAAGCATCTTTATTCATTCACACTTGATTGAGAGACTTATTTGTCCCTCGTATTCAGAATTTCATGATGCTATATGCTGGTGTGAGCCTGTTTTCTTCCAGTATGTTGGGTACTCAGAATTGTTCATTCTATAAAAATCTTTGTTTTGTGGGAAATTTTCTTGATTTAGTTTTTGTTTGTTCTTGATTTCCTCTACATTTTTTGTTCTACTTCTAAAATTTTTCTTTTTGTTTTTTTCCCTCTATTTTAAACAGATTTCTTCAATTTTATTATCCAAAACTTCAACTGAATTTTTCATTTCTGCTCTCATATTTTCAATTTCCAGAGCCCACATTTGTTTTCTGAATTTTTAAAAATAGCATCCTTTTCTTATTTTATGGATGTAATAGCTCGTCTTTTTTTGTGAGGGGAGGAATATAAATGTGTGTGTGTGCATGGGAAGTTTTTTTCTTTCTGTACTCTCTCTTTTTCCTCTATTTGCTTTGTTTTGTTTTGTTTTTAAATTTTATTAGAGAACTTTTGGGTTTACAGAACAATCATGCATAAAATACAGGATTCCCGTATACCACCTTGCATTGGTGTGGAACATTTGCTATAATTGACGAAAGAACATTTTTATAATTGTACTATTAGCTATAGTCCATGGTTTCACTTAAGGTTCACTGTTTGTGTAGTTCCATGGATTTTCAAGTTTTTAATTTTTATTGTTACCATATATACAACCTATTGCTCTTTTTATGGTTTTGATTATTCATGTTAGAAGTGTTCCTTGGATGTCTAAAATCCTTGATTTTCTGCGCATGATTATGAGTGAGGTATTACAAAGTTAATTGGAAGCCTTGAATGCATAGATGGGCCTTGATAAAGTAAGCTTCATTGCATGGTGATTCATTTGGAGCATTTTGCTGAACAATTTTTAATGGGAAATCCTTTATGTCCATATCTTGGACTCTTTCCTCCTGTGCTTATCAGATTCTTGAGGGAATGATTTTCTAATCTCCTGCCTGGAAGGTATAGATGCAGGTTGCATCTCTTCTGGAGGCCAAGGGAGGAAAGAGGACTAAGAATTTCAGCATTAATTATGCTTATTTACTTCAGCACTGTCCACACCCCAACCCCTGGTTTGTGGTTGGGGTTCCTGGTAGCACAGAGACTCTCTGTTTATCCTCTCCATAGTATAAACTGCTAATCTCTTGCTGGGGGAGTGGTGACTAGTTGCTGGGGCCGTGTGGACTATGGATCTGGGGATCCAGCTGTTATCTGATCCTTCAATTTTAATCCTCAACCTGTGGGGACTTCTGTAGGGTAAATCTCATTGCTTCTTGGCTTCCTTCATGACTTGTGTTGGACTCAGTTTTCTTGAATCTACTAATTCAATTACTACCTGCCCATTTGCTATCTTCAGTAATTTTGCTGCCTTTGTCTTCTTTTTGTTCTCCTGAGTTTATAACTTCAGTAAAAAAATGTCTTCACTGTCTTTTAGTGGGGCATAGGTAGAGAGATTTTCCCTGTTTGATTTTCTATCTGTTTTAGTTTCCTAGGCTGCTTAAGGAAATACAATGAAATGGTTCAGCTTAAACAATGGGAATTTATTCACTCACCATTTGAGGCTGTGAAAAAGTCCAAATCAAGGCGTTGCTTCTTACCCAGCATTCTGGGGCTGGCTGCCAGCTACCCTTGGTCCTTAGCTTGTCACATGGCAAGGCACATGGCATCCTCTCTGTCAGGCCCCAGAAAAAGAGTCTAACATATAGAAGGTATGTCTGATCCACGGGCCCTGCTGCTTATCTCATAAATACCAGGTGTGCCATAAACTAAGGGTTGAAAGCTGTTTTAGAAATCCCAGTCACAGTGGCACCTAGACTCCAGGGGGCAGACAAGGCAAGATCAAATATGCCCATAAGATGAATGACCCCAAACAAACCAAAAGGCCTGCTTCCTCCACATAGATAATATAGTGTACATCAAAGAAGAATGGTGTGTTAGAACCCTAGTAACCAGTCAGCAGAAACTGATGAGCACTCACTCAGTCGAGGCCCAGAACACACTCAGCAGGACTCTTCCCCCCCAACACCCAACTTGGGTTTTTCCTTTAAACAATGCTGCTCTCAGATAGAGGGCCGGAGCCATTTTTCCTTTCTTTCTTTTCTGATGGCTCCCACCTGCTTTCTTCTGCTTTCTTCCTCTAATAAACCTTAAACTCTCTACTTAAACCATGACTCGCTGCGTTTGTGTGATTTCTTGAACGGCTCTGGACCTAACACTCTCCTGGTCTCTCCCTTCTCTTCCTGGTATTGTAGATTTTAGCTTCTTATTTCCCCTGGCTTTCACACTCTTTCTCTGAATTTCATTCTCTTATAAAGGACCCCAGTGATAAGATTAAGACCCAACCTGATTGAGGTGGGTGACACCTTAACTGAAGTAGCCTCATCAAAAAGTCCTACTTACAGTGGGTTCGCACACAGAGAAATGGATTAACTTTAAGAACATGTTTTTCTGGGGTACATGTAGTTCCAAACCACCACACTATCATTTGTAGTTGTTGGTTTCCACCCATGTTCATTAAATGACTCAGTGACTGAGTGACCAAGTGATAATGCCTCATTATCTGCAAATGCTTCTCAAGAGGTATCTGTGACTTCAAGGTACTAAGAGCCACTTAGGCATTCTTCCTCTGTCTCATAACTCTAGAGAAGTACTAAGAAGTGCTTGCTGTAGGAAAAAAGACATTAAGTCTGGTTTTGTAAGTTCCCAAGGCCTTTTCCACCTTACATGACTGTTATAAAGAGTTACAGCCAGTTGTTCAGCTTCATGTAGCTGTTTTAAATGCTGTATTTGTGTGTGTGTGTTTGTGCATGTTAGAATATTACATTAAATCAGTTCTTCCCAACCAAGTGATAAAAACTGTACAAACATTAGTTTAAATATGTAAAAAAACTATATTAGAAATAGTACATTTACTCATAGAAAGGCAGCTTAGGGTAGCTATGTATTTATTCATCTGTTTACCTGTCTGTCTGTCTATACACACATACATTTTTGGTTTTATCAGTAGCAATGTGACTTTTAACATTGGTTCTTTGAGCTGATTCAGAAAAATCTTTGCAGTCTTTGAGCAGTTATTAAAAAGGAAAAATGAATTATTACTTTTGTGCCAGTTGGAAACTGTGATGGACCCCAGAAGAGCCATGATCTTGTAATCCAGTCTTGTTGGTTGGAAACTTTTGATTGAGTGTTTCAATGGAGATGTGATCCCACCCGTTCCGTGTGGGTCTTAATTGGACTCTCACTGGAGTCTTTTAAAGAGAGCTCACACAAACAGGAGAGAAGACAAAATGCCCTGGGATATGCTCAGCCACACCCACAGAAACCGAAGGAGCCGACACAGACCTAGGCACTTGGAGACACTGGGTTATGCAGACAGAAAGGCATTTGGAGATGCTAAGAGATGAAGCCCAGAGTTTGCTCTGGATAAGCTAAGAGAGGACCCACAGACACTTGGAGAGAAACACCCCAGGAAAACCAAGCAGAGAGCTGAGAGAACCTAAGAGAGACAAAACCAGAGACATTTTGGAGAAAGCCATTTTGAAAAGCAACCTGAGAGCAAAGGATCAGCAGACGTCAGCCATGTGCCTTCCCAGCTGACAGAGGAGTTCCAGACGGATGCCATCAGCCTTCCTTCAGTGAAGGTATCCTCTTGTTGATGCCTTAGTTTGGACACTTTTATGGCTTTAGAACTGTAAATTTGTAACCTAATAAATATGCTTTATAAAGCCAGTCCATTTATGGTATTTTGCATAATGGCAGCTCTAGCAAACCGGGAACACTACAAATCAGTTTTATAGGAAAAATTCATTCAAAACATGTGAAAGAAGGGAGCAGATTCTGTCTCTCTGTTCCTGTAAGAAGTTCTTTATTGCCTTTTTAGCAGAAGATTATATAGCATAAGCATTCTTTGGGCTACGTAATTGTTTTCCCGTTTCCCCAGGCTACTGCATTTGTTCTAAAATCACAAGACTAGCATGTTTACAGTCTTTGGGTGCAAGCTTGAGGACAGTAGTAATCTCAGGGAACGCTCTCTTCTGAACCTGGTTGGAAAGCAGGGGCACGGAAGGAGCCTGGCATCATTCTCTAACTTAATTGCATGCCGTCAGGTGCACTGCGCCTAGGTGCCTGCCTTCAGGCACACAATGCTTAGGGGGCGGCCTCCCTGACTAACTTGCCAAGCCAGGGAACCTTCCCTGCCTCCACAAAAACAGGAGGTCTTTTTGTAGGATATGATAATGAAAATGTCCTTGGTGAAAACTTTGGCAAGTACTTTACCCTTCAAGACATGGAGGACGTGTGTGGCTTCTGGCTAATAAGGTTAGAAAATGTTGCTACACAAGTGAATGTCACTGCTTTAGAACCTGGTAGAAATTGCTCTTCTGAGGAAGGCATCATGTTTCCTTTCTCAATATGACTGCTTCTGAATTCCTGGTTCGTATCCAAACTTCAGCTTTTAGAGACTGCTCTCCTACAGACCTAGTTTTAACAGCTCCTGAGAATTTCTGTGGTTACTATCCCTTTTGCTCCCTCAGTTTGCTATGGTGAGTAATGCCCTTTGGCACTGCTGCAGTTCTAAAGTCAATGCTACATTCTTCATGACAGATGGATCACCAGAGCAGTGTCAGTAATCATAAGAACAACAAGTTCTCTAGGTTGATAAAAAAAGGAATATGTGATAAAATCTTTTGTGGGGAGAAAGAGGGAAAAGATGCTAATCTATAAATAAATATACAAGAATATGAATAGCTAAAATTCCTGTACTATTCAATATATTGTTAAATGATCAAATGGTAAACTTTCAGACAGAAGCAACAAGAATGGTGTTAGGAAGATAAACAGTTTAGATAAAGTTCATTCATTTATTCAAAAATATTGATTGTGCCTAGTGCTTTTTTATGTGCCTGGTACTCTTAGATTCTGCTGATGCAGTGATGAACAACCTTAGACAAAGTCCATGCCCTCATGGAGCTTCTATTCTACTGGAGGAGACAGACAATAAATATGAACAAACAAACTGAGATTATAAAATGTAGTGATAAAATACTGTCAAAAATTTAAAATATTGGCCACTACATGGAGCTCATTGTTTTTTGTCATTTCTTCTGCTTGCTCAATCCACTTACAGGGGTAGAGATGTTGGGTGCATGATTTAATATTAAAGTTGGGTTTTGGGTCAACATAATAGGCTCTCTCTCTTTTCCTGTCCTTCTCTTCCAATTTGGATTTGTAATTTTCTCCTAAATGACTGATACGGGAAAATGTGGTCAGGATATAATAACAAGATGTTTTAGGGGAGGGGGATTACACCAATACCTTTCTAATCCATAGAAGTACTGCCCTCTCAATTTTCTGTATTTATTTATTTAAAATTGTATTTGTTACAAGGTGGTTAGCTCCCTAAAAGAGGGAGCATAACTCATTTTCCCAAGCCTTGGCACAGTACCAGGTAGGAATTCAACATATTTCTTTGGAATGGATGAATTCCTTTAGCCTAATCAATTGCAGTTTTCAATGTAGTGTTAACTCCCTGGGGGGTGGGGGAGGTGGGATTTTATTATGGAGTCAAAAGTCAAAAATCTCCATAATAAAAAATGGGTGAGTTTGCCTGTCTAGTCTTCTATACCTTCCTCTTTGGCAAGTATCTCCTGGTGTGTAGGAAGGGTAGAATTTGTGTGTGGGGGCATGATAGGGATAGGATTTGGCATTGTGAGTCTGGGCTGTATTTTTCCCTTCCCATCTGAAGAAAAGCCTAACACCCAACAATGGATACATATTTACTGCCCCGTGGAATTTAATGAATGTGAAGCACATGACTTTATCAGGGCTAACTCTAAAGAGAGTCTTGAACCTTCTTCTCTCATCAACAGTGAGTAGAAGGAGCAATCTAAGGACTGCTAAGAGAAGTGGAATCTAAGGACATTCATAGATCGTCATCTATCCTGACAATCTCTTGGTCTTAGAATGGTTTTCAGCATAGAGATCCTATACATATTTATCCCTGAGAATTTAGTTTTTATTAGCTATTGCCAATGTTTTCTATATTGTTGTATATTGCTTTTATTTAGCAAGTTGAAGATTGATTTTTGTATATTGACTTTGTAACTTAGGGCCTTGGTAAACTTATTTGTTCTAAGGGGTTTGTTTTTATACATTCCCTGAAACTTTCTACATAGACAATCTTGTTGCCTGTGAATAGAGTCAGTTTTATTTTGTTCCTTTCTGATCTGTATTTCTTTTATTTCTTTTCTTGCCATGTTTCACTAAGACTCCCAATAGAATTTGAGTAAGAGTGGTAAGAGTAGTCATCTTTGCCTCATTCCTGATTGTGGCAACCCATGGCCTGAGCAAAACAGGCCTGCAGATCTTTGGTGCACAGCAGTCTGCATGACCTAGGCAGCTAAATGTTTAACCTAGTGTCTTTCTAAGCCAGTAAAGAGAAAAAGGCTAAATTGACCTTGAAATGTAACTTTATGCAAGCAGGCAGGAAGTGAGAGGCTCTTAGTCTCACAAAAAGAGCAAAATGTAATTGTTCAAGTGTTATTCTAGTCCTTCCTGCACCACCCCCCAAGGTCAGAATGACCTATTCCTGCATCTATGCTCCCCCCACCCTTAGGAAGGCCTTTGTCTTAAACCCTTATAAAAGGCTTTCTGCCCTTTTTGCATTGCTGGGTCATCTTCCCTGTGAATGTGATGCCTGCCCAGCCTGAGAGACCTGTCATGATCTCTCCACAACTTCTCACCTTGTAAGTAAGCCCTGAATAAAAGTTCGTGTATCAGAAAATGTTCGTTGTCTTCTTTGGCCTCTGGACTGGCTTGGCCCTCTTGGGCTGCGACACTGATCTGAAGAGGAAAACGTTCAGTCTTTCATCATTATGTGTAATGTTAGTTGTAGGTCTTATGCAGATACTTTTTATTAGTTTGAGGAAGTTCCCCACTGTTCCTGGTTTGCTCAGAGTTTTTATCATGAAGGTGTGTTATATTTTGTCAAAACATTTTTCTACATCCATTTATATATAATCATGTGGTTTATCTTCTTTAGACTTTTAATGTGGTCAGTTCCATTAATTGAGTTTTGAATACTGAACCAGCCTTGCATGCCTGGGAAACCCTACTTGATCAAGATATGTTTTTTTTAATATATTGTTAGATTTGATTTACTAAATTTTTTTTTGAGGATTTTTACATCTATGTCTATGAAGGATAATGGTCTGCAGTTTTGTTTTTTGTTTTTTTTTCTTTGTACTGTCTTCATCTGATTTTGGTATAAGGATAATGCTAGCCTTGTAGAATGAACTGAGAAGTATTGTCTCCTATTTTATTTTCTGAAAGAGAGTGTGTAGAATTGGTGTTATTGCTTCTTCAGGTACTTGGTGCCATCTGGACCTGGAGAATTATTCTTCAAAATATTTTTTTCTACAAATTCAATTTCTTAAAAAGTTGCAGGACAGTTCAGGTTATCTGTTTCATCTTCGGATGAATTTTGATAGCCTTTTGAGAAATTAGTTAACTTCATCTAAATTGTTGAAATAATGAGTGTAGAGTTGTCATAATATTGATTTTTAGTTTGCTTAAATTATCTATCAAAGACTAAAATTATTCTTTAAATCTTTATATGTATGTTTATTTTACAGTGATTTTATTTTTTTTTAGCTAATTCATAAGCAGGACATGTGTAAGACAAGTTTCACTGAGAGATTTCTGTTTGTTTAGGATTTTTCTGATCTGTTCCCTCCTGTATATCAGGTGTGATATCTCCTTTCACTAAACCCATAGAAAGAAAAGTAACAACATGTCACTTAAACAAGAGAAGATACACTTTTCTAGACTAGAAAGACTTTTTTTTTTTTTAATTAGATTTATTTTTTTCTCTTACAGTGAAAACACTACTTTCTTTTGTCTGCTTTCTCCCAATCCCTTAATAAATTAAGAATTTAATTCGAACAGGATTGAATCAGATTTTGAATTCAAGTAGAGTAAAGATATATAGACTTGACAATAGACTGATAATGTCAGTTAACAAGACGAATCTAATGAACTTAGGTAAATATCTACAAAATAAGATCATCACAGCACAACCCTTTGCCACAATCACTTGCAGTAATTCAACTGCCTTCACGTTTGACAATAAGGTAATACAAATGAATTTGCTGATGATTAATAAATTACAAAATGAACCCAAGGCCACTTAAGAGTCACAATGACAAAGAAACCCTAGGAATTAAGGGCAAAGCAGGAAGTTACAGCTGGCCAGATATGAGACCATTTGCCTCTCATCTAGGAATTTGCTGCAACAAATAAAATAAGTACCTCCTCTGAGTTACCAGAAAAGAAAGGAAAACAACCGTATTACCTAGCACCAATCTGTGACTACGAAATTAAAATATTTTGCAAATGCATGAATAAAAGAATAAACCAGTCTTTGAAAGGAATATTAATCATTCTTATGTGATCACATTAGAAGCTCTATTCCTGAATTTAAAATAGTACTCAGTGTTTGTTTAAGAATCACATTTAGACAATACGACTTTTGACATATTAAAAGTTCTATAGGAAAAACTAAGATGTCTTAATTCTGCTTTATATCAACTAATTTTGATATTAAAATTCAAGAAGTGCTTCCAAAATTTACCCACCAAGCTTCTGTTCAGGATAAACTGTACATCATCACAAATCTTTTGTTTCTTAACTTTTGGAGAAGAAAGTGGAAAATCAACCTATAGCATAATGACTGTGGTAAGTTATTTCCTCCTTAACATCAGGCAAAGAAGTGCTTTTGTGCTGTTGCATGCTATTTCAACAGTTGATTCAACTGGTCCTGTAGATGTGATGACTGACCAACATTCTTCTGAATAGCTTCTTGCTCACTGGTATTGAAGATGTGTTGTTATTATTGCCATTTTCCTTAAACTATCTTCTGAGTGCAAGATGGCATCTTCCTGGAGTGCCCATGTTTCTAGCTGCCTGGCCTAGCAGCTCGGAGCTCTGGGAGCCCTTCAGCATCTGGTTGGTGAGCAAGATTACGTCAGAACCACAGGTGGTCACCTCAGTGAGAAGCCCCTTCAAAGACTGACCAAATCGCACTTGTCAATCCGGCATCCCTGTTGCCATCACTTCAGTTACTCTGGAAAGTTTTTTGACACAGGAACACCATTGAGGGTTACAAATGTGGGCCCTAAGCTGTTGTAGCTTTAGCAGACTTTAAGTACATAACCTTGATTTGCCCTTTTCTTGTCATTGTAGTACTCAATGAACAATTTCAGACCTGCTATGTCAGGAAATGAGGAGAAGGGGAGGGGTCAGGGAATCTTTAAAGTAAAGAAGTTGATTTTGATGCCTAGCAGGGTTGAGGACCAGAGGTGAAAGCAACATGTCCCTAGGGAAAGAAAGCTTGATTTTATTCCTGGAGATAGCATAGAAAAAAATACTAAATTGGAAGCCAGATGATTTAGAATCTGGTCCAGACCAATGTAGGGAGTAAGTAACTTTACCTTTGCTAAATTTTCTTACTTGTAAATGGTCAATATGTCACTATTTGGTTTTGAAGGCAGAGTTATTCTTTTCAATTCATGAAGTTTCTTCAACTATTAAAACTGTATTTTATGTATTCTTTTATAGCAGTGCAGCTTGGAAAAGATAAATCATATCTATATAAAGCCTCCATTTAATATGCTGTCATCCCACCTGGTTCCCCATAAAGTTGTAGTTCAAGGAAAGAAGGTGAAGGCATTCTCTAACAGGAGGAGGGGGTTCAATGTAACAAAAGCCCCCAAAGCAATGAGAAAAAGCAACGGTTTGCATGCAGATTTAATGGCAATAGCTGCTTCCCCATTCTTCTCATTATGTAATATGTTGAGGAAGTGCATACTTTTTTCAAGATCTTAATATACACTATCCAGCCTATATGTTCTCTACAAAGGTAAGCAATATAAGGCAGGTATTTAGAACATTGTAAGATGTTTCTATTAAAGCAGAGGTCTGCAAATGATGGCCTATGAGTGCCATCAGTTTTTGAAAATAAAGTTTCATTGGAACACATTTATGCCCCATTCATTCATGTATTTTCTGTGGTTGCTTTCAGGCTTTAATGGCAGAGTTGAGTAGCTGAGAAAGAAACTGTATGACTTTCAAAGTCTTGAATATTTATTCTCTGGCCCTTTACAGAAAAGTTAGCTGACCACTGCCGTAAAAAGTAATACCTTATTTTTTGGCAGGAACCCTAAGAAACTCAAGAGAAATAAAAATCTTATTGAAACATATTTCATTTCCAGCCCTTAAATAATTCTTAATTGCTTTAAGAATTGTCAACCACTTACCTAGGACTTTTGACAATTGGGATAATGAACACATACACTTAGTAATAAAGAGAATATTATTTTATTGATCAAAAGTGTCAAAAAAAACAATCCATATTCTATTTAGGGAAAATAAACATGACTGTTAACAATTAGGAAAAGACTAGCCTAAACTTTGGGATTATAAGAAAATAATGAAATTAGCTCAGTTTTCTAACACATCATCCATCACCATTTAAAGTCCATCTTTGCAGATGATACATTGCTATGAATACACAAAACATAATTATGTTACTATGTTTAGTCCAGTGTTCAACTGTCTAAAGTTCTAAAATGTCCCATTAAAGTTAGAATCTGGGCAAATTGAGCAAGAAGGGAAAGTTTCCTTCTTTAGCCCATTCCTCTGTGATGTAATTCCTACCCATACTAATGGTTTCTTCCATCGTCCTATAGGGATTATATAGGGATTCTAGATCTATATATGAAATTGTTTGCTTTTGCTTGGAGTCCATCAGTGACGATCGTCCATGGCCAGTGCCCAGGATTCACATGATTGCTCAAAGACTGCACAGCCTTGACCCAATGGGAACTGCACTTTGGCTTCATTAAGGAGTGAGGATGGGTTGTCCCTGCCACTGGGACCCGTTGTATACTTGACCAAACTGATTCCCAACTGTTTCCCAAGACATTTACCCAAGATTTTCTTCAGTATCCACTTGTCTACTGTGGCTGTATGGAAGAATAAACTTCTCCTGGGTGGTATAGTGGTTAAATGCATCCTTGTTACACCTCATGCCCTCTCTTCTGCTGGTGTAGAGGTTAAATGCATCGTTGTTACACAATTTAAAATCTCTTTAGGGATATGAACATGATTTCATGTTTCAAATTTTTGGTGCACTGAAAAATGCAAGACCCAGTTATAATCAAGTATAGTGATATTTGTTCCAAATTTTAAAATTGCTTGAATTATGTCTTGGGTAAGAGTGAGAGTAAAGTTCTATTCTTTAGGTCTCTAGAGTATGACACATTGTGGTTCTTCCATCTTCTTTCGGAGATTCTCTATCTCATTATGAAGTCGTCTGCTGTCCGCTTGGAATCCTTCCTTGAGCAGCTGGGCCTGTTCCTAAAGAGGTATGAATGGAGACTGAATAAAGTGTGGCATTAAAAAAGATCTCTAACTTCTACCTCATTTCCACATGCACTGACTTTTCAGTATTTAATTTCTTTTGAAATTTTCTCCACTCTTAACTTTCCTTATACTTTCTCTTGGGAATCCTACTTCTGTGATTACTTTTCCTGGGTCCCTTTTAGCTACAGAAGGATTTTTTTAGCTCATAGCTTCTGAGATACTGATGAACCTAAAATACCAGTCTTGATCTTTCCCCCCCATTAATTGTATATAATCTTTGTGGGCAATGTTAATCATATGTTTGGGAAAGCTTTTATCTGTTTTATTGACTACACCCACATAAACACATTTATTCCTACATATACAAACATGCATACTGAAATAAATGAAGAATTCTCAAACTCTGATAGGGCTGTCTGAATCTTAGTTCTGAGAATTTGATCTAACCCTCCATACTTTGGCAGGGGTAGCTAAAGACAGGTAAGAATATTGGAATCAGTCTGACCATACTGAATTTCTGCACAAAACTCTGGCCTCAATACAAACTTGGACAGGGCATAGTAAGGAGGTTGGAGTGGGAGACTGACATACAGGTATGATCAAAGGGGCTGGAAGTTAGAGAATCCTTCTACTCCTAAGATTATCTTACAGCTAAAGTAATACAGGAATGACAGAAAAAAAAACTCACTGCAGATACCACTAAGTGGTGAAAACAGAGCGGCTATCTTACCAAGCTCTGTGTCCCTGTGTAAGTTATTTAACATTGTCTGAATCTGTGTTTCTTCTCTTAAGACACAGGGATACAGTAGTTCTTGCTTCATATTATAGCATTAATAAAGATAACACAGATAAAACATTTTTACAATGCTTAGCAGACATTATTTGCCATTTATTGTGATTTATACTAATAAAGGACTGAATGTGACAAAACTGTAAATAAAAGATTTAAATAATAAAACATAATCAGGGACCAGGTCAGTCAGGCAGTCAGGAAGTAAGAAGCATAACAAAGCTCCTTCTTCTGGGCTTCTTACTCTCAGTACCACACTAGGTTTGTGATCAGGGACAGTGGACGGAAAAGAGAAAAACAGAAACCTCATGATAAATACCCGAAGTTTAAGACTTAGAGTCCTCTCTTGCTCTGCCAGCAACTGGGCTCTGTCTCTCTCCATCTTCTCAGTCAGTTGTTTCACATGTTCCTGATAACTCTTTTCTTTCTGTTCCATCATCTGCTGATTCTTCTTTTGCATTTCCTCCAACATTTTTGCTGCAGCCTGTGCAGATTCAGCTTTTACACGTTCCACTGAGGAAAAGAAAAAGGAAAAATTCATGTAGGATTGCAGTGTTACTTCCTTTTCCCTTGTACACTTATTTGATATGGTTGTTACTTCATAAAGGATATTATTTGGGACCATTTTTCCTTTGGGGTAACCATAATGCCACTGACATACTCAGAAATGACATTAGGAGCTAAGATGAATCTTTGCTACTCTTTCTGTAGTTTAATGACCCCAGGTTTACTCAGCCAAATTATTTAAACTTTGAAAAAGTTTTGAGACTCTAGTCTCTTGAATCACTGCTCACCTTCGATCTCCTTTTCCTTTTCTGTGAGAGTCTGGTCTGTTTGTAGAATTGTATCAGTTACAGACTCCTTGGATGTCAAGTATTTCTGCAGAATCTCTTCAGCCTTAGAAGCCAGAGAACACAAGGTTAGGAGTAGGAAATAGTTATAAGCGTTTGTTCTGTTTTTGTCTACCCGCCATCTTTTCCTCTAGGTATGCCCCCTTGGTCCTGGTAGGACTGGGGATCAAGCCTCACTGTCCCAGGGTTGGGCACAAGCTCCACACTGACCCCTCAAAGCACCCCAGTAAGCAGAGGGCTTTATAGGAGGCTGATGTAGCTACTGAGAAAAAGAGAGTCTGTTATAGACTAAGGGTCCTAAGTTTGGAGCTGTTGGCGCTATGCTCCCGAATGGGTGAGCTTGCTGAAGAACGAAAACCATCATGGAGAAAGCAGGCCAAAAGAGAGAGGAAGAGAGGAGAGAAGTGGGGGACCAGGGAGAGCAATGGACAAATATGATGATGTTGTTCAGAAAGCCAGTCTGAAGCCAAAATTGATGAATTGCCATTTTTGCTTAAGCTAGCATCATTGGGTTTCTTACATTGCAACATAAAAGATACAACTGTAATAGTGGATTGTAATAATAACCTGATGATTTATTTGATAATTCAATTTATAACTCAAATATTAGTTGTGTGCACTCTTTGATGAGCTCCCAGAGCACATCTGGTATCCCAGTCCCTGTACATGTTTATTGAAAGAAAGAGTGAATGCTGTGCAGACAATAAGCCACATCTGTTTATAATTATGCTTGGTCATGATGGTGTTATAAAAAGGCAACTCTGCAGCTCTCCAGAATCAACAGATAGATCTTGGTTACCTGTATCCCCTTCCTGGGTTCCTTAGAGTACTTCTTCTTTAGCTGCGCTATCTTCTGAACGAAGAGACGATATCCCCCTGGTTTCGAATAAATCCCCTCTTTCACTTCTTCTTCTAATGGACCAAAAATATCCTGAAGTAAAGCTGAGCAAGGATCTGATGATGCCTTCTGGTTCTGTTTACAAAAGTCATCCAGCTTTTTGCCCAGCTGGTCCTGTAATGTACAAAATAGGGGTACAGAGAGTAACAGGAAAAATGTTTTACTAAGAGCTCAGAATTTCTAGGAATGCTTTTCAAAATTGTCTCTGACCCCTAGAAACTTATAGGCACCAGAGCAGGACCATATCCTTTCTTCTGACCAAGACTTCCTACTAAAGTCCCTTTTTCCTTAGAGGTGATATTTAGAGTAAAGATTGGTAACTTATACTACACTTTTATAGTTAAACATCTGCTTTGCAATCTGGACCAATGATTGCATATGGATAAATGTGATAAAACGTAAATCTACTCAAGATAACTAAGACTACAAGTTTCTTTTGCTGGAATATCAAGTTAGTCTGATAACAGTGAATAATGTAATTTGATTAGACAACCTGAATGTTACTTATATATATTTAATGAAATTATGAGGAGGATTATTAGTTTATTCATGAAAGCAAAAATTTCAAACCTTGAGTCCACAATGATAACACTATTTTTTCTTGTTATGATAATTACACGTAGGTGGTTGTCATCATTTCAAAGTCTATTAAGAATTGATCCTCTCAACATAAATATCCATTTTATTTTCTAGTAGTACTTTTGTCTTCTAAGACCCTACTCCTTATAAACTACAGAGAAAAATTACCGCTAATTTCTTTTGAAACAATTGATCTATATCTTTGAATGAACTCCTCATGAAGACTTCGATGGCCTCTCTCTCACTGGCCCTGTGCAGGTCCAGCAGCTGCTGGAGGGTTTCTGTGGGCAGCTGCACCTTCTGGCCCATCTGCTTGTCATAGTGGGTGATGGCCTTTTGGACTGCAGCTGAGTTCTCTATCTGGGCCAAGGCCAAGACTGCATTCTCCATGCAGGGCAGATCCCCGCTGCTGATGGTGTTGACATAGGTCAGTACTAGAGTCTCTAGACCTACAAATAGAGGACAAATGATGATATTCATTTAGCTTGGGTGAGGAAATATCTCTAGTGTGTGTAATTATGTGCATGTGTAATTATAGCTGTTTGCTGTTGAGGATCCATGGCATCAGCATCCCTTGGAAGCTTGCTAGGAAAGCAGACTCTCACGCCCTGCCCCAAACCTACTAAGTCAGAGCCTGTTCTTTCGCATAATACCCAGATGATAGATATGAACACCGAGGTAAGCAAGTCCTTGGTCCTGGTAAAATGGGCCTGTTTTTATTTAATGTTTATATCCATTTTACTCCCAAGAACCATTAGGATAGGAACCATTACTCTCTTCTTTATGTCTGTATTGTCATCCCTGTCCCCTGGTAAACATTTGATAAATATTGTGGAACAAATGATGCTATCCCAATCAAAAGGAGCACTCTGGTTCATTCTAGCTCAGTGTTGTCCAAAAGAATACTTTGTGATGATGGAATTGTTCTGTATCTGTGCTGTCCAATATGGTAGCCACTAGTCACATGTTGCTATTGAGCCCTTGAAATGTGGCCCCGTGATATGAAGTATTAATTTTCTTTAATTTTCATTAGTTTACATTTAAATTTAAATAGCCACACTTGTCTACTGGCTACTGTAATGGACAGTGCAGGCCCAGCGGACTAGAGCAATATGAAGTGAGAGGGCTTATTTTCTTTGACTTTCTTATCTTTTCCCACCTAAGAGATTTGACTAATAAACTCTATTAGGAATGTTGTTACCATCTGGTATTTAACACAGTAGCAGTAGATGTGCATTTTGCAAAGCTGATGTTATTCCATCCTCTCTTATCCTTAATAGTGAGTGGAATGAGGGGAATAGAACTCACGAGGTCCGGTGACTTGGATGCCTCCTGAGAGAGTTTTAGTCTTGGAATGGCTGAAGATGTAGGAGCAGAAGATTGCAACTTGTTGCACAAATTCAGAATCTAGTTCATCATCATGCAGTGTTTCAAGCTGGGAAAGCTGCTTCCGATGAGTGGGCCGATCGAAAATAAAGCACTTCTTCTTTGGGAAGAATTTCCGGATGCAGAGTCGGGGCAGATTAAAATTTTTATCTATTTCACTGGTAACTGGCGGAAAATACAAAAGGGATTTGGAATCAGTCTGATCAAGATGGGAGAGCTAGATGCTCCGGTCCTCCATACCTCCACAGAAACTTTGAATAACAAGCACAGCTGGCAGAAATATCTTTCTCAAAGCTCCAGAAAACAGTTAAAGGACCGTAGGAATAGAGCAACACTGAAACAAGATAAAAGCAACTTAAGTACTCTGGGATCTCCTGGTGCTCTTGCTGTCTGCTTCCCCATTTCCTGACCAACTTGGTGAGGAGCTAGCCTGCGCTCCCAGTGCAGATCCCTAGCCCCAGTTCTGGAGGAGAGGAGTAAATTTGTGCACAAACTAGGGTGCATGTATGCCTGTGCCATTCTGTCTAGGGACAGCCTGATGTACCGACTGATGACATATATCCAGAACTTGCCTGTACCTAGAGGCAGCTCACAAAGATCTCTTACTAATACTGTAGGAAAATAGCCAGATTACAGTTACTTGGGGCAAAAGAGGACCAGATATAGGAAATACAGTGTTGCATTGTTTCCTGGGGGAAAGAGGATATTTATATCCATGTAAACGGGAATTTCTAGAGGCACATGCACATACTCAGAACACGACACATGCAGAAAAGACCAGGGGCTCCCTACACTTTTGCCTTGGTTATTCTTTCTCTAAACTCATATGGCTAAGATCTGAAGGGGAGCCCTCACACAGGCCAATCTGCAAAGACTGGGAACATGTCCTCCCCTTTATTAGCTTCCTGGCAAGGAAATCTCTGTCATAACATTAGCTGCATACAAGCTTAAGGAACAGATGCCTAGAGTCTAAATTCCAATGAGAATACTTTAAAATAACAAAAAGCCCAGGTTGAAACAAAAGATTAGAAAACATACAAAGAATCAAGAAGTGTTAGCTGACAACGAAGAAGATTAAAGCATTAGAAACCATCAGTGAGGAGGACCAGCCCTGTGACATACCAGACAAGGACTTTAAAAAATGGCCCTAAATATTTTCAGAGAGCTAAAGGAAAATATGGACAAAGAACTAAAGGATATGAGGAAAAGGATACATGAACACAATGAGAAAAACAGTAGAGAGATGGAAATTATGAAAATGAAACAAACAGAACTGAAGATCACAGTAAGAGAAATTAAAAATTCTCTAGAGGAGTTCAACACCAGACTGGAGCTGGGTGTAAAAAGAATCAGTGAACTTGAAGATAAGACAATTGAAATCATTCAATCTGAGAAGCAGAATGATGAAAGAATGAAGAAAAGTGAACTGAGCCCGAGGAACTTGTGGGATACTATCAAGTGTACCATTATATGCATTGTAGAAATCACAGGAGGAGAAGAAAGAGAGGAAGGGGAAGACAGTATTAAAGAAAAAAAAATGGCTGAAATCTTCCCAAATTTAATGAAAGACATGAATATACATATCTAAGGTGCTCTTCCTCACACCATATATAAAAAGGAACCCAAATGTATCAAAACCTAATATAAGAACTAGAAGTATAAAAGTTTTGGAAGAAAACACAGGGAAATATCCTCGGGATCTTGTATTAGAGTTTACCCCAAAAGCACAAGCAACAAAAGAAAAAAATAGATAAATGGACTTCATCAAAATAAAAAACTTTTGGACATTCAAGGACATTAACAAGAAAGTGAAAAGACAACTAACAGAATGGGAGAAGGTTTTTGAAAATCATTTATCTGATAAGTGGTTAATATCCAGAATATAGTAAAAAAACTTCTTCAAGTCCACAAGAAAATTTGAAAATGGGCAAAGGATTTGAATAGAAATTTCTCCGAAGAAGACATATGAATGGCCAATAAGCCCATCAAATGATGCTCAATAACATTGGCCTTAAGGAAATGCACATTAAATACACAACAAGATGCCACTTCACAGCTGGTAGAATGGTGTTATTTAAAAATTCTGAAAATAACAAGTGCTGTCAAGGATGCAGAGAAATAGGAACCCTCATATATTGTTGATGGGCATTTAAAATGTTGCACTTACTGTGGAAAACAGATTGGTGGTTCCTCAAAAAGCTAAAAATAAAACTATTACATTACCTGGCAATCCCACTTCTAGGTACTCACCCAAAAGAACTGAAAGCAAGGACATAAACAGATAGTTGTACACCAATGTTTGTAGCAGCAGTGTTCACAATTGCCAAATTGTGAAAGCAAATCAAACATCCATCAGCAGACGAATGCAAACACAAAGTGTGGTATATAGATACAATGAAATATTAGCCTTAAAAAGGAATGAAGTTCTGATATATGTCACTACATGGATAAACGTTAAGACGTCATGTTGCGTGAAACAAGTCAGACACAAAGGGATATTGTATGATTCTACCCACATGAAATAGCTAGAACATGCAAACTCGTGACAGAAAGAATACAGGATGCGAGGATGGAGTTCAGGGGCAATGAGAAGTTAATGAATAATGGGTATAGGGTTTCTGTTTTGGGGTGATGGCAAAGTTCTGGTAATGGATGGTACTGCAACAGTGTTAATGTGATTAATCCCATGGAATGGTATGATTTGGAGTGGCTGAGATGGGAAATTTATGTTTGTATATATTGTTCAACAATTTTAAAAAATGAGCAACTAAAGAGATGATGACAATTGTAATACCTGATCTTGGACAATCTAATAATGGAGGAGAAAAGGCTAAAAGGCATTTTTGGGAAATATGAAAAAATTGGAATATAGATTATAAGCTTTATATCAATGTTAAGTTTCTCAAACTTTATAACTATACTTGAGGTGAAAACATAAGTGAATATACTTGTTCTCAGGAAATGTACATTAAAGTATGAGTTCAAGGACCATTATGTATACGAGCTACTCTCAAATGTTCAGAAAATAAATAAGTAGATAGACAGACAGGTATATAGACAGATAGATGGATACATTGGTAGAATCATGTGGCAATTGTGGCATAATGTTAAAATTGGGTGTGTATGTTGGATTCATCTGCATGGGTTTTATATTATTTTTATATTATATTATTTTTGCAACAGTTTTATAAGTTTGTAATGATTTCAAAATAAAAAGTTTTTTTTAAAGGGGGATTTGCTCAATATACTGGTTTGCAAACTTTTTTTAATAAGAAAAAGGGCCAAATAGTAAACATTTTAGGCTCTGCAGGCCAGATGGTCTCTTTTGCAGCTACTCATCTCTGCTTCTGTAGCATGCAAGCAGCCACAGACAGTATGTAAAGGAATGGTCATGTCTGTGTTCCAATAAACCTTTAATTACAAAGACAGCTGATGGGCTGCATTTGGCCCACATTTTGCCCATGGGCTGTCATTTACCAACCCCTGGACCAATACAATGATCACACTTCACTATTTTCTTTCCTTCAAAATAAGTGTCTATTTTCTCCATATTCTTTGGCTGAATACACCTTCACAAACCTTCAACAGGGAGATAAATGTAACCTAATCACATTACAGAGAAAGGTTAAAGAAAAAAATTTGCTCTTAGAACAAGGGAGTAATGTAATTTAAAATTGAATTTATTAATCCAGATATTAAACATTAGAGAGGATAGAGAAAGTTAAAAATATAAACATCCACTCAAAAATGAGCATTTCTAGTGTTTCGAATCATAAGTCCTTGTTACCTTGCCTTAGCTTCAGTGACTTCTCCAGGTACTGGTCTGCTGTGATTGTTTGTCCACCTGCTTCCAAGTCTAGGGAGAAATCTCTCAGAGTCCACACAAAGTCTGGAAAGAAGCTCACAAAATCTGCTTGTTTTCATCAGGTGTGGATTTTGTCTTGATTCGCTCAGTCAGCTCTGTCACATAGCTGAGTAGCTGACTAAGAAAAAGTGGCAGAACAGACAGGACCCCAATCTCACATTATTTCTACATATTCTAAAACCTTCATTTTGCTTTTTCTCTTTACCCAATTGTCAATTCTTTCCCCTGCATTTGAATTATTTTTCATGTCTCTTTTCCTGCACTTGATTTAGCAGGATTCACAGTGAAGCATCTGGTTTATTTATACAGGCATCCCCTCTCTTTTTGGGCTGCTCTGAGCCACAAAAGGATACTGCAGTTGGTCCATGGCCTGCTGGTTGATGGTTCCTGTGCTGTTGTACACGAAAGTGCTGCTCAGGAGGACTGCCAGGGCAAAGATCCAGGAGTCATTCTTGTTGTCACCCTTCAAGTCAGAAAGCATGTAAACCAGGAGTATGTTCCGTTATCATAGTCCATTACAGATTAGCAGTGGTAAAAGTATGCTCACCTAATTAGAGTTTTGCTACACTAATGACCTAGAAGAGAAACCTAAATCCAAGCAAAAATGATTATTAGTAGAACTTGGAACAATCTTTGCCATTAGTATTTTCAGTTTACCCTGATGCTCATTAGGCCCTTTTATGACCATTGGCAGATAATTGCAAAATGAATTAGTCAAGATTGCTGGGGATTCCAAGGTCTTAAGTACAATTTAAATGTAAAATTTCTTTCTCTCTCTCTTTTTTTTTTTTACAGCAAAATTGACTTACATAAGCTTAATATACTCGCAGCTATTTTATTGAGCAATTATGTACCTGATACATTATTAATTTTATTAAATATTCAGAGCAGTACCACAAGGCAGGTGGAGGTCTGTTACATCCATTTTACAGGTAAGAAAGCTGAGGCTAAAAGAAGTCAAATGATTTTCTAAGGCCATTGAGGTAGCGACATAGTTTAAATTTGAACACAAATTCTCAAGATCTTAGAGCCTTTAACTAACATTCTCTGCAGGATAAGACCCATGATGTTGATTTCATTTTAAAAATATTCATGCAACCTGGTTAAATGGCTGATCTCACAGTCTGTAGTTAATAATTAGAATACTGTCTCCCGATCAATGTGCTTGTCTGCTAAAATTCTGCCTTATGAATATTTTCCTCACTTCTCGTTGCTCAACTTAGTCTGAAAATATTTAAACAGAAATAACAATGATGTATTATGGTGAAATGGAAGTTCTTATTTAAGGAAAAACTAAATATTGTTAGAGGATATTCAGAAATGCGGGGCTTCTTAATCCAAATTTGAATCTTCCTTCCTTACCTTCTCCACATCTCCTAGACCCTCGGTGTCAAGCAGAACTAGGGTGTGGTTTGTTTCCTTTGGATGAGGTACACACCACATCCAGATTCCCTTGGTGTGAGATTCCACCGTGGAGCCCAGGGAGAAACCTGCAAAGGGGAAGAGGGATATAAGTAGGTGAAGTTTTAATACCAAGTGGCTCTAGATGTTGAGGTAAGATTTAAGGTAAATTAAAGTTAGATGGCTATAACCACCACCAGTATAGACCTTAATTAAAAATAGAGAAATAGGGAAAATAGGATATCCAATTCACATTAGAGCATTTTAATTGATCTTGAAGATCAGTGGAAGCTCGCTGTTATTATGCAAAAATATTAGTAAATGCCTTAGAGTTTATCATGTACATTATTATCTTTATTACTGTCTTATTCCTTTCTGGAAAGGTACATTTGTACTTTTATAAAGCAAAGTGGAAAGAGAATGAGCCAACCCTTATCCTCCAGATGAAAGTGAAGATAAAAATCCCAACTGTGAACTGAAGATTAGCTTTAAATATTTTTCTCTATCTCCAGACTTTCTCTCCTTACATCACTGTATGTATACAGTGTTGTACAGTGTGGATGGACAAGAGGGACTCATTTGAGCTTTCTGGTGCCACTTACCCTTTTTCTTCCCGGCCAGCTTGTTCATCAGGTAGGATTTGCCTGTGCGGTACAGGCCCACAATAGCCACCACGACAAGAGGCTGGTTGATGGCAGACAAGATCTTCAGTGCTTCCTGATCAACCTTCAGTTGCCCTTTAATGTTCTCAATGAGGCACACTGGGCCTGGCATGTGGATCTCTGAGGCCATGGCCAGGGTGTTTCCTTATCTGCGAGGGAAGAGATGGAATGGACTGGATAGTTTAGTCTCTAATTAGATCAAGAATTTTCAGTAAGTTATTTTGCTTTCTGAAGGTACAGTCATAAAATTCCCCAGCAGGGCCAAAAATTTTACTTGTATCAGTGAGATAGTTGAGGGAAATATTTGTATCCTTTTGGAAAGTGACAGAAGTATTAGAAAAGTAGTCTTTTGATAAAATATTGGTATGATGATTATTCATCAACTTTCAACCACTCTCATGACCAAAATTTTCATGTAATTTATTGTGGAAAACTTTTATTTTTGGATTTTCACTAAAGAAATCACATTTGACATTACATGGAAAATAAGATATGATTTAGAGAAATATACTTTATATATAGGCTATATGCAAGAAATTCAATATTTCTTTCTTCACTCATTCTTATATTAAACAAATTTTTTTTATCATGTGCACAGGCTAAATGTTAAGTGCACTGTTTCTGACTAGAGTAATATTCTCATCATGAGAGAAAATAAAATCACATGGTGAAATAGATTGTTTAATACAATCTTTCACATACCTCTGCCCTGTCATTATTTTGTTTTCTGTCATTGACCCCAAGTCCTTGGACCCTATTTAAATGGCTCCAAGTCCATGAAGCATGTCTTATTGGCTGTCACATGGTTTTTAATCTTTGCTGTGCAACAGAATTCCCATTTCCCATGTTCAAAATCATAGCTACTTTCTTGAATCTAACTTTTACTCCACTGTTTTTTTTTACTTAATTATTTTTTCAAGTTTTTGCCTCTCATGTCTATTTTGATTCTTCATCAACTCCAATGTTTGGTAATCTAGCTCTTATTTTAGCCCTATGTCATTTGGCTTATTTATTTCTTATCTAAGTTCTGTATTCAGGCAAGGCATATTGCTGTATTATCCTGACAGGTGATCATAAAGCATCCTCTGTTGAATCATGTCTCTTCTTCTCCAAACTCTGCTTTCTGAAGACTATTTGTACATAACTGTAAAGATAGCTTCTTTCATAAGAAGTATAAGCATCATGATAATCATATAGTGCACGAAATGAGTGAAAAGACTTCCCTTATTGATGCCTCAACTTTGTGTTTTTAACTTCTGATTCAGGAGCCGTAACTCAGTTGACCTTGTTATAACATATATTAGCCCTGTGAGAGTTGGACAAGTAAAGTCTTAAGTATTCTGATTTTCTCTTTTATCCTACAGTAAAAAATACTTTGCTGAGACTTCTGCTTCTGGCCATAATAGAGTAACAGACACTGGATTATTCACTTCACATGAAACAACCAAAAGATGGATAAATATATTAAACAGTGATTTTCGAGACACTAGACATCAGGTAAGATACGGGATACAAGCAAGGTAAGCCCTATATGTCCCTGGTTACTGACTTGAGAGAGTTCCCAGGCCATAGTATCAGGAGAGGGAACCCAGGCAAAGATAAGTAGACTCCCTGAGTGAAGCAGAGTTGAAAGTCCAGGGAAACCAAGGCAGCTAACAGTGTAGGACAGAGTACCAGAAATGAGAGAGCTGTACAGAGAGAGAACTCTGGAGAACTGCATACATTCCCTTAAGTATCAGTTGAGTGCAGGGACAGTGCATGCCTCTAAGGAAACCACCCAAGGTCAGTGAAAGAATTACCCCAAAACGTTAGTGGTAACAATGACTGTTCTCACAACACGGCCAGCAATCGTGCTTGATCCCACTGGCTAGAGTACAAAACTGCATGATTCGTGAAACATTGTTGGGAAGAGTTCACAGAATGGTCTTTCTACTGTATTGGAGAATGAATAATTCTAGGCTGAGCACTGCCCAGGTCCTGCCTAACAAAACTTAAAAAGATTAAAAAAAAAATTTGACAGGATGAAACTGTTTCTAAGTATTCTGAAGAATATTTATAGAAATGCAGAAAAATCCAGCACCCAACAAGATAAAATTAAGAATCCCTGAAATCCAATAATTTACCAGGGATGGAAAGAAGCAGGAAAATATGACCCTAATAAAGACTATATCAATCATCAAATCAAATGCAGAATTCATATGGATGTTAGAATTAGAACATGATATTAAAACAGTTTTTATAACTCTATTTCATATTTTTGAAAAGTAGAGAAAGGAAGAATTGCAAAGAACTCATATTGAAGTTCTAAAGATTAAAAACTACAATTTGTGGGATTTAGATGCACACTAATTGGGATTAATGGCCATTGGTATTTCAGAATAAAAGATTAGTGAACTTGAAGGCAGAGCAATAGAAATTATCCAAAATGAAACATGCAGATAAAAGAGACTAAAAAAAAATAATAATAAAATAAAAAAAAATTAAAGACATGAAAGCAGCATTAGGTTAGGAGTTATTAATAAAGAAAGAAGATGACCCATGTTAAAAAAAAAGATAAAAATTGGTCATGCCATGGTATTCTTTAAGGCAGACATATGATCTAACAAAATAAATGAATCTAAGTTAGGGCAAAGTAAAGTTAACATTTTTTATAGGCTTAAAATAAATTATGCAAGATACTTGATAAACCTTAATTTCCATATCACTTGCAGTATCTCCTGGATTTATTTCTTTTATTTATTGTTTCAGTACTTGCTCCAAATGTATCTTCATTGTGAGTCTTTGTTTGGCAAACTGTCTAAGGCAGTGTATGTCTAAGATCTTGTTATTATGTCCTCACATTTGAATGACAATATGGATGTATTTAATTATAGGTTCAAATAATTAAATCAAAGAATTAAATTTTTCTTTAATAATCTAAAAATATTTCATTTTCTTCTTGCTTTGAATGTAGCTTTTGAAAAGTCTGTCAATCTGATTCTTTTTTTTTTGTAAATGATTTTTTCTCTCTAGAAGCCTTAAAAATTTATTTTTTTTTTTTGCTGATATGCTTACAGTTCTGTATATGGCATTTAGATATGGTTTTTGGCTTCTCTCTTGTTTGGTACTCTGTGTATTCTTTCAGTCTAAATTAGGTTAATTAATAGTTCTGGGAAATTTTGCTCCATACTTCTTCACATCTTTCTCTACTCATTTCTTCCCATTTGGGAATCCCTTCAGTTTTATCCTCCTTACTTTGAGCCCTTATTTTATATTTTCCATCTTTTTATCCTTCCCTGCAGTATTCTCAATGTGATCTTTTACTTCACTTATATATTCAGCTATATCCATCCTATTACCCTACCTTTTGAAATTTCAATTATTGTATTTTTCATTCCTAATACTTGTTTCTTTTTAAAAAAATTTCTTCTTGTTCTTGTTTTATATGGATAGTACCTGTATCCCCAAAAGTGTATTTATCATACTTAATGTAAATTCTTGGTCTTTTTGTTCCAGTAATGTTGCTTCATATGTTAAAAGAAACGATAAAGAAAGAAACAAAAGCTGAAATTTTCTGAATTTAATGAAATCTATAAACTTACAGATCCAAGAAGCTCAACAAACTCCAAGAAAGTAAAGTAAATGTCCCTAAAGCACATCATAATCAAGTTTCTCAAACTCAGTGATAAAGGGAAAAATCTCAAAAGAATCCAGAGTAAGAAGACAGGTTAAGTACAGAGGAACAAATATATGGACAATAGCAGATTTCTCAAGGATACAGTGGAAGCAAGAAGAGGGTGGGGCAACATCTCTAAAATACTGAAAAAAAAATCAACCTAGAATTCTATATTTAGAGAAAACATCTTTCAGAAACAGAGGAGAGATCCCACCCTTGCTACTCGGACTTGTAGAACCCTCATGATGAAGTGCCTGTTTGTTACTGTGGGGACCACCAGCTTCGACGACCTCATTACATGTGTGTCGGCACGTGATAGTCTCCAAATCATCAAGAGCCTTGGTTACAACCGACTTATCCTACAAATTGGTAGAGGAACGGTGGTACCTGAACCATTCAGTACTGAATCATTTACTCTGGTTGTTTACAGGTACAAGAATTCATTAAAAGAAGACCTTCAGAAAGCAGATCTTGTTATTAGTCATGCAGGTGCAGGAAGTTGTTTGGAGATTCTGGAAAAAGGAAAGCCACTTGTCGTGGTTATAAATGAAAAGTTGATGAACAATCATCAGCTGGAATTGGCAAAGCAGTTACACAAAGAGGGGCATCTTTTCTATTGCACCTGCCACACGCTTCCTGGGCTGTTAAAGTCAACGGACTTCTCAACCCTGAAAAGTTTTCCTCCTGGCCAGCCAGAAAAATTTTCTGCATTTTTGGATAAAGTTGTTGGATTACAAAAATAAATGCTAAACTCTCAACAATTTAAAAATACCCCCACATCCAACCTATACAATGTGATTAAATCAAGTGTATATATTTGCAGAATGATATAAATTAATAAAATTCCTATATCCGTAGAAGGCATAGAAAATTTTATGGTGTGGACATTTGCATTTGGGTCCCAATCCTAACTGCAATTTAGTAAACCTTGATTTTCCCTAATCTTCATATTTTAGTAAAAGAGAAGTATAGTGAGCATTCACAGGTTTTATCCTAGAATCCCAAATGGTTTTGGAATCATGAAAAAGTCAGTTAAATTTGAAAACTTTTTAAGAAAAAGTTCTTGATAAGAACTATAAATGTAGTTAGTTTGATGTTCCTTAGAATATAAAATGAATGAGTGTCAGCACGTATAACTTCACAGTCGGGGGAGGGGAGGCAAACAAAAATGATAGATTGTGCTCTGTGAAAAAAATGCTCAATCATTGCCTTAAAAAGGTTAACTATGAAGTCAGTTGATGTATTGTACCTAGTCAAACTACTTTCATCCTGAAGAACAGAGGAGAATGGCTGTGCTAACTGTTTTCTCTAAACTATAAATAGAAAGTGAGAAAATAATCTTATCCAATGTCAAAACTTTACTGGTTTGAAAAGAATAAATTAAAAAAGACTTCTAAAAAAAAAGCAAAAGAGAAAGGCATTATCAGACATACAAAAGCTGAAAAATTACATCCCCAGCAGAACTGCACTAGAGGAAATGTTAAAGGAAGTCCTTCAGACAGAATATAAAAGTCTCCAAATGTAAATCTGGATGTTATGAACAACTTTCTACCAGTAAGTTAATTGAAAGAGACAAACATCCATAAACCATTCATGAAGAATAGCCCTATACAATCCCTCTACTAAGTGTATACTCCAAAGAATTGAAAGCAGAGACTCGAACAGATTTTTACACACTGGTGTTCACAGTGGCACTATTCACAATTGCCGAAAGATGGAAGAAACCCAAGTGTTCATCATTCAGTGAATGTATTTAAAAAATATGGTATATAGAATGGACTTTTATTCAGCATTTAAAAGAAATGAAGTTTTGATTCATGTGACAACAGGGATGAACCTTAAAGACATTATGTTGTATGAAATAAGTCAGACACAAAAGGACAAATATTTTGTAATCTCACTGTTATGAAATTGTTAGAATAAATACACTCATGAAGTTAGATTCTAGAATGCAGGTTACGAGGGACTGGGTTGAGGGTAAGGAATGGGGTGTTAATGCTTAAGTTGTACAGAATCTCTATCTGAGTTGATTATAAAGTTTTGGAAATGGATGGTGGTTATGGTAGCACGACATTTTGAGTGTAATTAACAGCACTGAATTATATATGTGAATGTGGTTAAAGAGGGAAATTTTAGGTCATATATATGTTACTAGAGTAAAAAATTAGAAGATAAAACGTAAGACTACAACATAGTGAACCCTATTGTAAACAATGCACTATAGTTAATAGTACAATTACAATAATGTTCTTTGATGAATTATAACAAATGTACCACACTAATGCAATGTGTTAATAATAGGGTGGCATATGAGAAAAAATACACCCTGATGTGAACCATGGATTACAGTGAATGGTACAATTATTATATTCTTTCATGAATTGTAACAAAGGTGCCATACTAGTGCAAAGTGTTAATGATAAGTGGTAGGGTATATGGGAACACTGTATGTTCTACATGATTTTTCTATAAACCCACAACTTCTCTAATTAAAAAATGTTTAAAAAAGAATGGCCCTATATTTATGGAGGAAATGAAATTTGTAGTTACAACCTTTCCTGTGAAGAAAACTTCAGATGGCCTCATGATGTAATTCTCCACACTTTTAAGGAAGTAATAATATCGATTCTATAAAATCCTTCCAGAAAATCAATATTGCGGGAATACTTCCCAATTCATTTTATGAGGCCAGAATTACCCTGAAACCCAAACCAGGCAATGTCAGTTCAGCAAAAGAAACCTAAGACCACTATCCCTCATGAACAAGATGCAAAAATCCTAAGTGAAATTTCGACATAATAGATCATTATTGCATAGGATTCACCCCACCCCAGTGCATGATTGATTTAACATTTGTAAATCAATCTATGTAATTCACCACATTTACAAACAATAATAGAAAACCATATGACCATCACAATAGAGGCAGAAAAAGCATTTGACAAAACCAACATGTGTTCCTGATAAAAACTCTCAGCAAAGTAGGAATAGCAGGGAACTTCCTTAGCCCAAAAAAGGACATCTATGAAAAACCTTTAGCTAACATAATGCTTAATGGTGAAATACTGAATGCTTTCCCCCAATATCAGGAATAAGAGAAGAATGTCTATTCTTACCTATTTTATTCAGCATTGTACTGGAATGCCAGTAAAATATGACTAAATAAATAAATAAATAAATGGCATCCAAATTGAAAAGGAAGACATAAAATGGTCTTTTTTCTCACAGATAACATGGCTATATTTGGAAAATGTGGTGGAATCCACAGAAAAGCTATTAGAAATAATCAGTGAGTTTAGCCAGGTTGCAGGATACCAGGTCAATATACAAAAATTGACTACATGAATGTATATTTGTAAAGAACAATCTGGAATTGAAATTAAAAATGCTATTTACAATAGCTTAAAATATGAAATACTTAGGGATAAATCTGATCAAAAGTGTGTAAGTATGCTGAAAACTCACATTGCTGAGAGAAATTAAAGAAGACTGAAATAAATAGATTTTGTTTATGGGTCAGAGGACTCTATATTATAGTATATCAATTATCCTCAATTTGATCTCTAACACCAGTGTAATCTTAATCAATATTCCCACAAATATTTTTGTAAAATTTGTCAAGCCAAGCCTAAAATCTTTATGGAATTGCAAGGGACTTAGAATAGCCAAAACAACTTTGATGACTATTGAAATTTAAATGACTAGCTTCCTGATTTCAGGACTTACTATGGAGTGCAATAACCACAACAGTGTAGGTGGTATATGATAACTTTGTATTTTGTGCATAATTTTTCTATAAATGTATACCTGCACTAATTAAAAACATAAAAAATGACAGCGTGGCCTTGGCATCAAGACCAACAAATCAACCCATGGGATAGAATAGAGAGTCCAGAAATAGCCCTACAGATATATGGATAACTGAGTTTTGACAAAGGTTCAAAGGTAATATCAGTGGAGAAAGGTTATCTTTTCAACAAATGGTGCTGGAATAACTGCATATTCTTACGCAAAACAAACAAACAAAAACACACAAAACTTGAATCCATACCTTGATTCATAACTAAAAATTAACTCAAAATGATCAACCTAAATGTGAAATCTAAAACTGTAAAACTTTTACCGGAAAACATAAGAGGAAAGTTTTGTGATCTTAGACTAGGCAAAGTTTTCTTAGCTTCTACACTAGAAGCACAGCACATAAAAGAAAAAATCAATAGTGTGTACTTTATTGAAATTTAAAAGTTCTGTTCTCCAAAAGACACTGTTCAGAGAATGAATAGACAAATCACAGAGTTGAAAAAAATAGTTCAGATTATATATCTTTTCAAGTACTTGTATCTAGAATACATAAAGTACTCTCAAAACTTAATAATTGGAAAGCAACCCAATAAAAAAGGGCAAAATATTTGAATAGGCACTTCTCCAAAGAAGATACATGGACAGCAAATGAGCATATGAAAAGATGCTTAACATCTGTCATTATGGGAATACAAAATAAATCCTTACTGATATACCTCTATACACCTATTAGAATGACTAAAATTAAAAGGATTTCCATCCTAAATGTTGGTGAGGAATGGAACAATGGGAACGTTCATACATTTTTGGTGGGAATGTCAAATAATAATTACTTTGAAAAGCAGTTTTACAGTGTTTTTAAAAAATTGAAACATATACCTATGATAATACCAGTGATTTCACTCCTGGGTATTTACGCAAGAGAAATGAATGTTTATGCCTATAAAATGACTTTTAAATAAATGTTTGTAGCAGCTTTATTTGTGACAGTCAAAACCTGGAAACAACCCAAGCACCTATCAGCTGTTGAATAAACAAACTTTCAAATATCTATACAGTGAAATACTCCTCAGCAATAAAAGTAATGAATGTATAATATGCACAACAATCTGTGTGAGTAGCAAAGAAGCCAGACAAAACTGAATACAGGTTGTATAATTCCATTTATTTGTAATTCCAGAAAATGCAAACTAATCCATACTGACAGAAATGACATTAATGGTTACAGGGGATGGAGGGAGTGTAAGGGTAGGAGGGAGAATTTACAGTGCACATGGGGTGACTTTTGAGGGTGATGGACATGTTTATTACTTGATTGTGATGATGGTTTGAATGTATTATGTCCCCCAGAAAAAACCATATTCTTTGAGGCAATCTTGTGGCACAGACAGTTTAGTGCTGATTAGATTGGAATTCTTTGAGTGTTTGCATGGAAATGCACCCCACCCAACTGTAGGTGATAACAGTGATTAGATATTTCCATGGAGGTGTGGCCCCACCCATTCAGGGTGGGCCTTGATCAGTGGAACTATATAAATAAGCTGACAGGCAGAGGGAATGCAGTGCAGCTATGAGTGATGTTTTGCAGAGGAGCTACCGACAAGAGGGACACTCTGAAGAAAGCACAGGAGCTGCAGATGGGAGATATTTTGAAGACGACCGTTGAAAGCACTCTTGATCTGGAGAAACTGAGAGAGGACAAATACCCCAGTGCAACTAAGAGTGACATTTTTGAGGAACTGCAGCCTAAAGAGGAATGCCCTGGGAGAAAGTCATTTTGAAACCAGAGCTTTGGAGCAGACGCCAGCCATGTGCCTTCCCAGCTAACAGAGGTTTTCCGGATGCCATTGGTCATCCTCTAGTGAAGGTACCTGATTGCTGATGTGTTACCTTGGACACTTTATGGCCTTAAGATTGTAACTGTGTAACCAAATAAACCCCCTTTTATAAAAGCCAATCCATTTCTGGTGTTTTGCATGCTGGCAGCATTAGCAAACTAGAACAGATTTTGGTACCAGAGAAGTGGGGTGCTTTTGCTGCTGAGTTTGCAAACACGAAACATGTTAGAATGGCTTTTTAAGTGGATAAGGGGAAGATTCTGGAAGAACTGTGAGAAGATTGATAGAAAAGGCCTAAACTGCTTTGAAGAAAAGGAAATATGGACTCTAAAGATACTTCTGATGAGGCCTTGAACAGAAATGATGAATGTGTTTTTGCGAACTGGAAGAAAGGTGATCCTTGTTTTAAAGTGGCAGAGAATTTGGGAAAATTGAGTACTGGTTTCAGATGGAAGGAAGAATTTGAAAGTTGACAACCTGGAATACTTAGCTGAGGAGATCTCCAGACTATGTGTGGAGGACGTACCCTGGCTTCTCCTTGCAGCTTATAGTAAAATGCGAGCAGAGAGAGATAAACTTAGAACTGAACTCTTGGATTCAAAGAAACCAGAAACTGATAGTTTGGAAAATTCCAGGCTTCCAGGGGGTGGATCCCCAGAAGCTACAGCCCAACATGAGGATTTAACTAAACATGGAAACCAGCCACCTTTTCAGTACAAGCCAAGATTGGAGATGGAGTTATCCAGAAAGAATTTGTGGAAAGTCCTATGGTCTGATGGCTTTGACCCCTGTGTGCTTCATGTGAGGCCAACAGAATTTTTGCGAGGACTTTATAGACAGAGCCATTGCCAGTCTGGACTGGAGGAGATAGACAAGGAAAAAACTGAAGGAAAAATTTCTTCAAAGACAGAGCCATGGAGGTTGAGGTCTGGAGTCAGGAGGTCTCGGGCTGGGAGAGCGGAGCAGCCCACAGGCATGGAAAGGGTGAGTTTGCCCTGGAGGTCGAGGGTCCGCCTTCTGCCTCGATGCTCAGAGAATGCTTTGCTACCTCAGGTCCCAAAGAGAGTGGAGCACCTTCCCAGGGACTTGGGGAGAGCCTGGCTGCCACCACACTGTTCTGAAGGGTTGAGCATGTGCCCCAGAGATGGAAGGGAATCTGAGTGCTGCCCTGATGTTTGAGGAGGGTGGGGCCAAGAAGGTCGTCTCCGCAATGTGTGGATATGTTGGAGAACTCACCCCAGCATTTGGAGAGGAAAGGACTGCTGAAAAAGCACTTAGGAAGGGTCAGACTCCTGCTCTCTCAAGCCCCAAGGTTGCAACGTCATTCTGTTAATGACTCGCAGACTTTGAAATCTAATGGAATTTGTCCTGCAGGTTTTAGGAACTGTTTTCGTCCCTTAAACCCTGTTTTCTTTACTGTTTCTCCTTATGGCAGTGGGAATGTTTATCCTATGAATGTCCCTCCTTTGTATATTGGAAGCACATAACTTGTTCTAAGTTCACAGATCCATAGCTAGAGGGGAATTATGCCTTAGGAATGACCACGCCTATAATTGATTTTGATGGGATCTTGTACTTAACTATTGTTACTGAAATGATTTAAGTTTTTGTGATATTGTGATGGGATGAATATATTTGGTATTTGGAAAGAATATGTTTTTCTGGGGTCCAGGAGGTGGAATGTGCCGCTTTGAATGTATTATGTCCCCCAGAAAACGCCATATTCTTTGATGCAATCTTGTAGCACAGACATTTTAGTGCTGATTAGATTGGAATTCTTTGAGTGTTTGCATGGAAATGCACCCCACCCAATTGTAGGTGATAACTCTGATTAGATATTTCCATGGAGGTGTGGCCCCAACCATTCAGGGTGGGCATTGGTCAGTGGAACTATATAAATAAGCTGACAGGCAGAGGGAACGCAGTGCAGCTGTGAGTGATGTTTTGCAGAGGAGCTACAGACAAGAGGGACAATTTGAAGAAAGCACAGGAGCTGCAGATGGGAGACATTTTGAAGATGGCCGTTGAAAGCACTCTTGCTCTGGAGAAGCTGAGAGAGGACAAATACCCCAGGTGCAACTAAGAGTGACATTTTTGAGGAACTGCAGCCTAGAGAGGAATGCCCTGGGAGAAAGTCATTTTGAAACCAGAACTTTGGAGCAGACGCCAGCCATGTGCCTTCCCAGCTAACAGAGGTTTTCCGGACACCACTGGCCATCCTCCAGTGAAGGTACCCAATTGCTGATGTGTTACCTTGAACACTTTATGGCCTTAAGAGTGTAACTGTGTAACCAAATAAACCCCCTTTCATAAAGCCAATCCATTTCTGGTGTTTTGCATGCTGGCAGCATTAGCAAACTAGGACAATGGTTTTTATAGATATAGACATGTCAAATTATACACTTTAAAGATCTAGAATTTATTGTATGTCATACTTCAATAAAGCTGTGATAAAAAATTGCTTCCCATAAGAGTTTAATATCTTCTACTATTGCCCAATACCTGCCTAACTTGCTTTTAAGGATTCACATACAACAGAATGCCACTCCCACTCCCACAGGGCTTTTCCTTCCACTGAAACTGTCTAAAGCCAAAAGCAAATTTTTGCAATCATTAGGGCATACTTCCTTTTAAAGCCATGGCCCATAGGATCTTAAGAGATTTTACAGCATGAAACAAACTACTTTAACATAGAAATCAAGTAATTCCTTGTTCATGCCGGACTCAGAAAGTGTGTATGTTTTAAAGAGCAAGGATCTTTCTATAGATACTCAAGTGAGGCAAGGACAAGTGACTCCAGAGATGTACAAAAAGAACGCTTTTTAGTACTCACAAATTCTGGAACAGAGGGGTGGCACGGCTCATGGGTTCGCACTAGAAAGCATGTCAGAAACATAGGCTCAGCCAAGCAAGCACAGAGCAAAACGTTATGGACCTGGGGAATATGCTTTCTGTTGTTACAGGTAGAGCTGTAGTGGTTGGTCAAGCAGGAGTGAGGGTTGGCAACTTTTTATTTTACTGTCACAGGGGTGTGACCCAGGTAGGATGCAGGGAGGAGACCCAGGTAGGATGCAGGGAGGAGAGGGAGAAGGGTTTTATCCTGTATAAGCAGGTATCAGGGATGGTCCTGGAGGGATCTAACAACAGGGTCTAATATGCTGAGGCATTATGACAGTGCAAAAACCCCTTATGTTACTTCTGACCTCCGAGTGCTGAGGCAGCCTGTCAGTAAGAAAAGTCCCTATTTTATTTTAATTCACTGCAGAGTGGTTGCTACAAAGATCTTATGAACTGTCAAAGTACTTAATGTTCCAAATTTCTGTCTCTCTGCCTTCCCATTACAGTATTTTTCCTTTGTTTTAACCAAATTGTCTAACTTTTATGTATTTTGAACTATAAAAAGTTGATAAGAAAGATACAGGGAAATGGTAGAGATGATTAAAAAACCAACCAACCAAACAACTAGAAAAACTGAGGACATGGAAGGTTAGTCTCTATGCAGAAGTTGGGCCTTTCAAACTATTCTGCTTTGAGACAATGGGGGAAAGGAATAAATTTCCTCCAGTTTGTAAACATTTTATGATGTAAATGGGCATCTGTAATCACTACTGTCAAACATTTTAGCCTCAAGTGTTCCCTGGGTAATACCTCCATGGCTCTTTAGATGAGTTGCTCCCCCAGTGTCTGTTCATGTAGCGTTTAAGCACTGGCGCCTTGTAGGAAATTGTGTCCCTGCCCTTCTGGAATTCAGGCCTCAAGTCTACTTCTTGAAACATTATCCCCACATCCCTTTTGTGTGCTGAGACTATAAAATAAATGCAAGGATCAACAGGGGAATGAAATAGAAAACTGTGATGTTTGGGCTATTTGGGTTTTCCTTTGGAACAAAACATTAAGCTCATTAAAGCCTGATAAAACTTTTGTAGGTTAGTGTTGGGGCTAAAAGTAAAAAAAAAAAAAAAAAAAAAAAATGTGATACTATACTTCTTTATTATAAGACAGAAGTAGCGGAGAGGAAAACGTGGAGGGGAACAAAAGACCAAGAAATAAGGATTTGGAGATAAGGAGAAAAATTTCAGTAGACCAGAGGAAGTTGTTCAAAGAAAATATCTATATTTCCAGCCATGAACTTCTAGGGATTCTGTTTTCTTCTGTTTTTCCACTTGGAGAACAAAAAGGAGGAGGAGGAGGAAGAAAAGGAGCTGACAAATGAGCGCACAGTCAGACAAATGGATGATGAATGAACCTAATGCCAAGCCAACGAATTCGGGGGAGGGGTTTACGAAGGCTAGGTCAGAATTTCTGGAGGGCATCTAGAGTTCAAGGAACACAAAGATGCTGCCTTTCTTGATGCACTACAGTGGATTCTTTAAAGAGGAAGTCCAATCAAATAGTGAAGCAGATTTCTAGTTGTAAAGGGTTGAGGAGTGAGTGGGCACAAAGAAATTGGATCTAGTTAGTCTAGAATATTTCTAAAGGAAGAAATCCACTCACAAAGAGCACACATATGATTAAAAAGTATGCTGTTTTTATGAATCTACATCCTTTACCCTGCCTGCCTGCCTGCATTGCCTCTCTGTCTCCCTCCCTCCCTTCCTCCCTTCCTTCCTTTTACTGTTCTTTCCTTCTTATTTCCTGTTCCTTCAGTCTCATAAAAATAACACGTGTAGCTTGTTAAATTATTCAGCTGCACTCAGAACAGGACTGAGCAAGTTCTATCAAAGACAATGGTAATTTAATCGTGTCCCCAGTCAACACAGACGATATTAAGAAAGAAAAAGACATTCCTGAAGTATTTCAAACACTCAGTTTATTCCCCATCACTGCTGGTTCCTAACCCAACACCACGCAGAATAGTGGCTCTTAGGGACATGCTGCCTGCCTCATAGTGCCAGGATTTTCATCTGAACTGGTGTCCCACATCAGCTCAGCTGCAGCCTATCCTGGTGATGGTCATTTTTAACTAAACTAACCCTTATAAATCCCTTTCCTCCCCTGCCCCAGACTCATCAGTTCTCACAACTAGAACCTTCAAAATGCATCTCTGGAAGATACCCTAGATACCATTTGATGTTAAAAAAATAAAGAAATAAACGGTCTTTGGATCATTGGAATGTAATGAAATTTATCTCAATTTGGCAATCACTTTGAGAAATAAGGGAGCATATTATTTTTAGGTCAAATTACCTGAAATAATCGACACAGTCCCAGTGAATGTGGTCCATGTCCTGGAGCAGAGATCCTTTAGAGCTGGGAAGAAAGCTGCTTTGATGAGAAAGTAGTTAAGAATTCATACCTGTTTTTTCTCTTCAGTTAGGTGGAATGATTTCTGTTCCTTCTCTGTCTCTCACTGGATCGTTGTGCTTGTATTTCACCCCTCCAGTGTCCTGGGGCTTCCTTCAAACACCAGATAATTACAAATAAAGACCACAAAGCAACGGTTCTAACCTTTATACAGTATTATGAAACTGAAAGCACTGATTGTAAGGGAGTGTGTCAACAGCCATACAAGGAATTGCCTGAAGTGTGCTGGTGGGAGCGTAGATGGGTTTCACATAATTTCACCACTAGAACCCTCAAAATGGGCGTTTTTGAAGAGATCCTAGATACATTTGTGCTTTCATTTTTTTAGAAAAGGTCTTTGGGTCATTGAGATGTAATGAAATTTTTCTCAGGTTTGGCAGTCAGTTTGAGAAACAAGGGAGCATATTATTTTTTGAGATCAAATTTCCTGAAATCTAACGCAGTCACAATGACCGTGATTAGTCATATACAGATGGAGCAAGGGAGGGAAAGGACATGCCTTACACACTTAGCAATGCCCAGCACTCAGTCCTGGACTTGGCACTTAACTACCCCATATGCACCTAGGAGGGGAGCTCCTGAGCCTTGCACCTTGTTACAGATGCTGACTTCTTTACAGCTCATGACAAATATTTTCTCATGATTAATAGAAACGAGAAAACAGAAAGATTTAATTACTTGTCCAAAATCACAGCACTGTAAGTCATCTAAATCCAAGCAGTTTTCAGCCAAAACCTCTTGTTGAACCACTTCATACACTGCCTCTCTGCTTGCTAAGTTAATAATAACAAGGTTATTTGTTGCTTCTTTTCCTAAGAGTTGCCTGTGTTTCATTTCTAATTCCTTTCTGACTACAATCATGCAAAATAAGCGATATTGTTTTTCTTTTGTAGTGAATACGAGGAAGCTGAAGGAGAGTAAGCAAAATGCCCGCTCTAATTCACTGGGCAAATCACAGATTCGTGATGCAAATATTAAATTTTTGTTTAACTTTAAACTCTGTGCTGTTTCTCCCCTCATCATTGTTCCTGTCGGGAAGCAAGGAGGACAGAAAAAAGAAGGGGGAAATTTATACGGGCTCTATTGAGATTTACATGATTTACCAGATTTACATGTGGAAATCAGTATCTGAAATTTGACAGATAGATTCTCCCTTTACTTTTTCATTTTTACCATTACCTTTAAAAAATACTGAATAATTAGCACTTTAGATTGCATCGGAAATTGTGATGTGTCTGGGTCTTTCAGTAGGTTTAACACCCCAGGTTCTTGTTGCCTATAGGTCTTTGCATCTGCGATTTTCCTCACTGAGAACTTGATTCCCCCAGATCCTGACAAATTTGGTTCCTTCTCATCCTTCAGGTCTCAGCGAAATGGAATCTTCTCAGAAAGGTCTGCCACAATTCCTCTGTCAATTTCCATTGCATCACCTAGATTTTTTGTTTTTTTTCTTTTCAGTTAATGTCTATCTGTACCTCAAGTTCATGGGGACAGGATATATCCCAGCACTTAGAACAGGGTTGGCACAGAGCAGATGCCCAGTGATTATTATTGTATGTGGCTAAATATAAAGTCATGTTTAGTAGGAAACTAACCCCCCCGTTTGCCAATTTGAATATACAAACTTTTTTAAGCACAGAAGAAATAATAAAATGTCTGTGGAAAACATTTAACTTTTTAACTTAGTTACTCACTGCTATATGTTGAATTGCAGCCCCGCCCCCCCAAAATATATGTTCAAGTTCTAAGCCTCTGTATTTCAGTATGACAATATTTGGAAAAAGGGTCCTTGCAGATGGAGTAGGGTGGGCCCTTTATTCAGTCTAACTGGTGACCTTATAAAAAGGGGAAGAGAGACACAGACACATGGGGGGAGAATGCCACATGACAATGGGGGCAGAGATTGAAGTGTTACAGCTGCAAGACAAGGAATGCCAGGGACTGCCAGGAAAACACTAGAAGCTAGGAAGAGGCAAGGAAGGATTTCCCCTACAATTTCAGAGGGGGCACAATCTTGTCCACACCTCAATTTCAGACTTCTAGCCCCTAGAACTGCGAGAGAATAAATTTCTGTTCTTTTAAGTCACCAGGTTTCTGTACTTTGTTATGGTAGCCCTAGGAAACCAAGACACATAGATACTGGATTTTCTTACATTTTATAAAATAGTTTATTCAAGTGCTTCACATCCTTTAAAATGGTGACTTCCTCATTATTAAAGCTACTTTAAAGTCATTTAACTTATTTTTTTCAGAGCACATCATCCTTACTTTTGTCAAAATTATTTGAGACACAGAACTTTTTGCAACTTGGTATAATGCTGGAAAATTTATCCTAAATAACAGTTACTTGTTTATATAACAATAGTACAATTATTTATTCATTTGTCATATCAGCATAGGTTTGTATATTGTTTTTTTTTAAATTTTATTTTGAAATAAATTCAAAGTTATAGGAACAGTTGCAAAAACAATACAAGCCCCATACACAGAACTCCAGCATTCCCTGACCTCACCCGATACCCCGATCCACTAACTTTAACATGTTGTCACACTGCTATTTCTTTCCCTCCCTCCCTCTCTTCCTGTCTATCCATCATCTATTGCTCTGTCTTCTGAACATATGAGAGCTAGCTGCACATATCCTTGAGCAAACACTATAATTCATATATACAATTCCCATGAACAAGAACATTCTTTTATGCAATCCCACTAAGCGCAGCTAAGCAGTACAAGAGATTCAACAATGATACAATGCTTACATTCTATATTTCCTTTTCCTTATGTATCAACTGTGTCCCTTTTAGCCTCCTGTCCTCCATCCTCAGATCCCATCCAGGGTCATCCTTGGCATTCAATTGTCATCTATTTAGACTGTCTTATTTTTTTTTCCCTCAATTGCAGAAACATATACAGCCTAAATCTTCCCATTCCAGCCCCTTCCGAGCCTTCCATTTGTGGGATTAATCACATTTAGGTGTTGTAATGCTATCACCTTCCCACCATCCATTACTAGAAATTTCCCTTCACCTTAAACAGCAACCCTACACTCATTTCTTAACTCCCCATTGCTCCTTCCCCCATTTCTCTTAACCCATACTCTACTTTTCATCTCTATGGTTATATTCTCTGATAATTTCTTTGTGTCTACTGTGGGGCTTAAAATTAAACTTTCAAATCCATAACAATCTTGTTTTTCTTTGATACCAAATTAATTTCAATAGGACACATAAACTATTTACCTATACTCCTCCATTCCCCCAACTTTATATAGTTCTTGTCAAAAGTTATATATTTTACATTGAGTTCAAAACCATTGATTTGCTGTGAGAGTTTGTGTATTTTGTATCATGTAGGAAGTAAATAGTGGAGGTACAATTCAAAAATTATTTACTTCTATTTGTATTCCACTGTGGTCAGAGATTTTGCTTTGAATATGTTCAATTGCTTTTTTGTTTGTTTTAATTTATTGAGGCTTGTTTTATGTCCCAGCATATGGTCCATTTTGGAGAAAGATCCGTGATCACTAGAGGAAAATGAGTGTCCTGGTGATTAGGGATGTAAGGTTCTATATATGTCTGTTAAAATTCTCTGTATCTCTTTCTCCTTTCTTTGTTCCTCTGTTGGTAGGGCTCCCTTTAGTATCCGAAGTAGGGCAGGTGTTTTATTGGCAAACTCTCTCAGCATTTGTTTGTCTGTGAAAAATTTAAGCTCTCCCTCAAATTTGAAGGAGAGTTTTGCTGGATAAAGTATTCTTGGTTGGAAATTTTTCTCAGAGTTTTAAATATGTCATGCCACTGCCTTCTTGCCTCCATGGTGGCCGCTGAGTGGTCACAACTTAGTCTTATGTTGTTTCCTTTGTATGTGGTGAATTGCTTTTCTCTTGCTGCTTTCAGAACTTGCTTCTTCTCTTCAGTATTTGACAGTCTGATCAGAATATGTCTTGGAATTGGTTTATTTGGATTTATTCCATTTGGAGTTCGCTGGGCATTTATGCTTTGTGTATTTATATTGTGTAAAGGGTTTGGGAAGTTTTCCCCAAGAATTTCTTTGAATACTCTTTCTAGATCTTTATCCTTCTCTTCCCCTTCTGGGACACCAATGAGTCTTAAATTTGGACGTTTTATTTTATCTATCGTATCCCTGGATCCTTTTCAATTTTTTCTATTTTTTTCCCCATTCTTTCTTTTGTTCTTTCATTTTCTGTTCTGTGGACCTCTAGGACACTGAGTTGTTCTTCAGCTTCCTCTAATCTTCTATTATGACTATCCAGAGTCTTTTCAATTTGGCCAACAGTTTCTTTTATTTTCATAAGATCTTCTTTTTTTTATTTACTCTTGCAATTTCTTCTTTATGCTCTTCTAGGGTCTTCTTTTTTTGGTTTGTTTGTTGTTGTTGTTGTTGTTTTTTTTTTTGCACACTACATGTGTTTTATTTATTTATTTTTTTTTAACTTCATTTTATTGAGATATATTCACATACCATGCAGTCATACAAAACAAATCGTACTTTCAATTGTTCACAGTACCATTACATAGTTATACATTCATCACCTAAATCAATCCCTGACACCTTCATTAGCACACACACAAAAATAACAAGAATAATAATTAGAGTGAAAAAGAGCAATTGAAGTAAAAAAGAACACTGGGTACCTTTGTCTGTTTGTTTCCTTCCCCTATTTTTCTACTCATCCATCCATAAACTAGACAAAGTGGAGTGTGGTCCTTATGGCTTTCCCAATCCCATTGTCACCCCTCATAAGCTACATTTTTATACAACTGTCTTAGAGATTCATGGGTTCTGGGTTGTAGTTTAATAGTTTCAGGTATCCACCACCAGCTACCCCAATTCTTTAGAACCTAAAAAGGGTTGTCTAAAGTGTGCGTAAGAGTGCCCACCAGAGTGACCTCTCGGCTCCTTTTGGAATCTCTCTGCCACTGAAGCTTATTTCATTTCCTTTCACATCCCCCTTTTGGTCAAGAAGATGTTCTCCGTCCCACGATGCCGGGTCTACATTCCTCCCTGGGAGTCATATTCCACGTTGCCAGGGAGATTCACTCCCCTGGGTGTCTGATCCCACGTAGGGGGTAGGGCAGTGATTTCACCTTTCAAGTTGGCTTAGCCAGAGAGAGAGGGCCACATCTGAGCAACAAAGAGGCATTCAGGAGGAGGCTCTTAGGCACAACCATAGGGAGGCCTAGCCTCTCCTTTGCAGCAACCGTCTTCCCAAGGGTAAAACCTACGGTAGAGGGCTCAACCCATCAAACCACCAGTCCCCTATGTCTGTGGTCATGTTAGCAACCATGGAGGTGGGGTAGGCGAATACCCCTGCATTCTCCACAGGCTCTTCAAGGGGGCACTGCATCTTTTTTTTCCTTGTTTTTCTTTTTTTTTTTTTTAACTTCCCCTTCTTTTTTAAATCAACTGTATGAAAAAAAAAGTCAAAAAGAAAACAAACATATAATAAAAGAACATTTCAAAGAGACCATAACAAGGGAGTAAGAAAAAGACAACTAACCCAAGACAACCGCTCAACCTCCAACATGTTCCCACTCCACCCCAAGAAAGTTACATAATATAGCAACATTTCCGTGAACCTGCCCCCACCACATCCACCAGAAATCAACAGACCACAGTCACCCCCGGGCATCCCCAGAACGCCAAATAGCCTATCTGTTCTTCCTGGACTACTGCTCCCCCTTCCTTAATTGCTCTCTACTGCTAGTTCCCCTACATTCTACATTATAAACCATTTGTTTTCCATTTTTCAAAGTTCACATTAGTGGTAGCATATAATATTTCTCTTTTTGTGCCTGGCTTATTTCGCTCAGCATTATGTCTTCAAGGTTCATCCATGTTGTCATATGTTTCACGAGATCGTTCCTTCTTACTGCCGCGTAGTATTCCATCGTGTGTATATACCACATTTTATTTATCCACTCATCTGTTGAAGGACATTTGGGTTGTTTCCATCTCTTGGCAATTGTGAATAATGCTGCTATGAACATTGGCGTGCAGATATCTGTTCGTGTCACTGCTTTCCGATCTTCCGGGTATATACCGAGAAGGGCAATCGCTGGATCGAATGGTAACTCTATATCTAGTTTTGGAAGGAACTGCCAGACTGACTTCCAGAGTGGCTGAACCATTATACAGTCCCACCAACAATGAATAAGAGTTCCAATTTCTCCACATCTAGGGTCTTCTTTATGTCCCTTTTATCCTGTTCCATGGTCTTATTCATGTCTTTTATATCCTGTGCCATGTTTTTGTTCCTTGATTGTGATTGTTTGATTAATTGTGCCAAGTACTGTGTCTCTTCTGATATTCTGGTTTGGGTATTTGGGATTGGGTTCTCCATATCATCTGGTTTTATCATATGCATTAAGATTTTCTGTTGTTTTTGGCCTCTTGGCATTTGCTTTGCTTGATAGGGTTCTTTCAAGTTGTAAAAAAAAAAAAAATACCAAGTTAATTTTTCAGAAATGCAAGTTGGTGGCATTCACTTTCTCCAACTAACCAGCAGATGGTGTCTGCGAGTCACCTATACCCCTCAAGTCAGTTCTCCACAACTCTGTCTCTGTCGTTTGTGGGGAAATGACATTTGTGGGGTTCAGTTTGTGAACTCAGTTTGCGTTTGTTGTTGGAGCTGTCCACCCTGAACGTGGTGCGTGTGTCTGGGTGGTCAGGGAGGCAGGACCACTTTAATATTCAAACCTCCCAGGTGTTCCCAGAGATTCAAGGCTGTTGCAAGAGTGTAAGCCTTCATTTCAGTTTTGTCCCAGAATTTCTCTGTTGCTGACCCACAAACCACCGGCATTGATGTAGCATCCCTGGGTTATCCAAGCATGCCCCTCTTCTAAGCTGTGCTCTTCCAGGACCTCTGCTAAGGGAAGGCTGTGCTACATCACTAGTGTGCGTTGTCCCTCAAGGGAAGCCCCGGGCCGCTGGGCTGTGCAGGGGCGCTCTCTGCCTGATGTAAAGATTAGCCTATAATTCTTGACCGGTGTAAGTTCTGAATGAAAGGCAGTTAATAGAGCCGGGCCCCACCCCTTTCCTCTTAGAGAAGATAGACCCCCTAGGGGGAGGTCATTAACATTTCAGTGGTCTCTCTCTGCCTGTGCCACACCCTTGTGTGTGTCACAGAACTGGGCACTGAAAATGGCCGAGACTTGCTCTACTGAGTCGAAAAAAGGAACAGAGCTAGTGCGAGGCGACCCTCTGGCCCTCCAAGGTCAGTTGTCACTCACAGCCTCTGTCTACTTGTTGGGGATTTGTACCTCATAGTGAGCAGTTCATACTTGCTAATTAAAACCCCAGTTGGAGCTCAGCTGAGCTATATTCGCTTGCTGGGAGAAAGCTTCTCTCTAGCACCATGAGGCTTTGTAACTTGGGCTGTGGGGGAGGGGTCTCCCGATTTGGATCCGCAGTTCTTACTTACAGATTTTATGCTGTGATCTTGGGCATTCCTCCCAATTCAGGTTGGTGTGTGATGAGTGGACAGTCAAGTCTATTCCCCTGCAGTTATTCCAGATTATTTACTAGTTGTTTCTGTTTTTTTTCAGTTGTTCCAGGGGGACTACTTAGTTTCCACTCCTCTCTATGCCACTATCTTAGATCCTAACCTGTATTTTGTCTTTTAAAGGAATCTTTAAAAGACTCTTTTTTAGAAGTTTGAAAATGCCTGTATTGTCTTTTTTGAAAACACTTTATTTTAATACATATTTCTAGGTATTAAATTCCGAGATTGTGTTTTTTGTATCCACAGAAGCAAATATGGACTATTTTTATAATGAATAGCTCACCATTTTCCTCAAATCAATTTTTTCCTGTTCTAAGCAATCATTGAAATCAATTATCTTACATCTATATTTCTAGATTAATATTTTCTAAAATTTTCCATTTACTGCTGGTGCATATTAAAGCTCATCTACCATTTTTCTTTCTATTTAGGAAGCGTTCTAGTTTGCAAATGCTGCCAGAATGCAAAACACCAGAGATGGATTGGCTTTTATAAAAGGGGGTTTATTTGGTTACACAGTTATAGTCTTAAGGCCATAAAGTGTCCAGGGTAACACATCAGCAATTGGGTACCTTCACTGGAGGATGGCCAGTGGTGTCCAGAAAACTTCTATTAGCTGGGAAGGCACGTGGCTGGCATCTGCTCCAAAGTTCTGGTTTCAAAATTACTTTCTCCCAGGGCGTTCCTCTCTAGGCTGCAGTTCCTCAAAAATGTCACTCTTAGTTGCACTTGGGGTATTTGTCCTCTCTTAGCTTCTCTGGAGCAAGAGTCTCCTTTCAATGGCTGTCTTCAAACTGTCTCTCACCTGCAGGTCCTGCGTTTCCTTCAAAGTGACCCTCTTGGCTGTAGCTCCTCTTCAAAACATCCCTCACAGCTGCACTGAGTTCCTTGTGTTTGTCAGCTCATTTATATGGCTCCAGTGATTTAATTTAGACCCACTCTGAATGTGTGGGGTAACACCTCCATGGAAATTATCCAATCAAAGTGATCACCCGCAGTTCGGTGGGTCACAGCTCCATGGAAATATCCAATGAAAAGTTCCCACCCTAATCAAAAAGACCAATCAATCTCCCCCACAAGATTACATCAAAGATAATGGCATTTTGGGGGACATAATACATTCAAACCAGCACAGAAAGTCTCAGGAATGTTTCTGGAATTTTTTTTCCTCCTGAAAACTTAGTTATTTCACAAATTACATTGCATGAAAATAGGCATCATTAAATGGTTTAGCCAGTTCATTAAACTAACAAGCAAACAAAATCAAAATGAAAAAACCCTTGGGGCTTGGGTCTGTATTCAGAGTTGCTACAATATATTACTTAAAATGTCAGTTTTTCATCAAAAAATTATGGGACATGCCAAGAAACAGGAAAGTGTGATCCATATATAGGAAAGAAACCAGTTAACATAAAATGTCACTGAAAGGATCCAGACATTGCATTTAACAGTCAAAGGCTTCAAAGGAGCCGTTACAAATATGTTGAAAGAACTGAATTAAACCACACTTAACAAAGTAGAGGAAGCTATGATGACATGTCTCATCAAAAGGAGAATATCAAGAAGGAAACAAATTATGAAAAACAAATGGAATTTCTGGAGTAGAAAAGTACAAAAACCAAAATGTAATATTCCTAGAGGGTTCAACAGAAGATTTGAACTGGGAGAAGAAAGATTTAGAGAACTTTAAGATAGGTTAATAGAGATTATGCAGTCTGAACAACAGTGAGAAAAGGAATGGAGAAAAATGAAACAGCAACTCAGAGAAATGTGGGACACCATTAAGTTCACCAATATATATGTGGTGGAAGTACCAGAAGGAGAAGAGAAAGAGAAAGAAGAAAAAATATTTGGAGAAGTATTTCAATTGCCTGAAAGCTTTCCAAATTTGATGGAAAAGATTAAACTATACATCCAAGAAGTTCAAGCAAGAATTTCCAAGTAGGATAAATGCCAAGATATCCATACCCAGATACATCGTAACAAAAATGCTGAAAGACAAAGGAAAGAGAATATCTTTAAAGCAGTAAGGGAAAATGACTCTTCACCTACAAGGGGCTCCCAATAACATTAATAACTGACTTCACATCAGAAACCATGGATGTCAGAAGTCAGTGGGATTACATATTGAAAGAGCTGAAAGAACAAAAAAGAACCAAGAATATTAAACCAGGAAAACAATATTTCAAAATAAAGGTGAAATTTATACATTTCTAGATGTGCAAAAACAGAGAGAATTCATTTCTCGTAGGCCTGCCTTACAAGAAATACTGAAAGAAATTCTTTATGCTGAAAGCAAGTGACCGTAGACTATAATACAAATGCACACAGAAATACATAGGGTATCAGTAAGGAAATTATGGAAATATAAAGGACAGTATAATTGTATATTTCTTCTCCTTTCTTCTCTTATTTAAAAAGCAGTTGTATAAAGCAATATGCATAAAATTATATGGTTTGACCTATACCTATAACATATAGAAATGTAATAGATTTGAAAATAATAGCTGTGGTGGTTTGAAGATGTATGTACCACAGAAAAACATATTCTTAAATCTAATCCATTTCTGTGGGTGTAAACCCATTGTAAGGAAGAGATTAAATGAGGTTACTTCAGTTAAGAAGATGGGACCCACCTCAATAAGGATGGGTCTTAATCTTATTACTGGAGTCCTTTAAAAGCAGAGTAAAATTCCAATAAGTAGAGAAAAAGCTACAGGAAGTAAGAATCTGAAATCAATGAAATGCAGAAGAGAACTGGGAGGCCTGGAGAGGTGTCATGTGCCTTGTCATGTGACAAAATAAGGACCAAGAATTGCCAGCCACCAACTTCAGTCTTCAGAGAGAAACCATTGCCTTGATGATGCCTTGATTTGGACTTTGTTTTAGCCTCAAAATTGTAAGCAAATAAATTCCCATTATTTAGCCCAACAGATTTCATGTATTTGAGCAACCTAGGAAATAGCACAAAGAAGTGGGCAGGAGCAGAGATGTATTGTTCCTATGACATCATTCCTACAATATCAAGCGATAGGTCAATATATGTTGTATGAGAGTAATTTGATTACACAATTATGTCATTCAATACAACCTAGGTGTAATTTTAAATTATTTCTTTCAACTTTTTATTTTGAAAGACTATCAGACTTATACTCAAAAGTTTCAAAATAGTACAAAGAATTCCTATATAATCTTTGCTGATATTATTCGAACATCAGTATCTTACCACATTTCCCTCTCTTTCTGTCTTTCTGTAGCAGCAATTTGAGGGTTAGTTACAGACATATGCCTCTTTGCCCTAAATGATTCAGTGTTAATTTCCTTAAAAAAAAAAAAAAACATTCTCCTTCATAACTACATTTACATTTATGTAAAGTACTTTTTAGGTGCTGTGCTTTTTTTGTTTTGTTTTTTTGAAAAGTCTGTAATTCCACCCCTCCCCACTTGTGAGGGAACATTGATATTTAACAGACATTTTAGACCTGTCATTGGAAAATAAAATGGGCATGCAACTGTAAAAGTCGGTATTTGGTGCCTTTTATTTTTTGTGCCTATCTACTATATCGTGACATGACAGATGTTTGAGTGAGGGCTTATGGAATCCTATGTTGTTATTCTTTAGGCTCCATAAAGTGAGGGATTAGTGTCACTCTATGTTGGGACTACTTAGGTCTATATTTGTCCCTGAGCCAATGAACAATACTCAAAGTTTTAAAATTGTTCAAACTATTATGAGATCTTCGCTAGTCTATTCCAGAAACAGTTTATATAGAATGTTTAGTTAATAACCTTTTTTCAGCAGAACAGACATTAATTATGACAAAAGATTTTAAAACAAGATGAATGTATCAAGAACACTCAAAATGTGTTGAAGTCTACATAGAGTATAAAAAGCCTTGAATTTACTTGGATTCCATGTAAATAAAATATAAAACCAAAAGCCCTTAGCCAGTATTCTGAAGAACATTCTCTGTTGTTTTGAATTAGTAGTTTGCAAGTACTACTTTTTTTTTTTTTTTTTTTTTTTTTTTTTTAAATTCAGTTTTATTGAAATATATTCACAAACCATACAGTCATCCATGGTATACAATCAACTGTTCACAGTATGATCATATAGTTATGCGTTCATCACCACAATCTATTTCTGAACATTTTCCTTACATCAGAAAGAATCAGAATAAGAATAAAAAATAAAAGTGAAAAGACAATACCCAAACCATCCCCCCATCCCACCCTATTTGTCATTTAGTTTGTTTTTTTTTTTTTTTTTTGTACTTTCGATTGTTTACAGTACCATTAAATAGTTGTACATTCATCACCTAAATCAATCCCTGACACCTTCATTAGCACACACACAAAAATAACAAGAATAATAATTAGAGTGAAAAAGAGCAATTGAAGTAAAAAAGAACACTGGGTACCTTTGTCTGTTTGTTTCCTTCCCCTACTTTTCTACACATCCATCCATAAACTAGACAAAGTGGAGTTTGGTCCTTATGGCTTTCCCAATCCCATTGTCACCCCTCATAAGCTACATTTTTATACAACTGTCTTCGAGATTCATGGGTTCTGGGTTGTAGTTTAATAGTTTCAGGTATCCACCACCAGCTACCCCAATTCTTTAGAACCTAAAAAAGGTTGTCTAAAGTGTGCGTAAGAGTGCCCACCAGAGTGATCTCTCGGCTCGTTTTGGAATCTCTCTGCCACTGAAGCTTATTTCATTTCCTTTCACATCCCCCTTTTGGTCAAGAAGATGTTCTCCATCCCACGATGCCGGGTCTACATTCCTCCCCGGGAGTCATATTCCACGTTGCCAGGGAGATTCACTTCCCTGGGTGTCTGATCCCACGTAGGGGGTAGGGCAGTGATTTCACCTTTCAAGTTGGCTTAGCCAGAGAGAGAGGGCCACATCTGAGCAACAAAGAGGCATTCAGGAGGAGACTCTTAGACACAAATACAGGGAGGCCTAGCCTCTCCTTTGCAGCAACCGTCTTCCCAAGGGTAAAACCTACGGTAGAGGGCTCAACCCATCAAACCACCAGTCCTCTATGTCTGTGGTCATGTTAGCAACCATGGAGGTGGGGTAGGCGAATACCCCTGCATTCTCCACAGGCTCCTCAAGGGGGCACTACATTTTTTTTTTTTCCTTGTTTGTCTTTTTTCTTTCTTTCTTTTTTTTTTTTTTTTAAATTTCCCTTCTTTTTTAAATCAACTGTATGAAAAAAAAGTTAAAAAGAAAACCAACATACAATAAAAGAACATTTCAAAGAGACCATAACAAGGGAGTAAGAAAAAGACAACTAACCTAAGATAACTGCTTAACTTCCAACATGTTCCTACTTTACCCCAAGAAAGTTACATAATATAGCAACATTTCAGTGAACTTGTTCCTACTACATCCATCAGAAATTAACAGACCATAGTCATTTCTGGGCATCCCCAGAACGTTAAATAGCTTATCTGTTCTTCTTGGATTATTGTTCCCCCTTCCTTAATTGCTCTCTACTGCTAGTTCCCCTGCATTCTACATTATAAACCATTTGTTTTACATTTTTCAAAGTTCACATTAGTGGTAGCACATAATATTTCTCTTTTTGTGCCTGGCTTATTTCGCTCAGCATTATGTCTTCAAGGTTCATCCATGTTGTCATATGTTTCACCAGATCGTTCCTTCTTACTGCCGCGTAGTATTCCATCGTGTGTATATACCACATTTTATTTATCCACTCATCTGTTGAAGGACATTTGGGTTGTTTCCATCTCTTGGCAATTGTGAATAATGCTGCTATGAACATTGGCGTGCAGATATCTGTTCGTGTCACTGCTTTCCGATCTTCCGGGTATATACCGAGAAGTGCAATCGCTGGATCGAATGGTAGCTCTATATCTAGTTTTCTAAGGAACCGCCAGACTGACTTCCAGAGTGGCTGAACCATTATACAGTCCCACCAACAATGAATAAGAGTCCCAGTTTCTCCACATCCCCTCCAGCATTTGTAGTTTCCTGTTTGTTTAATGGCAGCCATTCTAACCGGTGTTAGATGGTATCTCATTGTGGTCTTAATTTGCATCTCTCTAATAGCTAGTGAAGCTGAACATTTTTTCATGTGTTTCTTGGCCATTTGTATTTCCTCTTCAGAGAACTGTCTTTTCATATCTTTTGCCCATTTTATAATTGGGCTGTCTGTACTATTGTCATTGAGTTGTAGGATTTCTTTGTATATGGAAGATATCAGTCTTTTGTCAGATACATGGTTTCCAAAAATTTTTTCCCATTGAGTTGGCTGCCTCTTTACCTTTTTGAGAAATTCCTTTGAGGTGCAGAAACTTCTAAGCTTGAGGAGTTCCTATTTATCTATTTTCTCTTTTGTTGCTTGTGCTTTGGGTGTAAAGTCTAGGAAGTGGCCTCCTAATACAAGGTCTTGAAGATGTTTTCCTACATTATCTTCTAGGAGTTTTATGGTACTTTCTTTTATATTGAGATCTTTGGTCCATTTTGAGTTAATTTTTGTGTAGGGGGTGAGGTAGGGGTCCTCTTTCATTCTTTTGGATATGGATATCCAACTCTCCCAGCCCCATTTGTTGAAAAGACCATTATGGCTCAGTTCGGTGACTTTGGGGGCCTTATCAAAGATCAGTCGGCCATAGATCTGAGGGTCTATCTCTGAATTCTCAATTCGATTCCATTGATCTATATATCTATCTTTGTGCCAATACCATGCTGTTTTGGCAACTGTGGCTTTATAATAAGCTTCAAAGTCAGGGAGTGTAAGTCCTCCCACTTCGTTTTTCTTTTTTAGAGTGTCTTTAGCAATTCGAGGCATCTTCCCTTTCCAAATAAATTTGATAACTAGCTTTTCCAAGTCTGCAAAGTAGGTTGTTGGCATTTTGATTGGGACTGCATTGAATCTGTAGATGAGTTTGGGTAGAATTGACATCTTAATGACATTTAGCCTTCCTATCCATGAACATGGAATATTTTTCCATCTTTTAAGGTCCCCTTCTATTTCTTTTAGTAGAGTTATGTAGTTTTCTTTGTATAGGTCTTTTACATCTTTGGTTAAGTTTATTCCTAGGTACTTGATTTTTTTAGTTGCTATTGAAAATGGTATCTTTTTCTTGAGTGTCTCTTCAGTTTGTTCATTTCTAGCATATAGAAACATTACTGACTTATGTGCATTAATCTTGTATCCCGCTACTTTGCTAAATTTGTTTATTAGCTCTAGTAGGTGTATCGTTGATTTCTCAGGGTTTTCTAGATATAAGATCATATCATCTGCAAACAATGACAGTTTTACTTCTTCTTTTCCAATTAGGATGCCTTTTATTTCTTTGTCTTGCCGGATTGCCCTGGCTAGCACTTCCAGCACAATGTTGAATAACAGTGGTGACAGCGGGCATCCTTGTCTTGTTCCTGATCTTAGAGGGAAGGCTTTCAGTCTCTCACGATTGAGTACTATGCTGGCTGTGGGTTTTTCATATATGCTCTTTATCATGTTGAGGAAGTTTCCTTCAATTCCTACCTTTTGAAGTGTTTTTATCAAAAAGGGATGTTGGATTTTGTCAAATGCTTTTTCAGCATCTATTGAGATGATCAATTGATTTTTCCCTTTCGAGTTTTTAATGTGTTGTAATACATTGATTGTTTTTCTTATGTTGAACCATCCTTGCATGCCTGGAATGAACCCCACTTGGTCATGGTGTATGATTTTTTTAATGTGTCTTTGGATTCGATTTGCAAGTATTTTGTTGAGGATTTTTGCATCTATATTCATTAGGGAGATTGGCCGGTAGTTTTCCTTTTTTGTAGCATCTTTGCCTGGTTTTGGTATTAGATTGATGTTAGCTTCATAAAATGAGTTAGGTAGTGTTCCATGTTTTTCAATGTTTTGAAAGAGTTTGAGTAAGATTGGTGTCAGTTCTTTCTGGAAAGTTTGGTAGAATTCCCCTGTGAAGCCATCTGGCCCTGGGCATTTATTTGTGGGAAGATTTTTGATGACTGATTGGATCTCTTTGCTTGTGATGGGTTGGTTGAGGTCTTCTATTTCTTCTCTGGTCAGTCTAGGTTGTTCATATGTTTCCAGGAAATTGTCCATTTCTTCTACGTTATCCAGTTTGTTGCCATACAGTTGTTCATAATATCCTCTTATAGTTTTTTTAATTTCTTCAGGATGTGCAGTTATGTCACCTTTTTCATTCATTATTTTGTTTATATGGGTCTTCTCTCTTTTTGATTTTGTCAGTCTAGCTAGGGGCTTGTCAATCTTGTTGATCTTCTCAAAGAACCAACTTTTGGTGATATTTATCCTCTCTATTGTTTTTTTGTTCTCTATGTCATTTATTTCTGCTTTAATCCTTGTTATTTCTTTTCTTGTACTTGGTTTAGGATTGGTTTGCTGTTCATTTTCTAGCTTCCTCAGTTGATCCATTAGTTCTTTGATTTTGGCTCTTTCTTCCTTTTTAATATATGCGTTTAGTGCTATAAATTTCCCCCTTAGCACCGCTTTTGCTGCATCCCATAGGTTTTGGTATGTTGTGTTCTCATTTTCATTCGTCTCTATATATTTAGCAATTTCTCTTGCTATTTCTTCTTTAACCCACTGATTGTTTAGGAGTGTGTTGTTTAACCTCCAGGTATTTGTGAATTGTCTAAGTCTCTGATGGTTATTGACTTCTAATTGTATTCCATTGTGGTCAGAGAATGTGCTTTGAATAATTTCAATCTTTTTAAATTTACTGAGGCTTGTTTTATGTCCCAGCATATGATCTATTCTGGAGAAAGTTCCGTGAGCACTAGAAAAGTATGTATATCCTGGTGATTTGGGATGTAATGTCCTGTAGATGTCTGTTAAATCTAATTCATTTATGAGATTGTTTAGGTTTTCAATTTCCTTATTGGTCTTCTGTCTGGTTGATCTATCTATAGGAGAGAGTGATGTGTTGAAGTCTCCCACAATTATTGTGGAAACATCAATTGCTTCCTTTACTTTTGCCAGTGTTTCTCTCATGTATTTTGTGGCACCTTGATTGGGTGCATAGACATTTACGATTGTTATTTCTTCTTGCTGAATTGCCCCTTTTATTAGTATGTAGTGGCCTTCTTTGTCTCTCAAAACATTCCTGCATTTGAAGTCTATTTTATCTGAGATTAATATTGCTACACCTGCTTTCTTTTGGCTGTAGCTTGCATGAAATATTTTTTTCCATCCTTTCACTTTCAGTTTCTTTGTGTCCCTGTGTCTAAGATGAGTCTCTTGTATGCAACATATTGATGGTTCATTTTTTTTGATCCATTCTGCGAATCTATATCTTTTAATTGGGGAGTTTAATCCATTTACATTCAACGTTAAAACCGTGAAGGCATTTCTTGAATCAGCCATCTTATCCTTTGGTTTATGTTTGCCATATTTTTCCCTCTCTCTATTAATATCCTTTATTGTACCCAAACCGAATCTCTTTAGTACTGAACCTTTCTCCAAGTCTCTCTGTCCTGTCTTTGTTTCTCTGTCTGTAGGGCTCCCTTTAGTATCTCCAGTAGGGCAGGTCTCTTGTTAGCAAATTCTCTCAGCATTTGTTTGTCTGTGAAAAATTTAAGCTCTCCCTCAAATTTGAAGGAGAGCTTTGCTGGATAAAGTATTCTTGGCTGGAAATTCCTCTCACTCAGAATTTTAAATATATCGTGCCACTGCCTTCTTGCCTCCATGGTGGCTGCTGAGTAGTCACTACTTAGTCTTATGCTGTTTCCTTTGTATGTGGTGAATTGCTTTTCTCTTGCTGCTTTCAGAACTTGCTCCTTCTCTTCTATGTTTGACAGTGTGATCAGTATATGTCTCGGAGTGGGTTTTTTTGGATTTATTCTATTTGGAGTTCGCTGAGCATTTATGATTTGTGTATTTATGTTGTTTAGAAGATTTGGGAAGTTTTCCCCAACAATTTCTTTGAATACTCTTCCTAGACCTTTACCCTTTTCTTCCCCTTCTGGGACACCAATGAGTCTTATATTCGGACGTTTCATATTATCTATCATATCCCTGAGGTCCATTTCGAGTTTTTCAATTTTTTTCCCCATTCTTTCTTTTATGCTTTCATTTTCCATTCTGTCATCTTCCAGGTCACTGATTCGTTGTTCAACTTCCTCTAGTCTTGTACTATGAGTGTCCAGAATCTTTTTAATTTGGTCAACAGTTTCTTTAATTTCCATAAGATCATCCATTTTTTTATTTAGTCTTGCAATGTCTTCTTTATGCTCTTCTAGGGTCTTCTTGATTTCCTTCATATCCCGTACTAGGGTCTCATTGTTCGTCTTTAGTTCTTTGAGTAGCTGCTCTAGGTGCTGTGACTCTTCTGGTCTTTTGATTTGGGTGCTTGGGCTTGGGTTATCCATATCGTCTGGTTTTTTCATATGCTTTATAATTTTCTGTTGTTTTTGGCCTCGTGGCATTTGCTGAACTTGATAGGGTTCTTTTAGGGTTTGTAGACCTATTGAAGTCCTTATCTCTAATTTATCAGATCTACAGCTTCGTGGAGTACACTTTCTCTAACTAACCAGCAGGTGGCGTCCATGAGCCACCTGTTCTCCACAAGCCAGTTCTCCCCTGCTTAGCCTTTTTGGTCAGTGGGGGAGTGAGTCTTGTGGGGCCCAATTGGTGTACCAAGCTTGCGTGTGTAGTTGGTGTTGCCTGCCCTGTATGTGGGGCGTGTTTCTGGGCAGTCGGGGAGGGGGGGTGGCCCTAACAATCAAATCTCCCTGATGATCCTAGAGTTTTAAAGCTGCTGCAATAGTCTAATCCTTCAGTTCAGTCCTGCCACAGTTTGTCTCTGCCACTGACCCACAAGTCTTTGGTATTGGCGTATGCTCCTGAGACTTGCAAATGGGCCCCTCTTCCAGGCAGTGCACCCCGGGTCCTCTGTTGAGGGATGACTGTGCTATGTCACAGGTGAGTGTCGTCCCCCCAGGGCAGTTCTGGGCTGCTGGGCTGTGTAGGGAGGCTCCCAGTCTGCTCAAATGATGGCTGAATGGGGCTTTGTTAATTCACACTGCTCCACCTTCCCAGCTCTGGGACATTCAGCTGAGGTTGCAGGGAAGGCTAATGTCCACGCCCAGTTTTGTGGTGTGTGCCTGTTATTTGAAGCACTTCCGTCACACTGGGTTGTCTGGGGCAGCTCTGGGCTATGGGGCTGGCGATGGGCACGAGTGTTTCCTGTCCACCAGGATGGTGGCTGTGAGCGGACACCCCCCTTTTCTTGGGAAGTTGTGTTGTTTAGTGAATTTTCTCAGCCACTGGATTATTGCCTTTTGTCTCAGAGCTCTCTTAGTTCTGCTCTTGACTTGACGTGCCTAAATAGCAATTCTTTGAAGCTTTCTGTATTGGGCTTCTTAGAGTAATTGTTTTAGAAAAAGCAAAAAGGATTTAAAAAAAAAAAAAAAAAAAAAAAACGGCCCTCCTCAGAGATCTAATGGGTTATTGAAATGCTAATAGACAAAGCAACCAGGGCCATTAAGGAAAGGTGCACAGGGCAGAGAGATCAGCCTTGCTTTGGGATTTGCATATGCGCCTCAAGGCCTGATCTCCCCCCTTCCCCTTTCTGTGTTCACCAGAACTCCAAAAATCCTCTGCTTTTATTTTGGAGTTTTTCGTGTTGTTTTTTTTCTATGCCTGTCTCCTCTCTGCTGGGCTGGCTGCTCTCAGAGTCTCTGGTGTCTGGTCTCAGTCTATCTATGGTTGGAGTTTGAATCAGTAGAATGAGTTTCCGATAAGAGCAGCCACTGCAGTTCTCCCTTCTCCTTCCCGGAGCTGACAGCCCCTCCTCCCCCGGGACTGAGCCTGGCAGGGAGGGGCGCGGGTCCCCTGGCCGCAAAAACTTACAGATTTCGCTGATCTCAGCAGTTCCACGTTTTCATGAGTGTTGTATGAAGTATGCTCAAAGACAGATTGCTCTGTGGTGTCCAGTCCACGCAGTTCCTGGCTTTTTACCTACTTTCCTGGAGGAGTAACTAAAACTTACAGCTCACCAGTCTGCCATCTTGCCCCGCCTCCGCAAGTACTACTTTTTAAAAATGAGGGTTGCTCTAGCAGTGGTGATGATGAAAAGTGGCATTCTTCAAATAATGGAAATTTCATGGGAATCATCAAACTACTTTCTGAATTTGATCCATTATTGCATGAGAACTTGGAAGAGTGCCAAAATGCAAAAAACAATGACATCTGTATCCAAAATAGATTATGAAGAAATAATCAAAAGAATTGAAAAACACATGTAAAGTTATGTTAATTCAAATAAATAAACCAGACTCCTTTTTGTAGATTTTAAAACAAATGAGATAATCAATTGGCAATTATTGTGAGCTAAAATTATTAAAAAGGAAACCTTGAAAGATTTTTTTTTTTTTTTTTTTTTTGCTATCTGAAAACCATTTGTGTGTGACTTCATTCAACAAAGTGAAACAAGTTCTCAGTATTCATGGGCTATAGTATGACTATGTCATATGACCATCCAGCTGTTATGAAAAATAAGGACAAAGGGCTACGTGCACTCTTTAAAAACATTAACAAACAAGCAGAATGAGTTTTTGTAGGGTTCATTCCCTGTTCATTAGAAAAGAAGGTGACTGCATGATACATGAAATTGTTGAATACATATGTTCATTTTTCAAGTTATGTTTTCTTTTGGGGGTTACTCTTGCAGAAGGAGTGCTTTAAGCCCACAGCTCATTTTTTCAATAGTTCATAAGGGATTCCTGCTTTTGATTGTGACAAGGGGAAGGAAATCTAGAAATGGTGGTGGAGGAGGGAAATGATGACTGCCAATTATGTAACAAGTTGCAGCAGCAAAATCTGTTGCTTGTTCCACTAACCTTTGGGCATTTAGAATCACAGCTGGTAACTAAAAGCTTGATGATGGAATGGATTTAGCTTAGGGCACAAGGGGATCAGAGCAATGCAAATGGTGGACTTTCTCAGATGCATCTGATGCACTGATTCACATCTTCTCAGTGTCACCTGTTTTGGACAGTTAAGAGCAGTTAATCTCAGGCTGATGGCATCTTCCTTTAGGGTGTGTGCCACATGGTTTTCTTTTCCTGTCTTGAGGCTTTTTCTACACTGAAGACTCTAATAAGACCTCCTTGAAGCATCTTTTCTCAGAAGTTTAGGGAAGTTAACCTTCAGGGCAAGCCTCAGTCAATGTGTATGAAGCTGATAAATGATTCCACTTCATCCTTTGGGCAGACCAATTTGGGAGGCATTCTGTCCTGTTGTTCAGGAGCCTAGTTGAATTGAGCCCTGGCTGCCCACAGGACAAGCTACTTACTCTCAGGCACCCTTGTATTGTCTTTTCCTCCTTTAATGTTCACGTTCTCCCTGCCCTTCCTTTCTGCTCCCTGGGATCACCTCCTGAATAAACTACCCCCGCAGAAGTCATTGTCTCAGACTCTGCCTTTGGGGAACCCATATTAAGATACCAATCATTTATCAGAGCAGTGCATGACACATAATAGACTTTGTATAAATATTTGTTGACTGAACGAATAAAAATGGTGGCAGTGTTAAATGTGGACTAAACGCAATGCTCTTTATAATGACTTCTGAAATATGTCTCTAGAAATGTTTTCAGATGCACTCCACTCCCCCAAGTGTATATGAAAGTATATATAATTTCACATCCTCTCTAACAGGCAGAATTAAGCATTTAAAACTCCACTAAATTGATAGATGGAAAACGGCATTTTGTTTTATTACGCAATTTGTGATTTCTATTGGAACATAACATATTTTCATATACTTCCTTTTCACCATGTTTTCATCTCATAGTACACAGGCTTCATTCAGGCATTAAGCCTGAGTTACTGTTGTAATAAGATTTTAAATGCTCCTGGTGCCTACTATATGCAGGTATTTCCTAAATTCTTTATTCTTGCTATTCAGTAAATGTAACTAACTCCTCACTACAAACTTATGATGTAGGTATTATTGTCACCATTTAGCAGGCAGGAAATAGAGCTGAAAGCTGCCTAATGGCATTTTAATTCCTGTTTATCAGGTTCCAAGATGCAAGCAGTTGGTTGATTTGGGGTTTCCCCAGGATGAGACAGTGTGTTAAAAAGGAAGTTGACATTAAGTTCATTCACATCTCTGTATTCTGCAAAAGTGAACTGGAACACCCTGGTACTGTATATCTCTGTCTTTATCCTCTCTAATTTTGACAATGTGATTATTTATTTTATAAGTGAAATTCTCTGTCCCACCTCTACTTCTCATGAGGTAAAGAATTTCTACTGTCAATTCAGAACAACTTGAAACTGTTTTGAATGAATACGTGTTAGGTTGAAAGGGATTTGTTAATGTGGAAATGGACTAGAGGCTGAGAAACAGCTCCTTCATTTTGTGGTACTGTGAGATTTAAATTGCACAAATTTTTGTGCAATTTGTTTTTATGTCACAGTGCTTTAAGAATTTTTAGAGACATTTTCTGTTAAACTCTAGATATGAGGAAATGAAATTTTCTCATTTCCAGTTTACTTGGAGTTGCTCTTTCTCACATCCTTGTATGCTAATAGAAGGTCAGGGATCAAATTAATTTACAGTTTCATATTATTATGCTAAAAATCTGTATATATGTATAGTCTTAGAAACATGCATAAAAGAACATATATCAAAATATTAAGTCAAGTGGGAAGATGGCAGAGTAGAGAGCTCCAGGACTCTGTCCTTCTACCAAAACAACTATGAAACAGACAGGAACTGTCTGAAACAACTATCTTGAAACTCTGGAGGCCAGAATAATGCTGTACAGCATCCAGGAAAGAGTGAGTGGAAGTACTAACAAATTATGGTAATGAACAGTAAATTGCTCTATCCACGCGGTGGCTGCCAGCACCCATCACCCTCTCTTGTGGCAGGCTGCCTTGGGATCGAGTCAGTGGATTGCTGGTGACAGAAAGGAACATAAAAACCTCTCTGTCAAGACCAGGCTGGCCATGGCTGATCACTGATCAAGGATTTTGATTAGCAAATTTGGATTGCGGGAGACCCAGCTGTGAGGGCAGCCATTGTTTCAACCTACCCCTGAATAAGTCCACAGCAGTGGAGACTTAAGGCTTCCTCAGGGCTGCAGGGAATGCCGCAGTTGCTGATTAGTCTAGGAAGGCTCAGCATAGGGGAGCTGTTCATGAAGTTCTTGACACCCTTCCTGATCCCCTCCCAGGTCACTCTGGAGCCAGTCTGTGCCCCCTTCATGGGTCCCTGGCTCTATTTCAGCTGGAGAAGACTGACTTGGCAAAGTCCTTCCTGGCATGCCCCTCCCCCCAGAATTTGACTTCTAGGCAAAAGCAGCTTGAGACAATGACAGGAGTATAAAAAAACCATAGAGGCAGTCCTTCTGGGGCAAACGCCTGCCAGCCTGAAACAACAGGAAGAGGGAGGTCTGTCTCCTGGGAAACAGAGGGGGCAATCAATGTGGTAAACAGGGGACCTCTAAAACAACCAATAAGCAAAAGCCGAGGACAAGACAGAGGCCCAGAAAGACGGGGAAAGCCCTGGATACTGCATTTGCCTTCGGGAGACCTTCCTGATAGAAGGGCTGAAGCTCAAGAAAATCTCTGTCTTATCACCAGCTGGTTAAAAAGTCAAGAAATAGAGATCTCAGGGAATAAATCCCAGGGTTAACCTTTTAAAATATTAAAAGGTACAGCAGGGTGCAACAAGAGTACATGACAAACAAAGAAATGGAAAATGATTGCCCATCTAAAGGAAAAGGATAACATACAGAAAACACCAAAAAGAGGACCAGAATGTGGCCATACCAAACAAAGTCTTAAAAAAAAGATCTTAATGCTCAAGGAGAATGTTGCAGCCCAAGAGGGCCATTCCAGTCCAAAGGCCAAAGAAGACAACGAGCATTTTCTGATACATGAACCCTTATTCAGGGCTTACTTATAGGGTGAGAGGTCATGGAGAGATCATTGCAGCTCTCTCAGGCCAGGCAGGCATTGCAGTCACAGGGAAGACAACTGAGCAATGAAGAGAGGACAGAAGGCCTTTTATAAGGGTTTAAGACAAAGACATTCCTAAGTGTGGGGGGACCATAGATGCTGGAACAGGTCATTCTGACCTGGGGGGGGGGGGTTGGTGCAGGAAGGACAAGAATAACACTTGAACAATTACATTTTGCTCTTTTTGTGAGACTAGGAGCCTCTCACTTCCTGCCTTCTTCCCATAAAGTTACATTTTAAGGTCAATTTAGCCTTTTCTTCTTTACTGGCTTAGAAAGACAATAGGTTAAACATTTAGCTGCCTAGGTCATGCAGACTGCTGTGCACCAAAGATCTGCAGGCCTGTTTTGCTCAGGCCATGGGTTGCCACAGAGAAGAAGCAAAATACAGAGTAAGAACTACAGTATATCAGGAAAACAGTGAATAAGCAATATGAGAATATTAGTAAAGAGATAGAAATTTTGAAAAGATCCAGGCAGAACTGGTGGAATTAAAACCACAATAACTGACATGAAAAATTCCCAGGAGGGTTTCAAGAGCAGATTGTTACTAGCAGAAGAAAGAATCAGTGAACTCAAAGACAAGACACTTGAAATGAGTCAGGCTGAGAAGCAGAAAGAAAAAAATAAGTAATGTAACAAGGCTGAATACAGTTTTGATCAAATGAGTGTATTGAAAACATTCAAGGTTAAATTTGAATCTCTGTATCTTTACCTAATCTTTATGTATCTTTACCTAATGTATTTCCTCCAGCATGCAATGAAGGGATGCATTCTCCCACACACTCTCTACCACCTTGTTATCCTTTCAGGTCTTGTCCTGAAAGACCGTGTCCTTTTGGTAAACAATTATTTTTCTACAAATATTTTTGAACACCTTTTCATACTTGTACTGTTCAGATGGAGTTCTTATGAATTATGATGAAATCTTTTGCCCATTTGGCTCCTAGAGACAGAGCAATTTTAAAACCCTCTTACATAATTGTTCACACTTGCAGGCACAGACTTTGGAGCAAAAGTTACAGAGTATCAGAGAGGGACAGAGGTTCAGAAAGATTGCTGTTAGTTTTCTCTGATGCCTGACATCCAAATCACCTTTACAGTTGACATGCTAATGAACTCCATTTACATATACTTATATACACATATATTGCTAAACATCCTATATATACATATACTTATGTACTTTTAATTTGTGATGTGAGTCAAATAATGTTTCTCTTGCTGTCTTAGCAACACGAAAAAATGGATGGATAGATTTCTATAATATTTGGAGCATAATCTCTTAAAATATATAAACATATCTGTTATATTCAGGTTTAACTGGCGTGTGACATTTTCTCTGAGCACTCTGGGAGATATCTCTATAAGATAGTCAGTTTCAAGAGCTCCAAATCTGTGGTGTCAAGAGAGGCATGTGGTCTTGAAGGACGAATCTTGCATATTAAGATGCATTTGATCAGGAACATAAAGCGTGGTTTCAAATACGATCCTGAATTTTAAAGTCCCAAGAACACCTCTGAATTTCAACTGTGGAATATTTTTCCATGAAGCCGATTTTCACATAAAGAATTGTGTGTAGCATGCAGGGATGTCCAGGGTATGCAGCAGCAGGGATTCATTCATTCATTTGGGGTCAATGATTCTCATATACAATGGAAGCAAGACCAGCTAGTCAGTAAAGCTATCTGTTCGTGTGTATAGAGAGCATTTGTCCCATGTGCACTGCACTGTGCTAGGTGCCAGGTTTGTATGAGAATTAATTAGACACAGTCACTGCCCTAAATTGGACTTATTCTAGTGGATGAGATTGTCTTTCACCCAAATAGTAAAGGCAAAGGAATGGAGAGGACAGGGAGGGAGGAGCAGTGAAGATGGAAGTAGTTAGTCTCAAGACTCCAAATGGGAGCATTCGAAACTTACTCATGTGGAATTTATTTTGATGTCATTTATGTCACGTGTATTGAGTTTTCTTTTCTTTCAAATGGCTCAATAGTTTTTCTTATCTATATTTTAAATTTGTTTCTTGATCATTCATTCTGTTATGTTGTTGGTCTAGTCTTATTAAACTCAGCACCACACCTTAAAATCACTATACTTTATATTTTATTTTAACATTTAGTAGTGGAATTCTCTTCCAATACAGTGTTTGACTCCTCTTACCAACCAATTCTTCTAAATGAAAATTGGGGTCCTTTTGTCAGGTTTCTCCAGAAAATTTATTGGATTGTATTAGTTATACCATGAAACTAGATTATTATATAATATATATATTATATATATATATATATATATATATAAAATATATATATTATATATAATCAGTATGTATAATTTGCTTTCATCCTGGAATGAGCATTGTTGGTTGTTCTATTTTTTCAAAACCCTTTTTAGTTCAGTATTATTTGGTAGGTTTCCATATTTCTGTTCAAATTCTAATTTCTTGATAAGTCTATTTTTGCATTAACATTTTTAAATATGTGTATTTCTACTGAATCTTTTTTTCAGCATATTTCCTGACCAATTATTTTTGGTATAGAACAGAGTGCCCACCAGAAGCCCGTGGTTTTCTCTGCCATATGGTTGAGTTCCATTGTGTCCATATAGTGCTTTTAAATGCCTTAAATTTGCATGATTTGAGACCTGGCATGTCCTTTGATTTTATAGCTCTGTTATTTTCCAGTTAGCTGAACTTTCTGGTTTAATTTATCTTGCTGGTCTATAGGAATTTTAGTCAATGACTTCTTTCTAGGTAGGAAATATATCTAGTAGCCATTTTTAAAATAGCAAGCCACTTTACTGTTTAAACATTTTTATTGATTCTAAGGAGCTTTTTAGTTAATTCTCTGGGTGATGTTTTGTCTTCTGCTGATCAATAATTTATGATCAGGATAACTTGTTCTGTAGTCCTTGTAAGGATTTTTTAAATATGAATGTTGAAAGTCACAAGTAACCTAAATAATGTTAACATAGTATATATCTTAAAAATAATTATTAGAATTTTTTTCAAAAGAACATTGAGATGACCTGGCAAAGAGAAACGGAAAAGTGGAGTGTTGTATGTGATGTGAGGCAGGCTAGAATAGGGCACTCTGGGCAGGCCAGGGCCATTGGTCAGTTTAAATGGAGAGTCAGCATCAGGCTATAGATAGCCAGATGGAGAGCAGGAAGGAGGGGCCAAGCAAAAGGAGGACCAAACCCTACTTCTCAGAACCAGCTGAGATAGACAGGTGGAGAGAGAAAGGAGGGGCTGGGTGGAAGGTGAACCAAACCCTAATTCTCAGAATCAGCTGTGATAGCCAGATGGAGGAAAAGGACAGGTTAAGCTGGGGTTGGGGAGAATGGGAATTTCCACCCCCAACCCTGCCCTAAAGCATAGCAACAGGCTAACATTTAAAGCCTGGACATAGCTCAACCTGGTGTGTCCCCTCTCTTGGGGCCCACCCGTGCTGACCTCTCAAGCATGTATTCCTTCTTACCAACCTTTGCTATTTCCCTGTGTGTGCCGGCTTTTCAAATAAACTTTACTGCTTGCTGGTATTCCTCTTGTCCCTGAATTCTTTCTTGAGACAAGAGAAACGAGCCTACACCGGAGCTCACCTTGGGTGTCAACCGGGCTGTGGCAACAGATGTACATGACAACAGTAACATGAACCTTATTTTATTCCTACCATAAAGTGTACAATTAGTCCCAGAAATCTACCCAGCAGGACTGGTTGACTTAATGCCCAGCCTGCAGGTAAGTCCTCCTGGGGAGTTCCTCAGGATCAGTTGACTGAGGAAGAGAAAACTCAAGGCCTGGTTTAAAGATGGTTCTGCACAGTTGGCTGGCACCACCCAAAGTGGGCTGTTGTAGCACCACCCAAAGTGGGCTGCTGTAGCACCAAAGCCCCTTTCTGGGTTATCTCTGATGGGAAATCCTTCCATTGGGCAAAACTTCAAGCAGTGCACCTGGTTGTTTATTTTGCTTGAAAGGAGCAGTATTTGTATACTGCTTCATGGGCTGTGGCTAGTGGTTTGGCTGGATGGACAGGGACTTGGAAAGAACATGATTAGAATACTGGTGACAATATGGTCAGGGGGAGAGGTATGTGAATAGACCTTTCTGAGTGGGAAAAAAATATGAAGATATTTGTGTCCCATGTGATTGCTCACCACAGTGTGACCTCAGCAGTGTAGAATTTTAATAATCAAGAGGATAAGATTACCTCTTGTGTGGATATCAGCCAGCCTCTTTACTCAGCCGTTCCTGCCATAATCCAATGGACTCATGAATAAAGTGGCTATGGTGGTAGGGATGGAGGTTATGAATGGGCTTATCATGAATTTCCATTCCCGAAGGCCAATCTGATTACAGCCACTGCTGACTGTCCAATCTGCTAGCAGCAGAGACTAACACTCAGTCCCCAGTATGGCACCATTCTCCAAAGTGATCACCCAGTTATCTGTTTGGAGGTTTATTTCACTGGACAGTTTCCATCATGGAAGGTTAGCATTTTTTTTTTTTTTTTAAACTGGAATAGACATTTACTCTGGATCCAGATTTGCTTTTCTGTATATAATTCTTGTGTCAAAACCACCATCTGTAGACTTACAGAATGCCTTATCCACCATCATGGTATTCCATACAGCATTGCTACTGGTCAAGGAACTTACTTCACAGCAAATGAAGTGCAGAAATGGACCAATGCTCACGGAATTCACTTTCCCACATCATCTTGAAGCAGCAGGATTGAAAGAATGATGAAATGTTCTTTTGAAGACTAAACCATCACTAAGTGAGTGGTAACACCTTGCAGGGCTGGAGCACCATTCTCCAGTAGGCTGTATATGCTCTAAATCAGTTTCCAATATATGGTGTTATTTGTCTGACAGCCAGGATCCATGGATCTAGGGACCACGAGGTGGAAATTTGAGTAGCACCTCTCAATATTACACTTAGTGATCCACTAGAAAAGTTTTTGCTTTCTGTCCCCATGGTCTTATGTTCTGCTGGTCTAGAGGTCTTTCATCCAAAGGGAGGCATGCTTCCATCAGGACACACAACAGTGATCCCACTGAACTGGAAATTAAGACTGTCAGCTGGCCACTTTGGGCTCCTCATGCTTCTAAATCAACAAAGAAGGGATTGACTGCACTAGTTGGAGTGGTTAATCCTGATTACCAAGAGGAAATTGGATTGCTACTAAACAGTGGAGGTAAAGAAGAGTATGCCTGGAATATAGAGATCCCTTAGGGTGTCTCATAGTACTGCCATGCCCTGTGATTAAGGTCAGTGGGAAGTTAAAACCCAATTCTGGCAGGGCTACTAATGGCCAAGACCCTTGAGGAATAAAGATTTGGGTCACCCCACCAGGCCAAGATTCCCAGTCAACTGAAGTGCTTGCTGAAGGTAAAAGGAATGTGGAATGGATAATGGGAGAAGGTAGTTATAAATACAGCTGTGACCATCTGACAAGTTGTAGAAATAAGGGCTGGATTTGTTTTGCAAATTTCTTCCTTATTTGGTCATGAATATATATGAATATATATATATAATATATGTGTATGAATATATATATGAAATACTGTCATTTTCTTCTCTCTCTTATCCCCTTATCATATAAGTTGCATTAACTTCATTTCATAGTATTTAATTTACAGGAGATCAAGGATGAGAATATCACTGAAGGACTCACAAAAAATGGAAAAGCAGAGCTCAGGTTAGGATCAAGATCACCTCCCCATGTTGGTTTTGACAGAGATAACAGTGTGGATAGGTCCTGAGAACCCAGTCCTGGCCTATGGACCTAGCCCATGTGAATATGGGGAGAGATTCAGGTTAGTGTAGGGCTGAGAGCAATGTGAACTAACAAGGCTTTCTGAAACTGTTAGGACTTCACAGAATCAGTGCAACCATCTTTTCCAATCAATTCTCCACTGCTCTAGTTTTATCTTTGCCTCTTAATCAAACTGCTCATTTGTTTTTAGAAGCTGAAAAGAAAGCTGAATGGTGAGGGACAGGAGGAGGAGATCCAAAATCGAAAGTACATGCACTTTTAGCATGGTTAACTGATGAGGGTTTCACTGGTTTTAACCGAGGCAGAAGAACGGAGTGAACAGGATGAGGTGGGTGGAAATTCCGTGGTTAACACCAACCCTGCCCAACTTAGATTTGCATCAGAAGCATTTGATGAAATTTTTGTGGTTGGCTTAGGTTTCCAGAGCCTGCACAATAAATCTGGATAACCAGGTTTGAGTGTAACCAAACTAATTGTAGGTTGAGAATTGTTCAACAGTCTACTTAGAAGTACTTTTGTCAGGGAAGAGGTTTGTTTGTTTGATATAGTAAATTTTTTTTATTTTGCTTCTTACTTTTCTTTTCCCTTCTCTCCAATCCCCTTCCCCCTTTTTTTAGTATTCTCATTATTGACAGTGTTTTTTCATTACCATTACAAATATATGTGTGCTTCCCAAATAATACATTTGGGAGATTCACTATTATTTCATTGCATATTCTTCTAGTTTTTTTCTCTTCTTATTCTAGGATGGATATTGATTTTGGGGGGAGCTGAGGTTATATAATTTGTGGGTGCAGTTTAAAATAGTACCAAAGTATAATTTGAAGAGTGGATATTCATTTAATATGAGCAATGAAATAACAATCAACAATTAAATTTAAAAATCTAACAAATACTACCAAAGTTTTCTCTCAGTTTCGTTTTTTATTTCTGTTAGGGTTCTTCTTTGCTATCATGTTTGAATCCAATATATTCAATAATTCTGGCATATGAATTTGAGGCATATACACATTAATTTAAATGCATTGTAAAATTGCATTCAATTTTATTGAGCTACAGAACTGCAATTTTGTAATCAAATTACTCTTTTGCTGTATCTGTTGCCTTGTGGATGGATATAGGTAGTAGCTGTGTTACTGGAACACCTGTGGGCTTTAGTTCACAGGCTTTTTCTTCTGCCCAGAATGTGCTGAGTGGATTGAAATGATAAGAATGCAAATCCCATTTTCACCAATACATTTCAGTGAATTTGACTCTTTGATAGTATCAGCTGTAAAAACTCCAACAGATAGACGTTAGAGGTACACTTTTTTACAGCATTATAAAAATAAATTCCTAATATGTCCTAGTCATATCAAGAAAACTGTTACTCAGAGCAAACTATCAGAAAATAAAATTTCCCATTGAAAATTTTAAATCCTCTTTTGTGGAATGAGTTGCTACAACAGTGCGTTGTCAGAACACTGGTTCCAACAGAAACTTTCATCAAATGATCCCTTTATAAAGCATCCAGAAAGGGCAATTAATCTCCTTTGTCACCTGCACAGTACAAAGAGGGTCGAGGTTGATCAGTGGCAGCTCTGCACGCAGCACTTCACATTATAGAAGGGAGACAAATCTATGCTGCTTGAGTGTGTTTTTATCTACCTCTGAGGGATGGGGCCCTGCCATGGAGAATTCCTTTTCTGATAAGCATTTGAGGCTGCTTGTTCCAGGTTTCCAGGTTTCTAGGTTTAAGGTCTGTCCAGGCCTTTCATTAAACTTAACATCTCCTCTAGGTTGAGAAATGGCATACAGTAGAAAAGGAGGTATGGGTAGGGGATGGCTCTCCCAGCATGTGTTTGTGGCTTCCCCAGAGAAGGAGGTGGAAGTAGGCGAGGTCTGGGTGATGGCCTTTTAACAGGTGTCTGTGATTTCCTAATACCCCCTTTTCCTTTGATAAGCAATGTAATAACAAGTCCATTACTATTGGAAAGTAAACCTTTTAATATGAGTTTATATCCTTTCCTTCCCAATTTTAAGAGTAAAAATATATTCTTTTTTAATGAAATCTTGGTGAAATTAGATAGTCAGTTTTTAAAAATTGGTATTAGAATTCAGCAATGCTATTGGTTTCCTGCAACACCAGGGCAGAGTGTATGCATAATCCAAATATGGGATTCATTGCTATTGCACAATTGAAGATGAACAAAGCAAAGGTATCACTCTTGGTGAATCTATATCTTGAAGAGGGCAAATAAGATAAAACAAAGCAAGAAGTGATGGGTGTAAAATAATGTTGCCAAGTGATTGGATCTTGCAAAAGTAATAATTAATTACACTTGGAATGATTGTCCATGCCTTCACAGATTGGTTGTCATATCTGATGGAACTTGAAGCATAACTCTGGTATTAGAAGGAGACATGAGTAAATGTACTTCATAGCAAAAGAAGTGATCAGGAAATATGCAATGGTAGGAAGTCAATATTAGGAATCAGCCAGGGTCCGCTGTAGCCAGTAAAATGAGCTGATTGAGGATGAGATTTAGAAAACAATTAGGACTCACTTGGTCATGGACTTCATTCCACAGACCTGTAGAGCCTTTGAAGACCTGCTCAGAGCTGTGCATGAGCTGTATTGCTCTGTTAACAGAAGAAGAGAGAATAGAGTGGGTACATGGGAGATATCATTTAAGTGGTTCTTGCTAAATCTATGACATATTGCAGTCCTACTAGTCTAGGGTCATTCAGTCATTTTACAGACAAAAGTCATTGTACAAAAGTGTCAAGAAAGAAATGGCAATCTTAAAACATTTCCAACCATCAGTTTAAGCTCTGACTGCTGGTGCCTAATTCAACACAAAGCACCAGCAGTGGGCACTTAGACATGCTGCCAGCCTGCTAATGCCAGGATCCCATCTCAACTGGTGTCCTAATCAGGCTCGGCAACAGCCAGTCTTGAGGATTTGTCATTTTAGAGAAAACTACCTGATCTTTATTAATCTTTTCCCATCGTGCTCCAGTCTTACCCAGAGAAGAGCTCCTTTAGAGATGGAAAGAAAGCAGTTCTGTTACGTTTTTCTCCCACTGGATCTTTTGGCTTTTATCTTACTCCTCCACTATCCTGTGGCTTTCTAGATTTTCTTCACACATCTGATGACCAGATATAACAACAGAAAAAGCAACCACTGCAAAGAAACAGATTAATATGAAACTGAAAGTACTGAGTGCAAGGCAGTGGATTGAAAACTGTGAAAGGAATTCCTGGGAGCTTTGCTAGTGGATAAGTGCATGGTTTTGTCTTGATTTCTCAACCAGAAGTCACTTTTTATTTTTAGATGAGATTCTAGAGAGATTTTTCAATAAAATAATCACCTAATGGATCTTTTGTTTAAAATTCAGTTTTATTGAAATATATTCACATACCATACAATCATCCATGGTATACAATCAACTGTTCACAGTATGATCATATAGTTATGCATTCATCACCACAATCTGTTTCTGAACATTTTCCTTACATCAGAAAGAAACAGAATAAGAATAAAAAATAAAAGTAAAAAAAAGAACACCCAAACCATCCACCCCCTCCCACCCTATTTGTCATTTAGATTTTGTCCCCACTTTTCTACCCATCCATCCAGACACTAGACAAAGGGAGTGATCCACAAGGCTTTCACAATCACACCGTCACCCCTTGTAATCTATATTATTATACAAACATCTTCAGGAGTCCAGCCTACTGGGTTGGAGTTTGGTAGTTTTAGGTATTACTTCTAGCTATTCCAATACATTAAAACCTAAGAGGTGTTATCTATGTAGTGCATAAGAATGTCCACCAGAGTGACCTCTTGACTCCACTTGAAATCTCTCAGTCACTGAAAATATTTCATCTCATTTTGCATCCCCCTTTGGTCCAGATTCATCCCCGAGAGTCATATCCTGCGTTGCCAGGGAGATTTACACCCCTGGGAGTTGGGTCCCACGTAGGGGAGAGGGCAGTGAGTTCACCTGCGGAGCTGGCTCAGTTAGAGAGAGAGGGCCACATCTGAGCAACAAAGAGGTACTCAGGGGGAGACTCTTAGGCACAATTATATGCAAGTTTAGCCTCTTCTTTGCAGTAATGAGCCCCACAGGGCAAGTCCCATGATAGAGGGCTCAGCACATCAAACCGCCAGTCCCAATGTTTATGATAATATCAACACCAGTCCAGGTGAGGAAGAAGTCCATCACTTCTGCACCTTCCCCCAGCTCCTCAGGGAGCGGGGGGAGGCTGTAAATATATTTTTTATTATCTGCCCAAATTACTTTGGGATGTATCAGTATTTCACTCTAACCTATACCAACCCACCGTATCTCACTTCCGATTCAAAGCTCCATGCAATCATGGTACTTGAACAGACTGACTGTAGAGTTATACTGTTTAGAAAGTATAGATCCTGCACCAAATAGACATCTCTTCCCTTGGTCTTACATGGAAGTTGAAGTTTTAAACACAGTCAGTTTTGACCTTTACCCTTTGGCCCGGTTTGCACTAGTCTTAACCAGATCTGCTTCATTTATATCACTAATTGAAGTCTCGGCTCTTTTTCAGCCTTTTTTTTTTTTTTTTTTTTAACAGTTGCTGTATGCACTAATACTGACATTCATATCTGCCAAGCTCTAGCTCTGAGTTTCAGGTGTCTCAGATACGCATTGTTCCAGAGACCAATCAGGTCATACACTAAGGGATCAGCATCTCGAAATTTAGAGACAAGCATTACAATTTAGGAATAGAGTTGACTGCTGTAAGAGCTTACAATCTAGGGACCATTACAATAATCAAGTCCACATTAGGCTATGTTCTAAGATTCAATTCTGAGTTTACACATTGTAGTTAGTCCATATTGGCGAGGCATTATAGTGCCTGCCTTTATTTCTTGTGTACTTCACTCAAATAGTGTGTACAGGATCCATTCACCTTGTTATGTGTCTCACAGCTTCACTCCTTCTCACAGTTGCTCAATATTCCATTGTATGCATATGCCACAGTTCACCATTCTGTTTCTCAGTCTATGTACCCTTAGGTCACCTCTACCCATTGCAAATCATGATTGCTGCCTCTGTGAACACCAGTTTGCAAATGTCCATTCACGGCTCTGCTCTCAGATCTTCAAATGACATACCCCATAAAGAGGTTGCAGGACTTTATGGTCCCCACATACTTAACTTTTTGTGGAACCACCACACTGAACTTCAGAAAGGCTACACCATTCTACCTGCTCATCAACAGTAGATAGGTACATCCCTCTCACCATGTTTTCTCCAACACTTTTACTCCTATATATATTTTTTCCTACAATTTTATAGAGTTATATTCACATACCATGCATTCATCCACAGTGCACAATCAGTTGTTCATGGTATCATCATAAAGTTGTACATTTATCCCCACAATTAGCACTTGAACATATTGATTACTACAAGAAAAATTGTTTTTTTTCAGCAATAATAAAAAAGATGACAAAAAGAAAAATAACATCATACAATACAATATAATAGTAAGAACAGAAAATAACACCACTACCAAGAATCCCATATTCCTCCCCTATATCTCCCTCTCATATACACTTAGCATTGGCATATTGCCTTTGTTACATTTAATGGAGGTTTATTACAATGTTACTGTTGACCATAGACTCCAGTTTGCTTTGATTATGTTTTTGTCCCAAATACCATCCCTTTTTCAACACTCTACATGGTTGACGTTCATTTGCTCTCCCACATGCAAAAACATTTTTATATTTGTCTATTTAGTAACAGTCATTGGCCACTCCAGTTTTTGCCAAGTTATACAGTCCCAGTCTTTATCATCTATCTTTACCTCTGGCGTCATACATTCTCCTATCCCACCTCTTTCAGCTTTACTCACAGACATCTTTGTTCAGTGTACTTACAATACTGTGCTACCATCACACAGTATTATGCTATCTATTTCTGGATCTATACAATCAATCCTGCTAAACATTCTGTAGTCCTTCAGCATCAAATGCCTGATCTCTACCCTCTTTCTATCTCCTGATCGCCTATGTTGTCAGCTTTTAACTCCCGAAGTTTGTTCATTAATGTTTGTTCATATTAGTGAGACCATACAGAATCTGTCCTTTTGTTTCTGGCTAACTTCACTCAACATAATGTCCTTAAGGTTCATGCACGTAATTATATGATCCATGTCTTTGTTCTGTCTCACAGCTGCATAATATTCCATCATGTGTATATACCACGGTTTGTTTATCCACTTGTCCGTTGATGGACATTTGGGCTGTTTCCATCTCTTGGCAATCGTGAATAATGCTGCAATAAACATCGGTTTACAAATGTCTGTTTGTGTCTTAAGTTTCAATTCCTCTGAGTATATACCTAGCAATGGAATAGCTGGGTCATATGGCAAATCTATATTTAGCTTCCTGAGGAACCTCCACACTGTCTTCCAGAGTGGTTGCACCATTCTACATTCCCACCAACAATGAATAAGTGTGCCTCTTTCTCCACATCCTCCCCAGCACTTGTCATTTTGTTTTTTGGATAATGGCCATTCTGGTAGGTGTGAGATGATATCTCATTGTGGTTTTGATTTGCATTTCCTTAATAGCCAGTGAAGTTGAGCATTGTTTCATATGTTTTTGAGCCACTTGTATTTCCTCTTCAGAAAAATGTCTGTCCATGTCTTCTGCCCATTTTTTAATTGGATTGTTTGTCTTTCTGTTATTGTGTTGTAGGATTCCTTTATATATTCAGGATATTAAACCTTTATCTGATATGTGGTTTCCAAATATCATCTCCCATTGTTTAGGTTGCCTTTTTACTTTTCTGACAAAGTCCTCTGATGTTTAATTTTGAGGAGATCCCATTTGTCTGTTTGTTCTTTGTTTGCTCGCACCTTGGGTGTGAGGTCTAAGAAACCACTTCCTATCACAAGATCTTTAAGATATTGCCCTGCATTTTCTTCTAAGAGTTTTATGGTGTTGGTGCTAACGTTTCGGTCTTTGATCCATTTCGAGTTAATTTTTGTATAAGGTGGGAAATAGGCATCCTCTTTCATTCTTTTGGAAATGGATATCCAGTTCTCCAAACACTGTTTATTGAAGAGGCTGCTCTTTCCCAGTTGCTTTGTCTTGACTGCCTTATCAAAGATCAGTTGTCCATAGTTGTGAGGGTCTACTTCTGGGCACTCAATTCGATTCCATTGGTCAGTATATCTGTCCTTATGCCAGTACCATGCTATTTTGAGCACTGTAGCTTTGTAATATGCTTCAGGGTTGGGCAGTGTGAGACCTCCCACTTTGTTCCTCTTTCTCAAGATATTTTTGGCTATTTGGAGCACATTGCCCTTCCAAATAAATTTGGTTATTGGATTTTTCTATTACTGTGAAGTAAGTTGTTGGGATTTGAATTGGTATTGCATTGAATCTATAAATCAGTTTAGGTAAAATTGCCTTCTTAACTATATTTAGTCTTCCAGTCTATGAACATGGTATGTTCTTCCATTTTTTTAGGTCTTGTTCAATTTCTTTTAGCAGTTTCTTATAATTTTCTGTGTAACGGTCTTTTGTGTCCTTGGTTAAGTTTATTCCTAAATACTTGATTCTTTTGGTTGTTATTGTAGATGGGATTTTTTCTTGATTTCCTCCTCTTGTTGCACATTACTTGTGTATAGGAACACTACAGATTTTTGCATATTGATCCTGTAGCCTGCCACTTTGCTGTATTCATTGACTAGTTTTAGTAGCTTTGCTGTAGATTTTTCTGGATTTCCTACATATGGAGTCACGTCATCTTCAAATAGTGAAAGTTTTACTTCTTTCTCTCCACTTTGGATGCCTTTTATTTATTTTTCTTGCCTAATTGCTCTAGCTAGAACTTCCAGCACAATGTTGAGTAACAATGGTGATAGTGGGCATCCCTGTCTTCTTCCTGATCTTAGAGGAAAAGCTTTCAGTCTCTCCCCATTGAGTATGATGGTAGCTGTGGGTTTTTTATATATCACCTTTATCATATTGAAAAAGTTCCCTTCTATTCCTATCCTTTGAAGTGTTTTCATCAGGAAAGGATGTTGACTTTTGTCAAATGCCTTTTCTGCATCGATTGAGATGATCATGTCATTCTTCTGCTTTGATTTATTGATGTGGTGTATTGCATTAATTGATTTTCTTGTGTTGAAGCAGCCTTGCATACCTGGAATAAATCCCACCTGGTCATGGTGTATAATTCTTTTAATGTGTTGCTGTATTTGATTTGTGAGTATTTTGTTGAGGATTTTTGCATCTATATTCATTAAAGAAATTGGTCTATAATTTTCTTTTTTTGTAGTATCTTTGTCTGATTTTGGTATTAGGGTGATGTTGGCTTCATAGAATGAGTTAGGTAGCTTTCCCTCTTCTTGAATTTTTTGAAGACTTTGAGCAGGATTGGTACTAATTCTTTCTTGAATACTTGGTAGAATTCACATGTAAAACCATCTGGTCCTGGGCTTTTCCTTTTTGGCAGCATTTTGATGACTGACTCAGTCTCTTTACTTGTGATTGGCTTGCTGAGGTCCTCAATTTCTTCTTGAGTCAATGTTGATTGTTCATGCTTTTCTAGGAAGTTGTCCATTTCATCTAAGTTGTCTAGTTTATTAGTGCATAGTTGCTCACAATATCTTCTCATTATCTCCTTAATTTCTGCAGGGTCAGTAGTTATATTTCCTTTCCCATTACTGACTGCATTTTTTTTGCATCCACTCTCTCTTTTTTTTTTCGTTAGACTAGCCAGCGATCCATCAATTTCATTGATTTTCTCAAAGAACCAACTTCTGGTTTTGTTGATTCTATTGTTTTCTTGTTCTCAATTGCATTTATTTCTTCTCTAATCTTTGTTATTTCTTCCCTTCTGTTTGCTTTGGGGTTAGTTTGCTGTTCTTTCTCTAATTACTCCAGGTGAACAGTTAACTCTTCAATTTTTGCTCTCCCTTCTCTTTTAATATAGGCATTTAGGGCAATAAATTTCCCTCTCAGCACTGCCTTTGCTGCTTCCCATAAGTTTTGATAAGTTGTAGTTTTCATTGTCATTTGCCTCAAGGTATTTACTGATTTATCTTGTAATTTCTTCTTTTACACACTGATTTTTTACGAGGGTGTTGTTTAGCCTCCATATGTTTGTGAATTTTATGAACTTCTGCCTTTTATTTATTTCCAGCTTCATTCCATTATGGTCTGAGAAAGTGTATAATATCAATATTTTTAAATTTGTTGAGACTTGCTTTGTGACCCAACATGTGGTCTATCCTAGAGAATGTTCCATGAGCACTTGAAAAAAAAGTGTATCCTGCTGTTGTTGGATGTAGTGTTCTATAAATGTCTGTCAAGTCTAGTTGATTTATTGTACAATTCAACATCTCCATTTCTTTAGTGATCCTCCGTCTAGATGTTCTATCCATTGATGAGAGCTAATGAGTCTTTTAAAGTAACAATTTTGTCTCAGGTTTGGAGGCCAGTTTACAAGCATGGGGATAAGAAAATCTTATGTAATTTTCTGGTAGGTCCAATTTCCTGGAATATTAGGCCCATTCACAGTGGACCTGTGTAAGAATTGCATAGGAAGTGAGGACTCTAAGTGCCTCATGGGAATTACCATGTTTCATACCCTTACAAATTCTCAGCACCTAACCAAGGGACTGGCATTTAGCACTTAATAAATAATATATAATAATGAAGATAGTTCCCACTTATTGCACACTTGTTTCAAGTCCAGTGATAAGTTCTTCACATAGGTCATCTTTTCTAATTCTCAGCACAAACAATTTACCACAATATTACAGAAAGATTTAATGAGTTAAAATCACAGAACTACTATGCAAGATTTGAACCCCAGCAGTCTTGCTCCAGATCTCATGCTATCATCCACTTCAGTATAATGCCTTTTGTTTGTTGAGTGAGCTATAACAACAGTAATAATTCCTATTTATTGATTGCCTTCTAAGTCTAGACTCCTTACATATCTCTTGTAAACCTCAAAATAATCCTTCATGACAGGGAGTATTCATTATCCCCATTGCCCAATTAGCATAAAGAGTCAGAGGGAGGTAAATAAATGTCTATGTTAAGTCACTGAGCTACACCAAACATCTAAGTTCATCAAGCTTCTATGACAAATACCACGCGGTGGGTTGGCTTAAACAACAGGAATTTAATGGCTCACAGTTTTAGGCTAGAAGTTAAAAAATCAAGATGTTGGTAAGGCTTGTTTCCTCCCCAAAGACTGTAGCATACTGGAGCTGGCTACCTGCAATCCTTGGAGTTCCTAGACTTTAATCTTTGCCACCTGTCACATGGCTATGTCTTCTCCCTCCTAGCTTCTGTGACTTCCCTGTCCTCATTAAATGGACTCCTATGATCTGGATTTAAACCTACCCTCATTCAATCGGGCCCCACCGCAACTAAAAATAACATCTTCAAGATGTCTTACTTACAATGGGTTCACACTTACAGGAATGCAGAGTAAGATTAAGAATATATTTTTTTTCTTGGGGTTATATGGTAATTTTCTACTACATAAAGGTAACAATCATGGAGTGTGATTCAAACTTTAAAATCCATTTAATTAAAACCACACTCTACACTCACTCTCTCTAAAAGAAGAGAAAGAAGTAAAGTGCTTAAAAAGAGAGAAAAAAAGAGATATGGAAGAAAGGGAAAGAGGATTGCTTATAATATTAGCTTCCTATCTTCTTTTCTAAAATATACATTTACAATTATAAATTATTTTCATCTAAAATTGCTTTAATTGCATCCTTCACATTTTGATATGCAGTGATTTAATTTCTTAATTTTCATACTTACAGTGTATTTTCTAATTATCTTGATTTCTAACATTGTTTTATTGAGTCAGAAAACACACTCTGATTTTCATCCTATAAAATTTGTTAAGACTCACTTTATGGCCTATGGCCTAATATATGGTCTGTTTTTTTAAGACTTAAGTTTTTCCCTCATGTCCTACTTTTTAAAAGTTTATTGTGGTAAAATATGTAAAGATAAAATTTTAACCAGTTTTAAGTCTACAATTCAGTGGCAGTAATTTTATTCACAATGTTATGCATCCATCACCACTATTTCCATAATGGTTTTATCACCCCAAACAGAACATCTTCTACCCATTAAGCAATAACTTCCAGTTCCCCCATATATAATTTATATTTAAAAATATTTCTGATGTACTTTAAAGTTATGTGTACCCTGTAGTTGTTAGGTGTAGTATTCTATGTATATTAATTAGGCCAATTTTGTTAATGATGTTGTTCACAATTTCTTTAGCTGTTTATTTTTAAAACATTTTTGGTTGCTTATTCTAACAAGTACTAGAAAATTTTGTTAACATTTCCCAGAATGATTGTTGATTTATCATTTTTACTATCTGGTTCTATAAGTTTTTGTTTCATTTTAGTTTGTAGCCATATGATTAGTTATATACAAATTTATATAACTAATTTATATAACTAATTTTATTTATTATATATATTATATTATTTATTTATTTATATAACTAATTTATATAACATAAAGAAATACAAATTCTTTATGTATTTCTGGCAAATTGAAGCATTTTTCATTATGAAATGACCATATTTATCTCTAGTAATGCTTTTTGCCTTCAAGTCTATTTTGTCTGATGTTATTGATAGCTATCCAGCTCTCTTTTGGTTAGTATTTACAGATATATTTTCTCCATCCTTTCATTAATTAATTAATTAATTTTGTTAATATATAACATAGAGTTTGGTTTCGTTATCCAGTCTGTTAATGTTTTTCTACAGCATTTAGACTACTGCAAGCCACATATGTAATTTAAAATTTTCTAGTAGCCACATTAACAGAACAAAAAACTCTGATGAAATAAATTTTAATAACTCAGTATGCCAAAAATGACCATTTCAACATATAATCAATATGTAAAGATATTAGTGAGACATTTTCCATTCTTTTTTGCTGTAATAAGTCTGCAAAATCTGATGTGTATTCCATACCCACAGCACGTCTCAGTTCAGACCGGTTGCATTTGAAGTTCTCAAAAGTCACATATGGCTAATGGTTACCTTATTAGAAAATGCAGATTAGAATATTTGTGCTAAATTTAATTTTGGATTTTGCCTACTGTGTTCTCATGTGCTTTCCATTTGTTCTCTTTATTCCACATTTCTTTTTTTCTCCTTTGATCCCTTCTTTTGGACCAATTAATATTATTGCTAATCATTTTATCCTCTCTTCTCATCCAGTGTCTAAAAGTTAAACAGTCCAGTTCAATTCACTTAGTGGTTACTGTGGGAATTATATTGTTGATCCTTATCAAAGTCCAGAATTAATGTGTACATTTATTCTCCTCCAAGAGATTGAAGAGATCTTCAATTACTTTGCCTCCGTTTAATCCTCTCTCAGTGTATATGTTTTTATCATGCTCTTTTCTTCTCTCTACATTTAAAACTCCATGAACAATATTATTATTGCTTTTAAAAGTCAATTTTCATTTTGTTTTCAATCTATATTTTCATACATATTTACTACTTTCTTTGCTTTTCATTCCATTCTCCATCGTTGAGTTTCCACATGGGTATGGGTATATAAATATACACAAATGTAAATATAATATAAATATGAATAAAACATGATCTTTATCTTAAATTGAACCTACCCCTTGTTGAGGAGAGAGCCAAATATAAACAACTAAATGGGAAGATTGAAAACAATGGGGATGAGGATGGTTGAGAGTGGAGGAGAAGGACGTGTGTGGACTGAACAAATCATACCACTAAAGCTGTAGTGAATGAACATTTAAAATATCATCCCAAACTTATAATCAGATTCCAGAGTTGTGCCCAAATCTAAGAGCAGCCAAATTCATTTATATGTTGCAGGCAGAAACAATGATTTTTTTTTTTTTTTCTAAAGGTGCTTGGTCAATTGGATAACCACAAGGAAATAAGAAATGACTCCACCTGATACCATATACAAAAATCAGTTCCAGGTGGATTGTGGAATTAACTATACAAGTGAAAACAATAAAGTATCTGAAAGATAATATGGAAGAATATTTTCAAGTATTTGGGGGTAAGGAAAGATTTCTTAGGTAAAATACAATGTAGTAAACATAACAGTAAAGAGTGACAAATTTTACTATATTAAAATTAAAATCTTTTGTTCATCCAAAGACACCATTAATAGAGGAAAACAGCAAACCTGCCATAGAATATGCCTGGGCCTTGGAGCCACTGCCTTGGGTTGCACAACTGCCATGTAGATCCAAGCATGGGAGAGGGGCCCAGCGGGTAAATTTGTCCCATTGCTCTTTTACCATTGTTAGGTGTTCTTCTAAAAAACTTTTTTCCACTTCAGCATTCTTTGAGTTGTTCTCTAGTTTCTATTGTCTTCCAGAGTTTTGAGATGGTTTCCATGGTCTGTCTGAGCTACTAATATTTGGGTTCAGCCTTCATTCTGGTTTCAGAGTTCCCTTTTATTTTGCTGTTTCTAAGGTATGTTTACCAGGATGTCTTACACCACCTTCTTGATGATGTTGGTTTCCCTTCCAAAAGGTTTTTAACTTGCATATGGTTTGGTAGAAACTATGAGGTCAGCAGTGTTTAAAGCATGTAATTGATTTAAAAACAACAGGATCCAATACCTTTGGATCCAGTACCCAATAGCCAATAAGACATAAGCTCTGGAAAGCCCACTAGGTCGTGGCACCTCTACGGTGTTCTAGAATTAGAGCCTGTTGGCCCTCTTCTCCCCACAATAAAAAATATTTTTGCTAATCCCTGCAAGGGAAATACAGAGAAAAGTTACAAGAAAAAAGTTACTTGAGGAAATCAAAATTTGGAATATCTGGTAGAAGAGTAGATCTAACTGTGATCCTCTTGAAGAAGTCATCCTAATGAGTAGGTCATACGATGAAACAGGAATCAGGAGATTTGATTTAATTCTAATCTGAAAACTCAACCTCCCTGAACCTCAGGTTCCTCATCTGTGAAATGATGGGATTGCATTACATAATCTCCATGTTTATTTGCAGCTGTAGCACTCAGTGATTCTATCTTCAATGATACAGTGATACAACAGGAGCATCACTAGTTGAAGAATGGCCTGGAATGAGCATTTTGTTCCTAGGAATGGGAGAGTGTGCATAGATAAAGCAACCGTCTCAGGAATGACTTTTGAGCGTTCTGTCAAGGTTTAGAATCTAAATCTTAAGTGTTCACTTAAGGAGGATACCTATACTGATTTTGCTTCAGGATGAGAAAAATTTCTGGATAAAATCTCTCTCTCTCCAGGAGGATGCAGTCTACATTATCCTCGAGTGAGAGATAAACCACTGGGTCAATAAAGATACCTCTAGGTCTCATTCCTGAAGGGGATGTGTCATGAAGGTAAAGGCTAAGAAAAAATACCACACACTTCACTCCTGGAACTCTTGCTTGTTGTCCTTGAAGGAGTGGTTCAGGGTATCTGCGACAGCTTCCGGAGCAAGACTGTGGGGAACCCACTTGCTGGGCCATCTGCTCTCTGTAGTGTCAGCTGCCTTCTGCAAATCTGCTGAGTTCTCACACTGAGCCAGAGTGATCACTGCGTTCTCCAAACAGGGCACCACTCTACTGTTAATTACTGTAACCTTAAATGAGGCAGGAAACTTAGGGATATATATTAAGTTCTCACACAATGAGATCCAAGATTCTGAGACTACATCTCTAAAATCACACACACACACACCCTCTTCTTTTTACTACCATCATTTTCATTTTCCTATTGACTATTCATTCTATGGTTCTCCAGCCCACAGCAATTAAAAAAAAATCTATCTCCATGTAACACCTTCAGGGGTATCTAGAAAAAATAATTTCCCATTAAAAGAAATTAAAAGGGAAATAAACTACACTGGTAGACAGATGAAGTAGGGTAAATCAGATTATATTTATTCCTAATTGTAAGCTTTAAATGGATTTTCAGGGATTTGAGGTCTAATATTTATTTCTGTACCACTTTAATCTCCCAAAAAAACATTTGTATTCTCTCTGCAAAGAACAATTGTCACATAGGCTGTTCCTTGAGAAAACACAATAGTCTGTTTTTATACACACTGATTGATTTTTTCATCAGTGGAGGGTTTTTCCAATATGTGGAAACCAGAGATTCAGTGAAAATGTTTGCAGTACTGGAGAGGGATCTGTAAACCCCAAATGGGATGTAATTACCAAAATACATACATTTTTTCCTGGTGTACAAATATCTGTATCTCCATACTTCTATATAAAATAATACAAAAACAGACACACAAATAATATGATATATTTAACACATATGTGAAAAAGAGACTCACAATTCCCATTGAACATTATTCCTTCTTTAAGAATCTTGGCCCTTAGAGCGATGAAGATGTAAGAACAGAAATTATGTTTGGTCCTGGAATGTAGGGTCCAGTTGGTTTCTGACCCATCCTCAATAGGGGCTGGGGGCTCTTTGTCTTTTGTTGGTTAGTCAAAGACAAAATACTTTCATTTTGGAAAGAAATACCTGATGCACTCTCTAGGCAGATTGGCTATTTCTACTTTGGGACTGTTGACTGAGTAAAGGGGAAATAGAGATTACAGTGGGTACAGCCTTGAGTCAAGGGAGGTAATGATTCTTATGACTACTTGTAGCGAAAACTTCTGATTTCATGTGTAACCAATATCTGATTAGTTATTTTCCTCAACAACAAAAAATAGGAGCCAAAATTGAGAACACTAGCGTCTGGTCTTTAGAATATTTTAGCATCCACTGTAATTTAGGTGGTAAGATACCTTTGCAGTCTTCTATTCTTCTAGAACTCATTTAACATAAACATTCAGTATTTCTCTGCAAATCAAACCTATACCAATGACAAACCTTTGAAAAGAAATTTGGGGAGACATTTGTCCCAAGTAAAGAAACCTATGGTTGCTATCCCCAAATTGAACATGGCGCTAGGTATGACGTTGTTAGATGGTTATTGAATGAATGGCTGACTGAATGAAAGGTCAAATATTTTCTGATCTGCTCTATTTCCTATAGAAATCGATCTGTGGGATCACAAAGAAGCAGAATGACAAACAGGATAATGGAGCAAAATTAGCAAGAGGACAGTTTTAGCTACTTTTTAGCAAAAACTTCTGAAGACTAACTCTAACCCAAAATGTAGTTGGAAGATTTCTCCACTGTTCTATAACTTCTTTGAAGTCAGGGACTTTATCTGAATTGATAGTGTTGTACTTGTGCTTAGCCAGTTGCTTAATAAATATTTTGAAATATTATATATGGGATATTGACAGGAAGAATGAGTAAATGAAAACTGATATTTTTCTCAAGGTTTCATCAGATACTCATCACCTAAATGTGGCCCCATTTATAGAAATTATTACCTTGAAATTAAAACATGGATAAATATGTTGGAATGAAGAGGAAGTTATGATGTAGAAAGTAAAATAAATGTTCTGAAAATTATCAGGAATATTGAAAAGGTGTAGCTTTAAAAGACACATGCTATTACAGATTGATTTAGAACATATAGTCATTTTTGTAGATGAAATGACTAAACAGGCATTAAAAAGTTATATCTCTCCTTGAGAAGAATAAGATCTAATTCTGTGAAATATATATTTTCATTAGATCAGGTTTCCATTGTGATTTAATGTGTAACCAATATCTGATTAGTTATTTTCCTCAACACCAAAAAATAGGAGGCAAAATTGAGAACACTAGCGTCTGGTCTTTAGAATATTTTAGCATTCACTGTAATTTAGGTGGTAAGATATACTTCACAATTTGTATGAAGTACAAATTGGTTTTAAATAATTGTGCTCTTCATTAGATTCTTCTCCTGTTGACAGAGCTTGAGCTCTAGCCTCTAGATCTTTTCAACCCATCTTCCAATCACCATTCTTATGGACCTTAACCTTGTCTCAAATATATATGGAAACCAGTGATGATGGACAGTGTTTAGTACAATCCCTCTCAACTGAATCATTCAATGTCTAGACCATGCTCTGACACCTGGATTCAGCTTCAAGGCATGTTCCAGGTACTCACTTCTGTGACAGGGCGACTGTTCTAGTTTGCTAATGCTGCGGAATGCAAAACACCAGAGATGGATTGGCTTTTATAAAAAGGGGTTTTATTTGGCTATACAGTTACAGTCTTAAGGCCATAAAGTGTCCAAGGTAACACATCAGTAATCAGGTACCTTCACTGGAGGATGGCAGATGGCGTCCAGAAAACCTCTGTTAGCTGGGAAGGCACATGGCTGGCATCTGCTCCAAAGTTCTGGTTTCAAAATGGCTTTCTCCCAGGACATTCCTCTCTAGCAAGCTTGCTCCTCTTCAAAACATCACTCACAGCTGCACTCAGTTTAGTCTCTTTGAGTCAGCATGTTTTATATGGCTCCACTGATCAAGACCCACCCCTGAATGGGCGGGGCCACACCTCCATGGGAACATCTCATCAAAATTATCATTACCCACAGCTGGGTGGGGCACATTCCAAGCAAATCTCTGCCCCACAAGACCACAAAGATAATGGCATTTGGGGGACACAATACATTCAAACCGGCACAGCGACCATTTCAGCTGCAGGGTGACATCCTGTTCAGCCCAGATAAGCTCCGGAAAAAGCTCACAAACTCTGTGGCATGTTCTATTCCATCAGGTCTTAGGGAGGACTTTGTTCTTATAAACTTTGTGAGCCCAGTCACGTATTAAGGGCTTGGTTAAGGGAAAGAAACTCCCGCCCCACAATGCCCATATTTCCCTTAGAAAACATTAATATAAACACTCTCTTTTGCCCGTGCCACCTCTGCTCCACCAAAGGCAACCAAGAGACAGAGAAGCATTGTCTGACTCAGCCTCCCTTCCCATAAGCACGGCGAGCCTTGTGGCGGGTCCTGAGGATACTGCAGCTGCTCCAGGGCCTGGTGGTTGATGGTGCTCATGCTGTTGTAGACAAAGCAGCTGCTCAGGAGCACAGCCAGCGCGAAGATCCACGAGTCTTTCTTGGGGTCCCCCTGGAGAGCACGTTAGAGCTAGAGAAAGAGAGGAAATGACATGTGAAATGATTTATAAGATTAAAATTAGAGGGAGACATTTAGGATGACTCCTTAGTGTTTAGCTTTGGTAACTGAATAGATGTTGTCAAAAAGTAATAACATACGTATTTCCAGGGAATGATGAATTTTGTTTTGAAATTGTTGGTTTCTGGTATACTTAACAGGACATTGAAATGGGATTGTCCAAACCTCAATACAAGTGTCTCATTCAAATAAAGAATTTGTCATAGTTTCTCATAGTAATTTTTTTTTTTTTTTATCTTTGAAGGACAGGGAAAATGTCCCTCTTGCTCACTAACGTGAACCCAGTGCTCAGCACATACTAGATACTAAATTAACTTTTGCTCACTTGAATTGATATGTAGCTCCACAGAAAGTCTACCTGAGAAGTTATGTTTGAGAAACTGTAGTATATATATTGAACCTACAGAGATATCTTTATATAAACTTGCCCACCAGATGCATAAGATAAATAGAATGAGAAAAGCAAAAGACTGACAATGGAGCCCTGAGAACACTAGTATTTAGGGTAAGTAAAGCAGAATGCAACATGAAGGAAACTGAGCAGGAATGGTCAGAAAAGTTTCCGGGAGTTCCAGGAGTACATGTAAGTCAGAAGCCTTAGTGGAGTGAGTATCGAGAAGGAGGAAGTGACCAACATTATTATGTACACAGAGAGAGTTCACAGAAGACAGGAACCAAAGCTATCCCTAAGTTTGTCAATATTCATTAACTCCAGAAATATTTACTGAGTTTCTGCCATGTGCTGGGCACCATTCTTGGTGTTCAGTCTCTGGCAGAGAACAAAATGCATACAAATTCCTGCCTGTGGAGTACTAATCTGGTGGAAGGAGTCAGATAATGAACAGACTACATAAGCAAAATAAATGTTAGCTGGTAAGTGTTCTGGAAAAAATAAATGGGGAATGGGGATAGAAAGGGGTGGGGTTACATGTATACGTAAGATAGTCTGGGGAGGTCTCACCAAGAAAGAGACAAAATGGAGGCGAGCGGTGACCTTGATGAGGAGAGATTTAGCGAACGGGAGGGAGCAGGAGTCAGATTGGATGGAGGAGTGATGGTGAGGGAAAGGTCTTTAGAGAGCCTAGAAAAATAGATGGGTCCAGGAATTAATTTATTTAACTGGAAGAAAAGGATATTTCTTGTTCATAGACTCACTGGGAAGAGCGCCAGTAGTGAGGATGTTTTAGGGTCTGCCATGTCTGACAGTGTTCTCCAAGCTGGGGGAGACTACTTTGTTTTCATTGCGAGGACGGGGCACTTTAGTACACCCAGAGACAGAGAGCAGTCAAACGGCTTTAGCTGTCCGTTTATTGTGTCTCCAACAATGCACATTCCCCTGTTCCCACACTGCTTCCTGCCTTTTGCCTAAGGTGGGGTCCTGTGGAACCGGCATTCTACAGTCCTGGAACTCCAGTGGGATAAGCTGTCTTGTACAAGGTGCCCCACACAATGGTATGCCCACAAATGAATGCTGAGCTGCATGGCACAAGTGAGTATCTGGGTCACAGGTGGGAGGCGTTCTCACCACTCCCATGGCATTGTTGGTGAGCGATGTAACACCTAAGCACAATCCTGGGGCAGGTTAAATGGTGATAGGCAATAAGAACCCTGTTATCTCCTTTGAGATAGTAAATGAAATATTAAACAGCAAGCAGGCATAATTTCTGAATAAAGAATGCCTCCTTTTCAACATTATATGTTTTTCTCCACAATTTGTGAGACTACACAATATTGTCCATATGTTCCTGATGTGATACAAAGAATTGGTAATTGCGTGCTTAATATGCATGGATTTTTCAGGCTCATAATAGAGATTTAACTGAAAATCTAGATAACAGTTAAAAGAGCAGCACTTAGAAAGGCTAGAACCAGAGCAGGAGCAAGAGTGAGAATGGAAGAACTGGGTGGTGGTGGTTGTTGGGAGAGAAGGGGAGTGTTGGGAAGAGAGAGAATATTAACTGAAGTTCCTGGAAAGAAAGGGATGAATGATATACTAAAGAGGCAGCAAGATATATTTTGTTTGGGGCCAGAGAACCTAAGTTTAAACACAGGATCTATTCTTACTGACTGTGTGACTAAGCAAAATTCTAAACTCTTTCCTGAGATTCTTCATCTGAAAAAAATGGGAATGTTAATAGTAAATACATGCAGAGTGACTGCTATGATTAAATGAGATGATATTTGTACAGCACATAAAATCATGCCTTGTAAAAAGTGCAATGTAAATATTTGTTTAAAACATTAAGTCTCCAAAGAGGCAGGAAGCATGGAATTCCAGTTGAAGGTAATGAAAATTGGAACAGAAGCCTGGGCTAAAAGGATCTTCTTCTGGGAGTCATAGTCTGAGTTTATGATGCAAGGCCAATGGAGGAGAAAATTGAGATGATGCAATCAAATACCTGAAGTGTACCAGCTAGAGGTCCTTCTTGCTCTGACAAAAACTGGGCCCTGTCTCAGCCTGTCTTCTCAATCAACTGCTTCTGGTGACTTCTCTCTCTGTTCCTTCATCTGCTGGTTCTTCTATTGTATTTTCTCCAAACTTCTTGCTGTCACCTGTGCAAATTCAGCTTTCACACGTTCCACTGTGGAGGAAAAGAAGGAAGAATAATTCACATAGTAGTGCAGTGTTACTTCCTTCTTCCTTGCACACTTGTTATTTTTGCTACTTCATTGAGGAAATTCCCTGGAAATATTGTCTCTGACAGTATTATGCCACATTTGGAAGTGGCTTCAGGAGCTGAGATGCATCTCTGTGGCTCTTACTCTATTTTAAAGATCCCAGGTGGACCAGGAATGGGAAGAGGGACAGACATTAACTAAGAGCTACTATGGACAGAAAAGTCTGAGCCTTCACTTATGTATGCATACTCCACAAATATGAGGACTGCCCCTGCCAGTGCCAAGAGCCCCTTCAGTTTCCAGACCATGCATCTTGCACCCAATTGTGAGCTGCATACTGTCACCGATCTGAAGGTGGGTTAACTGTCCCATACATATGAGGATATTCCTCTAATTGCAGCAGGGGCATGGCCCATTGACCACTTAGGAGTGGAGCTAAACAATTCCCCAATTCCCATCTGACTTATGCTATGTTCACAAAATCCTAATCATAGCCCAAGACACAAGGAAACCCTGGATTTATAGATATAGGGCTGAGGATATCAACAAGTCTGGTATAAAAGAGGAAGAAAATGTTTAAACTGAACCAAACCAGCTTGACATCTCTACATTGTAAAATACATCCCAATGACACAATTTATAATCTCTCTTGAAGAGATGTGCATGACCTGAGATGTAGGGTCTAATTAAAAATCATATTAATTATTATTATTTATTAGTACTACAGTTAAGCACAAAATGAATACCTTCAGTAGGTCACACACTACCTTGAACTTGGGATTCATATCTGCAAATATTTATGGCTCAACAATTTCAGTTTAGTTTAGTGGTCATTTTCACAAGTTCTGAAGTTGCTCATTGAAACTGGTGTCCTGGTCAGGGTGTGGGAAACGAAAACTCTGTTCTTTGGATTTTTAAAAATTTTTTAACAGTTTTATTTACACACCATAGATTATAATACAAGATAGGCTTATTTCTCTGCTTCTTTTCTCCATACCCTGGATCATTTTCAGAAGTTTTCTGCTCTCATCTTTGAATTCTTCCTTGAGAAGCCATTCCTGTTCCTAAAGAGGGAAAGAGGATACTGAAAGTGACCCAGCCTTAAATATGTTCACTAATCTTGTTCCATAACTGCCCAATTAGTTTCCCTTTTAGGACTTTCATTAATTCCTCAAAAGCTTTTGACACTCTTTCTTGAAGAGTTCCATTATATCGCACCCTTTTGAGTCTTCTATCTCCACTATTAGTTTTTCTAGGCCTTCTTCTGTAGCTTCAGTAGTGTTCTCATGTTTATAGCCTCTGAAATACTGTTGCCCTAGAATTCACTTTGAACACAATAATTCTGTGAAAAATGATGCATTTTTTGGCTCCAATTCTCAACTATATAATATTAATTTTCATATATATACACAAAAGGATGAATGACATCAAACGGGAAGATCACGACATGAATCTCAGAATCAGGAGAGATATCTGGACCTGGAATTCAGTACAATTCTTTAAAATTTTGGTGGCAGTGACAACAGAAAAACATTGAGGAGATCAGGTTCTGCAGTGACCCATACTGTATTTCTGAATCAACATCCAGACTAAATATCAATTTGGATGATGGTGTAAAAACTGGAAGGTACTAGCAGCCTGGGCAGTTAACTAGTGTGCTTAAGAGGATAGAGGAGTAGGGTACTTACAGAGATAAAGTCATACCAGGGATGGCAGGAACAAAATCACTATAGACCACACTCACTAAGAAAGACAGGCCAAATATTTTTCCATAAGGTGTGAACATGAAAAGCTAGTTATGTCTCACAAAAGAACAATTTCTTCATTCAAAAATGAGGATACAATAGTTTCAGTGACATCAGATGAGGATCCACATACATAATGCATGTACTTGTGTAGGGCTTGGCAACTAAAGCTATTGTATCTTGAGTGATTGTCAACTTAGGAACCATGGTACATGGTCTACTTGTAAATGGCCTTTACCAATCACAGATTGTCAGTGATGGAAACATGAAGGGAGTGAAAACTATAGCAGAGGGAGTGTCTTTACAGGGGTCCTTTTCCTGTGGCTAATACTCTAACTTCTACACTGTGTTTTTGATCCTGGCCAGAGGAAGAGAAACTGAGGTGATGCAACTGAACACCTGAAGTATATGACCTAGAGTTTTCCCTTGTTCTACCCTTAATTGGGACCTGTATTTCTCCACACTCTGTCAATTATTTCACATTCTCCTGGTGACTCTTTTCTTCCTGCTCCATCATCTGCTGATTCTTCTTAGGCATTTCTTCTCTCATTTTTGCATATTCTACTTTGGATTTTCCACTGAGGATGAAAAGGAACCAGAAAAATTCCTGTAATTTTGAAGGACTACTTCTTTTTCCTTATAAAGTTATTTGTTGTTGTTACTTGGGGAATTTATCTGGGATCATTTTTCCTTTGCAATAGTTAGAGTGTTGCTGAATGCATTATGCTACACTCAGAATGGCTTCAGGACCTAACCACATCTTTGCCATTTTTGCTATAGCTTAATGATCCCAGGTAGATCAGATCTAGGGAGAGAGGCAGTCAATACACCAAGGACTTATATAGCTAGAGAGGCTTGAGCTTCCAAACACTTATCAGGTCTGCATGGAGGAAAGCAATTCTCTTGCCAATGGCCAGGAGTTCCATCAGTGCCCACAGAACTTACAGCCTTGATTAACTGTTAACAGTATACTGTCCCTTCCATTAGTGGCTGATGAGGACTTCCCTCTAATTGCAGCAGGCATGTGACCCAGAACTGAGACTTAACTGTGCCATAGATATTGTTCAGTGCCTGTTTAATCTACCCTATGTTCACAATACTCTAACCCATTCCAAAGCGCAAACAAACCTGTGTGTCAGATCATGGGGGCTAAAGATGTTTAAGTTATGTTATAGTTGATGAAAAAATGTCAATCCTGAATTGAACTGCCTGATTCTCTCCTTACTGTTAAATGCATCTCAGTTATGTAATTTACCATCTTTCTTTAGATACTCATGTCCTGAAATATAGGATCCATTTAAAGATGATATTAATCTGTAGTACTACAAATATGCATGAAATGTTTAGCTGCAGTAGGTAACACACAGCCTTCCCACTTAAGCTTCATATCTGCAAATTTTATGGCTCAACTAAAGTACAAGCATCATGATTTCAAATTTAATTTTGTGCCAATTTTCAGTAGTTTCGAAGTTGCGTGTTGAACTTTTGCCCTGGTGAGAGGTTGTAGAAGAGGAAATCTCTGTGATTTGATTGGCTTGTTTCTCTCCTTCTCATCTTCATATCCTTGTTTTCTTCCTGAAGTTTTCTCTTCTCATCTCTGAATCCTTCCCTGAGAAATCATTCCTGTTGCTAAAGGGAGACTCACAGAGCATAAGATAGATTTGTTAAACTTGAATATATTTGCCAAATAAGTTATCTTTATAGTACTTCCATTAATTTTGCAAGAATATATGACATTCTTGAAATTCATTCTTCCCTTAGCTTCTCTTTTATTATACTTTCTTGAGTCTCCTATGCCTGGCTTTAATTCTTCTAGGATTTTTCTCTAGCTTTAGAAGTGTTTTCTCCCTATAGTCTCTGAAATATTATTGCCCTAGAATTCCATTCTGGTATCCTTGAATCCACCTCGAATAAAGCCATTCTCCATAAATTGTCACAGTTTATTATTTGTGTGTGTGTGTGCATGCATTCTTCAACTCTCACCTGTATAATATAGATTCTCATATATATACCTATAAAAAGGATGGGTGAAATCCCACAGGAAGGTCACTACGTGAATCTCAGAATCAGGGGAGATCTCTGATCTTAGAATTCAGTGCAAGCCTCCAAAATTTTGGAGGCAGCAATAAGAGAAAAGAGTTGATTGAGATTAAGGCTTGCAGTGGCCCACACATTTCTGGGCTGCCATTCAGATTCCACATAGACACAGAGTAGGGCCTAAGAATTGAAAGGTAGTGGCAGACTGGGAAGGCAACCAGTGTGGTTCAGTGGTAGATGATTAGGGAGTCCTCTTACTCATTAGGGTGCTTACAGAGATAAAGTCTTATCAGTGGTGGCAGAAACCAAACCACACAGGGCACCACTTAGTTGAAATGCAGACCAGATATTTTTCTACGAAGTATGACCCAGAAAAATTACTTATCTCTCTTGAAATTACAATTTCCTCATTTGAAAAATGAGAATATAGAAACTCCTCTGCTACTAGGTAATAATTCCATAACTGAATGCTTCTAAAGCATTTTGTGCAGTGCCTGGAAATTTATAGCTACTGTATATTGAGTGATATGATAATGTGACAGTGAAGGTTTTCACCTAACGTCTGCACGTAAAAGGGGTTTAGTAACCATGTGTGGCATGGATAGAGGAAGTAAAGGAATGAAAAGCCTACCAAAGTATCTGGACTAGAAAAGTCCTTATTCTGGGTGCAATGCTTTAACCTACCCTGTGTTCTCCATTCAGGGAAGTAGGAAACAAAACTGAAATGATACAACTGAATACCTGAAGTTTAATAAGAGTGAAGGTCCTTTCTAGCTCTGCTATCAACTGTATCTTCTCCCTCTCCATCTTCTCAATCACTTGTTTCATCTGTTCCCAATAACTTTTTCTTTCTGTTCAATCATCTGCTGATTCTTCTTTTGCATATCCTTCACCTTTTGCTACAACCTGTGCAGATTCAGCTTTCACATTCCACTGTGTAGGTAAAGGAAGAAGAAATATTTATGTAGGATTGTAGTGTTACCTCTTTTTTTCCTCTGCACTTATTACTGTTGCTACTTCATAGAGAATATTCTTAGACCATTTTCCTTTGGGATAACCGTAATACCATTGACTGTATTGTGCCACTCGAAAATAGCTTCAGGAGCTACTATGCATTTTTGCAGTTCTTGCTGTAGATTAATGATCCCTGGTTTACCTGGCCAAATCATGTAAATGTTTGATATAATTTATTATTCTCTAGTCTCTTTACTTGTTCCTTACCTTCAATCTCCTTTTCCTTTTCTGTAAGAGTATGGTCTGTCTGTAGACTTGTATCTGTCACAAACTCCTTAGACTTCAAGAATTTCTACAGCATCTCTTCCACCTTACGACCCAGAGAACAAGGAGTTGGCAGTTGGAAATGGCTATAAGCATTTTTTCCTGTTTGTATACCCACCATCTTTTCCTCTAGTAATTGTTCCTCCTGATCTTGATAGGACTGTGGCTATTCTTGTCATAGACTTGGGTACCTGCTCCAGACTGTCAATCAGAGCACCTCCGATAGCAGAGACCTCTACAGGGGACTGATATAAAAAGTGCAGAAAGGAGAGTCTGTCCTTTTTATACTGAGGGGTTTAAGTTTGGATCATTTTTGGTTCTCTTGTCCCTTACGTGATGCACTTGCTGGGGAATGATACCATCATGGAGAGAGAAGATCAGAAGAATGGAAATAGAGAGAGGAAGAGTGGGAGGGAGGTGATGGATCAGGGAGACCAATAGTCAGAGAAAGGGACGAAGACATTGAAGCCTTGGATCAGGCTATCCTTAAAGCCTAAATTGATAAATGACCAATTAAACAACCATCATCAGGTTGCTGTCCCTTGAAACATAAAAGATCCAGGTCTAATAGTGGTTTACAACAACCTGGTGATTAACCTAATATTTCAATTTATGTCTCAAACGTTTGTTGAGTAAATTCTCTTTGATTGGCACCTAGGACATATCTGTCTATGTTTATTAAATGAAAGAGTGAATGCTTGGGATGCAATAAGTCACATCTGTGTGCAATTACACTTGGTTACATTGGTGTTTCAAAGAGGCATTTGGGTAGCTTCCCAGAATCGACAGATAAATCTTGGTTACCAGTGTCCTCTTCCTGGGTTCCTGAAGGTATTTTTCCTTTAGCTCTTGTGTCTTCTGAATGGAAAGATGATATACCCATTTTAGGATAAATCCACTGTTTCACATTTTCTAGAGGACTAAAAATATCCTGAGGTAAAGCTGAGCAATGATCTGATGATGCTGTCATATTGTGTTTAGAAAAGCCATCCCACTTTTTTCCTACTGGACATTTAATAGGAAATAGGGAGTAAAGAGTACAACAGAGAAATGATAGCAAAGTCTTATACTTTCTGGAAATATTTCTTCAAAAACTTCTATGAATCCTATATACATGCACATCAATAGAGCTATGTTTTTTCCTGCCCAGGATTTTCTAGTGAAGTCTCTTTCTCCTTGGTTTTCATGTTCAGAGAGGAGATTGCTAGGTTTAAACCACAATTTTACAAGTAAATTTATGACTTTGAAATTGGACCAACGATTACCATAAATGGAATAATGTGTTACAACATAAACTGCTCAAGATTACTAAGACTACAACAGTCTTTGCCCTGGTTTAGTATAATAACAAATCAGTCTAAAAACAGAGGCCATGTAATCTAAATAGAAGCTCTGATTATTATATGTATGCATTTGATTAAATAGAAGACTATGAGTTTATTCACGAAAGAAAAGCTGTTTCAAACTTTAAGTCCATGATGATAAAATTGGTTTTGATTCTTATGATTACAAATAGGTGGTTGTCACCATTTAAAATTATAGTTAGAATTGCTTCTCTTAAAATAAAGACCTCCCTCATTTCCTAGTATTATTTTGCCTTCCCAGACCCTAATTCATATAAATCACAGAGAAAACTTATCGCTAATTCTTTTTTAAATATATGATCTACATCTTTGTACAAATTCACGATGGAGATTTTGGTGGCCTCTTTCTCAAGGCCATCTCTTCAGGTCCAGCAGTGACTTGAGGGTTTTGTGGGCAACTGCACCTTCTGGCCCATATGCTTGTCACAGGGGGCAATGGCCTTCTGCACTGCAGCTGAGTTCTCCATCTGGGCCTGCGATCTCCATGCAGGGCAGATCCCCGCTGCTGTTGATATTGACATAGGTCAGCACCAGGATCTCTAGATCTACAAATAAAGAAGAAATTATGATATTCATTGCAGGTGGGGCAAGGAAACATCTTATTCTGTGTAGTTATAACGTATCACAAGGAAGTTTGCTAGCTATGCAGACTCTCAGGACCTGCCCCAAACACAGTGAACCAGAACATGTTCTTTGGCAAGATCTCAGGTGCTATATATGCACACCAAAGGTGGAGAATTCCTGTTATAGAGAAGTGTCTAAGTTTGTTTATTATCTATTTTAATCCCATTTTAATCCCATGCATCATTAGGAGAGGAATCCTTCCTCTCTCATTTCTGTCTTTTTACCAACCCATTGAACCCTGGCCTATAGTAAATATTTGATAAATAATTGTTGAACAAATGATGCAATCTCAATCAATAGGAGTCCAGTTTGTTTCCATTTAGGTCGGCATTGGCCAATAGAATTGTGTGTGATGATGGGAATGTTCCATGTATGTGCTGTTCAGTATAGTAGTCAATAGGCATATATGGCTATTGAGTCTTGGAAATATGCCATATGATCTGAATTTTTAATTTTCTTTAATTTTAATGAATTTAAATCAAATTCAAATTAATTTTAAATGAATTTACATTTAATATTGCTTCCTAGGGCAGTATTAAGGATAGATCTTCTTTTCCTTGTCCTTCCCTTTCTCTTACCACCTGAGAGACTTAACTAATAAAACAGGTACATTGAGACCATCTGGAATGTAGCAAAATAATAGCCATTCATTTCTCAAAAATGAAACTATGCAGATGTTACTCTACCCTCCTGTTCTCTTTCTCTTTCTCTCTCTCTGTCTCTCTGTTTCTCTTTCTGAGACTATGGTCTAATCATTCCATCATGAAAGGAAATGACATGACTTTGGCATAACTTTTGTTGGTGAATGCAAGCTGACAGATATTAACTAACACTTCCTTTTCTAAGGGCTCATATACTATCTATTTAGCAAACCATTCAAGAGTTTGGGTAGGGATTGACACTAGCCATAAACTTATAATTTCCACCATGTAACTTTTTTCCATTGACAGATAAAAATTACTATACCATTTATGTAGTAGCAGAATATTGTCAATAGATGATTGGGACAAGAGCCTAGGCAGCTATACTTAGCAGAAAAGAGCAACGTGGGCAACAAAAATAGAAAAATGAAAGGTATATTCCTTGGATGGTGAGCCGTTCAACATGACCAGAGCTAGAATTCTTGAGTGGTGTAGTTAGTGTTAGAGCTGGAAATAAGGCTGTGGTTTGGTTATGGGGACATTGTGACCCTCTTGAAATGTTTAAACTTTTCAAGAGTGAGTTCCAATCCAGGGAACTAGCAGTAGGAACAGAAAGAAGGTAGCAGCTGCTAGTGATAATTTCAAGGAATAAAGTAAATGACTAAATGTTTTGACTGAGGGGTGCAAAAGATATGACTACAATATTTTGGGTCTTTCTGGCTAAAAAGTTCTTAACAGCATTGGCAAGCCTCCAACATTCTTGACAATGAGAGGAATAATGGGAAGAGAACTCATAGACCTTGATGCTTCCTTAAGGAGTTTTAGTCTTGGAATGGCTGAAGATGTAGGAACAAAATTCTGCCACTTGTTGCAAAAATTCAGAATCTAGCTCCTCATCATGTACTATCTCAAGATCAGCAAATTTCTTTCTGTCAGTGGGTGGATGGAAAACAAAGCATTTCTTCTTTGGGAAGAACTTTTGGATAGAGACTTGAGGCAGGTTAAATATTTTTTATCATTTTGACTGTTGCCTTGAGAAAGATAAAAAGGAGATATATACAGTACAGTGTGCATGTGTCACTGTAAATACTTTCTTTAAATAAAAGTCCCTTCTACCCCATATTCTTTGGCTATGTCCAGTATCAGAAACTCTAAGCAGAGAGATAAAAGCAGCCTAATCATAGTACAGGAAAGGAAAAGGAAAAGAAAGTAGCTTCACAAACTGGGGAATAATGCAATTTAAAATTTCAGATACTTAACAAGAAATGCTTCTTAGGAAAAGCCTGGTGAATATAAATAGAAAAGAAAAAGTTTAAGAACCCACATGAAAATTTTAATTCCTGGGAATATTTTCCATGAATAAGTTATTCCTGATTTTAATTCCCAGTCATCAGTTCCTACTACCTTTTTCTAGTTTCAGGGAATTCTCCAGGTGCTCATCTGCTGTGAGGGGTTGTCCATGTGCTTCCAGCTTCAGGGTCGGACCTCTCAGAGTCCACACAAAATCTGGAAAATTCACAAAAGCAGCTGCATCCTCAACCTCATTTGCATCAGGAGAGGATTTTGTCCTGATTCGATCGGTCAGTTCTGTCTCATAACTGCAGCCAAATTTTTTTTTTTTTTTTGCTTGATTTACCAGGATTCACAGTCAAGCGTCTGGTTTGTTATAACAGGTTCTGAGCCACAAAAGGATACTGCAGTTGGTCCATGGCCTGCTGGTTGATGGTTCCCATGCTATTGTACACAAAGGTGCTGCTCAGGAGGACTGCCAGGGCAGAGATCCTGGAGTCATTCTGCAAGTCAGAAAGCATGTAAGCCAGGAGTGTGTTCCATTCTTATGGTACTTTATTGATTAGCAGTGGTAAAAGTATGCTCACTTAATTAGAGTTTTTCTATACTAATGGCCTAGAAGAGGCACCTAAATCCAAACAAAAATTCTTGTTAGTAGGGCTTGGACTTTGAACCATTTTCCCATTAGTATTTTTGGGTTACACTGATTCATAGTTTACCAGCTTACTTGGCCTGTTACGACCATTGGTAGAGAATTTTAAAATAAATAGTCAAGGTTGGTGAGCTTTCCAACATCTTAAAACAAAGATGTTCCTTTGTGTAAAGCAAAATTGTCCTATATAAGCTTAATAATATTTGTAGCTATTTTATTGAGCAGTTATTATGTACTTGAAAATTTACATTACTTATCTTGTTAAATGCACAAAACTATGCTATGTGGCAGGTAAAGATCTATGACATTCATTTTACAGATCAGATGCTGAGGTGAAAAGATAAACCAAATAACTTGGTAAAACTGCTGAATTGGTAGTAACAGAGCCATGATTTGAAAACAACTTGTCAACACTATGAAACCCAAATCCTTAACTAACATTCCTTATGGGTTAAGACTCATAACATTCAATTTATATGTACTATGTTTATGTATGTTAAATGGCTTAGTTCACAGCCTGAATTAATGATTAGAATACTCTTCTACTAGAATTCTGGTTTATGAATATTTTCCTTACTTTTGGTTGCTAAACTTGACTTCATAACATGTAAACAGAAATAAAAAGGGTATCTTATGGTTAAGCAGAAACTCTTATTTAAGGAAAAACTGAATAGTGTAGAGGATATTCATAAACGAGGGGTTTCACCAAAAGTAATTTCTTCATCCTTACCTTCTCTACAGCTCCCAGGCCCTTGGTGTCCAAAAGAACTAGGGTGTGGTTTGTTTTCTTGGGATGAGGCACATACTGCATCCAGATTCCCTTGGAGTGAGACTGCACTGTGGAGCCCAGAAAGAACCCCGCAATGGGGAGCAGGGAGATAAGTGGGTCAAGTTTTCATCACAGGCATTTCTGGAAATTGACATAAGAATGAAGGTAAATTAAGGTACATTAACGTTGAGGAAACCATATAAGCATTGATCTTAATTAAAGCCAGAGAAATAGGGAAATTAAAATATCAAGTTCACATGGGAACTCCTTGTTTTGCTGTAAAGATCAGTGTATCCTTCCTGATATTACATCAACATATTACTAAATGTCCTATATGGTTTATTATGTTAATTTTCTTTATTACCTTGTTCCATCCAGGAAAAGAACAGATTTTTAAAGAGGAAACTAAATAAAGTGGGAAGAGAGAATGAGCTGACCATGTAGTTCAAATCAGTGGGAAGATGAAAACCCCATCTGTGACGTGAACCACTTTCAATATTTATCTCTGCCTCTAAACTTTCTCTCCTTACATCATGTGGGGTACAGTGTGGTGCACAGAAGGAACCCGGCAGAGCTTTGCTTGTGCCACTTACCCTTTTTTATTCCCAGCCAGCTTGTTCATCAGGTAGGATTTGCCTGTGCGATGCAGGCCCATGATAGCACCATGACAACAGGCTGGTTAATGGCAGAAAGGATCTTCAAAGCTTCCTGATTAACTTTCAGTTGCCTTTTAAGTTTCTCAATGAGGTACACTGGGCCTGGCATGTGGACCTCTCAGGCCAGAGGCCAAGGTGTTACTTTTTCTGCTAGTGAAAAGATAGATAAATGGGAATTTCTGGTCTCTAATTAGATCAAGAAGTTTTACCAGGTCATTTGCTTTCAGAAGGTAGAATCATAAAATTCCCCAGTATGGGCAAAAATTTTGCATGCATTGGTGAGAATGATGAGAAGAATATTTGTATTCTTTTAGAAAGTTACAGAAATATCACAAATTAGCCTGGTGATTGGCAATAGTGTTATATTGTATGACAGGGATTTGCCAACATTCTATTACTCTCATGACGAAAATTTTCCATGTAATTTATTGTGGAAAACTTTTCTTTGGGATTCTCAGTAAGAAATTTACAATATGCTTTAAGAGGAAAATAGAGTAGAAATTTACTTTATATACTGGATATATGTAAGAAATTCAGTGTTCATTCATTAAGTCTTTCATCGAACAAAGACTTATTTTTTGTGTACCTTTTGTGTACACTAAGTGTTTTGAAAGGTTTGTCTTACTCATAGACGAAATGCTAGGTCTTGGCTTCTAACATCAATGAACTATTAATCTGGTTGTGAGGTAAAATAAAATCACAAACAATACTATGTTTACATCTAATGTACCTCCTGGTATAGATTACATAATAGAATCTCTCACATAACTCTGCACCATGACCATTTTCTGTGCTTTCTATCCTTGATCCTAAGTCCCTGGATCCTGTTTCAGTAAGATCCCTGATGCTTTAGGCCTGCTCTATGGGCTAGTGCACTGGCTCTTCAACTTGTGTGGAACAGGGTCCTCATTTCCCATGTGCTAAGCCAGGCATACTTTCTCTAAACTGGCTATTATTCTGTTTAGTTTTTCATATATTTATATTTCTAACCTCCCTTTGTCTCTAGATTGATTCTCCTTTACCTCTAATAGTTGTTAATATAAGCCCTGCATTAACCCCATATCCGTTTGCTTACTTCTTATTGAAGTTCTGTGCTCAGGCAGGGCATATTGCTCTCTTTGCTGACCCGGTGATCATGAAGCATTCTCTGATGAATCATGGTTGTTTTCTTCTCTGAACTCTGCATTTTGAAAAGTTTGATGCAAAATTGTTCTTGTGACCTCTTTAATAGGGCTTAAAGCATTTCTTTTTTTTTTTTTTTTTTAATAATTGTGGATGGCAAGAAATGAATAAAGGCCTCTGTTAGTAATGCCTTAACTTGTATTTTCTTCTAATTCCTGCATCTCAATCTCTGCAACCCAAATTGCCCCTAATATAGCATGTTCACTCTTTACAATTCAAGTAAGTTTTTGCTTAGGAATTCTTTTTATTTTCCTGCTTTATTCTAAAATAAAAACAATCTGCTACAATGTCTGCTTCAGTACAAGATGGAGCAAATGGGCCTAGATTTATCCTCCTTACTGAACCAATCAAAGAATGGGAAAAATATATGAAACACCAGTTTTCTTTTTTTCCTTTTTTTTTAGCAGCTTTATTGAGATATATTCACATGCCGTACAGTCCATCCAAAGTGACAAAGAACATCAGACATGAAAGGGTAGTGATCTGAGATTTGACAAACAAGGCAGTCTTACGATTGTCCCACCTTACTGACGAGAGAGCTGCACAGAGAGGGAACTTCCAAAAAATGAAGAGTTTTCCCCCAAGTATCAGCTGAGTACTGATTAGTGCATGCATCTCAGGAAACTAAAAAAAGACTGGGAAAAGAACTCCCCAAAAGGATTAGAGGGTGCTGTTCCTGGGCTCATAGATGATGGGAAATTTTTCTTGTTTCCATGTGTTAGACTAGAACATCATGATTCACAGGGCACTGAGAAGAGTACACCAAGGAGTCTTTCCTCAGTGGTCTGGAGTAATTAACCGTAGACTGAGCACTGCTTAGTTCTTGTCTAATGAATCTTAAAAACAAAACCTAAAAGGATCAAACTGTTTTCAAGTATTTCAGAAAGTATTTATAGGACTACAGAAATGCCCATGCCCAGCACCCAACGAAGTAAAATTCAAATGTCTGGAATCCAATCAAAATTTACCAGAAATGCAAAGAAGCAAGAGTATACAACCCATAATGAGGAGATCAATCAATCAATCAAAACCAAGGCAGCACTTACCCTGATGTTAGAATTAGCATAAAAGGACATTAAAATAGTTAATATAACTGTATTGTGTATGTTTAAAAAGTTAAGGAAAGGAATAGAAGATGTAAAAAAGATCCTAAGAAAATTAAAGCATTAGCATAGATGCAAGAATGAATAGAGGGACCAAAAAGTACAGTTAGTATATTGGCTACTGAGTATCCATTTGGAGCAAGTGTTAGTTGTTGCATGATATTTGGCAGGTCACCTAACCATCTTTAAGCATGTTTTCTACAAAATGGAAATAGTTACACTTAGTTCTCAGGCTTAAGTTGAGATTGAAAATAAATAATGAATATCATTATTTTTCTTGGTTATAATGAGAGCAAGAGGAGAGAAAAATGTGGAGAGGAATGTAAGAAACAAGGACTGAAAGAGAAGGAAAAGATTAGTAGAACTAGATAGGCAGGTGTTCAAAGAAAATATATTTCCTGCCATATAATTCTAGGTTTTCTGTTTTCTTCTTGTTTTTCTTCCTGCTTGGAGGAGTATAGGGAGAAGGAGCTGACAAATGAGAACTAGAGCTGGGTCAGACTAGTAGGTGATGACTCAAGTTAGTGCCCTGCCAAGGAATTCAGAAAAAGGAGTTTCTAGAAGACATCAAAATTGCAGAAAGGCATAGAAAGGTAAAGATGCTACCTTTAGTGATACACTACGTTAGATTCTTTAAAGAGGGAGACACATTAAAGTAATGAGGCAGAATTTTGCATGTAATAAGTTAAGAAGTGAGTGGGCACAAAGAAATTAGATCTAGTGAGTCAGGACTATCTCCAAGGAAAAAACCACTTTCAAACAAAGTACAAGCTTATGCTTAAAAAGTAGTCCATTTTTGTGAATCTTCATCTTTCCCTCTTGGTTTCAGTTCTTTGTTTCTTTGTCTTTAACAGTGTCAGTGGGCTGTTTACACAGCCTCTCATTTCCTGTTCTTTTCTTCACATTCAAATGAAACATTTGTAGCTCTTTGTTTCTTAGCTGAAGTCAGAGCGGTTTGAACAAGTGCCATAGGAGACAACAGTAATTTAATATTTTCTCCAGTTGACACAATGTCAAGAAACAAAAAGGCAATCCTAAAGCATTTGAAACTCTTAGTTTAGACCCCACCTCTGTTTTGGTGCCTAATTCAACACAATGCAGAACAGTGGGCATTTAGGGAGGTTGTGTCTGCCCAGTTACACCAGAATTTCAGCTGAACTGGGGTCCTAAACAGGCTCAGCTGTAGCCTATCTTGGTGCTGGTTGTTTTTAAGAAAACTAACTGATCCTTTTAAATACCATATCTCCCTGCCCCCAATATTATTTTAGGCTCTGGGTCCTGGAGCAGAGTTCTTTCGAGCTGGAAAGAAAGGAGCTTTTATGAGAAAGTTTAGGTGGAATGGTCTCTATTACTTTTCTGTCTCTCATTGGATCTTGATGCTTTTATTTCACCCCCCTCCAATGTCCTAGCCCTTTCCGGATTTCCTTCAGAGACTCTTTAGAAGAAAAACAATGACTGTAATGGAATTAGTTAAATGAAACTGAAAGCACTGAGTGCAAAGCAGTGACTCACAATCATAAAGGAATTGCTGGGAGCTGGGCTGTTGAGTAGGTTAGCATCTTCAAATTTTACTTTTGGAAGAGATCTTACATTTGTGTTGTTCCAAACAAAGTTCTGTTGGATCACATGGAATACAATCTCATTTCAGGTTTGTGCATCATTTTGAGATGCAAAGGATGAAAAAGCATTATTTTTGTAGGTCTAATTTTCTGAAATATTTGGCATATTCACAAGAGGCCTGATTAGTCATTTTTAGATGCAGTAATGATGGAAAGGACACGTCATATACACTTAGGAATATCTGCTACCTAATCCAGGACCTGCCCTTGAACACATATTTTGATTAAATGAATAAAAACTATGGAAGTGGAACATGACAGTCAAAAATGATGTTTTTTTTTAAGATTTTTTGAGACATATTATTAAATTTGCCTCTAGAAATGTTTGCAGTCCTGCTTACTCCTCCAAGTATTCATCAGAGTATTTGTCCTTTCAAATCTGTCCTAATTGGTGGAGTCATGCTTTTTAATCTTCACAAAACTGACCAGTGGGAAATGGAATGCTATTTTAATAGGCACTTTTGGACTATTACAGAAATGGGATATATTTTCACATAGTACTTTTCACCATATTTTCATCTCATAGTACATTGGCTTCCTTGAAACACTGAAGTCTGAGTTAGTGTTGTAATAAGAAGTAAAATGTACTTAGCACCTACTATATGGCAGGCATTGTGCTAAATTCCTTACAGGTGCTATTCATAATTTACTTCCTAATACATGCTTATGATATAGGTATTATCTCCATTTTACTAATGAGTAAATACATCTTAAAGCCTTTTAATAGTTTTTTTTTTTAATTGTGGGAAAATGTATATGTAACATAAAATCTGCCATTGGAGCCATTTTTTAAGAGTATAATTCAGTGGTATTAATTTACATTCATAACTTTATGCAATCATTACTTCTATTTCCCAAACTTTTTCATCACCCCAGACAGAAATTATGGTTCTATTAAGCAATAGCTCTCCATTCTCCCCTGTCCTTAGCCCCTGGTTACTTCTAATCTACCTTTTGTCCCTTTGAATTTATGTTTCATATATCTGGAATTGAAAAATATTCACCTTTTTTGTCTGGCTTATTTTACTCAGCATAATGTTTATTTTATTTTATTTTTTAAATGCAATTTTATTGAGATATATTCACACACCATATAATTCATCCAAAGTATGTAATCGGTGGCTCACAGTATCATCATATAGTTGAGCATTCATTGCCACAATCAATTTTAGAAAATTTTATTTACTCCAAAATGAAGAAAAAAAATAAAAATAAAAAAGGGTACCCAAAATGTCTCATACCCTTTCCTCCCTATTATTTATATATTTTTGTCTTTATTTTATTACTCCTCTAGCATAATGTTTTTAAGGTTCCTCCATGTTGTAGCATTTATGAGAACTTCATTCCCTGTTATGGAAATATATTCCATTGTATGAGTATACCACATTTTGTATATCCATTCGTCTGTTGATGGGCACTTGGGTTGTTTTGGCTATTTTGAATAATGCTGCAATGATCACTTGCATAAAATATCCCTGGGTGAGTCCCTATATTCAATTCTTTTAGATATATACTGAAGAGTAGAATTGCTGGATCAGGTAATTCTATGTTTAATGTTTTGAGGAACTAACCATTTTGCATTTCAACCATTCATGTAGAAGTGCTCCAATTTCTCTACATCCCCATCAACACTTGTTATTTTCAGGTTTTATTATTATTATGATGATTATGATGATGATGATGGACATCCTAGCAGGTGTAAGGTTGTATCTCATTTTGGTTTTGATTTGTATTTCCCTAATGATAATGATGTTAAATATCTTTTCATGTACTCACTGGCTATTTGACTGTCTTCTTTTGAGAAGCGTCTATTTGTATCTTTTGACTTTTAAAAAATGGGTTGTTTTTTTTATTGTTGAGTTGAACAAGTTCTTTACATATTTTGCATTCCAAACCCTTTTTAGATATATGATTTGCAAATCTTGTATCCTTTTCTGTAAGTTGTCTTTTCATATTCTTGGTAATATCCTTTGACACACAAATTTTTAAAATTTTTTGGATGAAGTCCAATTTAGTTTTTGTTTTGTTGCTTATACTTTTGGCATCGTATCTAACAAACCATTGCCCAAACCAAGGTGATGAAGATTTACTTCTGTGTTTTCATCTAAGAATTTTATAGTTTGAGTCCTTTCTTTTGGGTCATTGATTAATTTGGAGCTTAATTTTGAATATGTTGTGAGGTAGGAGTTCAATATCATTCTTCTGCATGTGAAAATCCAATTGTACAGAGCAACCGTGATCTTTTGCCCCAGGGAGCTCTAGGGTTTTCATTTTCCTTATAGTGTTTCCAAGCACTTCCAGCTGCTTTTCTGCCCTGACTAAGTTTAAGTTAGGAGAACGAGAGACAAGAGTGTTTTGCGTCAGTCTTCAGGTAGCCCTCAGACAGCTTGGCACAGAAGAATACGATAATGTGTGACTAAGGTCCGCTCTGTTTCCTCTGGAACCAGTGACCAGGATCCCACACTGGAAATGTGGTTGCTACCTTCAATTCTGCCAATGAGCTGGAGAGGGGATGGGGTAAGCAAAAAAGTCACAAAGCCTCCTTTTGTTTTTACATTCTCTTTTTTCTTGATTCAGCATTTCCTTGGTTGCCATAAGCCACGGACTGTCTCCCAGAGTTCTGACAAATAAGGTTCTGACAGTTTCTGCCTGTTCTTTCATGTTTCTGTGGAGGGATGGGAATTTGGAGCTGCTCATGCCCCTATTTTTGCTGATGTCACTGGTCTTAATGGCTTTTTGATACAATTCTATAAGCCACAAGTTCCTGGCAGTTGGTTGATTTGGAATTTCCCAAATGATGAGACAGCATGCTAAAAGAGGAAGGTTAACTTCAATCAGAGCTCCTTATTTTGCAAAAATGGACAAGAAAATCTGGTATAGTATGTCTTCCTTTACTCACTCTGATAATCTGATTGTTCCTTTTGTAATTAAAAAGTCCCTGGCCCTCCTCTACTTTTTTCATGAGGGAAAGAATTTCTGGTGTCAATTCAGGACAACTTAAAGCTGTGTTCTAAATATACTTACAATTGAAAGTGAAAGTAGGAATGAGTTCTTCATTTCTGGGAAATGGACTAGGTGGTAAGAAAAGAGCTTCATGATGTTTTAGTACAACTAATTTTGAACTGTTTTGTACATTTTGTTTTAAGTCAGGGTGCTTGAATACTTTTCTAGGGACTTTTTCTTTTAAACTCTGCATAAGAACAAGCTAATTCTCACCACTTTCCCATTTACTTTGAGTTGTTGTCTCTCAGATCCTTATATCCTTCTAATAAATGGTCATAGGTGACATTCTTCACAGTTTAGGATTCTTACATTAAAACAAAAAAATCAGTTGTCTTAGTTTCCCAGAGCTGCTATCACAGATACCACAAGCTGGTTTTGGCTTAGCAAGATGAATTTATTGGCTCATGGTTTTCAGGCTAGAAGTCCAAAATCAAGATTTTGGTGAGAGTTGCTTTCTTCTAGAGTCTGTAAGGCTGTAGCATTCTGGTGCTGGCTGCCAGCAATCCATGGGGTTCCTTGGCTTGTTATCACTGCTTCACATGGCGATGCCTCTCTTTTCTGCTTTTCTGGTTTCCACGTATCCTCTATTTTCTTGCTCCTTCCTGTGTCTTTCTCTAACTACTAGCTTCTGGTTTCTTCTGTTTAAAACCCTCATCCAATTGGGGCACACCTTAACTGAAAATAACAACTTCAAGAGTCCTATTTACAATAGTCTCACACCCACAGGAATGCAGATTATGATTAACAGCATGTCTAAATTGCAGTACGTAATTCAATCTACCACATATGTTTATGTATCTGTGATTAGAAGAAGGCCTGGAAGAATATGTACCAAAATAGCAAGTCAATTTAATTCACAAAAATATGTGAGAATGGTGTATTAGTTAGGGTTCTCTGGGAAACAGAATCAATGAGAGATATCTATGAATATAAGATTTATAAAAGTGTCTCATGCAACTGTGGGTATTCACGAGTCCAAATTCCGTAGGGCAGGCAGCAAACTAGCAACTCCAATTAAGATGTTTGATGAACTCCTCAGGAAACAAACTGGCAACTTCAAGGAACTCCTCAGGAAACGCTTCGCTGGGCAGCTGAGGAAGAAGTGAAGGTCCTCTATCTGTCTTGCTTAAAAGTCTTCAACTGATTGATTGCATTAAATCCAGCCAGCTGCATTCTCTCATTGTGGAAGATACACCCTTCATTGACTCATCAGTCACAGCTGCAGCCAATTGTCTGATGATTTAATAAACCAGTCTGTTGGTTTATTAACCAGCCACAAAGGTCCTTGCAGCAATGGTTAGGCCAGTGCTTACTTGACCAGACAACTGGGTACCATCACCTGGCCAAGTTGACACATGAACCTAACCATCACAAATGGCATCCAGGAACATTTTCATTCATTCATTCATTCCAAATTTTATTAAGCACCAGCCATATATTACACCCCATGGTGAGATTCATATCTCAAGATTAAGCTGGAAATGGCAGCTCAAGCAAGAAGAGAGAGGAAGAAAAAGACACTGGTCAATGTGTTGCACAGATGAAACCTATGTGTAGCACCAACATGGAAAGGCTTAGCATTTTTTCAAGCACTGTCTTCAAACTTGCCACATCACTTTTTTATTTTCAACCCTTGATCATACTTTTCACAGGTCCTAGAGCTTTCTGATCTTTTCAGACTGTGAAATACCTCCATCAAGGCAAATTCAGTCTAGTTTCAAAGTTCATAGCTTCTCCTTCCCCAAGCTTAGACTTGACAAGTGGGATTCGGAAAGTTGGTAAAAGTGAAGTCTGCCCTTTCACTTCTCCCCTCCTTGCCCTTCATTTTTGGGATCCCCTTTTTTCCTGAAAAATATTGGAGACAGCCAGTTAGATTAAAGGAAGAAATTAGAAATCTTTCTTAGCTTCTTTTTTTTTTTTTTTTTTTTTATGGCCAAATGTAACTGTTTATTAATTTTTTCTTATAAACATTCAGTTTCTTCCTTAAAAAAAAAAAAACAAACCTAGAATTAAAATATTTCCCATCCCATCACATACAAGTTTGTATACACTATTTACATCTGTTAAACATATTACAGATTTTCTGACATTCATTATACCCTTTTAAAATAAAAATGAAGCAGTTAAACTTTGACCAATAATAACAATTGGAGTAATCTTGGCACAGTTAGCTTACAATATAATGTCCCATATTGCATTTCAGTTTAGACTTCTCCCCCTTCCAGCTACTTTAAAATACAGAGAAACTGTCTATCTCCATGAGAGTAGGAACCCCATCTTTATGCATTTTCTTCAATACATGCACAGTGTGAATGGTGTCCTTAGGCTTCCATTATATGGCACTGGCAGTATTATTCTGCTTTTGTTGTCAGAAATGATTTCTACTCAAATTCCGAGTGTTCTCATATTTATTTATCATATTCTCTCTCAACCTAGATTTCATGACACTGTTCCTAGTGGTAATTTTAACAACTTAAATGTACAGGAAAAGTTCAAATAGAACAAAAATAACTTAGCTTCTTTTTCAATACTCTTTATCAAATTTGCTCCTGGAAAAGTATCCTCCAGTGTACATTCTCCTTCATCCTTCCCAGCATCAGTTGTTCAAATCTTGCTAAAACTGGTGGGAAAGTGATATCCTGTCCTTGCAATAAACAGTTTTTTTTTGTACAAGGATTTCTGAACATCTTATTGCATGGTCACTGTCTGTTTGTATTTCTTAACACTTCTGTTAAAATGTTTTGCCCATTAGTCTCCTGGGGAAAGAGCAATTTATAAACCTTGTTGTATACTTGTTTGCACACACAGGTACAAACGTAGGAGCAAAGATTGTATGTAGACTGTAGGAGAAAAGAGATTTACTTTTTCTGATGCCTATCAAGCAAATCACCTTTATTCCTTTACTGTTGACATGGTAATGAATTTCTTTACATATATTTATATAAATACATATGTATATTCCTATATCTCCTATTATGCATTTGGGTCATTATTTTCTATATAAAAAGAATACAGTTTCTTTTGCTGCTGTAGCATCATGAAAAATGGATGAGCAGATTTTCATGTTATTTGGAACATGTATCTCTTTTTTGTGTGTGTGTGTTTCTTCAGATAGCATGTACTTTATTAGTGATTTATTATTGTCGCATGGTTTCTATGCATTAGGAGTCGGAGAATTCTTCTGACACAGCGTCCCTCATGAATTTGCATGCTGGTGGTAGCTGGAGCTGGGAAAGCAAAGGAAAAGAGCTGTCCAGGACTCTCTCCCACTCTCCCACTCTTTGGTAGTACTCAGATGCTTGTATGTGCTCTCTCCACATGTTAGGTTGAGCTTCCTCTCCATATAGTGGCCTCAGAGCAGGTAACTGCTTCCTTGAAAGCCTGAAATCTTCAAAAGTATGTATCCCAGCAGTCAAGACAGAAGCTGTGCCAGTTTTTCTGACCTAGCCTTGGAAATCACACAAAATCACTTTTGTCACATTGCACTGGTTGCAAGTTACGAGCTCACCTACATTGAAGGGGAGGGGCCACAGTTCATACCTCTCAAAGAGAATATTGTCAAGGTCCTATTGTAAGAAGAGCATGTGGACTGAGAGATATTGCTATGGCCATGTTTGGACAGTTCATTTTGCTTCCCTGCCTCTGTCATCAGCTGCCTGAGCTGTGGGGGTCTGGCCTGGAGTGGTCCTTAGACTCGGGTCTGGTGACGTGTGGTTCACCCTGCCTTGCCCTTTGCCTCTGACTCTGAAATCCCTCCTGGTTCTGTCCTGAGGGTCCACTGGCTCAACACTCCTGCTTTCCTCACCAGGGAACAAGGAGCCCCTGTATATCCCATGCACATTGGGGAGAATGAGGAGCATTATCTCAGACTCTGAGATGTCCTGCTGCTCCAGATGTGGGGAAGAGGATGTCTAGCCTCTGAAGTCTCAGGATCCCTCCTAACCATGTGGACATTTCCATAGTCTATCTCATCAATGTGACTCTGAGATGGCAGGGAAGGGAAAAGAAATCCTGATATTTTTACCTCCTCACCCTTTTCTATATATGCCTGTATCTCTAAAGAAGATTTAATACATGGTTACTGAAATATATTGAAAAAGCATCAGATTTATGCATTCATTCAACAAATATTGAGTATCTCTTTTGTGCAAGGATTTTGCTTTGTCCCCTTGAAGCATACATTCTATTGAAAGCAACTGAAGTAAGCAAATATATGCATTAAATATATAATTAAATATCAAATAGGATAAGTGTTTTGAATAAAAATGGGGGCATACAAAGGAATAAAGCCTAATAGAGGATGCATAAGAGAGAGTGGTGAGGAAAAGTCTCTGTGCAGAGGTGATTTTGGGTGAAGAGCTCAATGAAGTTAAGCAAGCCATGGTAGATCTGAAGGAAGTCTGCTTCAGGAAGAGTGAAAGACCCGGGCACAGAGGCACACCTGACAGATTCAAGTTGCTACAAGAAGGTCAGTTGTGATTATGTCAGAATAACTGAGTGACAGAGTGTTATGAAATGTTTACGGAGACAGAGATATATGTTATGGGTCATGAAGGCCACTGTATGGGCTTGGAATATTTTTCATATATACCATTAGCACTTTGCCTGATTCTTTATAAATTGTTTCCCAGGTCTATGTCGATACACCTAGACCTAGTTCATTCATTTTAACTAGTCTATACTCTTCCATCCCACAAGTATACCACAGTTTGCTTTACTGTTCTATTTTTGATAGATATTTAAGCTGCTTACTCTTTTCACATAGCTGGGTTGTTGTTATTCATTTTTTTTTAAATCTTCATTTTATTGAGATATATTCACATCCCATGCAGTCATACAAAACAAATCGTACATTCGATTGTTCACAGTACCATTAGATAGTTGTACATTCATCACCTAAATCAATCCCTGACACCTTCATTAGCACAAACACAAAAATAACAAGAATAATAATTAAAGTGAAAAAGAGCAATTGAAGTAAAAAAGAACACTGGGTACCTTTGTCTGTTTGTTTATTTGTTTCCTTCCCCTATTTTTCTACTCATCCATCCATAAACTAGACAAAGTAGAGTGTGGTCCTTATGGCTTTCCCAATCCCATTGTCACCCCTTATAAGCTACATTTTTATACAATTGTCTTTGAGATTCATGGGTTCTAGGTTGTAGTTTGATAGTTTCAGGTATCCACCACCAGCTATCCCAATTCTTTAGAACCTAAAAAGGTTGTCTAAAGTGTGCGTAAGAGTGCCCACCAGAGTGACCTCTCGGCTCGTTTTGGAATCTCTCTGCCCCTGAAGCTTATTTCCTTTCCTTTCACATCCCCCTTTTGGTCAAGAAGATGTTCTCCATCCCACAATGCCAGGTCTACATTCCTCCCCGGGAGTCATATTCCACGTTGCCAGGGAGATTCACCCCCCTGGGTGTCTGATCCCACGTAGCGGGGAGGGCAGTGATTTCACCTTTCAAGTTGGCTTAGGTAGAGAGAGAGGGCCACATCTGAGCAACAAAGAGGCATTCAGGAGGAGGCTCTTAGGCACAATTATAGGGAGGCCTAGCCTCTCCTTTACAGCAACCGTCTTCTCAAGGGTAAAACCTATGGTAGAGGGCTGGAACATGTATCTCTTAAAGTATAGGAACCTGTTTCTTAAATGTAGATTATTTCAGTACCTGACATTTACTCTGGGAGCTCTGGGGGACATCTCTACGAGGTCAGTGCTAAAGTTGTTAAAATTGCAGTAGAAGGAAAGGCATGTGACTTGAAGGATGAATTACACAAATTAGGATGCATTGTAGAAAGAACACACAGCATGGTTTCAAACATGGTCCTGATTTTTAAAATACCAAGAACACTGAGTGGTAGGATGTTTTTATGTTAAGCTGCTTTTCACATAAAAAAACTCTCATTATACTACGGTGTGTGGCTGCAGAGATTCATTTATTCAGCTTGGGTTAGTGTTTTTCATACACAAGGAGGCAAGACTAGCTAGCTAGAAATGCAGTCTACAATATGTGTGCATGTAGAGAGTATTTTTACTGTGTGAACTGCACTATACTAGGTGCCTAGGTGTGTATGAACATTAATTAGACACAGTCATGGTCCTAAATAGCACTGACTTCATGGTTAAGACCAACTTGCACGAAATAACAAAAACAAAGGAAGGAGAGTACAGGGAAGGAGGAGCACTGAATACCAAAGTAGTGAGTCTCAAGCCTCCCAATTGGAGCTTTTGAAACATTTATTGTTTGAACATTTAAAACTTTATTAATGGGTTATTTATTTTGATGTCAGTTATGTGAAATGGATCCATTTTTAAAACAATTAGACAACTGTTCTTACTTATATTTGTGCCAGTTTAGATGTATTGTGTCCCCCCCAAACACCATGTTCTTTAATGCAGTCTTCTGGGGGCAGATGTCTTAGTATTGATTAGGTTGGAATCCTTTGATTGTTTCCATGGAGATGTGACCCACCCAACTGTAGGTGATGACTCTGATTTAATGTTTCCATGGACATTTGGCTCTGCCCATTCAAGGTGAGTCTTGATTGGTTTACTGGAGTAACTGAAAAGGAGCTGCACAGGCCCAGACACTTGTAGCTAAGAGAGAGAGATTTTAAAGATGGCCATTGAAAGCTGGCGCTGATATTTTGGAGAACACCATTTTGAAACACAACCTAGGAGCAAGCAGAAGCCAGCCATGTGCCTTCCCAGCTAACAGGTTTTCCAGACGCCATCGGCGTTCTTCAGTGAAGGGACCCTACTGTTGGTGCCTTTGGACACTTTATGGCCATAAGACTGTAAATTTGTAACCAAATAAACCCCCTTTATAAAAGCCAATCCATTTCTGGCAATTTGCATAACGGCAGCATTAGCAAGCTGGAACAATATTTAAATTTGTTTCTTAACCATCCATTCTGTTCTTTTGTCTATTCTTATTAAACACAATACTACACTTTAAAATGACGATCATTTGTATTTCATTTAATATCTGGTATTGGAATTTTTTTCCCATAGATTGTTTTGAGTCTGCTCACCAACCAATTCTTCTGAGTAAGCACTAGGGCCACTTTATGAACTTCTTCCAGAATTCTTATTGGGATTATATTATATATTATATATAGCAGGCAAATATAAATTGATTAATTGATAATTAATATTTTAGTAGATTGCTTCCATTTTGGAGCATGTTTTGAACTCTACTTCTTCAAAACCGTTTTTAAGTCTCTCAGTATTTATTTGATAGTTTTCTACATTTCTATTCAAATTCAAATTTCTTGCTAAGGTTATTGTTACATTTAAAAATTTTTGAATTCTGTACAGTTGATGGTGGTTTACAACACAGGCTGACTCTGTCATGATGCTGAGTTCCATTGCACATTTGTATTGTTTTTAAAGGGCTTAAATTACGTGATTTTAGACCTAGCGTGTCCTTTCCAGTTCACTTCTTTGTTATCTTACAGCTAGCCCAGTTTTCTAGTTTATTTAGTCTTTGAGTTGACGATTATCTTTATGTAGGAAAGACTTATGGTATTTACTTTTTTAATAGCCTTTATAATTTTTGGACGTTTTAGTTGATTCCAAGTAGCTTTTTAGTTACTTGTCTTGGCATAATTTGTTTCCTGCTGTTCAATATTTTATGTAACTTGAGAAAATTGTCCAATCCTTTTGCCTCTTTTTTCCCCTCCCTACTCAGAGGGAGGAGAATCACATGATTTCATTATATCCCACTAAAAGAGCCCATCTTTTAGCTGTTTAGCGGGAAACAGCTAAAGGGATATTTAGGTCCATGAAACTAAAAAGGAACCAAATACCATTCCACATAAAAATGACTTCAAGAGAAATGGAGCATTTTGCTAATTAAAAAATACCTTCTATATATAGATCGATGCTACATTATACTACTCAGGCTTAGCTGTCCTCAAGAGCAGTACAATTATATGCTCTAACAGGTTTAGTTGTTAAAGAAAGCCCTGCAAGGAAGTCTAAGCCAGGCCACCTATACCCATATAGATCTGGAGCACCAGAGCCTCTTGCCTCTTCTCCCTGAATGCTCCTTTGGAGTTTTTGTCTGTAGATGTCCCGAGTATCTAGTTGAAGACATTCAAATGAAAAAGCTTGGAAGAGCAGGTGATTGGGTAAGTCCTCATGAACCTGGGCAAGGAGTTAGGCAGGTCATGAGAGGATCTTCATTTGAAAGGCATGTGCCCTTGGCCTTTGATCTGAAGAAAGAGTAATTGTCAGAAACTCAGCCTCTTTCCCTCCTATGTTGAAATTGCCTTTTGAAATCATCCTGACAACTGGACATTTAGGAAAAAATAGTCAGTATAACCCACCCTTTAGCTGGAAAATGCTTAGTATAGTCTTTGGGAGCTAGAAATGTTTATTATAGTCATTTCTCTCAAGCAGCTTGGATTAATTTCAAACCTAAACGTCCTCGTTGGCATAGTTTGTTGTCATTAATCTCAAAAGTTTACTCTCTGTTCCTTTACATTAATGATACCTTCCAGCTCTGCTTTCAGGGATAAAGATAATATCCAAAGTGGGATGAAAACACCATATGGGCTGATACCAGCACCTTCCCCCTTGCAGAAGGTCAGGCTGAAAGCCTGAATGAGGGGAGGACATCTAAGGTAACAGGATATGCTGACCAAACTGTTTTTTTTCCTTCTTTCTTTTTTTCTTTCTTTGTTTTTCTTTTCTTTTTTTTCCTTCTGCTTTCTTCTGGGTCCTGGCCATTTCTTTGTTTGGGCTACAAAACTCCAACTCACCCTCCTCACTCTAAAGTAGTGTTGGAAAATGATCTCCTCCAGTTCCTTACATGTGCACCTGGAGTAAAATGCACCTTCTCACCAAAGCAAACAGACTTGCTTCTCTGTTTAATGCGGGGTCAGGCGGGTCTATCTAGCTATTGAAGACTGTGTTTTCTGATGGTAACAATCCTGACCTTTCATAAAGTGATTCCTGTGTTTGTGTTTTGCAGACAGGCAACAGGATAAACAGGGAAGAGTGGCCCCTCCTAATCCATCCTCTCCTTGTGTATATTGGGGTAAAATAACTGGAAATATTAATCTGCAAACTGATGGCCTATTCTGGAGCCCAGAGCACTGAGGAAATGACCACATGATGCTGAGGAAGTGGCCCCAATATAACACTAAAGGGGTCGGTAAGGCCGAATTTCCTGTGCGTGTCTTAGAACAAGAGAAAGATCTGGGGGTACAACTTCAATTAAATTACAATCAGAATTTTGGGGACCCAATATATGGACTAAGACCCCCACATGATACTGGTCTTCACCATTAGGTATAATTTTGGCTACTGGAAAGCTGTATTTTTCTTTGACAATGTGAGACCGAATTCCACACTTTCAATTTTTCTGTGAATTTAAAAATATTTTTTCCATTCTCTGGAATTATTTTTTAAATTATAAAAATGATGCAAGCACACACAAAAATAGTAATTTAGCCTACAAAATTAGGAGACAACTTAAAGTGGCCTAAATTAAAGACATTTATAAACCAACCTTCAAAGACGTCGGTTGGTAAGCCTTTAATCCTACTGGTTAAACGTGTGGCTCAAGAGCATCCTTAACAATCCAGATTTCTTTCTACTCTCTCCTCTCACTGCCTCATTTGTGGTTTCTGATTTTATTAGGCTGTCTCCCCTCATGTTTCTGCCTCAGTTCTGAGTACCACACGTAGGCTTAATGTACTGAGAAAGAAAGGTACTGTTCTGTACTAAGTGTCTTTTATTTTCCCGTGTCCTCTAACAGCTCGGGACCGCAGATGGAATGAAATGAGTCCATAAACCAATTACAATTCTTAATGTAAGAAAGTAACAATTGTTAACTATAGTGAAATAGTTTCTTAGGGCTGCTTAACAAATTACGGCAAACTGGGTAGCTCAAAACAACAGAATTTTATTGTCTTATAATTCTAGAGCTGAGAAGTCTAAATAAAGGTGGCCTCAAGGCCGTGCTCCCTCTGAATGTTCCAAGGAAGTCTCCTTCCTTGCCTCTTTCTAGCTTGTGGGGGCCCTATGAGTTATGGCAGCCTAACTCTAATCTCTGCTTCTGTCTTCCTGGGGCTGTCTTCTCCCTCTTGGTCTCTGTCCTCACAAAGCATTCTCCTCTCTGTCTCTCATGTCAGCGTCTGCTCTTTTTAAAAGGACACCAGGCCATATTGGATCAGGGCCTACCCTAACTCAGTATGACCTCCTTCTAACTTGATTCCATCGTCAAGGAACCTATTTCTAATAAGGTCACATTCGCATGTAACAGGTTTAGGAATTTAACATATCTTAGTGGGGCATACAATTCAGCCTATGAGAGTTATCTATTAACCGCCAACTTTATCATGTGAGGAAATTGGTACCTCTACACTTTGCTTCCCTATTTCTGTCTTCACTGATTCAAAAATTCAGCTTCACAGTCAAAGAATATTATACTATAAAAAAACTGTGTTTATTCCTTGAAGGAAATACCAAAGCCTTTAAATGACCACTTTGTGAGATTTGATTGTATTCTGAAAAAAGTAGAAGACATATCCCCTCTTTGTTCCCTAAGTGTGTGAATTTGGTGTGCTTGTCCTGTTAGATTTAAAAGCATTCATGAGCATCCTAGTCCACTGATTTCCCCAGCACTGTATTGTTGCAGAACTGTTCACTGCCCTGACCATGCCCTCTTACATCCCGGGCAGGCAGCATTTTCAACATGTTGTAGAGAAGACCTATCTTTCTTTAGATGTTGCTTTACACCGAAGTTTCCCTTTTACTTTTATCCTCAGCAAGTCATAGTCTCTGCTAAACTGCATCACACAAGCTGCTCAGCTCAATTTTAACTTTGATAGATGTGGCCATACAGATTTGAGTGCTCAGTTGTCACAAAAATAAATTTCACTTGTGTATCAATACTGAACAGCAGACCTATGAAGAGTTAATTCACCTTCATATGAACCATTGGCAAAGGAACTAAAAATTTAAGATGTAAGAATTAGTGGATATTGTAATGCACCTTATCTTGGCTCTCCTGTCTGTTGAATATTCCTTATCTGTGCCATCTGCTGTCATTGTTCCCTTTATCCAGCATGTATATTATTGTAATTCCTTTATTTTCCTGGAGGGTTATTAAAATGACAGTTGTGTTTAAGTTTAAACATTACTTAAAATTTGAGGATTGTGGGAAATTTGTCCACTCAGCTATCCTCGCAGGTCTCCTCTTTTTCTCTAAGATTGTTCTTTTCTCTATATCAATTTCCAAATTGCTATTCACTTAAAAAAACTTTTTATTTTGAACTACTTTCAAAAGTATAGGACAGTTACAAAAATAATCCAAACCCATGCAGAGAATCTACCTGTCTCTCTATTTCTTTAATCAATCAATTTTCTGAACATGTGAGTGTAGATTGTATACAGCATGCTCCTTGAACACTTAATCCTGCCAGGTACATTTCCTGAGGACAAGGGTATCCACTTATGTTACCACCTTAAGTACAGTGATTGAGTTCAAGAAATTAAACATTGATATAAAGCTTAGAGTCTATATTCTATTTTTTATATGTCCCAGTAATGTCCCCTTGAGACTTTTATCCTCTTTTGCTAGATTCCATCCAGGCTCATGCATTGCATTTAATTGTCTTTTCAATTTCATGACAGTCTTTTGATGCAAATGGATGAAAAGCACATTAAAAGATGCTCAACATCACTAGCTATTGGGGAGATGCAAATCAAAACCACAATGAGATACCATTCACACTTACTAGAATGGCCACTGTTATAAAAATAGAAAGCTACAAGTATTGGAGAGGATGTGGAGAAATAGGAACACTCATTCATTGCTGATGGGAATGTAAAATGGTACGGCCACTGTGGAAGACAGTTTGGCAGTTCCACAGGAAATTAATTGTAGAATTTCCATATTATCAGGCAATCCTGCTCCTAGGTATGTACCCAGAAATTTGAAAGCAAGGACTCAAACAGGTATTTGCACACCAATGTTCAGAGCAGCATTGTTCACAACTGCCGAAAGATGGAAGCAACCCAAGTGTCTGTCAACCAATGAATGGATAAACAAAATGTGGTATATACATATGATGAAACATTATTCAGCTGTAAAAAGGAATGAAGTCTCAATTCATAGAACATCATGCATGAACCCTCAGGACATTTTGTTGAGTGAAATAAGCCAGACACAAAAGAACAAATATTGTATGATTTCAGTGTTACGAACTAATTATAATAAGCAAGCTCATAGAGTTAGAATCTAGAATATAGGTTACCAGGAGATAGATTGGGGTTAGGGGGTGGTAAGCTGATGCTTAACTTACACAGAATTTCTATTTAGGCTGATGGTCAAGGTTTGGAAAGGGATAGTGATGACATAACACGTTACTGAGAATGTAATCAACAGCACTGAACTGTATAGGTGAATGTTGTTAAAAGAGAAAACTTTAGGATGTGTATATTACAAGAGTAAAAATTAGCGGATAAAACATAGAACTGCAGAGAAAATTCTAAAAATAATGTTGAGTAACCTAAAGAATGTTAATAAAGTGTGTAACTTACAAACTATTAGTAGAAAAATTAAAAAGAATATTGAGATAACATGGCATAGCAAAGAGAAAAGAAGTGAAATTGTTGTATATGATATGCATGAAAGCAGTAATAAGAGCCTTAATTTATTCCTACCATGAAGTGTAGGCTGCCCTTGAGAGCTACCCAGCAAAATCGGCTGACCTGAACATGGAGAGAAATTTCCCACCTTATAAGAGTCTCTAGCTCCCTATAGAGAAGACAGACAACTCTTGTTCCCAGACTCCCAGATGAGAGGCATGTGATTTAGACTCTGCCAAGCACATCCGCCTCTGTGAGACATAGATGCAGATATGAGCAATTGAAGGTTGTTAATTTTCATGGGGAGTTGGTTTCCTACAAAAGTGAAAGTGGAGGTGTCGAGCTACTTTAGAGGGGATGTTGGTGGAGCTTCTGGCATTTACTTCAGAAATCATGGTTCCAGGTGGTAGTAGGTGTGGTGTTTTATCTTGTAATGCCTTAATGGTGTGGGTGATGTTGTTTCATGCTGAACAGCTGTCGAGTCTGGCTCCTGGGGAATCTGTGTGCAACCTAATAGTCTTAAAAATTTAATTCCATTACTTAAATTTCTGAGTATATTCTGTTGTCTACAATTAAAAAAAAACCTTGAATGATACACATCCTGAAACAATTGTGATAGATTAATATTTTGAATTAATGAATTGTTCTTGATTTTTCCTCTATTATCTGGTCCCTACTTGCTTGGCACTTTACCCCCAGGGAGTTCCAGAATGTGATATCATAACAGAAAGGTAGAGAGAATTGAGTCAATTTTTTAGTATTTTTGGAATTAGAGTCATGAGCCTTGAGAGGAAAAGAGAAGAATTTTGTTTTGTGTTAAAGCCTCCCTTTTTGGGATTGTACAAGTTATGTTTTGGACTTTAGGAAGAGGAAGAGACCAAGGGAAGGAGATTAAAAGGGAGAGATGTAGTCATGGCTTGAGGATAGGGCAGTAGTTACTCAGAAGGCTTTTATAGACAAAGAAGTTTGAACCTCCACTTATATATCCAATTTGTACCACGGCATGCACTTCCCTGATGCAGCCAGGAGTGCCTTCAGTGCCCACAGACCATGCAGCCTCCACTCAAGGCCTCTACACACTGAGGCCAAGTTAACTGTCTCTTCTCAGCCAGCACATGACCCAGTGACCACTTGACAGGAGTGATGTTCACCTGTGCCCCATAGCTTTGTTCGGTACCATCTGATTTGCCCTACATTCACCACACTTCAACCCTATCCCAGGACCCAAGTAAACCATGAGTAACAGCATGGCACTGAGGATATCTTGAAGGGTGGCACTGATGAGGAGGAAAAAGTCTACCCTTCAGAGAACATCTTTGCTATCTCCCCATTGTAAAATACAATTATATAATCAAAAATTTCTCTCGAGTCATTATAAATGATTTCAAATACAGAATCCAGTTAAATATTATATTGTTTATTAGTAATTTAAAAAGCATGAAATGAATTGCTCAGTAGTAAAATATTGCCTTCACATTTAAGCATGATGTATACAAAATTTTATGGTTCAACAAAAGGGCAAGCATCATTATTTCTCTTAAGTTCAGTGGCATTTGTCTGATGTTCTGGGGCTGTCCGTTCAACTTGTTTGGTAGGGAGAGGGAGCTTGATAGGAAAACTCAGCCTTTGGATTTTTAGAGTATGATACATCCGGATCCTCTGCTTCTGTTCTGGAGTTCCTGGATCTCTTTATGAAGTTTTTTGCTCTCTTGTAGGAATCCTTCATTGAGAAGTCGTTCCTGTTCCTATAAGGGGAAAGTGGAGACTGAATCTCTCACAGTATAGAACTTGTCCCATAATTGCCAAATTAGTTCCCCATTCACTACTGACATTAATCCCTCAATAACGTTTGACACTCTTTCCTGAAATGCTTTCCTCCCTTACCTTCCATTATATCCTTCTTTCCTGAGTCTCCTATGCCTGCCTACAATGTTTATGGACCTTATTCTCTAGTGTCAGAAATGTTCTTCTGTTATCACCACACAATTCCATTCTTAGGCCTCTTCACTTATATTCAACACAATCTTTCTAGAAAACCTATCACTTTTTTTTCATTTTTAGTGTGGGTTCTCAAATACATATCTAGGTAGGTTAAGGAGGATAAGTGAAATTCAACAGCAAAGTTACTACATGATGCTCAGAATTAGAGGGTATCAGGGAATTCAGTACAAATCTCCAAAATTTTGGTGGTAGAGGTAATAGAAATAAGTTGAGGAAATCTGGGTCTGCAGGGGCCCACACTTCTTTTCTGGATGACATCTAGACTCAACACAGACTTGGAGAAGAACTTGGAGAACAGAAAGGTACTGGTAGCTTGAGCACTTAATCAGTGTGCTTAAGAGGGTAAAAGTTTAGGGTGTTCTCTTACTTATTATGGTGCTCCCAACAGCAAAATCATAACAGGTATGGCAGTAGCAAAGCCACCACAGATCCCACTCAGTAGGAAGTACAGTTCTGATAATTTCCATGAAGTATGAACCAAGAAAATTACTCCTCTCTCATGAAATTACAATGTACTCATTTCAAAATGAGAATATATTACTTCTTGTGCCATTAGATGACAATTCAGTAGCAGAATGCATGTAAAAGGCCTTGAGTCACCAGAGATGGACAGGAATAGAAGCAGAAAGGGAGGGAAAGTCAACTAGAGTTGTGTTTGTGAGCATAATGCTGTAGCCCCTGTGTTTTGATTAGGGGCTGTAGAAGAGAACATTGAGATGACTCGACTTGAATACCTTAAGTTTAAGATCTAGAATATTCTTTTGTGCTTCCATCATGTCGGCCCTGTCCTTCTCCATCTTCTCAGTCAGCTGTTTCACGTGCTCCTGGTAACTCTTTTCTTGCTGTTCCATCAACTGCTGATTCTTCTCTTGCATTTCCTCCAACATTTTTTTTGCAGCCTCTGCAGATTCAGCCTTTACACGTTGCACTGAGGAAGAAAAAGAAGTAGATAAATATGGAGATTATATTTTTATCCCTTTATTTTGCCCTTCACCATTTTTTGGTTTGTTTTTTTCTTCTGTCACAGAGCAAACTTCCTGTTTGTGTAAATCTTCGCACTGGGAAACGAGAAGAGGGATAACCATATGTATCAGGAAGGAAAAATTCCATAGAACTAAGAACTGTACGTGCTATTATTTCTCTACCTCAGTGATTCCAGGTGGGCCAATACTGTTAACATTGACAATTCTAGAGCTTTCCAACTATCTAGAGTATTTTGAGCTTTCCTCACCTTCAATCTCCTTTTCTTTTTCTGAAAGTGACTGATCAGTCCTTAGAAGTGAATCAGCCACATCCTCCTTTGATTCCAAGTATTTCTTCAGCGACTCTTCTGCCTAGTGATGCAGAAGAAATTAGAATAAGGAAATAGAGACTATGGGTTAAAGCAAAACCCTACAATAATCTCTTAACTCAATTTAATGCAACCATCCATGTGACAACTTATTTTAGGATTCAAAGAGCATTTCAATCTTAACATATCCAAACCCCAAGTCTCTAAGAGAAAATGGATTTGGTCTGATTTTTCACTGCTCTATCCCCATCAACCTGAAAAATGCCTGGCATATATTTAGGCCTAAATAAGTGATTGTTGAAAGACTGATGATAAATGAGTGAATGAATTCCACAAATAATTTCTGAGTGCTCAAACTGTGCTTCCAAGGAGGAACCCGCTATCTGCTTCCTGGTCAGCTCTCTTGTTGCGTGAATAAGTGAATGGACGAATTAAAGGCAGAGGACACTACACACCAACCAGAGGGCCAGTTTGCTTGTTCCCAGGGGGACTTTGAAAGAGTCATGTCAACAATTTCCCTGGAATGGTTGTTTACCTGTATCCCCTTTCCAGGTGCTTTGTAATACTTATTCTTCAGCTCTTGTGTCTTCTGAATAAAGAGACGATAACCTCCTGGTTTAGAAAATGTCCCCTGCTTCACATCTTCTTCTAGGGGACCAAAAATATCCTGAAGTAAAGCCGTGCAACGATCTGATGATGCTTGCACGTTCTGCTTACAAAAGTCATTTCTCTTTGCTTCTAACTGAGCCTGGAAAGTGATAAATGACACAGAAGGTACAGTAAGCAATGAGGTACAGTAAGCACAGACCACTGGGAAATGTTTCTGCTGCAGAGACTGTGGGCACATCCCTCTCCTCACCGTGAGACCCTAGAACAGCCCTAGGATGTTTGCTTGTCAAGAAAAAATGTATCTACTTCCGTGTTTGTGATTCCCGGAAGCTCCTCTCCCCTAGTTTTCCTGCTTCAGGGAATGAGTCTCAAAGCACAGACACTATTTCCCTTGAAAACTTTTTATTTTCAATCTCTAATTTCAGTAATAGTTCAGAGCACAAATGTCAGAATCAAGCAGGCCTGCGTGGAGCTCCCAGTTCCACCACTTTGTGGCCTTGTGACACTCAACCTTTCAAACTGAAGTTTCCTTGTTCATAAAACAGAGAGAATAATACCTGTGTGATAGATTTCTTCTGAGGATTATATGTGGTGATACAAAGTATTAAGCCAGTGCCTTTTCGATAAATCCTCAGTAAAGGGTGAATGCTCATCTAATACATTCTTTAATAAGAGAATATTTTTGTGTACTTTCTAAATAGAGACCTAATGAAGGTGATGATTATACCCTAGGTATTTTCAGAATTTAGGAAGCCTAGCTGAATAATATAGTTGACTACTGTAGATCACTCAAGATCATTTAAACATCAAGCTTTTCTTTAGGCTGGAGGGATAACAATTGTCTGCTGACATAGACTATTATCATCAGAACATCTGATTGCAGTAATGTATCCCTTATAAAATATTGCCTTGCAAGTCAGGAGAAGGATCATCGTTTGTTAGGTGGCCATTTGCCATGCAATAATCCCACCTTAATTTGGGAGGAGACAGACTTGAAAAATATTCTCAAATAATAGTCTTAAGATTGTTTTCTCTTTCTCGGTTTTCTGAATGTTTTGTCTTTGCCTTCCATAAAAAAACAATCAATTATTAAGAGTTTTTAAAAGAATTGAATCTCCCCAGATTATCAGTGGAGAACATGAAAGCAATTTGTTTTTCGTTAATTTTAAAAGAAAAAATTAAATTAAAATATTCCTTTAAAATGTAATTTGTATCATCTACTTATTTGTTTAAAAAATACATTCCGGAGGGGAGAAAAAACAAAAGGGACATTTTGTGTGTGTGTGAAAAACTGGCCAGTTTTGGTCTATAGGACTTAGGCTAAGTATGTTTTTTTTCCTTTAATAATGGTTGCAAATAGGTACACATGACAGAGTGTTACTGTATAAGGGCCTAGGAAGCACTACTCTTTTCAGGAAAGATCCAGAGTTTTCTTCTGTAGCATGACCTTGCCTCTCATGAATACTAATTTCATGAGCTAAGACAGCAAATTTACCCCTAATTCCCTTTGGAACTTCTGGTCCACATCCTTGAAAGAATTCTTCATGAAGACTTCGATGGCCTCTCTCTCACTGGCCCTGTGCAGGTCCAGCAGCTGCTGGAGGGTTTCTGTGGGCAGCTGCACCTTCTGGCCCATCTGCTTGTCATAGTGGGCGATGGCCTTTCGCACTGCAGCCGAGTTCTCTATCTGGGCCAAGGCCATGACTGCGTTTTCCATGCAGGGCAGATCCCCACTGCTGATGGCATTGAGGTAGGTCAGCACCAAGTTCTCTAGTCCTACAGAAGGGAGAAAACTAGTGACTTGTCAGCTGGTGCGAGGGAGGGGAACAAATTTGATTCTGTTCAGACCCAAGAATGTTGATTTAATTATTTTTGAATCAACTGCAGAGTGTTCTGTATGCTTTTCAAGAGGCACAAATAATAGTTTTAAGGATTTTCTGTTAGCTTCTAGGTCTGCTGGAGTTTAAAGATTCTCTTTCCTACCCTCTCCATTCAAAATGAAGATGTTATAATGAATGGTCAGGATAAAGATATTTTGGGGTCCAAGATGTTAGATATTTATCTTTTCTTAGCCGCCTTCTCTCTGCCTCTATCCACCCCCCCACACACACACACTGCTTCCTCATTTTTATTTTGTGAAAAGCGTCAAGAAAAATACTTAGCTATCTTTTTGTTGTGCAAGCCACTAATCTTGTCTGGCCTAAGTAGGTGGGTGTTCCTGTATCTTCTCGTATCAGAGTTAGATGTAGCATGACCAGCACATCTCAGTTTGCCCAGGGCTTTGCTAGTTTTAGCAGTGAAAGTCCCAAATCCTGGGTAAAACCAGTCTCAGGCAAATGGGAATGGTTGATCACTCTACATATAGCAGTTCTTTGGGACTCCTCCTGGACCTTCTCTTCTTATACCACATTTTCACCCTTTTGTATAATTTTAAGTGTCATCTGGATGCATAACTTCCACATTTTATTTCCTGCTCTGACTTCATTTTTAAGCTTCATATTTGTATATTTAAATGCCTGCATAATATCCCTTCTTGTGTATATTGGAGGAACCTCAATATTCAACAATCCAAATCGAAACAACTTCATCCATTCTGAAAAAACTATTCCCCAGGTGTTCCTATCTGGGTAAATAACACGTCCATTCAAGCAGTTTCTTAAGCTTGAAACCTGGGGGACAGGTTCGGTTCTTCCTTCTTATTCCCTCCATTGCATCCACCATCAAACTTATAATAGATTTGACATCCAAAGTATAGGTGGGCCCTGGCTATGTTGGCCATCTCTACCACCATAACCTTAGCGTAACTCATTCCCATTGATTGCTGGATAATTTCTTCCATTAGTCCCCTCCAAAACATTATCTACAAAATACTCAGAAAGATAGTTTATATAAACTAGATGACTTCACCTCTCTTCCTAAAGTCCTTCAATATCCTTCCACTGAGCTTCAAATAAACACTAAACTCCTTGAAGCAATCTCCTGAAGTCTCCAGGGCACCACTCATCCTCGCTCTACTCTTGTTCCAATCCCACTGTCTTTCTTTTGTTTTCCTGAAGTTGTAAAGTTCTTTCCTGCTTCACGGCTTTCCAATAAGATATTCCCTTGGTCTGCAAAGCTATTCCTCTTGTTCTTCTTCTGGTTCATTACTACTCATTTTTAAATTCTCACATTAAACCTCACTTTCACAGGCCACTATTCTCTATCCTTTAGTCTAAACTGTATTCAACTGCCTAGCACACTTAGTCTCTCCAACCAGCTTATTTTTTTTTTTTTTTTTATTTCTTGGGCTTATCATTATAGATTTTTTTTTTTTTTTTACTGTTTTTACTTCTACTATGCTAGAAAGAGGATAGAAATGACATCCCTTTTATCCGTCTTTATACCCAGTGTTGGAACACAGTGGTTGTTACATTGCAGGCATTCACTAAATTTTTTTAATTGATGAACCAGAGAAATGCGCTAAGGTTAGTGGAAAAACCTCATATACACAAAAATCTTTGCCTTTTCCTGACTGTCATTTTACATAAATCTTCTGGAGGGATCTTTTATAAATGGGGACTTGAGAAGTTTGTGGAGATGGGTACTGCAGGCATACCCTGGAGATATTGTGGGTTTGGTTTCAGGCCACCACAAGAAAGCGAATATGATAATAAAGCAAGCCACATGAATTTTTTTGGTTTCCCAGTGTATATACAAGGTATGTTTACACTATATTGTAGTCTATTAAGTGTGTAATAGTATTATGTCTAAGAAATCAATGTACATGCTTTAATTTAAAATATTTTACTGCTAAAAAATGCAACCATCATCTGAGCCCTCAGCAAGTTGCAATCTTTTGGCTGGTGGAGGGTCTTGCCTTGATGTTGATGGCGCCGATTGATCAGGGTGGTGGTTGCTGAAGGTTGGGGTGGCTGTGGCAATTTCTTAAAGTAAGACAATAATGAAGTTTGCCACATGGATTGACTTATCCTTTCACGAAAGATTTGTCTTTGGCATGCAGGACTGTTTGATAGCATTTTACCCACAGTAGAACTTCTGTAAAAATTGGAGTCAGTCCTCTCAAACTCTGCTGCTGCTGTATGAACTAAGTTGATGTAATATTCCAAATTCTTTGTTGTCATTTCAACAATGTTTATAGCATCTTCAATAGGAATAGATTCCATCTCAAGAAACCACTTTCTTTGCTCATCCATAAGAAGCAACTCCTTATCCATTCAGGTTTTATCACGATATTTGCAGCAACTCAGTCACATCTTCAGGCTCCACTGTTAATTCTAGTCCTCTTGCCATTTCCACTACATCTGAAGCTACTTCCTACACTGAAATCTTAAACCCCTCAAAGTAACCCTTGAGTGTGGGAATTAACTTCTTCCAAACTCCAATTAATGTTGATATTTTGACCTCTTCCCGTGAGGTTCTTCATGGCGTTTAGAATATTGAATCCATTCCAGAAGGTTTTCATTTGGCTTTGTCCAGATCCATCAGAAGAATCATAATCTATGACAACTATAGTTTTAGAAAATGCATTTCTTCAATAATAAGCCTTGAAACTCAGAATTGCTCCTTGATTCATGGGTTGCAGAATGGATGTTGTGTTAGCAGTCAGGAAAACAACATTAGTCTCCTCCTACCTCTCCATCAGAGCTTTTGATTGAGCAGGTGCATTTTCAATGAGCAGGAATATTTTGAAAGGAATCTTTTTTTTCTGAGCAGTAGGTCTCAACAGTGGGTTAAAAATATTCAGGAAACCATATTATAAACAGATGTGTTGTCATTGAGGCTTTGTTCTTCCATTTATAAGGCATCGGAAGAGTAGATTTAGCATTATTCTTAAGGGCCATAGGATTTTCAGAATGGTAAGTGAGCATTGATTTCAATTAAGTCACCAGCTGCATTAGCCCTTTTTTAGTTTCCTAGGCTGCTCAAAGCAGATACCATGAAATGGTTTCAGCTTAAACAGTGGGAACTTCTTAGCTTACAAGCTTACAGTTTTAGGCCATGAACATGTCCAAATCAAGGCATCATCAAGGTGATGATTTCTTCTCCAAAACCAGCTGCTAGCAGTCCCTGGATCCTCGGCCACATGGCAAGGTTCATGGTGGTGTCTGCTGGTTGTTCCCTTCTCTTCTGCATTTTACTTCCAGCTTTTTGTTTCCATGGCTTTCTCTCCCTTTGTCTGAATTTCATTCTCTTATAAAGGACTCCAGTAAGAGGATTAAGATCCTTTCAGATTAAGGTGGATCATACCTTAACTGAAGTAGCCTCATCAAAAGATCTTACTTACAATGGGATTTATACCCTCAGGAATGGGTTAGTTTAAGAACATGATCTTCTGGGGTACACACAGTTCCAAACCATCACAAGGCCCTAACAAGAGAGTCAGCCTGTTCTTTGAAGCTTTGAAGCCAGACATTGACTTCTCTTCTCTAGTGATGAAAGTCCTAGGTGGCATTTTCTTCCAATAGAAGGCTGTTTCATCTACATTGAAAATCTGTTGCTTAGTGTAGTATAGCCACCGTCATCAATTCCTTAGCTAGATCTTCTGGATAACTTGCTGCAGCTTCTACATCAGCACTTACTGTTTCACCTTGTACTTTTATGTTAGGTAGATGGCTTTTTCTCCTTAAATCTCCTGAACCAACTTCTGCTAGTGTCAGAATTTTTCTGCAGCTTTCTCACCTCCCTCAGCCTTCATAGACTTGAAGAAAGTTAGGGCGTTTCTCTGGAATAGGCTTTGGTTTCAGGGAATGTTCTGGCTGGTTTGATCTATCCAGATCACTGCAACTTTCTCCAAAGCAGCAATAAGGCTACTTTGCTTTGTTATCATTTGTGTTCTCATTGGAGTAGCACTCCAAGAACATGTGCTTTGCATTCACAACTTCCCTAACTGTTTGATGTGAGAGGCCGAGCTTTCAACCTGTCTCAGCTTTCAACATGCCGTCCCTCACTACGTTTAATCATTTCCAGCTTTTGATTTAAAGTGAGAGAATATGACTCTGCCTTTCACTTGAACACTAAAGAGTCCACTGGGGGGCTATTAATTGGCCTAATTTCAATGTTGTTGTGTCCCAGGGACTAGGGAGGCCCAAAGAGAGGGAGAGAGATGGGAATGGCCTGTTGGTGGAGCAGTCAGATCACATGTAACCTTTATGGATTAAATTTGACATTTTATATTGGCATGGTTTGTGGGGCCCCAAAACAATTACAACAGGAACATCTAAGATCACCGATCACAGATCACCATAACAGATATAATAATAATGAAAAACTTTGAAATATTGTGAGAATTACCAAAATGTGACAGAGAGAACATGATGTTGGAAAAATGGCACTGACAGACTTGCTTGGTGAATGGTTGCCCCAAACCATCAATTTGTAAAAAATGCCATATCTGTGAAGCACAGTAAAGTGAAGCACAATCAAACAAGGTAAGCCTGTATATCGGAATTGAATTTTAGTTCTTTTCCTTTTTAATTTTTCTATTATGAATATTGGATGACACTGGAAATAGATTCAGTTTCCAAGTAAAGTTCATAAACGCAATCCTTGTGTTGCATTTTGGCTTCAATAGACTATACATTTATCAGAAGTGATCCTCATGCCCCTATCATTTATCCTCTAAAAAAGACAAAATAAAGTTCAGGTAAGAAGTGGCGAGAGAGACTTACGAGGCCCATTGACCATGATGTTGCCTGGGAGAGTCTTGACCTTGGAGTGATTGAAGATGTAGGAGCAGAAGTCTGCAACTTGTTCTACAAATTCAGAGTTTAGCTCTTCCTCAAGTAGCTGCTCGAGGCGGACAAGGAATTTCCTCTGAGCAGGTCGGTCAAAGATGAAGCACTTCTTCTGTGGGAAGAACTTTCGGATGCACAACCGAGGCTGATTAAAGTTTTTACTTTTTTGATCATTACCTGGAGGAAGGAAAATTAGAGGTGGTAGAACGAATTACCATAAATAATTGACCCCTCATCATCATAATTTTCGTGAAGGCTATGTAAGGAGATAAAAATCAACTATGGATCAGGATGAAAGCATAGGAAAGGGATTAGAGAACGAAAATTCTTTCTCCAAGGAAAGGATGTACTGCAATTTAAAACTGAATACAATTGATTCATCCAAGCAATGTTTTAATTTCCTTTAACAGAACAGCCAGGGGAACAGAGTTAGGGAATTGTAAAGTTTTAGCACCTACACAGAAATAACCATTACTGATACTGTTTTCTGTTACCTAATCATCAGACTCAAGTACCTTGTTTTAGTTTCAGTGAAAGCTCCAGGTACTCATCAGCAGTGATGGGTTGTCCATTTGCTACCAGCTCCAGGGAGAAATCTCTCAGAGTCCACACAAAGGCTGGGAAGAAGCTCATAAAGTCAGCTGAGTCATCGATCCCACTATCATCAGGTGAGGATTTTGCCCTGATTCGATCCGTCAGTTCTGTCACATAGCTGAGATGCTAACTTAGGAAAACTTCAGAAAAAATGATAGCACTTTTTATGCTATATTTTCTTCCAATGTTTACCTAAAATGAATTTCTCTTCATTAACTCATTCACTCATTCATTCCATAAATAGTTATTAAGCATCTACTACAAGCCAGACCATGTTCTAGGGGCTAAGAATATTGAAATGAATGAGACAAGGCTACCACTATGGAGCTTACATTCTAGAGAGGGAATCAGACAACAAAAAATGAAGCAACCGCAACAAAAAATAAAATCTCAGGTATTAACAATTATCTTAAAGAAAAATGAACCAGGCTAAGGGTTAGAAAACAACCGTGTGTGCATCTGTATTCTGTGGTACTTTATATAGTTGTTCTGGGAAGTCCTCTCTAAGGTAATAGGTGAACAGAAATCTTGGGGAAGGTCGACAGAGCCTGCCATACAGAAATCTGTTAGAGGGCAGAGGTAACGGCACCAGCAACTTCTTAAGTAGCAAACAGCAACAAGGACATTGTGGCCAGGACAGAAGTTCAAAAAGAGATAAGGGCCAGACCATTTAGGCCCTGTAAGTCATGATAAGGAGTTTGAATTTGAATCTAAATGTACCTGAAAACTATTGGGGAAAGTTGGCTTGAGCTGAGAAAGGATATGACCTGATATTTATGTTTAAAATGTCATTTTGGCTGGTAAGAGGCAAGAGTGTAAGCAGGGATGGGGACTTAGACCAGAGTTACCATAGAGGTGGTGATTAGACTTGGTCAGACTCGGGAAATACTTCAGGGAGGGGAGCTGACAGGATGTGCTGACTAATAGTTTCTAGGGTATGAGGGAAGGAAGATGATTCCTGTATTTTTGATCTGAGCACTGGTGTGAATTTTGTGGGAATTTACAGAAATAGGAAGAATGGGAAGGACTGGATCTGGACAGGAAAATTAAGAGTCTGTTTTTGTACATGTTGATTTTGAAGTGCCTCTTACACATCTCAGTGAAGGTGTTTAGTATGTGGCTAGATGTACAAGTTGGAAGCTGAGAGCAGAGATCATAATTGGGGATATAAATTTGGTGATTATTGACATATAGATGGTACCAAAAACCTTGAGCCTGGATGAGATCACTTAGGGACATAGAGTAGATAGAGAAAAGAAGAAGCCCAAGAACTAAAGAGCTATACTACTTAGAAGCCGTAAGGAAGAAGACCATACAGCCAAATAAACTAAAAATGTATAGCCAATGAGGAAGGTGGAAAATTAAGAATGCATGGTATTCCGGACAACAAAAGAACCAAGTGTATCAGAAAGGAGGAGGAAATCAACTGCATCATATACTGCTGAGAGATCAAATAAGATGAAAACTGAGACTGACCATTACATACAGGAACATGAAAGTGACCTCAATGAAAGCTAATTCAGTGCAACGCTTATGAGTGAGTTTGTGGAGACGGGAAAGTTGTGGATAATGACCAAGAATAGGTAATGCAGGAGAATGGATGTAAAAGATATGAGAAGGTTTTGGAACTGAGACACCAGAGTGTAGGATGGGTATCTATTGGTTGCTGAAGTCTCAAAAAAGGCAGTGAAGTTGATGCTAAAGTTTTTAACAAATGAATGGGTGTGTTTACTGGGAAGTTGGTAGATGACTGCAGTAAAGAAGGGTGGTTAGTCTGAGGTCATGTGCTTTAACAGAGCTTCTCTTTTTAAGGGGAGAGGAATGAGAAAGTATCTAGAAGCCTTAATAAGGAATAAGGAGGATACCTAACTCTTCTCTGGGATCTGTAACATGTAAGGTGTGGGAGAAAAAAAGACAGTCACTACTTAGGACCACTTGAGAGGTCTGTAGGGGAAAGAATGTCCTCACGGGATAGCCAGATTTCAATTAGAAGAGAACATTTAGAGAAGATAATAAGGGATATATGGATTTTGCTGAAGGGAAAAGAGGAGTATTAGAGGATACCAAAGGTTTGAAGATGGAGGGGAGATTAAGTCAAATAAGGGATATACAGAATCTTGTGTAGCTAGGTGCCTGAGTTCTATGTGTGACCTAGGAGGCTTGGACTTCTAGGGACTATTGAAGTAAGCTGGGGTGTTGAGAAAAATGGGATTCATTATGGAAGGGACTTGATGAATTCTTCCCAAGTTGGCCGCTTCTACACCTGGTGAAAAAAATAGAAGTGTTTTTTTTTTCTAAATTTATGGCTGTTCTGGACAAGGATACTGCAGTTGGTCCATGGCCTGCTGGTTGATGGTTCCCATGCTGTTGTACACGAAGGTGCTGCTCAGGAGGACTGCCAGGGCAAAGATCCAGGAGTCATTCTGGTTGTCACCCTGGAAGTCATCGTAGAGTCCACATTGAAGAGTGACTAAGAACACATGCTTTTCATTCTGAGAGACTGAATCAGAATCTCAGATCCACCTCTTTTAGATGTGAAAACTTAGGTAACTCACTTTCCTATGGATTATTATTTTTTCCATCCATACAATGAGTTTAACATTCAATTTATAGTGCGTTGAAACTTAAATAAAACTTTCTATATAAATGCATCTCAGAATTTTACGAGCCTAAGCATTTGAAAGTAGTAGCAATTATGATCAGCTACTAAAATTCAAATACATCTCCTGAACTGGGATTGTGATCCCATTGCATTCCTGTGATTCATCATGGTAGTTAAAATAAGCTCCTTCAGTAAGAGTTTTCTAGGCCCAAGGCTTGTGAGAAAATAATATATGATGCTTATGAAGAAAGATGTCATTACACTCTGACTTATCTTATGAGTAATGCTGCTGTGGGTGAGACTGTTCTTACCATCTCCCTGGGTCACTGTTGTGAAAAGTCATGTATGTTTGTAAAATATCTAGTCAGGTTTAGAGGTACCTTCAGCACTTCAATAATACACTTTGATATAATATGAGAGAAAAATGGCTAAAATAACATCGTTATCATTATTTCCTGGTCTGCAAAACCTAATAAATTGGCCTTACTATCCTCTCTATGCTTATGCTGGATGGTCAGGTGGGGTTCAGGGTTTACAGATTGCAGTGACTCCCTAATCAGCTCTTTGTGCACACTTTGGTTGAATTGGATCCATCAAACCTTGACTACTACCTAGTAAAGAAAAAGAATAATACATTAATATGAGCAACTATAGTGCAGGGTGGTGGAGGATGGTTAGTGCAAAGATGATCTGACATAAGTAGAATTTAAAAGACTTATTTTTTACCTTCTCAACATCTCCCAAGCCCTCAGTGTCAAGCAGGACTAGGGTGTGGTTTGTTTTCTTGGGATGAGGCACACACCACATCCAGATTCCCTTGGTGTGAGACTGCACCGTGGAGCCCAGAGCGAAGCCTGCAAAGGGAGTGGGGACATGAGGAGATAGAGTTTTAATAGCAGATGGTTCAGGGAATTGACCTATGAGTTGAGGTAAATCAAGGTTAAGAGAGGGAATTGAAGCCACAACCACTAATGATGTTAATTGCAATCATAGAAATAGGGAAGCAGAAACATCCAGTACAGATTGAAACATTTTTTTTTACCATAAAGATCAGTGGAAGCTTGCTGTTATTACATGAAGATACTAGTTGATATCGTTTAATTTATTGTTATGTACATTTATGATCTTTAATACTGCCTTATTCTATCTAGGAAAATAACATTTACACATCTAAAAAGGGAAAGTTAAGCAAAGAGGGAAGGGAGAGTGAGCTGACCCTTATCCTCCAGATCAGTGAAGATAAAAATCCCAACTACGACTGAAGATTAGCCTTCAATATTTATCTCTATCTCCAGAATTATGCTCCTTATATCACGGAGTGATGTGCAGTGTGGGTAGACAGAAGGGATTCATCTAAGCTTTGCTGATGCCACTTACCCTTTTTCTTCCCAGCCAGCTTGTTCATCAGGTAGGATTTGCCTGTGCGGTACAGGCCCACAATAGCCACCACAACAAGAGGCTGGTTGATGGCAGACAGGATCTTCAGGGCTTCCTGATTAACCTTCAGTTGCCCTTTAATGTTCTCAATGAGGCACACTGGGCCTGGCATGTGGATCTCTGAGGCCATGTCCAGGGTGTTACTTTATCTGCAAGGGGAAGAGATGGGATGAACTGAAATTTCCGGTCTGTTAGCTGAGATAGAACTTCACAATGTTGACTACACTTTTATTTTTTGTCCTTGAATTTTGCTCCCTTTACCAGTTTCACAAAGCCTTGTGGTTCTTTAGGATTGTCCTATAGATTAGTCCACTGGTTCCTTTTTTTCATAACTTTTTATTTTGAAATAGTTTTAGACTAATAGAAAAGTTGCACAAAGGATCTGGAGAGTTCCAATATACCACTTCTCCAGCTTCCTCTAATGTTAATACCTTATGTAACCATAGAACAATTTTTTGCAACCAGCATTTTAACATCAACACAATACTATTAACTAAATAGTACACCTTACTTGCATTTTACCAGTTTTCCCATTAATGTCCTTTTTTTCTGGTCCAGGAGCTAATCCAGCATCCCACATTGTTTTTATTTATTATGTTTCCTTGATTTCCTCTCATTTTAGACAGTTCCTCAGTCCTTATTTGTCTTTCATGACCCTGACACTTTAGAAGACTGGTCAGTCATTTTGTAGAATATCCCTCAATTTGCATTTGCCCGATGTTTCGACATGACTAGATTGTCACAGAAGGGATGGTCTGCTAATCTCAGTGCATCCATACCAAGGGATTCATGATGTCAATATGATTTATTACTGGTGACGTTAACTTTGATCACTTGATAAAAGTGGTGTCTACCAGTTTTCACCAATGTAAAGTTATTTTTACCCATCTGTAATGAAAAAGTATAATCTAGGAAGATGCTATTGAGACTATACAGATAAAGTCTCACCACACTCTCATATCATACTTTTGGCACTGGATTTAGCATTCATGAGTTTTGCTTGCAAAAATTACTATTATCTTTGCCAAAAGGTAGTGATTTTCAATAAACATCATTTATTCTACATTTATAAATTGGAATTCTACTAAAAGGAAGAGCAGCCCTTTTATCTATCTATCTGTTTATCTATCTATCTATTTATTTATACCTATATGTACTTCTACATACTTATATTCTATGGGTTATAATACTTTACAACCACTATTTATTTTATTGTTCAGCTTGTCCAAGATTTGATCATTGGGAGCTCCTTCTCACTGACTCCCATGTTCTTATGACATGCCGCATAATATTTTGAGCACTTCCTTACTCTCTGGCACACTGATATGTTCCAAGCCTCTCTTACATTTTCCCTTCTTCAGCCCTAAAATTGACCATTTCTCTAGGAAGCCCTGGTTGTTTTATTGGATAGTGAGCACTTGCTTTTATGGGTAAAGCCAACTGGACTTCCTGTCTCTTCAGTGGAAGATGGCCAAAACCTTTTTTTTCCATTATCAGGACCCATTTGCTCTTACAATATTGGCCCACAGATATTGCTGGCCTCTGATTATCGATTTGAGTTTATATCATGAGGCATCCCACAATAAAATGGGAATTAACCAACGACTTACTCAGTAAAAGTGGCTGCACAAATATTTCATAAGCTCTTAAACTGCAATGACTTTCAAGTTATTGTATAATGTTTCCTCTTTTTGCAGATCTTAAGTTGCCTGCCTTCTATTTACCTAGAATTATAAAAGTTGGTAAAAAAAAAAAAAAAAAAAAAGGCAAGAGATGGAATCTGAGCTTTAAGCAGGTTTTGTCAAAGACAAAACTTCTGGGAAGATGGTGGAATAAGGAGAGACAGAATTCACTCCTCCACCCAAAACACCTAGAGATACTGAAAGAGAAAAATTTCCCACCAAAATCTTTATCCAATAAAGCTGTCCTTCAAAAATGAGGGGGAGTTTAAAATATTCATAGATAAACAGAAGCTGAGAGAGTTCTTTAATGAGACCTGCCAGGCAAGAAATACTAAAGGGAGTTCTGCTAGTTAAAAAAAAAAAAAAGACAAGAGAGAGATCTTGGAGGAGAGTGTAGAAATGAAGATTATCAGTAAGGGTAACTAAAAGAATAAAGAGAGAAAAAATATATATGACAAATAAAAGCTGAAGGATAAAATGGTAGAAGTAAGGACTGCTTTTACAATAATAACATTGAATGTTAATGGATTAAATTCTCCAATCAGTAGAATGGATTAAAAAAATATGATACATCGATATGCTGTTTACAAGAGACACATTTTAGACCCAAAGATACAAATAGGTTGTAAGTGAATGGATGGAAAAAATACTCTTTGCAAGCAGTAACCAAACAAACAAACAAACAAACAAACAAAAAAGCTAGGGTAGCTATACTAATATCAGACAAAATAGACTTTAAATGCAAAAATGAAGTAAGAGATGAAGAAGGACACTATATATTAATAAGAGGAGCAATTAACCAAGAAGAAATAATAATCATAAATATTTTTGCACCTAATCAAGGTGTCCCAAAGTACATGAGGCAAACACTGGCAAAATTGAAGGGAGAAATAGACGTCAATACAATAATAGTGGGAGACTTCAACACATAACTATCTTCAATAGATAGACCACCTAAACAGAGGAAACAGAGAACCTAAATAATATGATAAATCCACAAGACCTAAAAGACATATATAGAATATTGCACTCCAAAACAGCAGTATATACATTCTTCTCAAGTGCTCATGGAGCATTCTCCAGGATAGACCACAAGCTGGGGCAAAAAACAGGTCTTAATAAATCTAAAAAGTTTGATATTATACAAAGCACTTTCTCTGATCATAATGGGATGAAGGTGGAAATCAATAACAGCCAGAGAACTGCAAAATTCATGAATATATGGAGGTTAAACAACACATTATTAAACAATTAAGTGGGTCAAAGAAGAAATTGCAAGAGAAATAAGCAAATATCTCAAGATGAATGAAAATGAGAACACGACATCACAAAACTTTTATGGGATGCACTGAAGGCAGTGCTGGAGGGAAATTTACAGCCCTAATCACCTACATTAAAAAGGAAGAAACAGCTAAAATCAAAGACCTAACTGAACACCTTAAGAAAGTAGAGAAAGAACAGCAAACACTTCCGAAAACAAGCAGAAGGAAAGAAAGAAGATAAGATGGAAATAAATAAAATGGAGGAAAAAAAAAAACAAAACCACAATTGAGAGAATCTACAAAACCAAAAGTTGGTTCTTTAAGAAGATCAATAAAGTTAACAAACCCTTAGCTAGACTAACAAAGACAAAAAAGAGAGAAGATGCAAATAAATAAAATCAGAAATGAGAGGGGGTCATTACCATGGACTCTGAAGAAATAAAAAGATCATAGGAGAATACTGTGAACAACTGTACACTAACAAACTAGACAACTTTGATGAAATGGACAATTTCCTAGAAACACATGAACAACTTACACTAACTTAAGAAGAAATAGAAGTCCTCATTAAACCAATCACAAGTAAAGAGATTGAAATTGTCATCAAAAACTTCCCAACAAAGAAAAGCCTAGGACCAGATGGCTTCACAGGTGAATTTTACCAAGCATTCAAAGAAGAATTAATACCAATTAACCAAACTCTTCCAAAAACTTGAAGAAAAGGGAATACTACCTAACTCATTCTGTGAAGCCAACATCATGCTAATACCAAAGCCGTATAAAGACGCTACAGGAAAGAACATTATACACCAATCTCTCTAATGAATATAGATGCAAAAATCCTCAACAAAATACTTGCAAAATCAAATTCGACAGCACATTAAAAGAATCAAGCACCATGACCAAATGGGTTTTATCCAAGTTATGCAAGGGCTTCAGTACAAGAAAATCAATTAATGAATAACACCACATTAACAACTAAAAAGGGAAAAACCACATGATCAATGTGACTGATTCAGAAAAGGCATTTGACAAAGTCCACCACAGCTAACATCATATTCAATGGTGAGAGACTGAAAGCTTTCCCTCTAAAATTGGGAATAAGACAAGGATACTTATTGTCACCACTGCTATTCAACATTGTGCTAGAGGTTATAGCTAGAGAAATTAGGCAAGAAAAAGAAATAAAAAGCATCCAAACCAGAAAGGAAGAAGTAAAACTTTCACTATTTGCAGATGACACAATCCTGCATTTAGAAAGCCCCAACAAAACTATGACAAAGCTACTGGAGCTAATAAATGAGTTCAGCAAAGTGGTGGGATACAAGATGAATATGCAAAAATCAATAGTGTTTCTATTTCCTAGTCATGAGCTATCTGAGGAGGTAATCCAGAAAAAAATTCCATTTACAATAGCAACTAAATGGTTCAAATATCCAGGAGTAAACTTAACCAAGGATGTAAAGGACCTGCATACAGAAAACTACAAAATGTTGCTAAAAGAAATCAAGGAAGACCTCCACAAATGAAAAGACATTCCATGTTCATGGATTGAAAGGCTAAATGACATTAAGATGTCAATTCTGCTCAAAATGATCTACAGAATCGATGAATACCATTCAAAATTCTGACAGCCTATTTGCAGAAATGAAAAAGCTAATTATCAAATTTATTTGAAAGGCAAAGGGGCCGCAAATTGCCAAAAACATCTTAAAAAAGAAGAATGAACTGTTAGAACTTATGCTTCCTGGCTTTAAAGTGTATTATAAAGCCACAGTGGTCAAAATAGCACGGTACTGGCATAAACATAGGCATTTTGATTGATGGAATTGAATTGAGAGTTCAGAAACAGAGCATCAGGTCTATGGTCAACTGATTTTTTTTAAAAATCCAATTTTATTGAGCTATATTCACATACCATACAGTCATCTGTGGTGTACCATCACATAGTTGTGCATTCATCACCACAATCAATTTTTGAACATTTTCATTACTCCAAAAAGAATGAAAATAAGAATAAAAGATAAAGGTCAAAAAGAACACCCAAATCATTCCATCTCCCCCATCCTACCCTATTTTTCATTTAGTTTTTGTTGCCATTTTTCTACTCATCTGTCCATACCCTGGATAAAGGGAGTGTGAGCCACAAGGTTTTCACAATCACACCATCACACCATGTAATCTACATAGTTATACAATCATATTCAAGAATCAAGTCTACTTGGTTGCAGTTTGACAGTTTCAGGTATTTCCTTCTAGCTATTCCAATACACTATAACCTAAAAAGGGATATCTGTATAGCACATAAGAATGCCCTCCAGAGTGATCTCTTGACTCCATTTGAAATCTCTCAGCCGCTGAAACTTTATTTTGTTTCATTTCACTTCCCCCTTTTGGTCAAGAAGATTTTCTCAATCCCATGATGTCAGGTCCAGGCTCATCCCCAGGAATCATGGCCCACATTGCCAGGGAGATTTACAACCCTGGGAGTCATGTCCCATGTAGGGGGGAGGGCAGTGAGTTCACCTGCCTAATGGGCTTAGAGAGAGAGAGAAAGGCCACATGAAGCAGCAAAGAGATTCTCTGGGGGAGACTCTAGGCACAATTATAAGTAGGCTTAGCCTCTCCTTTGCAGTAACAAGCTTCATGAGGGCAAGCCCCAAGATCAAGGGCTCTGCCTACTAAATTGTTAGTCCTAAATGTTTGTGAGAATATCAGTATTAACTCAGATGGGGACATCCAACATTTTCACATTTTTCCGCAGTTCCTCATGGGGGCCCTGCAAAAATATTTTTATTCTCTGCCCAAATTACTTTGGGATGTAACAATATTTCAAACTAACCTATACAAACCTACCAGATCTCACTTCCTATTCAAAGTTCCATGTAATTATGGTGTTTGAATAAACTGACTGTACAAGTTAAATTATTTAGTGTGCTGCAGAGAATATATATCTCACACCAAATAAACATCTCTTCCCTTGGTCTCACATGGAAGTTGAAGTTTTAAAACACAGTCAATGTCATCCATTACCCTTTGGCCTGATTTCCCTTAGTCCTAACCAGATCTACTTCATTCACATCTCTAATTGAAGTCTGGACTCTTTTTCAGCTTGTTTAACAGTTGCTATTTGTGGTAATACTTGGTCAATTGATATTTGACAAGGGTCCCAGATCCACTCAACTGGTACAAAACAGTGTCTTCAATAAATGATGCTGGGAGAACTGAATATCCATATCCAAAAGAATAATAATAAAAAAAAGACCCCTATCTCACTCCCTATACAAAAATTAACTCAAAATGGATCAAAGACATAAATATAAGAGCCAGTGCCATAAAACTCCTAGAAGAAAATATAGGGAAACATCTTTATGTATTTTTTATATATCTAGTGATAGACAGTAGTTTCCTAGACTTTACACCCAAAGCCCAAGCTACAAAAGAAAAAATAGATAAATAGGAGCTCCTCAAATTGAATACCTCTGTGCTTCAAAGGACTTTGTCAGAAGAGTGAAAAGGCAGCTGACTCAATGGGAGAAAATATTTGGAAAACACATATCAGATGAGGGTTTGATATCCAGAATATACAAAGAAATCCTACAAGTCTACAATAAAAAGACAAATATCTCTTTTTAAGAAAATTAAAAATGGGTAAAAGACATGAATAGATATTTTTCCAATGAGGAAATACCAATGACTAAAAAGCAAATGAAAAGATGCTCATCTTCACTAACTATTAGGGAAATGCAAATCAAAACCACAATGAGATATCATTTCACACCTACTAGAATGGTCACTATTAAGCGAACAGGATACTACAAGTGTTGGAGAGGACCAGCTGGTGGGAATGTAAAATGGCACAGTCTCTGTGGAAGGCAGTACAGAAAACACTATAGAATTGCCCTACAACCTGGCAATTCCATACTTGGTATATACTGAGAAGCACTGAAAGCAGGGACGTGAACAGACATTTGCACACCGATGTTCACAGCATTATTAACAATTGCCAAAAATGGAAACAATCCAGCTGTCCATCAAGTGATGAACGGAAAAAGAATATGTGGTATATGCATACGATGTAGTCTTATAGTAGTAAGAAGGAATGAAGTCCTGAGTCATGCGACATGGATGAACCTTGAGGACAGTATGTTGAGTGTAATAATTCAGACACAAAAGGACAAATATTGTACAATCTCACTAATATGGACGAATTAGAATATGTAAACATATGGACATAGAATCTAGAATATTGATTACCAGGAGATAGAATGAGGCTAGCAAATGGGGAACTGTTTCTTAAGATGTGCAGAATTTTAAACTAGGCTGAATTAAAATGAGTGGAACTAGATAGACATGATGGTAGCGTGTTATTGTGAGTATAATTAATAGTGCAGAATTGTGTGTGAATGTAATTGATAGGGGAAATTTAGAGTCATAGATGTAAAGCCAGAAGTTAAAACCTGAGAATCTATAACTTAGTAAATCTTGTAGTGGATGGTGACTGTGATTAACAGTACAAATGTAAAAATTTCCTCCATGGACTAGAACAAATGTAGGAAACTATTACAAGAATTTAATAATAGAATGGTAAATGGGAAAAAATGCACCTGCTCCAAACTATGGACTATTGTTAACAGTAATATCTTAATATTCTTTCATCAAGAGTGACAAATATACTGTACCAATGCTAGGGATCAATGATGGGGATGGATAAGGGGCACAGGATGTTTTGGGGTTTCTCTCTTTCTCTCTCTCTTTTTTTTTTTTTGCTTCCTGGAGTAATGAAAATGTTTGAAAATTGATTGTGGTGTTGAATGTACAGCTATGTGATGGTACTGTGAACTACTGATTGTCTATTTTGGATGGATTGTATGGTGTGTGAATATATCTAAAAAATTGCATTAGAGGAAAAAAATGAAAAAAAGTAAAAAAATAAACTGACAAGATGTGGATAAAATATGCAGAGTTTGAGGAAAAGTTTGCCAAAGATATTATAGTTTATCATATTACTGATTGCTGGATAATGAAAATGCCTGGTATACTTCTGTTTGACTCCTGATAAATATTCCTAATAATCTATAGAATATGATCAATGTGTTTATCTTTTTGGAAATAAAAATTGTTTTTAATAACTTCAAATATATGTGCATATATATAAATATATATGTGTGTGTATTTATATATATATATATATATACATATATATATATATATATATATATACGTAAAACCCTTAAAATTCCTAGCTTAAATCTTATGAGGCTGATTAGTGGAGTAAAAATACTTTACATTTGTATAGCTTTAAAATACTGTGTCTAGAGAGGAGCATGGCCTTCTCCTCTCCCCAGCGTGGCATGTGCTTGTCCATTGATATCAGTGTACTCTGAAAAGGGAGAGTCATCTGGCAAAAATGTTACTTTGCCTGCTGTGTTCAAGGCTCCCATTAGACCGGATATTGTGAACTTCGTTCACACCAACTTGCGCAAAGACAACAGACAGCCCTATGCTGTCAGTGAGTTAGCAGGTCATCAAACCAGTGGAGTCTTGGGGCACTGGCAGAGCTGTGGCTTGAATCCCCAGAGTTTGAGGTGGTGGGACTCACTGATCTGGCCAGGGTGCTTTTGGAAATATGTGTCGTGGAGGTCGCATGTTTGCACCAACCAAAACATGGCGTCTATGGCACCGTAGAGTAAACACAACACAGAAGCGATATGCCATCTGCTCTGCCCTGGCTGCCTCAGCCTTACCAGTGCTGGTCATGTCTAAAGGTCATTGCATTGAGGAAGTTCCTGAACTTCCTTTGGTGGTGGAAGATAAAGTTGAAGGCTACAAGAAGACCAAGGAGGCTGTTTTGCTTCTTAAGAAACTTAAGGCCTGGAATGATATCAAAAAGGTCTATGCCTCTCAGCGAATGAGAGCTGGCAAGGGCAAAATGAGAAACCGTCGTCGCCTACAGTGCAAGGGACCATGCATCATCTATAATGAGGACAATAGTATCATCAAGGCCTTCAGAAATATCCCTGGAATTACTCTGCTTAATGTAAGCAAGCTGAATATTTTGAAACTTGCTCCTGGTGGGCATGTGGGACATTTCTGCATTTGGATTGAAAGTGCTTTCTGCAAGTTAGGTGAACTGTATGGCACGTGGCATAAAGCTGCTTTCCTCAAGAGTAACTACAGCCTTCCCATGCACAAGATGATGAATACAGACCTTAGCAGAATCTTGAAAAGCCCAGAGATCCAACGAGCCCTCTGAGCACCACGCAAGAAGATTCATCGCCGAGTTCTAAAGAAGAATCCACTGAAAAACCTGAGAATCATGTTGAAACTGAATCCCTATGCAAAGACTATGCGCCGAAACACCATTCTTCGCCAGGCTAGGAATCACAAACTCAGGATGGATAAAACTGCAGCAGCACTAGAGGGCAAATCAGATGAGAAGGGGGTTCCAGGCAAGAAGCCTGTAGTGGGGAAGAAAGGAAAGAAGGCTATTGGTGTTAAGAAGCCACAGAAGCAGAAGCTTTTGGTGGGAAGGAAGGCTGCAGCTACCAAGAAGCCAGCAGAAAAGAAACCTACCACAGAAGAGAAGAAGCCTGCTGTTTAAATTGCTTATTCCATGAAAGTCAAATTATATTGGACACCTTATTTTGAATAAAGATGAGGTGAAAAAGGCAAAAAAAAAAAAAAAAAAATACTGTGTCTATCATATCACTTGATCCTGATACATTTCAGGGGAATATGTTACAAAATAAAACCAGAAATTGCATAAACTCTCAATTTAAGTTGTATAGTACAGGCAGTAAGTGTTAAGGATCAGTAGAAAGGGAAAAGGTGCTGTTTTTACCCAATGAGCAGGATGTTAAGGGAATGACTTTAGCTCAGAATGGGATAAGGAAAGAAGGTCAAAATTCTATGGTTTCTCAGTTTAGTCTAAGGCTGCCGCCACTTCAGATGAAGGGGGATCAGCATATGGAGGGAACAACCTACAAACCAAAGATTCAACTGGTCTGTGGTTGGGATACATACAAAACTGGTGGTACTTGAAGCTAAAGAATAAACACAGTCTTCCTGGAACGTCTATTTTAGTTTAGTCCATTTCTTTTGTAATAAAAACAAATATGCATATGAAAAACATGACACACCTAATAATTCATTACAATTTTCTTTTGCCTGCTTGCTTCCTGTAAACAAAATTTTCATGTTCTCATGACATTTTTTTTCTCCCTTTCAGTGCTAACTAACAAAATCCCAATGGTGAGTCTTGAAATTATAGGCCCTTGCAATTTCTGGTAAAAGAAACCAGAAATCTTAGAAGGAGAAATTTTTTCCCTTTTCCCCATAGCTTCAGAAAAGCAAAGGTTCTTCTGCATCATAAAACTGTTTCTGATATAGTGGTAGATTGAAAACTTTCATAGGGATATCACTGTGTCCAATGTGGTGACTAGGTGAAATTGAACTGATAATGGTTCTATAATCTGTTATAGAAGATGACTTCCAAGGCAAACATCTATCAGAGATTGCTATATTCTGAGAAATGTTGCTGATAACCCTTAAAAGTTTACTATCATGATTGTTTTATTTAATTTGTTGTCCTGGAATTAATATTTAAATTGGCAACTCAGTTTTCTGAGAAATAGAAATTATTATAAGATTTCTTTATTCAGTCAGAGGAAGACTTGGAATTTTCTTCTTCTCTATGCCATAAAGTAAATCCCATGACTGTTGGATTATGTATTTGAATAATAAAAAAAGACAAAGATCATTTTACAAAGGTGTCAAGAAAGAAATGACAATCTTAAAACATTTCCAACTCTTAGTTTAGGCTCTAAGTCTGTTGGTGCCTAATTCAACACAGAGCACCAGCAGTGGGCACTTAGACATGCTGCCGGCCTGCTAATGCCAGGATCCCATCTCAACTGGTGTCCTAATCAGGCTCGGCAGCAGCCGGTCTTGAGGATTTGCCATTTTAGAGAAAACTTCCTGTCCCTTATAAATCTTCTCCTATCCTGCTCAAGTCTTACCCAGAAAAGAGATCCTTTAGAGATGGAAAGAAAGCAGCTTCAATAAGAAAGTTATAAGAGTACCTACCTTGTTTCCTCTTTGGCTGAGTTCAGCTGCACTGGTTTCTGTTACTTTATGCCCTCACTGGAACTTTTGGCTTTTATCTTACTCATCCAATGTCCAGGGGCTTTCTAGATTTTCTTCAGAGAGCCGGTGACTGTATATAATAGTTTTGTTATGAAACTGAAAGCACTGATTAGAAGGCAGTGACTTGGTAAATATGAGAGGAATTGCTGGTAGCTGTGCTAGGGGTGGGTGTAGGGCTCCACCTTGATTTCTTTACTAGAACTTCCACATTTTATAATTGGAAGAGATCTCAGAGACTGTTTTCAAAAATAAAAATTTAAAAAGGTCCATTGGATAATTTAAAATGTAATGACATCTTTCTCAGATTTGGAGGCTAGTTTGAGAAGCATGGGGTGAGAAAGCTTAACATAATATTCTTCTAGGTACAATTTTGTGGAATATTAGACCCATTTACAATGGACCTGGTTAGTGGTGTATAGTAAGGATCATAAGTACCCCAAGGGAATGTCTTATACCCTTAGGAATTCTCAGTACATAACCCAGGTCTTGACACTTATCACTTAAATGATAAATAATAATGATAGAATGGAGAAGTAAATTGTGGTATATTTGTACAATGGTAATGACATAACATGAAAATGAAGAAACTATAGGTGTACCCAATAACATGGATGCATCTTGCATTTATGATGCTGAGCAAAACGAACCATGCACAATAAAATGAATATTGTTCAATTCCATTTATATAATGATCACAAACAGGCAATTTAACCTCTGATGTTCAATGTCAGGAGTGATTATCTTTGAGGTGGAGGGAGGGGTTTTTGACTGGAAGAGAGCACCAGAGAGCTTCTGTTTGTTGTTAATGCTCTTTTCCTTGACTTGATAATAATTACAGGGAAGTGTTCATATTGTGATGTTTCATTGACTGTATACTTTTGAGCTGAGTCCTTTTCAATTCCTATGTTATACTTTAATTAAAAAGTTAAAGTAAACCCTGGCAGAAATTCCTGTAGAAGTAAAAACCCCACTTGAAGTCTATAATTACAAATGCTTTGTCTCAAAACAAAGCAAAAGAAAACAAACATGCCTTGAACTAACTGATCACGCTTGTCACAGTTCTGAAAGTGAAAGTAAGGCAGGGCTGCTTGGAAATGGACAACTGTCAGGAAATCAGTTGCTTTTCCTTCTGACTCATAGAGTCTGTTGCTTATATCAGACAACTCAAAAATTGTGCCAAGGGTTTTTGATTTTTTTGAGATCTGTGTATTATGTAAGGATTAATAAGAGTGAATTTCCTCTGCCTATGAAGAGCCCATTTCACCTCTCTCCTTTCTGGAGTGTTTCTTCTGAGATAAGTAAGCCTGAACCATTTCTCTAAACTTCTGAATGTAAATAAAACTCTCCAGGGGCTAAGTAAAACCACTGCCAATTTTACAATCCAGAGAGGTCCCCAAAGGTCTGAATTCCATCCATTCCTTTTGAAATGTAAACAGCTGGGAAGGTAGAGCTCTACCTTCTTGGAAGCTTCACCTAGGTCGGTGTCTATCCTGGCTGTAGCCATTGACTGGTCCAGGGATGAGAGATGTTTTATTATACTTTGGGATGAAGGCAATTCACTGAACAAATGGCAACCTCAATTTCTAAGTGAACAGGATGAGCTATATGAACGGATGTGCAGCCAAGTTTAGGATGTAACTCCCAATGGCGTTGCTGAGTTCTCTAATGGGAAAGCAGGATACTGTTAATCCTGAAGAAACATGTACCATATGAGGTAAAAATGGTGCAGTGTAACTGGATTGTATGAGTTTGGATGTATAAATATAGTCACTTGCAGACTACTTACATATATGTATTTGGTTCTGCTTAATCAATAAAATAGTTTTCTTTCTTTTCTGTGTTGTGGAAAGGATTGACTTTGAAAGAACTGAATTTCCTACATACCCTCCAGCCCTTTTCAGATAAACTAAAGCTATGGTCTGTAGACAAATTTGGAAATGTTGATTATGAGTAATTTAATTCATGTTATATGCAGCATTTCTGGAAAATGCTCATAAATCAATAATGCTTGGATAAAACCTTCAAAGATATTTTAACAGTACTTAACAGAATATAATGAACAGTATTTCTAGCTAATTGAAGGACTTAGAGGTTTTTTTAAAAAAGTTTTCTGTGTATTGTTAATTTCTTTTCAATAACTGAATTATTTATTAATCATAGAAATGCACAAATATAACAATAAGGTATTTTCCATTTTTAAAAAGAAAATCATTGATTTCAAGAAACATTTTCTGAATGATTTCCATGTATTGGGTATTGCAATTTAATAGGTAATATATTTGTTAAAGTATTTAATAATGATGACTATATCCAAAACTGTCATATATTAGGTTCACTGGGTACATTGAAGTTACTTATACCAAGATGTGTCAGATAGGAAAGACTGTTTCGAATGAAGGATTGTCCTGGCCCCCTTGATTTGAACAGTAACCAGGGTAATCTGATATAGTTTATGAGACTGAACTATTTTGCTGAGCAACTAAAGGAGGAAATGTTCATGACAATTGCAGGTTGGAACTGGGGCATCATTTTATTCATGTGGTAATTTACTTCAAATATTTCAGGATGATCAGTGTAATATGTGTGTTTATAAGCTGACTCCAATTTATACTCATGATGTAGTTAATAAGCATATGAATTGTCCTAATATGAAATTATCATTTTAATGGTAGTGATTTAGCACAGGAAACATTCATTTCCAATCAACAATAAAAGGCTTGTTAATTGACATAAGAATAGACTCAATGAGGTTAGTGGGTTTAAAGTCATTGATTGCTTGGGGAATTGAAGAGGACCCAATACCCTTGTATAAACAAGACATGAGATACATGAAGCCCAGTAACTTATGCCAGTTGTGCAGAGTTCCAGGGTTAAGAACCTGCTGCCACCATTTCTCCCTTCTCCCCACAGAGGGTCCTGCTGCCTGACCTAATTTCAAGGCCAGAGAACCTGCTAAAGGATCTCACTGCATCCACCTTATAGTAAAATTTGCTTCACAGAGAGGGACATCCCTAGGCTACAGACAAGTTAAACTTCTTTGCTTTAAGAAATGTATGCATATGTGGCAGATTTTAATATAATTTAATGCAAGGCTTTTTACTGTACCTAAAAGATTAGCCTCAAATTTGTGGGGCTGGGAGTGTTCCCTGACTTCTAATCACCAGGGGATACCAGTGTTACTAAAAGAACCAAACATCTGCAAAGGGCCCCTTGGTTTCATCAACAAAAGTGGAGGTCAAAGGACAAAGGTGAATCAGTAGAAGGCCCCTGTGGGTGTCAGCAATAGTGTGAAAGTCTAAAGCATTTTGAGAGCCTTAGAGAGCCCCATCCATGCAATCAGGGCTTAACCCAGTGGTGTTCTAGGTCAGCTTCCCTGTGAGAATTAGATTAAGTTTAGCTTTCACACAGGGTGGGGACAGCTCAGGGGGATGGCAGAGAGTCAAAAAGCCAAGCTGTAATCAGTGGCTGGTCCTCCTGTTTATCCACCCACTATCCTTGCAAGGTGGAGACTCAGGGGTAGAGGTTCCTAAAATAGCCTCATAACTTGTTACCAAACTAGCTCAGACTGGTTCTGCAGTTAAAGAACAAAGGAAAGAGGAGTGGAGACTTGTTTCAAATGTTTCAAGTTTTCTTGGGAGACTTTTTCAAATGTTTCCAATTTGCCCCTGCTGCATGTTTCAAATTGGGCTAGTTAGGCTTGTTGAGTAGAAGGTAACCTCTGAAGTATCCAGCCGCTGGAGAAACAGGGGAGGGACTTGTGGGTTAGGCGTAGGGAGTAAATACTGCTGGGTCTTATTGTTCTGCATGCTAATCTCCCACATTTTGGTTGTGCGCCTGTTCTTGCAAGATCGTGAATAAATTCTTTTCTTCTCCACAATCGGGTGAGCATCTATTTCTTTTTAGGTATAGTGCTGTTTCTCACATTCCCCATCCCTGGGTGTGGCATTGAGTTGAAGAAGTCAGGGTCATAGACCTGCAAGGGGATGGGGTATAGAGTACGTTCCCTGAACAGGAACTCTGAAACAAGGATGAAGGCTGATGCCAAATGATAGGACCTCAGGCAAACAATGGAAAAGTGGAGCTCAGGTCAGGATCAGACTCATGTCCCCATGTTGGTGTTGATAGGGATAAATGAGGTATGGATAGTTTCTGAGAACCTGGTCCTGGCCTATGGACCTAGCCCATGTGAATATAGGGAGAGATTCAGGAGGTTAGGGCAGGAGGTGAGAGCAGTGTGAACTAACAAGGCTTTCTGAAACTGTTAGGACTTCACAGAATCAGTGCAACCATCTTTTCCAATCAGTTCTCCGCTGCTCTAGCTCTACTTTGCTTCTCCTCATGAAACTGATTATTTGTTTTCAGAAGCTGAAAAGCAAGCTGAGTGATGAGGGATGGGAGGAGGAGATCCAAAATCAGAAGTACATGCACTTTTGGTGCATGTGGGGTGAAGCAGGGTGGCAAATTCCTGACTACTCCACACCTGGATTGGGAAACACAGGCTTGTCCCTGCCCATCTCAGATATGCCACAGAAATGTTTGTTGAAATTTTTGCAATTGGCTTAGGTTTCTATTTTGTGCACAATAAATCTAGCAAATAGGGTGTGATTAAACAAACATATCCTGTTTGAACATTTCAACATCCTCTTTAGAGGTACTTTTCTCAGAAAGTGGTTTTTTTTTGTTTGTTTAATACTGTGTTTAGAAATTTTTTTACTGCTCATTTCTCTTCCCTCATTTTTAGAAGTTTTCTTGTTATTGACTTAGTGCTTTTTTTCTTTACTTCTAATAAAATGCATATATGTATATATATGTTAATTTTATATTCCAGAGATATTCACTTTTTTTTTTTTTTTTTTTTTGCACAGTTTTCCAGTCTTTTTTTTCTGCTTATTCTAGTGTGGATATAGATTTTCAGAGGCCTGAACCTTATATAATTTGGGATTCACTTTCAGTACACTAGTACCAAAATACAATTACAAAAATAAATATTTATTTAATATGAGCAAAGAAATAAAAAACAACAAATTTTTAAAAATTGACAAATGCTTCAAACATCTTCTGTCAGTTTTTTTATTTGCTTCTGTTAGAGTGCTTCTTCCCTATCATATTTGAATTTCAATATGAGCAATAATTCTGGCATATGAATTTGAGGCATATACATGGCAATTTAAATGATTTTAAAATTGCATTCAATTGTATTGAGCTACAGAACTACAACTATGTAATTAAATTATGATTTTGCTATATCTGTTGCCTTGTGGATACATATAGATAGTACATGTGTTACTGGAACACTCATGGACTTTGGTTCATAAGCTGTTTTTCTCTGCTTAGAATATTGTGAGTGGATTGAAAAGATAAGTGTTAGTTCCATTTTCACCAATATATTTCAGTGAAATTGGCTCTTTGACAATATCAGTGGTAAAAACTATCAACAGTTAATATTAGAGACTCACTTTTTATGACATTATCAAAAATAGATTCCTAATATGACACACTTGTATCCAAAAAACTTAGTGCTAAATATCAGAAAACAAAGTTTCTTATTGAAAAATTTAAATCTTCCCTTTTCCTTTGATATGTGATGTAATAGTAGAAAACTCATTGTTATTGAAAGTTTTTTCTCTTCATAAAGAATGAGTTTAAATCCTTCCTTTCCCAATTTTAGGAGCTAAAATGTACTCTTCTTTAATGAAGTCATGGTGAAGTTGGATGGTCAATTTTCAAGTTGTCTTTACTTGATACTATTAAAATTGGGCAATGCTATAGTTTTCTGGCCATTTCTGCTGAATCTTGAAGTGTGACTCTGATTTCAGCAAAGTGATAGGAGGGAATGCACTTTACAGCAAAGGAAATAAATCAGCAAATACACAATAGCAGGAGGTAACTACCAGGAATCAGCCAGAGCCCACTGTATCTACTGTAACAGGCAGATCAAGGATGAAATTGAAAGATCAATTGGCACTTAGGTCATAGACTCATTCCTCAGACATGTAGGGTGACATTTATTGGCGTGCTGTACACTGCCCTTGAATTCTATCACTCTGGTGGCAGAAGAGGAGAGAGAATAAAGTGGAAATACTGGAGATAGATATTTAAGACATTCTTGTTACAGCTTAGAAGACATTTGACAGTCCTACCAGTCTAGGGTCTTTGAAGGATTCAGGTGACTTTCCTGTTATCGTTGTGTACCTGTTGGTCAGTGTGCTCATCTGAAAGGTCTAAGCTTGACCACTGCCACATCTATGATCCAGACAATAGGAAGGGAAAAGCCAGGCTGGTGGTGTACAGGCTCAGAGTTTCCTGGCCCAGCCCCCCAGTGACACACATATGCTTCTGCTCACATTCCATGTGCAGACTTACTCACATGGCCACACCTGGCTGCAAGAACACTGGGAAAATATAACCTTGTGCATTGTGACTATTAGCTCATCTAAGAGAATGATAAAATATTTACCTGAAAAGTCAGCTATAATTCTAAAAACATATGCAAAAGATTCCAAACTTTTTAAGTCTTGAAATTAAACTTGGCACTTTCAAGAGTTGAACCCAGACAGGAGTAAGTATAATGGCCCTGTACTTCTTGAGCCACAGAGATTAATGTAGGAGAAGCAGAGGTAAATGATATGAGTGAAATAAAATCAGCCCTTCCTCAGGCAACATCATTGAAAGCTTCTTTGTCTCTTGTTTTGTTTTTGAGAACATAAGGTTGTGAGTTTGGAGTTTGAGAATCTATGGCTAGTTAGTTCTTTTTGTTTGTTAAATAAGGTTTTTATTATTATTTAGCAATGGAAGAAAAAACAAATTTGGATTCTTTCTTCCAGATTCCATGGTATGTAATTGCTTCTAAGAGAAATATTTTTAAAAATTATATTCCTATATGTATGTCACAGGAGAATAATTTTAGTTAAGGAAGAATTGTAAAAATCATTTCTGAAACTGATGGGGGCTAATGAGGCTTGGTTTAGCTGAAATTAAGATTTTTCATGTTCTATTAAATTAACCCTAGGAGAGATAGTCCAATAACTTGTGTTATAAAGTGTATTTATTGGAGACATAGTGTTCTCTGCTTTGGGGCTTAGTGGAAATTTTTAGTCAGGAAATGTTTCATTTTAAACTTCTGCTGCACAAAATTAGTGAAAGACCATAAAGCTGCAGATGTGACAGCTCTTCCAGAGAAGGAAAAACTTGACACAGTATCAGGTCAGAAAACTGTTGAACACAATTTTTCAGCTGAGAGAAAATGTGGATATGAAGGAGTAATAGCCCTTTTGGAATAAGGTTGAAAGGCATAGGGAATTCCAGAATAAGTGAGTAGCTACTGTGACATAACAGTAAAACAACCCCAAACAAACATCTGGGCTATTTGTCGCTGGGCTTAAAAAAAAAAAAAAAAAAAAAAAAAACACTGGATAAAAGAATAAACATTCAGAACTAAGCAAAATGTAGGGCAATAGACCTAGGTAGGTGAGTTGACTTTAATAAATATGTCACCTTTCCTGCAAGCTGGATTGAAGGTTTTATCACTAGAGAGATAGTACACCCTCAGTTCAGTCTTGGTGTACTTGGAACACAGGGCTTAAACAGAAATCAGAAATAACCAAAGCTTTTAATTTGTAGGTTGTACATTTAGGAAAAGAAAGAGCCTCCAGTAAGACCCTGACACTGGAAAGCTAGTATTACATATTTATGATTTTACAAAGTCAAGAGTTTCACTCATGCCACTCCCTGAGAGGTTTCTGCTGGTCCCCTGTGGACCCTCCCCACATATGTTCAGCCCCCAGTGCCTCCCTCCACTCATTCGCCTTTACGTGAGGTGAGACTTGGCTTTGTGCCACATCACTGATGGCGACCACAGACACTCCCTAGTGTACAGCCCCAGGTTCCTGGCCATTCTTGCTGCAGGAGGACACCGTTGTGAACTCCGTTGCTCTGATTCCCCTAGGCAACAGGTGCAGAGATTTACATATGAACCTGTTGGAAAATTCACCTCACTCTTCCTCCTGATATCAGTCTGGAAAATGCGTGCATCGTTGTCAGGCCATACCTCAAAAGTACCACATTTATTCAATTCCATACTCGTCAGGGATGGTTTAACTTGAGGATTTTTTATTTTTTAATTTGTGATTGGGTGTGTCAGGTCTCATTGTTGAACAGTCATCGTTCACTTTAAGCCCTCTTCAGATCCCATTTATAAAGAGGAAAAAGGTATTCCTGGCCTAATGTTTTTTTTTCTTTTCTTTTCTTTTTTCTTTTCCTTTCCTTTATTTTCTCTTTTCTTCCTTCCTTCCTTCCTTTCTTTCTTCCTTCCTTCCTTCCTTCCTTCCTTCCTTTCTTTCTTTCTTTCTTTCTTTCTTTCTTTCTTTCTTTCTAACCATTTCTTGGGTATCAGTATCAGAGAGTTCACATAATCAAAGTTCATGGACTTTGGCATTGGGGGAGGAGGTGTCATCCATTACCCCAGTGGAGAAGGCAGGATCTAATACAAACCCTGAAGGTCTAGGTATCTGTGCATTTATCCTCTCTAAAGAAGGTTTTATTCAGTGTGGTGGGTTTCTCTAAGCGTCTTGAATGTAGACATACATCGCCAGGAGTGTTTACTTTCTCACTTTTACCTACTACCTTTTCAGAATATTGGAGCCTAAAATATAAGTATAGTACAACACTTAATCTACTTACTATTGGTCCCTCAAATTCCTGGGATGGGGAGTGATTTACACATCAGTCACTTAAACTGTATCCCCCTTTTGTCTCAGGCTTATATTTCCTAGGATATGAGGAAAATGGAAACTGCACCTGAGACCTGACAGGGACCCACATGGTCAGGCACCAACTCTCTCAAGATGATGTTGTTCCCACCCTAACAAGAACAGCAGATCTGATAATCTACCAAATCACAATTTTGTTTTCATCCTTTTGTGTGCTGAGGTCACAAGACATGCAGGTAAACCAGATTCTAAAGGATGATGGTCCCCTTTGAGGAGATGGGCCACCAAACTTTTAACCTGTGACAGAGCATGGAGGTAAAAAGAAACCAACTGAAATTTTAATGAATTATTTAATGGCTGTATAGCCACATGACCCAAATAGAAATCAGAGTGCTTGCTCTGATCAAAGAATACTCTTTTTCCCTCTTTCATTATGAGATCATGAGGTTGCAAATATGTGTGGTTTGAGATGAAACAATGGAAGGCAAAAAAAAAAAAAAAAATTGATACTCTCTTCTGGCTCTCTTGGTTTGTGGTTGCTATAGGAAGCATGATTTTTTTTAAATATGCTGTTCAATAAGTCTAATGAGACAATAGTATTGGGTAAGAGAAGAATTATAAACAAAATATTTCCCTAAACTGATAGAGGTTAATAAATGTCAGCTTGATAGGATGGTAATAATATTCTTTCATGACTCATGAATTTAATCCAAACTGGAAAACCTGGCCTAGCACCTTGATGAGGAATGAGGGGTTGACACCTTGTATTCGCAGCTTTGGGGCCTTTGTGGACATTCCCAGACTGGAAGAGTACCATTTAACATCAGGCAACAAAAGGAGAAGGAGTACAAAGCATATTGATATCTAAATCTGCATGGGATACATGGAACTCAGGCTTTAAGCTGTTTCAGCTCAGCAACCAGTTTACTGAAATTCTTACAGCTGGGGTAAATCTGGGGATAAAGGAAGAATTCTTTTTAAAGTCAGGATTTACAACCTTAAGGAATTCTTGAACAGGAAAGTGAAAAAAACTCCTTTTACTCTGCTTTTATTGTCCTTTACCTCACTCCGAATCCCTTCCTGTTCTCTAAACTGCTACAATTTCATATAAACATTCTCTTCTTTGTCAGTTTCTTATTTCCATTGTCTCCATGGGCTGTCATTAACTTGCAGCTAGGATGTTTTCTACTACTTAAAGGGTTATGAGAAAAGTATGTCCTGAAGGAAGAGACTGCTCAGTTATGCAGAAACTCGTGTTTACAGGTGCTGGTCGTCAGTGTTGGGGTGATCTGAAAGGGAAGTAGGGCATATCCCCGCCCTTGATCCCCTTTACCAGACCACCCAGATGTGCATTCTAAGCAGTATTCCTGTGGAGATGCTAATGGCCTTTGGGGACTGGCTCAGCTGCAGGACTTCTCATTCCAGTGGCTTTGGTTGGCCACTAAGCCTTGCCTCCAAATTCCCAAGGAAGAAGTGAGGACTGATCAAAATGTTGCTGCCTATGAATCTCTGGACAATGTACAGATCCACAGCCTTTGGATATCATTTTCAGTGAGAAACAGATCTCATATAAAAAGCATGGCTTTATGTGATAGAACTACAATGGAAATGAAGTTGCGGAATTCTGACACTTTCATACTATTTTAAAAGTCATAATTACCCTATGAGACAAAGATGATCAGTTCACTCCTGGACAGCTGTTGTGAGTGAGATGCTTTAGAAGTACAGAGCAAAATGGTGTGACTAGTCTCTCAGAAAGAGCAGGCAGCAGGGTCAGAACTGCAGGCATGTCCTTTCTGCTTCACGGAGTCCCTTCTACGCTCATTCCTAAAACTGTCCTTTACTTATAATCTTAGAGATCAGTTAATATAGTGAAGAAATGGTAAATTGGAGGCCTGTTGGATGGCAGCTCATGTATTTATTTAGCCAACATATTATGAAATAATGGTGTTTATGTGGAGGGCTCTGTGCTAGGAGCTAAAGATGATGATGAAGACGACCAAGTATCTGAGACTCAGAGGTAGTAGGGGAGAGAGAAGTAAGTAGGCAATTTCAATTTCACAATTGTATAAATGTGCTATGGTAGGAGTGACAAAATGTCACAGAGGCGTCACATAAAATGGGCACCTCATCCAGCCTTGGAAGTCAGGAGATAGGAGACTTGAGAAGCAGCAGAAGTTGGCAAATAAAGGGTATAGGGTTGAGGAAGCAGTCTTGTTTTAAGAAGTGTGTACCGAATGCAAGGAGTCAAACGATAACATGCCCAGCTTGTGGAATTACATGGAGTTCATTCCAATCACAATGGAGTCTAAATCAGTGGACAGGTGGAATGGATTTGCAAACAAGTTGAGTAGATACTGAAGGCAAATTCTGCTTCTAGTTCACCAATGTTGTAAATTTGGAGATGGATTTTAGAGGACATTCCAGCCCACATCCCATATATCTGAAAAGAAATTAGGATCCAACATTTCAAAGCTTTATTGAAAGGAGTGAAAGCAATGTTAGGCTGCACATTCCCTGTTGTTGTCAGCAGTCTCTTCTTGTTGAGCTGACATATGCCAATCTACTAGCATTAAACACTTTCATACAGTCATAGGAACTTCCCCAATCCATTCAATTATGAATATTAATTTTCATAATTGTATGTATTTATTTTTTAATACATAATTGCATTAATACAAAACAAAATACAAAAGGAACAGAAGAATATATGACATTATGTTAATTGGTTATCCTCCCCTGTCTGCCCAAATACCATCCTCAATTGTGGCTATGGTTACTAGCTTATTGTGTATTTTTCCTGAGATGCATAATAATACACATATTCATTGTTTTCTAAATTCATTGTTTGCAACTATTCATACTTTATACATATTTATTTTTTTCACTTGATGATACATCTTGGAGATTTTCTCACATTCATACAAATAAAGCTTTCCCTTTCATTTCAGTGACTGACAAGTATTCTTTGGTATGTTCCGTGATTTACATTATTAGTACCCTACAGAGTTGTTTCAAATGTTTGCTATTGCAACAATGTTGCAAGAAGTATGCTGTACGGATATCATTTTTTCACTAGCACAAATAAATCTATAAGATAAATTCTTAAATATGGACTTTCTAGGTCAAAAGTATGTGCATTTAAACATTTGATATATGATCATACCAATTTGCACTCTCACTAGCAAATATGAGAGATTGTCCATTTCCCCAAACTCTTGTCAACCTGGTGTCCTATCAAATGTATTGTTACTTGACCATCTCATAGATAAAATAGGATAGTTTTAATTTACACATATCTTGCTAACAACAACGAAGAACATTTTTTTATATTCTTGTCAGATTTTCCCCTTTTTAGTGGGGGGGGGGGTTCTTTTGTTCACTGGTATATAAAGGATCTTTATAGCTTAAAGAAATTATCTCCTTGCCTGTAATATAAATTTGAAATGTTTTTCTTAATCTTGATTTTTATATTTTTGCTCTACTTATAGCTTCTCTGTGAAAATGTCATTAATTTTATGTAGTTAAATTTATTAAGTTTTTCTTTTATATCTTCCTTTTATGTTAAATTTTAAAGGGCCTCCTTAATCTAATACTATTTATAGTTTAGTTTTTCATGCTTAAACCTTTGATATATATGAAATTTATATTGGTATAAGGGAGACTCCAACTTTATTTTTTTCAGTTGGCCATCTATGGGGTATGAATATACTTTGTTGAATATTCCATATTCCTTCACAATGTGAATAACCAATTTATCATGTGCTAACTTTTGTGAGAATTTGCTTCAATTTCTAAACTTTCAAGTCTGTTTTATCATTGTTTGGATATTCAGGTCCTAGTACGCTTATGCCAATTGTTAGGCTGTTTCAATGTATGGGTAGAGCTAGTCCCTCCTCATTAATTGTCTTTGTTCAGAATTGTGTTGGATATATTTGATTGTAATCTTCATATTTACTTTAGCATAAATTTGTGTACTTCCAAAAATATTTTGACAAATCTGTTTGTCATATATTAATTAAATGTATACAGTGACTTATAAGACTTGACATTTTTATATCTATCATTTAAATAAATTTTTGTGTTTTTCCATTAGTATTTTGAAGATTGATTCATATGAATTTTACATACTTCTTGATAATTTTATTCTGAAGTATTTAATTTGTTTTGATGTTATTGAAAATTTGGTCTTTTTTTTCCATTATATCTTTTAACTTATTTCCAATTTATTTAAATAAATTAATTGAATGAAAATTAAGTTTGTCTTTTGTATGCCAGGCCCTGATATCCTTTGGTAATCACTTTTTATTTTTAAAGTGTTGCTGAATGAAACTGGAATGATACATAAATTTCACAAATGAGATAAAGCATTAAGCTATTAAAAGAAAAGAAGCCTCATCTTATAACTTCCTAACAAGAATTCTAAGCCTATTTCTTTTGTGAGCCAAGAAGTTTCATCCCTAAACCAACCATCTTGCCAGGACCAGGCATTGTTAACATTAATACATTTCCAACTGCATCAAGAAACTGTGAAAAAAGTGTGGGTTCATTTGATTTAGTTGTTTCAATCTCTTGTTTTAGTCGATTTATCTCTTCACTTAATTCTGCAGATTTCTTTCTAAAACCTTCTTTAAGTAGTTCTTCTTGGATCTACACAAGGGAAAGAATGTACTTTTGAAAATCCCCAAGTATCGAGAGTCAGGGCTTTGTATTTAACAACTTCAGCAGCTAAGCACATCTGTGTACTTCTCTACCACCACACATTGTTCTCTGATGGCATTGTCCAATGTCTCCATGGGTTTGGACCTCTACATTGCGAGTATCCATGATTTTAACCTTGCTAGATTCCCTAAGAACCATTTCAGTGAGAAAATGCTGGGGTTGGGAGAAATTAGAATTTATAATTAGAATTATAACTTTAATGTGTTTTAGCCAAAAGGATGCCCTTTGGGAGGTAGTGTAGATTTGACGCTATTTATTACTCAGGTCCAATAGTGGTAGAGTGGCCACATACATCTAACAGATAATGGGAGTCCTGACGCTGTTCAGAAAATTGGTTAACAGGCTCCATGATGGGCCAATGAAAGAAATTTCCTCTGTGCTGTAGAGGGAGACTCAGGCAACTCAGAAAACAAGGGGAGTAAGTTTGTGAGCTTTCAGCATCCTGTATTTGGTATCAGGACAATCTGATACTTGAAACACCAGTGGAGTTTATTTCAGATCTCTTTTTCGGTTGTACCAAAAATCCCAAGAAATATAGCACTGTAGGAGTAAGGCCCCATTCAATTGGGCTACAATGAGATCATCATATAATCCTAAAAAATAGCAGCCCAATGCTTTAGGGGGTGTTATTTGTCCTCTCCAAAGGCTAATTCCCAAAAACGTGCTGCAGACTTGTAGATTTAAGGTCCTTAGCATGATTCAGAAGGATTTGAGGCATTTAGTGAATCATTTGTCTTTTGTCATTCCCTCTGGGATCATGACTTAGCTTCAAATTTTGGTCCATACCTTCCCAAAGCACCTGGGCACTGCCCAGGCCTGACTTACCTTTAGCTTATGGGCTAGCATCCTTTCCTGCTCTCTCAGAATGTTTTCTCTTTCCCTCTCCATCTTCTCTCTCAGTTGGGCCATGTTTTCCTTGAAGCTTCTCTCTTGGTCCTCCATCTTTTGCTGCTGCTCTTTCTGTTTCTGTTTTAGCAGCTCATTTTCCTTCTCAGCTGCCTCCTTTTGAGCTTGCTCCACTGCCCCATGAACGTTTAAGAAATAGAAGAAAATGAAAATCAGGCCTGAGCCCAACATTGCTTAATACCCTCCTCCTGCTCGGACACAAAACCAAACTTGAAAGGGAGGTTCGCAAAACCTCTGAATCCATGGAGTGTCCACACCATCAAGAGCATGCTTTGTTTCAGAATGGGGTGGAAAGGCACTGCCTGCCTGGCTGGACATACAACCACACTCCCCTAGTAATTTTCAGATTCAGTGGAGTGTGTGTTCTGTTGAAAAAGAAACAGCTCATTATCTCAGGAAGATATTTTGGTCAGGTGTGTGGAGGACACTGTGGAAATCTCCCTGCCCTGCTGTGAGCTGGGTCCTGCCCCTGTACCTGCAATGGCCTTCTCTCCATCGGTGAGGGCTTTGTCTGACTGCAGGATAGATTCCTCTAACACCATCTGTGACTGCAGGAAGCTCTGGAGGACATCGTTTGCCTGAGGAACCAAAGACATGTTAGGCAGCAAAGATTGGTGTCATGCTGGGGAAATTAAAGTTTTATAAAATCGCAAATAAGACCCTGTAAATTTTGCATCCTTCTTAGGATCCCCCAGTGATTCCATTCCTTCCATGGCAACAATGTAAAGTCTCAGCCCAATTTGGGACATGAAAACCTTCCAGCATCTTTCCTAGCTCTCCAACCTCCTCTCCCAGGGTGCCTCCCACACCAGACAACATGATTTATGTTTCAGTGCTACTCACACATATCCTGTTTTGTTTTTATTTACTTGCACATTATTTTCTTCTGTGTGGAGGCTCTTCTACCTTCTCTTGAATAGAATAACATCTTTCTATATTTTAACTTGTACCTCCTACTTCCTCTGGGCTGCCCTATCAACTCTACCTCCTGCTGGCTGTGTGACCTTGGGCAACTTATGAACTTCTCTGTCCATCCCATTTCTCAACCACATAATGTGGATAACAGTAGTACCTAATTCATAATATTATTCAGAGGATTACATTGATTAAATCCATGCCCAGTATAGTGAGTGCTCAGTATGTGTTATACAATATTTGTGTCACTGTACTTAGCACAAAAACTGTCACATTGTTTGATAAGTGAAAACAATGTTCTTCTCCACATATATTCCCAATTCTAAACCCTTTCTTTGGGAAGGCCTATATCCAGTCTTTTAAAGGATATCCAAGTAATTATAGGTAAAAGCTAAAAATGTCAAGATATCACCATGCTCTGCTTTTGTCCACCACAACTGGTGCTGTGGTCTTGTATTTTCGGAAAGAGCAACAAGGCTGTCTAATTTTGATTTGCTGGCCTTCCCACTTCTGCCCTTATTCCTCACCTTAACTCCTTTTCTGGGTACTAGCTTATAGTCCTGTTCAACCTTTTTCTTTGCTTCTAAGTAGAGTTTGTGCCCTCCAGAAACAGAGAAAATTCCTCTTGAAATATTTTCCATCAAGGGCTGTGAAAGCTGTTTCAGCTCATCCTGGCAATATTTGACAGATGCCTCTTCATTCTCAAGTATGAAATTCTCCTTCTTTTTCTCTATGGTGCCCTGTTAGGGAAATAATAGAGACATACAAATGAAAGGCACTTTTAGAGGGGATGGTCCAACTGTGATCCTCTTGGAAAAAGCAGTCTGCCAGCCTCAGAGTGGAGTGGGACATGGAGTGGACTGGGAATCAGGAAACTTGTTTTGGTCCCAACTCTGACCAATCTCTGTGACATTTGGAACATAATATTTTCCTTTGGTGTCTGGCTCATCATCTATAAAATGATGTGGTTGGAATCCATGAATTCCATGGTTCCTTCAGCTGCAGTATGATTATTAATAATGAGCCATAGAAATTGAATTGTGGCTTGATATTGAGTTTCCTCAGAGAACCTAGCTTTTGTGTTTAACAAAAAAGCTCAACAATGACTTAAGTGTACTCTGAGCAGAGTTCAGAACTCTTTATGAATTATTTCAATGAGGATTTCAGAATGTGAGGATATAGGAACAAACATGTTTTGCTTGCAGTTGGTATAGAAAATCCAGCCGTTTTGGCATTGCTTCCTCAATATGAACTAAAATGTTGTCACTTGTAGGCTGATCAAATATGACTGAAAGACAGAATTTCCGTGAATGTTCCTGTGCTGGTTTGAATGTATTATGTCCCCCAAATGCCATTATCTTTGATGTAATCTTGTGTGGGCAGACCTATCAGTGTTAATTAGATTGTAATTCTTTGAGTGTTTCCATGGAATGTGCCCCACCCAACTGTGGGTGATGACTCTGATGAGATATTCCCATGGAGGTGTGGCCCCACCCATTCATGGTGGGCCTTGATCAGTGGAGCCATATAAATGGGCCAACAAACAGAAGGAACTCAGTGTAGCTGCAGCTGGAAGTGACATCTTGAAGAGGAGCTACAGCCAAGAGGGACACTTTGAAGAATGCACTGGAACTGAGAGGAGCTTCAGCTTACAGAGACATTTTGGAGATGGCCTTTGAAAGCTGACTTTTGCTCTGGAGAAGCTAAGAGAGGACAAACTCCCCAAGAGCAACTGAGAGTGACATTTTGGAGAGAAGCTGAAGCCTAGAGAGGAACATCCTGGGAGAAAGCCATTTTGAAACCAGAACTCTGGAGCAGATGCCAGCCACATGTCTTCCCAGCTAACAGAGGTTTTCCGGGCACTATTGGCCATCCTCCAAGTGAAGGTACCCAATTGTTGATGTGTTACCTTGGACACTTTATGACCTAAGACTGTAACTGTGTAACCAAATAAACCCCCTTTTATAAAAGCCAATCCATCTCTGGTGTTTTGCATTCTGGCAGCATTAGCAAACTAGAACAGTTCCTATGGTTAGCAGATCTCAAATTTCCCCCAAGATTTCTCTCCCCTGCTGTCTATACCCTGCACAGTCCCTGGGCCTGTGAATATGGTGGATTTTATTCACATGGCTAAATTATGTTAGATGGCACAAGTTGACTATAAGAAACGGAGATTACCCCAGTGGACTTTACCTAAAGCAGACTTTTTTCCAGCTCTCAGCAGAAGAGGAAGTTGAATATTAAAGAACAAGGATATTTTCATAGTTGCCGGTTTGAAGATAGAGTGGGGCATGTGGAAAGAATTGAAAGAGGCCTATAGGAGCTGGCAGTGACCACAGCCGACAATTTATAAGAAAATGGGACATGAGTCCTACATCCATAAGGAACTTGATTTAGCCAATACCTGAATGAGCTTGCAAGTTCTCTAGATCCTCGAATGAGAACTCAGTCCACCAATACCTAGTTTTCATCCTGTGTTACCCTTAGCAGAGCACCCAGCTCCTGATGACAGACTTCTGACCTACCGAACTTTGAGCTAATAATTGTGTATTGTTTTAAGGTGTTATATTTTAATCTATAATGGACCAATAGTAAACTTTAAAAAAAAATATGCCCAAATTTTAGGAAAAGCGTGAACTGTAGCCCTGTAGGGCCCTGCCATTCACAAGATTCTAGACTCCTTCTACCGTAAGATGAGCCATGGGTTCAAAAAGCTAGACTCCAAGCATCCTTCCAGAAGACCAGGAATCAAAAAGGATAATTCAAAGATACAGTACCAAGAGCTGTTTGTAAAACTCCTGGTTTTCATCCTTGAAGGAGTGCTCCATGAAGACCGCAATAGCTTCCCTCTCACAGCCCGCATGGACATCCAGCAGCTCCTGGAGCGTGTCCGTGGGGAACCTCACTCTCCGGGTCATCTGCTCCTTGTAGCGGTCGGCTGCCTTCTGCACGGCCGCCGAGTTCTCACGCTGGGCCAGCGTTGTCACTGCGTTCTCCAAACAAGGCACTGCTCCACTGCTGATGGCACCCACATAGGTCTCCACTAGAGTCCCCAGCCCTGAATGAGGCAGGAAATTTAGGGATAAATAGGAAGTTCTCATACATCGCCTTACAAGTTTAGGAAGCCTGTTCTGAATATCACAAAACCCTATTTGACATAAATGTTCTTTTCTATTTTTATAAGCCCACATTTTTCTAATAATATTTTTGTTTTTCCTATTCTCTTTTTTTTTCTAGTTCTCCTGTTTTCCACATTACAATTTAAATTACTTTTCATAACCAATATGCTTGGGGAGTTCCTATAAAAATACTTTCCCTTTATAATATAAAAAGGGTAGATTAGACAGGTAAAGTGACATGAATAATTAAGACCAGTTTCATAATTTGTGTGACCCAGTACAAAAGGGAAACATGGCCCCTTGTTGAAAATAATTATGAATTTCAAGATGTGGCTAAGGCAATAAACCAAGTATGGGGATATTTTGAGAATGGGGCCCTGTGTGACTGTAATGGTCACATGCCCATGAAGCCATCCCTGTACATAAGATTATATTTAATTTTGTTTCTTGAACTCTCAATGGGCTTGCAGGATCTCATGGACTACTTTTAATTTTGACCCATTTAAACTCACAAAATATTTTTTATACCCTTTCTGAGAATCACTTATCCCATAAGACTTCTCACAATACAGATATTCTCTCTCTGACTCATTTTGAGTTTTTACAATTACTGGTTTAGGTTCTTGACATACAGTATGTCAAGAACTTTAACTTACTAGACTTTAATTAAGAAATATGTATTTCTGAATGTGGCATGAACATATGCTTCTCCTCATTCACATACAAATGCACACAAAATTATTAACAAACCATTATCAGAGCTTCATCACACACACAGATCCACAGAGACATGCTTTGGGGCCAAGGTGACTCACGTTTTCCTGTGACAATGATTCCCTGTCTCAGGGTCTTGGTCTTCACATGGGTGAAGATATGGGAAGAGAAATTTTTTGCTTGCACCAGGAAATTATGATCTAGCTGGTCTTCTGGAATGTCTTCAATATGAGCTAAAAGATTTTTGTCACTCGTGGGCCGGTCAAAGACGAAACACTTCCGTTTTGGAAAGAAATGCCTGATACACTCTCTAGGCATATTGGAATTTTGGATTTTGGGATTTTTGCCTGTAGAAGAGGAAAAGGAGCAATCATTGAATGGTCGGCCTTCAGATAGGGGCTGAGAACTGTTATTTTCATGAATCTTTGCATCACTGTAGCCCTTGTGGCTATAAGTCTTATTTAATCCAAATGTGTGGTACGTCATCACCAATTGCCTTTGTGCCATTCTACCAAGGCCATGGAAAATCCATTTGGCAGAGTTTAGAGAGTCAAGGGAGTATTGGTGTAGAAGAAGGGAACAGTCATCCCAAGTGAAGAGACTTATGGTTGGTTTCCTCAGCAATTGTGTCGTGTCCAGTGGATTAATTTTTATTTAATCTTTATTGAATGATTAATTAATGAAAAAAAAGGGTCAGAAGTAATTTTCTGATCTTATTGTCCCTATATCAGAAATGAAATGCGGTCCTTGAAGAAAAGTAATGCTAGAAATAAGGGCAAAATGTTGCTATGAGAAATATCTGAAAGAAGACAGATGATTCCCAGGTTAGTAAAGAAATCTTTTATAAATTAGAGGCAGAAAATGCACACATGATAAATAGGTTTAGGTATTCTTTAGCATAAACCTCCAAAGAGTTCATTTAACTCAAATGTAATTTGGAGATATCACAACTTCTCTATATCTTATTATATCAGATTTGATAGTCCTCTCAAAGTAAATATGCAGCATATGTCAGCTGTTCAATAAATGTTTGCTGAAAGAATGAATAAATTAATACATAAATAGAAATGGATATTCCCTGTGGGTACTATCAGTTATCCATCCTACTAAGTTAAACCCATGTAGTAAACTTTTAACTTTAAATTTGTATCATGTTGTGGATGTGTTAGGCTGTAAGAATGAAGAAAGGGATGTTACAAGAAAGGTCATTTGAAGGACTTGATCATCTAACTAGAAAGATTTGTCATTTTTTCCTGCATCATTTAGGATATGAATATTCTCTCTTTGAAAAATGTAATTATCCAGGCACTAATAAAATAGTGCCTGGATACTGCATAGATACTGCATAGAATATATCTTAAAAATTAGGTCACTTTATTTCACAGTGATTCTGTTTTCATCAGCTTCCAATCTGATTAGCTATTTTCCTCAACATAGAACAAATGGGGCACTTAAGAAGGAACACAAGTATTGGGACCTTAGGAAGTTATAGCATTGGTTGTAATATGCAAATGATTTTTCCTGGTACCAATTGGTCCAACACTAGGCTTAAACTCCAGACACTGTAGTGCTTCAAGTAATAATAACCCCCTCAAACCATGCCTTACTCTCAATCGCCATTTACCATTTTCATCCAGTCTCAGTCCAGTCTCAAAAATAAACGGAAGTCAAGTCATGACCTGGCCTAGTTGATCCACCTCTCACTGAACCTTTCCCCACCCAGGCCATGCTCTGATACCTGGAATCAGCTTCAAGGCATTCTCCAGGTACTCATCTTCGGTGATGGGGCATTCACCTAACTTCAGCTCTAGGGTGAAATCCCGTACAGTCCAGACGAAATCTGGAAAGAAACTCACAAACTCAGTGGAGTCATCGATTTCATCAGCTGTGGAGGAGGATTTTGCCCTAATTAGCTCTGTTAGTTCCGTCACATAGCTGGGAACTTAGTTAAGGAAGGAGAAGCGCTGTACACCACATTTTACAAATCCTACTTCAAAGCAGATTTCATAATCATTCGCTCCTCTCTGTGTCTCTTTCACTTCAGCCATGATGACTGAGTCACAGAACAGAAGACATAATCTTAGTTTCCCTTCCCATAAGCCCGGTGAGCCTTGTGGCGGGTCCTGAAGGATACTGCAGCTGCTCCAGGGCCTGGTGGTTGATGGTGCTCATGCTGTTGTAGACGAAGCAGCTGCTCAGGAGCACGGCCAGCGCGAAGATCCATGAGTCGTTCTTGGGGTCCCCCTGGAGAGCACGTTAGAGCAAGAGACCTAGGAGTCCACTCCTTATTTGATTGTTTGTCCACTCACTCTTTCAGCTGTACTATATGTAGTTGAATAGTAGGATGATGGACACATGTTTTGGAGACAATTCTAATTTCAAACCTCAGTTTTGGGATTTATATTGACCCTGCCAGGGCTTTGGGTTTTTAGCTATAAAAGATGCAAATGAGAATGTCATAATGTGTGTAAAGTGTTTAAAATAAATTACAAAAAGAATATAATTTCACATTTGCTTGTATGTGCTTAAAGAAACTGAACAGATAGATAATAAAGTTAAAAATAATTGGTTTCCTAGACTGGGTTGAGTGAGCCCTGGGAGGACAGGAATAGGTTATCTAGCACTCTTTTTATTTGGATAATTTTATTACCATGCAAGTTGTTTTCATTATAATTATATATACATATATATAATTATAATAAATTATAATATATATACATATGTATATGTATATATATGTATATAATGCATTTAACATAATTCTGAGAAAGTGTCAGTAGGCTTCACCAGGCTTCCAAAGGCATACTTGGCAGAAAAAAGGTTAAGAATCTCTGTTCTAAATGATCATGCCTTTCCATTATTGCCCTTCCTGTTTTAAAAAACAATTGTGGTAACACAAATATAACATAACATTTGCCATTTTAACCATTTTCAAATGCTTATTTTGGTGACATTCATTGTATTCACAATATCCCATTCACCACTGATTTCAATTCACCATCAATTAATGAAACTTTTTATCACCCTAAACAGAAACTCTGTACTTATTAAGTAAAAATTCCCCATTACTCCTACTCTCAGCTCCTGGTACCTCTAACGTATCCCCAAAATGTTTATTATCACATGTAGAACACAATAGGTAGGGAGTAATAAGTGGGCAGTTATTTCTTTGGCAAATTTTTATAGATCATGAGCTATATTATGGACACAATTTTAGTCAACAACTATTCATTAGCCATCTATGAAATGCCAGACACTACATTAGATTGCCTGGATCCTAAGTTCCATACACCAGTCTCTTCTCTTGGAAGTGTGATTTTCTGGAGTGGCAAACAATCATGTACACATACACATGAAACAAAGATGATAATCCCTGCCAGGAATGTAACCAAAAAGCATAGTGTAAAAGAAAAAGGTACAATTTCAATCAACAGCAACAAGCACCACAAGATTTCAGAGCAAGAAGGGACTATGTCTGACTGGGACACAATGCCCATAGGTTGAAAATAGCTGGGTTTTAAGAATTGATTTAATTGAAGCAGTGGGTTTATGTGCATGAGTGGAAGATGAGGTTGGAACCAGACAGGAAGGGCTTTAGGCTCAGTATGAGAATTAGATACTACCCAAAGCACACCATAAGTTCTATAGTCAGCTGGTGGTTCTATTTCCATCATTAGTTTATAATATGGTATATTATGGTTCCTTGAACAAATGCAGCATCTGAATTCCATCCTTAACAGACTTAACCTTGAAGATTAGAAACACTTTTTATATTTTAAGGTAAAATGTACTTCCTAAATTCTTTGTATATTATTCCCCAAAGCATCCAATTTATATTTTAAAAAGCAGGATTGGCTAAGCTACAATCCTTTTTCAAAATCAAGAATCCAGCATTGTCTTATACTGGGAATGTTATTGAGGACTTCAAAAATGAACACATTGCAGCTCTGAAAGCCAGCATTTCTCCACACAGCAACTGTTAAATAAGCTGAAAAATCTTCAGTTAGAGATATGAATGAAACGGACCTGGTTAGGACTAAGGTAAATCAGAATACAGGGTAAAAGATGATTTTGCCTGTATTTTAAAACCTCAACTTCTTTGTGAGACCAAAGGCAATGATGTTTATTTGGTCTAAAATTAAAATTCTCTGTGGCACACTATCTAATTTATCCTGTGTAGTCAGTTTATTTAAACAACAGATTACATGGAATAGCAAATGAGATCTTGTTACTCTGTACAGGTTAATGTAATACTCCAATACATTGCAGAATATTTTGAGCAGAAAATAAAAAAAGGATTTGCAAAGTTGCCTTGAGGAACTGAGGAAAAATGTAGAACTATTAAACTTCCCCACCTGGGGAATTCCTGATATTCTCTCAAGCATTAGGGACTCCCAACTTAATAGGCCAAACTCGATCTTGAGGCTTGCCCTTATGAAATTTATTTCTGAAATGACAAAGCTAAGCCTATTTAATTATGTCTAAGAGTCACTCCCAGAGAACCTCTTTTGTTGCTTAGATGTGGCCTCTCTCTAAGCCAACTCTGCAATTAAACTCACTACTGTCCCTCCTACAGGGGACATGACTCCCAGGGGTGTAAGTCTCCCTGGCAATGTGGGACATGAATTCCATGGATGAGCCTGGCCCTGGCATCGTGGGATTGAGAATGCCTTCTTGACCAAAAGGGGGAAAAGAAATGAAACAAAATAAAGTTTCTATGGCTAAGAAATCTCAAATAGAGTTGAGAGGTCATTCTGGAGGTTATGCTTATGCAAGCTTTGGCCAAATATTACAAATTGCCATGGTATGCCAAGCACCAACCAACGATATTCCTAAAAACCCTAATGAATACCCTGGGCTCCATCTAAGATTCTATAAAAGTTTTTCTTAGTAAGTTTATTTTTTCAGAAACTTAAAGACTCCAGATGGCTCCTATGCTATTACCTAGCATAGTCTCTCCAAGAACATCAACCAGTTTCATTCCTCTACCCCATAAGGTCAACACCCCTTTCCAGCAAGAAGTTAAAATGATCATTGCCCAGATATCCATGAAGATTGAGAGAATGATCAAATGAGAGGGAGTAGGTGTAATGGAGAAATTAGGATTTAACAAATGACTGTGACTACTACTCATTATATAGATATTTCTTTTTAGTTTCTAGTGCATTAGAATAGCCAGAAGGAAATATCTGAAATTGTTGAACTTAAGTCCAGTAGCCTTGATCTTTGATAATGATAACTAAAACAATTTGCTGTGTGACCATGTGATTATAAACACCTTGTGACTGACGCTCCCTTTATCCCGCATATGGGTAGATGAGTAATAAAATAAAGACAAAAAATAATAATAATAGGGGCTGATAAGGGGTATGGGATATTTTGGGTTTTCTTTTTTCTTTTTATTTCTTTTTTTTTGAGTAATGAAAATGTTCTAAAATTGATTGTGGTGATGAATGCACAACTATATGATGATACTGTGAGCCACTGATTGTAAACTTTGGATTATACGGTGTGTGCATATATCTCAATAAAATTGCATTAAAAAATGAACACAGAGTTTCTAAATTCTGCTCTGTTTCGTTTTGTTTTTTGAGTGGGGGTGGAAACAAACAATTTACTTTAGACTCAGAGTAACATAAAATAGGGAGAAATGATTCATTGTACTTAATACCATGAAAACAAAATGCCTAACATTTACAATGTTTTCGGTGAGTTAAGCTCAAGCTTTCAGAAAGTTGGTATAGAATTAATCACCAAAGCCTGGAAAATGAGAACAAAACTTTGTGAATGTTCCTGGTGTCTCTCACACCTTTCTGTAAAGCTCAAGATTTTGAATAATGTACTTAGCTGATTACTTAAGTGAGACTCCATTTTCAAGGCTTCTGCCTCCCACCTCATCTGCACACACAGTTTAACTAGCAGCTCCGCTGATCCCACGTTACACGTTAGACGTTGTTTCCTCAAAGAAGTTTCTGTAACCCATTCAACTGGATTAGGTGCCCATTTCTCACATCCACAGCACCCTGTGTCCTTGTCTCTCCAACTAGCCTCTAGCTCTTTACTTTGTTCACTGCTATTATCTACAGTACTTGGCACAGAGCCCTGGAATTCAGCTATTCAATAAGTATTTATTATATTGTACCATCCATCCAAGTGTTGAAAGTAAAATCATGTCTTATGTACCAAAATATTGTGCTTACCAAGGAGGAAAGATCAAGAAATCAGAATTCAACTTCAATATCTGTAATTGGATTTCCAATTTGCAGGAATAAGTCAACAAAGTTAAAGTGGCCAATTAAAGGTAAGCAGAGAATCAAGGGCTAAGAAAGTTTCTGGACAGCTCTGTGACTTACCTTTTCCACATCTCCCAGCCCCTCAGTGTCCAGAAGGACCAGGGTGTGGTTTGGCTTGTGGGGGTGAGGTACACACCACATCCAGATGCCCTTGGTTTCAGACCTAACCGTGGAGCCCAGAGGGAAGCCTGCAAGGAAAGAGAAGAAAGTAAAATGGATTTTTGAGGATCCTGAAAATTGAGTGGACTGAGTTCTAACCTTAGTGGAACTGAGCCAAACAGGAAGCAAGAGATTATTTTAAAAACGGCTTCTTAGTCTGTATAGATAGAATGAACTATGAGGATGAGGGACAAATTCACTTAAAAGTCAATAAGAACCAAAAGAAACAACTCAATGGAAAAAAGATTTGAACAGGCATTCAATATCATAGGAAACACAAATGGCACATATATATGTGAAATAGAGCTCAACCTAATTTACAGTGAGGCATGCAACTATATGGTCACTAGCTCAGAAAAATTAAAAGTCTGATAATGCCAAATTTTGTAAGGAATTGGAGAATTCTCAATTACTGCTAATAAACATGTGAATTTCACAGAAGTTTAAAAGCCTATTTGATACTACTGTGAAACCCTGAATATACACATACCTTGTCACCTAGCTATCCCACTTCTGGAATATTATACAAGGGAAGCTCGTGGACATGTGCACCAGGATAAAAATAAAAGAAAACCCAAGATAGCCTTGTTCATAAAACATGAAAGTTAGAACAAATACAAAAGCTCATCAATTACAAATGGATAAATAAATTGTGGTATCTTCATATAGTCACATACTATTAGGCAATGAGAACAAATAAATTACATTATATATGAGGAACTAGATGAAGCTTATAAACTACTTGTTGTGCAAAAGAATCAAGACACCAAAGAATACATACAATATAATTCCATTTACATAAACTTTAAAAGCAGGACAAACTAAATTAATTTTAAGATATGCATACCTACATTGTAGGCCCATATTTTAAATGTAAGGGAGAAAATGTCAGGAAAGTAAAAATATTGATGAGCTCTAGTGAGGGTGTGTGATGGTGATTTGGGCATTTGTGTATTGACAATATTTTATGTCTTACTTGGGCAGTAATGATATAGGTGTTCACTTAATATTTATTAATTTGATTACACATTTGTATTTTAGGCACTTGTCTGTGTGTGTTATATTTAACCTATTTGAAAATGTTTGAAAAATATTAATAAGAGAATAAAGGGTTATACTATCATTGTTATGAAAAGGAACAAAAAATCACCTGGTAACTCTTTTGATATATGAGATAATAAAGATTTTTCCTTCTTTCCTCCCTCCCTTCCTTCCTTCTTTCCTTCATTCCTTCCTTCCATCTATATTTCCTCCCTTCTTCTTTCCAGTTTAAAAATAGGACATATTAGACTACATTTATGTACATTTTATGCTTCTTGAAATTACCCTATATTTCAGGCAAAAGTTATAGGAGAAAGAAAGTGAACAATTGCAGGAACTGAGCTTCTGACCAGGTAAGAAAGGATGGGATCTAGAAGAAAGGTGGGGTGGATCATTTGATAGGGTTGGGAGAACTCTTCTGTATCACTGGAGAAAAGATTGATATTTTGTGGAGATATGGGTTTGAGTTTGTAAAATGGGTGGTAAGTTAGGTTTCTTCATAGAAATAAATTGGGCTCTTCCTTAAGTTGACTCTCATGGAGGCATGATCAGCCTGCACTATCACTAGTTCCAAGCAAATGGCTCCTGCCCCAGGAAAACACTCACCATTGTTCTGTCCAGCTAGGAGGTTCATCAGGTAGGATTTTCCTGTACGATACAGCCCGACAATAGCCACCACAATCACAGGCTGTGATATCTTCTCAAGAATCTTTAATGCTTCTGGGTTCACTGTCAGTTGCTCTTTGTCATTTTCCACCAGACAAATGGGGACCTTCATGATGGGTCCAGATGCCATGGTGACCTGGAAATCCAGAAAAGTCACTCAGCAGAATGAATATAAGATCCTCAAGTCATCTCTAAGTATGGTTATGAAAGCACATGCATGTCAGTTTTTTCCTTGTTGATATGTGTATATCAACTTCCTGCTGTTTGTACATTTCTAAGGGAAAAGTATGTAGCCTAGCAGATCATGGAGCCCTTCCTCCATCATCCCATAATCCCTGGTGATATTATGAAACTTGGGATATAATTACTCTTCAATGACTCATTTCCCTAAAAATAATATTCTAGTTAATGAATTCCTTTGTGTGTGGAGGCCTTGTACAGAGACATTATGTCATATATCTTATTAATGCTCACACAAACTTTGAAGTTTAAAGAATTTTATCTTTTCTTAGTAAAGTAAAGGAAGTATGTACAGACTGAATGATTTGTTAGAGGTTTAATACTCATTAAATGGAAGAAGTAGGATTTGAACATCAATCTGTCTGTATCACTATACTAACTGGAACACTTATCTATCAGCTAAACCTACCAGACATTCTTAAAATAGTTCATCTACATCAGCGAATACACATTCTTCCAAAGTGCAATGGATAATTTTCTAAAATAGACCACACTTGTCTCACAAAACAAATTTCAATAAATTTAAAAAGATTGAAATCAAGAAAGCAGTTATGCAAAATAAAATATCAGAAAATAAAATTATATACTGACATTTAAAAATCTGCCTTTTTCTTTTGATATGTGATGTGATAGTTTTAAACACCTTATTATTGGAAAGTTTGTCTTTCAATATGAGTTTATAGCCTAGCCTTCCTAATTTTAAATATTAAAGTTTACTCTTCTTGAATGAAATCATGGTGAAATTAGATGGTAAGTTATTTAAATTGTCTTTACTTGGCGTTATAAAAACCAAGCAATGCTATTTTTTTTCCTGCACCACTTGGAGCACAATTCAACAACAACAAAAAAACTAAGACCAATATCCCTCGTGAACATAGATGAAAATCCTAAATGGAATTTCAACATAATCAAACATGATCACATAGGATTTGTCCCAGAGGCATGATTGGCTTAACATTCATAAACCAATCAATGTAATTCAGCACATTAACAAAGAGAAAACCATATGATCCTTTCAATAGATGCAGAAAAAGCATTTGACAAAATCCAACATCCATTCCTGATAAAAACTCTCAGCAAACTAGGAATACCAGAGAACTTTCTCAGCTTGAAAAAGGGCATCTGTGAAAAACCTACAGCTAACACATCATACTTAATGGTGAAATACTGAATGCTTTCTCCCAGTGTCAGGAATAAGATAAGGCTGTCTGCTCTTGCCACATTTATTCAACACTGTACTGGAATGCTGATAAAATAATGTGGGAATTCTGTAGATGAAATATTGTAAACTAGAATGTCTCGCTTTGCTATGCTGTGTTCTTGCATGCAGCACATTCCAATCCCAAAGCCAGGCTTATCTGTTGTCTACTTGCCTGTCGATCTTTGTGTCATAAAGGTCAAAACGTCCTGCCTCCCCTCCTGCCTCTCTAAACAGCCTTGAGTGCCAGCATGTCTCCCTACCCCAAAAATCTCAATAAAAACTGAAATGAGAACTGCTTGGAAGGACACTCTCTCTTGAGTTCTCACTCTTGCCTCTCTTGATTTTTGTCTCGAGTAATTCATTGCGTCACCATGGTTACTGCTGGACAGAAAACCACAAAATAAGATAAGGAAAGCAAATAAAATAAGTCCAAATTGAAAAGGAGGAAGTAAAACTGTCTTTATGTGCAGATAACATGCCAATCTATGTGGAAAATGTGGTGGGATCCAGAATAGCTACTAGAACTAATCAGTGAGTTGAGCAAAGTCTTAGGATGCAAGATCAATATGCAAAAATCAATTGCATTTCTGCATACTTGTGAAGTACCACTTGAAATTGAAATTAAAAGTGCCATTTACAATAGCATAGAATATGAAATATTTAGTGATAAATCTGATCAAAGATGCATATGCCCTATATGCTGAAAACTCAAAACATTGCTGAGAGAAATTAAAGAAGCACTGAATAAATGGAGATAATATTTTGTTTGGGTAAGAAGACTCTATATTATAGTATATCAGTTATCTCCAATTTGTTCTAACCTCAATGTAATCCTATTCAATATTGCAGCAAATATTTTTGTAGAAATTGTCAAGCTGAGCCTAAAATTTTTATGGAATTGCAAAGGATTTAAAACAGCCAAAACAACTTTGATGACTATCAAAATTTGGATGACTAACTCTCCCTGATTCCAAGGCTTACTATAGAGCTACAGTAATCAAGACAGTGTAACCTTGGCATCAATATCCACAAATGGGAATAGAATCAATAGGATCAAGAGTCCAGAAATAGCCTGACACATATACGGACACTGTATTCTGGCAAAGGTTCAAAGATAATTCTGTGGAGGAAGGATAGTTTTCAACAAATTGTGTTGGGATAATTGCATATTATTATTAAAAAAACCCACAAAACTTCAATCCATATCTTGAATCATATTTAAAAATTAACTTAAAGTTGATCATAGACCTAACTGTAAAATCTAAAACTATTACAAGAAAACAAAGAAGACCCTTGTGACCTTAGGCTAGCCAACGTTTTCTTAGATACGACACTCAAAAGCATGATCCGTAAGAGAACAAATCAACAATATGGACTTCATTAAAATTTAAAATTTCTGTTCTCTGAAACACACTGTTCTGAGAATGAATGAACAAATCATAGACTTGGAAAAAATATGTTCAAATCATTTATCTGTTCAAGTAGTTGTATCTAGAATATATAAAGAACTGTAAAAACTTAATAATAAGAAAACAACCCAATAAAAGAGCAAAATATTTGAAAAGGCACATCCCTCAAAAAGATACATGGATGTCAAATAAGCATATGAAAAGATGCTTAACATCATTTATCATCAGGAAAATGCAAAATAAATCCATATTAAGATACTTCTACACACATTTACAATGGCTAAAACTGAAAAGGCTGTGCATATCAAAGGCTGGGTAAGATAAGAAACAAACCTCTCATACACTTTTGGTGGGAATATAAATTATAACATCTACTTTGGAAAGCAGTCTTACAGTATTTTAAAAATTTAAACATACACCTACACTATTACCCAGACATTTCACTCCTGGGTATTTACCCAAGAGAAATGAAAGCATATGTCTAGACAAAGACTTTAAAATAAACATTCATAGCAGCTATGTTTATAATAGTCAAAACCTGGAAACAACCCAAGTGTCTATCAACAGTTGAATGGATAAACAAACTGTCAAATATCTGTACAGTGAAAATACTCTTCAGTAACAAAAGTAACAAATGCAGCAAATACACAGCAACATTTCTGACTAGCAAAGAAGCAAGAAAAAAATGAGTACAGGCTGTATAATTCCATATATATATATATATATATATATATATATATATATATATAATTCTAGAAAATGCAGACTAATCTATAGTGATGAAATGAGATTAATGGTTACAGGGTTGGTGGGTGGGGAGAGGCAGGAGAGAGTTTATAATGCACATGAGAAAACATTGAGGGTGATGATACGATAATTACTTGATTGTGATGACCGTTCTATAGATGTATATTTAAGTCAAAACTTATCAAATTATACTCTTTAAAGATCTGCAATTTATTTTATGTCAATCATACTTCAATAAAGGTGTTTTAAAAAATGCTTTCTGTGAGAGTTTATTATCTTTTACTGTGGCCCAGTATTGGCCTAACTTGCTTTTAAGGATTCACTTACAACAGAATGCCACTACCACTCCCATAGGGTTTTTCCTTCTTCCACTGAAACTGCCTAAAGCCAAAAGTAAATATTTTACAATCATGAGGACTTACTCCCATTTAAAGCCATGGCCCACAGGATCTTAGAAGATTTTACAGCATGAAACAAACCACCGTAACATAGGAATCAAGTAATTCCTCATTCACGCATGTCTCAGAAAGAGTGTGTGTAGTAAGGAGAAAGGTTCTTTCTTTCTATAGATACTAAAGTGAGGCAAGGACAAGTGACTCCAGAGATGTACAAAAGGAATGTCTATTATTACTCACAGTTTGTGGAACAAAGAAGAGTGGCACGTCTCATGGGTTCACAGGGAAAACACATCAGAAACATAAGCTCAAGCAAGCAAGCACAGAGCAGAAGGTTATGGTGGACCTGGGGAATATGCCTTCTGTTGTTACAGGTAGAGCTGTAGTGGTTGGTCGAGCAGGAGTGAGGGTTGGCAAGTTTTTATTTGACTTTCACAGGGGCGCAACCCAGGTAGGATGCAGGGAGGAGAGGGAGAAGGGGTTTATCTTGTATAAGCAGGTATCAGGAATGGTTCTGGAGGGATCTAACAACAGGGTCTAATATACTGAGGCATTATGACAGGGCAAAAACCCCTTACGTTACTTCTGACCTCTGAGTGCTGAGGCAGCCTGTCAGTAAGAAAAGTCCCTATTTTATTTTAATTCACTGCAGAGTGGTTGTTACAAAGTCTTATGAACTGTCAAAGTACTTAATGTTCCAAATTTCTGTCTGTTTCTCTGCCCTCCCTTTATAGTATTTCTGCTTTGTTTTATCGAAGTTGTCTAACTTTTACATGCTTTGGACTATAAAAGTTGATAAGAAAGATACAGGGAAACTGATAAAAACAAAACAAAACAAAACAAAAACAACCAACCAACCAATTAACTAGAAAAACTGAGGACATGGAAGGGAAGTCTCCATGCAGAAGTTGGGGCTTTCAAACTATTCTGCTTGGAGACAATGGAAGAAAGGAATGAATTTCCTCAAGTTCTTAAACATTTTATGACTTAAATGGATGTCTGTAATCACTACTGTCAAACATTTTAGCCTCAAGTGTTCCCCGAGTAATACCTTTATTGCTCTCTAGTTGAGCCGCTCCCCCAGTGTCTGTTCATGTAGAGTCTAAACACTGGCGCCTTACAGGAAACTGTGACCCTGCCCTTCAGGAACTCAGGCCCCAAGTCTACTTCTTGAAACATTATCCCCACATCCCTTTTGTGTATTAAGACTACAAAATAAATGCAAAGATCAATAGGGGAACCAAATAAAAGACTGTGTGATGTGTTGGCTATTCAGTTTGCTTTGGAGCAGAACTTAGTAGTTGCATGATGTTTAACCTAACACTTAAGCATTTTTAAAGCCTGCTTTCTAGAAAATGGCAATAACAAAACCTAGTTGGAGGTTTGGATTGGGGGTAAAAGTAAAAAATACATGGTATTATATTTCTTGATTATAATAGGAGAGAGAAAGAAGAGAGGAAAACATGTAAGGGAACAAAAAACCAAAAATAAGGATTTGGATATTTGGAGAATTGTATCAGGAGACCAGAGAGGAAGTTATTCAAAGAAATTTCCAGCCATGGACTTCTAGCATTTCTGTTTTGTGCTGTTTTTCCATTTAGAGGCTGAGGAAAAGGAGTGGCAAGAGGAAAAGGAGCTGATAAATGAGAGAGAATGGAGTCAGATAAGTAGGCGATGAATGAAGCTAGTGCCATGCCAAGGAATTCAGGGGAGGAGTTCACAGAAGCCTGGGTTAGAATTGCTAGAGGGCATCCAGAGTTCCAGGCACACAAAGATGCTGCCTTTCTCAATGCACTGCAGTAGATTTTTAAAAGAGGAAACCCTTCCAATCAAGTAGTGGTGCGGATTTCTGGTTGTAAAGGGTTAAGGAGTGAGCGGGCACAAAGAAATTGGGTCTTGTTAGTCTGGACTATTTCTAAAGGAAGAAAGCCACTTGCACACAAAGTAATTGTGTATGATTAAAAAGTATTCTGTTTACATGAATCTTCCTCATCTTTCACTGTGGGATTTGTTTTGATTTTTTCTTTTCCACTGGAGCATACTGGAAGCAATGTAGTTATTTTAGGATATTTGTTTTTCTTTTCATTTGTTTTTCTTCTGTTTTTAGGTGTCAGGGTTTAAATCACACCTCATTTACTGTTCTTTCTGTCCCATAAAAATAACACATGTGTAGCTTGTTAAATTACTTAGCTGCAATCAGAATAGGGCTGAACATATTCCATCAAGGACAATTGTAAGTTAATCATGTCTCTAGTCAACACAGACGATATTAAGAAAGAAAAAGACATTCCTAAAGCATTTCAGACTCTCAGTTTATGCCCCACCACTGCTGGTTCCTAACTCAACACCACGCAGAATAGTGGCAGTTAGGAGGGACTTGCTGCCTGCTTCATAGCACCAGGATTTTTGTCTGACCTGGTGTCCCACATCAGCTCAGCTGCAGCCTATCCTGGTGACAGTCATTTTTAAGTAAACTAACCCTTATAAATCCCTTCCCTCCCCTGCCCCAGACTCATCACATAGTCTATGTCCTGGAGCAGAGATGCTTTAGAGCTGGGAAGAAAGCTGGTTTGATGAGAAAGTAGTAAGAATTCTTACCTGTTTTTTCTTTCCAATTAGGTGGAATGATTTCTGTTACTTCTCTCTCACTGGATCTTTGTAGTTTTATTTCACCCCTCCAATGTCCTAGGGCTTTCCTACAGACACCAGATAATTAGAAATAAAGACAACAAGCAACCGCTCTAACCTATTTCAACTAATGTGAAACTGAAAGCACCATTTGCAAGGGGTGAGTCAACAGCCATAAAAGGATTACCCAGAACTGTGCTGGTGGGAGGGTAGATGGGTTTCACATAATTTCACAACTAGAACCTTCAAAATGCAGTTTTGGAAGAGATCCCAGATAGCATTTGATGTTTAAAAAAAAAAAAAAAAAGAGGAGGTCTTTGGTTCATTGGAATGCAGTGAAATTTTTCTCAAGTTTTGCAGTCAGTTTGAGAAACAAGGGAGCATATTATTTTTAGGTAAAATTTCCTGAAATCGACACAGTCACAATGTACATGGTTTGTGATTTACAGATGCAGCAAATGAGGGAAAGGACATGCCTTACACACTTAGCAATGCCCAGCACTCAGTCCATACACACCTACAAGGAGAACTTCTGAGCCCTGCACCTTGTTACAGACTCCATGCTGATTTCTTTACAGCTTGTAACAAATATTTTCTCCTGATTTATAGAAAGGAGAACAGAGAAAGATTTAATCACTTGCCCAAAATCACACCACTGTAAGTCATCTAAATCCAAGCAGTTTTCAGCCAAACCCTCTTGTTGAACCACTTCACTACACCGCCTCTCTATGTTTGCTAGGTGAATAATAAAATAATAGTGTAGCTTTCATTTGCTGCTTGTTTTTCAAGAGCTAGCTATGTTTCGTGTCACATTCCATTCTGACTACAATCATGCAAAATAAGTGATATTGTCTCTATTTTACAGTGAATACAAGGAGGCTGAGGGAGTGTAAGCAGAATGCCTGCCCCAATTCACAGAGATGGGATGCAAATATTAGATTTTGTTTAACTGTAAACTCTGTGCTCTTTCTCCCCCTCCTCATTGCTTGTGTCAGGAAGCAAGGAGAACAGAAAAAAGAAGGGGGAAATTTACAAGGGCTTTGCTAATCCCACTGTACCAGATTCACAAATGGAAGTTAGTATCTGAAATTTGACCAACAGAAATCCTCTCTTTACTCTTCCCTTTTTACCATTACCTTTAAAAAATATGACGGAGTAAATAGCACTTTAATTTGCTTTGGAAATTGTGATGTATCTGGGTCTTTCAATTGCAGTAACACACCCAGGTCCTTGTTGCCTATGGGTCTTTTCATCAGCGATTTTCCTCACAGGGCACTTTCTTATCCCAGATCCTGGCAAATTTGGTTCCTTCTCATCCTTTAGGTCTCAGCTAAATGGAGTCTTCTCAGAAGGGTCTGCCACAATTCCTCTGTCAATTTCCATCGCACCACCTTGATTTTTTTTTACATTTCATTTCTGTCTATCTGTAACTCAAGTTCATGGGGACAGGATGTATCTCAGCACTTAGAACAGAGTTGGTGGCCAATGAATATTTTATGTGGCTAAATGTAAAATGACAGTGATTATGAGACTAGTTCCATTCTTTTGCCAATTTGAATATATATATATTTTTAAACACAGAAGAAATAACAAAATGTTTATCTAAAACATTTAACTTTTTAATGTACACACTGCTATATGTTTAATTGCAGGCCCCCAAAACATATGTTCAAGTTCTAAGCCTCTGTATTTCATAATGTAACAGTATTTGGAAATAGGGTCCTTAAAGACTGAATTAGTCAATTAAGATGAAGTAGGCTGGGCCCTTTATTCAATCTGACTGGTGACCTTAAGGAGAAAAGAGACACAGACACATGGTGGGGGGAATGCCACATGACGACGGGCACAGAGATTGAAGTGCTGTAGCAGAGACTGAAGGAAGGCCAAGGATTGCCAGGAAAATACTAGAAGCTAGGAAGAGGCAAGGAAGGATTTCCCCTACAATTTCAGAGGGAGCATGATCCTGTCAACACATTAATTTTGGACTTCTAACCCCTAGAACTGCAAGAGAATAAATTTCTGTTCTTTCAAGCCACCAGGTTTCTTGTACTTTACGGTGGCCCCTGGAAACCAAGACACACAGACTTAAAATTAAATTTTATTCCTGTCATGCAGACATATTGGATTTTCTTACATTTTGTAAAATAATTTTATTCAAACTCTTCACATCCTTCTTTTACATGGTGACTTCCTCATTATTAAAGCTACTGTAAAATCATTTAACTTATTTTTTCAGAGCACATCATCCTTAATTTTGCCAAAATTATTTGAGATGCAGTATTTACCATACTAATCATATTAGGAGATTTATTATCAGAATTGGCTTGTGCAGCTATGGGCATTGGCAAGTTTGAATTCTTTAGGACAGGCCACAAGCTGGAAACTTGGATGAATGTGAAATTGTATTCCCCAGGAGAAGCTGGCTGGCTAGAGAAAAGGGCAATCTCTTTTGTGGATTGTGGAAACAGTCAGGTGTAAATGCAATCAGCTGAGTAATGATGTAAATTCATCTAAAAAACACCCTCACAGTAATAATCAGGCCTGTGCTTGCTTAACCAAATAACTCGACACCATAACACAGCCAAGATAACACATAGAAGTACCCATCAAGTAAGGTAATGCTATGAACAACTTTATGCCAAGGAACTAGTAAAATAAAATGGACAGATTCCTAGAAAGACATTAACTTCTGAAAGTGACTCAAGAAGAAATAAAACATCTGAATGGGCCTGTAACAGGTAAAGAGACTGAGTTACTAATTTAAAAAAACTACTCACAAAAAAAGTCCAGGCCCAGATGGCTTCACTGGTGAATTATAATAAACATTTAAAGAATTAAAACCAGTTTTTCATAAACTTTTCCAAAAATCAGAATATGAGGAAAAAATCCCAACTCATTCTATGAGGCCAGTATTACACTGATACAAAACTGTACAAAGACATCAGAAGAAAAGAATCCCACAGAATTCTATGAAAATAGATGCAAAAATCATCGTTGAAATTGTAGTAGACTGAATCCAGCAATATGTACCTAGGATATACCCATGAAATGCAAATCAAAACTGCAATGTGATACCATAACAAATCTGGTAGGATTCTAATGAAAAATAAGAAGGATTGGTGAGAACATCATGGACTGATGCTGTAATGTTAAATGATACAGCCAATTTAGAAAACAGTGAGGCATTTCCTCAAAAGTTTAAACATAGAGTTACCATATGACCTAGCAATTCCACTCCTAGGAGAAGTGAAAACATATGTCTGCACAGCACTTGTTCACAAATGTTCATAGGAACATTATTCATAAAAGCAAAAAAAAAAAGGAAACAACACAAATTTCCATGAATTGATGAATGAGTAAATAAAATGTGGTCTCTCCATACAATAGAATGTTATTCAGCAATAAAAAGAAATTAAATACAATGCATGCTATAATATGCACAAACCTGAAAACATTATGCTAAGTGAAAGAAGCCAGTCACAAAAGATCACGTTATAATTTCATTTATATGAAAATGTCCAGAATAGGAAAATTCGTAGAGACAGAAACGGATTAGTGGTTGCCTGTATTCTGTGAGTTTAGTGAGAAATGGGGAAGTGAGTGTCTGCTACTGGGTACATGCTAGTTTCTTTTTAGCATGATGAAAACATTCTGTGATTGTAGTGATGATTACACAACTTTAGAAAAAAAAATTGAATTGTGCACTTTAAGTCAGTGATTTATATGGTATGTGAGTCATAGTTCAATAAAGCTGTCATTTTATAGTGTATTATGTTATCTACAGACTTGTAGACCACTATGGTAGATTGAATCATGTCCCCCACAAGCACATGTTCAAGTTCTAACCCACAGGATCTCCGAAGATCCCAGTAAGATGAGGTCAAACTGAAGCTATGGGCCTTAATCCCATATGATTGGAGTCTTTATAAGCAAAAGAAACTTGGACACAGAAGCCACGGGAGGAGACTGAGGGAAATAGATGGCCATGTGACAGAGGCACACTTTGTCAGCAAGCCAGCATCAGAACACTACGGACTTTGGAGAAAGCATGACCTCTCAATACCTTGATTTTGGACTTTTAGTCTCTAAAACTGTGAGACAATGAATTCCTGTTCTTTAACAGACAACCACCTTCTCTTTCCATATCAACTCCCGTTCTATCACACTTTCCCTTGTGCCATATGGCACTGGATTGGCCTTAACACTTTTGGCATTTGCTAACGACAGTTGAGTTTGAGGTACATTTAGTTTCTCATATCATTTTTTTTGTGGTTTGCAGTCACTTGTATGAATTGTTAAATCCTTTCTAGCTGCCCCAGTGTAGTCATGGCTTGCCAGAATTTTCCCACTGCTCACTGTGTCATGATATGAAGATGCAGAATCAGAGATCACATATAGACCATATCCTATGGCACTCAGTACCATAGTTATGTGGGTGGTGGAGGACAAACAACATTGGAAATATCAATAGCCAAAGATGGTTTGTGCAAAATGTCTCCAATCATCAGTCCTGTGAAATTGTAAATAAAGAATTTAGTTCTCATTAATGCTTTGTGAAAAATGGAAGTTTGGTCAAAAACGGAAGTTTCTTTTAAGGAATATACTCCATAATACAGCATATACCATACTGTGCTTTTTTTTAATGGAAACCACACAGAATAAAATTCACCCAAAGTCCTATGTTTATTATGCAGAAACTTACAGTAGTTCTATAAACAACAAATTTTCTTGTGTGTAGTAGCTTTTTAATTCTTCCTAATCAATTGGATTGTGTCTTAGATTATTGGACATTCATTGTTTCTATTCCACATGTATAAATTTCACTGGTAGAGTAAAACTACGTGACATAAAAAGTGTTCTTATGACATCATTCCTACAATATCCATCAATAAATCAATATATGTTGTATGAGAATAATTTGATTCACAATTATGTAGTTCAATACAACCTAGTTGTAATTTTTAACTATTTTTCTTCAACATTTTATTTTGGGCTACTATAAGACTTACAGAAAAGTTGCAAAATAGTACAAAGAATTCCTATATAATCTTTATTGAAATACTTCAAATGTCGATATTTTACCACATCTCTCACTTTCTCTCTCTTTCTACCTCTCTTAGCAACTATTTGAGGGTTAGTTACAGGCATGTCTCTTTGCTGTAAATAATTTAGGATGAATTTCCTTAAAAAATGATATTCTCTTACATAGCCACATTTTCTTTCATGTAAAGTACTTGTAGGTTTATATATTTTTTCAGTTTTGTTTTTTGAAAAATCTGTAAATCCTTGGGCAGGAACACTGATATTTAACAGACATTTTAGACCTGTCATTGTAAATATAAAGTGGACATGTAGCTGTAAACGTTGGTATTTGGTACCTTTTGTTTTATATACTAGACCAGTTTGGAAATATTATGTCCCCCACAAGAAGCTATGTTCTTTAATGCAATCTTGTGGGGGCATATTTATTAGTCTTTTGATTAGGGTGGAAACTTTTGACTGTTTCCATGGAGATGTGACTCACCCAATTGTGGGTGATACTTTTGATTAGATTATTTCTATGGAGGTGTGGCCCCACACATTCAGGGTGGATCTTGATTAGTTCACTGGGATATTTAAGAAAGAAACTCAGAGCCAACACAGACCCAGATGCTTGCTGAGCTCAGAGTTGCATGGAAAGGTGGACAGAAGGGCGTTTGGAGAGGCTAAGCTAGGTGACGAAGCCCAGAGTTTGCCCTGGAGAAGCTAAGAAGGTGAGACCCCAGACATTTAGAGAGAAGTGCCCTGGGAGATGGAAGCAAGGATGCACAGGAGCTGAGAGGGAGGAGCTGAAACACAATCCGGGACCAACAGACGCCAGCCATGTGCCTTCCCAGCTGACAGAGGTGTTTGCACACCATCAGCCATTCTTTAGTGAAGGTATCTTGTTGATGCCTTAGTCTGGATTCTTCCATGGCCTTAGAACTGTGACTTTGTAACCTAATAAATACCCTTTATAAAAACCAATTGATTTCTTGTATTTTGCATAATGGCAGTGTTACCAAACCGGAACATATACCTATCTACTTTATTGTGTAACAATAAAATTTTAAAGAGAGCTCATGGAAACCTGTGTTATTCTTTAGGATCTGTAAAGAATCCTAAAGTGTCACTCTGTGTTGGGGCTACTTAGGTCTATATTTATTCCTGAGCCAATAAACAATACTTATTAAGTTTTAAAACTGTTCAAACTATTATGAGATCCTGGCTAGTCTATTCCAGAACTTGAAGTTTACATACAACTTTTAGTTAATAAACTGTTTTTCACCAGGACAGACATTACTTGTAACAGATGATTTTAAAACTGGATGAACATGTCAACAACACTCAAAATGTCTTGAAGGTATACAGAGCATAAAAAGGCTTGAGTTTACTAGGATTCCATGGAAATGCAAAAGTCCTTAACCAATGTCTTGAAAAACATTCATTATTATTTTGAGTGTATTTTGAGTTTAATGAGCTGTTGCAAATACCACTTTGTTTTACGTGAGGGTTGCTTTAGCAGTGGTGAGGATGAAAAGTGGCATTCTTCAAATAAAGGAAATTTTATGAGAATCATTAAACTACTTTTTGAGTTTGATCTAGACTTGCATGAGAACTTGGAATAATATCAAAATGCAAAAAACAATGATGCTATTTGTATCCAAGACAGATTATGAAGAATTAATCAAAATAATAGGAAAACAGTACAAAGTGAAGTGTTAAATAAATAAAACAGACCCCAAGTACTTCTCCATTATTGTAGAGTTTATAATGAATGGGACAATCAATTAGGGATTATTATGAGCTAAAGTTGTTACAAAACACCCTAACAGATTTGGATTTTTTTTCTGCTGTCTGAAAACCATGTATGTGTGACTTTACTCAACAAAGTGAAACAAGTTCTGGGTGATTGTAATATGCCATTGAACAATATTCATGGGCAATAGTATGAGTGTCAAATGACCATGCAGCTATTATAAAAAGTAAGGTCAAAGGGTTGCATGCATTCTTTAAAAACATTACTAAGTAAGCAGAATGTGTTTTTTTCAGAGTTCATTCCCTTTTCATCAGAAAAGAAAGTGACTGCATAATACATGAAGTTGTGGACTACTTATGTATTTTTCAAGTTATGTTTCCTTTTAGGGTTAGTCTTGCAAGAGTGTTTTAAGCCCACAGCTCATTTTTTTTCAATAGGGATTCCTGCTTTTGGTTATGACAAGGGGAGGGAAATCTAGAAATGGTGGTGGAGAGGGAGATGCTGAAAATCAATTATGTGACAAATTGCAGCAGCAAAATCTGTTGCCTGTTCCACTAACCTCTGTGCATTCACTCCTTCATAGAAACATGGCTGGTAACCAACTTGAAGACTTGATGATGGAATGGATTTAATGTAGAGCACAAGGGGATCAGAGTAGTGCAAATGGTGAACTCTCTCAGATGCATCTGATGCACTGACTCACATCTTCTCAATCTCACCTGTGCTGGACAGTTAAGAGCAGTTAATCTCAGGCTGATAGCATCTTCCTTTAGAGTGTGTGCCACATGGTTTTCTTTTCCTGTCTTGAGGATTTTTTAACACTGAAGACTCTAGTAAGAGCTCACTTGAAACATCTTTTCTCAGAAGTGCAGGGAAGTTAACCCTCAGGACAAGCCTCAGTCATGTGTATGAAGCTGATAAATGATTCTACTTCATCCTTTGGGCAGACCAATTTGGGAGGCATTCTGTCTGCTGTTCAGGAGCCTAGTTGAATTGAGCCCTGGCTGCCCACAGGACAAGCTACTTACTCTAAGGCACCCTTATATTGTCTTTTTTTCTCCTTTTATGCTCATGTTCTCCCTGCCCTTCCTTTCTGCTCCCTGTGATCCCCTGCTGAATAAACTACCCCCACATAAGTCGTTGTCTCAGCCTCTGCCTTCGGGGAACGCATGTTAAGATACCAATCATTTATCAATGCAGTGCATGGCATGTAATAGACCTTGCATAAATATTTGTTGATTGAACGAATAAAAACTGGCAGTGTTAAATGTGGACTAAATGCAATGCTCTTTATAATGACTTACGAAATCTGCCTCTAGAAATATTTTCAGATCCTCTCCACTCCCCCAAGTATATATGAAAGCATATATACTTTCACATCCTCTCTAACAGGCAGAATTAAGCATTTAAAACTTTAGTAAATCGATAGATGGAAAATGGCATGTTGTTTTATTATGCAATTTGTGATTTCTATTGGAACATAACATATTCATATACTTCCTTTTTACCACATTTTCATTTCATAGTACACAGACTTCCTTCAGGCATTAAGCATGAGTTAGTGTTGTAATAAGAATTTAAATGTTCCTAGTGTCTACTAGATGCAGGTATTTCCTACATTCTTTACAGGCACTACTCATTAAATATAATTTATTCCTAGTATGTGCTTATGATGTAGGTATTATTATTATCTCCATTTTTCAGAGCAGTGAATAGAGCTGAAAGCCTTTTAATGGCATTTTAGTACCTGTTTATCAGATTGCAAGGTGTCAGCAGCTGTTGATTGGGGTTTCCCCAGAAGATAAGACAGTGTGTTATAGAAGAGGATTAAATTAAGTTCAATCACATCTCTGTATTTTGCAAAAGTGGACTAGAACACTCTGGTACTGTATGTTTCTCTTTACCCTCCCTAACTTTGACAGTATGATTATGTCTTTGATGAATGAAATTCCCTGGCCCATGCCTACTTTTTCTATGAGGGAAATAATTTCTGATGTCACTTCAGGACAACTTGAAATGATTTTTACTGAATACATGTCAGATTGAAAGTGAAAGCACGGAAGACCTCTGAGTTTCTGGGAAATAGACCAGATGCTGAGAAAACAGCTGCTTCTTCTTGTGGTACAAGATTTGAGCAGTTCTTGTGCATTTTGTTTTTATGTCAGGCTGCTTTAAAACATTTTTAGAGATATTTTCTGTTAAACTCTAAGGATGTGGAAACAAAATTTCCTCACTTCCTGTTTACTTGAAATTGCTCTTTCTCATACTCTTGTATCTTTATAATAGATGGTCAGGGATCGAATTAATTTACAGTTTAGTATTATTACATTAAAAATCCATATATATGTATGTTCTTAGAAAAATGCATTAAAGAATATGTATCAAAATATTAAGTCAATTTATTTCAACAAAAATTTGTGAGCACTGTGTGTCAGGAAGATTTTGTTATCCATTCATTCCTTCCAGGTTTAATTAAGGACAAACTATATGCCATACCCATTGTGAGAACTGTACCTCAAGATTCACTGAATGTGGCAATTTAAGCAAGAAGGGTGAGGACTGAAAAGGATACTGGCCAATGTATTGAACTGAATGAACTCTATGGGGCACAAACATAAAATGGTCTAACTTTTTTACAAGCAAGGCCTTCAGTCCTTCCACATATCTTTTCTCTTTCCCAACCCTTAACACCCCTTTGTTAAAAAGACTTTTGATCTTATCAGACACAAAATATTGCAGGCAAGGCAAATTCAGTCTAGTTTCAAAGTCCATAGCTTCTCCTTCCTCAAATTCCTTCTTGACTAGTGCAGATTGGACTGTGGGGTGGCAGTCACATCTGCCCTTTTGCTTCTTTTCTCTTTCCTTTTAATTTTCAGTTTCCCCCTTTTTTTTCCTGAAAAATATTGGGGACAGCAATGTAGATTAAAGGAAGAAATGAGAAAGTATCGTAAATATCTTTCTATACCTCTTATCTAATTTGTTTCTGGAAAAGTACCCTTGTGGTATCAGGAGAGGCTTGTAATCTTAATATGTATCTCATATATTGATGCATTGGATCAAGAACATAAAGACAAATATGGTCCTGAATTTTTAAGTCCCAAGAACACCTTCCCTGAATCTCAGGTATGAAATGTTTTTATACTAAGCTGATTTTCACATAAAGAATTCCATGTAGCATGCAGGGATGTCCAGGCTGTACAGCAGAAGGGATTCATTTATTCATTTGGGGTTAATGATTCTCACATACACTGGAGGCAAGACCAGCTAGTCAGAAAAACAATCTGCTCATGTATATAGAGAGCATTTGTACCATGTGCACTGCTCTGTGCTAGGTGCCAGGTTTGTATAAGAATTAATTACACACAGTTCCTGCCTTAAATAGGACTTATTTTAGTGGATGAGACTGGCCACTAAAGAGAGCAAAGGAGAGGACAGGGAGGGAGGAGCACTGAATACTGAAGTAGCTAGTCCCAAGACTCCCAATTGTAGCATTTGAAACTTTTATTAGTGGAATTTATTCTGATATCAGTTGTGTGAACTGAGTCGAGTTTTATTTTCTTTCAAATGGTTCAACAGTTTTTCTATTTATATTTTGAATTTGTTTTTAGGCCATCCATTCTGTTCTGTTGTCAGTCTATTCTTATAAGCATCACACATTGAAAATGAGTATACTTCATATTTTGTTTTAATATTTTGTAATGGAATTTTTTTCTAATACATTGTTTTGGCTCCTCTAACCAACCAATTCTTCTAAGTGAAAATTATGATCCCTTTGTCAAGTTTCTCCAGATTTGTTGGAGTTTTATTAAATATAGCATGCAACTACAAATTAAATTACAGATAATTAAGATTTTTAGTTGATTGCTTCCATCCTTGAGCACAGTTTGTTGTTCTATTTAATCAAATTAGTTTTTTAGTCTCAATATTATTTGATAGTTTTCTCTATTTCTATTCAAATTCAAATTTCTTCATAATTTTTTTTTTTTTTGCATTAACATTTAAAAAATTTATATTGCTACTGAATCTTTTTTTTTTCCTGCCTGTTTTCTAACCAGTTGTTTTTGGTATATAACAGAGTTCTCCAACTGGAGCCCATGGTTAGCTCCACCCTATGGTTGAGTTCCACTGTGTACATGTAATGTTTTTAAATGCCTTCAATTGGTGTGCTTTTAGACCTGGCCTGTCTTTTCCATTTCACTTTTTTTTTTTTTTTTTTTTTTTTTTTAAATTTTGCACCTAGCCTATGTTACTGGTTTATTTGACATTGCTGTCTGTAGGAATTTGAGTTGGTGACTTCCTTTTGCATAGGAAACCTATATGGTAGCTTCCCACAGAAACAGACCTGAAAACCGTGAATTCAAAATCCAAACACAAACAAGGAAGCAATTCCCTACAAGGATATATCACTGAAGCAAAAAACAGTAGAAAGAGCCACAAGGATTCCAGACCGTTTACTTTTTCTAAACTTTTTATTTTGAAATAATTTCAAACTTACAGGACAATTGCAAAAGGAATACAAACCCCATACAGATAACTCCAACATACCCTCACTTCCCCCAGATACTGAGATACACCAGCTTTTCATGTTTTGCCAAATTTACCGTATCATTCTATCTTTCTGTCTATCTATCATCTATATCTATCTATCCATTATCTGTCTGTTTACCTCCCTCTCCCTCTCCCCCCTCCCCCCACCTACCTGTGCTTGTTTGAATCTGTTATGTACCCCAGAAAAGCCTATGTTCTTTTAATCCATCCCTGTTGGGGCAGAACTTTTGTGGGTGGGGACTTTTTGCTTAGGTTGTTTCCATGGAGATGTGACCTAGCCCATTCAAGGTGGGTCTTAATATCCTTGCTGGAGTCCTTTATGAGAGGATAAAAGGCAGAGACATTTTAGAGAGAGCTCGGAGATGCTAAGAGAAAGAAAAATTCTGATAAAAACTCATAGACATTTTGGAGAAAACCTTTTTAAACTGGAACCCAGGAGAGAAGGACCAGCAGACATCACCATGGGCCTTCCCCTGTGACAGAGGAACCCCGGATGCTATAGGCCTTTTTTCAAACAAGATACCTATCTACCTCTTGATGCCTTAATTTGGACATTTTTATTGTCTTAGAATTGTAAATTTGCAACCTAATAACCCCCCATTGAAAAAGCCAACCCTTTTCTGGGATATTGCATTCTGGCAGCTTAGCAAACTGAAACACTACCTGTCTACCTACCTTCTGAACTTTTGAGAGTAAGTTGTATATATCAGTGTTCTAGTTTGCTAATGCTGCAGAATGCAAAACACCAGAGATGGATTGGCTTTTATAAAAAGGGGGTTTATTTGGCTATACAGTTACAGTCTTAAGGCCATAAAGGGTCCAAGGTAACACATCAGTAATCAGGTAACTTCACCGGAGGATGGCCAATGGCATCCGGAAAACCTCTGTTAGCTGGGAAGGCATGTGGCTGGCTTCTGCTCCAAAGTCCTGGTTTCAAAATGGCTTCCTCCCAGGATGTTCCTTTCTAGCAAGCTTGCTCCTCTTCAAAACGTCACTCACAGCTGCACTCTGTTCAGTCTCTTTGAGTCACCACATTTATATGGCTCCCCTGATCAAGGCCCACCCTGAATGGGTGGGGCCACGCCTCCATGGGAGTATTCCACCGGAGTCACCACCCACAGCTGGGTGGGGCACATCTCCATGCAAACAACCTAATTCAAACATTCCAACTTAATCCCCACTATTCTGTCTGCCCCACAAGATTGCATCAAAGAATATGGCTTTTTCTGGGGGACATAATACATCCAAACTGGCACAATCAGGTTCCTTGAACACTTAACACTTCCTGTACATTTCCTAAGAACAAGAATATTCACTTAGGTAACCACCTTAATTACAGTTATCATTCAAGAAATTTAACATTGATATAAAGCTTACAGTCTATACTCTTTTTTATATGTTCCAATAGCAATCTTTTTCTTTTTTCCTTTATTAGAGAAGTTTGGGGTTTACAGAAAAATCATGCATAAAATACAGGATTCCATAAACCACCCTACCACCAACACCTTCCATTGGTGTGCTAAATTTGTTACATTTGTTGATAGCACATTTTTACAATTGTGCTACTGACTAACGTCCATGGTTTCACTTAGGTCTACTGTTTGTGTAGCGTAGTTCCACGGATTTTTTTTAAAAATTATTCTTTTGGAAGAGGGGCAAAATGGCAGCATAGAGAGGAGTGGAAGCTAAGTAGTCCCCCGGGAACAACTACAAAAAAACAGAAACAACTAGTAAATAATCCAGAATAACTGCAGGGGGACAAACGAGACCATCCACTCATCATACACCAACCTGAATTCAGAGGAATGCCCGAGAACACAGCATAAAATCTGTAAGTAAAACCTGCGGATCCAAGTCGTGAGACCCCCTCCCCCATAGCCCAAGCTGCAAAGCCTCGTGGTGCCAGAGAGAAGCTCTCTCCCAGCAAGCAAATATAGCTCAGCTGAGATCCAACTGGGGTTTTAAGTAGCGGGTGTGAACTGCTCACTACAGGTACGCATCCCCAAAAAACAGACACAGGCTATGGGTGACGACTGACCTGGGAGAGCCAGAGGGTCGCCTTGACTGGGTCTGAAGGGGACTATCTGTTTCTTTTTTGGCTCAGTGGAGAAAGCCCCAGTCATTTTCAGTTTCCAGGGCTGTGAAGCAGAGAAGGGTGGAGACAGCACAAGCAGAGAGTAAGACCACTGAAATGCTGATGACCTCCACTTGGGGGCTCTGTCTTCTCTAGGAGGAAAGGGGTGGGACCCTTTCCATTCAGAACCAGACCCCAGAGCCTGGGGGAACACAGCCATACCTCCTCACACCAGTCAAGAATTATAGGCTAACAGGCATCACCTGCTGGGCAGAAAAGCACAGTGACCCGAGGCATCAAAGGGTGGAGCAATTTTCTAAGACACACCCTCAGGGAAACCAGATACTGAATATTTCTTCCCTCTGGGAACTGAGCCTGCTCTGGTCTGGGAAAACCTGATTTGGATAACCAAGGAAACCATGCCTAGACAACAGAAAATTACAACCTACACTAAGAAAAACAAAGTTATGGCCCAGTCAAATGAACAAACGTACACTTCAACTGAGATACAGGAATTTAAACAACTAATGCTAAATCAATTCAAAAAGTTTAGAGAAGATATTGCAAAAGAGATAGAGGCTGTAAAGGAAGCACTGGGCATGTATACGGCAGAAATGAAAAGTTAAAAAAACAACTAGTAGAATCTATGGAAATGAAAGGCACAACACAAGAGATGAAAGACACAGTGGAAACATACAACAGCAGATCTCAAAAGGCAGAAGAAAACACTCAGGAACTGGAGAACAAAACACCTGAAAGCCTACATGCAAAGGAGCAGATGGAGAAAGGAATGGAAAAATATGAGCAACGTCTCCGGAAACTCAAGGATGAAACAAAGTACAATAATGTACGTATCATTGGTGTCCCAGAAGGAGAAGAGAAGGGAAAGGGGGCAGAAGCAATAATAGAGGAAATAATTAATGAAAATTTCCCATCTCTTATGAAAGACATAAAATTACAGATCCAAGAAGCGCAGCGTACTCCAAACAGAAGAGATATGAATAGACCTACGCCAAGACACTTAATAATCAGATTATCAAATGTCAAAGACAAAGAGAGAATCCTGAAAGCAGCAAGAGAAAAGCGATCCATTACATACAAAGGAAGCTTAATAAGACTATGTGCGGATCTCTCAGCAGAAACCATGGAGGCAAGAAGGAAGTGGTGTGATATATTTAAGATACTGAAGGAGAAAAACCGCCAACCAAGAATCCTGTATCCAGCAAAGCTGTCCTTCAAATATGAGGGAGAGCTCAAAATATTTTCTGACAAACAGACAATGAGAGACTTTGTGAACAAGACACCTGTCCTACAGGAAATACTAAAGGGAGCACTGCATGGTGATAGAAGACAGAAGTGTGTGGTTTGGAACACAATTTGGGGAGATGGTAGCACAACAATGTAAGTACACTGAACAAAGGTAACTATGAATATGGTTGAGAGAGGAAGGTGGGGAGCATGTGAGACACCACAAGAAAGGAGGAAAGATAAAGACTGGGACTGTGTAACTTGGTGAAATCTAGAGTATCCAACAATTGTGATAAAATGTACAAGCATGTTGTTTTACGAGGGAGAACAAGCAAATGTCAACCTTGCAAGGTGTTAAAAATGGGGAGGCATTGGGGGAGGGATGCAATCAGCATAAACTAGAGACTGTAACTAATAGAATCATTGTATTATGCTTCCTTTAATGTAACAAAGGTGATATACCAAGGTGAATGCAGATAAGAGTGGGGGATAGGGGAGGCATGTTAGACACTTGACATTGGTGGTATTGTCTGATTCTTTATTCTACTTTGATTTAAGGTTATTTTTCCTTTTGCTGCTTCGTAGCTGTCTTTTCTTTTTTCCTCTTTCTTTTGCCTCTCTACCTTCTTTGACTCTCCCTCCTGCCTTGTGGAAGAAATGTAGATGCTCTTATATAGATAGTGGTGAAGGTGGTGAACACATAAATGTATGACCATGCAGAAAACCATCAATTATTTACTTGGGATGGAATGTATGGTGAGTGAACAAAACCATATTTAAAAAAAATGGGTTGATGACAAAACCTCGAGGGCAATGTACTGAGTGAAATAAGCCAGACACATTAGGACAATTATTGCAGGGTCTCACTGATAGGAACTAATTATAATATGTAAAGTCATAGACATGAAATATAAGGTACCAAGATATAGGATGAGGCTTAAGAATGGGGAGTGGTTGCTTAGTATGAGCAGAACGTTCAATTAGGATGAACTTAAATGTTTGGAAATGAACAGGGGTGTTGGTAGCAAGATGCAAGAATAACTAACAGCACCGAATGGTGTGTGAATGAGGAGGAAAGGGGAAGCTCAGAGTCATATATGTCACCAGAAGGAAAGTTGGAGGTCAAAAGATAGGAATGTATAAAACTGAATCCTATGGTGGGCAATGTCCATGATCAACTGTACAAATACTAGAAATCACTTCCATGAACCAGAACAAATGTATGACAATACAATTAGAAGTTAATAATAGAGGGACATATAGGGAAGAACTATATACCTATTACAAACTATATACTACAGTTAGTAGTATTTCAACATTTTTTCATAAACAGTAACAAATGTACTATATCAATACTAGGAGTCAACAATTGAGGGGGGTTGATTAGGAATAGGGGAGGATTAGAGTTTCCTTTTCTTTTTTTCTTTTTTCATCTTTCACTTTATTTCTTGTCTGGAGTAATGAAAAGTTTCTAAAAATTGAACAAAAATTAAGTGTGATGGATGCACAGCTGTATGAGGGTACCTAGGGGCAAGTGATTGTACACTTTGGATCTTTGGATAATTGTATGGTATCTGAACAAGCTCAATAAAAATGAAAAAAAAATTATTCTTTTGCCATATACAAAAATATAAAATTTCCCCCTTTTAATCACATTCAGATATATATATTTTGGTGCTGTCAGTTGTGTTCACAGTGTTGTGCTACCATCACTACCATCCATTACTAAAACATTTCCATAATTCCAAAAAGGAACTCTGTACATTTTAAGCCTTAACTTCTCATGTCCTATCCACATACTATTCTCTGGAAACCTACAATCTAGATTCTGATTCTTTGAGTTTGCTTTTTCTAATTTTTCAAATCAGTGTGATCATACAATATTTGTCCTTTTGTCTGGCTTATTTCACTCAACATGATGCCTTCAGTGTTTATCCATGTAGTTTCATGTATCAGAACTTTATTCCTTTTTATGGCTGAAAAACATTCCATTGTATGTGTATACCACATTTTATTTATCTATTCATTGGTTGATGGACACCTGGGTTGTTTCCATCTCTTGGCAATTGCGAATAATGCCACTATGAACATTGGTGTGGAAATATCTGTTCAAGTCCCTGCTTCTACTTTCAATTCTTCCGCGTATATACCAAGTAGTGGGATTGCCATGTCATATGGTATTTCTATACTTAGATTTCTGAAGAATCACAAACTGTCTTCCACAGAAACTGCATCATTTTACATTCCCACCAACAATGAATGTGTTCCTATTTCTCCACATTCTCTCCAACATTTGTTAGCACCCCCCACTTTTCTTATAGCATCCTTTCTAATTGGTGCAAAATGGTACTTTGTGGTTTTGATTTGCATTTCCCTGACAGCTAATGATATTGAGTATATTTTCATGTGCTTTCTGGCCATTTGTATATTTTCTTTGCAGAGATGTCTGTTCAAGTCTTTTCCCCATTTTTTAACTGCTTTGTTTGTCTTTTTGACTTTAAGTTGAAGGATTTCTTTATATATTCTGGATATTAAACCTTTACCAGATATGCGGTTTCTAAATATTTTCTCCTATTATGTAGCCTATCATTTTACTTTCATGATAAAGTCCTGTGAGGTTCAAAAGTTTTTAATTTTGATAAGGTCCCATTATCTGTTTTTTTTTTTTTTTTTTTTTTTTTTGTTCATGTTTTGGGTATAAAGTCAAAGAAACCACTGTCTACTACAAGGTCCTGAAGATGTTTCCCTGTTTTCTTCTAGGAGTTTGATACTTCTAGCACTTATATTTAGGTTGTTGATTCATTTTGAGTTGATTTTTGTATATGGTGTGAGGTAGGGGTCCTCCTCCTTTTTTTGGCAAATGGAGATTCACCATTTGTTGAAGGAACTATTCTTTCCCAGTTAAGTGGTGTTTTCCTCTTTGTCAAAAATCACTTGGCCATAAATGTGAGGGTTGATTTCTGAGCTCTCAGTTTGATTCCACTGGTCTATATGTCTGTCCCTGTGCCAGGACCATGCTGTTTTGATTACTGTGGCTTTGTAGTAAGTTTTAAGATCAAGAAGTGTGAGTCTTTCAACTTCATTCTTCTTTTTCAAGATGACTTTATCTATTTGGGGCCCCTTACTCTTTGATATAAGTTTGATGATTGCCTTTTCCAATTCTGCAAAGAAGATTGTTGGAATTTTGATTGGAATTGCATTGAGTCTAAAAATTGTTTTTGGTATGATTGACATCTTAATGATATTTAGTCTTCCAATCTATGAACACAGAATGTCCTTCCATTTATTTAGGTCTTCTTTGATTACTTTAAGCAATGTTTTATAGTTATTTAGTTATTTGTGTAGCAGTACTTTACATCCTTGTTTAGATTTATTGCTAGATACTTGATGATTTTGGTTGCTTTGGTGGATAGAATTTTTTTCTTGATTTCTTCTTCCAATTGGTCATTGCTTGTGTATAGAAACACTATGATTTTTGTGTGCTGATCTTGTTCACAGCCACTTTGCTGCATTCATTTTACTAGCTTTAGGAGCTTTTTTGTTGATTTTTTTTGTTCTAATTTTTTGCATAAGATCATATTATCGACAAATAGGGAAAGTTTTACTTCTTCCTTTCCAATTTGGATGCTTTTTATTTCTTTTTCTTGCCTAATTGCTCTGGCAAGAACTTCCAGTACAATGTTGAATAACAGTAGTGATGGTGGGCATTCTTGTCTTGTTCCTGAATCTTAGAGGGAAAACTTTTAGTCTTTCACCATTAAGTAGGATGTTAGCTATGGGCTTTTCATATATACACTTCATCATTTTGAGGAAGTTTCCTTCTATTCCTAGTGCTTTTATCAGTAAGGATGCCAGATTTGATCAAATGCCTTTTCTGAATCAGTTGATGTAATCATGTGGTTATTTGCCTTCATTTAGTTAATGTGGTATATTACATTAATTGACTTCTGTATGTTGAGCCAACTTTGCATACCAGAGATAAACCCCAATTGATTATGGTATGATTATGGTATATGATTCTTTCAATATGCTGTGGGATTCAGTTTGCTAGTATTTTATTGAGGATTTTTGCCCCTGTATTCATGCAAGATATTGCTCTATAGTTTTCTTTTCTTATGGTGTATTTATCTGGCTTTGATATGAATTGCCCTCTTTGTCCCTTGTGACTGTTTTTAACTTAAATCTATTTTGTCTGATATTAGTATAGCTGCACCTGTTCTCTTTTGGTTACTGCTTGGATGTTATATTTTTCCTATCCTTTCAATTTCAATCTACTTGTATCTTTGAATTTAAAGTGAGTCTCTTGCAAATGGCATATAGCTGGGTCATACTTTTTATCCATCTTTCCAAATCTCTGCCTTTTGACGGAAGTGTTTAAACCATTTACATTTAAAGTCACTGTGATAATACAGGTCTTTCTTCTGCCATTTTGCTATTTAGCCTTTTTTTTGGTCCCTCAGTTCTTTTACTAATGTTTCCTTTTATATTTATTTGATTTTTAAAGTTGTACCATATTAAGTGACTTCTCATTTCTATCTGGATGTATTTTTCATCTGTTTTCCTTGTGATTGCCAAGAGGTTAAAATTTAACATCCTAAATGTAAGACAATCATATTTGGATTAATATGAACTGTACTTCCATAGCATGTACATATACTTTTCCTGTAGCTCTCTGTTCCCCTACCTTTTTTTGTACTTGTTAACACTTATGTCTTTGTACATTGTATGTCCAATACCATAGATTAAGCAATGTGTTTTATGCATTTGCATTTTAGCACCTGGAGGAAGTAAGAATTGGAATTACATGCCAAAAATTACAGTACATAATAATGCTGGCATTTGTAATCATCCAAATGATTACCTTTCCCACAGATTTTTCTTTCTTTATTCCACTCTGAACCACTGTCTAGTGTCATTTCCTTTCAGTTTGAAGAACTCCTTTAAGCTTGGCTTATAGGGCAGGTCTAGTGGTGATGAATTTCCTCAACTTTTGTTTATCTGAGAATGTTTTAACATCTCCCCAGTTTTTGAAAGTAAGTCCCTCCAGTTATAAAATTCTTGTCTGGCAGTTGTTTTCTTTCAGTACTTTAAGTATTTAAACTCATTGCCTTCTTACCTTCATAGTTTCTGAAAAGAAATTAGGACTCAATCTAACTGGGACTCCCTTGTATGCAACACATTGCTTTTCTCTTGCAGCTTTCAGAATTCTCTCCCTGTACTTTGTATTTGATAGTGTGATCAATATAAGACAGGGTGTATTTTTCATCATGTTTATCTTGTTTGGTGTTCTCTGGGCTTCTTGGATGTGCGTATTCATGTCTTTTGCTAAGTTGGGAATGTTCTCTGCCATTATTTCTTTGAATATTACTTCTGCCCCTTTCTCTCCTTCTCCTCTTTCTGAAATTCCCACAATGTGTATATTGGTGCACTTGATGATCTCCCAAAGGTGTCTTAGGCTATTTTCACTTTTACTAATACTTTTCTCTTTCTGCACCTCAGCCAGACTCATCTGAAGTGTCTTGTCTTTGAGTTCACTGATTCTTCTGCCTGCTCCAATCTGCTCTTGAAACCCTCCTGGGCATTTTTATTTCAATTATTGTAGTCTTCAACTCCAGTAGTTCTGTTTTGTTCTTTTTTAAAATTTCCATCTCTTTACTAATTTCTATCTTATAATGCTCATTCATTGTTTTCCTGATATCCTTTAGTTCTTTCTCTGTATTTTCCTTCCTCCTTGAACTTTGTTTGGTATGTCCAAATTTCAGTCTTTTTCATTGGTATTTTTGTATTTCTATCCTCTTCCTTTGGATGAACCATCATTTCCTGTTTCCTTTTTTGTCTTGTACTTTTTTTGTTGTACCGTGAACATTTTAATATTTAAAAATGGTAACTCTGGGATTCATTCCATGAGATGACTTGCATTGTATTTTGTAGCCAGCTGGTGATATGACAGTCATTTTCTTGAGCTTCAGTCCTCTTGTCAGGAAGGTCTACGCAAGGCAAATGCAGTTTGCAGGGTTTTCCCTGTCTTTCTGGGTCTCTGTCTTGTCCTGGGCTTTTGCTTGTGCTGCAGTTCTCCTGTTTACATGAGTTTAGTTGTTCTTCTCTTTCCCAGGATGCAGACCTTCTTCCCTCAGGTGTTTGAAGCTGGCAGGCCTTTGCCACTGACTGTTTGCATCTATAATTTCTTATCCTTCCAGCTGGTGCAGCAAATGCAGCCCTTCAACTAAATGTTCCCTGCAGTCCTGAGGAAGTGCACTGTCTTTAAGCCTCCACTGCCACTGCCACTGTACTGGGAGGATTGAAACAATGGCTGTCCTGAGAGCCAGGACTCAGTGAGCCAAATTCAGTAATCCATGGCTATAACTACCCATGGTCTTGGGGAAGAGGTTTTTAACATCCCTTTCTGTCACCAGTGAGATAGCCAGGCCTTGGACCCTGTGGCAGCCTGCCATGAGAGTGGGGGATGCATGCCAGGAGCCATGGTGCAGAGACAGCAGTTTACTGCTCATTATCATAATTTATCTGCTTCTTCCTCCTGCTCTTCCCTGGATGCTGTACAGTGTTCTTATGACCTCCAGAGTTTCAACATAATTGTTTCAGACAGTTCCAGCCTGTTTAATAGTTGTTTGGTGGAAGGACTGATCCTGGAGCTCCCTACTCTGTCATCTTCCCACAATTACTCAATAATGTCATTTTGGGCATTTCTCCTCCATTATTAGATCCAATCTGGAATCATGTGTTGCACTGAGTTGTAATTGTCTCCTTAGTCTTACTCTCTTTTCTTTGAGAAATATGTATATATATTAATATATAATATATATATTAAATACATTTCAACCACTCCCAAGCATACATTCAGTGGGATTATTCACTCTTACAATGTTGTGCTACCCTCACCACAATCAGTTACTAGAACTTTCACTTCACCTTAAGCAGAAATCTTGTGCTCATTATGCATTAACTCCTCATTCCACTTCCCCCACTCCCCCACCTACCCCCTGTCCCTGATAACCTATACTCTATTTTCTGTTCCTATGAACTTGCATATTCTAGCTATTTAATGTAAGTGGAATCATACAATATCTGCCTTTTTGTGTCTGACTTATTTCACACAGAATAATATCTTCAAATTTCATCCATGTAATAGCATGTATCAGAACCTCATTCGTTTTTACATTGCCTATATTTTAATTGGGTGAATTGTCTTTGAGTTGTAAGAGTTCTTTATATACTCTGCATAGTAAAACATTATCAGCTATATAGTTTCCAAATATATTTTCTCATTCTGTTGGTTGTCTTTTAACTTTCTTGATATTTTCCTTTGATGCACAAAAGTTTTAAATTTTGGTGATTTCCAATTTATCTATTTTTCTTTTGACATTCATGCTTTGGGTATTAAAATCTAAGAATTCATTGCCTAACAGAAGAGCCCAAAGATATTTCTCTCTGTTTTCTCCTAAGAGTTTCATGGTTTAGCTGTTATACTTAAGTCTTTGATTCATTTTGAATTAAATTTTTTAAACATTGTGAAGTAGGGGCCCACTTTCATTCTTTTGCATGTGGATACCCAGTTTTTCCAGCATCATTTTTTGAAGAGACTATTTTTTTCCCATTGAGTGGACTTGTCACCCTGGTCAAAAATCAGTTAGCCATAGATGCATGAGTTTATTTCTGTGCTCTTATTTCTATTCCATTGGTGTACATGTCTATCCTTGTACCATTACCACACTGTTTTGATTACTGTAGCTTTGTAATAAGTTTTAAAATTGGGAAGTGTGAGTTTTGCAACTATGTTTCCTTATTCAAGATTTTTTGCCAATTCAGGGTCCCTTATCTTTCCATATGAATTTGATGATTAGCTTATATATTCCTGCAAAGAAGGCTGTTGGCCCAACACTTTAATTTTGAGACTCAGGTTATATAACAAGAATGTTTAAACTGTTAGAAAATATAAGAAAGTTGAAATATTAACTAGAAACAAGATGCCAGAAATATTATAAGGTAGATTTTGAAAGACCCCATAAATTTTCTGAAATGAATAACATAGTTACTTGAATTAAAAAAAAAAACAAAAACCTGACAACAGTAAGTTAGATAATTATGTGAAAAGCAACCATGAAGATAGATATGAGGATAATATCCAAAATTCAGCACCAAACCAAGGGACAAAGTTAAGGTAAATATGAAGAAGAATGAGCACTTGCTCTGAAGAGCTATATAGATCTCCAATGAGAAAGAAGAAGGAAGAGTAGTCAAAGAAATATTACCTGGGGACAATCACATGAATGTAGAACTTCATGATTTACAGTGAATCTTAAGCAATACAAATGAAAATAAATTCATAACAAGATATATCATGAAAAGGGGGGAAAGATGTGATGTCAAAAGCAGCCAAAGACAAAAGATGCATTCCTTAAAAAGAAAGTACTCAGACTCCAATAGGATTTTCAACAGCAACAACATAGGCCAGAGAGAATAGAAAATCAACATGCTGGGAAATAGTAAATGTCAATGGTTTGTATATCCATCTAAGACAAACCATCAGGCAACTGTTAAGGTAAAATAGAGACATTTTTAGATATGGAAAAAGAGAGTATTTCCTACCAACAAATCCTCACTGAAGGAACTTCTAAAAGCCAAATTTCAAGATCAAGGAAAATGATGCCAGAAGGAAGATCAGAGGTGCAATAAGAAACTGAGAGGAAAGAAAATGTCAAACATGTTTGTAAATACAAATATATATCATAAAACATGGCATATTGTGTGCAGAAAAAGGTGGAGCTGGGACATGAGAAGAATACACCATACTATTTCATCACTTGTAAGGCTGAGACAAGCCATGGCTGTGTGAATGAGTTGGGGTGGGGTGGGGGGGCAGATAGAAGCAAGGAGAGAAGCGATGAAGTACATTTTAAAAGGAGATTTTTTCCTATAGATCAAGAACACTTTTTTTTTAAAGAGACTATTCATTAATCAGAGAGTGACTAATGAAGTAGTGGCAGAAGAGAATGATTCCATAAAGTAAGATAAAGGGGCAGCTATTGAGAAAGAATAAGGTTGGTTTCTGTTTAGACAGAACTGGATAAAAAATATTAATTGTGTAAACAGTAATAATATTGCCTTATTTGAGGAGAAAAATAAGATAAATCCTAAATACAGCCAAAATAATAATTTAGACTATGGCAAGGATTACTGGTTGGAATGTCCTTGTAAGGCTTTCTTGAATATGACTGTTAAAAGTCACAAGTAACCTAAGTAATGTTAATACAGTCTAAAACTTGCAAGCCATTATGAGAAAAATTTAAAAAGAATATTGAGTTACAATGACATGGCAAAGAGAAAAAGAGAAATAGAATTTCATGTATGATGTACATGACAGTAGTAATATAAGCCTTATTTTATTTCTACCATAAGGTATACAGTCAGTCCCAGAAATCTACCCAGCAAGAATAGTTGACTGAGGAAGAGAAAACTCAGGCCTGGTTTAAAGATGGTTCTGCACGGTAGGCTGGCACCACACAAAGTGGGCTTCTGTAATACCATAGCCCCTTTCTGGGTCATCTCTGATGGACGGTGGTGAAGGGAAATCCTCCTAATGGGCAGAACTTCAAGCATGCACCTGGTTGTTCATTTTGCTTGAAAAGAGAAATGGCCAGAGGTGCATCCTTGTATTGCTTCATGGGTTATGGTTAATGGTTTGGCTGGATGGTCAGGGACTTGTAAGGAACATGCCATTGGGAAAATTGGTGACAAGAAGATCAGGGGGAGAGACAAGTGAATAGACCATTCTGAATGGGAAAAATAAATATGAGGATATTTGTGTCCCATGTGATTGCTCACCAGAGGAGGATTTTAATAATCAGTAGGATAGGATAACTAGTGTGGATACCAGTCAGCCTCTTTCCCAACCACTCCTGTCATTGTCCAGTGAACTCATGAACAAAATGGCTATGGTGGTAGGGATGGAGGTTAAGAATGGGCTCATTAATGTGGACTTCCACTTACCAAGGCTGACCTGACTTCAGCTCAGTGTCCAAATTGCCAGCAGCAGAGACTGACATTGAGTCCCCAATATGTCACCATTCCCCAGGGTGATCACCCAGCTACCTGTTTGCAGGTTTATTACATTGGATAGTTCCCATCACGCAGGGGCAGGGTTTGTTTTCGTTGGAGAAGACATTTACTCTGGACACAGATTTGCCTTCCATGAATGTAATTCTTGTGCCAAAACTACCAACTGTAGACTTACAGAACACCGTATCCACCATCATGGTATTTCCACACAGCATTGCTACTGATCAAGGAGCTTACTGCAAAGCGGATGAATGGTGGGAATGGGTACTTTCTCATGTTATTCCCTATTCTTACCATCTTCTCTATCATCCTGAAGCAGCATATTGAAAGAATGATGTTATATTCCTTTAAAGACTGATTCTGTCATTAAGTGGGTGGTTATACCTTGCAGGGCTGGAGCACTGTTTTTCCAGGAGGTTGTATATGCTCTAAATCAATGTCCAATATGTGGTGCTGTTCTCTGATAGCCAGATTCATGGATCTAGGAATTAAGGGATGGAAATTGGAGTGGCATCACTAAATATTACCCCTAATGATTCACCGAGACTTTCTGCATTCTTTCCTCCATGATCTGCTGGTTTCAAGGTCTTTGGTCCAAAGTGGGGAGTGCTTCCATCAGGACACACAACAGTGATTCCATTGAACTGGGTGTTAAGACTGTCAGCTGGCCAGTTTGGGCTCCTCATGCTTCTAAATCAACAGGCAAAGAAGGGAGTTACTGTACTGGTTGGGTGGTTCATTATCACCAAGAGAAAACTGGAGTGCTACTACACAGTGGAGGTAAAGGAGAGTATGCCTGGAATATAGGGGATGTCTTAGGGTGTCTCAAAGTACTGCCATGCCCTGTGATTAAAGTCAGTGGGAAACTATAACAACCCATTTCAGGCAGGGCTACTAATGGCCAAGACCCTTCAGAAATAAAGGTTTGGGTCATGGGATATTAAGGACAAGAGTGAAATATGGACTAAGAACTTTGGCAACACATTTATCAGGTTTTCCAGTTTGAGACCTGCCCTACAGAGTTGTAATTTCCAGCCAAGGCCACCAGGCCAAGATCCCCAACCAGCTGAAGTGCTTGCTGAAGGTAAAGGGAATGTAGAATGGGTAATGGAAGAAGGCAGTTATAAATATAGCTGTGACCATGCAACAAGTTGCAAAAATGGGAGCTATAATTTTTATGAGTATTTATTCCTTATTTTGTTATGAATGTGTTTGTGTGTCTATATATATGTATATATATTTCAAATATTTTGTTTTCTTCCTTTTGCTATCCCTCATCATATAACGTAAGTTGTAATAACTTCACATCATAATATTTAAGTTAAGGGATATTAAGGACAAGAGTGAATATCATCCAAGGACTTGCATCCTTTTCAGGGGAAAGGGTTAGTGCATTTTCAGTGGTACACAGCATGGTTGTATCATACTAGGCAAAAGAATGACTATGTTATTTTCTTTATTTGGAGACTAAATATGGTTTAAGGAAATATGTATGGGTGCAAAGTTGACAAGTGGTGGACTTCGATGGTTAATTTCATGTGTAAACTTGGCTAAGTTATGGTGTCCAGTTGTTTGGTTAAACACCGTCCTACTTGTTAATATCAGGGTATTTCAAGGTGGAATTTGTATCTATAATCAGTTGATCGCGTCTATGATCAACAAAGGAGATTTCCTTAAGCAATATGGGGAGTCTCCTCAACCAATCAATTGAAGGTCTTAAAAGTCAGTAATGAGGAATTAGGAGATCAGAAGAGAAATTCTGACTAAATTTCACCACTGGTTTTTGCTAAAATTTCCAGCCAGCCAGCTTCCCTTGGCAAATATGGACTAAGAACTTTGGCAACACATTTATCAGGTTTTCGTTTGAGACCTGCCCTACAGAGTTGGAATTTCCAGCCCTCATGGTTATGTGAGCCACCTTCTTATAATAAATCATCTGCACACACACACACATAAATAAATACTGTTGGTTCTCTTTCTCTGGAGAACCCCGACTAAACAGGAACTATATTTAACTCTAATCTGAGAGAAATTGGTCAAGGACTTACTGATCCTGCCTGTCTTTCCTTTAGCTTTCCCTAACTTTCTCAGTTTGTCTGATTAATATTTTGCTAGTGTTAAGGTCTAAAGTTCGCTCCCATCTTTCTTCAGGAATGTATAATTTTGGTGTCAATTTCAGATTTGAAACTTTATTTCCAATGACTGCAGGCGCATTTGAAAGTGAAAGTAGGGCAGGGCTGCTTCAAAATAGTACTAATGCTAGGAAATCAGCTACTTTTTCTTCTGACCAGTATAGTCTATATTTACATCACACAATGAAAATACAGTGCTAGCAGCAATTGGATTTTTTTTTGTGTGTGTGAGCTGTTTATAATGTAACGGTGAATAAAGTTGAATTTCCTCTGCTTATAAACTGTAAAGAGCTCATTTCCCTTCTCTCTTCTAGAATGTTTCTTTGGAGAAGAGTAGGTCAGAGTCTTTTCTCTAGTTTTGAATGTAAATAAAACTCTCTATCTGGCTCTCCACTGTCAGATTTATAACTCAGGGATTTCTGGGCTCTATCTCTTTTGAAATGTAAACACCCATGAAGATAGAGCTCTAGGCTTTCTGACTCCTTGAGAAAAGTTTTATTATTCTTTATGTTGAGGATAATTAAACAAATGTCTACCTCAATTCCCAAGAGAACACAGGATGGACTATATGAAGGGACATACAGTCAAGTTCAGGATATAACTGCAAATTGTGCTGTCAAATCCTCTTAAGGGAAAACAGGATACTATTAATTCTAAAAAAGTATGTGACATATGGGCTGAAAACAGTGCAGTAAAAAAGTAACATATTTGCTTGGATGTATAGTCACTTGCAGACTACCTATATATGTGAACTTTGTTCTGCTTAATCAATAATAATATATTTTTCTTTCTTTTCTATGTTGCTAGGGAGAATACACACTTTTAAAGAACTGAATTTTTTGCCTACCCTCCAACCCCTATCTATAGATGAATTTGGACATATTGGTTAAGAATAGTTTGATACATAGCATATATGTAAAATGATTATATTTATGGAAAACTTGCAAATCAATAATGCTTGGCTAAAAGCCTAGAACAATGTATACTCCAAAATTAATTGTGTGTTTCTAATTGAAGGGATTGGAAATTATGTTTTTATTTTTATATTTTACTATCAATTGTGGATTTTTTTTAACAACTGTGAATTATTTTTATGATCAAAGAAAACTACATCAACAACCATGAAGGGGTTCCTATTTTGAAAAAGAATATCATTCATTTCAAGAAACTTTTCTGCTATGTACCAGATATTTCTATTTAATTGGTCATTTATTTGTTAGACAAGTATTTAATAAGCAATGAGTTCATACAAAGTCTGTCATATATTACTTATTGTTCTGGTTTGCTAAAGCTGCCATTATGAAAAGTACTAGAAATGGGTTGGCTTTTATAAAGGGGATTTATTAGGTTACAAATTTACAGTTCCAAGGCCATAAAAGTGTCCAAACTATGGCATCAACATGTGGATACCTTCACTGAAGAAAGGCCAGTGGCGTGCGGAACACCTTTGTTAGCTGGGAAGGCTCGTGGCTGGTGTCCGCTGGTCCTTTCCTCCCAGGTTGTGTTTCAAAATGGCTTTCTCCAAAATATTTCTGGACTTCTGTCTTTCTTACCTTCTCTCAACTCTCTGCTTGGTTCCTGTGAGGCGTTTCTCTCTAAGGGTCTGGGAGTCCTCTTTTAGCTTCTCCAGGGCAAACTTTGGGCTTCATTTCTTAGCTCCTGCATCTTCAAACGTCCTTCTGTCTGCATCTCCCAGAGTCTCTAAGCATCAGCATCTGTATCAACTCTTACCTTCTCCCAGGGCAAACTCTGGATTACATATCTTAGCTTCTCTCCAAAATGTCTCTCTCAGCTTCTGTGAGCTCCTTGTTTCGATGAGCTCTCTTGAAGGATCCCAGTTATCTAATTAAGACCCACCTGGAATGTGCAGGGTCACATTCCCATGGAAATAATTTAATCAACGGTCTCAATCACAGTTGGGTGAGTCACATCTCCATGGAAACACTCAATCAAAAAGATCCACCCTAATCAAAAGACTAACAAGTCTGCCCCCACAAGATTGCCTTAAAGAACATGGCTTTTGTGGGGGACAAAATAGATTCAAACAAGTACACTCATCAACTAGGCCCAATTGAGTTATTTGTATTACTTAGGTCAGATGTGAAAGGCTGGATTGAGTGACTTTCATGGCTTCCTTGGTTTGGACAACAACAGAAAACAAAATGCTCTGAACTGTTCGCTCATCTATGTCTTAGCCATCTAATTGAATTTGGTCTCTTTGGTGGAAAATCTAGACAATTTAAAGACTGAACTGAAATTAAGATTTTTACCCAAACTGTAAGGAATATAGGCTCAGATCCTAAAATGGCCAGAGTGTCCATAGAGTTTGGGGCTATATTCAATACTAATATGAGATAAATTGGTCAAGGACCCACAGATTCTGTTTTTCCTCCTCTTGCTTCCTTAACATTCTCAGTCTATCTGATGAATATTTTACAAATGGTAAGTTCTAAAGTTTATTTCTATCTTTTTCATGAACTTAAATTCTTGTATCAATTTCAGGACAAAATTTGAAATTTATTTCTTGTTATGAAAGTAAGACTGAAAGTGAAAGTAAGGCAGGACAACTTTGATATATAACTAATGCTAAGAAATCACATGTTTCTTCTTCTGACCAATGAAATCCATTGCTTATATCAGGGAATCCAATTAGTCCCAGGAACAGTGGAATCTTTTGTGAACTCTTTATACAAAAGAGCTGCATTTCTAGCCAACCCTTCAAACCCCCTTCAGATAAATTAAAGTTATTGTCTGTAGATACATTTTGGAAATGTTTGTTAAGAACAATTTATGGTATGCACAGTATGGTTCCATTTCTGAAAAATACTTATAAATTAGGTTTATATAAAACCTTCAAAGAATGTATAATTCAAAATTCACAGTATTTCTAGTTCATTGAAGGGATTAAAGATTATTTTAAACAAAGTTTCTGTGTAATATGACTAATTTTAATGATTGTGAATGACTTTTATAATCATAGAAATACACTTGTATAACAATAACATATTTTACATTTTTAAAAAGAAAATCATTTATTCCAAGAAACATTTTCTGAGTTATTTCTATTTATTGGGTATTGCAATTCAATTGTTTGTTTATTTGTTAGACAAGTATTTAATAAGAAATGACCATATTCAAAACTGCCATATATTAGGTCCACTGTGCACATTTGTGTTACTGATTGCAGGATAGACCAGATAGGAAAGACTGCTTGAAATAAGTGATTGTACTGGACCCCTGGATTGAACAATAACCAGGAGCTTTTGCTATAGTTGTAGGGGCCAAAAAGGTGTTTTAATCTACTGAGCAAATAAAAGAGAAAATGCTTCATGACAATAGCATATTGGAACTGGGGCAAGTTATTATTTATCCAACCAGCAATCTCCTTTAAACATTTCAGAATAATCAGTGTGATGTATGTGTTTACAAGTCGATTCCAATTTACACCCATGGTGTGGTTAATAAGCAAACGAATTGCCCTAATCTGGAAACATCATTTTAAGAGTTGATGAGTTAGCACAGTAAGCATTCTATTTTGAATTAACATAAAGCATTTGCCAATTGTAAAGGTTGGTGGAAATAACGAAGTCGGTGGTGTTAAAAGCACCATGGCTTATCTTATGAACAAGGCATAAGATATGGCAAGCCCAGTAGCTCATGCCAGCTGTACAGGGTTCCAGGTCCAGAACCGCTGCCCCTCTTCTCTCCCCTCCAGAGAGGATCCTGCCACCTAAACTGACTTTAAGGTTAGCAATCCTGCCACAGAACCTCACTGCATCCACCTTGAAGTAAGCCTTTGCTTCACAGAGAGGGACCTCCCCAAGTTGCAGACAGGTTGTTAAATGTACCTACCTCCTTGTTTAAGAAATGTGGCAGAATTTAATATAAAGCTGTTTTTCGTTGTGTTAAATGTGTGGGGTTGGGGGTTTAGGCCACCTGATTGCTAACCACCAGGGGATACTAATGTTTTCAAAAGAAACCAACATCTGCAAAGGGCCTCTTTGTTTCATCAACAAAAGTGGAGGTCAAAGGACAAAAGTGAAGCAGTAGAAAGCCCCTGTGGGTGTCAGCAATAGTGTGAAAGTCCAAAGCATTTCAAGAGCCTCAGAGAGCCTAGTCCATGCAATCAGGGCTTAACCCAGTGGAGTTCTAGGTCAGCTTCCCTATCCCTGGGTGTGGCATTGACTTGAAGAAGTCAGGGTCATAGTGCTACAAAGGAAAGGGGTATAGAGCAAGTCGCCTGAACAGAAACTCTGAAACAAGGATGGAGGCTGGCGCCAAATCATAGAACCTCAGGCAAACAATGGAAAAGTGGTGCTCAGGTCAGGATCAGGATCACCTCCCCATGTTGGTGTTGACAGGGATAGCTGAGGTGGGGATAGGTCCTGAAAACCTGGTCCTGGCTATGGACCTAGCCTATGTGAATACGGGGAGAGATTCAGTTAAGGCAGGAGGTGAGTAAGAGCAATGTGAACTAACTAACAAGGCTTTCTGAAACTCTTAGAACTTCACACAATCAGTGCAACCATCTTTTCCAATCAACTCTCTGCTGCTCTAGCGTTACCTTTGCCTCTTACGAAACTGGTCATTTGTTTTTAGAAACTGAAAAGCAAGCTGAATTGTGACGGGTGGGAGGAGGAGATCCAAAATTGAAAGTACATGCACTTTTAGCACAGTTGACTGTTGAGGGTTTCACTGTTTTTAACCAAGGCGGAAGAATGGAGTGCGTGCGGTGAGATGGGAACTTCTGTGTTTAACACACACCCAGCTTGGGAAACACAGGGTTGACCTTGCCCAAATCAGATTAGCACCAGAAGTATTTGATGAAATTTTTGCAGTTGGCTTTGGTTTCTTCAGCCTGACAATAAAGCTAGAGAACCAGGCAGGAGTGTAAACAAACTAACTGTAGGTTGAGAATTTTCAACAGCCTGTTTGGAAGTACTTTTGTCAGGGAAGTGATTTGTTTTTTTGTTTGATATATTTTTAAAAACTTTTAAATTTGCTTATTACCCTTCTTTTCTCTTCCAACCTTTTTTTTTATTATTATGTCATTATTGACATAGTGCTTTTCTCATTAACAATAAAAACGTGTGTGTATCCTCTAATATTGTATTCCAGAGATAATCACTATTATTTCATTACATATTCTTCTAATTTTTTTCTATAGCTATTGTGGGGTAAATATGGATTTTCAGGGGTCTGGGTATTATATATATTTTGGGGTCCACTTTAAGTAAAATAATACCAAAGTATAATTTCAAAAGTGAATATTTATTTTAAATGAGGAATGAAATAATAACCAACAACAAATTTTTAAAAGTGGACAACTACAAATGTTTTCTGTCTTCTGTCAGTTTTTTTTTTTTTTTTTTTTTTTGGTTCTTTTAGAGTTCTTCTTTTCTGTCATATTTGAATTCAATATATGCAATAATTCTGGTATATGAATTTGAGGCATGTACATAGCAATTTAAATGCATTTTAAAATTGCATTCAATTTTAATGAGCTACAGAACTACAATTATGTAATCAAATTACTCTTTTACTATTTCTATTACCTTGTGGATGAATACAGGCAGTAGGTGTGTTACTGGAATGCTTATGGGATTTGGTTCATAAACTGTTTCTCTCTGCCCAGATTTTTCTGAGTGGGCTGAAAAGATAATAAAGCATATTAATTCCATTTTCACCATTATGTTTCAGTGAAATTGGCTCTTTAATAATATCAGTTTTAAAAAGTAAGTACCTACAGATTGATGTTAGAGATTTATTTTTTATAACATTATAAAAAAAGATGACTAATATGACAGTTGTATCAAGATAACTGTTACGTAGAACAAACTATCAGAAAATAAATTTCATATTGAAAATTTTAAATCCCCCCCTTGTGGAGCCAGTTGCTACAATGGTACACCATGGGAACACAGATTCAGGGCACAACAGAAACTTTCAGCAAATGATCCCTTTATTACTTGCACAGTGTAAAGAACCCAGAAAGGGCAATTAATCTCTCATCACTTATACAGCACAAAGAGTCCAGAAGAGCAGGAGAAGAAGTGCCATCACGGTCAGTCTTTGGGTGGGGTTGATAGATGGCAGTTTTGCATGCTCTACTTCGTGTTAGAGAAGAGAGACAAATCTGTGCTGTTTGAGATTGGTTTTTATCCACCTCGGCAGGGGGAAGGCCCTGCTACTGAGAATTCCTGTTCTGATAAGCATTTGAGGCTGCTTATTCCAGGTTTCCAGGTTTAAGGTATGGCTGGGCCTTTTCATTAGACTTAACATCTCCCCGAAGTTGTGGAATAGCATACAATAGAAAAAGAGGTGGGGGTAGCAGAAGGTCAGATGGTAGCTCCACAGTGTGTTTTTATGACTTCCCCAGAGGAGGAGGTAGGAGTATGTGAGGTCTGGGTGATGGCTTCTTAACAGGTGTCTGTGATTTCCCTAAAACCCCCTCTTTTGATAAGTGATGTAATTACAACAAACACATTATTATTGGAAAGTGAATCTTTTAATATATGTTTATATATTCTTCCCTTCCCAATTTTAAAAGTTAAAATGTCCTCTTCTTTAATGAAATCATGGTGAAATTAGATGGTCAGATTTTAAAATTGGTATTATTAGAGTTGAGCAATGCTATGATTTTCCTGCAACACTTGGGGAAGTGTTCTGGTTTGCTAATGCTGCTGAAAGCAAAATGCCAGAAATGGATTGGCTTTTATAAAGGGGAGTTATTAAGTGACAAGCTTACAGTTCTACAGCCTTAAAGTGTCCAAACCAAGGAGAAAGGCTATTGGCATCTGGAAAACCTAAGTTAGCTGGGAAGGTATGTGGCTGGTGTCTGCTTGCTCTCAGGTTACGTTTCAAAATAGCATTCTCCAAAATGTCAGTGTCAGCTTTCAACAGCCGTCTTCAAAATGTCTCTCTAAGATTCAGGGGCAAGCTCCTTCTGTCTGAGCACTTATAGGTCTCCAGTGATTTAATTAAGACCCACACTAAATGGGTGGGGCCACACCTCCATGGAAATTATCTTAATCAAAGGTATTTAATAATATCACACTAAATGGGTGGGTCACATCTCCATAGAAACAACCTAATCCAAAGATTCCAACCTAATCAACACTAATACATCTGCCCCCACAAGACTGCATTAAAGAATATGGTGTTTTGGGGGACATAATACATCTAAATCAGCACAGGAAATGTATGCATAATCCACCAGCACAGGAAGTGTACACATAATCCAAATGTGAGCCTCACTGCTATTGCATAATTGAAGATAAAAAAAAGCAAAGCTATCACTCTTGCTAAATCTATATCTTTAAGAGGGAAAATATAAAATAAAATTAAGAAGTGATGGGTATAAAAGAATGTTACAAGTAAAGTGCTTAGATCTTACAAGAGCAGCAATTAATTACACTTGGAAGGATTGTACATGCCTTCACAGCTTAATTACCCTATCAGATGGATCTTGAAGCATTACTCTTGGTATCATCAGGGGGAGATGAGGAAATATATTTTATAGCAAAGGAAATGAATGAGCAAATAGGCGATTGAAGGAACTCAGTACTAGGAATCAACCAGTGTCCTCTGTAGCCAGTAAAATGGGTTGATTGAGGGTGAGATTGAAAGAACAATTAGAACTTGGTAATGGACTTTTTTCCACAGGCATGTAGAGTCTTTGTAGGTTATTAGGTCTGCTCAGAGCTGTGCATGAGCTCCATTGCTCTGCTGACAGAAGAAGAGAGAGAATAGAATGGGTATATGGGAGATACACATCATTTAAGTGGTTCTTGCTAAATCTCAGAAGGGGTCATTCAGGGATTCAGGTAACTTCCATGTATTGTGTACCCACTAGGGCATTGTGCTTACCTCTAAGGTCAAAGCTTGACGACTGCCACATCTGTGATCCAGACAGAAGGAATGGAAAAGAGGGGCTGGTGAAGTACAGGCTCAGAGTTCTCTGGGCCAGACCAGTGAGTGACACACATATATTTTTGTTACATTATGTGCAAACTCATATGACCACACTTATCTGCAAGAGCAGATAGAAAAATATAACCTCATCCTGGGTGGCCCTTAGCTCATTGTATTTGTTTTCCAGCTGCAAAAATAAATACCATACAATGGACTCTGCTGTATGGTGTACAGATGGTGCTCACTCTAAAGCCTCTTCAGATCCCATTTATAAAGGGGAAATGATATTCCTTGCTTAATGTTTCTTTTATTTCCTTTTTAAATTATTTACCATTTCTTGGGTATCAGAGAGTTCACATAATCAAAGTTCACAGACTTTGGTAATTGGGAAGGAGGTGCTGCCTATTACAGCTACCCCAGGGGAGAAAGCAGGATCTAACACAAACCCCAAAGGTCTCATGCCTTTGTGTTTTTCCTCTTTAATAGAGGTTTCTTCAGTGCCCTGGGTTCCTTTAAGCCTCTTGGATGTAGACATTCATCACCAGGAGTGTTTACTTTCTCACTCTCCTCCACTACCTTTTCAGAATATTGGAGCCTAATAAAAAGAGTATAGTATAACATTTAATCTACATGATACTGCTCCCTCAAGTTCCTACAGTGGAAAGTAATTTGGCTGTCTGTTACCCAGACTGCATCCCCCTTTTGTCTCGGGCTTATATTTCCTAGGATATGAGGAAAACAGAAACTGCACTTGAGACCTGACAGGGACCCACCTGGTCAGGCACCAACTCTCTCAAGACGATGTTGTTCCCACCCTAACAAGAACAGCAGATCTGATAATCTACCAAATCACAATTTTGTTTTCATCCTCAGTGTGCTGAGGTCACAAGACATGCAGGTAAACAAGATTCCAAAGGACGATAGTCCCCTTTGAGGAGATGTGCCACCCAAACATTTAACTTGTGACAGAGCAAGGAGGTAAGAAGAAATCAACTAAAAATATAATGAATTCTTTAATGGCTGTATAGGGGCTAGTGTGAAAAGGCTTATTTCCCGAGAGCTTCTGACACAAGCAGAATCCACACATGTTCATAAGCTGTTTTCCATCAGCCTCTATCAGGTGCTCATGATAAAGATTAGATGCAGGACAGGAGACCTGAGAGAGCCCCCTACCCCCTTGGGGAGGCAGACAGGCTCCAAGGTCTTAGAATGTAGCAAGAGTGAGTACCCAATTAACAGAGAAATACACATTATCTTTACTAGGCACCTTCCCCTGAGTACTAAGTAATAGCAGCCAACTATTGGGACAGAGGCAAGAGCACAGAAAGAGAAAGTGTTCACGTGACATGGGTATGCAGGGTCTGCTGAAAGGAGAAAGTGGAGCAGAATACTGAGAAAAACCTTCCGGGTCTTCCACTAAAAGCAGTGTAGTGACAGAACTCTGTGGAGGCATTCGGAGCTTGTGGTGCACTGAAGGTAACCATAGCAGCAACAAACCCCAAACCCACTGAACCAATGGCCAAACAACTATCCTGATAAAGAAGTGTGTTCATTCTAAGCATAAATATTGTTATCTCAATATCTACTTTTTATTAAAACATTGCCAGATATTCAATAAAAATAATACCACACATAAAAAAGTGAGATAAACATATCATATGTGTACCGGTTTATATATATTGTGTCCCCCAGAAAAAGCCATGTTCTTTGATGCAATCTTGTGGGGCAGACATATTAGTGGGGATTAAGTTGGAATGTTTGAATTAGGTTGTTTCCATGGAGATGCATCCCACCCAACTGTGTGATAACTCTGATTGGATAATTTCCATGGAGGTGTGGCCATGCTCATTCAGCGTGGGCCTTGATTAGCTTACTAGAGCACTATATAAGCTCAGACAGAAGAAGCCAGCTTGCTACAGACAAGAGGGACACATTGAAGAGCACACAGGAGCTGAGAGAGGAGCTTCAGCTTACAGAGACATTTTGGAGATGGCCATTGAAAGCAGACTTTTGCTCCGGAGAAGTTAAGAGAGGATAAACGCCCCAAGAGCAACTGAGAGTGACATTTTTGAGGAACTGCAGCCTAGAGAGGAACATCCTGGGAGAAAGCCATTTTGAAACCAGAACTTGGAGCAGATGCCAGCCATGTGCCTTCCCAGCTAACAGAGGTTTTCCAGACATCACTGGCCATCCTCCAGTGAAGGTACCTGATTATTGATGTGTTACCTTGGACACTTTATGGCCTTAAGACTGTAACTGTGTAACCAAATAAACCCCCTTTATAAAAACCAATCCATTTCTGGTGTTTTGCAATCTGGCAGCATTAGCAAACTGGAACAATATGCAATAAGAAAATATACAATAAAAATAATTTTAAATGCTTAAGCTACAAAAAAAAAAAAAAAAAAAAAAAATCCCCCAAAACTATCCATTGTCAAATGACAAAATCAGAAAACACACACACACACACACACACAAACAACAATAACAATAACAGCAACAACAAAAAACAGAACCAGAGGTAAGCCAAATGATGAAACTATTAGGCTGGGAGCTGTGAGTCCTACAAGGGAATGGAGTATTAGACCAGTTCCCTGGAAAGAAACTCTAAAAAAAGGTTGAAGGATGAAGCCAAATGTTAGATCTCAGGCTAACAATGGAAAAGTGGAGCTCATGTAGGAATCTAGATTATCTCCAAATATTGGTCCTGACAGAGGTGTGAATAGGTGCTGAGAGCCTGGTCCTGGCCCTTAAACCTAGTTTTGCCAATATAGGGACATTTTGGAGGAAAGGACAGGGGTGAGATCTATATGATGGAAAAAACAAGGTTTTTTGAAATAGAAGCAGTGGAGCCACCTTTCCAACCAGCACACTATATTTAGAAGAAGCAGTTGAGTCTTCAAAATTTAAGGATTCTGTCAGAATCACACAGATTGTACTAATATCACAACCAGCCAAATGTAGTGAAATGTCCTTCTACTGGTTATGTCCCACAGCTACACTTTTTCAGCAATTTTGTTGAAAGACAGTTTCAAAACTATTTTTGCACATGGTGTTTTGGTGCAATAAGAATTCAGCTGCATTGACCAATTCTACATTCCTTTTTCCACTTTCTAAGACAGTTCAGAAGATATCACTGGTGCTGCCTTCTTACTTTTTAGGCTGAGCTTGAATTACCCTCAAAAAACTTATTTCTTATAGAAACTCTTCAGAGTTGGGTGGTGAAGTGGAGCAAAATCTCACTAGAAATTAAAATAAAAATAGAGCCAACGTTTCTCCAGGGATACAGGAAATAGCTTAAGGAGGCAGGAAAGATGACAAGACAGTCTCAGGTAGTCTAATTTGTCCACTTCAGTACTCATGTTTCAGTCAACCACCCAAACAAACTGTTTGGAGTCCTTTTGAGGGGTTACCTCAAGCTATAGCACTGAATCCAGAATCTCTGCTTAGTGGGCCCATATCAAAAAATTCAACCTGATCCAACTTTATATTCCTTCCACCATTATCCCACACTCTTAATATCCATTCCCACAAATATTCCCCTGATTTTTGTCTATATAAATTGGAAAAATCATGTAGTTCTTTCGGAGTATAGCATACTTCCTAATGGGTCACACTTTGTACCTCACCATGTTGGGGACTGTTGGGAATTCAATCTAGTTATAGTCTGGAAATAAAGAGATGTGGTGGGGGTAAGACACAAGAAGAATTAGAAGTGTCTTTCAAGCCAATTACCTCAGGGCATTCCATTGCAGTTTCATCTGGTGAAACATTATTAATCTCTTCAGGCAGAAGAGTAAGGTCAGTTTGCTCAGAGGAGGTGTTTATAGGTTTATCAGGGACAGCAGAGTTAATCTCTTCAAGTGGAGGTTGGATGGCTGGTTCCTCAGGGCAGACCATTACAGATTTATCTGGCAAAGACTCAGCAGAATCTAGGGTTTCAATGTCTTCACTGCCATTGTTACCAGCTTATATTCCCCCCACCCCCATTCCAATTTTCAGGACCTCATTCTTTTCCGATCACTTCAATAGCAGACACCCTGCAAGGTTGGGAATTTAGTTCACGTTGTAATTCAGCCACTTGCACAGTAAGACACTGGCTTTCAAAAATCTCAAGTCTGTGGCTATACAAAATAAGATTTTCTTTCAGAGTACACATGGAAACTTTCATTCATATGGCACTTAAATTGCAAATTTTAAGCCTTCTTCTCATCCCTTTCTTCTATAACTGTATCTAGCCTATTTCAGAACAACCAGGCAACATCATTTTACCTTTTAACTCCACAAGACTCTGTTAAGGTGTAGAAAACATACTCATCCAGAGGCTTGCCTCTTACAAGCTTTGGGTAGCTGTACCCAGTAGTGATATTTTGTGTATCTCCATTGCCAACCCATGCCATGGGTTATCAGTGCCATCTTGATTATTGGAAACAGAGTCATTGGTGCCTGCAAATGTAATCAGATTACAGAACCAATTCCAACCCCATTCCCCAAACTAATTCAGAAATCTCATCCTTAAGTTTCTGTTTCTCAAGAACCACCCCACACTCAGTACCAAAGTTGTATTAGTCAGTTTTCCCTAGGGAAACAGAGCTGACAGGAGATATCTGTAAATATGTTGAGATTTTGATAAGAATCAACTCATGTTACTGTGGGAGTGCACACACTCATATTCCATAGGGCATGTTGCAAGCCTGGAAGTCCAGTGAAAATCCTCAATTAATTCTCAAGGAGAAGCTGGCTAGATGAAGTAGAGATGGAAATTCTTTCTTCTGACTGCTGAAATCATCACTTTTCCTTTTAAAACTTTCAACTGATTGGATGAGACTTCTCTCATTGTTGAAGGCACTGCTCTCAGTTGATTATAGAGTTAATCAGCCATAGAAGCAATTAACTCACTGATGATTTCAATTCATGAACTATCCTCACAGTAAAAATCAAGCCAGTCCTTGCTTGACCAAACAACTAGAAACCATAACCTGGCCAAGTTGACATGTGAACTTAACTGTCACACTATCTCATAAGGTTCTGAACTCTTCAATCCTTAAAAAAAAAAAAACAAAAACAAACAAACAAACAAACAGAACAAAAGAACAGAACTATTAATTTGTTTGGGCCAAGCAAGAAAAGTGTCTTCCCCTGATTGGTGGTCAAGGATTCTCCTAAAAGGAAGAAAATGCAAAATATTTTGTTTAGAGGCCAATGGGAGATTGGGAATCAAAAAGGGGAGGAGAAAGAGATGAAAAAAGAGAGAATAAGAGAGAGATAGAGAGTTAGAGAGTGGGATCCTGAGAGTTTAGTGGACTGCAGCTCAACCACTAGTGGTGCTTAGCCCAGAGATGAAGTAAAACAGAAAAAAAAAAAAAAAAAAAAAAAAAAGAAAAATGGAAAGGACTAATAGGATCATGGGCATATTCTCCTAAAATTAATAAGAAACAAAAGAAATAACCCAAAAGTAAAAAGACTTCAGAAAGTAGGAAATACAAATGGCAATATATATGTGCAAGGTGCTCAAACATACTTATAGTGAGGCATATAACATGCAACTATACAGTCTCCACAGTTGCAAAAGCTTAAAAGTCTGACATTTCTAAATGTTAATAACCATATGGAGAGTTTTCAATTACTGTTAATAAGCAAGAAAATCACACATAACATTTGAAGAGCTAGTTGATATTGTCTAGTAAGGCTGAAGACACACCCTGCGATCTACAATTCCACTTCTGCTTATATTCCACAAGAGAAGTTTGTGTACATATCCAATCAATTATAAATACAAGAAAAATCATGACAGTCTTGTTCATAAAAGATAAAAAGTGGATATACTGTAAATGCTCATCAATGATAGATGTATACTTTTTGTATCTACATACAATTGCCTAGTAATAGTAGTGAAATAAATTAATTACAGATACATTTTATACACTGGGTCAATCTTACAAACTTCTTGAACAAAAGAAAGGAGATACAAAAGAAAATATTAAATAGAATCCCACTTATGTAAATTTTAAAGCAGACCAAACAAACATAAGCTGTAAAGCCATTTTTAAACAGTAAGAAAATTTCCATGAAAATAAAAATATCAATCATATCACTATCACACCTGTGGTGAAGGTGAAAGAAGGTGTGATTTGGATTTTGGGTGTTCATATGCTTCATTCTTGACCTGGACAGTGTTTACACAGTGTTAAATTCATATTCCCAAATGTTATTGTACATGTCTTTTATGCATACTTATGTATGTGTTATATTTCTCATATAAGAAAAGATTACTAGAGAAAGAGAGGGCTATAATTGCTTATAGTTTTGCCTTGAAATGGAGCAAAAAAAAAAAAAATGGAGTGGTTTTACCATTGAAATATAGGATATACAGGAATCCTTCTTTCCTCCTTTCCCTCTCTTCCTTCCCTCCATTTTTAAAAACAGAACCTTTTAAACTAATTTATATGCTGCTTGGAATGACACTGTAGTTTGGGCAAAGTAGCACAGGAAAAAAAAAAAAAAAGGAATAATTGCAGCTTCTGAGTAGGTAAGAGTGGCAAGATCCAAAGTTTTAGTGGATCTTTTGATAGAGTTGGAAAAGCCTTCTTTGCAATTGGACATAAGCAGGAGATCTTATGTATGGATGGGGTACAAGTTGTAAATTGGGTGGTAAGAATTTGAAGTTTTCATTGCTTGCTGGAGTTGGGCTCCTTCTTAGTGTTCTGTCCTACTAGAAAGTTCATCATATAGGATTTTTCTGAACAAATTTGTCCCACAATAGCCACCACCACCACAAGCTGTGATATTTTTTCAAGAAGCTTGATTGTTTTTGGTTTTCCACTATAATAGTGGGGGCCGTCATGGTGGGTCTAAATGCCACGTTAACCTGCAAATCCTGAAGAGCAGTTCAGTAGAATGTAAGATCACCTCAAGTGGTTATTCAAGACATGTAATATTACTTTCAGGCTTGTGGCATGTTTATATCAACTTCTTATTTTCTGTACATTTATAGGGAAAAGTATGTAGTCTTCCATCAGCAGACCATAGAGCTCTTCTCCATTGTGACCGTATTCCTAGTGATATTGATGATGACATGTAAGGTATACTTGCCTCCAACATCTCATTTTTCTAAAACTAATACTCTATGAAATGAATCCCTCTGTGTGAAAAGCCATCATACAGGTGCCTTATGTACAGTATCTTATTGATCTTGACAGGTACCATAAAAGCTGAAATTTGCCTCCTCTTTGTAGATGAGTAAAGGCAGTACAGATAGGTTGAATGCTTTGTTATTGGTTTTACGTTTAGTCAGCAATGGAAACAGCATTTGAATATCAATTTGGCTGCCTTGCTACACATCCTGTTTCAGAATGAACTTCCTCAAATAAAATTTTTCTTCTATACGAGAGGTTGGGGATGGGGTACAAGTTGTAAATTGAGTGGTAAGAATTTGAAGTTTTCATTGCTTGCTTTGATAAGAGAAAATGCAAATGTTCTCTATTGGCTTATCACATATGAAATCATTATAATGAATATTGTAGTACAAAAGGGTAATGCTATTCCAGTAGCGGTATCTTGTAAACCATTGAGATGTTTCTAGACCAACTTGTCAATTTACAGGGTTTGTGTCTCACAGGGACTTTAGTTCATTTTCTATTTTGTGAAAACATAAGAGTCCATATATTGAGTCCTATTTATTACCTTCATTTGTTTATTCATCATATAGTTGATGAGCCTGATGCCATGATTAATACTTGGGATATGAAATGAGTAAGATAGAGTCTCAACCTTCAAGGTGCCATAGAATCTGTATCAGGTAGCATTTGGTTCATCTGTGAGTAACAGAAAAGCTCAAGGAAAGTTTTGCTTAAAAAGTTGAGAGTTTATTTCTCTTTGTTATAAGAGACCAAAGAAATAGTTTTGGTTCTGCTTCAAAAATCACCAGAGAAACTGAGTCCTTCCATTTCCCGGCTTAGCCATCCACTAACATGCCCCCTCATGGTCCAGGAAGGCCCACCGCTCCATGTATATTCCCTCCAGCAGAAGAGTAAAGGTAGGATGAAGCCCACTTCCCTCTCTTTAAGGACATCTCCTGGATGATGGGTGATGCACACCTCACTCTGGTCACATTACACTTCCTAGAATTGTATCTCATGGTCAGATTATCTTAAAGAAGTCCCAGCTTGCCATAATCCCAGGTAAAATTCAAATGTTCTATTCCAATTGTAGAAGGAGAGGATGGATATGGGAAAATAAATAGTAGTCTCTGGCACAGCACTATGGATATTTTAAGAACTCAAGATATATTGTAGAAGACGGATGATGTATCATTGATTACTGCTCAAGGAGAATAAGTGCCATGACAGATACATGCAAAGGAAGGTATCAGAGTAAAAAGAAAGGTGATCTAATGTAGATTGAAGATAGAAAAAGCTTAGAAAAGTTTCTAAAAGAGGAACTGAAGGAAAAGCAGTAGAAAGATAAATAAAGATGGTGGTGGGAGAGAATTGTAAATGAAAAGTTCAAAGGGAGAATTGAATGCAGCGACAGAAGATTCAAATGGGAGGGAGATTTTAGGCCATGTTAAAGATATTTAGCTTATATCACTGTGTAGATATTTTCAAAAACTAAGAAAACAAACAAGAAGTGCATTTTCAGGGGATTGTGAAATTTCTTTGGGACATAATTAGTTACTGGTATAATGGTCCAGCATTCAAATTGTACCCTCCAAGGCTGTATACGTGCCTTTCATGCTAATAAAGCATTTATCCCACAATTCATCATGCTCATCTGTTTCTCTTTAGTGTAATTTCTGTGAGGGCAGGAACGATATCCATCTTATTCACCAATGTGAACCCGATGCTCAGTACATATAGAAAGTAAATAAATATCTGCAGATTTAAACTGCTATAAAGCTCAGAAAAAATTTCTACCTGGAGTGTTAGATATGAGATCCTGTGGTGTATACATGGCAACATAAGTCAGGCTTTTGTAGAATCTTATCCATTGCAAATGTAAAATGAATAGCATGAGTTTAAGCCCTGGGAACACTAATATTTTAAGGTAAGTGGTAGTAGTGTTGGAAATGAGGGAGACTTTGAAGGAGTGGTCAGAAAAGGTTGTGGGACTTCCAGGAAAACATATACCTAGAAGCCTAGGGGGGGTGGGTGTCAAGAAGGAGAAAGTGACCAACAGTACTAAATACACAGTGAGAGTTCAGTGAAGAGGATAAAAGATATCCCTAGGATTGTTAATATTTATTGATTCAATAGGTATTTATTGAGTACCTGTCATGTGTTGTGTTCCAGTTTGCTAATGCTGCCATTATGCAAAACACCAGAAATGAAATGTCCTTTATACAGGGGGTTTATTTGGTTACAGTCTTAAGGCCAAAAGGTGTCCAAGGTAAGGCGTCAGCAATAGAGTACCTTCACTGAAGGATGGCAGATGGCATCTGGACAACCTCTGTTAGCTGGGAAGGCACATGACTGGCATCTGCTTGCTCCCAGGTTGTGTTTCAAAATGGCATTCTCCAAAATGTCAGCTTCAACTTTCAATGACCATTTTCAAAATGTCTCTGTAAGCTGCAGCACCTCTGAGCTCCTTCTGTCTGAGCATTTATAGGGCTCTGGTGATTTATTTAAGACCCATGCTGAATGGGCAGGGCCATACCTCTAATCAAAGCTATTACCCACAGTTGTGTGGGTCACATCTCCATGGAAACAACCTAATCCAAAGATTCTAACTTAATCATCACTAATTTGTCTGCCCCCACAAGATAGCATTAAAGAACATGGCATTTTAGGGGACATAATACTTCCAAACCGACACATGCTGGACCATGTTCTAGGTGCTCATTGTTCAGTAGTGAACAGAACAGATGCAAAGTCTTGCTTCAAGGAGCTCTGTTCTAGAGGGGCAGGGGGCGACCAATAATAACACAAAAATTATACATGTATACTGGATGATGGTAAGTGGTGCTGGAGAAAAATAAACAGGGAACAGGGATAGGGAGTGTCGGGTTTACAATTATATATGGGGCAGACAGGGAAAGCCTCCCTGAGAAAGAGACAAAATGAAGGTAATCACGACCTTGATAAGAATAGATTTAGTGAGTGGGAGGGAGAGGAGTCAGACTGGATGGAGGAATGATAGGAGTGATGGTGAGAGAAGGAAGTGAAAATTCTAGTCCTCAAACAGAAACTGAAACTCTTTCTAATGCCTGGAGAAGATATGATTCTAGGAATTTATTTATTTACTGGAAGAAAGGATGTTTCTTGTTTATCAGATGACATGGAAGAAAGCCAGGAGCCTGGCAGTTTGAGGATGAGCACAGATCTGACAGAATCCTACTTCTGAATAAGGCTTTACTTAGATTGTTTTCATCTCAATGAGTGAGGCACTTCGTAACACCCAGACACAGAGAACAAAGTGCTTAGACTGGCCCTTTATTCTGTCTCAGACAATGCTCAGCAAACTTCCTGGATTCCCAAGCTGTGTCCAGGCCCCTACCTAAGATGGGGTTCCAGTGAACATTTGTTCAATAGTCCTGGACCACTAGTGGGACTAGCTCTCCTGTAGAAGGTGCCCCACACAAGGGTATGCCCACAAATCAAAGCTGAGCTCCATGGGCAGAAATGACCATCTACTTTACAGGAGGGAGGTGTGCTCACCACTCCAGTGCTGTGGTTAGTGAATTGTGCAATATCTAAGCACAATATTGTGTCACCTGGGGCAGGTTAAATGGTGGTTTGCAAGAACAACACCCTTATCTCACTCAAGGTTCTAAACGAAAAATTATGAACAACTATGCATGTATGCACATGATGGACTATCATGCAGCTGTAAGACTGAATGAAGTTCTGATGCATGCAATACATGAATGAAACTTGACATGATGATGAGTGAAATAAGTCAGAAACAAAAGGAGAAATATGGTATGGATTCAATAATACGAACTAACTACAATGAGCAAACTCTGAGAGTTAAATTCAAGAGCATAGCTTACCAGAAGATAGAAAGTGGGCAGAGATTGGGCAATTGATGCTTAGGGAGTATAGAATGTTTAATAAGGGTGATTGTAATGGTTAGGAAATGGATAGTAACACAATACTGTAAGTGTAAATAACAAAGCTGAGTGTGAGTATGGCTGAAAGAGGACAATTAGGGCCATGTATGTCACCAGAAGGAAAGCTAGAGGATAAAAACTGGACTTTATAAATTAGTGAAACCTAGAGTGGATTATAACAATGGTTAATTGTACAAATATAAGAAAGTTTTTATATAAACTAGAACAAATGTATGTCACTATAACAAGGTGTTAATAACAGGGTGTGGTATATGGGAAAAATACAATGAATGTAATCTTTTCTCTGAGTTCTCTCCAAAATGTCTCTTTCTTTAATGTCTATAGTTAACCATAACATTATAATCTTCTTTCATTAATTGTAACAAAGGCACTATACCAAAGCTAAATGTTGATAATAAGAGGATATGAGGGAAGGGTGTAGGATTTTTTTCTTTTTTTTTTTCAGAAGTAATGGGAATGTTCTCATATAGATTGTGGTGGTGAATGTATAACTATGCAATTATATCAGGAACCATTGATTGTACACATAGGATGGATTGTATGGTGTGCGAATAAAACTTTTTTTAAAAAAAAAGAACAACCATGCATAATTTCTGAAAGCAGAATGCCTCCTTTTCACATTATATTTTGCCTTACATTTTGGAGAATACACAACATTGTCCACTTGATGCCTATTAGAAACAAAAACATATTAATCACCTGGGAAATATCCTTGTATTTTTAGCTCACAAAATAAATTTGCCTCTAGATCTTTATAATAGAGGGAAAAAGGTTGAGTAGAGTTAAAACTAGAGCAAAAGAGGAATGTGTATGTGTGCATGTGTGAGAGAGAGACAGAGAGAGACAGAGTGAGAGGAAAGAAAGAAAGAAAGAAAGAGGTTGACTTAAGATCCCAGAAAGAGAGGGTGACTAATGACCTAAAAGGAGGCTGAGTGATATGGTATGTTTGGAGCCTGAATGTCTGGGTTCAGATACTGGATCCATTATTTAATAGCTGTGTAACCATTGGCCAGATGCATAACTTCTCTGTGCCCCAGATTCTTCACCTGTAAAATAGGAATATGAATAGTAACTACCTCGTATCATCAATAGAATATTAAATTCTCATAATATTTATTGTGCTTAAGATCATGCCTGATACTTAGTATGTGCTATATAAATATTTATTTAAAAATTTACGTTGCTGAGGATGCAGGAAGAGTGGAATTCTAAATGATCAAGAAGGATAAGCTTTCAACAGAAAGAGTGAATGTCTCTTCTAGGAGTAAAAGGCTGGTGTGCGGGAGACAAGGATGATACAGGCAAGTGGAAGGCATTTCCATGAGGGTCATGCACAGGCAGGAGCAGACACAGCAGGAAGACTTGGCAGGGAGGGCACTGATGGAGAATGAGTCAGGCAGGGGGAGCCCTGAGATGTCCAGGCATGTCAGAGCACAAATTCTGGAGTCAGACTGCCAGGGTTCAATCCCCAGGGTTCAAATTGCTTATTGTCAAATTGAGAGATCTTGAAAAAGGAACTTACCTCTGTAAGCTTCAATTTTTATTTATTTATTATTTATTTATTTGTTTGTTTCTTTCTTTCTTTATTTTTACCAATTGCTCTGGTTTGCTAAATTTGCTAGGATGCAATATACCAAAAATACATTGGCTTTTATAATGGGAATTTATTAGTTTACAAATTTACAGTTCTAAGGTCATGAAAGTATCCAAATTAAGGCATCAAGATGAAGATACCCTCTGAGAAAAGGCAGCTGGCATTCAAGGTCCCTCTGTCACATAGAAAGGTAAATGGCAATGTCTGCTGATCTCCCAGCTTCTGGTTTCAATATGGCTCTATCGCCTCCTGTGGGTCCTCCTTGCTTCTCTTGGGGCAAACTCTGATTATATCTCTTAGCTTCTCTGCAAAATGTCCCTGGGCTTCTGTCCCAGCTTCTCTGAGCTCTCTCCAAAATGTCTCTTCCTTTTACCCTCTCTTAATCCAGCATGAGGATTAAGACCCATCTTGAATGGGCTGAGTCAGATCTCCATGGAAACAATCTAATCAAAAGGTCCCACCCACAATAGGTCTGCCCCCACAAGATCGTATTAAAAGAACATGGGCTTTTCTGAGGGTACATAACAGATCCAATCTAGCACACCAATACTATAATTAAAGCAGTAGTTACTTATATTTTATTAGAGAAATTGTAGATTTACAAGAAAAATAATGCAGAAAATACAGACTTCCCGTATAGCATCCTATTATTAATACCTTGTGTTAGTGTGATACATTTGTTACAATTTATGAAAGAAAATATTTTTATAATTGTACTGTTAATTATAGTACATTTTTAAAAATCACTGTTTATGTTTTATGGTCCTATGTCCATTTGTTTGTTTTAATTATCATTCTGGTAATACATAGGCAACCTAAAATTTCCCCTTTTAACCACATTACAATATGTAATTCAGTGTGGTTAATTACATTAACAGTGTTGTGCTACCATCACCACCAACCATTACCAAAGCTTTGTACTCAATGCAAATAGAAACTCTACAATTTAAGCATTAACTCCCCATTCTGTCCCCTTACACCAGCATCTGGTGACCTATATTGTAGATTCCAACCCTATTAGTTTACTTACTCTACTTATTTCATATGAGTGAAATCACACAATATTTGTCCTTTTGTGTCTGGCTTATTTCATGCAACATGATGTCTTCAAGGTCCATTCATGTTGTCACATGTATCAGAATTTCATTCCTTTTTATGGCTAAATAATTCCATTGCACATATTTCCGGCATTTTATTTACCCATTCCTCTGTTTGTGGTCCTTGGGTTGCTTCCACCTTTTGACAGTTGTGATTTATGCCACCAAGGACATTGCTGTACAAATATCTCTTCAAGTCCCTGCTTTAAAATCTTTTGGGTATATACCTAGAAGTGAGAGTGGCTGGATCATATGATAATTCTATACTCACCAAACTGTATTCCACAATGGCTGCAACATTTTACATTCACACCAACAGTGAATGAGTATTCCTGTTTCTCCACATCTTTTCCAACACTTGTAATTTTCTGTTTTATTTAATAGTAGCCTTTCTAGTGGGTGGATTTTGATTTGCATTTTCCAAATAGTTAAGCATCTTTTCATGTGCACTTTGGCCATTTCTATAATCCTCTTTGAAGAAATGTCTATTCAAGACATTTGACCTTTTTTGAAATGGGTTGTCTTTATATTGTTGAATTGTAGAATTTCTTTATATATTCTGGATGTTAGACCCTCATTGGAAGTGTGGTTTCCAAATATTTTCTCCTATTGAGTAGGTTGTCTTTACACTTTCATGATAAAGACCTCTTTTGCACAAAAGTTTTAATTTTGATGAGGTCCCATTTATATATTTTTTCTTTTGTTGCTTATGCTTTGGGTGTAAAGTTTAAGATACCATTGCCTGAAAAGGTGGAAGATGGCAGCATAGAGAGGAGTGGAAGCTAAGTAGTCCCCCTGGAACAACTAAAAAAAAACCAGAAACAACTAGTAAATAATCTGGAATAACTGCAGGGGGACAAACGTGACCATCCACTTATCATACGCTAACCTGAATTGGGAGGATTGCCCGAGATCACAGCATAAAATCTGTAAGTAAGAACTGTGGATCCAAATTGGGAGACCCCTCCCCCACAGCCTGAGCTACAAAGCCTCATGGTGCCAGAGAGAAACTTTCTCCCAGCAAGCAAATATAGCTCAGCTGAGCTCCAACTGGGGTTTTAATTAGCGAATGTGAACTGCTCATTACAAGGTACAAATCCCCAACAAGTAGACAGAGGCTTTGGATGACGTCTGACCTTGGAGAGCCAGAGGGTCACCTCAGACTAGCTCTGTTCCATTGTTGACTCAGTGGAGAAAGCCTCAGCCATTTTCAGTTCCCAGTTCTGTGACCCAGACAGGGGTGTGGCACAGGCAGAGAGAGACCATTGAAATGCTAATGACCTCCCCCTAAGGCGTCTGTCTTCTCTAAGAGAAAGGGGGTGGGGCCCAGCTCTACTACCTGCATTTCATTCAGAACTTACAACAATCAAGAATTATAGGCTAATCTTTGCATCAGACTAGGAGCACCCTTGCATGGCCCGGCGGCCCGGGGCTTCCCTTGAGGGACAACACACACGAGTGACATAGCACAGCCTTCCCTCAGCAGAGGTCCTGGAAGATCACAGCTGAGAAGGGGGGCCAACTCAGAAAACCCAGGGATGCTACGTCAATACTGGTGGTTTGTGGGTCAGAGACAGACAAAATCTGGGGCAAAACTGAAATGAAAGCTTAGACTCTTGCAACAGCCTTGAATCTCTGGTAACACCTGGGAAGTTTGAATATTAAAGCGGCCCTGCCTCCCTAACCACCCAGACACACACGTCACATTCACGGTGAACAGCTCCAACAACAAACCCAAACTGAGTTCACCAACTGAACCCCACAAAAATCTTTTCCCCATGCACCACAGAGACAGAGTTGGGGAGGACTGACTTGAGGGGTATAGGTGACTCGTAGACACCATCTGCTGATTAGTTGGAGAAAGTGTATGCCACCAACTTGTATTTCTGAAAAATTAGATTGGTATTTTTTTTTTTTTACAACTTGAAAGAACCCTATCAAGCAAACCAAATGCCAAGAGGCCAAAAACAACAGAAAATCTTAATGCATATGATAAAACCAGACGATATGGAGAAACTGATCCCAAACACCCAAATCAAAATATCAGAAGAGACACAGTACTTGGCACAATTAATCAAACAATTACAAGTGAGGAATGAAAACATGGCACAGGATATAAAAGACATGAAGAAGACCATGGAGCAGGATAAAAGGGACATAAAGAAGACCCTAGAAGAGCACAAAAAAGAAATTGCAAGATTAAATAAAAAAAGATCTTTTGGAAATAAAAGAAATTGTTGGCTGAATTAAAAAGACTCTGGATACTCATAATACAAGATTAGAGGAAGTTGAACAACAACTCAGCCTCCTTGAGGACCACAGAACAGAAAATGAAATGACAAAAGAAAAAATGGAGAAAAAAATCAAAAAAATTGAAAAGGATCTCAGGGATACAATAGATAAAATAAAACGTCCTAGAAGGGGAAGAGAAGGGTAAAGGTCTAGACAGAGTATTCAAAGAAATTGTTGGGGAAAACTTCCCAAATCTTCTACACAATATAAATACACAAAGCATAAATGCCCAGCGAACGCCAAATAGAATAAATCCAAATAAACCCACTCCAAGACATATTCTGATCAGACTGTCAAATACTGAAGAGAAGGAGCAAGTTCTGAAAGCAGCAAGAGAAAAGCAATTCACCACATAAAAAGGAAACAGCATAAGACTAAGTTGTGACTACTCAGCAGCCACCATGGAGGCGAGAAGGCAGTGGCATGACATATTTAAAACTCTGAGAGAGAAAAATTTCCAACCAAGAATACCTTATCCAGCAAAACTCTCCTTCAAATTTGAGGGAGAGCTTAAATTTTTCACAGACAAATACTGAGAGAGTTTGCCAATAAAAGACCTGCCCTACTTCAGATACAAAAGGGAGCCCTACCGACAGAGAAGCAAAGAAAAGAGAAAGAGAGATAGAGAATTTTAACAGACATATATAGAACCTTACACCCCAAATCACCAGGACACTCATTTTTCTCTAGTAATCACGGATCTTTCTCCAGAATGGACCATATGCTGGGACATAAAACAAGCCTCAATAAATTAAAAAAAAACAAAAAACAAAAAACAATTGAACATATTCAAAGTACAATCTCTGACCACAATGGAATACAAATAGAAGTCAATAATTTTTGAATTGTAACTCCACTACTTACTTCCTACATGATATAAAATACATAAACTCTAATGACAAATCAGTGGTTTTGAACTCAATGTAAAATATGTAATTTTTGACAAGAACTATATAAAGGTGGGGGAAGTGGAGGAGTAAAGGTACATAGTTTATGTGTCCTATTGAAAGTAAGTTGGTTTCATAGAAAAACAAGATTGTTATGGATTCAAGAGTTTAATTTTAAGCCCCACAGTAAACACAAAGAAATTATCAGAGAATATGACCATAGAGATGCAAAGTAGAGTATGGGTTAAGAGAAATGGGGGAAGGGGAGATGGGGAGTTAAGAAATGAGTGTAGCGTTGCTGTTTGAGGTGAAGGGAAATTTCTAGTAATGGATGGTGGGAAGGTGATACCATTACAACATTCTAAATGTGATTAATCCCACTAATGGAATGCTAGGGAGGGAGTGGAATGGGAAGATTTAGGCTGTATATATGTTTCCACAATTGAGAAAAAAAAGACAGTCTAAATAGATGACAATTAAATGCCAAGGATGACCCTGGATGGGATCTGAGGATGGAGGATAGGAGGCTCAAAGGGACACAGTTGAGACATAAGGAAAAGGAAATATAGAATGTAAGCTTTGCATCATTGTTGAATCTCTTGTACTTCTTAGCTGTGCTTAATGGGATTGCATAAAAGAATGTTCTTGTTCATGAGAATTGTATATGTGAATTACAGTGTTTGTTCAAGGATTGTGCAGCTAGTTCTCATATGCAATAGATGTCAGAGCAATAGATGATGGATGATAGATAGGGAGAGGGAGGGAGGGGGGAGGGAAAGAAATAGTGGTGTGACAACATGTTAAAGTTAGTGGATCAGGGTATGGGGGGGTCAGGGAATGCTGGAGTTCTGTGTATGGGATTTGTATTGTTTTTGCAACTGTTGCTATAATTTTGAATTTATTTCAAAATAAAATGTAAAAAAAAAAAAAAAAAAAAAGATACCATTGCCTAACAGAATGTCCTAAGGATGCTTTTCTACATTTTCTTCTAGAAGTTGTATGGTCCTCATTCTTATATTTATGTCTTTTGATCTATTTTGAGTTAATTTTTGCATATTATATGAGATAGGGTTCCCCATTCATTCTCTTGGATATCCAGTTTTCCCAGCATCATTTGTTGAAAAGACTATTTTTTCCCAATTCAGTGGACTTTTCAGCCTTGTCAAATATCAGTTGGCCATGGAGGTGATGGTCTATTTCTGAACACAATTTAATTCCATTGGTCTATGTACCTATCCTTGTGCCAGTACTATGGTGTTTTGACCTCTGTAACTTTGCAATAAGTTTTAAAGTTGGAAAGTATGAGCTCTCCAATTTTGTTCTTCTTTTTCAAGAAGTTTTTTTTTTTTTTTTTTTTTTAATATTTGGGCTCTTTACCCTTCCAAATAAATTTGATTAGCATTCCATTTCTGCAAATAAGGCTTTTGGAATTTTTATTGGGATTGTGTTGAATCTGTAAATAATAATTTTGGGTAGAATTGACATCTTGATATGAGCATGGGATGTCCTTCTAATTACTTAGATTTTTTTTTTTCACTTCTTTTAGCAAAGTTTTATGGTTTTCTGTGTATAAGTACCTTACATTCTTGGTTAAATTTATTCCAAAAATTTGATTCTTTTGTTGCAATTGCAAATGGAATTTTTTTCTTGATTCTTCTTCCATTCATTACTAGATTATAGAAACAATACTGATTTTTGCATATTGACCTTGTACCCCACCACTTTGCTGAATTTATTTTTTTAGTTGTAGTTGTTTTGTTGTAGATTTTTTGGGACATTCCTTATATAGGATCATGTCATCTGCAAATAATGACTTTTACTTCTTCCTTTCCAATTTGGGTGTCTTTTATTTCTTTTTCTTGCCTAATTCCTCTAGCAAGAACTTCCAGTGCAATATTGAATAACAGTGGTGACAAGTGGGAATTCTTGTCTTATTCCAGACCTTAGAAGGAAAGCTTTCAGTCTTTCCCCATTAAGTATGATGTTAGCAGTGGGTTTTCATATAGACCCTTTATCATGTTGGAGGAAATTACTTCTATTCCTATTTTTCTAAGAGTTTTTATCAAGAAAGGATGCTGGATTTTGTCAGATGCCTTTCTATTTCAATTGAGATGATCATGTGTTTTTTTCCTTTTTTTCTGTTCATGCAGTGACAGCATTAATTGATTTTCTTATGTTAAAACACCCTTGCATGCCTGGGATAAAACTCTTTTGATTGTGGTGTATAATTCTTTCAATGTGTCATTGGATTTGGTTTGCTATTATTTTGTTGAGGATTTTTACATCTATATTTATAAGAGATATTTGTCTCTAATTTTCTTTTGTTGTGCTCTCTTTATCTGGCTTTGGTATAGGGTGATGTTGGCTTCAAAGAATGAGTTAGGTAATGTTCTCTCTTCTTCAATTGTTTGGAAGAGTTTGAGCAGGATTGGTATTAATTCTTCTTGGAAGTTGGTTGATTTCCCCTGTGAAGCCATCTAGTCCTAAGCTTTCCTTCTTTTTTTTTTCAGTTGAGTCACTTGCTACTTGTAATTGGTCTGTTGAGATCTTTTATTTCTTCTAGAGTCAGTGTGTGTTGTTTGTGTGTTTCTAGGAATATCTCCATTTCATCTAGGTCATCTAATTTGTTGGTATACATTGTACTTAGTATCATAGTATCCTCTTACAATTCTATTTCTGTTGAGTCAGTAGTAATCCCCCCCAACATTTCTGAATTTATTTATTTGTGCCCTCTCTCTTTTTTAATGTCAGTACAGCTAAAGTTTTGTCAATTTTACTTATCTTTTAAAAGAAAAGATTTTTGATTTGTTTATGCTCTCTATTGTTTTTGTATTCTCTATTTCATTTATTTTTGCAGAAATATTTTTTCTTTCCTTCTTCTTGCTTTGGGTTTAGTTTGCTGTTCTTTTTCTAGTTCCTCCAGGTGTTCAGTTAAGTCTTTATTTTTAGCACTTTCTTCTTATTAATGTAAGAATTTAGGGCTATAAATTTTTCCTCTGAGGATGTCCATCACTGTATTCCAAAAGTTTGGACATTTTGTATTCTGGTTTTCTTTCATCTCAAGACATTTACTGATTTCCTTCTAATTTCTTCTTTGATGATTTACTGTCTAAGAGTCTGTTATTTAATTTCCATTTACTTGTGGATTTTCTAGTTCTATTTCTATTATCGATTTCCAGCTTCATTCTGCTATGGTCAGAGAATATGCTTTGCATAATTTTAATCTTTTTAAATTTCTTGAGACTTGTTTTGTGAACCAACATGTAGTTTATACCGGAGAATGATCCATATGCACTTGAAAAGAACATGTATCCTGCTGCTTTGGGGGTGCAAGATTCTGTATATTTCTGTTGGGTATAGTTCATTTATACTATTATTCAAGTTCTCTGTTTTCTTATTGATCTTTTCTCTCTTGATTTTCTATCTATTGATAAAAGTGTGTGTGTTGAAGTCGCCAACTATTATTGTAAATGTGTCTGTTTCTCTCTTCAGTTTTGTCAGTGTTTGCCTTCATGTTTTTTGGGGCAAAATGGTTAGTTGCATTAATATTTAAGAATGTTATTTCTTCTTTGTGGATTGACCTTTTAAATAATATATAGTGTCCTTCTATCTCTCTTGTGATAACTTTTGACTTAAAGTCTTTTTGTCAAATATTAGTATAGCTACTACAACTCTCTTTTGATTACTATTTGCATGGATTATCTTTTTCCATCCTTTCACTTTCAACCTATTTGTGTCTTTGGATCTGAGGTAAGTCTCTTGTAAACAACATATAGTAAGATTGTGCTTTTTCGTTTATCCATTCTGTACATCTGTGTCTTTTGATTGGGAGGTTAACACATTAACATTCAGTGTTATTACTTAAACGCAGTACTTACTTAAGCTATTTTGTCCTTTTTTTTCGTATGCCTTATATCATTTTGGCTCTCTTTTCTTTATTGCAGCCCCCTTTCCTGTATTGTTGATTTTTTGGGATGTGTCTGACTGATCCCATTCTTATTTCCATTTCTGTATAATTTTTAAATACTTTCTTTGTGGCTAATCTGGGGTTTGTATTGCACAACAGTAGCCTATAATCTACTAATTGGAAAGACACCAACTTTATTTCAATAGCATAGATGTTCTTTGCTCCCAGATTCCTCTATTTACCCTCTTTATGTTGCTTTTGTCCCACATTACCCCCTTTATATTATGTGTGTCCATTATCAGGAAATATGACTTTTTTTATTCATTGTATTCTCTTATAGAAATTAAAGAGTAGAGTTTTATATTGAGATTACAGTAATATTGGGTTTTGCATTTACCCAGCAAAGTTACCTTTACTCAAGATCTTCATTTCTTCACACTGCTCCAAGCCACTCTTTCCTATCTTTTCCTTTCAACTTGAAGAACTCCTTGTAGCAATTTTTGTAGGGCAGGTCTTTGGGTGATGGACTCTTTCAGTTTCTGTTTATCTGTGAATATTTTAAACTCTCCCTCATTTTTTGAAGGGCAGCTTTGCTGGATGAAGAATTTTTGACTGGCAGTTTTTCCCATTCAGTACCTTAAATATATCATGACACTGCCTTCTCAACTCCATGGTTTCTGATGAGAAATCAGAACTTAGCCATATTGAGGATCCCTTGTATGTGATGAATTACTTTTATCTTGCTGCTTTCCAAATTCTCTTTTTATCTTTGGCATTTGATATTCTGATTAGTATGTATCTCAGTGTAAGTGCATTAGGGTTTATTCTGTGTGGAGTGTGTTGTGCTTCTTGGACATGCATATTTATGTCTTATATAAGGGGTGGGAAATTTTCAGCCATTATTTCCTCAACTGTTCTTTCTGTTCCTTTTCCCTTCTCGTCTCCTTCTGGGACATCCATGATGTATGTGTTTGCATGATTCATGCTGTCCCTCAAGTCCCTGAGATATTGCTCAATTTTTTCTATAATTTTCTCTATCTGTTCTTTTGAGTGCATGATTTTGATTGTCCTGTCTTCTCATCCACTTTTGCCTGCTCAAATCTGCTGTTTCTATAATTGTAGTGCATTTTAATCTCCATTATTGTGCCTTTCAACCCCATAATTTCTATACTTTTTAAAATATTCTAATTCTTCTTTGTGCTCATATGTTTTCTTAATAACTTTTAGCTCTATATCAACAATTAGTTTATTTCTATGCATATTTTCCTTTGTCTCCTTGAATTGACTTAGAGTTGTGTTGAACTTCTTTGATTAGTTCAAATTCTGTGTCTACTGTGAAGTTTCAAGTTGTTTCTTTGAGCTATATCTTCCTGTTTCTTAGAATGACTTGTAATTTTTTTGCTGATGTCTTTTTTCCACATGATTTATTTATTTATTTATTTATTTATTTATTTTTAATATTCATTTTATCGAGATATATTCACATACCACGCAGTCATACAAAACAAATCGTACATTTGATTGTTCACAGTACCATTACATAGTTGTACATTCATCACCAAAATCAATCCCCAACACCCTCATTACCACACACACAAAAATAACAAGAATAATAATTAAAGTGAAAAAGAACAACTAAAGTAAAAAAGAACACCGGGTGCCCTTGTCTGTTTGTTTGTTTGTTTTCTTCCCCCACCTTTTCACTCATCCATCCACAAACTAGACAAACGGGAGTGTGATCCCTATGGCCCCCCCCAATCCCACTGTTCCCCCTCATAAGCCACACTTTTATACAATCGTCTTCAAGATTCATGGGTTCTGGGTTGTAGTATGATAGTTTCAGGTATCTACCATCAGCTACCCCAATTCTTTAGAACCTAAAAAGGGTTGTCTATATTGTGCATAAGAGTGCCCACCAGAGTGACCTCTCGGCTCCTTTTGGAATCTCTCTGCCACTGAAGCTTATTTCATTTCCTTTTGGTCAAGAAGATGTTCTCCATCCCACGATGCTGGGTCTACATTCCTCACTGGGAGTCATATTCCACATTGCCAGGGAGATTCACTCCCCTGGGTGTCTGATCCCACGTAGGGGGGAGGGCAGTGATTTCACCTTTCAAGTTGGCTTAGCTAGAGAGAGAGGGCCACATCTGAGCAACAAAGAGGCATTCGGGAGGAGACTCTTAGGCACAATTATAGGGAGGCCTAGCCTCTCCTCTGCAGCAACAGTCTTCCCAAGGGCAAATCCTGTGGTAGAGGGCTCAACCCATCAAACCACCAATCCCCTATGTCTGTGGGCATGTTAGCAACCATCGAGGTGGGGTAGCCCAATACCCCTGCATTCTCCACCAGCTCCTCAAGGGGGCTCTGCATATTTTTTTCCTTTTTTTTTTTAACTTTTTTTTTTCTAAATCAACTGTATGAAAAATAAAAAAATTTAAAAAAATTTAAAAAAATACAATAAAAGAACATTTCAAAGAGACCATAACAAGGGAGTTAGAAAAAGACAACTAACCTAAGATAACTACTTTACTTCCAACATGTTCCTACTCTACCCCAAGAAAGTAACCTAATATAGCAACATTTCTGTGAACTTGGTCCTACTATACCCATCACAAATTAACAGACCATAGTCATTCCTGGGCATTCCCAGAATGTTAAGTTTACCCATGATAGCTTATCTGTTCTTCTTGGATTATTGTTCCCCCTTCCTTAATTGCTCTCTATTGCTAGTTCCCCTACATTCTACATTATAAACCATTTGGTTTTACATTTTTCAAAGTTCATATTAGTGGTAGCATATAATATTTCTCTTTTTGTGCCTGGCTTATTTCGCTCAGCATTATGTCTTCAAAGTTCATCCATGTTGTCATATGTTTCATGACATCGTTCCTTCTTACTGCCGTGTAGTATACCATAGTGTGTATATACCACATTTTATTTATCCACTCATCTGTTGAAGGACATTTGGGTTGTTTCCATCTCTTGGCAATTGTGAATAATGCTGCTATGAACATTGGCGTGCAGATATCTGTTCGTGTCACTGCTTTCTGATCTTCCAGGTATATACTCAGAAGTACAATCGCTGGATCGAAGGGTATCTCTATATCTAGTTTTCTAAGGAACTGCCAGACTGACTTCCAGAGTGGCTGAACCAGTATACAGTCCCACCAAGAATGAATAAGAGTTCCAATTTCTCCACATCCCCTCCAGCATTTGTAGTTTCCTGTTTGTTTAATGGCAGCCATTCTAATTGGTGTGAGATACTATCTCATTGTGGTCTTAATTTTCATCTCTCTAATAGCTAGTGCAGCTGAACATTTTTTCATGTGTTTCTTGGCCATTTGTATTTCCTCTTCAGAGAACTGTCTTTTCATATCTTTTGCCCATTTTATAATTGGGCTGTCTGTACTATCATCATTGAGTTGTAGGATTTCTTTGTATATGCAAGATATCAGTCTTTTGTCAGATACATGGTTTCCAAAAACTTTTTCCCATTGAGTTGGCTGCCTCTTTACCTTTTTGACACATTCCTTTGTGGTACAGAAACTTGTAAGCTTGAGGAGTTCCCATTTATCTATTTTTTCTTTTGTTGCTTGTGCTTTGGGTGTAAAGTCTAGGAAGTGGCTGCCTAATACAAGGTCTTGAAGATGTTTTCCTACGTTATCTTCTAGAAGTTTTATGGTGCTTTCTTTTATATTGAGATCTTTCATCCATTTTGAGTTAATTTTTGTGTAGGGTGTGAGGTACGGGTCCTCTTTCATTCTTTTGGATATGGATATCCAACTCTCCCAGCTCCATTTGTTGAAAAGACCATTATGACCCAGTTTAGTGACTTTGGGGGCCTTATCAAAGATAAGTCGGCCATAGATCTGGGGGTCTATCTCTGAATTCTCAATTCAATTCCATTGATCTATATGTCCATCTTTGTGCCAGTACCATGCTGTTTTGACAACTGTGGCTTTATAAGAAGCTTCAAAGTCAGGGAGTGTAAGTCCTTCCACTTTGTTTTTCTTTTTTAGAGTGTCTTTAGCAATTCGAAGCATCTTCCCTTTCCAAACAAATTTGATAACTAGCTTTTCCAAGTCTGCAAAGGAGGTTGTTGGAATTTTGATTGAGATTGCATTAAATCTGTAGATGAGTTTGGGTAGAATTGACATCTTAATGACATTTAGCCTTCCTATCCATGAACATGGAATATTTTTCCACCTTTTAAGGTCCCCTTCTATTTCTTTTAATAGAGTTACGTAGTTTTCTTTGTATAGGTATTTTACATCTTTAGTTAACTTTATTCCTAAGTACTCGATTTTTTTAGTTGCTATTGAAAATGGTATCTTTTTCTTGAGTGTCTCTTCAGTTTGTTCATTTCTAGCTTATAGAAACATTAGTGACTTATGTGCATTAATCTTGTATCCTGCTACTTTGCTAAATTTGTTTATTAGCTCTAGTAGCTGTATCATCGATTTCTCAGGGTTGTCCAGATATAAGATCATATCATCTGCAAACAATGACAGTTTTACTTCTTCCTTTCCAATTTGGATACCATTTATTTCTTTGTCTTGCCAGATTGCCCTGGCTAGCACTTCCAGCACAATGTTGAATAACAGTGGTGATAGTGGGCATCCTTGTCTTGTTCCTGATCTTAGGGGGAAGACTTTCAGTCTCTCACCATTGAGTACTATGCTGGCTGTGGGTTTTTCATACATGCTCTTTATCATATTGAGGAAGTTTCCTTCAATTCCTACCTTTTGAAGTGTTTTTATCAAAAAGGGATGTTGGATTTTGTTGAATGCTTTTTCAGCATCTATTGAGATGATCATTTGATTTTTCCCTTTTGATTTGTTAATGTGTTGTAATACATTGATTGATTTTCTTATGTTGAACCATCCTTGCATGCCTGGAATGAACCCCACTTGGTCATGGTGTATGATTTTTTTAATGGGTCTTTGGATTCGATTTGCAAGTATTTTGTTGAGGATTTTTGCATCTATATTCATTAGGGAGATTGGCCAGTAGTTTTCCTTTTTTGTAGCATCTTTGCCTGGTTTTGGTATTAGATTGATGTTAGCTTCATAAAATGAGTTAGGTAGTGTTCCATTTTCTTCAGTGTTTTGAAAGAGTTTGAGTAAGATTGGTGTCAGTTCTTTCTGGAAAGTTCGGTAGAATTCCCCTGTGAAGCCATCTGGCCCTGGGCATTTATTTGTGGGAAGGTTTTTGATGACTGATTGGATCTCTTTGATTGTGATTGGTTGCTTGAGGTCTTCTGTTTCTTCTCTGGTCAGTCTAAGTTGTTCATATGTTTCCAGGAAATTGTACATTTCCTCTACATTATCCAGTTTGTTGCCATACAGTTGTTCATAGTATCCTCTTATAATTTTTTTAATTTCCTCAGGATCTGCAGTAATGTCACCTTTCTCATTCATTATTTTATTTATATGGGCCTTCTCTCTTTTTGATTTTGTAAGTCTAGCTAAGGGCTTGTCAATCTTGTTGATCTTCTCAAAGAACCAACTTTTGGTGTTATTTATCCTCTCTATTGTTTTTTTGTTCTCTATGTCATTTATTTCTGCTTTAATCCTTGTTATTTCTTTTCTTCTACTTGGTTTAGGATTGGTTTGCTGTTCATTTTCTAGCTTCTTCAGTTGATCCATTAGTTCTTTGATTTTGGCTCTTTCTTCCTTTTTAATATATGCGTTTAGTGCTATAAATTTCCCCCTCAGTACTGCTTTTGCTGCATCCCCTAAAGCCAGTTCTCCCCTGCTTTGCCTCTGTGGTGAGTGAGGGAGCAAGTCTTGTGGGGTCTGATTGGTGTACCAAGCTTGCATGTGTAGTTGGTGTTGCCCGCCCTGTATAAGGGGCGTGTGTCTGGGCGGTCAGGGAGGGGGGCAGCTCTAACAATCAAATCTCCCTGGTGTTCCTGGAGTTTTAAAGCTGCTGCAATAGTCTAATCCTTCAGTTCAGTCCTGCCACAGTTTGTCTCTGCCACTGACCCACAAGTCCTTGGTATTGGCGTGTGGCCCCTGAGATTTGTGAGTGGGTCCCTCTTCCAGGCCTTGCATCCCCTGGTCCTCTGTTGAGGGATGACTGTGCTATGTCACAGGTGAGTGCTGTCCCCCCAGGGTGGTTCTGGGCTGCCGGTCTGTGTAGGGAGGCTCCCAGTCTGCTGAAATGATGTCTGAATGGGGCTTGTTAATTCACACTGCTCCACCTTCCCAACTCTGGGACAACCAGCTGAGGGTGCAGGGAAGGCTAATGTCCACACCCAATTTTGTAGTGTATGCATGTTATTGTAAGCACTTCCATCACCCTCAGTTGTCTGGGGCAGCTCTGGGCTATGGGGCCGGTAACGGGCAGGAGTGTTTCCTGTCCACCAGGATGATAGCTGTGAGCGGACACCCCCCTTTTCTTGGGAAGTTGTGGTTTTGAGTGAATTTTCTTAGCCACTGGATTATTGCCTTTCATTTCAGAGCTCTCAGTTCTGCTCTTGTCTTGACCTGCCCAAATTGCAAGTCTTTGAAGCTTTCTGCATTGGGCTTCTTAGAGTAATTGTTTTAGAAAAAGAAAAAAAAGGTGGGGGGCAGCTGGCAGATCTAATGGGTTATTGAAATGCTAAGAGACAAAGCAATTAGGGCTATTAAGGAAAGATCCAGGGGGCAGAGAGATCAGTTTTCCTTTGGGATTTGCAAATGAGCCTCAGGGCCTGAGCTCTGCCCTTCCCCTTTCTATGTTCACCAGAACTCCAAAAAGCCTCTGCTTTTATTTTTGAGTTTTTCTTGCTGCTTTTTGCTATGCCTATTTCCTCTCTGCTGGGCTGGCTGCTCTCAGATTCTCTGGTGTCTGGTCTCAGTCTATCTATGTTTGGAGTTTGGATCAGTAGAATGAGTTTCCTATAAGAGCTGCCACTGCAGTTCTCCCATCTCATTCCCAGCGCTGGCGGCCCCTCCTCCCATAGGACTGAGCCTGGAAAAGAGGGGCGTGGGTACCCTGGCCACAAAAACTTGCAGATTTCACTGATATCAGCAGTTCCACGTTTTCATGAGTGTTGTATGAAGTATGCCCAAAGTCAGATTGCTCTGCGGTATCCAGTCCACACAGTTCCTGGCTTTCTACCTACTTCCCTGGAGGAGTAACTAAAACATACACCTCAGCAATCCACCATCTTGCCCTGCCTCCTCACCTTTGTTAATGTCTTGACATCTGATTATTTTGATGTTGTAACTCTGAAGGTTAGTTTCTTCCCACTTGCCTAGGGTTTTATAGTAGATTTACTATGTTTTGAGGCTCTTCTTCAATGCTTGGTCCAACTTATACTGGACATTTAGAGTAGTCTGTGTTCAACTGTTCTGATTTTTTCAGGTCTTCTGCACCTGTTTGTTGCCCTGGACATATGGTACAACTCTTAAGATTGCCCTATTATGTGCATGTGTTTCACTTCCAGGAGAAAGCTTCCCTTCTTTTGTTCCTTCTCCAGGAATCCTGATCTATTCTGTTTGTTTTTGTGCAGAATGTTCTCCCCAGCTTCTCTGAATTTAACTTCTCTCCCTCACTCAGTGCCCCCTTGTCGTTATACTTTTCAGTCCTTGGACCCAACTTGACCTTAAATAGATCAATTTTCCTTTTTTTCCCATGAGGCTTTTCTGCCTCTAGTTACTTCTTCATTGGGGTAGCCCACCTTGGGAAGCCAGATGGAGGCAATATTCCAAAGGTCCATTTTTTCATTAAGATTATCCAGTAATCAGAAACCAGGTTCGGTGTGTGTGTGTCTTGCCAGCAGTTCTGCAATTGTCTCTTTTATTTCCTGATGGCCCTTTTGTATGCATGCACTTGCCAGCCACTTGGCTTCTACCCTGGGTCTCTGAAGACTTCGGCCCAAATATTTGGATATGTTTGGGGTTCTAACTCAATAGTGTGAGTGGCACCATGGTCTGTATCCATTGAAGGGGCACCTGAGGCATGCTGCCACTGTGTGACTCAAGTTGTGTGGAACCAAGTGAGGGGGAGGGGTCCAGAATGGCAGGTCTGGGTCATAGATCTTCTTCTTTTTTTTTTTTTGGTGTTTTTTCTTTTTCCTTAATTTAGTGTTTGTGGAGTCCTTCTCCAGTGTTTATCATCTTTCAGAGTTCCAAGGAAGTGGAATTTGTCCTCTCATTATTTGTTTCTGAGGGGAGACATTTCCAGGTGATATCTTACACTTCATGTTGAGAATGTCTCCTCAGCAGTAATTACTTCTTGTTTCATTACTGTATGGGCTAATAATTAATAGACTATTGCTAAATTATTTTTAAGTTTCCAGGATAATGAGCTGATTTTACAATGAGCATGTTAGGAAATCAGTTAACTTGTGTCAGTGTATTTGTAACCTGTAAATTACATTAAAAATTTTGTTAGAAAAATATCAAATGCATTCTTAACAGATCGCCTTTGTAAAATTTATCTTCTTTTTCTATATATTGTGAAAGCAAAGATCATGTAGTAAAGTTCTAGTCTTTTATTGCTGTGTTATAAGCAGGATGAATTGTAGAGTTTTAATTTAGATTTGACATTTTAAAAATTGTTTTTGGAAGAGAGGATGAGCTTACACAACTGTTCTTTTTCTTTTATTTTTTTTTCTTAATGCAAAACATGACTGTGAGATCCAAGTGAAGAAGCTTTTAATTACAAATTAAATAATTAGAATGAAATATCTCTATTACATTGGGTGGATGATCAATAGTTTCCTAGTTACTTCCCATGAGACTCATGTGGAAACTGTCATGATGCATTCTGATGCAACTTGTGTGTGGACTGTGCATTTGGAAACAGTGCATGATAAACAAACAGGTCTAGAGTCTCCAATTCTTTTTCTCTCTTTCCTTTTTTCTTCTTTCTATTTATAATTTGTTATGTCTTCCTATTGAATTGATCCCTTTATCATTATATAGTGGCCTTCATTATCTCTCATTTCATTTTTTGCTTAAAGTCTATTTTATCTGATATTATTATAGCTACCCCAGCTTTCTTTTGGTTACTATTTGCATGGTATATATTTTTCTCCCATCTTTTCACTTTCAACCCACTTGTACCTTTGGGTCATGGCTTTCTTTTCTTTTCTTTTCTAATCCATTCTTCCAATCTCTGCCTTTTGACTGGAGTGTTTAACCCATTTACATTTAAAGCAATTTCTGACATACAGGACTTTCTTCTTCCATTTTGCTATTTGTTCTTTTTAGGTCATACCTTTTTTTTGTTGGCAATTATTCCATTAATGTCTACTTTCCTATTTATTTGTAGTTTTTTGTTTTGTACCATTTTGTGTCCCTTCTCATTCCTTTATGTACACTGATTTCTCATTTATTTTCTGTGATTACCAAGGGGATTAAATTTAACATTCTGAATCTATAACAACCACATTTGATTTGATAGTAACGTAACTTCAGTAGCATACATATACATATACACTGTTCCTTTACCCCACAAAACCCCTACCTTTGTGTTGTACCTGCTATATATTATATGTTTATGCATTGTATGTATAAAACCATAGATTTCATTACTTTTTATGCATTTGCCTTTTAGAACCTATAAGAAGTGAAAAGTGGAGTTACATTCAGGAAGTACAATAGACTACTACTGGCTTTTATAATTACTCATATCATTATCTTTCCTGAGGTCTATATTTCTGTATGCCTCTTCAATCCACTGTCTCATATCCTTTCCTTTCAGCCCAAAGAACTCCCTTTAGTCTTACTTATATGGCAGGTCTAATGGTGACAAACTCCCTCAGTTTTTGTTTACCTAGGAATGTCTTAATCTCTCCCTTATTTTTGAAAGACAGTATTGCTGGACATAAAATCTTGGCTGGCAATTATTTTCTTTAAGCACTTTGAATATTTTTGTCCAACTGCCTTCTTTGCTTCATGGTTTCTGATGAGAAATCAGTACTTAATCTTATTAGGACACCCTTGTACATAACATATTGCTTTTCTCTTGAAACTTTCAGAACTCTCTCCTTTTCCATGGTATTCAATTAACTACCATGTGTCTGAGCAAGGTTGTCTTCAAGTTTATCCTATTCAGTGTACTTTAGAATTCTTGAATGTACATATTCATGTCTTTCATCAAATTTGGTATGGTTTCTGTCATTATTTCCTTGAATATTCCGTTTACTCCTTTCTCTCTTTTTCTTCTAGGACTCCCATAATAAATATATTGGCATGCTTGATGGTGTCACACCAGTCTCTTAGGTTTTGTTCACTTTTTTTGTCTTTTGTCTTTATGCTGCTTGGCCTGAATCATTTCAAATGTCTTGAATTTGAGTTCATTGATTCATTCATCTGTCAGCTGCAACCTCCTGTTGAAGCCCTCTAGGGAATTTTTCATTTCAGTCACTGTAGTCTTCAACTCCAGAATATCTGTTTCCTTTTAAAACTTTCTATCTATTTATTGAGATTCTCATAGTGTTCATTCATTGTTTTCCTGGTATCCTTTAGTTTTTTCTGGATTTTCCTTTATTTTCTTGAGTATAATGAAGATAAATTTTTAGTTCTTTGTCCAATATGTCCAAAGTCTGGCTTACTTTGTTGATGATTTATGAATTTTTATCACATTACTTTGGATGGGGCATCATTGCTTGTTTCTTTGTTTGTCTTGTGATCTTTTGTACATACTGAACTTTTTAATATTTGAAAGTGTTAACTCTGGTGTTTAGTCCCTGAGCTATCTGTTCCTTAACTTGGTATCCAGCTAGTGATGTGAAAGAGATTTCCTGGATTGGGGCATCATTGCTTGTTTCTTTGTTTGTCTTGTGATCTTTTGTACATACTGAACTTTTTAATATTTGAAAGTGTTAACTCTGGTGTTTAGTCCCTGAGCTATCTGTTCCTTAACTTGGTATCCAGCTAGTGATGTGAAAGAGATTTCCTGGATTGTCAGGAACTAGCAAAAACAAACAAACCCATGCAAAAAATGCCATTTGCAGTTGTTCTAGTTTGCTAATGCTGCCGGAATGCAAAACACCAGAAATGGATCAGCTTTTCATAAATGAGGTTTATTTGGGTACAGAGTTACAGTCTTAAGGCCATAAAGTGTCCAAAGTAAGTCATCAACAATTGGGTACCTTCACTGGAGGATGGCCAATGGTGTCCAGAAAACCTCTGTTAGGTGGGAAGGCATGTGGCTGGCATCTGCTCCAAGCTCTGGTTTCAAAATTGCTTCCTCCCAGGACATTCCTCTCTAGGCTTCAGCTTCTTTCCAAAATGTCACTCTCAGTTGCTCTTGGGGCATTTGTCCTCTCTTTGTTTCTCCAGAGCAAAAGTCTGCTTTCAAAGGCCATCTACAAAATGTCTCTGTAAACTGCAGTTCCTCTCTCAGCTCCTGTGCTTTCTTCAAAGTGTCCCTCTTGAATGTAGTTCCTTTCCAAAATGTCAGTCACAGCTGTACTGAGTTCCTTCTGTTTGTCAGCTCATTTATATGGCTCTAGTGATTTAATTTAGACCCATCCTGAATGGGTGGGGTAACACCTCCAAGGAAATTATCCAATCAGAATCATTACCCACAGTTGGGTGGGGCACATCTCCAGGGAAACACTCAAAGAATTACAATCGAATTAACACTGATACATCTGCCCACACAAGATTACATCAAAGATAATGGCATTTTGGGGGACATAATACATTCAAACCAGCACAACAGTCTACATAAATTGGCTCTATTTTGGCTGGTGCTCTCCTTCAGAGTTTAACCCTCCTATCATGAAGATAAGCCTGAGCTAATGTGAAGTGCAAGGTCCTTTCTGTCTTTTCTGAGACTTCATCTTGTCCTGAGCATGTGCTCTTCTTGGACATTGGATTTCCCCCATTTACAGGCCACAAATGCCCCCTCAACTCCCTCTGAAATAGACTTTATCCCCCTCCTGGGTATTCTGTTGCATGACTTAAAGCAGGTAATCCTCTGTCCCAAACCACTCTGACTTAATTTTTTCTTACACTGCTTTAGCTGCCTTATAGATACTTCTGCTCACAGTGTACATTATGGAAGGACAAGTAAGAGGCAAGTTTCCTGGTACAATCTTTCAGGATGACACCAGATAGATTGGCACCAACATGAAGATGTTCCAGTATACAAATAGGGGTTGCATTGTTCCCTTCAGAACAGGGCCAGGGATCCACAATGGGAGTGAGGCTGACTCCATACTGCACCATGAATGGCACAGTGGAGGGGCCAAAAAAGGGGACTGCAAGGTATTCCTATCATTTTTTAAAAATGTGTTTTCTTAATTTGCCCAAGTTCTGCAACCTTTTACCTGTTTTTCAGAGTTTTGAGGAAGATGGATTTGTCAGTTTTTGCTAGTTGTTCAAAGATTCTATGAGGTAATAGTATTCTAGAATGTCTCATATCACCATCTTGGTCAACTTTCACCTGTCAGCCACCCCCTCTGACATGAGGGTGGGATGCATTCTTCCATCTGGGACAACCAGATGCAGCTCTGGGGGACATGAGGAGGAGCCGAATTGAGGAGGAGCCCAAGGAGGAGCAGCATATTCTGGGGAACAGATGTGCACCATTGCAGCAAAGTGCCTGTGGGCTAGACAACATTGGGCAACATGTACCATAATCTCACTGCCCCACCTGCTAGTGAGGAGACTTTACCTGCCAGTATGGGGCTTGCAAATGAGATGTGTTGTTGTTGGTTGGCTTGTTGTGATGGTTGGTTGGTTGGTTAGTTAGTTAACAGACACTTTGATGGAAGACTGTGTTTAGTAGTGATACTATTAACCTGGAGTGTATGCTGAAATTCAGGGGCAGGAGGACAATTTCTGAGCTTCCCACTCTCACTCCTTGTACACTTCTACTGTGGCTCCTTGTGAAACTGGACTGTCAATTTTTGAAGCTGAAAAGTAAGCTGGATATTACAGCCATCCAGTGAAGGGCCAGGATGAGGAGAACTGAAACTGAAAGTACACACACTTCTTGGGCATTAACTGTTGAAGAATTCACTGTTTTTACTGACGCAGCAGACTTGAGAGTTGGAGTGAGTCAGGATGAAAGTCCGTGGTTAACCCAGAATCAGAATCCAAGGCTGCTTCTTCTTTTCAGTTCTGTTCAGTTTTCCTGGCCCCCACGGTAAATTGCACTAGGGTTGAATTTAAAATATAAGTTGACAATATTTCAGCAGCTTGTCTCTTAGGAGTACTTTTTTAGGGAAGAGGCTTGCTTCTTTTGTTTTTAATTTTTTTTCCTGGTTCATTTCTTTTCATTTCCCTTTTCTATTATTTAAAAGCGTTTTTTTGGTATTAACATATTACTTTTTGTTAATGATAAAAATACCAGTTACATATATATATGTATATATATAAACCTCCAATTTTAAATCCCAGAGATATTCACTATTACTTTGTTGCACCTTCTTCCAGTTTTTTTTTTTTTTTTCCTGCTTATATTAGGATGAATCCATATTTGGGGGGTACCTGAAAGGTTATATAATTTGCATATCCTCTTTAAATAAAATAACAGAAAAATACAAATTCAAAAGTGGAAACTTATTTAAAATGAGTCAAGAAATCCCAATGAATAAAATTTTAAAAGGCTGATATTTCCTCTCAGTTTTCTTTTTTTTTTCTTCTGTTAGAGTTCTGTCCTATAATAACCAAATTTCAGTATGAGCAACAATTCTAGCAAATGAACTTGAGGTACATTCAACATTTTAAAATTGCAATTTATTTTATTGTGCTATAGGATGAGATTTGTATAATCAAATTATATTTTTTATTGCATCAGTTGCCTTCTCGATGGATATAGGTGAGAGCTGTATTATGGGAACACTCGTGGGATTAAGCGTTTTGACTTTTTTTCTCTGCCCAGAATGAGTGGAGTGAAAAGATGTTAAGATGTTAATTCCATTTTGACCAATATATTTCTGTGAAATTGGCTCTTTGACAATAACAGTATTAAAAACTAAAAACAGTGAGATATTAGATATTCAATTTTATAGCACCATCTAAAAGAGATTCCTAATTGGATAAGCATATATAAATGGAAACTTTCACAAAGAATAAAATATCAGAAAATTAATTCTTAGCTGAGAATTTCAAATCTGTCTTTTTACTTTGATATGCAAAGTAAAACTGCCAGCAATTTTTATTGGGAAATGTGTGCTTCAGTATGAGTTCATAGCCTATCCTTTCTAATAGTAAATGTCAACATGTACTCTTCTTTTGTGAAATCATGGTAAAATTAGATGGCAGCTTTTTAAATTGTCTTTACTTGGTTTTATTAAAATTGCGCATTGCTATTATTTCTAGCAGAACTGGGGGCACATTTTACTGGTACAAATGTGGGAACTACTGCTCTTGGATATTTAAAGATGAGCAAGCAAAGTTCTCACTCTTGGTGAATTTATATCTTCAAGGAGGCAAATGTTGTGAAATAAAGAGAGAAGCAATGTGCATTAAAATAATTCCAAGTAAAGTAGGTGGCTCTCTACAGAACCAGAAATTAATTATATTAAGAAGATATCTAGATGGATTCATGGATGATGTGCCATTACCTCTGGATCTTAAAGGATGACTCATATTTTAGCAAGAAGAGATTGGGGGAAATACATTCTAGAGCAAAGAAAGGAAAGAGAAAATAGGCAATGGTAGGAAAGAACCACTAAGAATCAGCCAGGACCTATGGGAGCCTGGGTAAAAGGCTGATAAAGGGTGAGTTTGAAAGCTCTACTGTGACATGGTTCATGGACTTTATTTCACAGGCAGATAGTCTTGAAGCTTATTCAGCAAGCTCAAAGTTGTGCTTGCATTCCATTGCACTGATGGCACAGTGAGAGAGAATAAAGTAGGGACTCTAGAGACAGAGATCATTTAAGAGTTTTTTGCTACAGCTTAGAAGACAAGTTATGGTCCTACCAATTTAGGCTTATGTGTAAGCATGCCTCCAAGGGATTCAGGATTCAGGGATGTAGGTTCCTTTTAGCCTTTTGTACTGTACTTACTAAGGCATTGTACTCACCTGCAAGTTCAAGGCTTGACTGCTGCCACATCAGTGATTCAGACAGTACGAAGGGAAAAGAAGGAAAGATAGATTACAGGTGCAAAGTTCTCTGGCCCAGACCCACAAGTGAAAATTGCTTCTGTTCTTAGTCCGTGTACCACTGAAATTTCATGGCTACATCTAGCTGCAAGAGCAATTAGGAAAATATATTCCTGAGTGAGATTGCCACAAACTCATCTTGCAAAATAGAATGATACAATATTTCGATTTGAAAGGCAAATGTATGCTTTAAGTCTAAAAGTCTATGTATTCAACAATGTCAGAGACGGGTTTATTTTAAAGTCCTGAAATTAAACTTGGCAAATTCAAGGCTTGAACCCAAGCTGGGCTAAGTATAGTGTCCTTGTACTTCCTCTGATGCAAACAAAAATACAGAAATTGATTTAGGAGGAGGTTGGGTACATGACCCAATCCCAAAGACATTTGGACAGGAAGTTTCCTTCCTTTCTTCCCATATATTTTTTTCTCTTTCCCATCTGAATTTCTCTGTCTTCCCTCCATTTGTTCTTTCTCTTGCTCTTTTCTTTCCTTTCCTTTCCTTCAGTTTTGTTAATGAGGGTATAAAATGTGAGTCTAGAAATGAGAAATGTAAACCTATCTGGGTATTTTTTGGCTTGAAAACAAGTACTATATCATTATTTGCCATAGAGATAAAAATAAACTTGTGGCGTTACTTCCAAGTTTCATGGTTTGCAATTGCTGCAAGCAAAAATAACTTCTAAAATTATATTCCATAAGTCTAAGTCACAAGCATTTACTAAATGGTTTCCTAAAACTGATGGAGGTTAATGAGGCTTTATTTACCTGAAATGAATTTTTTTTTCATTTTCTGTCAACTTCATTCCATCAGAAGGCCTAGAATCTTGGGTTAGAAAGTGTATTTATTTGGTACCTACTTTTCTTGTCTTTGGGGCCTAGTGGAATTTCTCAGACAGGAAAAGTCTCATTTTAACATCCTGCTACCCAAATTTTGGTGGAAGACCTCACTGCTGCAGATGCACTCTTCCGGAGAAGTGCAAACCTCAGGTAGTTTCAGTTCTGAAAACTGTTGAGAATAGTTCTTCAGTTGAGAAAAACTGAATTCAAAGAAATAATGGACTTTCTTGAACAAAATTCATAGCTTTAGGCAATTCTGGAATAGGAGGGTAGCTACTGTGCCATCTAGTTTGAAACAACCCTAAACTAAATCACCTGGGATATTGCTGGGCATAGGAAAAAAAACAGGATAAAAGAATAAGAATTCAGAGCTACACACAATGTATGGAAATGGACCTTGCTAGGTCCAGTTAGCTATAATAAAAATATCCCCGGGTTCACAAGCTAGAATATAATTTGCATCACTAGAGGGAAAGTTCACCCTCAGTTCAGTCTTATTGCACCCAGAACATGGGGCTCAAAAGGAAAACTGAAATAACTGAAGCTTTTAATTTGCAAGCTGTATATTTAAGGAGAAAAAAAAGAGAGCCTCCATTAGGGCTTGGTCACTGGAATGTTATATTGAACATGTATGAGTTTACAAAAGTCAAGAGTTTCACTCATGCCACTTGCTGAGAAGTTTAAGTTTGTTCCCCTTGCGCTCTCTCCACGTTTGTTCAGCCCAAGGTGCCTCCAGCCACTCATTCACCCTTACATCAGGTAAGACTGTGGTGTAGAGCCCCATATTCCTGGCCATTCTTCCTGCAGAATGGACCCCCTCATGGACTTGGATTGCTCTGTTATCCCTAGACAACAGGTTCAGTGACTTACAAATGAGCCTGATAGGAATCAGCACCTCGCTCTTCTTCCCAAGTCCTATCTATGAAACATCTTAACAAGAGTCAGCTGTGTTCCCCTGTATAGTCTATGGTATCTGGGTTGTTGTGGTGAAAATATAAGTGCACTGTTTTCCCTTTTACACAATTCCAGAAGTTCTCAGGGATGCTCCATTTTAAGTTGAGTCATTGTTAATTTGTCTTTAATATTTTCTTTCTACCTTTTCTAGAGGGAAAATTTGTCTACTAGAACTAGCCTGGGAGAGAAAGCAGAATGTAACATAAAACCTGAAGACCTGAGAGTCAGTACACCAGTCACTCTAAAGAGCAAACACTGTAGTGGAGTTTTTGTTCATTTCTGTGGTTTTCTCTAAGCCTCTTGAATCTAGACGGACTTTACCAGGAGAGAGCCTTCTCACTCACCTCCCACTACCATTTTGTAATCTTGGAGCCTAAGATTAGGCAGATAGCCTAATAATGTAGGAGTATATTGCAACACATGAACTTCATGATACTTGCCCATCTAATTCCTGCAATGGGAGGTGATTAAATGTTGCTGAACTAAACTGCAAGTCGTTTTGTTTTTGTTAAATGTCCTAAGGTGTCAACTAAAAGAAAACTGCAGCAGTGACCTTAATGGGACCTAATCTGATTAGGTGCCATCTCTTTCCTCTCTACCCCTGTCTGTTTTTTCCCTTTCTCTTTCAGTACCCTCAAACTGTTCAACCTAGTTAGCTGATTTGGGCTCTCTATTTTGTTGCCTCTCTATATACCTGGTTCATCACAAAGATAAGAAAACAATGGAAAGTTCTACTTTCTAGAGCAGTCAACTTTTGGAGGAAAACTTATTAATCTGATATTAAAACCAGAGCACTCCAAATAGCTCCTTTTCTGCAATGGCTACTAGGACCACAGCTGACATCAACATCTCCCTCTCATGGTGTGCTTCTTTTCAATTCGTGAGGATGAGTTTGGCCATTTACACAATCCAGAATGAGTTTAAGTCCATGTGACCATGACATCCCCTGGTTCTACTACACATCATATTATTTAGAAGTTGCTGGCCCAATTGAGCTGTGGTAGGAACTCTTAAAGATGCAGCTAAGAGGTCAACTTGGATATGCCCCTTTGAGGGAATGGGCCACCATCCTTCAGGGTGCTGCATATGTCTTAAACCGAGGGTCATTAAATGGGGCTGTGTTCCCAACAGGTATAATACATGGGTTTGGAGATTGAGTGGAAGGACAAGTGGACCCACTCACCATCATTCACGGTAACTTTCTCGCAGGAATTTGTGATTCCTATCCCTGCAACTCTAGGCTTGTGGTTCTAGAAGTCATGATTCCCAGAGTGGGGTTGTTTCTTCCAGGGGACACACTAAACCTAAAGCTGTAGATGCTGCCTGCTCCACCTGGGAATCTTGTGCCAATTTACCAACAGGCACAGAAAAGAGTCAATATACTGGTAAATTGATCAGAGTAATTGTCCTTGATCATCTTGGTAGGGTTGCTGATATGTAATAAAGGCATGGAGGAATAAGTTTGGCAACAATAATAACATGTAAGTATTAAAGGTATATATGTTCCTGGCAGAACTTGTGTTTTGGGAAGGAGAAAAAGATACTGAAGACAAGAAATCACAATATATTAGAAACGCATGTTTTAATTTCTTTGTAAGCACTGAAAGTATAGATGTTTAAATCATAACTTCTAAACAAGTACAAGAGAAAATGGAAAAATAAAATATACTCTGTCAAGCAGAACAAAGACACAGAGGAGAGAAAAAGACATTATAGTAGGCAGAAAAATTTTAAAAAGTATGTAGCAGTGTAACGGATTCAAACCCAAAATAAAACTGTATTATAGTAAATATAAATGAAAATAATCCAACAGGAATTATTCATAGTATGTAAGTGGATAAAAATAAATTGAACTATATGTTATTGAGATATATCTAATAGAAGAATATGGAAAGTTTAAATATAATTGAGGAGAATTAATAAACTATGCAGATAAAAAAAGAATTATAATGTGTGTGTGTGTAATACAAGTAGCATATAAAAAATACATTGTTAAGAACTATAAAGCCACACCTTGACACAATGGTTGCACCAAAATGATTAAAATTCGTTTTCCAGAAAGACATATGCAATATATCTTTCTGCCATTTTTGCTCAAAATAAATTAAGCAAAAATGGCAGAACTATAAGAAGAAATAGTCAAGACCACAATTTAAAGACATATTTGTCACTATTCTCTAATTGACAGAACAAATCCACAAAATCAGTAATGACAATGAAGATTTGAATATGAATAAAAAAACTGAACAAATGGATATCAGTATATAGATAGCTGTGCCAAAACACTGCAGAAAACATATTATCTTTCTATCTTTCTTTCTTTTTTCTTTCTTTCTATCTATTAATACACCTACCTACCTACCTACCTACCTACCTACCTACCTATTTTGTAAACATTTGAGTGTAGGCTGAATACATCATGCTCCTTGAACACATAGTACTTCCACATACATATCTTAAGAACAAAGATATAAAGTTTAAGAAATTTAACAGTGACATAAAGCTTGTTGTCTATATTCCAATTTTTTCTTATGTCCCCAATAAGGTCCTTTTGCACCTTTTCTCCTCCATTAATAGATCCAGTCCAGGATCATGTATTGTATTTAATTGATGTTGTCAGTTTACTTGCCTTTAAAAAAGCTGTAGAAACATATATGCCATATCAACCATTCCCAAGCATACCATTTAGTGTAATTAATCACATTCACAAATTTGTGATAACCCTCATCACCATGATTACCAGAATCTTCCCACCACCCCAAACAGAAACCCTATCCCTATTATCCATTAACTCCCCATTCCCCTTTCCTCCTACCTCTGGTAACCTGTACTCTATTTTCTGACTCTATGAGTTTGCATATTCTAGCTATTTCATAAAGGTGGAATCATATAATCTCTCTCTCTTTTTGTATATGACTTATTTCATTCAACATGATGTCCCCAGGTTTCATCCATGTAGTGGAACAGCTGACAAATATTCCATTGTATGTGTACCATTTTTTTTTAAATGCATTCATCTGCTTATGTCATTTGGTTTACCATTCACCTGTTGATCAACATTTGGTTCTCACCTACCTTTTTGGCTATTGTGAATAATGCCAATAGGACTGTACACACTGGTGTACAAATATCTGTCCAAGTGCTTGCTTTCAGTTCTTTTAAGTATATATGTGGGAATTCTGTGGATGAAATATTGTAAACTCTGCTTCTGCTTCAGCAAGCATATAGGTAGAAAACTGCCTTTATCTAAACTCCTGTCAAGGATGATGAGAATGTCTCGCTTTACTATGCTATGTTCTTGCACATAGTACATTCCACTCCCAAAGCCAGGCTTATCTGTTGTCTACTTGCCCGTGGATCTTTGTGTCATAAAGGTCAAAATATCCTGCCTCCCCTCCTGCCTCCCTAAACAGCCTTGAGTGCCAGCACGTCTCCCTACCCCAAAAATCTCAATAAAAACCGAAATGAGAATTGCTGGGGAGGACCCTCTCCCTTGAGTTGTTCTCACTCTCGCCTCTCTTGACTTTTGTCTTGAGTAATTCATTGCATCACCGTGGTTACTGCTGGACAGGAAACCACATATATACATGGAAGGTGGATTCTTAGTTCATGTGGTAGTTTTTTGGTTAATTTTTTGAGGAACTGCCAAACTGTTTTCTGCAGTGCCTGCACCATTTTACATTCTATCCATGAATCTGCAAGGGTTTCTATTTCACACAACCTTACCAGCACTTTTTTTTAAATAGCCACTTTAATGAGTGTGAGCATGTAATTATATTTAACAGTTCATTAGCGAGAATGGGATCGAATTATTCCATATAACACAACTTTGTAGCATCTATTGAATATTGATTGTGATTAATAAAAATAAGCAGGAGGTGATCATTTAGGATTTAAATTCTCTGATAGGTAAGAAACATCTTTTATCTTTGTTCCTTCGATGCCTGACAAGGGGCATTTAGGAAACGGCTATGGAAGGAAGGACTGAGTTGGGAGGAAGCAATCCCACAACAGTGCATCTGCCAGGGGGCTGATGCCTTTGATCTGAGAAAGACGTCAGTCACCTGTTCCTTTTTTGGTAAATATTTTTTAATAGAGAAGTTGTAGGTTGACAGAAAAAATATGCAGAATATACAAAGTACACATATACCCTTTCTCAAAGACCCAGTTTTCCCTATTATTAACACTTTGCATTATTATGGTACCATTTTTAAATAATTGATGGAAAAATAACATAAATTATACTATTAACTGTAGTTCACAGTATACATTTGGGTTCACTGTGTTGTACAGTTCCATGGGCTTTTTAAAAATTTTTAATCTAGCAACATACATGCAACCTAAAATTTCCCCTTTTAACCACAACAAATGTGCAATGCAATGGTGTTAGTCATGTGCACGGTGCTATCACTACCACCAATACCCTCCATCAAAACTCTTACATCGCCACTAAGAAACTCTGCAGCAGTTAAGCACCCTGGCTCCTGGAAGCCTGTATTCTAGTTTCTGACTCTATGAATTTGCTTATTCTAATTATTTTATATCAGTGAGATAATACAATATTTATCCTTTTGTATCTGGCTTATTTCACTCAACATGATGTTTTAGAAACTCATCCATGTAGTCACATGTATCAGAACTTCATTCCTTTTTATAACTGAATAATATTCCATTGTATATATGTGTACACACACACACACACACACACACACACACACCATGTTTTGCTTGCTCAGACATCAGTTAATGGACATTTGGATTGCTTCCAACTTTTGGCAATTGTGATAGAGCTGCTATGATCATCAGTGTGAGTCCATGCTTTCAATTCTTTTGGGTATATTCCTAGAAGTGGAATTGCCAGGTCATATGGTTATAGCATACTTAAGTTTTTGAGGAACCTACAAAATGTCTTCCACAGCAGTTGCAACATTTTACATTCCTGCCAACAATGAATGAGTGTTCCTATTTCTCAACATCCTCTCCAACACTTGAAATTTTCCTTTTTTAAAAAATAGTTGTCAATTTAGTCTATGTGAAATAGCACCTCACTGTGGCTTTGATTTGCATTTCCTTAATAGCTAATATATTGAAAATCTTTTCATGTGCATTTCAGCCATTTGGAAATCTTCTTTGGAGAAATGTCTGCTCAAGGTTTTTATCCATTTTTTAATTGGGGTGTTTGTGTTTTTGTTGTTGAGTTGTAGGGTTTACTTTTAAATTCTGGATATTAAACTCTTATTGGGTACATGGTTTCCAAAGATTTTCTCCAATGCTGTAGGTTGTTGTTTTACTTTCATGATAAAGTCCATTTATACACAAAAGTTTTAAATTTTGATGAGGTCCCATTTATCTATTTTTTTTTCTGTTGCTCATGCTTTGGTATAAAGTCTAAGAAAATGATGCTTCTCTACATTTTCTTCTAGGAGTCTTAAAGTTCTTATAGTTCTTATTCTTTTGTTTAGGTCTTTGATCCGTTTTGATTTGGTTTTTGTATAGGGTATGTTCTGGTTTGCTAATGCTGCCATTATGCAAAATACCAGAAATGGATTGACTTTTATAGTGGGGGTTTATTTGGTTGCAAATTTACAGTCCTAAGGCCATAGAAGTGTCCAAACTAAGGCATCAACAAGAGGAGACCTTCACTGAAGAATGGCTGATGGCATCTTGAACACCTTCGTTAGCTGGGAAGGCATGTAGCTGGTCTCTGCTGGTCCTTTGATCCTAGGTTGCATTGCTTTCAACTTCTGATTCCAGTAGCTTTCTCTCTAAGCTTCTGGTAATCCTCTCTTAGCTTCTCCGGGACAAACTCTGGGCTTCATCTCTTAGCTTAGCATCTCCAAAGGTACTTCTGTCCACACCCCCAAGCATCTCTAAGCATCAGCAAGCCTCTGTGCCTGTGTCAGCTCTTGATATCTCTTAAGGGACTCCAGTGATTTAATTAAGACCCACCCTGAATGGGAGAGGCCACACTTCCATGGAAATACCTAATGAACATATTTCACCTACAGTTGGGTGAGTCACATCTCCATGGAAACAACCTAATCCAAATTTCCAACAAGATTGGATTAAAACATGGCTTTTGTGGGAGCATAATATATCCAAACTGGCACAGGGTATGAGGTAAGAATCCACCTTCATTCTTTTGTATATGGACATCCAGGTTTCCCAGCACCATTTGTTGAAGAGACTATTCTTACCCAGTGGAGAGGTCTTTGTACCCTCTTCAAAAATCAGGTAGGCATAGATGTGAGAATTTATTTCAGTAATCTCAATTCAATTCCATATATCCATCCTTGGGCCAGTACCATGCTGTTTTGATTACCCTGGCTTTGTAATAAACATTAAAATTGGAAAGTCTGACTCAAACTTCATTCTTCTCCTTTTTTAAAAGCTGGGTTTTCTTGGTTCAGCACTTGCCCAGTTACTATACCCAGTTACCTATATTCTATAGTTTTGCTAGTTGTTCAAAGATTCTGTGGGGAATTGCACCCTTTAGCATCTTGCATTGCCATCTTGGTCAACTGACATGAGGGTAGGATGCATTCCTCAGGCTCTCCAACCATGGTTTTTTCCGGGACAACCTGCTGCAAACCTGGGGGACACGAGTATGGGCACTGTAGCCTTGAGGAGGAGCCCAAGGAGGAGAGATGGATGCTGCAGTACACACATGTGCTGCTGCCTCGTGTAGCCTCTGGTCTCTGAACTGCCCTGAGCAAGGTGCCTGCGGGTCAGCCTGCATTGGGCGAACTGTCCTCACCTGCCTGCTAATGTGGAGTCTGCACCTTCCAGTGTGAAGTCCGCACTTGAGATGTGTTTTACTACATTTAGTTGGTTGGTTGATTGGTTAGTTAATGGAAGGTTGTATGGAAAATAATGTTAAGCATGGATCTTAACCAGGAGTGTGTGCTGCAAACCAGGAGCTAGAGGACAATTTCTTAGCTTCCTGTTCTCACTCCTTGCACTCTTTTCGGACCTGTGCTTCCTCATGAAACCAGACTGTTAATTTTTGGAGCTGAAAAGCAAGGTGGATACTACTGCAATCCATTTAAGTTATTCAATTGTCTGTAAAGTAAGGATCATTTTTTTCTTGTTGTTTCTCCAATGTCTGGCAATCAAAAGTAAGGAAATGTTTAAGGAAGGGAGGAGAGGCAGGAATTCCACAGCAGCACCTCTGCTAAGGAGCTAGAGTTGCATCCCTTAGTCTGAGAACCGACTTCCGCTTTCTTCCTGAAAATGAGAGTAGGATGCACTCCGTCTTCCATTCTGGGTCTTTCCGCGACAACCCGCTGCAGCCCTTGGTAGGTGCCCAAGGAGGATCAGCTCATCATGGAGACTCGCTGTGCTCGCTGTCACCTCTCAGCTGCCTCTCAGTCCACACCTCCAGGCTGAGCTGCCCAGAGCAAAGTCGCTGCGGGCAGACAGCATCGGGCTACTCGCGACCCCCTCCTGCTGCCCTCCCCCACCTGCCAGTGTGGAGTCTGCGCTTGAAAATGTGTTGTCAGTTAGTGATTTAGTTAGTTAACGGAAATATGCACGGACGACAGAGTTTAGGAGTAAAATTATCTGGCTCAAGTAGTACAGACCAGGGGCGGGAGTACAATTTCTCAGCTCACCTTCAGAGCTCCTGTATGTGGCTTCTGGGGAAACGGGAATTTTTTTTTTTTTTTTTTTTTTTTTTTTTTTTTTTTTTTAAGGAGACGAAAAGTAAGCAGATTATTTATAGCCTTCCGGTTAAGGGTCAGGATAAAGAGAATCGAAATCGAAAGTACAAGGGCTTTACAGTTGAAAGTTTTCACTGTTTCCCAAACAAGGAGACTGGAGTGGGTGAGGTGGGGCGGAAAGGACAGTCCGCGGTTAACTCCACACTCAGTTTGGGGAACCCAAGCTCATTCCGATTTCGCAGTTCTTTTCCGTTTCCTTAGCCCCCACCATGAATATAGAGCACCAGGAGTGAATACAAACAAAGTGACAATAGGTTGAGAATATTTCAACAGCCTGTCTTTTAGGGGTATTTTGTTAGAGAAGAGATTTGTATATTGCTGAAAATTCTTACTTGCTTATTTCTCTCCCTTTCTCTCTTTTTAAAAGAAGTATTCGTGTTATTAACAAACACTCTTTTCATAAAAATGAAAGTGTATAACCCCTAATATTATAGTCTAGAGATAATCATTATTATTTTTTGCATATTCTTTCTGACATTTTCCTCTGCTTGTTCTAGGGTATATCCAGATGTTAGGGGCTAGTGAGAAGGTTATACAACTTGGGGGTCTGCTTTAAATAAAATAATACTAATTCAAAAGTGAATATTTATTTTAAATGAGCAAAGACATCATAATCAACAACAGTTTTTTAAAAGCAGACAAATGCTATTAATATTTTTCTCAGCTTTTATTTTTTTACTTCGGTTAGGGTACTTCCTATCATATTTGAATTTCAGTATGACAATTATTCTGGCATATCAATTTGAGGGGTATACAATAGCAATTTAAAAGCATTTTAAAATTGCATTCCATTGTATTGGGCTACAGAACTACAATTTTGTGATCAAATTACAGTTTTACTAAATCCATTGCTTTATGGATGGGTGCATAGTAATCGTTTTACTGGATTCTTGTGGCTTGAATTGTGAGAGTTGTGACAACAGTTGGCTCTAGAAGGGTTGTCAGATGTTGTAATAAGCACTTTTAAGGTATTAGTCATTCTCAGTTTCTGTATTCTGAAAATGAATATTTAGGTATTTATTTTTTTAATATATTTATATTTGTATATTGTCCATTTTATGTTTTATGTACTCATCTGTCTGAGTCACATTTCACAAATTTTCAGAGAGTGGAGAGGATGAAATTTAGCAAAATATCACTTAAAAAGGGCAAGGAATTGTGTTGCAATTGATTGAGATATGAAATCAAGAAAGGTTTTCTTTTTAAGCTCTCCTTTTTCCTTTTTTCTTCTTATATTATATTAAATTGGAATTATTGGACAAGTATTTCCTTGTTAATGAGAGGATTTTTGCTTTTAGAGATGAAGTAGAGGTACTTTTCTCTGTTCTTTCCAATAAGTACAACTAAACATTATATATATAAAACTAACATTAGAAGACTTTTAAATGTAGCAAGAGAAGGCAGACTGGCAAGGGACCTTGGGACTCAAGGAATGACGTGGCGGTTTTCTTGCCTGATATATCCAAGACTTAGTGATAGAAAAGCTGACAACCCAGACATCCCGGCTTGTGTGGAAACCCATAATGAAAGGATGTTTTTTCTAGCCAAAAGACCAGGAAAGAGGTAACCTAGCAAGACAAAGGAAATTTTAGACAAAAAAACATGCCAAACAATGCAGAAGAATCTGCAGGCTAACTCATCCCCTACAAGAAAAGGCAAAGTTAGGGAGCCTAGACATCCACTTGCACCAGTCAGTAAAGAAGCATTCCAAACCCCCTGCTGCAGTGGTGTCAAAAGAGGTCCAGAATGGTTTTGGATTTGTATCCTTATTGAATGATAATGAACTCCACCTCTTCCTCCTCCTCCTCCTCATTGAGTGGTATCAGAGAAGCCTAGCGGAGAGGCAGGACTTTTACCACTGCCCAGTGGCCATCAACCACTGGGTGTCAGCGGGTACCACATGGGGAGCAATAACTAGGAACTACTGCCCTTTCCAGCCGGGGTGTAATCAGTAGAGGCCTCATGGGGAATTGAAACACCCAACCCTGCCCAGCTGTTCAAGGAGCCCCTTCTTGCAAGATGTCAAGGGGGAGTCTGGAATTCTACCTCTACCTGGAAATAATAAGAGGACACCCTCCCTTTCTTGGCAATAATTTCAGGAGCTGAGCTACTGAGCAGATGAGAATAAATGGGATCCAGAGGACTACTGTGGTGGAGTTTTTTTTTTTTGGTTGAAGCAGGGATGATTCTTACTTGCATCAGAAGGGTGGGAGATAGAGGGAGAGGGAGAAGGAAAGGGAGATTGAAGAATGAATGAATATGGGAACAGAAATTTTCTTTTTCGGGATTAGTTGGGTTGTCCTTTCATGTGCCCTGGAGGAGGAGTGATCAGTGTGAGGTAACCACTGGTTCACCAGGACACACCATCATTCTGTTCTACCAGCCAGTTCACCAGGTTGCGTTTTCCAGTATGATCGATCCCTCTCTATAATGGCTAGCATCACCATAGGTAAAGATTCTTTAAGGTTTCCTGATTCACTCACAGCTACTGAGTCTTGTTTTCCACTAGACATGTGGGTACCAACATGAGGAGTCCATATTTCATATTATCCTGTAAACCCCAAAGACTCACTCAGGAGTATATAAAACCACACATCATTCTCTGACAGAAGGTTATCCTGTATGTCAACCTAGTTGAAGGTGGAATACCCCATAGTTTCTCAATAATAAGGCTAGCGTTGGGAGATAACACAGCTCTTTCTTTATCATTTTCTAATCTTAGTGAAATTGATGAGGACTCATTATATATTACCAACCTCAAAGACTTACTTCTGTAATAATAACAATATTCTAGTGCTGCCTACCATTTACTGAATCCCCACTGTGTCCAGTCCTAGTCTGGGTGCCTTACATACATGATCTTATTAACCCTTACAAGAACTCTAAAGGTAAAAGCTGTTTATTCCTCCTTAGATAAAGTAAATGCAGTAAAAAAAAAAAAAAAAAAAAAAAATTGGAAAATTTGTCCAGGATTATATGGTGACATGCAGAATCCAGAAGTTAAACATAGGTCTCTCTCTGTTGTTACATTTCCAGATGCAAAAACTTACTTGGAATAAACTTTATAAAAACCTTTTTTTATTCCCATAAGTCTGTTATAAAGGAAGTAAAAGGGTTTTCTCTTTATTACCACAAATTGGTCTTCATAATACATGAGTGTTCTGAATAGGTGCTGTTATTTCTTTGGGCCTGCCATTCATCCCACAAACCACTAAGAACTTTCTAGACTAATCTGTTTATTTATATGTCTCATCAAGGAACCCAGTTCATTTCACATATAACCTTGACATCCAGATGTATTTCATACCTCCACTCTCTTTTTCATCAGGTATTTGATCAGTGCTTATCATGGCCAGATACTATGCAAGATACAGTCTCTGCCATCAGAGTGCCTGAGTAACTTAAAATGCTGGAGTCAGCTTTTCTTTTACATGTGAGTAATAGAAAAGTCCCAGCAAACTGTGGCTTAAAGAAGATGAAAGTTGTGTTTGTGTATTTATTGTCATTTTAACTCTCATATATTATTCCAGAAGTAACCAATCCTGCACTGGTTTTGAACTTTACTAAACAAAGTCAATAGCTGCGCAAGGTTTTTCTTGAAGCACAACTAAACCTGAATTTCACAGTCATCCACACAGGAATCTGAAGAGGATACCAAAATCAAAAGTGAAATTAATTCTTGGTGTTCTTAACTACTTGAGACATGTATATTTATATCAATAGACTGCAGAATGTGTATGAGTGAAAGGAATTTGGAAAGTCCACCTTTTCTCACTGCTCAGTCTTCAGGAATCACAAAATCATCTGCTTTCCTATCTCCTCCCCAACTCTGGAAGACCCTGGAAGGCTTTCACAGACAATTTCCAACTTTCACCATTGGATTGAGGGTCCTTTGCACAAGTGAACAATAGCAAATTTTAATTATTTTATCAGCTTATACCTAAGAAGATAACTTTTTGCATAGCAGCACGGTTGTAGAAAAGTTTTCAAATTTTTTCAACTTGCTACTTGCTCTTATAGAAAACACTCAGTTGGGTGAATAATCAATATTTTTATAAAATAATTAGGATATATGGGTGAGAAAAACTAGCCATCCAATCATCTCCTTAAAATTGTTGTATGTATGTATGTTAGAATCAGCATGCATGTTGATTGGGAGTATTTTTCACAGAATGGGCCCATACATTTCAATATTTTTTTTCCTTTCTACTACCCACACAAATACACCCGTTCCAGTACCTCTGGCGTCCCCGGGGGAGAAGTTGTGGATACTCAAGATGGGGTGGTTAGAAAGGTCTCCCGAAGGTTACATGCAAGCTGAGAACAAAGGCAAACAGCTGTTTGAGTAGTGGGGTGGGGAGACTGGAGATTTTTCTTAGTGGAGTTTATTGAATTATAAAGATCCTGGTTAAAAATGTAGGTATAGTTATTCATTTATTCATTTCCCTTTGGGGAAATTGCACTGTAAGAAAGAAAGATTTGCATTTGAAAATTGAGATGTGAAGCCTTTTCTTAATCTAAATTATAATAATTGTGGAAAGTATCAAAGACTGCCTTTGTATTCACCTTTTTGCCAGGGAAAAGCAGAAACATATGGCTGAATCCACATTGGGTATCACTGTTCCCTACTGTTGATGTAAATGCAGAACTTCCTCAAGAATCAATGCTGAACCTGCTCTCTGAGTGAATAAAGAAGAAGATTGTTAGGAATGATATCTTTTTATTAAATTGTCTCTTTTTATTCCCTTCAAAAAATAAAGGAATAGTTCCTTGTAATTTTAAGACTTCAACCCAGACTTTTCTTTTTCCCTCCCAAATATTTAAAACTTTTGTACAGGAAATACAAATATTCCTATTCATTTTCCTTATCTTTTGTATTAATCCAGCTAATGCCTGCATTTTGTGTAGCTTTTAAGAGACTCCATATAATGGCTAAAAACTTGAAACACTTATTTCATGTTTCAGTCTAAATATTCTAAGCTTATGGGGCAGTTTTGCATTACACAAATGTAGATTCCAGACAGTGGGAAGAAAAAAAGAGATTATTTGTTCAATGTTTTATGACCCATATTCAATTATGGCATAATTATCAGTGTAATGCCTGTCAAAATTCCATTTGTAATAATTAAGTACCTAGCCATCTGAACGTAATTTAGGAAACATAGTTTCTGGATGGTTGGCCATGAGCTCAGAAAAAAAGATCAGAACAGACTTGGGAGGGAGAGGTAGTAGCTACTAAAATTTGTAAAATAAATATTTAGTGTATTAATTGTGATGTTGACCATAGTAAAACAGTGCAGTATAATTCATAAATACATAGGTTTGGAGCCAAGGAGTTCATTTTCAAACTGCAAACTGTAACTTTCTATTACTCTGCAACCTTGAGCAATTTACCCAACTTCTTTCTCTTGGTTTTCTCGTCTATAAAATGGGAATAATAATAGCACCCGTGTCTTAGCTTTTCATGAGAGTTGAGTTCATATCTTTAAAGTACCTGGCACATGGGAATTAAAATATTTTCTTTATTATTAAGGGTAAAGGTGAACTTGAATTGGAATTGCTGGTCAGTTCACTTTTTTCATTGGTCATGCGTGTGCTCACCCTCTGCACTATTCATTTAGGACACTGACCTCCCCCTTCATTAAGAGTGTGTTCTGAACGAGAGCTGCCATATTCTGTCTTGATCTTACTTTCATGTCTCTGATGATGACCAAAGGGTGAGTAATCCCAAACAGGCTATGTACAGAGAACTTGGACTTCCTAGCTGCAGAGATTGATTTAGAGGCAGAGATGAACACATGACCAAAGGCAGAGTAATTGGAGTGGGTCCTCTGGTAAGAGAATCATCTTTCTTTTCCTCTCCGATCATGAGAATGAAAACATGTAAGTCTTGAGTTGAAACAATGGAAGAAAATGTAAATTGAAAGGCTTTCTTCCAGCATCTATGATTTGTAATTGCCATGGGAAGCATGATTTCCAGTATGATATTCTATTCATCTTTATTACAGAAGAGTATATTGGAAAGATAAAAATATAATCATAAAGTTTTCTTTATCTATTAGAAGTTAAGTGTCAGATTTCCTTATCTGTTAGAAGTTAAGTGTCAAATTGACTGACTTGAAATAATGTTCTTTCATGTCCTATGAGTTTAATCCAACTCTGGGAAAGCTGGACAAGAACCTTGCTTCGAAATGAGTTGTCTTTTGGCACCCTGTGTTATCAGCTTTGGTACCTTAGTGGACATTCCCAGGCAGAAAGAGTCCCAGTTATCATCACGCTACCTAAGGAGAAGCAGCACAAAGCTGATGAGATCCAGATCCTCATGGGGTTCCTGGAAACGTAGGCTTTAAGAAATTTCAGTCTGTTTAGTGTAATTCTTCAGTTGATGTGTATCTGGGAATAAAGGAAGAAAGGCTTCTTAGAGTCAAGATTTATAGGTTTATGGTATTCTTAAACAGGAGAAAGAGGCCATAGCTACTTTGCTGTTAAAGTGGAAAAAAAAAAAAAAACCACAAAAACACTTTGGTTATGGCTGGAAATGCAGAATGATAGTAAAAAGGATTAAGAAATTGGTAGTGCAGAAAATGTATGGTAACAAACCTGCTTGGTGAGAGAGTTGCAATAAATAGGTCATCTTGTACACAATCTGTGTGTGGGCTGAGTGACTAGAGAGAAAGTCTATCCTCCAAAGGGTCATCTCATGCCATCCCTGAGAGGCCCTGCTGTTCCCCCTTTCCACATCTCAGCAGATTCAGCCAACTCTGCCCTTTCTCCTCATTCACGCTTAATTGAGTTCATCTGCTTCATGCCACATCATTGATAGTGACACTGGCACTACCTGAGGGGACAGCCTTGGACTCCTGGCTATTCTTCAGCTTGCCCTCATCTCATTTCCCTGATAAACAGTGTGGTGGTTTGAAGCTGTTATATACCCCGGAAAAGGCCATGTTCTTTTAATCCACTCCTGTGAGTGTAGGCCTATTGTAGGTGGGATCTTTTATTTAGGTTATTTCAGTGCCCCAGGGTGAGTCTTAATCCCCTTAATGGAGTCCTTTATTAGAGGATAAAACAGATACAGAAGCAAGGGATGAAATTTAGAGAATCTCACAGCAAAAGCCCCAGAGAAGCTGAGAGGGAGCCACTGAAGTCAGAAGCTGGAAGCAATGAAACCTGGGAGAGAAGGACAAGCAGACATCACCATGTGCCTTGCCATGTAACAGAGGTGTCCCAGATGCTGGCAGCCTGTCTTCAGAGTCCAGGTATCATCCTACTGGTGTCTTGAGTTGGACATTTTCACAGCCTAAGAACTATAAATTGTAAGCTAATAAATACCCATTGTAAAAGCCAGTTCATTTCTGGTATATTGCATTTCGTCAGCTTTAGCAAAATGAAACAAATAGTTTCAGTGCCATGCAATTGAGGCCAGTTGGAAAGAGCACCTTCACCATTCATCCCAAGATCCAATCTGTGAAATTAAAAGTTAGCTAGTTTGGTTTCCTTCTATTGTCTGTTGTACCTGGTTCGAGATAGTGAATATGAATGTAAGTCAATTGTCATTAATCATCACAGCTGAAACTGCCCCTTATACAGTCTCCAAAACTTTTCAAGGATATTTCATTTTAGTTTACAAAATTAAGAAACATTTAACTTTGGTATCAGTCGATCAAACTCAGCTGTAAAAAGTGATTGATTTATATTTCCCTTGTTTATCATTATTTTACCTCCAAGGCCTTAAAAATCAGCATCTGTATTGATAAAAAGGAGTTAATGGATGCAGCACAGTCTCAGAAAAGGTTCACACCAGGAGGCTACAAGGCTCTGAATTCCTTGACCCAAAATCCCCACCAAGGGCTCTCTGCAGGGTTCAAGGGCCCAGGATGTCCAGAATTCTGGTTGTTAGATATTACTTCTCCCTTGTTACTTCTCCCCAAACTTCTGGGAAGAATGACAGACTATGAAGGAGGACATCATTTTTTTTTTGTAATTGAGGACAGTTATTATTTTTGTCTTGGTACCCACTTTTTGCTGAGATTACTTGCCCATCATATTTCAGAGAAGTTTGGCAGAATCAGCATACTTTGATCCTTCCTAATCCCATCTTTTTTCCCTCTAATTTGACCTTTTCCTTTTCTCCTCTCTAGCCATCCTGCTCCTCCTCTTCCTTAGGATGCTATACCAAGCCTGTTGAATAAGAAATATCTGTTTACCACAAAGAATATTCCACAGATTACTTTGTGTTCTAGTTTGCTAATGCTGCCAGAAAGCAAAACACCAGAAATTGACTGGCTTTTATAAAAGGGGGTTTATTTGGTTACATAGTTACAGTCCCAAGGCCACAAAGTGTCCAAGGCAATGCATTAACAACCAGGCACCCTCTCTGGATGATGGTCAATGGTGTCTGGAAAACCTCTGCCATCTGGGAAGGCACTTGGCTGGCGTCTGCTCCAAAGTTTTGGTTTCAAAATGGCTTTCTCCCAGGATGTTCCTCTCTAAGCTGCAGTTCCTCAAAAATGTCACTCTTAGCTGCTCCTGGGGTGATTGTCCTCTCCTAGCTTCTCTGGAGCAAGAGTCTGCTTTCAACGGCTGTCTTCAAACTGTCTCTCATCTGCAGCTACTCTCTCAGCTCCTGTGCATTCTTCAAAGTGCCCCTCTTTGCTGTAGCTCCTCTTCCAAATGTCATGCACAGCTGCACTGAGTTCCTTCTGTTTGTCAGATCATTTATGTGGCTCCAGTGATTTAATTTAGACCCACCCTGAATGGGTGGAGCAACACCCCCATGGAAATTATCCAATTAGAGTCATCACCCACAGCTGGGTGGGGCGCATCTCCACAGAAACATTCAAAGAATTACAATCTAATTAACACTGATACGTCTGCCCACACAAGATTACTTCAAAGATAATGGTGTTTTGGGGGACATAATACATCAAACTGGCACACTTTGTTAGTTTGCTGGAGTACATCATTTCCAAATATGTATAAATGTTTTTTATGAGTGGTTCCAATCATTAAATGAATACACTGTGATATAGACTACTACTTCAGAAAAACTACTTTTGGTTAGAAATCATTATAATTTTGAAGACTATTTAAAGTCACTTTGGAAAACTTTTGGAATCATCTACTAAATTTGAACATTGTTTTAGTTTGCTAAAGTTTCTTAAATGAAATATATCAGAACTGGATTGGCTTTTACAAGGGGAACTTATTAACTTGCAAGCTTACAGTTCTAAGGCTGTGAAAGTATACAAATCAAGGCATGTCAAGACAATACCTGGACTCTGAAGACAGGCTGCTAATGATCCGGGACTCCTCTGTCATATGGCAAGGCACATGCAGGGTCTGCTGGTCTCTCCCTTCTCTCCCAGGTTTCACTGCTTTCAGGGTCTGGCTGCTCCATCTGTGGCTTTCTTTCTGAGCTTCTCAGTGCCTTTTCTCTCTCAGCTTCTTTATCATTTTCTCTTTCAGCTTCTGGCTGCTTCTCTCTCTGTTTCTCCTCTTATAAAGGATTCCAGTAAGAGGATTAAGTCCCATTTGGGACATGCCTCAAGTGAAATAACCTAATCCAAAGGTCTCACCCACAACATGAATGGATTAGCTTTAAGAACATGATCTTTTCTGGGAGCCATAAAGATTCCAAACCATCACAAATATACATACCCCATGACCCATCCATTCCACTCTTAATTATGCATCCAGCAGACATGTCTGTGCCCACCAAAACATATGCAGAATAATCATAGCATCAATATTTGTAATATAGCTATTATAACCCCAAAACTTGTCCACAGCAGAATGGTATGATATGTTGAAAAATGCCACCTCCCTTAAAGATATGTCCGTGTTCTAATCCCCCTAAACTGTGGATTTCACCATTTTGGAAAAAGGGTCTTTGCAGATATAATTAGTTTAAGGATCTTGAGATGCAGAGAATATTTTGGATTATATTAGATTAGGTGGACCCTGAATGCCATCATGGTGTCCTTATAAGATAAAGGCAGAAGAAGATTTGACAGACACACAGAGGAGAAGGGGATACAAATATGGAGCAGAGAGAGATGAGGCCACAAGACAAGGAATGCCAATACTCACCAAAAACTGGAAGAGGCAAGGAACAGTTTCTCCCCTGAGCCTCTGGAGAGAATGCAATCCTGCTGACACCTTGATTTTAGCCCAGTAATACTGATTTCAGATTTCTGCCCTCCAGAACTGTAAGAAAATAAATGTGTGTCATTTTTAAGCCACCAAGTTTGTGGTAATTTGTTACAGCAGCCACAGTAAACTAATACAAATTACCAGATAATTAATCTGTGATGTATTTGTGCAATGGAATGTCTTCCAGCAATGAAAATGACCAAGCAACAGTTACATACAACAACATGGATGAATCTCACAATTGTAATGTTGGCTAAAAGGAACTGGACCCAACAATACATGCTGTCAATGCCATTTATATAAGTTCACAAATAGCATCGATGCCATTTATATAAAGTTCACAAATAAGCAGATCTAATCTCTAATGTTAAAAGTCAGGAGAGCCATTATCTTTGATCTTGGAGGGGGATTATTAATTTGTGGGAGGCAAAAGAAAGCTTCTGAAGTAGTGATAGTTTTCTTTTTCCTGATCTGGGTAATAATTACAGGGATATGTTCATTTATTGATATTTCACTGACTCTACACTTTTGAGATGAGTACTTTTCTGTTCTCATGTTATAAGTTAATTAAAAAGTTAAAAGAATCTCTGGCAGAAGTCTTTATATTAATAAAAAGCCTATGTGGGCCTTTAATGAAAAATGCTTTGTCTCAAACACAATACAAAAGAAAAACATGCTTCAAACTGCTGCCTGTTCTATGTCACAGTCATGTAATAGAATTCAGAGACTTTTGGGAAATCACTGGACAATTTAAAGCATGGTCTAAAGTTAAGATTCTTACCTAAGCTATCTGGAAAATAAGTTTAGATCCAAAAATAACCAGTTGCCATGCCAATAGAGATGGGGACTATATTCAACTCCAATCAGAGAGAAATTGGTAAGGACATGCTGATTCTGTCTGACTTCCCTGTTGCCTTCCTTACTTTCTGTCTGATTAACTTTCTGCAAATAATAAAATCTAAAGTTGATCCCCACCTTTCTTCATGGATATAAAATTTAGGGTCAATTTCAGGACAAAATTTAAATCTTTTCTTTCTATCAATATAATGAATATGAAAGTGAGAGTAAGGTAGGGCTACTTTGAAATAGTACTAATGATCAGAAATCAGCTGCTTTTTCTTCTCACCAATAAAAACTATTGTTTGTCAGAGAACCAAAAATAGTTCCAGGGACAATGGAATATTTTGGGGAACTTTGTACATAAAAGAACTGAATATTTTGCCTATCCTCCAAAATCTATTCCAGTTAAAGTTATTGTCTGTAGATAATATTGGAAATGTTAATATGTTAAATGTTAAATAAAGATAGTGTCTGTTGATAATTATCTATAGATGAATTTGGAAATCTTGGTTGAGAATAATTTAATTCATGGAGTGTATAGTATTTTTAAGAAAGTATTTCTATTTCTGAAAAACCTTACTGATCACTAATATATAGAGAAAATATATTAGAAAATATAATCCAAAATTAGGAATATTTTTAGTTTACTGAAGGCATTAAAATTGTAATTTATTTTTATAGTTTTCTAAGTGTTATGAATTTATTTTCAATGATTGTGAATCACTCTTATAATCACAGAAATGCACGTAAATAATAATAACATATTTTCTACTTTTGAAAAATATAAACACTCCCCCTGAAAAGGTTATTTCTGTTTTTAAAAAAATTATACACCTTTTAGTTCTAAACACTCTTAGCTATTTTATGTAGTTTCAACATTTGATCTATACAATGTATATAGATATATAGACTGTAATGCGAGCAACCATTGTGAAATTCGATAATTATATGTACACTGACCCCATCTTCTAATCCCATAAAAACCTTTGGCCTAGATGTCTACATTGCGAAGACTAAATTGGCTGAATGCTATATTAGAGTCAATCTATAAATGCTTGTAAGTAACCATTGCAGGGATAGGGACTTTAATTCTACCATATCACACAACTTCAAGCATTTCTAAAATTAGAGTATAACAGTAACAGACATCACTTGTGTTACATGGCAAGTCAGTGAGAATGGGGAAAAAGGAAACCATGACTGTATAGATAGGTGGTTAAGTAAAAAGAAGGTGCACAATTCAGTTCCATTTGAATAACCATCCTTCCAATGCACAACTTCTGCTTTAGTCAGGTGTAAATGGATTGCGGCCTATTTAAGCATAGCTGCTCAATTCAAGTTCCTTATGCATAAAATAGGACTGTGTATCTCTGGCTTGCATCCTTTCTACTGTGAAGTTCTTCAGATGATGAGAAGATAATATGCAGGCTCTCTACTCTGCCTGCACATTGTGAGCCATGCACATGACACAGAGAGCCCTCGAAGTGCAACCACTGCCAGTGAGGCCTGCATGACACATGCCATGAAATCCTGCAGCTTCTGTACAACTCAAGCCTCATGGCCACAGAACAGCAAGTAAGATGGTTGTTACAGCAGTTTACATTCAATTGGAAGGAGCTAGGTGGTAACCTTTGGTTCCTTGGTTTTTTGAACCAGTCTGTATTTTGTGAGTCTGAGTAATGAGAAATCTCTCAACAGTGTAGTTGTCTTTATATACAATCAACACTCCAGATAGCAGATCAGCTTAGAGTTTACTCAATTTTTTAATGCAGAAATCAACACAATGTATGCTGTATAAATGTATCAGTGTTGGATTAAAAATGGTTGTAAATTTATTGCTGTTCCTCCCATGGAGAGAGAAATTCCATTTCTCCTTGCATCGAATGTGGGCCCTGTATCTCCTGTAACTTATTCTGATCAATAGCACACAGCAGAAGGTATGTGGTATGTAAGACTCGCTCTTAAAAGATCTGTGCTTTCTGTCTTTGCTGCTTGGAACACTCTCTCTTGGAAGACAGCTACCTTACACTGTCATGTTGCAAGGATGCCCAAGCTAGATACATTGATAGAGAGCAAGGCCTCATGGAAGTGCCTTGAGGTGTCAGACATGTGAGTGAAGCCTTTTGGGATTTTCCAGCACAGCTCAGTCTAGCTGAGGAGAGAATGACCTTAGCTCATGGGAAGCATGGCCACTTTGGGAACATGGTGCAGGACTCAGAGCACAGCAGCCAGAGCTATCCATCTTTTATGGTCCCTCAGCAGGAGATTTTACTGGGGCATCTTCATGGCTCCCAGGGAAACGCATCCACATTTTGAAAATAAAATGGTAAGAAGATAAACATTGAGAAATCTCACTGCTGGCCCTCTCCCTGTCCATCCTGTACATAATCATCTTTATTAAATTTGTTTATGTTTCTAGTATTTCTTTATGCAAATACAAGCAATAGCCCATGTATTTATATACATACATTATTAGAGACAAAAATAATCTCTTTCTTTCCTCTTACTTGGAAGGCGGCAAACTATTCATTGTATATACTACATCCCAATCAGCCTGGCCTCATGTTCATGCCCTTGTGAAGTTCCCTCCCACAATGAATAGGACTGACTGACCTGTGCAACCAAAGAATCTTGCAGAAATGGTAGTGTGTGACTCCTGAGGCTATGTTATTAAAGACATTGTAACTTCCACCTTGTTCTCTCTTGGATCACTCACTTTGCATGGAGCCAACTGCCATGTCTTAAGGACACTTAAGCAGCCCTATGGAGAGGTTCATGTGGCAAGAAACTGATGCCTCCTGCCAACAACCATGTGAGCAAGCCATCTTGGAGAGGATCTTCCAGTCTCAGTCAAGCCTTCAGATGATTGCAGGCTCAGCCAACATCTTAAACTGCAATCTCTTGAGACTGAGTCTGAACCACCCAGCTAAGGCGCTCCTTATTCTTTTTCAAGTGTTTAGTATGGTGTGGCTTATTTATGGACATTTATTGATGGACACCTGGGTCATTTCTAATTTCTATTCCAAACAATGCCTCCAGTGAATGACCTTGTGTATATTTCACTTCGTACAAGTGCAGGATTATTTGTAGAATAGATACCATGAAGAATCTGTAATTTATATGCCAGATTCCCCTCCTTAGATGTTGCAACAATTTACATTTCCATCAGTAATATAATACAGTGCCTATTATTCCATAATCTTACCAATAGAGTGTATGGTCAAACTTGTTAGCTTTTGCCAAACTGACAGACTAGAAATGTTTCTCTGTCTACTTTTAATTTGCACTTATTTTTTTAGGATTAAGGTATAGCACCCTTTCATATGTTTAAAAGCTTTTTTTTTCCCTGTGAATTGTCCATCCATATCCTTTTTCATCTTAGTGCTGTTTTAAGTCACTAAGTTAGTGGTAAATTTGCTATAGTAGCAACAGAGACCTAATATAAATTTCTTTACTAATTAATATTCATAGCTATTAATACCATGTAATATATATTTATTCAGTATTTATTATATGCCAGTTATGTACTTTAATTATTCATGTACTACTCACACGTTAAAATTGAGAGGAAAAACTAAAATAATTAAAATGGAAAGTATACGTTTGAAACAGAGTAGAAGGATTCAACACAAAAGAGTGGAAAAAGAAACCCCCAGAAAGAAATGAAGAAAGTGTAATACTAACTCTTGAATAAATAAATTCCCTTTCAAGATCTCTGTTATATATTAGGGCAATTAACTCTTAGTAACTGAGTTGCCAATATTTTTCCTTGTTTGCCATTTTAAAAATGTGTTTTGCTTATGGTAATTTTGCCAAGAGGAAATTTTCTTTTTTATTTTTATGGAGTCAAATTTAACATCATTTTTATTAACTTATGTCATCTGGATTTTGAGTTGTATTTAGAAAGGTCCTCCTATCTCTAAGTTTATAAAGGACTCGGTTTCTTCAAATGTTTTTTAATATTTTTATATTTTAATCTTTTATCTATTTGGAGATTTTTTTTTTTTCTAATGTATTGTGTGAGGTCTGTCTCCAACTTGATCTCTTTCCAAATGGCTACGTAGTTGTTTGAATCTATTAATCTATACAATTTCCACATAGATGTGTTTCTATTTTTTTGGACTTTCTACACTGTTCCATTGGTGATTTATTTATTCAAGAGTCAACAATTAATATGCTGAGAGCCTATCATGACCAAACTCTCTTCTAAAGGGTGCAGATATAGCAATAAATAAAATACATCATACCCTTATGTGGCTATTCTGGGGGTGGGGCAGACTGAGCATAAACAAAATCTGGTAAAATATCCAACATGTGATCTATGATAAGTTACATGGAGCAAAATTAACAAGAGAGAGGGGTAAGCAGTGCTGGGACAGGGGTGGGCAGTGACAATTTTAAACATGCTAGTCAGACAAGACTTCACAGAGTAGTTGATTTTTAAGCAAAGATCGGAAGGAAATGAGCAAGAAAACCCAGTGGATGCCTTAAAGAGTATTGATCTCGCTAGAAGCAACAAGTGCAAATATAACTGACCAGAACAAAGCCGTCACACGCCAAAACAGGAAGGAGGCCCAGGTGGCTGGAGCACAGTGAGTTAAGGAGACAGTAGCAGGAAATGAGCTCAAAGAAATAACAGAGCCCCTAGCACGCAGGGCACGGAAACATCTTTGCTTTTCACTGTGAGTGACATGGGATGTCAGTGGATGGGAAGTCACTGAAAATTTTGAGTTAGAGTGATATGATCCTGGCTTACAGTTTGCCTTCTTTTACCTACAAAGACTAAGCCCATTTCTTAACGTTCTGAAAACTTAGTGTGCATGCTGTTTATTTTCCAGTGAATTAGTTTACATTTTCTTAGCTTTTTAAAACACTGAATAGGTGTTTGCTACACATTGATGGTCCCTGAGTAATCTCCCTTTGATCAGAAAGTTAGTATTTAATGCTTTACCTCCTTCCAGAGCATGTGGACTTAGTTTTCCTTTTGTCAAAGGAAGTTTAAAGCAAATCCTTAAATATTTGAGACTAGAGGAGATGTCATATTTTAGACTAAAAATACTTCACAGTAGAAACACTATAAAGATCAGAAAATATAGACCAGTTTTGTTGGCCTCAGGAAATCTGTAATGTTCACTTTGCAGTGCTTTTTCTTGTCCTTTTACTCTTTATGACTCTCCTCAGTCCTATGAGATCTGAATATCTGGGAACAAGTGAGAGCCAGGGAAGCTGGAACATGTTTGGACACTGGTGAATGCAACATGGTCATTGGAAGTTAACAAAAGGAAAGGAAAGTCTTTATTCTCCCCTAGGGATATAATAGAAAAAGCACTGGACTGGAAATCTGAGGCTTTGGAACATGGTCTAAGCTCTAACAAGCTATAGAAACTAAGATATATGACTTAATTTTCCTAAGTCTCAGGATTTTAAAAAATCTGTTAAGATGGACAATAATAAAATCAATATTGAATAAGGACACAGAATTGTTCTTTTCAACCATTACATTTCTTTGCATATTAAAAAGTATTATATTTTCTCCTTCATGAATTGTACAGCTTGCAAATATAATTGCAGAGTATTGTCAGACAAATGCCCAGTGGTATTACCGCCATCTCTGAAGTGTCCATTCAAATCTAAAAATACTGTTGAGCAACATGAGGCCCTTCCTATAGGAAGTTTAGACTACTAAAAGTCTCCAAAGAAATCGCAGAAGAAAGGACATTAACATGTATCTGCTTTTCTTCTATAAAGTAAATCATATTTTGAGCAACTGAAAAAAAGTCATGCTCCAATAGTATAACCTACCTGGAAATTCCTTATAATTATAAGGGAGACAAAATCGAGTTTTGTGTAATGTTTCTGTAATTTTTAAAATCCTACTTTACTGGGGGGGGGGGGGAACAAAAGAAAAACAAAAAAAAAGTCTAATAAAAGGTGCTCTATCTACTGCTTTAAAGTAATTCTTAATCTCTAGGGAAAGTCAGGCTTTCCTATAGACTTTCAGTAACCAGGGAAAAATTAAGTAATAAGTAATTAACTAATAAGGTTTTTAAAAATTTTATGTGTATTTATGGTTAAATTTGTACAGATATATTTATAAAATACATAATTTTTTTTTTTTTTTTTTTGAAAAATGTGGTGGATCAAATTGTGTGCCCCAGTTTGGACATGTTCTTGTCTTGTTCTGCATTCTGGTAGGGGTGGACTCATTGTAAATAGATCTCTTCAACATGTTACTTCAGTTAGAGTGGCCCCACTGAATCAGGCTGTGTTTTAATATGGATTATTGGAATCCCTTACAGGCAGAGTAAAAGTCAGAGAGAGCAGGACAGGCCACCATGCACATCACCATGTGACAGAAAAGCCAAGGACCAAGGGTTACTGGCAACCAGCCCCAGAATGCCAGTCTTCTGGGAAAAGCATCACCTTGCTGACATCTCAATTTTGGACTTCTATCCTCAAAACCATGAGCCAATAAATTCCCATTAATTAAGCCAATCCATTGCATGGTATTTGTCACAGCAGCCAGGAAAGTAAAAGAGGTTTTAGATATGATCACAAGAATTGAGATCATTTAACTCTAGCACCATAGGTAAACAAAATTTAATAAGCCCCATTTTATTTTTGGCACATTATATCTAACCATTATTTATACCATACATGTATAAGTTCTAAAAGACTCTAAGCCTGGAATACACAATTATTTAGCTCAGTGTCATTTGTTTCAAGTTCTGAAATTCTTATTTGAGTTACGCCCCATGTGAGGGTAAACAAGAAGGGAAAGGTATTTACTGTAGCCCTTCAGCCTCTGACACATTTTCTATTTCATGCTGGTAATTCCTTCCATATTCTGGAGGATTTGGATTTCATTTTGCGGTTATTTGCTTTCATCTTGAAATGTCTCCACACAGACTGTCTATTGACAGTGCCCATGAATCATGTCATTGAGCATCCACCACACATTTGTCTCTACTAAGAAGCTAAATTGGTTGTCTTTACCATTGGTTCCTCCCTCTGATGGCATCCAGTGCACGCCCACTTGGCAGGAGTGGGCAACTGAGCCCAAGACTTTGGTCAAGTTCCACTAGACTTGCCCATGTGGTAAGATCACATTCAGTCTCCTGAGACAGCTATGGAAAACTAGAAGAGTTTTATTGAAATGGAAGAGAAAGCTTCTCCTGATGGAACCAACCCAATATTCTCTCTCAAAACAAGGCAGTGATAAAATGTTCTCCATTATATAATTTACAGCCCCTTTAAGGAAGTGAGCATCATTTTAACTATTGGACTGTTGAGAAATACATTTTACCAGTTACCAGCATCATAACTGCATGACTCTCTATAGAAGTTTGATATAATAATTATAAAGTTCTTTTAAATGGTACTTGTCCTAAATTCCATAGTTTCTCATTCCAGGTGTATCCACACTAACATGAGCAAGAAAAGGAAGCTCTGATGTTTAGCTCTTTAGAGTAAGATGCATGGATCTTGTGAGTTATTATTCCTCTGGCAATGATGGATATCATCATGAAGTCCTCTGAGTTTATCTTGGAATATCTTGTTTAGATTTTCTGCTTGTTCCTAAAGAGCAATAAATAAAATGATAGAGATTAGCAAAAGTTAATGTTCTATGATTGTACAGCAATGTAGCTTACAAGGGGTGAAAGTGTGACTGTGAAAGCCTTATGGATCACACTCCCTTTATCCAGTGTATGGATGGATGAGTAGAAAAATGGGGACAAAAACTAAATGAAAAATGGGGGGGGGAATGATTTGGGTGTTCATTTTTACTTTTTTTACTTTTTCTGGTATAAGGAAAATGTTAAAAAATAGATTGGGGTGATGAATGTACAACTGTATGATGGTACTGTGAACAGCTGATTGTACACCATGGATGACTGTATGATATGTAAATATATCTCAATAAAACTGAATTTTAAAAAAAGTTGACAGTCTTTGAATTCTTTTCTGTTCATGTCCATTTTACCTCCCACTGTTGGGTTTTCTACTTTTGTAATTATTAACCTTTTCTCTTGCTCCAGAGACATCATTATCTCTCAATCTCTGAAATTTTGATGTCCCCAGAATTATATCCAGAGGTCCCCTTCTCCCTCATTCCACACAATGTCTATTGACAATCTTAGTCACATGTTGACTTCAAGTACCGTTTACACACAGATGAATGTCATCTATTTTTCTAAGAACCTGATTAAACAACAGGGCATCTAGGTTGACATCCAGAATCAGGTGAAGTGTTTGAAACTGAGATGAGGGGATTTATTCCAGAACTCCAGTTTTGGTGGAAGAAGTAGAAGAAAACAAAAGAACAAGGAAATCTAGGACCCTAGGTTGACCACATTGCCCCTACAGAGCAGAACTGCAATCTCAAAAAATCTTGTGGAGTAGCACCTGGAAAACTAGTACCTACAGGTAGACTGGGCACCTGGGGTGAGGAGGAGGGTAGTGTGCCCTTCGTCTCATGAAGATGGTCACATAGGGTGTTTGCACAAGGTTTGCAGAAGCAAAAAACTTGCCATCCCACTTACTGGGGAAGATGGTTTTGATAATTTCCTAGGCTGTGTGTTATTGGCATTTACAATTACCTCTTCAGACCTCTGTTTTTCTCATCTGAAAAATGGGGACAAAATTGCTCGGCTCCACAGTAAATACTTAGATGAGAGAATGCATGTAGAATGCTTTGTACAGTATTTGGTAAATAAGAACTACTGCTTACTGAGTGATGATGATAAAAAAGAAATGGATGAAACAAAATCTGTAAATTAAAGGCCTTCAGAGCCAGACACAATCAAGTCAAGGACAAGGGCATAGAAACAGTAATGTGAAATTAATTGAACAAGGTAATCTATGATCCCAGCAAGAACTGTCCAGAAAAGAGTACTTACTACCATGGGCTAGCTATGTCCTTTGTTTTTAACAAATTATTGTGCTTAGTCTGTGCCAGATACCATTCTAAACACAATTATTAACTCATTTAATGATCAAAACGTCTTTATAAAATAGGTATTATTACAGTCTCCACTTTACAGAAGAGGAAACTGAGGCACAGAAGGGTTAGATAACTTGCTCAGATCAGATATTTCCTAAGTGGTGGAGATGGGACTCATGCCCAGGCAGACTGGCTCAGAGTCCCTGCCCCGGGCTGCAGTGTTAGCCCTTTGTCCTTGCTTTATGCTCTCATTACAGAGAGGACAGAGAGGACCATCCGAGATAATATAATTGAATACCTGGAGTACATGCTCCTGGGCCCTCTTTTGCTCTTCCAGCCAGCACTCTCTCTCCAGCTGCATTTGTCTCACGTGTTCCTGATGTATTCTCTCCCTCTGCTCCATCATTTGCTGATTCTGTCTTTGCAACTCCTCCAACCTCCGTGCTTCATCCTTGGCAGCCTTCGCTTTCACATGTGCCTCTGAAGAGAAATAGAAGGACAGACATCTCTAGAATTAAAATGTCCTTTCCTTCTGCTTTCCACTCTCATTTGTTACTTCATAGAGAAAATTCCCTGGGGTCGGTTTTTTTTGTTTTCAGGTACCCAAAACACAGCTGATTGTATACTCAGATATGGCTCAGGAGCTTAGAAGCATCTTTGCCATTTTATTCTAGTTGAATATCCTGGGAGGATCTAGCCAAAATAATTAAAAATTTGTAGATTTTTTTTGTCTATTTTACATCTCTTCCATTTTGTTCTCACCTTCCTCCTCCTTTTCCCGTTTTGTGAGCGCCTGGTCCGTCTGTAGAATTGCATCACTCACGGTCTCCTTGGACTTTAAATATTTCTGCAGAGTTTCCTCAGCCTAAGGAACCCCCAAAACATGAAATTAAAAGTAGCAAGTGGTGATTAGGGATGTTGCAAACATCTTTATTTCTTTGTCCTCCCAGCATCTTTTCCTCTGCGGAAGTGCTCCGCCTGCACCTGCTGGATCTGTCCGTCAAGCCTCTGGTAAGTGGTGGTCACCACTCCGGGCAGCCAATTGCAGCACCCAAGGCTGCTGGATACAAAGGATGTGTTCACAGGTGGGGAAACACCACAACCTGGGTTTTTAAAATATTGATGTGGATGCAGGGAAAAAGGAACTCTCTCCCTTGAATGTACTAAGTAATAGTTAAATTGGAGTTATTTTGTGTCATCTTGGCTGCCATGTGGGGTGAGTCCTCTTGAGAGAAGCCAATAGTGAGCAAAACTGAAGAGAAAAAAATGAAGGGTAGAGGTGGGAGAAAGGCAGGACGTATTTAAACTGGAAGCTAAATTAAAACCTTTACTTTTAGTTTATGTAAGCTAATGAATTTGTTTTTTCTTAAGTTAGTTTCAATTATTAGGAATCTGTCCTATGTAACCAAAAAAGGTTCTCTTGTATTGGGTGGTTGCAATAAAAGTCTGGTGATTATGCTGATGGTTCAATTTAATGCCATGACTATCATTACAGTATAAATCCTGTTCTAGGAACACCAATATTAAGCACATAGTAGGTTTCCCAAGTATGCTTGTTGAATGAAAGAGTAATGGCTAAGCAGAGACATTAATCTCATCTGTATGCCTGTAGATTTGTCTTTCTTCCTGTTCTCACTGGTTTTTGAAAGATGCACCCTCCCCACCCAGCAGTTTCCCACAATTAATAAAACTAGGATACCTGGATTCCCTTTCTGGGTTTTTGATAGTACTCTGCCTTCAGTTTTTCTGTCTTCTGAATGAAGAGGTGATGCCCTCCTGGTTTAGAATAAATTCCCTCCTTCACTTCTTTTTCTAGAGGACCAAAAATATCCTGAAGTAAAGCTGAGCAATGATCCGATGATGCTTTCATGTTCTGTTTGCAAATGTCGTCTTGTTTGGCTTCTAGACAGGCCTTCAAAGGGACAAAGGCCGATGGAGAAGGTATTAGAAACAATTTGCTATTCTGGAAATTATCCTCAAAAAATAATCTATATTTTTTTCTAGAAACTTAGAGGAATACAAGCAAGACTATATCCAAACCCAGACAAGTTCCAAGAATGATACTCTGTAGGAAAATGACGCTTATTTTTGGGTTTCAGATCTCCTGGAAAACCTTTCTCCTGTTATTTGCCTTAGATGTAAACTTCAGATCACAAATCTCTAAATTTATGCCATATTTTAAACATAAGCTACTATTTTGCAACATTCTTGGTTTCCATATTTCACTGGACCTAGAATTTCCAATGAGGAGGTCATTACTGGAATAATTGTGGTACAACATAAGGCTGCACGGGTTTTCAATGGCATCATTTTCTTAGCATTTGGTTGGAAAAATCAACTTAGTCTACTAAGCCTGGATTCACAATTTTTAGGAGATCCAACTGACAATTCTGTGTTATTGATTAATAAAAAAACGAATTAATTAATACTTTATAAATGCAACTCTTCAGAGGAATAAGATTTTTTTAAAAAACTGCATCTATGGGAATAACAAGGTAAAGATGAGTTATATGTTTGTGGATGTTTCAGAGTTTATGGGGCCCAGGGTAGCTACATTTTTTTATACGTAATAACAGTAATATCTTAGCTCCCCAAGTGATTATCATTATTTTCCTGTCTAGTAAGAATTGCTTTTCTTAAGTCCCATTTTTCCCTTTGACTGACCCTAATATTCATGAACTAGAACAACAACAAAAACTTGCCTCTAATTCCTTCTGGAACTTTTGGTCCACATCCTTGAAAGAGTTTTTCAGGAAGACTTCGATGGCCTCTCTCTCACTGGCCCTGTGCAGGTCCAGCAGCTCCTGGAGGGTTCCTGTGGGCAGCTGCACCTTCTGGCCCATCTGCTTGTCATAGTGGGCAATGGCCTTTTGCACTGAAGCTGAGTTCTCTATCTGGGCCAAGGCCAAGACTGTGTTCTCCAAGCGGGGCAGATTCCCGCTGCTGATGGTATTGACGTAGGTCAGCACCAGGTTCTCTAGACCTTCACAGGCAGAAGAAATGCTTATATTATTTGCAAAGAAAGAGAGCATGCTCTATACTGAGAATGTTAATTTAACAGTGCATTGTCTGAATTTTTTCCAGAATTCTGTACATTGTTGAAATGACTCAGATAAGTTATTTTGGGAAACTCTGTGTTCAACAAGCCACATTTTCCTTCTTTGGGAAAATGAACAGTGTTCAAAGGGGAAAGTAGGGAATCCTTAAGATTTCCATGTGATTGCCCATGTTTCATCCTTCTCTCTTGTAGAAATTAGGAGATAATTAATAAAAGTCACATGTATTCGTTTGATCAGAATGCTATAGCTCTTTTGACCCTTTACTCTTCACTTTCTCTCCCTTCCTCAGGTTTCCATTCTATACAGATTCCCCATTTCTCTTTCATTTCAGTATGGCAAGCTGGTATGAGTCACCCTCCTCTGAAAAGGCACAAAGCTAGCAAATTAGACCAGGGCTCTTTTATCTTTTGTTGGAATTTTCCTGTTTTCCTTCCTTGTCCTTGGCACAGTCTTTGCTTGTGCTCAACTTCCCTCAATAGTGTAGCAATAATTGATGGAGTTCTGAGACTTACAGTCCTAAAGAAAAAATAGACCACGAAGTCTGCTTAGACTTCTTTTAAAGTTCTAGACAACTTGGGCATCTGCTTGGTTAATGTCTGTATTGACTAAGCTCCATTCATATATGTCTTGCTCGCCTTGTGCCAACTACAGCCTGTGTTGCATAATAACTATCCAATATATTTCTGAGACAAATGTTGACTACCCATGTGGTATGTTCTAGTTTAAGAGTAAACGATTATGGGTAGAACTTCTTTAACTTTGCCCTCTCTTCAGGCTATGTTCCTATTTTTTCCTACTTTGGAGACATAACTAGAACAGACCTAGAAATATTTTAGATATCCCCTGCAATTTAACAAATATAATATATATTATTTGCTTGGTAGTAATTGACCATGCTGACATTGGGAGAAGAATCTTATGAATTTCCTTTATTTTTTATATTGTATTGAAGGAATATCCTTAAAAAGGTACTCACGAGGTCCATTGACCATAATGTCTCCTGAAAGAGTCTTGGTCTTGGAATGGCTGAAGATGTATGAACAGAATTCTGTAATTTGTTGCAAAAATTCAGGATCCAGCTCATTGTCATTCAGTGTCTCAAGCTTGGCAAGTTTCTTCCGAAGACTGGGTGAGTTGAAGATAAAGCATTTCTTCTTTGGAAAGAACTTCTGTATACATAGACGGGGCAAATTGTAATTTTGAACATATTGATCAGTACCTAGAAGAAGAAAAATAGGATTTATTTAGCGTAGTATTTACTTCATTTTAATCTATTTCCTCAAAAAATATTCCTTCCACCCAATGTTATTTACTTCAATGAATCTTCACAAATACTAAGCAAAAAGATAGAAGGTAACTAATCAGGGAAAGAGAAAAAGAAAACAAACTTACTCCAAGAACAAGAAAGCAATACAATTTAATAGCAGATGTATTCGTTCATTCTAAATTAATAATGTTAATTATTTATTTGGTGGAATAACCAGGTGAGTTAATATAGGAAATTATAAATTTAACCACTACACACAAGAAAGACAATTTCTTTTGTTTCTTTTCTCCCTGTTTCCTAAATGGAAGCCCCTGTTACCTTGCTTTGGCCTCAGTGAATTCTCCAGGTACTCATCTTCTGTGATGATCTGTCCATCTGCTTCCAGCTGTAGGTAGAAATCTCTCAGAGTCCACACTAAGTCTGGAAAGTTCTCAGAGTCAGCTGCAACTTCAACCTCATCAAGATCAGGTGAAGATCTTACCCTGAGCAGATCCGTCCTTTCTGTCACATTGCTGAGAAATCATTAAGGAAAACTGTTAGAAAACAGACCACATCTCATAAGCCCATGTTCAGTTCCATATCTCCCAAATCTTTATTTTCCCTTTGGGTCTTAACTCATCATTTCATCAGTAAATATAGGAGTTATTTTCCTTGCACTTTGAATGTTTTCCATGTTTTAATTTTTTGTGTTGGATTTACCAGTTTCCACAGCTGGTGAGCACTGGAGATCTCTCTGGCTTTGATGCTATCTGGGACCACAAAAGGATACTAGAGTAGGTTGATGGCTTGCTGGTCAATGGCGTTCATGGTATTGTATACGAAGGTGCTGCTCAGCAGTATTGTCAGTGCAAAGATGTGGGTATCATTCTCTGCATCATCCTAGAAGTCAGAACAAATTTAAGTCTGTTTCATGGCATTGTCAGGTAAGTAATGGTTAAAAGTAAGCTTCTGACTTGCAAATGGTAAACAAGACTAAAATAAAAATGATTGGCAGGAATATATGAGCATTAGATAGTTCTATAATTAGCACTGATAATTTTATACTGAACCATGTTATTAACTCACCAGTTGTTCAGATACTATTGTTAAATCCTTACAAAGTGAAGACTTAAACTTAGTGGGGTCATTAGGGTCCTTAAAATCAATATTTTCCATTGTAAAAACCAAAGTTGGCCTATATGTATTATACATAGTTATATTAAATTATAAATATATATTGTGTATATAGAGAGAGTAGCAATTATGCACAGGCAATTCACAGTACTGATCATCTTATATTCAAAACAAAGCTGTGAGGTAGGTTTATAACTACCATCTCTGTTTCACAGATAAGGAAGCTATGGCTCAAATTTAGGCTGATCATCTCTGAATCTTCTTAAATCAAAAACAAAATGAAAACGTAAAAAGATGAAAGTTCAAGGGAAAAACCCAGTGGTGTGACAGAGCCAGCTCATACCATCACGAGAGCTGACTGCATACATTACTTCCCAACTCTTGAGTTTAGTTTAGTGACTTCACTTTGGTAGCTTGAAATACGCCATGATAGGAGTATTATGAACATCAGTAAGTGCTACAAATTGAAGCTTTTTTCCCTATGAGTAGGTTATCAAATACCAGCACACCTCTGGAAAAATCTCATGCTCAAATGATGAACTCGATAAGACCAAAGAGAAAAATGAAAAATTGGGGAAGACTTGAACTTAGTATGAACTGAAGAACACAAGCATTTTTGTCAAAAGTCAGAGAATGTGCCAGAACCCTGATTTGCACATCAGTTTGATCCAGATCTCAAGGCCTTAACCACTATTTTCTGTAGAAGCAGACTTGTGACTGATTCTATTTGCACCATTTTTATACATCTGGGTTAACTTGCATAAATCAACATTGGTGTAATATCTCCCAACCATGATTCTGGCTTATATATTTTTTCTTACTTCAGGTTTCCAAACTTTGACTATTAAAACAAGAAAAGAAAAATGTATACTCTGGTCAAGTGGAAGTACAAACTTGGAAAAAACTAGCCGTGCAAAGAAAATTCTGATATGAGGTAGTTAATCAAAATGAAATCCTCCTTCCTTACCTTCTCTACATCTCCTAGGCCCTCAGTGTCAAGCAGAACTAGGGTGTGGTTTGGCTTCTCAGGATGAGGCACACACCACATCCAGATTCCCTTGGTGTGAGACTGCACCGTGGATCCAACAGAGAAACCTGCAAAGAGAGGGAATGTGACTAGAGCTTGTATGAGGGGCTTAAAAATTAAGGTAGGAGTTAAGGTGAACCAATACGCAGAGATAGCAGAAAGAACAAACAGTATTGATCTAAGTTACAAATAGAAAAATGGGAAAATGAGAATATCAAATACCATAGGTTAGAAATTTGATGTTTCTTATAAGAATATCATATTACTAAAGCATTAATAGTTTATGTATACACAAATAATTTCATTGCTGTGTTACTCCTTATGAGGGGAAAGTATTATATTTTTCCAAGGAGATAATAAGGCCAAAAACAAACAAACAAACAAAAAGTGATGTGTAAGGAATACAGAATATCTCTTTATCTCCCAGATCACACCAAGAGGCCTAGACATAGCCCAAATATTAGCTTTCAATTTTTAACCCTTTGTCTAAACTTTGCCTTCTGAAATCACCATAGTAGACAGCGTGCAGCGTGGGTGAACAGAGGGGCTCTTCTAAGCTTTCTGGTGCCACTTACCCTTTTTCTTCCCGGCCAGCTTGTTCATCAGGTAGGATTTGCCTGTGCGGTACAGGCCCACAATAGCCACCACGACAAGAGGCTGGTTGATGGCAGACAAGATCTTCAAGGCTTCCTGATTAACCTTCAGTTGCCCTTTAATGTTCTCAATGAGGCACACTGGGCCTGGCATGTGGATCTCTGAGGCCATGGCCAGGGTGTTTCCTTATCTGCAAGGGAGAGATGGAATGTACTGGAATTTCTGATCTTAAAGCAGAGCAAGTCATTTTGCTTCCTGAAGCTGGAGTCATACTATTCCCCAGCATGGCCTACATTTCTGAAGAAATTTTTTTAAAAATGGTAGCAAAGAGAGCAACAGTAAAATAGCTCCTGAGGCCTTCTAGGGGTCTCCTGTAGGCTACCCTGTCACTTCTTAAATATTTGTTGCACACAAGGAAACCCACTTTCTGGGTCTAACCTAGTACTGCTAGCTTGACTCTGACTTACTCCTATTGTTTTTGGCTTACTTAACATTTCTTATTTTTACCTCCCTGAATCACCAGATTGAATCTTTATGACTATTATTTCTTGCATCACACCTCTTCCTTTTACCCCATGTCAACCTGTTTTTCTCTTACTCAGAGATATGTCCAATCAAACTGTATTGTATTAAACCATGCCAGGTCATTATGTAGTATTATCTAACAAAACATGGTTATTTTCTTCTTAGAGAGATGCTTTTTAAAGATATTTTATACATCATTTTGATGTGACTTCTTTAACCAAAACTTCGTGTTAATTTCATGGTTGAGGAAGTGAGTGAAAATACTTCCTTTAAAAATACTTAACCAATCACCTATGTTCTAGGCATTGATTCCTGTAATCTGAGGAGTCCATGATAAAATATTTTTAAGCTACATGAGATAAAAGCAAATGCATGCTTTTCTGCCCTGCTTTATCATAAAGAATACTTTTCTTTCATTTTAGAAGTGATTACTACAGAAGCTAAAAATCTACCATTGATCTAACTCTTTCATTCAAATCTTTCAACTAGAAGATCAAGCAATCCACACGTTTGCTTTGACGTAAGGCAGACCAGTTTCCAATCCCAGCCCTGTAACTGCCTAGCTGTAAGACATTTGACATTTCACTTAGTAATCTAAGCCTGTTTTCTAAAAATTGGGAAAAAGAAAATACGTAGTTGCAGTTAAAGCTGAAAATGCACATCATTACAACTGCTAGTTTTATAAAGAGAGCTGTAGGAGAAAAAGAAAGTGCAAAGAAAGAAAATACCAAGAAATATAGGTAAAAATGCTCAGGAGTGCTAGAGATGGAGTTTCTGAAGAAAACCTCTCTGTTAGGCCATACACTTGTAGTTTTTATTTTGTGTTGCTGATGTTGTTTGTTTTTGCCTTGTGTTGTGTTGGTTTTGGTTTGCATTTGGAAGAAGAGGAAAAGATTCTTATGAAGGAAACAAGTGAAAAGCAAACAAGTGAGAGATGCACGACATGTTGCCATAGGAAGATATTCAATGAAAGAGAGAATTCCAAGGAGTAAACAGAATTATCAGACAGTATTGAGGGGTCAAGTTGGGTAACGTCTGTTAAGTGCTCCCTAACAGTTAGAGGCAGTAGAGTAGGAGAGACAGACTCCAACAAAAAAGGGCTAAGGAGTGAGTGGGTGCGGAGAAACTGAAACTGGTTAATCAAAACTGTTTCTAAAAGAAGAAATCCAAATCTACCTTCAAATAAACTACATGACTGTGACTAAAATATAGCTGTTTTTGTGAAACCTTTTCATTCTGCACTCTGGGTTTCAACTTTTTTTCTTTCTTGTCTTTCACAACCTTAGCCAGCTATTTACATTGCATTTCATTCATTGCTCTTTCTCATGAAATAATACAACTGTAGTCCTTGAAACTTTCATGCTGCAGTTTGAATCAGCTTAATCAAGTTCTATCAAATATAAAGAAAGGTAGCTTAACTGGTAATTTTGCTCCCAGATTGGTCATAAGGTAGCAAAGGAAGAAAAATAGTTTTAAAACATTCAAACTCTCCATTTAATCCCCACACATGCTTGTACTTAATTCAACATTAAGCAAATGTAACCAAAACTTACTGAATTCTGCTTTCTGATAGTACCATAATTTAATCTTTACCAAGGTCTGGTCGGGCTTAGCTGCATCCTATCCAGGATAGAAAATTTTTAAAATGCAAATCTCCTCCCATCCTTGCCCCATCCTTACCTTAACTATAAAACTGGGAACAGAAATCCTTTGAGCTCCTAAGAAAGCAGCTGTGACAAGAACGTGGTATGAGTTCCAACTTCTGTCCCTTAGCTCAGTTGTGTGGTTTCTGAGTAGTTTTCTTCCTCCTCACACGTTCTTTTTTCCTTTTTATCTTGCAGTCAGAAGACTGAAATATGAAATACAAGCTAACCAAAGGGAGGAGGACTTTTAAAACTTCTTTACAGGAAACTGAAACTAAAGAGCAAAACTTTCAATGACTAGGAAAAAAAAGAATTTCCAGAGCTTGCTGCTGGGCTGAATGCATTTATTTGCCCTGATTTTTCAAGAATTGCATACTAATTACTGGAAAGTCCCTTTAAGGTCATTTCCAAATTTTGAAATGTAGTTTGAAATGTAATGATATTTATCTCCAGTTCAGAGGCAGAGACAAGGAAATATTACATTCTTCTAAGCTGTCATTTTCTGAATGTTAGATGTACTCCCATAGGGCCAAGTTTTGAGGCTCCACATAGCATCAACTGTTGCTTTTCCAATAGGTGCTGTAACTGAAGATTTATACTCACCCACAGGAAAGAACAAAAGACTTGGTACTTATTACATAATAAGTGATAACGAGGATATTGTTTATTGAATGTTTAGTATGCTCCATGTATAACGTTCACTACTTTATATGGATTACCCCATGTTAATTCTCACAATAAATATTTTTTCCCAATTCTATGAAAACTGGGCACAGAGAGATCTAGTAACTTGCTGTAAGACACAGAGCTACTAATAAATGAATCTTTTTTCATAATTAGAGAAGTTGAGGGTTTACAGAAAATCATTCATAAAATACAGGGTTCCCCTATAGCATTCTATTATTAATGCATTGTAACACCTTGTTGCAATTGATGAAAGCATATTTTTATAATTGTACTAACTACTATTTTATAATTGTACCTCTCTGAAGTGTACACTGTCTTGTGGTCATAGACGGACATAAAGATCCCCACACTTTATATCACTCCTATAAGTTCATCCGCAGACTTCCTTGTCTCTGGTCAAGTATTGTTCCTTCCAAGCCTTGGCCAACCAGGTAACCGTTCACCAATGCTCAGGATTCTATGTCTCTCTCTACTTCAGGCTACTTCTCCCTTTATGACCAGTTAAACTATTTGGAACTCAGTCCACTCGGGAGATTTTTCCCCACTGCTGTCTTTTGAGGCCACCCCTAGGTGCAATGGCAGTACACTTTCTAATGGATTCTATAATAGAAAAAACACTGGAGTTAGAATGGCCACATAATTTCATATCTCAAGTTGAAACTCTCAAGTGTACTGAAAACCTCTTGCATAAGATTTCAAAATGCTTTTTTGTTGGATTCCTATCTTACTGTAGCCTCTGTAATAATGACCTATTCAAGAGCTTTGCACAGTTGTCATTGGGTGGCTTCTAATTGGCCAGTGCTTTATGTCTTTTGCAAATGGGGTTCCCACAGGAATTTGCGTAGCACTCATTCATGTACAACCCAGAAGTGTAAGGGAGCTAAGATCCATAGAGATGGAAGCCAATGAGGAAGTGTTTTCTTATTTTGTCCTCTGTGTGGTCCATTCTGAGATGCATTTCATGAGGCATCTCAGAAAATTCCAGTGAGGTGGAGTACAGTTACAGTAGTGATTAACTCAATAACTTACTTTTTTTTTTTTTTTTCTCCTTTCTCTCCTTTCCTGTTTTACTCCCCTGATTACTTCTTCCTTCCCCTGGAGATGAATTTCTAAAGAAAACTATTTTCACTTAGGATTTGTTCTCAAGCTCTAAATTTGGGAGAATCCAGGCTAAGGCAGTGGGAATGGAGATGCCCTACAAAGCAGCCTTTCATGATGATGTTTTGGAACTGGATTGTTCTCCTGTCAAAGAGCCATAAGGGCTCTGCTGCTTGCGATAAGTGGGGTGGTGAGACCTCCTAACACGTAGGTGAATTGGCATAAGGTGCAAGTGGAAGATGAAGCATTGGGTCATGTTGTGGGACTTTAAACAGTGTGAGTCCATGGTAATTGTGAAAATTTTGGAATTGGCTGATTTTTGTTAACTGCTAGTAAAGCCTTGAGGAAAGGAAAATAATGATCTCAGAACTTCTCTGGGATCCCTAAACTACTATATGAAAAGTCCTACTACCCTGAGACTGTCATGCTGGAGACACTAGTGTTGGTGCTCCAGTTGACTCCTCCATATGGGCCCAGGTCTCCAGCTGCCCCCAACAAGGTCACAGACATGTGAGGGAGGCCATCCTGAACCCTCCAAACCTGCCCATCAGCCAGCTGAATGACGTTAAGTGTCTTCAGTTGCAGCCACTTGAGGCAGAAGTGTCTCCCAGCCAAGCATGACCCAAATTTCTTCCCTACATAATCTTGAAATCATGAGCTTTAGTAAAATATTTGTTGTTTTAAGCCACTAAGTTTTGATTCTCAGAGTCCCCTGCTCTTACAGCTGCAACTTACAGCTGCCTTCCCCTTTGCAGGCTTCACTTTGGGCTCCGTTCACACTATGGAATCCCAGGAGAACTGGTTTTACCTCATTCTGAGGTGCAGAGATTTGGGAGAGTTAAGAAAATAAAATTCCTCTTTTGTTAGGGCAGTAGTAAACCCTTAAATTTTTTTACAAAGGTTTAGTCTTACGAATTACTATAATAAATGCATTATTCTTTCTCTCTACATAAACAAGGAAAATTTTTGTCCTTGAACTCAATTCAAAAGCAAATCAAAGTCAGCTGTGCCAGATCCAGATGCTATGTTATCATCTTGGCACCATCAGGCCAGTCAAAGTCTGGGAATTACAGTTTGAAGAATCCCATTTCCTCTTGTGGGGGCAGACTTATTCATCTTTTATTAGGGTGGAAACTTGATTGAATGTTTCCAAGGAGATGTGACTCACCCAGCTGTGGGCAAGACTTTTTGATTAGATTATTTCCATGGAGGTGTGGCCCCGCCCATTCAGGGTGGGTCTTGATTATTTCACCAGAGTACTTAAGAGAGCTCAAGAGCTGATAGAGATGCTGATGCTTGGAGACAATTGGAGATGCAGACAGAATAAGGTTTGGGGATGCTGAGCTAAGAGATGAAGCCCAAAGTTTCCCTTTGAGAAGCCAATAGAGGACCCCTAGATGCTTAAAGAGAAATGCCCTGGTACAAAGAAGCAAGGACACAGAGGAGCTGAGAGAGTAGAGCTAAGACAGATGCCCAGAGACATTTTGGAGAAAGCCATTTTGAAACACAACCCATGAGCAAAGGACCAGCAGGTGCCAGCCACATGCCTTCCCAGCTGACAGAGGTGTTCCAGACTCCACTGGCCATTCTTCAGTGAAGGAATCCTCTTGTTGATGTCTTACTTTGGACACTGTTATGGCCTCAGAACTGTAAATTTGTAACTTAATAAATCTCCCTTATAAAAGCCAATCCATTTCTGGTATTTTGCATAACAGCAGCGTTAGCAAACCAGAACAGTAAGCAAAACCAAAAGTTGATTCTTTGAAAAGACCAACAAAATTGACAAATGTTCAGCTGGATTGACCAAGAATAAAAAGCTAAATCTCCAATTACTAAAATAAGAAATGAAACTTGGGACATTATTTCAATTTTAAAGAAATAAAAGGATTAAAAGAGAACACTAAGAACAATTGTACATCAAAAAATATGATAACATAGATGAAATGAACAAACTCCTACAAACACACAAACTACTAAAATTGATTTAGGAAGAAACTGAAAATCTAAATAGACTGACAACAAGTAAGGAAATGAAATCAGTAATCAGAAACCTCACAACAAAGAAAAGTCCAAGACCAGATGACTTTACTGCAGCACTGGTGAATACCATAAAACATTTAAAGAAGAATTAGTACCAATTCTTCTCAAACTCTTCCAAAAAATGGAAGATGAAAAATTTCTTAACTCATTCTATGAGGTCAGCATTACTAAAGTCATGACACTAAAGTCAGACAAAGACAGCACAAGACAAGAAAACGACAGGCCAGTATCACTTATGAAGAGAGTTGCAAATGTCCTAAACAAAATGCTATCAAATCAAATCCAGCATCGTCTTATACACCATGACCAAGCAGGATTTATTGTTGGAATGCACAGATGGTTCTACATATGAAAATCAATGTAATACACCACATTAACAGAATAAAGGTAAAAATCCACCCAGTCATCTCAATTGATGCAGGAAAAGAATTCAACAAAATCCAATGCCTAAGAACACTCAATAAACCTGGAATAGAAGGCAACTTCCTCTTTATGACAAAGGCCATATATGAAAAACCCACAATTAACAGCTTACTCAATGGCAAAAGATTGAAAACATTCCTCTTAAGATCAGGAAGAAGACAAAGATGCCCACTTTTGCCACTTCTATTCAGCATTGTCATTGAAATAAAAGACATCTAAATTGGAAGTAAAGAAGAAAAATTATCTTTGTTCTCAGATGATATGATCTTACATGTAGAAAACCCTAAAGAATCCACACAAAAAAATTGTTAGAGCTAATAAACAAAATCAGTGGTTGCAGGATACAAAATCAATACTCAAAATCAGTTGTATTTCTATACACTAGCACTGAATTAAGTTTTTAGGTAAAGAAAAGAATTCCATTTAAAGTAGCATCAGAAAGTAAAACATACTTGTGAAAGGGAGGAGCTAAGATGGCAGCATAGAAAGGAGTGGAAACTAGTTACTCCCCCCTGGAACAATTCATAAATGATAGAAAGATTAGTAAATAACCTGGAATAACTGTGGGAAGACAAAGTGACCGTCCACTCTTCATACACCAACCTGAATTGAGAGGAATGCCTGAGATCACAGCATAAAATCTGTAAGCAAAAACTGCGGACCCGTGCCAAAAGCCAAGAGTCCCTCTGTGCCAGTTTGAATATAGTGTGTCCCCCAAATGCCATTATCTTTGATATAATCTTGTGTGGGTGGATGTTATCGGTGTTGATTAGATTGTAACTCTTGAAGTGTTTCTGTGGGGATGTGCCCCACCCAGCTGTGGGTGGTGACTCTGGTTGGATAATTTCCATGGAGTGTTGGCCCACCCATTGTGTGGGCCTTGATCAGTGGAGCTATATAAATGAGCTGATGGGCAGAGGGACACTTTGAAGAATGCACACGAACTGAGAGAGTTGCTGCAGATGATGGGACAGTTTGAAGACAGACGTTGAAAGCAGACTTTTGCTCCCGAGAAGCTGTGAGAGGAAAAACACCCCAAGAGCAACTAAGAGTGACATTTTTGAGGAACTGCAGCCTAGAGAGGAATGTCCTGGAAGAAAGCCATTTTGAAACCAGAACTTTGGAGCAGATGCCAGCCACATACCTTCCCAGCTAACAGAGGTTTCCGGACACCAGTGGCCATCCTCCAGTGAAGTTACCCGATTGCTGATGTGTTACCTTGGACACTTTATGGCGTTAAGACTGTAACTGTGTAACCAAATAAACCCCCTTTTATAAAAGCCAATCCAATTCTGGTGTTTTGCATTCTGGCAGCATTAGCAAGCTAGAACACCATCCCTCACGGAAGCCTTGCAGTGCTAGAGAGCAGAACTTTCTGAACAAGTGAGTGTACCTTAGCCCAGCTCCAACTGGGGTTTTAATATTAACTGCTCAAAATAGACTGCAACTCCCCAATAAGCAGACTATAAAGTGTTAAGATTCTTAAGGACAAGGGCTTTACTTGTCACGTTATTCTTTCTTTGAAAAGCCCAGAACAATGACAGGTACAGAATGAGATTTTAGCAAGCAATTCAAATCAGTGAATCTATACATTACTTAATAAGTATTAAAATGGATGTATAATAAAACTTGCTAGCATGCTTCTGCCCCCACAGCCACTGGGAGGGAGGAGGTGACCTCCTGTTAGCTACCAGATGAGTTGGAAGTTCAATTACTCTTTAATTTTTTTAAAACTCACATAGAGAAGCTTTCAGGAAGATGGCAGAGTATGAAAGGCAGAGCTAATTTCTCCACCATGGAATGCCTAGGAAAAAGGCAGAAAATGACCAGGACAGTGGCTCCAGGGTATGGGCAACCAGAGAGGGACTTCTACATTACATAGGGGACCCCTGTATGAAAAAGTGGAGAAATAACAATTGAAAGGCAGGGGTGAGTTTATTTAATTGCAACTGCTTCTGGGGCTGGCTGCTATATGCTGGCCAGAGCAGGTGAGGGAGGAACTGTGCATTCCTGCACTCTCATGTCCACAACCAGCTCAGGAGAGCACTCTTCTCAGCCCCACACCAGGAGCACCCATGTGAGAACTTGGGAACCAACAGACTTAGCCACACACAGAAACCATGCTGTGGGGTGCAGTGCCTACCCTCCAACCCTGAGGCAGGACCCTGTGAAAGCCTGGTTTAAGGAAAGACTGGGGCCCTCCCCTAGGATGGAGAAGGGACAAAGGGTACAACAGAGTTGATCTGACAATTAGCAAATGAGAGACACTCTGTTCCACAGCCTGCATCCATTCTCCATGAAGGCTGGCAGGGCTAAAGGCATGCATGGGCAGAGAGGTGGGGAAAGAGAGAAAGCCACATGGAAGCACTAAGAGCTCCTCCCCCCTCCAGAGCCCCATGGGTGCATGGCAGGCAGGGATCTTGCAGGCCAACAAATAGGGTACTTCTGAGCTGGCTGAGGGCTGAGGAAGATGAATCTCTCAGTCCCCCAGCCCAATGCTATTCCACTTAGAAGCCTGAAAATCACAAGACCCAATATGCTTTCAAGTGGATTCTCCATGGAGGTGCACAGTGCCCACCTTCCAACCCCAGGGCTGGCCATCTCCAGCATGCATGGAGACCTGCTGCATTGTCTTGTTTTTTTCACCTGGTTTGGATCACACCCAGCAAACTGCCATTGTCAGACAAGAGTAGGCTTGAGGGGAAGAGGTGGCCCAAGAGCACCATCCACTGGGAAGACAGGGAAAGTGTACTCTGGCAAAATGTTCTGCAAATACTCTGCAGATGTCCAAATAGACCTGCTTCTCCTGCAGGAAGCCTTGTCTTGAGTCTGGAAAGGAATTACTGATAAACCAAGTGCTAAAGAGACCTTCAGTGCAAACCCAAACAACTATAAACTCTTAGGTGAGCAAGGGAAATTAACTTTCAAAACAACAATATCAAGATAATCAAATGCCAAAAAATTGGCAGAAAATCATAAAGCACATGAAGATGCAAGAAGATATGGCCAAGACAGATGACCAAATTAAAAATCTGGATGAAACACAGAAGTTAGAACAACTAATCAAAGAAGTACATACAAATCTCCTAAATAGCTTCAGTGGGTTGTCTAAAGACATAAAGTATATCAAGAAGACACTAGAAGAGCATAAAGAAGAATTTGAAACATAAATAGAAAAACAGAAGATCTTATGGAAATGAAAAATATTGTAGACCAAATTAAAAATCAACTAGTGACACACAATAGCAGATTTGAAAAAGCAGAAAAAAGAATGAGCAAACTAGAGGACATACAATTGAATATGAATGCACAAAAGAACAAATGGTAAAAAAAAAAGAGAAAAATTTGAATTTGAACTCAGGGAAATGATGGACAACATTAAACACACAAATATAAAAATAATTGGTATCCCAAAAGGAGAGGAGAAGAGTAAAGGACAAGAAAGAAGATTTGAGGAGATAATTGGAGAAAACTTCCCAAATCTTATAAAAGACATAAATATGCAAATCAAAGAAGCCCAAAGAACTCCAAAGAGGATAAATCTGAATAGACTCACTCCAAAACACATGGTAATCAGATTGTCAAATATTGAAGAGAAGGAGAAAGTCCTGAAAGCAGCAGGAGAAAAGTGATTCACCACATACAAGGGAGGTCACATAAGTCTAAGTACTGACTACTCAACAGGTGCCATGGAGGTGAGAAATTAGTGATATGACATATTTAAGATTCTGAAGGAGAAAAATTGCCAGCCAAGAATTCTTTATTCAGCAAAGCTGTCCTTCAAAACTGGGGGAGAGTTTAAAATTTTTACAGGCAAACAAATGCTCAGAGAATTTGTTAACAAGAGATTTAACCTGCAAGAATGACTAAAGGGCGTTCTGTGAGCTGGAAAAAAAGATGGGAGAGAAAGGTCTGGAAGGGCACAGAAATGAAGGGTATTAGTAAGGATAACTTAAAGGATAAAAAGAGAGAGGGGGGAAAATAGATCTGATGAATAAAAACCAAAGGTTAAGATGGTTGGTTCAAGTACTGCCTTTAAGGTAATAATTTTGAATGTGAACAAACTAAACTCCCTGATTAAAAGGTACAGATTGGCAGAAAGGATTACAAAGTATGATCCACCTATATGCTGTTTACAAGAGACTCATCTTAGACCCAAGGAATAAATAGATTGGAAGTGAAAGGATGGAAAAAAACATGCCATTCAAGCTTAAACAAATCAGGGGTAACTATACTAATATTAGACAAAATACACTTTAAATGCAAAGAGGTCATAAGAGACAAGGAAGGACACTATATATTAATAAAAGGGAAAATTTACCAAGAAAAAATAACAACCCAAAAGTTTATGCACACAACAAAGGAGCTCCAAAGTTCATAAGGCAGACATTGGCAAAACTGAAGAGAGCAATAGATGTTTCTACAATAATAGTGGGAGACTTCAATATGCCACTCTCTTCTATAGATAGAACAACCAGACAGAGGACCAATAAGGAAATAGAGAACTTAAACAATGTGATAAATGAATTACACCTATCAGACATATATAGATCATTGCATCCCCAATACCAGGATACACATTCTTCTCTAGTGCTCAAAGAACATTCTCCAGGATAAATAATATACCAGGGCACAAAACAGATCTTAATAAATTTTAAAAGATTGAAATTATTCAAGGCACTTTTTTCTGACCATAATGGAATGAAACTGGAAATCAACAACCACCAAAGAACCAGAACTTTCACAAATATATGGAGGTTAAACAAAATACTCTTAAACAATCAATGGGATAAAGAAGAAATTGCAAGAGAAATTGATAAATATTTAGAGATGAATGAAAACTAGAATACAGCATATCAAAACCTATGGGATGCAACAAAAGCAGTGCTGAGAGGGAAATTTATAGCTCTAAATGCATACATTTAAAAGGAAGAAAGAGCTAAAACCAAAGACCTAACTGAAAACTGAAGAAGCTAGAGAAAGAACAACAAACTAACCCTAAAGTGAGTAGAAGAAAATAAATAACAAAGATTGAAGCAGAAATAAATGATCTGGAGAACAACAACAAAAAAGAAAACAGAACAAAACAATAGAGAGAACCAATAAAACCAAAAGTTAGTTCTCTGAGAAGATCAACAAGGTTGACAAACCGTTAGCTAACTGACAAAGTCAAAAAGAGAGAAAATGCAAATAAGCAAAATAAAAAATGAGAGGGGGACCGTTACTATGCATCCCTAAGAAATAAAAAAAAAAAATCATAAGAGGATACTATAAACAATTGTATACCAATAAACTAGACAACTTAGAGGAAATGGACAATTTCCTAGAAACACATGAACAACCCATACTGACTCTATAAGAAATGGAAGACCTCAACAAACCAATCCCAAGTAAAGAGATTCAGTGGGTCATCAAAAATATTCTTCAAAGAAAAGCCCAGGGCCAGAGGACTTCACAGGGCAATTTTACCAAACATTCCAAAAAGAACTAACACAGTTTCTGCTCAAACTCTTCCAAAAAAATGGAAGAAAAGGGAAAAATACTTAACTCATTTTATGAAGCTAACATCAATCTAATACCAAAATCAGATAAAGATACTACAAGAAAGGAAAACTATAGGCTAATCTCCCTAAGGTCTATAGATGCAAAAATTCTAAACAAAATACTTGCAAATTGAGTCCAAAGACACATTAAAAGAATTATACACCATGACCAAGTGGGGTTCATTCCAGGCATGCAAAGGTGTTTCAACATAAAAAAATCAGTCAATGTAATAGAACACATTAACAAATCAAAAGGGAAAAATCACATTATCACCTCGATTGATGCTGAAAAAGCATTCAACAAAATTCAACATCCTTTTCTGATAAAAGCACTTCAAAAGGTAGGAACTGAAGGAAACTTCCTCAATATGATAAAAGGCATACATGAAAAGCCCACAGCCAACAGCACACTCAACAGTGACAGAATGAAAGCCTTCCCCCTAAGATAGGGAACAAGACAAGGATGCCCACTGTCACCATTATTATTCAATATTGTGCTAGAACTTCTAGCTATAGCAATTAGGAAAGAAAAAGAAGTAAAAAGCATCCAAATCAGAAAGAAAGAAGTAAAACTTTCATTATTTGCAGATGACATGATCCTATATATGGAATATCATGAGAAATCCATGACAGAGCTACTTAAGCTAATAAACAAATTCAGCAAAGTGGCAGGAAACAGGATTAATGCACAAAAATCAGTATTGTTTCTATATACTAGTAAGCATAGGAAATGAAGGAAACTTCCTCAATATGATAAAGGGCATTTATGAAAAACCCACAACCAGCATAGTACTCAATGGTGAGAGACTGAAATCTTCCTCTAAGATTGGGAATAAGACAAGGATGCCCATTGTCACAACTATCACTCAATATTGTGCTAGAAGTTCTACCCAGAATAATTTGGCATGACAAAGAAATAAAAGGCATCCAAGTTCGAAAGGAAGAAGTAAAACTGTCATTATTTGCAGATAATATGTTTTTATATTTGGAAAATCCTGAGAAATTGATGACAAAACTGCTTGAGCTAATAGACAAATTCAGCAGAATGGTGGAATAAAAGATTAATGTGAAAAGTCATTAATGTTCCTGTACATGAGTAATGACCTTACTGAGGAGGCAGTTGAGAAAAATATTCCATTTACAATAGCAACTTAAAGAATCAAGTATCCAGGAATAAACTTAATCAAAGATGTAAAGGACCTCTACACACACAAAATAAAATTTACAAAATGTTGCTAAAAGAAATCGAAGAAGACCTAAATAGATAGAAAGATATTCTGTGTTCATGGATAGGAAGGCTAAACGTCATTAACATGTCAATTCTGCCAAAGTTGAACTACAGATTAAACACAGTACCAATCAAAATTACATCAACCTACTTTGCAGACTTGAAAAAGCTAACTTTCAAATTTATTTGGAAGGGAAATGGAACTTGAATTGCAAAAAATATCCTAAAAAAGAAGAACAAAGTGAGAGGACTTACACTTCCTGACTTTAAAGCTTATTATAAAGTCAGAGTTTTCAAAATGGCATGGTATTGGCACAAAAATTGATCAGTGGGATTTAATTGAGGGTTCAGAAATAGATCCCCAGATCTATGGTCAGTTGATTTTTGACATTGACGAGGCCTCCAAATCCACTGAACTGGGACAGAATAGTCTCCTCACCAAAGGGGGCTGGGAGAAATGGGTAGCCATATCCAAGGAATGAAAGAGGACCCCTACTTCATGCCCTATACAAAAATTAACTCAAAGGGTGTCAAAGACCTAAATATAAGAGCCAGTACCACGAAACTCCTAGAATAAAATATAGGGAAGTATCTTCAAGACGTAGGAGGTAGCTTCTTAGACCTTACACTCAAAGCATAAGCAATGAAAGAAAAAAAAATAGATGAATAGGAACTCCTCAAAATTGAGAGCATCTGTGCCTCAAAGAACTTTCTCAAGAAGGTGAAGAGGCAGCCAACTCAATGGGAGAAAATATTTGTAAACCTCATATTGAATAAGGGTTTGATATGAAGTATATACAAAGAAATCCTACAACTCAACCACACAAGAACAAACAAGCCAATTATAAATTAATCACAAGATATAAATAGACATTTTTCTGAAGAGGAAATACAAATAGCTAAAAAGCACATGAAAAGATGTTCATCTTCATTAGCTTTTAGGGAAATGAAAATCAAAACCACAGTGAGATATTATCTCACACCTATAAGAAAGGCTGCCATTAAACAAATAGGATACTACAAATGTGGAGAGGATGTGGAGAAATTGGAACAATTTTTCACTGCTGGTGGGAATGTATAATGGTACAGTCGCTGTGGGAGAGAGCTTGGCAGTTCCTCAGAAAACTAAATATTGAATTGCCCTATGACCTGGCAATTCTGCTACTCAGTATATTCCCAGAAGATCTGAAAGCAGTGACATGAACAGACATTTGTGTACCAATGTCCATAACAGCATCATTCTCGATTGTCAAAAGAGGAAACAATCCAAGTGTCCATCAACAAAAAGGATAAACAAAATATGGTATATACATATGATGGAATATTATGTAGCAGGAAGGATTAATGAGGTCCTGAAGCATGTGACAACATGGATGAAACTTGAGGACATAATGCTGAGTTAAATAAGCCAGACACAAAAGGGTAGATATTGTATGAGTTTACTAATATGAACCCCTTAAAAATGTAAACTCAGAGTCTTAAAATGTAGAATAAAGGGGACCTAGAGAGAGACAGAATCTATAGAAGGGACAGTGGTTACCTAATATATATAGACTTGTTAACAAGTTTGAACTTAAATGTATGGGAATGGATAGAGATGATGACAGTTCATTAGTGTTATAAGTAACAGTGCCATATTGAAGATGAATATGATTGAAAAGGGTTGTTTAGTTATGTATCTAACTGATTAGCACTAAAAATATAAATAAATTCTTGTATGAATACTTCAAAGGTATGACACTTGTGCAAACAGTTAATAATAGAGTGGTATTCCAGTTTGCTAATATTGCTGGAATGCAAAAATACCAGAAATGGATTAGCTTTTGTAAAGGGAATTTATTTGGCTACAAATTTACATTTCTACAGCCATAAAAGTGTCCAAACCAAGGCATCAACAAGAGGATACCTTTCTGAAGAGTGGCCAATGGCATCTGGAACACTGTGTCAGCTGAGAAGGCACATGCTGGCATCTGCTGTTCCTTTGCCCCCAGGTTGCATTTCAAAATGGCATTCTCCAAGCATCTCTAAGCATCAGCAAGCATCTGGGCCTGTGTGGCCCTTTTTAAAGGATTCCAGGAAACTAATCAAGCCCCATGCTGAATGGGTGGGGCCACACCTCCATGGAAATAATCTAATCAAAAATATCACCTACAGTTGGGTGAGTCACATCTCCATGCAAACAACCTAATCCAAATATCCCACAAGATTGTTATCCAACAAGATGTTATATCATCTCCAATTTCAGGAAATTTTGATATAGAAATGAAACAATGTTTCCATTTAGAGAGGAAAAATACTATGCATTCTAATATTAATATTAGAATAATATTAATATTGCTTTAGTATATAAAATTTGATTTCCATGGCTTTTTGGGGGGACATAATATATCCAAAGTGGCACAAGTGGCATATGGGAAAAACTACCTATTGCATGCTGTGGACTATGTTGAACAGGGATACCTCACCAGTACCACCTGAATACTAGGGGAAAATAATTGGAGGGGGGGAATAAGAGTTACAGGGTGTTTTGCGTTTTCTTTTTGGTGTGGCTAGAGTTATATGTTAGTGTTAGAGTTAGAGTATCTATCTGTTATTTTTCTCTTTGAAGCAATGAAAATTGTCTAAAATTGAGAGTGATGATTGTACAATAAGTGAAGACAATGTGAGACATTGATTGCTTATTTTGGATAGAATATATGTTATGTGAATATATCTCAAAAAATCTGTAGATTCAAGAGAGAGAGACAGAGAGAGAGAGAGAGAGAGAGAGAGAGAGAGGGATTCAAGTGTTATAGAAAATGTGGAGAGAGTGTTATACCTATTCAAGTTTAGTAGGGTAGCAGAATGGTGCAGCCCCTCCAGAGGGTAATGTTGTAGATCCACAAGAGGCTAAGTATAGGGTCACCATATGATTAAATAATATTATTGCTAGGAATATACTTGGAAGAACTGAAAGAAGGAACTCAAATAGATACTTGTGCACTAATGTTTATGGTGACATTATTCACAAAAGCCAGTGGATGGAGGTGGCTGAAAGTTATTTCAACTGAGGAGTGGAAGGGTGAACTGTGGTGTATACATATGATGGAATATTGTGCATCTACAGAAAGGAATGAAGTCATGAGGCATGCAATGAAGTGAATGAACCAAGAGGACATTATGTTGAGCAAAGTTAGTCAGAAACAAAAGGACAAATACTGTACAGACTTATTTAGAAAATACTTATAGGAAAATTAGGGCCTAGATTGTAAGCTCTTATAGTAGTTACATTTTTTGAGTTTTAAATGTTATTTCTAAATTCTGCAATGCTGTGCTCCATGTTTATAACCTGGTATTTCTCTGGAACTTTGGGTACCTGTGTGACACCTAAAACTCAGTGTTATAGTTCTGCAGCTCTGAAATTCAGCGTTATTTCATACAGCAACTCTTAAGGAAGCTGAAAAAGAGATCAGACTTCAATTAGAGATATGAACAAAACTAAACAGATTGGGACTAAGGTAAATCAGAATACAGGGTAAGAATGACCATGTCTACATTTTAAAACTTCACATCCTGTGTGAGACCAAAGGAAGAGATGTTTATTCTGTACAAAACTTAAATTTTCCATAGCACACAATCTGACTTAACCTGTCTGGCCAGTTCATTTAAACAATCCAAACACATGGAGCCTAGAACATAGAATGAGACCTTATAATTCTATATAGCTTAATGTAATACATTCCAGAGTATGTTGGGCAGATAATAAAAATGTATTTGCAAAGTCCCTTGAGGTACAGGAGAAAAAATATGGAACTATTAAACTTCCCGACCTGGGAAATTTCTGATACTCTCTGAAGCATTAAGGATTCCCAATTTAATAAGCTAAGCTCTCAAAATTGAGGCCTGTTCTTTTGAAACATATTTCTGTAAGTGGAAACTAAGTCTACCTATAATTGTGCCTAAGAGTCACTTCCAGAGAACCTCTTTTGTTGCTCAGATGTGGCCTCTCTCTCTCTAAGCCAAACTCTGCAAATAAACTTGTTATCCTACCCCCTACATGGGACACAACTTCCAGGGGTGACTCCCTGGCAACATGGGACATAACTCCCAGGGATAAGCTTGGTTCTGTCATTGTGGGACTGACAATGCCCTCTTGACACATTTGGTGGGAGAATTATTCAGCTTACTGCACATGGTATCTCCAGTCTAAGTGATTAGACCACCAGTTTAATTTAAGCTCATAGTTGGAACAGGTATTTGAACAGGACAGCTTGCTCTTTAAAGAAACTCTCACATTTATTGTCCACATATTCACTATTGTATGTTTCCCTCATTAAGATGAAAAGCCACTATTTTCTTTGAATTCTTGAAGTCATAACAGAAAGAACAGTTTAAAATACCCAGTACAGGTGGAAGGTGGGGCAAGATTGTGACATGGGGAGATGTGGAATTTAGTTTGTCCTCTAGGGCAACTAGTAAATAACCAAGAACTGTCTGGAACTGTTTAAAGGACTTCCATGACCAGATCCACATTGTACACGAGTCTGAAATGAGTGGAAGGGCCAAGATCACAGTGCAGAACTGTAAGTAAGTTTCTCAAGTTTGAGACTGGTGCCCCTCCCCCACTGACATTGAAGGCTGCTTTGGAGTCACTTCCCAGGGGGAAAAGCAGCAGTCTATACTAGGAGTAAGGGAAGGAGAGCTCAATCAAGCTCCATTTGTGGATTTATCAAATTTGGATCACTGAATACAAGCTGCAGATATAGATAAACCCAGAGCAAGCACAAAAGGAAAACAAAGGTAGCTCCTTCACAGAGAGGAGGCAAGGCTGATAGGAAAAAAAAAAAAAAAAAAAAAAGGAAAAAGGGTCTTTTGGAGTTGGATGAGCTCAGAATACTGGAAAATGGCTGTGTCTACAGAAAGTGGGGCACATAGAGCTGGCTACCAACTCCAGCTTTTGACTGGCAAATGGCAGGGTTGGGGACTTGGTCTGAAAAAGATTTTTTTTTTCACTTTTTAGCATAAATAAAGCAGCAGTCTTTTTCAGTTGTCAGCACTGCCTCGGGCAAGTGCAGAGCTAAGGTACATCTGAGAGAAAAAATAACTAGTCAGATGAAGGAGGTAATTCCCTGAAGGGCTTGTCTTCTTTAAGAAAGAGGGTAGGTCAGGGTCCAGCACAAGTGCCTGCTCTCATTCAGAGGACTCAGATCCCAAGGGCTGGAAAACAGACATAGTTTAAGCCCATCCCATACCTCAGCCTCTGGGTCAACCATGCCCCTGGGCAGGGACAGGGTCTGCTGAGAATTAAACGCACTATACTACTTTATGCCAGTGAGGAGCTGCAGGCTGACAAGCACCACCTCCTGAGCAGGATAGGAAAAGCACAGAATAAGGGTTTCATAGGAAAAGCTGGCACCCTGCAGGGTCTCCTCCCAAGGGAACATTGATACTGATTACACCCTCTTCCTTAGTCCTTGGTTTGTCTTGTCTGGGAAATCCGCCTGGGAAGAGGTAGGTCCTATCTGAGGAGACTCTCCTCAAAAACTTTCCATATAGACAGGGCAATAACCAGAAAAACAAGAGCTGAGAAATTCTGATCAGTTAAACAGAAGCTATGCTAGAAGTCAAGAATAAGTTGAACTGAATGTCACAGAACAGATAGAGAACAAAGCCAACCAACAAGAAAAACCTAGGCAAAAGAGAGAAAACAACCTTCAGCATAAACAAATCAAGGAAATCAGATCTCTAGACACCAGCAAAAAAAATCATAAGTCATTCCAGGAAGCATGAAGATATAGCTCAGACAAAGGAACAAACTAATCCATCAACTGAGATACAGGAGTTGAAACAACTAATAAAAGATATTCAAAAAAGTCCTATAAATCAATTGAAGGGAAGCATGGCCAAAGAGTTGAAGGATATAAAGAAGACACAGAGTGTTAGTAAAGAAGAATGCAAAAGTTTGAAAAAACAAATGACAGAACTTATGGAAAAGAAAGAAAGAAGAGCTGAAAAACACAATGGAGACATGCAACAGCAGATTTGAACAGGCTGAAGAAAGGATTAGTGAACTAGAATAGAAAATATCTGAAATCCTACATCCAAAAAAATAGATGGGGACAAGAATGGAAAAATAAGAGCAGAGTCTTAGGGAATGGAATGACAACAAGAAGTGCATGAATATATGTGTTATGGGTGGCCCAGAAGGAGAAGAGAAGGGAAAGGGGGCAGAAAGTATAATGGAGGAAATAATCACTGAAAATTTCCCAATGCTTATGAAAGACATAAAATTGCAGATCCAAGAAGTGCAGCATACTCCAAACAGAATAGATATGAATAGATCTACTCCAAGACACTTACTAATCAGACTGTCAAATGTCAAATACAAAAAGGGAATTCTGAAAGCAGCAAGACAAAAGGGATCCATCACATACAAGGGAAGCACTATGTGTGGATTTCTCAGCAGAAACCATGGAGATGAGAAGGCAGTAGTATGATATATTTAAGACACTGAAAAAGAAAAACTGCCAATCAAGAATTCTATATCTGGCAAAACAGTCCTTCAAAAATGAGGGAGAGTTTAAAATATTTTCAGACAAACAAACACAGAGAGTTTGTGCTTTACAAGAAATACTAAAGGGAGTGATACAATGAATAATGGGGGTGGATGGGAGATGTGAGGTTTTGGGTGTTCTTTTTTACTTTTATTTTTATTTTTATTCCTGTTTCTATTTTTATTTTTATTAATTTTTGGAGTAACAAAAATGTTCAAAAACTGATTGCGGTGGTGAATGCACAATTATATGATGATACTGTGAACATGAATGATTGTTTGATATATGACTACATCTCAATAAAATTATAGGGAAAAATAAAATAAAGGGAGTGCTATAGGTAAATATGAAAAAAACAAGAGAGGTTGGTAGAATAGTATAGAAATGGAGATTATCAGTAAAGGTAAAAAGAAAGAAAAAATAGGGTATGATGTATGTGCTGGTTTGAATGTATTATGTCCCCCAAAATGCCATTATCTTTGATGTAATCTTGTGTGGGCAGATGTATCAGTGTTGATTAGATTGTAATTCTTTGAATGTTTCCATGGAGATGTGACCCACTCAACTGTGGGTGATGACTCTAACTGGATAGTTTCCATGGAGGTGTGGCCCCACCTGTTCAGCATGGGACTTGATTAGTTTACTGGAGCACTATATAAGCTCAGACAGAAGGAGCAAGCTTACTACAGCCAAGAGGGACACTTTGAAGAGTGCATAGGAGCTGAGAGAGGAACTGTAGTTTACAGAGACATTTGGAGATGGCCTTGAATGCAAACTTTTGCTCCAGAGAAGCTAAGAGAGGGCAAATGCCCCAAGAGCAACTGAGAGTGACATTTTGGAGAGACGCTGAAGGCTAGAGAGGAACATCCTGGGAGAAAGCCATTTTGAAACCAGAACTCCAGAGCAGACACCAGCCATGTGCCTTCCCAGCTAACAGAGGTTTTCTGGACACCATTGGCCATCCTCCAGTGAAGGTACCCAATTGTTGATGCATTACCTTGGACAATTTATGGCCTTAAGACTATAACTGTGTAACCAAATAAACCCCCTTTTTATAACAGCCAATCCGTTTCTGGTGTTTTGCATTCCAGCAGCATTAGCAAACTTAATAACATGTAAAATCCAAAAGACAAAATGTTAGAAGAAAGTATTGCCTTTAAAAGTTAAGAAAACAGGTTACCAGGAGCTAGAAAGAGGGTGGAGATTGGACATTTGAAACTGAGGTTGTACAGAATGTTCAACAGGATTGCTTTTAAAGAAATGGATAGCACAATACCATCTGATGGTAGCACAATACTGTAAGTATAATGAACAAAGCTGAGTGTGAATGTGGTTGAAAGAGGAAGGCTAGGGTCATGTATGTCTCCAGAAAGATATATTGAGGATAAAAACTTGAACTGTATAATTTAGCAAAACCTAGAGTGGAGAATGATGGTGACTAAATATACAAATATAAGAAAGTTTTTACATAAGGGAGAACAAATGAATGTCACCATAAAAAGGGTTGAAAATGGGATGATATATGGAAAAATAAAATCAATGCAAATTAGGGTCTGTAGTTAACAATAATGGTATAATATTTTTCCATTAATTGTAACAAGGCAATAAACCAAAGCTAAATGTCAGTAAGAGGGGGATATAAGGGAGGGGTATGGGATTCTTGTGGTGGTGGTGATTGTCTCTCCTTTTTATTTTTAGATTATTCTTTATTTTTAAATTTTTCCCTCTTCTGTCTTTGCAAAAGAAATGGAAATATTCTCATATAGATTGTAGTGGTGAATGGGTAAATTTGTTCTTATACCGGGACCCATTGATAGTTCACTTAGAATGGATTGTATGGTGTGTGAATAAAACTGTTTAAAAAAATAAAACAGAAAGACGCAAGTGATGGAGTAGACATGGAAAGAGAGATATAACTTTTCACAGTTGGTAAGGAAGTGGAATGGTGCAGCTCATCTGGAGGGCAGTATGGTGGTTCCACAAGAAGCTGAGTGTAGGGTTTCCATATGATACAGCAACCCCATGTGGTGTATACTTCAAAAAACTGAAAGCAGGGACACAAATAGACATTTGCATGCTGATATTTATGGCAGCATTATTCACAATTTACAATGGATGGAAGTGGCCCAAGGGTACATCAATGAATGAACAGAGGGGAGAACTGTGGTATATACATACAATGGAATATCAAGTGGCTGCAAGAAGGACTGAAGTCATGAGGCATGCAATTAGGTGAATGAGTCTTGAGGACATTATATTTAGTGAAATAAGCCAAAAATGAAGGGACAAATATTGTAAGGTCTCACTAACTATAAACTAACTATAATAGCAAATGCTGAAAACTGAATTTGAGAGCATTGGTTATCAGGGGATACACCGTGGGCAGAGATCAGGCAATTGAGGATTAAGGAGTACAGAATGGTCAATAAGGTTCCTAGATTGTAAGCTCTTACAACAGTCATATCTGTTCTTGTGTTTTAACTGATATTTCTAAATTCTGAGATGCCAAGCTCTTTCTGTGTAACCTGGTAGTTCCCTAGAAATTGGGGTATCTGTGTGACACCTGGGACTCAGAGTTAGAATTCTGAAGCTTTGAAAATCAGCATTACTCTATATGGTAACTGTTAAAGAAGGTAAAAAAAAAGATCAGACTACAAATAGAAATATGAATGAAATGGACTTGGTTAGGACTAAAGTAATTTGAATACAGGGTAAAGGATGATTTTGACTTCTGTGTGAGACAAAAGAGAGATTTATTTGATTAAAAAAATTTATATTTTCTGTAGCACACTACCTGATTTAATCTGTCTGGTCAATTTATTTAAACAATGTAATTACATGGAACCTAGAATAGGGAATGAGAACTTGTTAGTCTGTGTAGGCTAATGTAATACCCCAATACATCCCAGGATATATGGGGCAGAAAATAAAAAAGTATTTTCAAAGTTCCCTTGAGGGACTGGGGAAAATTATGGAACAATTAAGCTTCATCATCTGGGGAATTCCTGCTATTCTCTTAAGCAATAGGGGCTCCCAATCTAACAAGCTAAGCCCTCAGTCTAGAGGCTTGCCTTATGAAACTTATCTACCCAATGGTGAAGCTGAGCTTATTTATAACTATGCCTAAGAGTAACCCCCAGAGAACTTCTTTTGTTGCTCAGATGTGGTCTCTTTGTCTAAGTCAACTCTGCAAATAAAGTCACTAACTTCCCCATGTAAGAAATGACTCCTAGGGATATAAGTCTCCCTGGAAACATGGGAATGACTCACAGGGGTGAGTCTGGCCCTGGCATCACGGGATTGAGAATGCCTTCCTGACCAAAAGAGGGGAAAGAAATTAAACAAGACAAAGTTTCAGTGGCTCAGAGATTTCAAATAGAGTCAAGAGGTCATTCTGGAGGTTATTCTTATGCATTATATAGACGTTCCTTTAAGTTTCTAGTGTATTAGAATAGCCAGAAGGAAATACCTGAAACTATTGAACTGTAGTGCAGTAAGTAGCCTTGATTCTTGATGATGATGGTATAACTATAGAGCTTTCATCATGTGACTGTATGATTGTGAATACTTTGTGACTGACACTCTCTTTATCCAGTGTATGGGTAGATGAGTAAAAAATAAACACAAAAAATAAATATAAATAAATAATAGGGGAATAAGGAGTATAGGATGTTTTCGGTGTTCTTTTTTACTTTTTATTTTTTATTGTTTTATTGTTTTTTAGAGTAATGAAAATGTTCTAAAATTGTGGTGATGAATGCACATATATATGATACTATGAGCCACTGATTGTATACTTTGGATGGATTATATGGTATGTGAATATATCTCAATAAAATTGCATTTAAAACTTAACTAATTAATTTGTTGAATGAAAAAAACAAGGCAAAGATAAACACAAGATTAGGATGTAAATTTTGTGCTTTCTAGTACTCTGATGTTATTCTTAGATACCTCATTTAACTGACTGATGCCTTTTCTAAGAGCAATGACCAATGTCATCATCTCCTGGCCAATTTCACATTCCTTTCATTATTTTTTAATGCAGTTTTATTGAGATAAGTTCACATAACATACAACCCTTCAAAGTATACAACCAGTTGTTCATAGTAGCATCATATAGTTGTGCATTCATCACCACAATCAATCTTTGAACATTTTCATTACTCCAAAAAAAATTAAAATTAAAATAAAAGAGAACATCCAAAAAATTTTATTCACCTCCTCCCCCATTGTTCATTTACTTGTTTTAACACTCATTCTTTGTTTTTTTAACTTTATCAAAAAATTAAAAAAACAAACAATAAAAAAACATTTCAAAACAAAACCAAAACAAAGGAATAAGAAAAAACAAATAACCTAAAATAACTACATTGCTTCCAACGTGTTCCTACTATACCCCCCAAAAATAAAAAAACATAACCAAATAAGGGAATAAGAAAAACAAATAAACAAACTGCATTGCTTCAAACATGTTTCTATCCTACCCCAAGAAAATAAACTATAACCCAACAAAGGAATAAGAAAAACAAATATCCTAAAATAACTACATTTCTGCAAACATGTTCCTACCATACCCCCCAGAAATTAAGAAATCATAGTCACTCCTGAGCATTCCCAGAACATTAAGTTCACCCTCCATAACTTATCTGTTCTTATTAGATTATTGTTCCCCCTTCACTATTTACTGTCTATTGCTAGGTCCTCTATGTCCTACAACATAAACTATTTATTTTACATTTTTCACAGAGTTCACATTAGTGGTAACATACAATATCTCTCTTTTTGTGGCTGGCTTATTTTGCTCAGCATTATGTCTTCAAGGTTGATCCATGTTGTCATATGTTTCATGATATTGCTCCTTCTTACTGCCAAGTAGTATTCCATCATGTGAATGTATCACATTTTTTTATCCACTCATCTGTTGAAGGAAATTTGGGTTGTTTCCATCTCTTGGCAATTGTGAATAATGCTGCTGTGAAAATCAGTATGCAAATATATGTTCACATCACTGCTTTCAGATCTTCTGGGTATATACCAAGAAGTGAAATTGCTGGACTGAAGGTTAGCTCTATATCTTGTTTTTCTAAGGAACCACCAGAACTGTGTTCCAGAGTGGCTGTACCATTATACAGTCCCACCAACAATGAATTAGACTTCCAATTTCTCCACATCCTCTCCAGCATTTGTAGTTGCCTGTTTAATGGCAGCCAACCTAATTGGTGTGAGATGATATCTCATTTTGGTCTTAATTTGCTTCTCCCTAATAGCTAGTGAAGACGAACATTTTTTTCATGTGTTTTTTGGCCATTTGTATTTCCTCTTCAGAGAAATGTCTTTTCATATCTTTCACCCATTTTATAATTGGGCTGTTTGTACTATTGTCATTGAGTCATAGGATTTCTTTATATATGTAAGATATCAGTCTTTTCTCAGATATATGGCTTCCAAATATTTTTTCCCATTTAGTTGGCTGCCTCTTCACTTTTTTGAAAAATTCCTTTGCGGTACAAAAGGTTTTATATTTGAGGAGTTCCCATTTATCTATTTTTTCTTTTGTTGCTTGTGCTTTAGGTGTAAGGTCTAAGAAGTGACCTCCTAATCTTGAAGATGTTTCCCTACATTATCTTCTAGGAGTTTTATGGTACTGTGTCTTATATTGAGGTCTTCAAATCATTTTGAGTTAATTTTTGTGTAGGGTGTGAGGTAGGAGTCCTCTTTCATTCTTCTGGATATGGATATCCTTTCCCAGCCCCATTTGTTGAATAGACTGTTATGTCCTAGTTCAGTGGTTTTGGGGGCCTTATCAAAGATCAGCCAACTGTAGATCTGGGGGTCTCTGAATTCTCAATTCAATTCCATTGATCAATATATCTATCTTTGTGCCCATACCATGCTCTTTTGACTACTATGGTTTTATAATAATCTTCAAAGCCAGGGAGTGTAAGTCCTCCTGCTTCATTTTTCTTTTGTAGAATGTTTTTAGCAATTCAAGGCATATTTCCCTTCCAAATAAATTTGATAACTAGCCTTTCCAAGTCTGCAAAGTAGATTGTTGGAATTTTGATAGGAATTGCATTGAATCTGTAGATGAGTTTGGGTAGAATTGACATCTTAATGACATTTAGCCTTCCTGTCCATGAACATGGAATATTTTTCCATCTTTTTAGGTCCCCTTCAATAGTATCTTTTAGTAAAGTTATGTATGGTTTTTTGATTGGGTATTTGGGTTATCCATATCTTCTGGTTTCTTCATATGCTTTAAAATTTTCTGTGCTTTTGGCCTCTTGGCATTTGCTCATCTTGATAGTGTTCTTTTAGGATATGCAGTCTTGTTTGAGCAATTATCTATAATTTGTCTGATCTATAGCTTGGTGGAGTGCACTTTTCCTGACTTACCAGCAGGTGGCATCCCTGAGCCACCTATTTCCATCAAGCCAGTTCTCCCCAACTTTGTCTATGCAGTGAGTGGGGGTCCAAACCTTGTGTAGGTTCACTCCGTGCACCAAATTTCTGTATGCAGTTGGGGCCGCAGCACTGAGGGTGGGGGATGCGCCCTGTGCAGTTAGGCAAGGAAGATGGCTTTAAGACCCAGAACACCCAGCCATTCTTGGAGTTTTAAAGCTATTGCAAGAGTCAAACATTTCAGCTCAGATTCTGCTGTGGGACCACAAGTCCCTGGGATTCATGTAGGGCCCTTGGGACTTCCATGGGGGACCCCACCTCTCAGCTGTGCACTCTGCAGGTCTCTGCAGAGGAAGACTGTGCAACATCACAGGCAAGTGGAATCCCCAAGGGGAGCTCTCAGCCCTGGTGCTGCAAAGAGCATCTCTCAGCCCACTGAAAAGATGGCTGTACAGGGCATGGTAATTTCCCACTTCAGTGGACCTCCACCTGCTGCAGCGGGCCATTCCTAGCTATGGGACAATTAACTGTGGGTGTGCAAGAGGCTATTGTCCATGCCAGATACTGAGGCAGGTGCCCGGGGTGTGGAAGGCACTCCCCACCACGCTCAACTGTACAGCAATTACTGCTGGATCCACAGCTGCTTTTGGGGTTTCCAAACCGACCCACCTCCAAACGCTGACCCCAGGTCTCTCCCCACCACGGTGCAGCTGCCACTTCCCCAGCAGCCTCATTCACTCAGTTCTGAATGCAGACTCTCGGTTTCACCACATGCACAGTCACCGTGGCTCTAGTGGAACTTGTCCGGCCAGTACAACCCTGGAACTGGTATTCTGGAGCACTTTCTGTCTTTTATCTAGTGGTTTTCACGCAGAAGTATTTTGCTCTGTCTCTTCCAATCCACCATCTTGGATCTCTCCTCCTTTTATTATTATCATTATTAGTATTACACTTTACATTTTATTTCTTACTCTATCAATCAGTAATATGAGCTCTCTTTATAAAATTCAAAATATGAAGTATATAACAAAAAGTGCATTTCTGTCCCTTTCCTGATCCCACCCAGCTCCCCCCAGAAGGAAACAACATTACTAGTTTCTCATGGATCCTTTTCCTTTTCCTAGAAATCACACTATACACACTCTTTGGCACTTCATTTTTTTTTTTTTTTTACTTTACAATATATCTTGAACATTGTTCTATATTACTATATATAAGCACCTTTGTGAACTTATTTACTGGCTACATGGTATTTCACTATATGTATGCACTAAAGTTATTTGTATCACTAAACCCACATAAATGTCCATATATGTAGTTTGCTGTCTTTTGCCATTAAAAGCAATGCTGCAATGGACCTCTTAGATATACGTGTGTATGGATGTAGGTATTTATATATAATTTTGCAAGTGTGTATTTTCTAAATTAATATGATAGATCAAAGCATACATCCATTAAAATATAATAAGTATTAGGACTTTTTCTCCCAATTTATTATACAACTTACAGCTACCATAAGAGAGTGACTTTTTTCCAAACTTTTTAAACACAGTTTGCTATCAATTTTATTGATCCCATAAATATGAGAATTGCCAGATTATATCTTAAAGTTTTCATTTCATTTCTCTAATTATGAGTGAGGTTGAATATTTTTATTTACATTCTATGAACTATATGTTCATAAATACTGAGTTTTGATTTCCTTCTGGATATAGACAAATTAGCTCTTTTTATATTATTTAAGTAGTAAATATATTTTCAGATTGCTGTTTGTCTTCCGCCTTTTGACATAAAGGATTTATTTCATATTATCCACTGTTGTATGTATTTATGTGTTCTGTGTTTTATGTGACACTAGAAAGGACATCCACATTCAAGATTATTTTTTAAATGATCTGATATATACCAATTTTATGGTTTCAATCTTCATGTTTAAGTCTATGGTCAATCTGAAATTCACATTGTTGTAAAATATATAATCTAATCTCTATTTTCTCTAGATGACTAGTCAGTTGACTCAGACAATTTATTGAACAGTTCATCATTTAATACTGACCTGAAAAAAAACTTTAAGATTAACAGTTTTTTTAAGTTTATTTGTATCTCTGTTTTGTTGCTCTGCCTGTATTGTTATGCCTCAGTGCTATATGGTCTAATTATTGCAGCTCTATAACAGGTTTTCATTTGGAGCAAATGTGGTCCTTCTTAATTATCTTCTTCCATATTATACTGGTAATCAAGGCAGAACAGCCTAAATGTTTTAAAATATTTTAGCACTTCATTTTAAACTTTTCTGAAGCTAGACTGCATACCTCCATTAAAACATCTTTACATCTCAGAATAGATTAAATTTATAGATGAATTTAGGGAGAATTGAGCTGAATATGTGTATTCTGTATAATTCTTCTTTTGTGACTTTCAATAGCCTTCTTGAAAAATTCACTCCAAGATCTTTTTTTTTCACTTCTATTGCAAATTTGATCTCTTTCTCCATTCTAACTACTAAACCAAGGGGTGGTAAACCTTTTCTCTCAAGAGCTAGAAATAAAACATTTTGAACTTTGAGGGACATACAGTGTGTTTTTGTAACTACTCAACTCTGCTGCAGCGGTATGAAAACAGCCATAAACAAATGAGCATGGCTATGTTTCAATAAAACTATCTACAAAAACATGCATTAGGCCAGATCTGGCCCATAGACTGGAGTTTGACAAGCCTGGTTCTAAACGGTCATTTATTTTTCCCTTTAAACTAAACAATAAAGTTTAACATTTAGTCTATCTACTGTATGCCTGGCACTGATCTCCCCAGTAGGCACTTTTATGTTTAAAACTGCTGAATAAAAGTGAAAAACACACTAAGAATAGGTCAGAGCATATATCTACATTCTATACTTTCCTCAAAAGAGAAGATAATTCTATTTAAATAGTGAGCTCAGGCCTTTCAGACCGAGACCAACTACTTTAGCAGGAACAGAGAGGATTGAAGTTGCTTCAATGGCAAGTCTGTCCAGGGTCCTGGAAATCCAGGGAGTTTTATCATTTCTGGTAGCCTCAATTTCCTTTCTCAGATGAATTATCTCTGCATTCATCTTCTCAGATGTCTTCCTAAATCCTTCAGTAAGCATATCTTTTTGCATCTAAAAAGGGGCAGAGGAAGAAATTTTTTAAAATCTCCATTGTATCAAAAATCAGGCTTTACAACTCAGCAGGTGAACTCACTGCCCTCCCCTCTATGTGGGACCTGACTCCCAGGGGTGTAAATCTCCCTGGCAATGCAGGATATGACTCCCAGGGATGAATCTGGACCCAGAATCATGGGATTGAGAATATCTTCTTGACCAAAAGGGTGATGCAAAATGAAATGAATCTCTTCAGTGGCTGAGAGATTTCAAATGGAGTCAAGAGGTCACTCTGGTGGACATTCTTATGCACTATACAGATAACACCTCTTAGGTTTTAATGTATTGGAATAGATAGAAGTAAATACCTGAAACTACCAAACTCCAACCCAGTAGTCTGGACTCCTAAAGACGATTATATAATAATGTAGATTACAAGGGGTGACAATGTGATTGTGAAAACCTTGTGGATCACACTCCCTTTATCTAGTGGATGGATGGATGAGTAGAAAAATGAGGATAAAAACTAAATGACAAATAGGGTGGGATGGGGGGGATGTTTGGGTGTTCTTTTTTCACTTTTATTTTTTATTCTTATTCTGATTCTTTCTGATACAAGGAAAATGTTCAGAAATAGATTGTGGTGATGAACATATAACTATATGATCGTACTGTGAACAGCTGATTGTATACCATGGATGATTGTATGGTATGTGAATATATTTCAATAAAACTGAATTTAAAAAAAAAAGAATCAGGCTTTATATATTTAAGAATTTTGACAAATTGTCTCTAATTTATTCATAAAAGTGGTTTCTCATATCAGATCATGAGTGATTAATATTTCATACAGGGACCATCTTTTGGCTTGGCTGTGGACTGTTAGATAAAGCATCATTTACAACCTTACTAATATTCACCCACCATTAGGGTTTTGCTGGAGTACTAAGCCAGGCATGCGGACAAATGCTATAATGTGTTCCAACCAAACAATGCCAGTTGGGAAGGAGCCATTGGTCTGATTTCATGAATTCTTAATCCCATTTGGAATGCCTGACTAACATATCTTAGAAATAATGGGAACTTCTAAGCTGATCAAGAAATTGAATATAAGCACTTTGAGTGTGCCTGATAATTGGTTGTGACTTTGGTAAAACAATAAATTGCTGCCTACATTAAACTCATCTGGTTGGAATATCTACTTTATATAGAAGGAACTCTTTTTAATTTCTTTCCATGAGATCACCCTATAATCCCACCTAAGAATCAGCTCAAATCTTGGAGAGGTTGCTTATATTCTCCAAGGACTTGGAGGTGGCCAAAGTCATCTTGGACTCCCCAGAGCCTCAGTGTGGAAGAGAACAAAGGGTTTCTTTAAAAATCAGAAAGATTTGTTTTTAGTGAATCAAATATAGTAAATGGACATGGTGGTCTCTTTATGATTTTGCTTTAATCTTCATCCATCCCTTTCTAAGTTACCAAGACAATGATGCTCAGGAACTACATAGGCCCCTGCCAGACTTACCTTCAACTTATGATCCAGCAGCCTTTCCATCTCTCTCAAACTGTTGTCTCTTTCCCTCTCCAACTTGTATTTTAGTTGGGCTATGTTTTCCTTGAGGCTCCTCTCTTGAGCCTCCATCTGTTGTTGCTGCTCCTTCTGTTTCTGTCTTAGTAGCTCCTCTTCCTTTTCAGCTGCCTCCTTTTTGGCCCGCTCCACTACCCCATGAAAGTTTTGAAAGAGAAGAAAATGACAGGTCAGACCTGAGCATTGCCCTGATCAGAAACCAAACAAAATTTTGAAGGGAAAGTGAGAAATCTCTCAAGTCTTCCAGTGATCACACCATCAAGAGCAGGTTTTAGAATGTGGTGGGAAAGGTCTGTCTGGCTGGTTGGACATACAAACTAAAATCCCTCACTATTTTCAGAGTATTTCAGCAGCATATGTGTTCCACAGAAGAAGCTACTTGTTCCAGGAAGCCCTTTGTCTTACATCTGTCAGAGGAAATGTAGGAACCTCCCTGCCCTGCTGTGAGCTGAGCTCTGAACCTGTACCTGCTATTGCCCTTTCTCCCTTGGTGAGGGCTTTATCTGACTGCAGGATCGAGTTCTCTATTGCTGCCTGTGACTGCAGGAAGTTCTGGAGGACTTCATTAGCCTGGGAACAAAACAAGAGCAAAGAATTTAGATTAATACTGAAGAGATTAGTTATGCACAATGAAGTCTGTCCCTGTCACTTTTGCATCCTGCATAAAGCACACTATTGAGAAGGGGCAGACCAAGATGGCAAAGTGAGATGTCCTGGGTTCTGTCAAACAACATAAATTTTGAGTAACAAGCAAAAACTAGCATGATGATCTTTGTTAGAGCTCTGGAAAACAGTTAAAGGTATGCAGTAACTGGGCAAGTACTGAATCAAGAAAAAGGCAACCTAAAAATAATAGGAAACTCTAACGGCACCTTTGTGGGCCTTTCCCTCACCCTCTTCAAAGCTTGGTGGGGAGGCAGTAGGCATGCCCAGTGCAGATCCCTGATCCCACTTCCAGAGGGAGCAGAGTAACTCTTATGGACAAACTGGATGCATGTCTATCTGTGCCAATCTTCTAGTAGAAGCCTGAAGGAATGAATCAGGACACTTGTCACAGGCTTGCCATCCCAGACATTGTCCTGCATGTGGAGGTGGCTTTTGGGGTACAGGAGCATTGCAGGATAGTGATCAAGTCTCAGGAATCTGGAGCAAAGGATTGGGGGTTTGGAGACATCTAGTGTGGTACCCAGGATCAGGGAAGAAACACTATTTGCTGGAGAAGGTAATTTGGATCTGAGTGGATAGGAAATTTCCAGGGTGATGCTTTCAAGTCCAGGACATGATGCACATGCAGAAAAGGCCTGGCAGGGCCCTGTGATTTTGCCTCAAGCTGTTCCTTAGATGCATTATTATGCAGCCCAAGTACAAAAGGAAGGCAGTTAGACAGGATAATCTGCAAAGACTGGGAAATGTGTTTCTCTCCCTTTTGGAGGGAGGGGTGCTTTTAGCTCCTGCATTCAAAGATATCTCTGTCATAACAATAGCTGGATATAAGTTTAAGGAATAGCCACTCAGAGATTAAATTGCAGAGATAACACATTAAAATATTAAATGTCCAGTGTTCAACACAAGATTACTAGGCAAGCGAGGAAACAGGAAACAATGGCCCAGGCAAAGGAGCAACAGAAAGAATTAGGAACAGTCAATGAGGAAGATCATATTTTGAACAAGGCAGACAAAAACTTTTAAATAATTGTCTTAAATAGGCTCAAAAAGCTAAAGGTGAACATGGACAAATAACTTAAGGAAGTCAGAGGAAATAATAGATAAACAAAAAGAGACTTTTAATAAAGAGGTAGAAATCATAAAATGGAAACAGTCAGAAATACTGGAGATGAAAACCACAGTAACTGAAATTTTAAAAATTCCCTAGAGAAGATCAACAGCAGATGATAACTGGCAGAAGAAAGAGTCAGTCAGCTTGAAGATAAGACCATAGAAATTATGCAGTCCAAGGAGCAGACAACAACAAGAATGAAAAAAAGGGAACAGAGCCTAAAACTTTTGGAACACCATAAAGTGTAGTAATATATGCAGAAGAGAAGTCTCAGAAGGAGAAGAAAAGGACAGAGAGAAAATTCAGAGAAATAATGACTGAAAAATTCTCAAATTAAACAAAAGATATGAATATACACATCCAAGATGTCCAACAAACTCCAAACAGGATGAACAGAACCATACCAAGACACACAATAATCCAACTGGTGAATGCTAAAGAAAAAGAGAATCCTGAACATTGCAAAAAAGAGGCACAAGGGAGCCTCAGTAAGATTAAGTGTCAATTTCTCTTCAGATACTATGGAGGCAAGAAGGCAATGGGATGACATATTTAAAGTGGTGAAAGAAATAAAAATGCCAAACAAAAATTCCATATCTGGCAAAACTGCCATTCAAAAATGAAAGAGAGATTCAGACATTTCCAGATAAACAATAACTGAGGAGATTCAATGCCACAAGACTGTCCTTACCTGAAATGCCAAAGGGAGTTTAGTCAGGTTGAAAGGAAAAAACACTAAGCAATACATCAAAGCTGCATGAAGAACTAAAGATTTCAAGTAAAGGTAACTACATGGGTAAATATATACGCCAATATTATTGTAGTTTTGGTTTGTAACTCAAATTTTTAGTTCCTGCAGTATCTAAAATCCAAATACATAAGAATTAGTGATAAATCTGTGGTTTTGGACACATGATGTATAAAGATGTCATTTGTAACAAGAATTACATAAGTTTTGGTGAATGGAGGTGTATAGCAACATAGCTTGTGTATGTTATTGAAGTTAAGTTGGTATCAAGTGCAATAAGATTGTTATAGACTTAGGATGTTACGTTTAAGCCCTTTGGGAATAAAAAGGAAAATACTGAAATATATGCACATGAGGAAACTAGAAGAGATTCTAAAGGGCTCACTACAAAAGATTAACTAAATACATTGATAGGTAGTATTGAAAGAATTGAGGGACAAAACTGTAATAAGACTAACAAAAACCCAACAGAAAAATGGCAGAAATAAGTCCTGAATTATCAGTAGTTACTTTTAATGTAAATGGGTTAAACTCTCCAGTCAAAAGGAGAATGGATAATAGGGCATGATCCAGCTATATGCTGTTTACAAGAGTCTCACCTTAAATTTAAAGGCAAATAGGTTTAAAGTGAAAAGATGGAAAAAATATCCCAAGCAAATAGTCACAAAAGAGAGCAAGGATGGCTAAACAAATATAATGCAAATTAGATTTTAAGTTAAACATTGTTAAAAGGGGGAAAGAAGGAAAATACATTATTGATAAAAGGGTCAATATATCAAGAAGATATAATGATTATAAATATATATGCCTGTGTTGGTTTGTATATATTGTGTCCCCCAGAAAAAGCTATATTCTGTAATGCAATCTTGTGGGGACAGATGTATTAGTGTTGATTAGATTGGAATCCTTTGATTGAGTGTTTCTAAGAAATGTGACTTAATCAACTGTGAGTGAACATTTGATTGGATAATTTTCATGGAAGTGTTACCCTGCCCATTCAGGGTGGGTGTTAATTGGATCACTGGAGTCCTATGAAGGAGTTCACAGACAGAAGGACCTCAGAGCAACTGAGAGTGACATTTTGGAGAGCAGCTAAGAGTAACATTTTGGAGCAGCTGCAGCTGAGACAGACATTTTGAAGATGGCCATTGAAAGTAGACTGTTGCTAGTCCAGAATTTACCTGAGAGAAACTAAGAGAACACCCCCCAGATGTCTAAAAAGAAACGTCCTGAGAGAAAGCCATTTTGAAATGCAACTTGGGAGCAAGCAGATGTAATCCATGTGCCTTCCTAACAGAGGTTCTCCAGATGCCAATGGCCATCCTTCAGTGAAGTTACTCTATTGTTGATGTCTTACCTTGGACACTTTATGGCCTTAAGACTGTAACTGTGTAACCATATAAACCCCCTTTATAAAAGCCAATCCATTTTTGGTATTTTGCATAAAGGCAGCATTAGCAAACCAGAACAATGCCCCTAACAACAAAGTCCCCAAAATATATGAAGCAAACATTGACAGCTTCTACATTAATAGGAGACTTCAGTACACCACATTCAGTAATGTATAGAATATCTATCCAGAACTTCAATAAGGAAATAGAGGGCTTGAACAATACTATGAACAAGCTAGACCTAATAGACATGTATAGAAGAGTTCATGCATCAACAGCAGACTACACATTCTTCTCAAGTACAGATGGATCATTCTCCAGGATAGAAAATATGTTAGGACACAAAAAGAGTTTGACGAACATTAAAAGATGGAAATTATACAAAGTATCTTTTCCAGTGACAATGGAATGAGAGCAGAAATTAATAACAGAGGGAGAAAAGGAAAAATCATGAATATATGCAAATTAAACAATACACACATAAACAAACAATAGATAAAAGAAGAAATCATAAGGTAAATTAGGAAACATCTTCAGAGAAATAAAAACAAAAACAACACACAAAAACTTACGCATGCAACAAAGGCACTGCTCATGTGGAGACTTATAGTTCTAAATGCTTATGTTAAAAAGAAGAAAGGAAGGATTATGGGAAGACGGCAGGGTAGGGATTTCTGGGACTCAGTCCTCCACCAGAAACTGTCTGAAACAATGGTTTTGAAACTCTGGAGGCCAGAAGAACACTGTACAGCTTCTAGAGAAGAGCAGGAGGAAGAGGCTGAATACCAAATTGCTTTCTCTGCACAGTGGCTCCCAGCACCACCCCTCACTCTTTTGGCATACTGACATAAAGGAATATAAAAAGCCTCTTCTCCCTGTCTCTCTAGCTAAGCCAACTTGAAAGGTGAAATCACTGCCCTCCCCCCTACGTGGGATCAGACACCCAGGGGAGTGAATCTCCCTGGCAACGTGGAATATGACTCCCGGGGAGGAATGTAGACCCGGCATCGTGGGACGGAGAACATCTTCTTGACCAAAGGGGGATGTGAAAGGAAATGAAATAAGCTTCAGTGGCAGAGAGATTCCAAAAGGAGCCGAGAGGTCACTCTGGTGGGCACTCTTACGCACACTTTAGACAACCCTTTTTAGGTTCTAAAGAACTGGGGTAGCTGGTGGTGGATACCTGAAACTATCAAACTACAACCCAGAACCCATGAATCTCGAAGACAGTTGTATAAAAATGTAGCTTATGAGGGGTGACAATGGGATTGGGAAAGCCATAAGGACCACACTCCACTTTGTCTAGTTTATGGATGGATGAGTAGAAAAATAGGGGAAGGAAACAAACAGACAAAGGTACCCAGTGTTCTTTTTTACTTCAATTGCTCTTTTTCACTCTAATTATTATTCTTGTTATTCTTGTGTGTGTGCTAATGAAGGTGTCAGGGATTGATTTGGGTGATGAATGTACAACTATGTAATGGTACTGTGAACAATCGAAAGTACGATTTGTTTTGTATGACTGCGTGGTATATGAATATATCTCAATAAAATGAAGATAAAAAAAATAAAAAAAAATAAAAAAAAATAAAAAAAATAAAAAGCCTCTTCTCTAAGATCAGGTGTGGGCACAGCCAATCGCTATTCATGGCTATTGATTAGTGACCTTGGATTGCTGGGGGCCAGGCTGTGAGAATGGCCACTGTTTCAACCTGCCCCAGGTGGGGAGAGGAGACTTAAAGAGGCTAGGCTACCTCAGGCCTGTGGGGGAGAGCTCATTGAAGGGATCCAAGGAAAAAGCTCTTGGTGCCCTTCCTAAATCCCTCCCAGGACACTTTACAGCAGGTCTGTGCCCTCTTCATGGGTCCCTGACCTTGATTTAGCAGGGAGGACTGACTTGGGAAAGTCCTTTTTGGCATGCCCTTCCTCCCAGACTTTGCACTCATTGCAAAAGCAGCTTGAGAGAATGAAAGGAGTGAAGAAATATAGAGGTGGACAGTGGCAAAGGCTTGCTGGCTTTAAAAGGTATGCCAATAAATTAGATAACCTAGATGAAATGAACAAATTCTTAGAAACACGCAAACTACTTACATGGATTCAAGAAGAAACAGAAGATCTTAACAAACGAGTTACTAGTAATGAGATTGAATCAGTAACCAAAAACCTTCCAACAATGAAAAGCCCAGGATCAGATGGCTTCTCAGGGGAATTCTACCAAAGTTTCCAAGAAGACTTAATTCCAATTCTGCTCAAACTCTGAAAAAATTGAAGATGAGGGAACACTCCCTAATTCATTCAATGAGTTCAACATCATCCTCATACTAAAGCCATATAAAGATACCACAAGAAAAGAAAACTACAGACAGATATCTCATATGAATACAGATGTAAAAATCCTCAACAAAACACTAGCAAACCAAACCCAACAGCATAAAAAAGAATTATACACCACAACCAAGTGGAATTTATCCCTTGTATGCAAGGTTGATTCAACGTAAGAAAATCACTTAATGAAATACATCACCTTAACACAATGAAGGAAAAAAACCACAAAATCATCTCAATTGATTCATAAAAGGCATTTGACAAAACCCAGCATCCCTTCTTGATAAAAACACTTAGAACACTAGAAATACAAGGACATTTCCTCAACGTAATAAAAGGCCTATATGAAAAGACCATATTTAACATCCTACTTAATGGTGAAAGACTGAAACTTTCCCTCTAACATCAGGAAGAAGAGAAAGATGCCCACTGTCACCACTGTTATTCAACATTGTACTGGAAGTTCTTGCCAGATGATTAGATAATGCAAAGAAATAAAAGGTATCCAAATTGGAAAGGAGGTAAAACTTTCTCTATTGGCAGATGACATGATCCTATATTCAGAATAGTCTGAAAAATCACAACAAAGCTCCTATAGCTAATAAATGAATTCAGCAAAGTGGTGGGGGTACAAAGTCATAATCCCAAAATCTCTAGTGTTTATATATACAAACAATGAACCATGAGAAGAAATTTTTAAAAAATTCCACTCACAATAGCAACAAAAAGAATAAAATATTTGGGAATAAATCTAACCAAGGATGTAAAGGACTTGTACACAGAAAACTACAAAATAATGCTAAAAGAAATAAAAGAAGACCTAAATAAATGGAAAGATATTCCATGTTCATGGATTGGAAGACTAAATACCATTAAGATGTCAATCCTACACAATGCAGTTTGTAAATACAGTGCAATCCCAATCAAAATTCCAACATTCTTTGAAGAAGTGGAAAAGCTAATCATGAAATTTGTATGGAAGTGCAAGGGGCCCCAAATAGCTAATGCATCTTGAAAAAGAAGAATAAAGTTTGAGGACTCACATGTCCCAATCTCAAAACTCATTACAAAGCCACAGTAATTAAAACAGCATGGTCTTTGCACAAGGGCAGACATATAGACTAGTGGAATCAACCTGAGAGCTCAGAAATCAACCCTCACATTTATAGCCAACTGATTTTTGACAAGGATGCCAAGTCCTTGCTATTGGGAAAGAATAGTCTCTTCAACAAATGGTGCTGGGAAAACTAGATATCCATTTTCAAAAAAAAAAAAAAAAAAAGAACTAGGACCCTCACCTCACACTGTATTTAAAAATAAACTCAAGATGGATCAAAGACCTAAATATAAGAGCCAGAGCTATCAAACTCCTAGAAGAAAATGTAAAGAAGCTGTGCTGATTTGGAGCTGTTATGTACCCCAGAAAACACCATGCTCTTTTAATCCATTCTTGTGGGTGCAGACCTCTTGTGGGTGGGACCTTTTCCTTAGGTTGTTTCAATTAAGATGTGACCCAGCCCATTCAAGGTAGGTCTTAATCCTTTAGTGGAGTCTATTATGATAGGATAAAAGGCAGAGACATTTGGAGAGAGGAGAGAGAAATATGTCCAGAGAAGCAAGAAGGACCCACAGGAGCTAACAGAAAGAGCCACTGAAACCAGAACCCAGGAGAGAAGGATCAACATATGTTGCCATGTGCCTTCCCATGTGACAGAAGAACCCCAGATGCCAACAGCCTTTCTTCAGAGAAGGTATCCTCTTGTTGATACCTTAATTTGGAAATTTTCACAGCCTAAGAATTGTAACTTGTAACTTAATAAATCCTAATTGTTAAAGGCCAACCCATTTTCTGGTATATTCAGCAGCTTTAGCAAATTGAAACAGAAGCATATTCAGGATGTGGTATTTGGCAATGATTTCTTACACTTTACACCCAAAGCCCAAGCAACAAAAGACAAAATAGATAAATGGAAACTAATCAAAATTAAAAAAACTTTTGTGCACCAAAGGACTTTATCATTAAACTAAAATGTCAACCTACTCAATCTGAGAAAATATTTTGAAACCACACATTTGATACAGGTTTAATTTCCAGAATATATAAAGGAATCCTTAAACTTAACAACAAAAAGACAAACAACCCAATTTAAAAAGCAGGTAAAAGACTTGAACAGACATTTCTCCAAAGAACTTATAAAAATGAACAGAAAGCAAATGAAAAGATTCTCAACATCATTAACCATCAGGAAAATGCAAATCAAACCACACTGAAAAAAAAACATTTCCCACCCATTTGAAAGGCAGCTATTAACAAAACAGAAAATAACAAGTGCTGGAGAGGATATAGAAAAATAGGAACACTCATTATTTCTGGTGTCAATTTAAATGGTGCAGCCACTGTGGAAGACATTTTGGCGGTTCCTCAGAAAGCTAAGTATATACCCTAAACAACTGAAAGCAGGGATTTGAACAGATATTTGCACACTGATGTTCATAGCAGTATTTTTCACAATTACCAAAATGATGGAAGCAACCGATAATGGATACATAAAATGTTGTATATACATGCAAAGAATTATTATTCAGCCATAAAAATGAAGTCCTGATACTTACAATAGCATGGACAAACTTAGAAGATATCATGTTGAGTGAAATAAGGCAGACACACTGGGAGAAATATTGTATGATCTCATGGGAGAAATATTGTATGATCTCACTGATTTGAAATAATTAGAATGAGCAAACCCTTGGAGTCAGAATATAGAATACAGACTACCACTGGGTGGGATGGAGATGGGGAATGGGAAGTTAAGGCTTAAAATATACAGGGTTCCCATTTGGAATGATGGAAATGTTTCTGTAATGGATTGTGGTGATTGTAGCTCAACACTGTGAATGCAAGTAACAGCACTGAAATATATAGATCTGAATATGATTAAAAGGGGAAATACTAGATTGAATATATGGTAACAAAATAAAAATTTAAAAATAAATCTGTGGAACTACACTACACAAACAGTGACCCCTAAGTTAAACCATGGATTATAGCTAATAGTACAATTATAAAAATGTGATACCATCAATTGTATCAAATTATTCTACACCAATGCAAGGTGTTAATAATAGTGTGGTATATGGGAATCCTGTATTTCATGCATGATTGTTCTGAAAACCCACAACTTCTCCAATAAAGAAACAGAAAAAAAATCTCAAATGAATAAACTAACCTTTAGCTGCAGGAACTGGAAAAACAATGAACTACACCGAAAGTGAGCAGAAAAAGAAACAATAAAGATTAGCGATAAGTGAAATAAAGAACAGAAAAAGAAAAGAAATATCAATGAAACCAAAAGTCAATTATTTGAATAGACCAATAAAATTGACAAAATTTAAGCTAGAATTACAATGAAAAATGAGAGGAGGGAGAAAAACAAAAATCAGAAATAAAAGAGGAGACATTGCTATTGACCTTACAAAAATAAAAGTATTACAGAATAATTGTACACCAACAAATTAGACAACCTAGATAAAAAGAACAAATTACTAGAAACACACAAATTCCCTAAAGAGACCTGAAAGGAAACAGAAGATCTCAACAGACCAATAACAAATAAAGAAACAGAACCTGCAACCTAAACCACCTCATAAGGAAATGTCTAAGACCAGATGGCTTCACTGGTGAATTCTACCAAATATTCCAAGAATTAACACCAAACTTGCTCAAACTCATCCAAAAATTGAAGAAAAGGGAATACTTCCTAGTTAATTATATGAAGCCAGCATCACCCTAATACTAAAGTCAGATAAAGATATCACAAGAAAAAAAACTTGTAGAACAATATATGTGGTGGTTTGAAGCTGTATATACTTCAGAAAAACATAGTTTTAGCTAATCCACTTCTGTGGGTGAAAACACACTGTAAATAGAACCTTTTGATGGGGCTACCTCAGTTAAGGCATGACCCACCTCATTCAGGATGGGTCTTAATCCTATTACTGGAGTCCTTTATAAATGCAATGAATACAAGAGAGAAAAAGAGAAAACCATGGAACTAAGAAACTGAAATCAATGAAACCCAGAGAGAAGGGAGAGACCAGAAGACGCCACCATGTTCCTTGCCATGTGACAGAGGAGCTAGGATCGCTGGCAGCCAGCCCAAGAATGCCAGTCAGAAAGAAATCATCGCCTTGATGATACTTTGATTTGGACATTTTCCCAGCCTCAAACTGTAAGCTAATAAATTCCCATTGCTTAAGCTGAACCATTTCATTATATTTGCTTCAGCAGCCTAGGAAACTAAAAGATACCCCTTCTGAATATCGATGCACAAATCCTCTAAAAATATGAGCAAACTGAATCCAATAGCATATTAAAAAATTATACACCATAAGTAAGGAGAATTTATCCCACATATATAAGAATGGTTTAATAAGGAAATCAATTATTGTGATACTCCATATTAATAGGACAAGGAAAAAGGAATACATGATCATCTCAATAGATGCAAAAACACATTTCACAAAATCCAGCACCTTTTCTTGATAAAAACACTTAGAAAACTAGGAATAGAAGGATGTGGAGAAACAGGAACCCACATTCATTGCTGGTGGGAATGCAAAATGGTGCAACCACTGTGGAAAAGTGCGGTGGTTCATCAGAAAGTTAAGTATAAAATTACCATATGACCCAGTAATGTCACTTCTAGGGTATGCCCAAAGGAATTGAAAGCAGGGACTCAAACATATTTTCACACTGGTGTTCATAGCGGCATTATTCACAATTACCAAGATATGGAGGCAATCCAAGTGTCCATCCACAGATGAATGGATAAACAAAATGTGGTATATAAACATATACAGTGGAATATTTATTCAGCTGTACAATGAAGTTCTGACACATATGACACATGGAAATCAAATCCTTGAAGGCATCACATTGATTCAAATAAACCACACACAAAAGTACAAATACTTCACAATTTGATGTCACTAATATGAAATAATTAGAATAAGTAAATTCTATAGTCAGAAACTAAAATAGAGGGTATCAGGGGCCACATTGGAGTTAAGAAATGGGGAGTTTCTTCAATTAATATAGAGTTCTGTTTTGGGTGACAGAAAAGTTTTGGTAATGGACAGTGGTGATAGTAGCACAAAAATGTGAATGTAATTAACACCACTGAATTAGATATTTGAATGTGGTTAAAAGGGGAAATTTTAGAGTATATAAATATTACTAGAATAAATGTTTTTAGAAAAACATAGGCTTGTACAACACATACAGTGAACACTAATGTAATCTATGGAGTATAGTTAATAGCACAGTTACAATAATGTTTCATTAGTTGTAACAAAGATACCACTAATGCAAAATGTTAATAGGGAAAACTGTGTGCATGAGGTGAGGTATATGTGAGCTCTATACTTTCTGCATGATTTTTCTGTAAATGTATAACCTCTCAGACAAAGCAAAACAAAACAAAAACACTCCAGTAGTTCCCTACAAAGTGTCCAAGCTGCTTATTGTGACCAGAGAACCTCCATATCTCCACCATCTTATATCTCCTTCTTATCTGTCTCCCAGCACTTCTTCATATCATACACCTTAGGTTCAAAACTCAGAATTATGTGCAGTTCTATAAGCACACAAACTATGATTTTTTTTTTAATTTTTGCACATCTACCTGGGTCTTTTTCCTTCAGATAACATCTCAAACTGGATAACTTTTAAATATTGTGCTGGTTTGAAACTGTTATGTACCCCAGAAATTGCCATGTTCTTTTAATCCATTCTTGTGGGCACATACCTAATGTAGGTGGGAACTTTTGATTAGGTTGTTTCAATTGGGATGTTACCCACCCAATTCAAGGTGGGTCTAAGTCTGTTACTGGAGCCCTTTACAAGAGGATAAAAGGTAGAAACACAAAGAGAGGGGGCAGAGAAAGAGAAACACCCAGAGATATTTGGAGATAGCCATTGAAACCAGAACCAGGAGAGAAGGACCAAGATGTTGCTATGTGTCTTCCCATGTGACAAAGGAACGCTGGGTGCCCGCAGTCTTTCCTCAGAGAAGGTTATCTTCCTCTTGATGCCTTCATTTGGACATTTTCCTGGACTCAGAACTGTAAATTTGTAACCTAATGAAACACCATTGAAAAAGGCAACCATATCTGGTATATTGCCACCAGTGTATTAAAGTGGCAGCTTTAAGCAAACCGAAACAAATGCTTTAAAATCTACATCACATTCCTCTTCTTGGAAGGGTTCTAGACCATCTTTTCAATGTGAAATGCTGCCTCTAATCTGAACTTCTGTTCTCCTCTTCCACTGCCTGGATACGTAACCTTAGGCAAGTTAAGTAACCTGCCTGCGCCTCTCAGTTCACATCTGCAAAATGTGGGTAATAAGGAGAAATGCTTTGTAATATTATTTAGAGAATTAAATTAAAGCATTTAGGGAAAGAACATAATACTATGCCTATCATATAGGCAAAAAGCATTCAGTATACCCATTTTATTATTATTAGTAGTAGTACTGTTAGTATTATTACTGCCACCAGTGTAATCCAGGATCACAGATTCATAGCATTATAGTTCTGTGCACAATTTTCTATTTCTTTGACTCACTCTCACTTTTGATAAGCCTTGCATGCAGAGACTCTCACTTTAACTTGAAAATCCTTAGCACATGGTACAATGCCTGCCCAGTAATTTGAAGAAGGAATAAACAATTTCTGTTCTTTCCCTTTAAAGTTTCTGATATCCATGCTCTTTCTTTGGTAGTGAACATTTCTACTCTCCTAAGGGATAAATAGCAAATACCGGACATTAAAAGCTAAAGGTGTCATGATAGTCCAATGCTCTCTTATTCCCCATTCTCCACAATTGTTGCTGTTCTTAGATTTTCAGGGGACCCCCTTGACTCGGCTCTGTCGCCTTCCCCACGCTCCCCTTATTCCTCACCTTTCCTCCTTTCCTGGAAACTTGCCAATATTGCCGTTCAATCCTTTTCTTCGCTTCTAGGTAGAGTTTGTGGCCTCCAGGGACATTGAAAGTTCCTGCTGCAATATTTTCCATCAGAGCCTCTGAAAGGCGATTCAGTATAGCCTGGCAGTAATCAACAGATGCCTTCTCATTATGCAGTATAAAATCTTCCTTCTTATTCTTTATGATTTCCTACAAGGGAAATGTAGAGGCAAATCACCAGGAGACAGGAACTGGGGGAGTCAAATCTCAAAGAATGTAGTAGAAGAGTTGAACTAACTCTGGTACTTTTGAGGAAAGAATTCTAGCGAAATAGGGCATGCAATAAGCCAAAATCAGACTTGATTTACAACCAACTCTGAAACTCTCTTGACCTCCCTAGGCTGGGCTTCTGGTTCCTCATCTTTGAAATGTTAGGGTTGCATTAAATAATTTCTATAGTTTCTAGCAGCTGTAGGATTCAGTGAATCTATCTTCAATAACATGTTACAGATAAAAGCAATATAAATATAAAGAATGACCTCTTAGGAGATTCTTCTCAAGGAAACTGGGTTGCTAGAAATGGGAGTGAGTGCACAAGAAGATTGACCAGCTGACTAATAACTCAGGGCAGTTCTATTCAGGCTTGGAAACTATGCCAGTATTCATTTAAGGAGGAATCAGTGCTGATTTTGCTTCTGGGATTTGACAGATTCTGAATAAATTTCCTAAGCTTTGGTTTAAAAAAGAGGGAAGTACTGTCCTCTAGAATTCTCTTTCTCCTGAGTATCCAGACTATTTTAACCTGAAGATGAGCCATGGGGTCAATTATGTGGATGTTATGCATTGTTCCAGAAGGGTACATATCAGAAAGAATAAATGCTAAGGAAAAGTACCATGAGTTTCTTCTGGAACTCCTGGTTTTCGTCCTTGAAGGAGTGCTCCATAAAGACTGCCACAGCTTCCCTCTCACAGTCTGCATGGACATCCAGCAGTGCCTGGAGCGTGTCTGTGGGGAACCACACTCTCTGGGTCATCTGCTCCTTGTAGTGGTCGGCTGCCTTCTGCACGGCCGCCGAGTTCTCACGCTGGGCCAGCGTTGTCACTGCGTTCTCCAAACAAGGCACCGCTCCACTGTTGATCGCATCCACGTAGGTCACCACCAGAGTGCCCAGCCCTGATGAGGCAGGAAATTTAGGAGATAAATATCAGGTTCTCACTCACAAAAATCAAACATTCTGAGATTAAGATTCTAAAACCACATGCAGACACACACACACACACACACACGCACACACACACCCTACATATTTCTACTATCACCTTCATTTTTTATTATCACTTTCATTTTCCTGTATCTTAAAAAAATAAGAAAAAATTTAAATAACTACTCTCATCTGATGTTAACTGGGGGTGTCGGGAAAGCTTATTTCATATTAACACAAATTAAGATGAAAACAGACTATACAGCTAAACAGATGAAGCAGGATAATTTAGACAATATTTATTCCCAGTTCTTAAGCTTTCAAGAGACTCAAAGTTAATATTTATTTTGGACTGCTTTAAATTCCTAAGTATTCTTCCTGTGAAGAAAACATTACATATAAGCTTTCTCTGAAAAGACAGTGTATCTGTTTTTAGAACAGTTAGTGCTTTTGCCATCAATGATGGGGTACCTCATACATGTAGAGCCCAAGACATGCTTGGTGTTTTCGAGAGGGATTTATCAATCCCTTGAAGGGAAATAATTACTAAAATACACAAATTTCTCTTAAGTTTATGAATATTCTCTATATACTTTTATATATAAAATGAAACACATTATTGAGGAACATGAATTAAAATTAAATATTTGACACCTGCTACATATTAAGCTACATAAAATATGATTTTGTAAAAGGAAACTCACGATTCCCGGTGACCCTGACTCCCTCCCTGAGGGTTTTAGTCCTTGCATGGGTGAAGACATATGAACAGAAATTATTTGATTGTTCCTGGAATTTAGGATCCAGTTGGTTTTCTAATACATATTCAATATGGGCTAGGAACTCTTTTTCATATTTTGGCCGGTCAAAGACAAAACACTTCTGTTTTGGAAAGAAATGCCTGATGCACTCCCTGGATTTGTTGGAATTCTTAACTTTGGGATTCTCACCTGAGGAAAAGAAAAAAACAGGGATTACAGTAAGCACAATCTTGGGCCAAGGCAGCTAAAGATTTTTATCACTAGGAATTTTCAATATTTGGAGTTTGCTGTGCTTTAGGAACTCCCTTAACGTATTCATGTAATAGCTTATTACAGATCTAACTTACATCAGTGACATCTTTCTGAAGAGAAATTTTGAGAAATATCTGCCCCAGGTAAAGAAACCTATGGCTGGTATCCTTAGAAACAAGCATGGTGCCTAGATAATTTGATGTTTATCAAATGAAAGATTGAATGAATTAATAGTCAAATATCAATTTCAGGTCTATCTGCACCCATGTTGGAAGTAAACTATAGGACCAAAATGAAGAGGAGCTATAAACAAGGATACTGGAACAATGATTAGCATAGGACAGATGACAGCTTGTTCAGCTAAGGAAAAATTTTTTGATCAGTGCAAACAAGAGTTGACAGACTAAAAATAGGATTAGGTATTTTTCAATAGCAACTTCTGAAGACTAAGCACTACCCAAATGCAATTTGAACAACATGCCACTACTTTATAAACTCATTGGTTTTATCAGCCACCCACTTACAGGAAATAGGAGAGTACAACAAAGGATTTAGTAAACAGTGAAGAAGACTGATTGTTTTCTCTTGACCAAGCTGACAGCCTTACTATTTGGGCACCTCTACTTACTCCCTCCCCATCCTGAACATTGAAACTAATCTTGTAGCTGTGGGAATGCAGAGGAAAATAATTTGGACTGCAGGAAAAAAAAAAAAGAAAAGAAAAAGACCACTTCAGACACTGACTATTCTAAACAACAAACTTTCCCCCTACCTTCCTCTATTCTCTCTTTCACACCCCAGCTACCCAGGAGCATGAGAATCTCTTAAATGGGTAGTTGTTTGTTTTCCAAGTGGCCTAATTACCACAAAAGAAAACACACAGAACCAAGGGGTACTCATCAGCTCAGTAAATACCTCACCCATCGCAAACCAAACAAACCTAAGTGCAACCTCAGTAAATCACTCACCCCTTCCAGTGAACAATGTCTATCTTCCAGTGCTTTCCCCTAAACCCACTTACAGTCCTTAAAAAGATTGCAATCAGGCTTCTGCTAGACCAGATCTGAATAATTAGCAAAAACTGAAAGAGCCATCTTTCTCAAAACTAGGTAAACAGTTAAAGGGTTGTAGTAAATGGGCAAGTTCTGAACGAAGAAAACTCAGCTTTAAAAATGGCAGGAGAAGCTTGCAGGGCCCTTGCTGGCCCCTCCAACCACTCCCTGGCATGGTGGGTGCCAGACCGTGCTCACAAAGGTCTTGGGTCTCTTGGGTCTCTTCCAGAGGGACTAGAGCAACCCTTATGCCTTACGTGCACAACAGAGTGCCTGTAGGTTAGTGCCAATACATTCTGTGGCAATATGAAAGACTGAACCAGGAAACTCATCTTTGGCTTGCCCTCCCAGAACTTGCCTGCAGGCAGAAGGAGCTTACAGACAGCTGAAGCAATGTAAAAATCAGTGAAGTAAAAGTGGATTGGGGCAAAGGATTACCTGCTTTAAGTAATACAATAGAGCAACTGGGAGGGGGAGAAAGTCTATTTAAGAGGGGGTAGAGAGGGCATTTGAATTCCTGTAAACAGGTGAATTCCTAAGGCCATGAGCAAGCACAAGGCCAGGACAAGACACAGACTCAGAAAATACGGAGAGGATGCTACACTTCATATTTGACTCAAGCTGATCTTTCTGATAGGAAGGCAACTCTAAAGGAGAGCACCAGCCAATGCAAAGCCAGTTTGCAGACTGAAAGGTGTTTTTTGCATTTTGATTTTGTTAGCTACTGGCACTCAAGGAAATATCTGCCATATCAATATCTGGATACAAATATAAGGAACATATAGCTCAGGGACTAAATTCAAAAGTTAAAACTTTATTAAATTAAAGGGTACAGTGTGCAGCAAAAGATTACAAGATAAACAAAGAAACAGGAAATGATGGCCTATCCAAAGGAAAATGATAAAAATACAGAAAACATCAATGAAGATCAGACTTTGGACATGAAGACAAAGTCTTTTAAAAAATGATACTCAACATGCTAAGGGAGATGAGGAAAACAGAGGAAAGGAACAAAATGATAGGTAAACAATGAATGGAAGATATGATAACATTAATGAAGAAAAAGAATTTTTAAAAAGGAATCAAGTAGGAATGTTGGAGTTGAAGATCACCATAACAGAAATGAAAAATTCCCTAGAGGGTTTCAACAGTAAATTGGAACTGACAGTAGAAAGAATCAGTGAACTAGAAGACAAAATTGAAATGATTCAGGCTGAGTAGCAGAAAGAAAAAACAATGGAAAAAGTGAACAGTCTAACAGACATGTAGGATACAATCAAGAATACCGAGGAGAGTCCCAGAAGGAGAAGAAAGAAGGAAAGGTGCAGAAGGCATATTCAAAGAAATAATGGCAGAAAACTTCCCAAAGTTAACAAAAGACAAGAATATGCATATGCAAGAAGCCCAATGACCCAAAAGGTATAAACTTGAAGAGAGCCATGTCTAGCCATGTCCAAATGAGTCCAACTGTCAAAAGCCAAAGACAAGGAGAGATTATGAAAACTGCAAGAGAAAAACAATGTGTTACATACAAAGGAGTCCCATCAAGTTTATGTGCTGATATCTCATCAGAAACCATGGAGGTAAGACGGCAATGGGATGAAATATTTAAAGTGATGAAGGAAACAACTGCCAACCAAGAATTTTATATTAAGTGAAACTGTCTTTTAAAAATGAAGGTGAGAGTAAGACAATCTCAGATAAACAAATGCTGAGATAGTTTTTTTTACCACTAGACCTGCCCTACAAGCCATGCTAAAGGGAGTTCTTCTGACTGAAAGTAAAGGACACTAGACAATGGATAGAAGTGGCATAAAGAAATAAAGACCTCTAGTACAGGTAACCATAAGTGTAATTATAAATGCCAATAATATTATTTTGTGTTTTGAAACCCCATTTTATACTTCTTTCAGGTACTAAAATAAAAATACATAAAAAGTAATAATAAATTTAAGATTTTGGACATAAAATGTTTGAGAATAAATTTTCTAAGAAGTATAACAAAAAGGTGTGGGGAAGGAGGAGTACAGGAAGAGGGTAGGTATATGATATTAAAGTTAAGATGGTATCACATCAAATGTGGTTGTTACAATTTTTAGGATGGTAAATTTAAGCTCCATGGTAACCACAAATAAAATATATGAAAACATATACAGAAAGAAATGAGAAGGGTTTCAAAATGAAACAATACAAAAATCAAATAAATACCAAAGTAGGCATGAATGAAGGAATTGAGGGATAAAAAATGTATAAGACTTAGAAAGACAAAACATTGAAATGGCAGAAGAAAGTCCTGCATTATCAGGAATGACTGTAAATACATTAAATATTTACATTAATGTAAATTATTAAAGTCTCCAGTCAAATAGCAGAGATTAGCAGCTGCGTAAAAATCCATGATCCAACTATATCTTGTTTGCAAGAGACTTCCCTTCATTCCAGAACACAAGTAGGCTGAAAGTGAAAGGATGGAAAAAAATATACCACCCAAATAGTAACCCAAAGAGAGCTGGGTAGCTGTATTAATATCAGATAAAATAGACTTTAAGTCAAAAACTATTCAAGGACTGAGATCAGGGGCACAAATGGACATTGGCACACTAGTGTTTATGGTGGCACTATTCATGATTTGCAATGGATGGAGGTGGCCTAAGGTACATTGACTGATGAACAGAATGATGAACCGTGGTGTATGCATACAATGGAATATTGAGGGCTGCAAGAAGGAATAAAGTTGTGAGGCATGCAACTAGGTGACTGTACCTTGAAGACAGTACGATGAGTGAAATAAATCAGAAATGAAAAGAAAAACATTAAAACTCCTCATTAATATGGACTAACTATAATGTGAAAACTCTTGAGAATTGTATCTGAGTGCATAGGTTATCAGCAAAGGTGTATTGTAAAGGTTCCTAGATTGCAAGCTCTTACAGCAGTCACATCTATTCCTGAGTTGTAATAGATATTTCTAAATTTGAGATGCTGAGCTCTTTGTGTATAACCTGCTGGTCCTTAGAACTTCAGGTATCTGTGTGACACCTGAGACTCAGAGCCAGAGTTGGGCAGCTATGAATGTCAGCATTACCCCATACAGCAACTGTTAAAGAAGCTGAAAAAGAGATCAGGCTTCAGTTAGAGATCTGAACAAAATGGACTTCATTAGGACTAAAGTAAATCAGACTAAAGGGTAAAGTATGATATTGACTATGTTTTAAAACTTCAACTTCTGCATGAGACCAAAGGAAGAGATGCACATTTGGTGTAAAATTTGTATTTTCTGTACCACACTACATAATTTACCTTGCATAGTCAGTTTATTCAAACACCACAATGACATGGAAACTTGAATAGGAAGTGAGATCTGGTTGGTTTGGGTGAAGCCCCGACAAATCCCAGAGTAATTTGGGCAGAAAATAAAAAAGTATCTGCAAAGCCCCCTTGAGGGCCTGGGGGAAAATGTGGAAATATTAAGCTTCCCCACCTGGGGAATTCCTGATATTCTTGCAAGCATTGAGGACTACCAATTTGGAAGGCCGAGCCCTTGATCTTGGGGCTTGCTCTTATGAAGCTTGTTACAGCAAAGAAGAGGCTAAGCCTACTTATAATTGTGTCTAAGAATCACCCCCAGAGAATCTCTTTTGTTGCTCAGATGTGGCCTCTCTCTCTAAGCCAACACTGCAAGTGCACTCAGTGCCCTCCCCACTATGTGGGACACGACTCCCGGGGTGTAAATCTCCCTGGTTATGTGGGACATGATTCCAGGGGATGAGCCTAGACCCAGCATTGTGGGATTGAGAAAACCTTCTTGACCAAAACGGAGAAGAGAAATGAAACAAAATAAAGTTTCAGTGGCTGAGAGATTTCAAATGGAGTCAAGAGGTCATTCTGGAGGTTATTATTATGCATTAAATAGATATCCCTTTTTAGTTTTTAGTGTATTAGAATAGCTAGAAGGAAATACCTGAAACTATTGAACTGTAATCCAGTAGCCTTGATTCTTGAAGATGACTGTATAACTATATAGTTTATATGGTGTGACCGTGTGATTGTGAAAACCTTCTGGCACACTCCCTTTATCCAATGTATACAGACAGATGACTAGAAAAATGGGGACAAAAAGTAAATGAATAATGGGGGATGGGGTGGATGGGATGATTTGGGTGCTCTTTTTACTTTTATTTTTATTTTTTTGAGCAATGAAAATGTTCAAAAATCAAGGTGATGAATGCACAACTATAAGATGACACTGCGAACAACTGATTATACTTTTGGTTGACTATGGTATGTGAATATATCTCAATAAATTGCATTAAAAACTGCTCAAAGGATAAAAAATGTAACTATATACTGATAAAGTGGTCAATTTAACAAGAAGATGTAACAATTATATATACACATAACATTGGAGTCACAAAATATATATAGCAACTATTGATATATTTGAAGAGCAAATAAATGGTCCTATGTGAATAGTAGTGGACTTCAGTGCACCTCTTTCAGTAATATATAGAACATCTAGAAAGATGATCAACAAAGAAATAAAGACTTGAATGATATGATACCAAAGAGACCTAACAGACACATATAGAACACTAAAACCAACAGCATCAGAATACACATTCTTCATGACTGTAAATGGATAATTCTCCAGGATAGACCATATGTTAGGCCACAAAACAAATTTAAAAATATTGAAATAATATAATGTATCTTGTCTGACCACATGAAGTTAGGGAATGAAGTTAGAAATCAATAATAGCAGAAGCACTAGGAAATTCACAGATATGGGCAAATTAGACAGTGCACTGTTAAACAACCAATGGGCTAAAGAAAAAATTACAAGGGAAAGTAGGAAAGAGTTTGAGGCAAATTAAAATGAATACACAACATACCAAAACTTATGGGATGTAACAGAAACATTGCTCATAGGGAAATTAACAGCTTTAAATGCTTATATGAAAATGTAGAAAATTCTCAATTCAGAGACCTAACCTCATGACTGGTGATCTAGAAAAAGAAGAGCAAACTAAACTCAAAGTGAGCAGAAGGAAAGAAATAAAGATTATAGCAAAGATAAATGAAATAAGGAGAATCAATGAAAGAGAATTTGGATCTTAGAAAAGATCAATAAAACTGACACATCTTCAGCTAGCCTGAGCCAAAACAAAACAGACAAACAAACAAAAAAAAAAAAAAAAGAGAGAGAGAGAGAGAGAAAGAACACACAAAAGAAAACTTGTGGATTAGTGTGGATTAGGTTGGAACCTATTGGTTCAGTATTTCCATGGAGGTGTGGCCCCATCCATTCAGCTTGGGCCTTGATTAGTTTACTAGAGCCTTATATAAGCTCAGACATAAGGAGCTCGCAGCAGTAGCTGAGACAGACATTTTGAAGACAGCCGTTGGAAGCTGATGCAGACATTTTGGAGAAGGCCATTTTGAAACGCAATCTGGGAGCAAGCAGATGCCAGCCACGTGCCTTCCCAGCTAACAGAGGTTTTCCAGAGGACAATGGCCTTTCTCCAGTGAAAGTACCCTTTGTTGATGGACACTTCAAAGCCTTAAGACCGTAACTGTAACCAAATAAGCCCCCTTATATAAAAGCCAATCCATTTCTCCTGTTTTGCATTCTGGCAGCATTAGCAAACCAGAACAAGCAATACTACTGACCCCACAGAAACAGAAAGGATTATAAGAGAAAACTATGAACAACTGTATGCCAACAATTTAGAAAACCTAGATTAAACAGACAAATCCCTAGAAACATTCAAACTACCTACACTGACTCGAGAAGAAATAGAAAATTTCAACAGAGCAATAATAAGAAATCAAAAACTATCCAACAAAGAAAAGTTGAGCACCAGACAACTTCACTGGTGAATTTTACCAAACATTCCAACAAGGATTAACACCATTCCTACTCAAACTCTTCCAAAAGATTGAAGAGGAAGTAGCATTCCCTAACTCATTCTATGTGGCTGTTCTAGATTCCTAGGCTGCTTAAAGCAGAAACCATGAAATGTGGTAGCTTAAGCAATGGGAATTTATTCATTTACAGTTTGAGGTTGAGAAAATGTCCAAATCAAGGCATTATTGAGTTGATGCTTGTCTCCTGAAGACTGGCTGCCGGCCGCCCTTGGCTCCTTTGCCACACAGCAAGGCATATGGAGCACCTGCTGGTCTCTCCCTTCTCTTCCAGGTTTCACTGCTTTCAGCTTCTTAATTACATGGATTTTTATTTCTCTCTCTGCATTCATGCCTTTTGTAAAGGATTCAGTAATAGGATTAACTTCCATCCTGAATGAGGAGAGTCACACTTTAACGGAGGTAGCTTTATCAAATGATCCTATATAAAATGGGTTTACACCCACAGGAATGGATTAGATTTAAGACCATATCTTTCTGGGGTACATACAGCTTCAATCCACCACCTTCTACCTTCTGGACCCCAGGAAGATATGCTCTTTCCATATGCAAATAATGTATTCCATCACAATATTTGAAAAGTCATGAGTCATTTTAGTAATAATACTAAGTACAAAGTCTCATCAAAATTGTTATAGGTGTGCTCTGTCAAGGGGCACAATTCCCCTCTATCTATGGACCTGTGAAACCTAGAGAATAAGTTATCTGCTTCCAATATACATAGGATGGACAGGCACAAGATAAACATTCCCACTCCCATAGGGATAAAATAGAAGGGAAACAGGGGTCACAGATCCCAAACAATTCCGAAACTTTGCATGTAAACTCCATTAGATTTCAAAGTCTGAGAGTCATCTAGGGAATGATGTTTTGTTCTGAAGACCTGATGGAGTAGCAGCCCCACCCTTTCCAAGTGCTTGTGCAGCAGGCATGCTCTCCCCAAACACTGGGGTGAAGGCTCCAACCTCTGAGAACACTGGGGTGGTAGCACTTTTCCTGAATAACGGGGTCGAAGGCTCACCCTCTCCAAACTCTGGGGCAGACTCACCCTTTTCACTCACATGGGTGGGCCCGTTCTCTTGGCCCCAAGATGTCTTCAGTCCAGACCTCAGCTTCCATGGTTCTGCCCTTGAAGGGATTTTCCCTTCAACCTGTCCCTTTTCTGTCTCTGTTAGTCCAGGCTGGCAGTAGTTCCATTCATACATATCTCACAAAAAAATTTGTGTTTTGCATGTAGTACACAGGGGTCCAAACCATCAAACAAAAGAACTTTCCACAAATCCTTTCTGGATAATTGCATTTCCAATCCTGACTTGTACTGAAATGTCTGACTGGTCCATGTTCAGTTAAACCCTCACATAGAGAACTTTCCTCTGTGGACTCACTTTCGCAAAACTCAGAATCATCGACACCACATCAATTTCTGGTTTCTTCGTGCCCAGGAGTTCAGTTCTCCTCTTATTGCTTTCCTCTCACACTTTACTATACGCTTCAAGGAGAAACCAGGCTGTACTTTCTACACTTAGCTTAGAAATATTCTCAACTAAAAATCCAAGCTCATCACTTTCAAATCCTTCCTCCCATCCAACATTAGAACTCAATTTTGTCAAATTCTCTGCCATTTTAAAACAAGGATCGTCTTTCTTCCCAATAGCACATTCTATCATTTCTGTCCAAGATCTCATCAGAAGTACCTTTAGCACCCGTATTTCTACCAACAGTCTCTTCAAAGCAATATAGACTTTTTCTATCAAGTGTGTTCCGGTTTGCTAAGGCTGTCATTTTGCAAAATACTAGAAATAGACTGGCTTCTATAAAGGGGGTTTATTTGGTTACAAACTTACAGTTTTAAGGCCATAAAGTGTCCAAGGTAAGGCATCAATAACAGGGTACCTTCATTGGAGAAAGGCCATTGGCACTGGAAAACCTCTGTTAGCTGGGAAGACATGTGGCTGGCATCTGCTTGCTCCCAGGTTGCATTTCAAAATGGTGTTCTTCAAAATGTCAGAATTGGCTTCCAACAGCCATCTTCAAAATGTCTGTCTCAGCTACAGCAGCGAGTTCCTTCTGTCTGAGCTTATATAAGGCTCTAGTAAACTAATCAAGGCCCACGCTGCAGGGTGGGGCCACACCTCCATGGAAATTATATAATCAGAGTTATCACCTACAGTTGGGTTGGTCATATCTCCATGGAAACAACCTAATACAAAGGTTCCAACTTAATCAACACTAATATGTCTGCCCACACAAAATTGCATCAAAGAACATGGAGTTATTGGGGGACATAATACATCCAAACTGGCACAAAGTGCCTCAAAATTCTTCCAGCCTCTACCCACCATGCAATTCCAAAGCCATTCCCACATTCTTGACATTTGCAATAGCAGCCCCCCACTCTCCTGGTACCAAAACCTGTTTTACAAGTTTCTTAAGCTGTTTAAAGCCATGATATGAAATGCATTGGCTTAAACAACAGGAATTTATTAGCTTGAAGTTTGAGGCTGAGAAAATGTCCATACCAAGCTATCATAAAGGCAATGCTTTCTTCCTGAAGGCTGGTTGCTGGCCATCCTTGGCTCCGTTGCCACCTAGCAAGACACATGGAGGCATCTGCTGGTCTCTTCCTTATTTTCTGGGTTTTATTGCTTTCAGCTTCTTGATTCCATCCCTGGCTTTCTCTTTCTCTCTCTGTATTCTTTCTGCTTATAAAGGATTCTGGTAATAGGATTAAGCCCCATACTGAATGAGGGAAGTCACACCTTAACTGAAGTAGCCTCCTGAAAAGATCCTACTTACAAATTTGGAGAAAATATGTCAAAACTAGCTACTCAACAAGGATTTAATATCCAGAATATAAAAGAAACTCTACAACTCAAAACAAAAGGACAACCCAATTTAAAAATGGGCAAAAGACCTGAATAGATATTTATCTCAAGAATACATACATATGACCAAAAAGTACATGAAGAGGTGCTCAACATCATCAGCCATTAGGGAAATAAAAATCAATACCAAAATGAGATGCCATTTTACACCTTTAGAATGGCTACTATTAAAAAAACAAAAACAAACAAACAAAAAAAAACAGAAAATTACAAGTGTTGGAGAAGATGTGGAGAAATAGGAACACTTGATCATTGTTGGTGGAAATATAAAATGGTGCAGTTGCTGTGGAAGACAATTTGGCAGTTCCTCAGAAAGATAAATATAGAATTGCAATAGGACCCTGCAATCCCACTTCTAGGTAAGATCTAAAGGAATTGAACAGATATTTGCAGACCAATGTTCTCATTGCAACATTATTTACAATTAACAAAAGATGGAAGCAACCCAAGTGACCATCCTTGGATGAATGGACAAATAAAGTTTGGTATGTGCATACAATGGAATATTATTCATCTGTAAAAAGGAATGAAGTCAGCTATATATGACAATGTGGAACAAAGTTGAATACATATGTTCAATGAAATAAACCAGACACAAAAGCATAAATATTGCATGATTTCACTGATATGGAATTGTTAGAAAAAGCAAATTCATAGAGTCAGAAACTAGAAACCTTGTTACAAGGAGACACAGTGAAAGCAGGGAATGGGAAATTAATCTTCAATTGGTACAGAGTTTCTATTTTGGATAACGGAAAAGTTTTGGTAATGGATGATGGGGATGGTAGCACAACAATGTTAATATAATAATCATTGATATTTATATTTGAACGTGGTTAAAAGGAGAAATTTGGGGGTGCATACATATTAAAAGAATAAAAATTAAAAATAGGTCTGGACAATATAAATATAATATAAACTATGGACTATAGTTACAATTATATTGCTTCATCAATTTTAACAAAAGTACCACACTAATGCAAATTATTAATAATAGAGACAGCTGAGTCTGAGTGGGGGCATTTGGGGACTCTGTATTTTATGCATAGTTTTTCTGTACAACTTCACTAATAATAAAGATAATAAATAAAAAGCTTCCTATCTTTGTTTTGATACTTGAGAACTGAGTTCTACTCTCTCCACCACTATAGCCACCCCCTGAATAAAGTTATCCTTGCCTGTTTAACATTATACAGTGCTGTTTTTTTCTATGACATTAGAAATATTGTAAAAGTATATACTAGAAATACATCTAGGATGTAAAGTCACTTCCTGTAGAAGATACAACTATCCAAGTATGAGACTGCTATATCCCTCCTTAAGAATAAGATCTAACTGAGTGACACATGTTTTTTTTATTGTGATTTCATGTCTAACAATTATTTGTTTTCCTGAATGCTTAAAGGGAGTAGTGTGATAAGCAACACTAGTTGGTCTTTAGCATCCATTGCAATGTGAATACTAAGAAACAAATTACCTTAGTTGCAAATAGATTTTGAATAATTTCACTCTACATTAGGCCCTACCCTTCCTGGTTGAGATTAACTACAGTTCAATAAAACTTACCAAGGAATAACAACCTGACTCCCAGGCACCATTTGTATGGGTCTCAATCCAGTCCTCGAATAAATAAGGAGCCCCTGAGATGATGGACAGTGCCAGGTACCAAACCCTACTGGATCATCCCCTACCCCGATCAAGCTCTCATACCAGGAATCAGCTTCAAGGCATTCTCCAGGTACTCATCTTCGCTGATAGGATGGCCGTGTAACTTCAGTTCCAGGGTGAAATCCCGTACAGCCCAAATAAAGTCTGGAAAGAAATTTGCAAACTCTGGGGCATCTTCTACTCTACCAGGGTTTGGGGAGGACTTTGCCCTGATTAGTTCTGTGAGCTCTGTCACATAGCTAGGACTTGGCTAAGGAAAAAATTCCTACCAACAATTCCCTTATAAAATTTATTACAAAGACTCTCTTTGCCCCGTGTCCCCTCCTCTACCAAAGGCAACTCAGCCACAAGGAGTAAGAATCTGATTTGGTCTCCATTCCTATAAAGTCCTCAATAAAACATGAAGGATACTGCAGCTGCTCCAAGGCATCATTGTTGATGGTGCTCATGCTGTTGTAGACGAAGCAGCTGCTCAGGAGCACGGCCAGCGCGAAGATCCATGAGTCGTTCTTGGGGTCACTCTAGGGAATGTATTAGAGCAAGCACTTAGCAATGCACTCTTCAGAAACTCATTCAGTTATTTGTTCTATCATTTTTTCATTTATTATTTCGAATAGTATAATGTTGGAAGAAAGAAAAAAAACCTTTGAAAAAAATTAAAGGCATATTTCAGCTTTGGAAATTACATTTACATTTCTTGTGACTTCAGTCTCTTCATCTATAAGAGGATTCTGATGACATTTTCCCAAAGGGATTTTTTTCACCTTGAATGGGATGAAATAAGTTCATAAGTGTAGAAAAAAAAATAGAGCACCTGATGTGCAATTAATAGTTCAGTACTGATATCACATATTCATTTAACACTAAGTGTGTTACATGATTTGTATAGCACTAGTCACAATTAAGCACTCACTTGCAATTAAATTAAATACGTATAGGCTATTACTAAATGTTACCCATCTTGCTTAGTTACATGGAAGCAAATATACATATGACAGTTCCTCTCAAGATAGCTATCTCATGATACTGACAAACATTTAAAAAACAAATGGCAGCAAAGATGATAGTATGTGCAAAGGGTTTACATGTTGTAATGGATTTAAGCAGTAAAACCAATAGCCATTATATTGAACAAAAATGCTGTCTGTCAAGGTGGAACAAAAGCGATTGATGTTAGAGAAAGAGTATGTGTCTGATAGGAAAACTTCCTGGAAAATTTAAGCTGGGTGTAAAGGATTTGTAGAATTTCAACTTGGAGAAATGAAAGGAGCATGCAAGTAGAAAGACCTGCAGAATTCAAACTCAAGTTTTCTGGAGTTAGACTACAATAAGCACAGAGTTCCTTGGTCTAGCTGGAGCACAGCAGCAGAAGATAAGGCTCAGAAGCAAGCTTTGGTAGAGGATGATGAAGAGCCTTGAAGGCAGGCTAAACTGTTTGTATATTACCTAAATCATTGCAGAAGTCAGCAATTAGTTTAGTAAAATCTCATATGTGCTTGAGGGTCCCCAAGGAAATGCAAACTCTAAATCTAAACCTAGGAGATTCTATATGTTAATTTGGAAAAGAATATGTTCCTGATATAACCCATTTCCTAAATTCTAATAATTTAAAAGTAATCAGGAACAGAAGAAGCTGGACTTATGAAAAAATCATAATAGATTTTGACACCAAGAATATATCTGTGTTTGATATATCATTTTTTAAAGTAAGGACAGAATGTATGTCTCCTCTTGGGTTGAAATGGGGATTTACACAAATATAGATATATTTCCAATTTATTTTTCATGTTAGGTAAGAGAGTGAGAGATTATTCATTTTAGCCATAATATAAAGATTAACAACCTACCATCCCTTTCCAGGGATCCCACCTTGCTTTTCCATATCAAACCACCGATCACATGGCATTATATCAGACTGCATTCACGTGGTCTCCTCAATTGAACTGCAGACTGTTTGAGGGCAGGGCCTTTACCTTGCTCAGTAATATCTCCAATACTAAGCCCAAGGGCCTGGAACACAGCTGCTCAATAAAAGATTTATTAATTTGGATGAAATTATTCCCTTCAGTGCTCAGAAATAAAAGATTTTGCCTAAAATATCACATTATCCAATCTTACCTAAAAGTGAGGCCCAAAGAGACCAAAGTGTGCCTCATCCTCTGTAGTTGGATTTTGAGGTTTCATGAATAGATAGCAGTATTTAAATTACAAAGGATCATGAAGAGTTCAGGAGAAAATCCAGAGTAAAAAGGATTTCTCCATGCACTGTGCCTTACCTTTTCCACATCCCCCAGGCCTTCGGTGTCCAGAAGGACCAGGGTGTGGTTCGGCTTGGAGGGGTGGGGCACACACCACATCCAGATGCCCTTGGTTTCAGACTGCACCGTGGAGCCCAGAGGGAAGCCTGCTGGGGAAAAGTGTGATGTACAGTGACAGCAGCTAGGCCAGGAAGCCCAGGGACTTCAAAGTCTGACTTGTAAGGATTTAATTGCCCAAGGATATAAGATGGTGCTTTCTCTATTTCATCAAGGATGTCCTACTTTTTGTGTCATCTATTCACCTGCCTTTAACAAACTCTTCCACATTACAAAGTTTTATTTATTTATAACTGCTAATTCCATTTTACAGAGTAAAAAGCCTGTTTTCACATCTATGTAGCCTATCAATGAGCCGGGTAGGAGGAAAGGTAGGCTGCACAGAAGAAAGCTTTGATTTTTAACTTTTCAACAATTGTGACACCTAAACAAGTTAAGCTAGTTGAGCCTATTGTAATTAGATCAGGGTCTTTCAATACTCAGCAATAAACACGACAATTCACTCAATAATTATTTATTAAGTACCCATTATGTTCCAAGTATTTGGGATAGGTTCAAAGCTAAAGAGATAGAGCAGTAACTAAAATAGACAGAAAAACCTGCCTTTCGGTTCTTACAGTCAATGCATGTTAACCTGCTAATTTGTAAGTTTATGGGCCAGCCTGGTGTGGTCTGATCTTGATGGACAAGAGTATGGAGAAGGAGGAATGGATAGAAAAGTATACCATTAAAAGCTGTGGCTGCTGCATCTCACTTCTTCCTTGTTCTGAAGAAGCTTTAGAACTTAACTAATTCAAGAGGTTTCATCACCATTTAAAATGTATTATAAGAGGAACATTAATATTACATTCATAGTCAGTTTCTTCTGTTGAGGCAAAACAGAACTTCTTTAAGCCTTGCTGTGGGACCAGGATAGAAGAGGTGCTGGTGAGTGATAGATGCCACTTCTATATTCTCATTGTATGCCCATAATGATCACTACATTTGTCTCTGTTTGCCAGGCTGCTATGACAAATACCATACAATGGGTTGGCTTTCATACTGGAATTTATTGACTCACTGTTTTGAGGCTGGAAGTCCAAAATCTAAATATTGGCAAGACCCACTTTCTCCCCAAAGACTGTGGTGCTCTGGTGCTGGCATGCCAGAAATCCTCGGGGTTCCTTGGCTTTCTCTTCACATGGTGATGTCCTCTCCTTTCTCTAATGGGTTCCCCTGACTTTCTCCTTCTCCCTATGGCTTTCTCCTTATAAGGCCTCCAGCAATCCAGCTTAAGACCCACCTTCATTCTGTTGGGCACACCTTAACCACAAATACCATCTTCAAGAGGTCCTATTTAGAATAGGTTCATAAGGACATAGAGTAAGATAAAGAATACATCTAAAATTGGGGTACATAATTCAACCTAGTACCACAATGTCCTATATTTTCCCTAACATTTCACTTTTACATGCATGGTGTCAAGAACTCTGTGCATTGAACCACATGCAAGAGACTGATAAGATTTGGATATCCTAGTCTACCAGACATTCTGCAACACCAAGAGACTACACCTTAGTAAGACTTTTCATGAAGGCTAGCTAAACCCATATAAAGATAACAATGAGTTAAAATACCAATATGCTGGTTAGTTTTTCTTATAATCAAGTAAAGAAGCATTTATTGAGTGCCTACTAAGTTCTACACACTGTTCCTATTGCTGAAAACCTAGCAGCCAAAAATTCCAGATAAGTTTTCTAATTCTATAGGTTTGTATTTTAATATAAAAAGACAAACAATAAATGAGTAGAAATATAAAATATACAAAATATTTGCATCTTCCATTTAGTTTAATAGGAGGGACAACATGAGACAGGATGGACATTTGTGCAGAGCCTTGACGGAAGAAAAGGAGCTAACTCTGTGAAGGATCAGTAAGCACTGGGAAGCAGACAGAAGGAAAAACAGATGCAAAGACCTGTGGATAATAAAGGACCAGCATTTAACAAAAATAAAAAAGAGGCCAGTGTGGCTGTAGATGAACCATATAGAGAAAATAAAATGGATGATTTTGGAGAAATAAGCAAGACTAGATCATATTGGGCTCCAAGAAGTATGCGTTTTATACAAGTGTAATGGAAGCTCAAGGAAGGTATTAAAAGCATTTATAGTAAATATCATCCTGGTTGCTTTGAAAAGAATTGATTAGAGAGGTTCAAAGTGGAAATAAGGAAGCCACTTAGGATGCTACCAAAAATGATGGTAGATTAGACTAAGGTACAAATGAAATAGCCTCCCCGTGGCTTTCTCTCTGTATGAATTTCTTCTTCTTATAAAGGATTCCAGTTAACCAGATTAAGGCCCATTCTCATTCAACTGGGCCACACCTTAACTAAAATAGCATCTTTAAAAGGTTTCATTTACAACGAGTTCACAGCCACGGGAATACAGATTAAGATTAAGAACATGTCAAAATTTGGTACATAATTCAGTCTACCACATTTAGTAGGCGGAATAAGAACACTAACTAATTAATGAATTGGATGTAAGCGATACATCAAATGAAGTTTGAAGGATGCCTCCTAGGTGTGTAGCTTGAGACTAGGAGGTTGATGATATACATTGCTGAGAAGAAGATGAGTGAGAATGCAGAGGGCATATTGTTATTTTGCTCAGTTGGCTTGGTTTGGGGAGTGGAGATTGATCATGAGTTCTTTTGAGAACATGACAACTTTAAGATGACAACTTTTTAAAAGCAAAATTAAGTTGGTTCTGGGTTTATGAGTCTGAATCTCAGAAGAGAGATTAAGGCAAAAATATATAAATTAGAAAGGTATCAGAATAAAAATGACATTTAAAGACCAGAGTTTGGGATGATATCACTTTAAAAGAGGGCATAAATAGAGAAGGTGGGGTTTAAAATAGAGAGGAGTCCAACAAAGAGAGATTTGGGAAGAGAAGTGCAAATAGGAAATTGTGACAATAGATTTTTGCCTTGAAAAGAAGAAAAAATGGGGGTGGCAGGGGTAGACACAATGAGATAGAAGTACAGGGATTGTTTTTAAGTTATTTGAACATGTTTGTTCATTGATTGAAATGACTCACTAGAGAAAGCAACACATAAAGCAAGAGAGAGCAGGCATATCCGCAAGAGCTTAGAGGTTGAGTAGATTAGAAAACAATGGATTGTGAGCACTAATATGGGAGCTTTTTCTCTCATGGGAAGCAGAAATAATAGAAGTAAATAAAAAACATATGGGAACGGAAAAAAGGTAAGTTTTCAATTTTTCTGGTGAGAATTAGAATTAGGTTTGTTTGATAAAACAAATGGCCCCCGCACCAGCACAACACTCACCAATGTTCTCTCTTGCCAGACGGTTCATCAAGTAGGATTTTCCTGTACGATACAGCCCTGCAATAGCCACAACCACCACGGGCTGAGAAATCTTGTAAAGAATCTTTAAGGCTTTCCGGTTCACAGACAGCTGCTCATTCTTATTTTCCACCAGACACTGGGGGACCAACATGGTGGGTCCAGATGCCATGGTAACCTGCAAATCCAAAAGAACTGCTCACAAATTCATTCTCTGCCTCAAAATATGTGTACACCAGCTGAAGACTGGTGGAATGTCTTTACTTTTCTATGGCACAATATGTAGGCTAGCATTGGCAGGCCACACAGGGCATTTACTCATCATAATCTCTGATGATGGTAGCGATGACACAGGGGTAATTACCACTCTCCAAACTTTTATTTCCATGATAAACATAAATTTCAAGCAATGCTTATCATTCAGTGAGAGTCTACTACATGCTGAGCTCTGCATACCTGACCTCATTGATATGTGCAAAATTCTTGGGTTTATTATAGCCACTTTGCAGAAGAAGTTCAGAAAAGCTGAGGGATTTGCTCAAATGTATACAGTGAATAAGTGGTAAGCCCAGGTTTTGAAACCTTGATGGTCTGTTTCACAATGCCATGCCTTACACTCATTTATCTGACAAAAAAAACCTTCCTCTGTGGCATTGATTACCCTAGTACTCCTTGGTCAGGAAACTGCAGGAGCTTTCTATTGACTATCCTATACCTACAGTGCACTCTATAATATATTAATGTCATCAGATGGGCTGCTCTTATTTCTTCAGAGTCAGATCCTCATCCTACAAACCAATGAGCAGTTTCTAGACCAGGTTCTCTCTTTGATGGCCATCACCTCATCGGGGACACCAGACCACTTTGTATCTTGAGAAACATGCTTTCATGTTTCTATTCCTTGATATCCAGTCCTATTAATATTGTCTTTTACTTACTTAAGTGCATTAGATGAGCACCCTTTTTTTGGTGTTACTTTTAAAAAACCTTCTATTTTGAAATATTTTCAAGCTTACAGAAGAGTTACAAAAATAATACACTCCCCATACAGACAACCGCAATATACCCTAACTTCCCCACCAGAAACCCAGATCCACCAATTTCAACATTTTGCCAAATTTGTTGTATCATTGTATCTATCTATATATCTATCCATTCATCCATTTATATATCTATTTATTAATCCGTTTTCTGAACAGTTGAGAGTAGGTTGTACATATCCTGCTCTCTGAACACTAAATAATGCCATATACATTTCCTAACAACAAGGATATTTACTTTTATAACCACCTTAAGTGCAGATAACAAGTTCTAAAAATTTACCATTGCTATAAATTTTATAGTCTATATTCCATTTTTTTCATATGTCCCAATACTGTCCTTTTTTAATTAGAGAAGTTGTAGGCTTATGGAAAATTCATGTAATTAACACAATGTTCCCATATCCCCCCCCCCATTGTTGACACTTTGTAATTGTAACCTTTGTTACAATTGATGAAAGAACATTTAAATAGTGCTATTAACTATAGGCCGTTGTTTACATTAGGTGTATTTTTCCCACATACCATTCTATTATTAACTCCTTGTATTAGTGTCATAAATTTGTTACAATTCATGAAAGAGCATTCTTACATTTGTACTGTTAACCCAGTTCATTATCCACAACAGGGATCACTGTGTTATACAGTCCCATGTTTTACCTTCTGACTTTCCTTTCAATCACAAAACTTCTCCTTTCAATCACATTCACATACATAATTTAGCACCATAAATTACACTCACAGTAATGTGCTACAATCACCACCATCCATTTCCAAACCTTTATCATCAATTTAAATAGAAATTCTCTACAAATTAAGCATAAACGCCCCATTCCCTACCCCAATCTATCCCCTGGTAATCTATATTCTAGATTATAACTTTACGAGTCTGTTTATTATAATTAGTTCAAATCAGGGAGATCACACAGTATTTGTCCTTTTGTGTCTGGCTTACTTTATCTTCAAAATTAAGATTTAATTTGAAATAGTTAAGATTGAAAGTACAATTATTTCATGGGTCTCTTGGAAAATATTTGATTACCATTAAATTAAAATGTTTCTCTATGATATCACTATATTTTATAAGAATATACAAGCATAACATTAGGTTAAAAGGTCTCAAATATTAATTTTTATAGTTTATATGTTAAATATTTAAGATGTATCTATTGCTTTAAAAACTTTGCTGCTCTACAATTGACCATGTGACCATAAAGGAGCCAAAGATGGCTAAGTTACATTTTTGAGTAATTAAATGAGTATTATGGATAAAATCATTGTTACAGACCTAGAGGTTGTTTTAAGGTTTAAATAAGATGTTTTAAATTTAAATTCAAAGTTTTCAAGCAAAATCTTTTTCTTTTCATCTTGAGCTTTTAACTTAGCAGAGTCCAACCCAAAATACACTTGCAGTAACTGTTGAATTAAATGAAGATTAGTTTATGATAACTACAATGAGCATATTGGTCCATTAGATAGTATATATCAATCTGTAAATTATAAATTACAAAGATGCAAGGTATGAAAATAATTCTTCATCAGAACAGAACAGTGATCAGCTGAAAATACACAGCTTCTGTTCAACCTCCCTTTGTTGGATTCTTCAGGCTTTGGAGAACTAGGAATATGGGGGTAAAACATGAGCCCTTAACAGCCACATTATAATCACTGGATTTCTAGTCTCCTCTTCAGAGATTAAAATTAAGGAAAACTGGAAGAAGGTGTGAATTTTACTGCAAAATTTATCCATAAAAACCAGACCAGTCCTGTCTCAGCTGTGGTTAAACCACAAACTTTTAACTTCAAATTAACTATTTGGTGCCGTTTAATCCTTTCTAGAAGAGGTTTTCAAATTTTGATGTACCTGAGAATCCAGATCAGTGCTGACTAAAGAGTCGTTTTTTTCAACCATTAAATAAAGTTCAGTGATGTACTAAACGAGACTAAATCCATTCCTACATAAAGATTTATAGAGCTCTCTATAAATAAAGCATGACTAATAGATGAATAAGAAAATATTTCTTCCAATGACAGTTGTCTGTGAACTCTTAGACGAAGCCTATCTTTGCCTTCTGTATCCACAAGCTACCATCTCTAGGAAAGAAATGGTATTTGATAATTGAGATACTTGAAGATTACTGAGCTTCCCTTTTAAAACATCAGTTTAGAAGCACTTCTGATTTTCCCTGAGTACTTTGGATTTAAATCCACCCAACACATCTCCACTCCAGTATGGATCCATGGGATACAGTTGGAACTACATACTGCCTACCCAGCCACCCCCCGATCCAAGCGGAGACGCAGAGCAGCCTGAACAGACCCGCGGGGCAGACGGCGTATGGCCCCCCGGGTAGTGTTCCCGCTCCTCTCGCTCCCCTGCGCCAGAGTCTGCTCTTGAAAATGTGTTGGTACCGCTAGTCGGTCAGTCTGTTTGTTTAACGGAAATCTGCATGGAAAACAAAGTTTAGTAGCGAATTTACCTGGCGCGGGCTCTACCGACTAGGGACAGGAGGGTTTCTCAGCTGCTTTTGCTTGCTGCTTGCGCTCTCCTCCCGCGTCTTGCTCACTCCTTGCGCTCTCCTCCCGCGTCTTGCTCACTCATTGCGCTCAACTCCTGCGTTGGGAAACCGGACTGTTCTACAAACTGAACTCTGTAACCGGATATGCAATCACGCAAGTAAGGGGCAGGATAGAGAGAACCAGAATCGAAGGTATACGCGCTTTTTGAATTAGTAATTGTTGAGGATATTCACTGTTTTCACAGAGGCAAGAGACGGAGGGTGTGGGCTGAGGAGAGGTGTAAAGGTCGCCTTTGTTCCACACTTTGCTGCTGAAACACAGGCTTGTCCCTCTTTTCGCAGTTGGCATAGTTTCCTTGTCTCCTACAATGAATACAGAGCACCAGGGGTAAATGTTAGTAAGGTTACAATAGGTTGGGAATATTTCAATAACCTCTTATGGGTACTTTTGTCAGGCAAGAGGATTTTGTTGGCTTCCATCATTCACTTGCTTATTTCTTTTCTTTTTAAAAGTGTGCTTGTTAACATAAGTACTTTATTCCTTAGCAGTAAAAATACATATGTGTGCATGTGTAAATGTGTAGACCCTCATAATTTTATATTCCAGAGATAGTCACTATTATGTTGTAGCATATTCTTCCAATTGTTTTTCTGGGGTAGATACAGATTACCCAGACCCTCAGTTTTATATTTGGGAGGGGGGCGGGCTGCTCTAAGTAAAATAATATAAAAATAAGAATTCAAAATTCAAAAGGGAATATTTATTTTAAAGGAGTAAAGAAAGCATTAGTAACAGTATTTTAAAAGCTAGCGTTTTTTTTTCTTCTGTTAGAGTACTTCCTATCATATTTGAATTTTAGAATAAGCAATAATTCTGGGGAAAAAAAGCATGAATTGAAAGGCATTCCGTTATATTGAGCTACAGAACTAAAATTGTATAATCAAATTATTCTTTAGCTACATCTTTTGCCTTCTGGGTGGCTACAGATAGGAGCTGTGTTACTGGAACACCTGTAAACTTTCTTTCATTGGCTGCATTTCTCAACATAAATGTTCTTAGTTGAAAAGAGTTAAGAGCTTTAATTCCATTTCACCAATATGTTTGTTTGAAATGGGCTTTTTGACAATAACAGTGATAAAATTTTTAAGTACTGTTCTGGTTTGCTAATGCTGCTATTATGCAAAATACCAGAAATGGATTGGTTTTACAAAGGGGCTTTATTCAGTTACAAATTCACAGTCTGAAGGCCATGAAAACATCCAAATTAAGGCATGAACACGAGTATACCTTCACTGAAGGAAGGCCAATGGTGTCCGGAAAACTTCTGTTAGCTGGGAAGTCATGTGGCTGGTGTCTGCTGATCCCAGGTTGTGTTCCTTCTCCTGTGTGTTCTTCAAAATGTTGCTCTTGGGGCGTTTTGTCCTCTCTCAGCTTCTCTGGAACAAACTCTGGGTTAGCATTTCCAAAGCTTCAGCAAAAGTCTGCTTTTAATGGATGTTTCCAAAATGTCTCTCTGAGCTGTTCTGAACAACTTCTGTTTGTGAGCTCTTCTAATAGGACACCAGTGATTAAATCAAGACCCATCCTGTATGGGTGGGGCCCATATCTCCATGGAAATATTGCAATCAAACATTTCAGTTCAGTTGATTGAGTCACATCTCCATGGAAACACTCAATCAAAAGATTCCAACCTAATCAACATTAATATGTCTGCCACAACAAGATTGCATTAAAGAGCATGGCATTTTGGGGGACATACTACATCCAAACTGGAACAAGTACCAAGAGTTGGATTCACTTTTTATACCACTAGTGTTGCCAGAGCCTGTTGCCACCCAAGGTGAGCTCTGTCACGGGCTCATTTTCTTGTCTCAAGAAAGAATTCAGGGACAAGAGGGATGGTAGCAAGCAGTAAAGTTTGTTTGAAAAAGCCAGCACACACAGGGAAATAGCAAAGGTTGGTAAGAAGGAATACGTGCTTGAGAGGTCAGCGCGGGAGGGCTCCAAGAGAAGGGCTGCACCAGGTTGAGCTATGTCCAGGCTTTATATGTTAGCCTGTTGTAATGCTTTAGGACAGGGTTGGGGATGGAAATTCCCATTCTCCCTCACCCTGGCTTAACCCCTCCTTTTCCTCCATCTGGCTATCTCAGCTGATTCTGGGAATTAGGATCTGGTTCTCCTTCCACCCAGCCCCTCCTTTCTCCCTCTGCCTGTCTATCTCAGCTGGTTCTGAAAATAAGGGTTTGCTTTTCCTTTTGCTCAGTCCCCTCCTTCCTGCTCTCCATCTGGCTATCTCAGCTATGGCCTGAGGCTGACTCTCCACTTGAACTGACCGATGCCCCTGGCCTGCCCAGAGTGCCCTATTCTAGCCTGCCTCACTATCAAAAAATAGGTTCCTAAAATGAGAAACTTGTATTAAGAAAGGTGTTACATAGAATATGAGTCAGAAAATAAATTTCTAATTGAAAATTCTAAATCCCCACATTCTCTTTGATATGTGATGATGTAATGCTACTATTTTTATTGGGAAGCTTTTGTTTTTGTTTTTGTTTCCACAGCAGAGGCCATATTCATACCCAGCCTGTTTCACTTCCTCCTCAGAATTATAGTTGTGCTTGCCTTTTTTCCTACTGTTAAAACCTAATATAAAACCTGAAAATTAGATATTAAAACCCAAGTTTATTTATAGCTGCCCAATGTTTTCCAACAAAAAGTTTGTCTTATAATAAGTGGTTTTATCCTGTTCTTTCTAATTTTAACAGTTAAAATGTTCTCTGATTTTATGAAACCATGGTAAAATTATATGGTCAGTTTTTAAAATTGGCTTTACTCTGTATTATTAAACTTGGGCAATGCAATTTTTTTTTGACAACACTTTGGGGTACACTTTACTGATACATGTATTCCAAATGTGAGACCCTTTGCTATTGGACATTTAAAGATGAACAAAGCAAGGTTCTCAAATTGGCAAACATATATCTTGAAGGAGTCAAATTTTATAAAGTAATGGGTATTAAAATGATGTTACAAATAATATGGGTGGCCTGTACAAAAGAAACAATTCTCTTATAATTATGTTAATTAAATTCAGAAAGCTTGTTATAAATGACTTCACTGGGGAGAAACCATTTCTCTTCACCCTTAGAGGGTAACTTCAATTTCAACAAAAAGAGATTGGAGCAAATGTATTAGAACAAAAGAAGTAAATGAACAAATATAAAATGGTAGGACTTAATGCTTAGAATCAGATAGGGTCCACTATCACCAGTGTAACAGGCTCGTTGAGGATGAGGTTGAAAAAATCATTTAGGATATGGATCATGGGCTCTTTCTTGCCACAGGCAGTTAGTCTTTGAAGGTTACTCGGCATGCTTAGAGCTGTGCTTGAGTTCCATTGCTCTGATGGCAGGAGGGGAGAGGGGACACTGGATGTGGAGATCATAAAGGAGGCTATTGGTTGCTTCAGCTGAGAAGACATGTTACAGTCTTACCCCTCCAGGCTTATGTGGAAGCATTGCTTCATGGGACATGAAGGGAATCAGGTTACTTCCATCCTTTTGTTCTCTACCTTCTACGGCATTGTATTCATCTGCAAGGTCAGAGCTTGACTGCTGCCACATCTGTGATCCAGGTAGTTAGAAAGGAAAAGAGGGACTGGGAGAGAAGAGACTCAAAGTTCTCTGGCCCAGACCCACAAGTGGCACGTATTTCTGCCTATATTCCATATGCAAATTTAATCACCTGGTTGCAAGAGCAGCTAGAAATTATAATCTCTAGGTGGGTAATCATGAACTCCTATTATAAAATAATATGATACAGTATTTAAAGCTAATGTTGGGCATAGTTTCATGTGGGTTTTGGCCATATATATACCTTCTTTAGAGAAATGTCTATTCCAGTACTTTGCGCATTTTTTAAATAGATTGTTTTTTTTTTTTCCTAGTGTCGAGATGAAGGATTTTTTTATATATTCTGGATATTAAATTCTTATCAGTTACATGGTTCCCAAATATTTTCTCCCATTGAGTAGGTTGTCTTTTCCATTTCATGATAAAGTCCTTTGATGCACAAAAGTTTTTAATTTTGATATGGTCCCTTTTATCTATTTTTTTTCTTTTGTTGCTTATGCTTTGGCTGTAAAGTCTAAGAAACCATTGCCTAACACAGGATCCTGAAGATACTTCCTCACATTTTCTTATAGGAGGTTTATAGTTCTGTTTCATATGTTTAGATCTTTGATCCATTTTTATTTAATTTTTGTATATGAGGTTGGAGTACTTCTTCATTCTGTTGCACATGGACATTCTGTTTTCCCAGCACCATTATTTGAAGAGACTATTCTTTCCCCATGGAGTGGACTTGTCACCCTTGTCAAAAATCAGTTGGCTGTAAATGTGATCATTGATTTCTGAACTCTTAATTTGATTCCATTGGCCTATATGTCTGTCTTTGTGCCAGTACCATGCTGTTTTGATTATTATGGTTTTATAATAAGTTTTTAAGATACGGAAGTGAGAGTTCCTCTTTTTTAAGATGGTTTTGGCTGTTCAGGGCCCCTTGCCTTTCCATATAAATTTCATGACTGGCTTTTCCATTTCTGCAAAGAAGGTTGTTGGAATTTTGATTGGGATTGCATTGAATCTGTAAATTGCCTTGGGTAGGTTTATGATCTTAACAATATTTAGTCTTCCAATCCATGAACACTGACTACTTTTCTATTTATTTAGGTCTTCTTTGGTTTATTTTAGCAATGTCATAGTTTTCTGTGTATAAGTCCTTTACATCATTGTTTAGATTTATTTAGAGATATTTGATTATTTAGCTATAATTCTAAATGGAATTATTTCATTGATTTCTACTTCAGATTATTCATTAGTAATATACAGAAATGCTACTGATTTGAGGTGTTGATCTTGTATCCCACCGGATGATTGACATCATTTATTAGTCCCAGTAGCTTTGTTGTGTATTTTTCAGGATTTTCTTTATATAGGATCATGTCACCTACAAATAGGGAAAGTTTTCCTTTTTCCTTTCCAATTTGGATGCCTTTTCTTTCTTTCTCTTGCCTAATTTCTCTGACTAGAACTCCCAGTACAATGTTGAATAACAAGGGTGACAGTGGGCATCCTTGTCTTGCTCCTGATCTTAGAGGGAAAATTTTCAGTCTTTCATCATTGAATATGAAGCTAGCTGTGGCTTTTCATAAATGCCCTTTATCATATTAAGGAAGTTTCCTTCTATTCCTATTTTTCTAAATGTTTTTCTTTTTATCAAGAAGGGTGCTGGATTTTTCAAATGTCGTTTCACTTGAGATAATCATTTTTCCCTTTTCTCTATTAATGTGGCATATTACATTTATTGATTCTCCTATGTGAATTGCTCTTTCATATCTGGGATGAATCTTACTTGATTTTGATGAATAATTCTTTTGATATGCTATTGGATTTGGGTTGTTAGTATTCTGTTGAGGAATTCTGCATCTATATTCATAAGGAGTATTGGTCTGTAGTTTTCTTTTCTTGTGGTCTTTATCTACCTTTGGTATATGGGTTATGTTGACCTGATACAATGAGTTAGAAAGTATTCTCTCCTCCTGTTTTTCTGGAAGACTTTGAAGGATAGATGTTAATTCCTCTTGGAATTTTTGTAAAATTCACCATCTGGTCCTGGATTTTTTTGTTGTTGGGAGGTTTTTGATTACTAGTTCATCTCCACTAGTTATTGGTTGTTGAGATCTTATATTTCTTCTTGAATCAGTGTAGGTAGTTCGAGAGTTTCTAGGACTTTGTTCCATTTCATCTATGTTATCTGATTTGTTGGCATGCAGTTCTCAGCATCCTCTTAGAGTTCTTTTATTTCTGTGGGGTCAGTAATAGTGTCCCCCTTTTCATTTCTGATTTCAGTTTTTTGTTTCCTCTCTTTTTTCCTTTGTCACTCCAGTTAATGGTTTATCTATTTCATTGATCTTTTCAAAGAACCAACTTTTGGTTTTGTTGATTCTCTCTGTTTTGTTAATTCTCAATCTCATTTTTTTCTGCTCTAATCTTTGTTTTTTCCTTCCTACTGCTTGCTTTGGGTTTAGATTTTTCTTCTTTTTCTAGATCCTCTTGTTTTGAAGTTAGGTCTTTGATTTGATCTTCTTCTTTTTAATGTAAGCATTTATATACTATAATGCTATAAATGTCCCTCTCAGCACTGCCTTTACTGTATCTCATAAATTTGGGTATGTTGTATTTTCATTTTCTTTTGGGTCAAGATATTCCTAACTTCCTTTGTAATTTCTTCCTTGACCCATTGGTTAAGAGTACATTGTTTAATTTCCACATATTTGTGAATTTTCCATTTCTCCTTTCATTATTGATTTCTAGCTTCATTCCATAATGGTTGGAGAAGATACATTGTATGATTTCAGTATTTTGAATTTATTGAGACTTGTTTCTTAACATAACTTATAGTCTATCTTGGAGAATGATCCATGTGCCCCATAGAAGAATGTGTATTCTGCTGCTGTTGGGTGAAGTATTTATATATGTCTTTATGTCTAGCTGGTTTAGAGTGGTGTTCCAGTATTTTACTTCCTTATTGATCTTCTGTTTATTTGTTTTATCCATTATTGAAAGTAATGTATTGAAATCCCCACAATTAATATAGAGCCATCTATTTGTCCCTTCAAATCTGTCAATATTTGCTTCATATACTTTGGGATTCTGTTGTTATGTGCATATATATTTATAATTGTTACATCTTCTTGTTGACTTTACCCTTTATCAATATATAGTGACCCTATTTATCTCTCATAACAGTTTTTGACTTAAGGTCTATTTTATCTGATATTAGTATAGCTACCCCAGCTCTCTTTTGATTACTACTTATTTTGTATATTTTTCCATCCTTTCACTTTTAACATAATTGTGTCTTTGAATTAGGGTGATTCTCTTGTAAACAGCACATAATTGGGACATGCTTTCTTATACATTCTGCCAGTCTCTGCCTTTTGACTAAGGAGTTTAATTTATTTAAATTTGAAATAACTATGGATAATGCAGTCTTTATTTTGCCATTTTGGTATTTTGTGTTTGTAAGTCTTATACCTTTATTGAGCTTCAATTATTCCATTGTGACTACTTCCATATTTATTTGGCTTTTTGGTATTGTACCATTTTGAGACCCTTCTCATTTCTTTCTGAGTATATTTTTTATGTATTTTCTTTGTGATTACCATAGTTAAAATATAACATCCTACTGAATAATGGTACAGACACTGTGGAAGACAGTTTGGCAGTTCCTCAGAAAACTAGATATCGAATTACCCTATGATCCATCAATTTCTCTTCTCAGTATATACCCAGAAGATCTGAAAGCAGTGACATGAACAGATATTTGCACACCGATGTTCATAGCAGCATTGTTCACAACTGCCAAGAGATGGAAGCAATCCAAATGTCCTTTGACATATAGTGGATAAATAAAATGTGGTGTATACATACCATGGAATACTACATAGCAGTAAGAAGGAATGAGGTAATGAAACATATGACAGTATGGATGAGACTTGAGGACATAATACTGAGTGAAACAAGCCAGACACAAAAGGAGATATTGTATGTTACCACTAATGTGAACTCCATGAAAAATGTAAAATAAGTATCTTATAAGGTAGAATATATGGGATCTAGAGATAGACAGAAGTTTTTGAAGAGGGAATGATAATCTAATATGCACAGATATGATAATGAGGGTGAACTTAATGATATGGGAATGGTCAGGTGTGTCTATGGTTCATTAATGGCATTATAAGTATCAGCGACACATTGAAGGTGAACATGGTCATAAATGGTTGTCTAAAGGTATATAACCCACAGAGTAGCACCACAAACCTAAATAAGTGTTAGTATGATATACTTACAAGGTATGAATTTGGTGCAGAGGGTTAACAACAGAGTGGTATATGGAAAAACTACCCATTACATATTAAAGACTGTATTTAATAGGAATATCTTACCAACAGACACTAATACTAGGGATGAATAATTAGCAGCTGATAAGAGCTCTGGGATGTATTATATTATGATAATTGTTTAAAGTTGAGAGTGATGAGGATTGTACAACTAAATGAAGATAATGTAACAAACTGTTTACCTTGGGATAGAATATGTATTAAGTGAAATTAGGAACCCACTACTTAATAAATCAAGCCTTTGACTTGCAGCTTGCTCTTTTGAAACTTAGGGTTGTAAATGGGAGGCTAAGCCCTCCTATAATTATGCCTAAGAGGCACCTCCAGGGAACCTCTTTTGTTGCTCAGTTGTGGCCTTTCTCTCTCTAAGCCCAACTCAGCAAATAAATTCATTAACCTCCCCCCCCCCCCCGCCACCAAGGGACATGACTGCCAGGGGAATGAATCTCCCTGCCAACATGGGACATGACTTCCAGGAATGAGCCTGGCCCTGGCAGCAAGGTATTGAAAATGCCTACTTGACCAAAAGAGGGGAAAAAAGAAAGGTAACACACTAATTTCACAGTGACTGAGAGATCCCAAATAGAGTTGAGCAGCTATCCTGGAAGTGTCTCTTATGCAAGCTCCAGCTAGACATCCAAAATGGTCACAATATGCCATGACCTTAGCAAAATTAGTCCCCAAAACCTAAGTACCTACCTGAGATTGTATAAAATATTCACTCACTAAGTTCTATCTCTTGGAAACTTAAATTCACCGGAGTGGTCCTATGCCAGACAAGTCCTAAAACCCAGAGACAACAGCCTCTTTAAGAACAACAATCAGATGCAGCCTCCTTCCCAAAACTGTTGACACCCCCTTTCAATATAAACAAGTTAGGGTGCTCACTGCCTAGACATCCCTGAAGATGGAGAAAGAGATTAAGTGAGAGGAAGGGGTAGTAACAAACAGGATAATATTTAACAAAGGCCTATGAATACTGAAACACACACACACACACACACACACACACACATATGTATATATATGCTGGGGCGTTGAAATACCTAGAAGGTTTCATAAACCACCCCACCACACAAGGGACATGACTCCCAGGGGAATGAATCTCCCTGGCAACATGGGACATGACTCCCAGGAATGAGCCTGGCCCTGGCAACAAGGTATTGAAAATGCCTACTTGACCAAAAGACATGGTGGAACTGTAACCTATAACATCCTTTGAAATTTGCTTTATAGCTACTCGTTGAATTATGCTTTGAAAGTCTTCTGCCTTTCTGTATATACCCTATATTGCATAATAAGGAAAGAACTGAAGCTGTGGAACTGTAACCTGTAACAATTTTTGAAATTACCTATATAACTTCTTATTGAGCTGTACATCGAAAGTTACCACTTTTCTGTGTGTATGTTATATTTTACAATAATGGAAATATTGAAGTTGTGGAACTGTGACCCATGACATTCTTTGAAATTTGTTCTCTAACTACTTGTTAAATCATACTTTGAAAGATATCATTATTGTATATATATATGTTAAAGTTCACAATAAAAATGCCTTAAAACATATATATGACATCCTAAATCATATTTGATTTGATATCAGCTTTTCTTCAATAACATACACATACACTGTTCCTCTACCTCAAATCCCTCCACCTTTTTATGTAGTTGTGACAATGATAACTTTGTATGTTTATTGTATGTCCAAAACCATCAGTATATCATTCTTTTTATACACTTGCATTTTAGCGCCTGTATGAAGCAAGAAGTGGAGTTACATAACAAACAATACAGTACAATACTGCAGGCATTTATAATTACCCACACTGGTACTGTATTAGTTAGGGTTCTCTAGGAAAACAGAACCAACAAGAGATATCTATAAGTATAAGATTTTATAAAGGTTTGTCACAAACTGTGGGGATGCAGAAGTCCAAATTCTGTAGGGCAGGCAGTGAACTGGTAAATCTGGTGAAGGTGTTCAATGAACTCCTCAGGAAGCACTTCACTGACTAGCTGAAGAAGAAGTGAAGGTTATCTCTCTCTCCCTTGAAAGTCTTCAACTAATTGGATTAAATCCAGCCAATTGAATTCTCTCATTGTGGAAACATACCCTTTGTTGATGTAAGCAGTCACAGATGCAATCAATTGACTAATGATTTAATAAACCAGCCTTCTGGTTTGTTAACCAGCCACAAATGTCCTTACAGAAATGCTTAGGCCAGTGCTTCCTTGATCAGACACCTGGGCACTATCACCTGTCCAAGTTGACACATGAACCTAACCACCACAGTCCACCCCTTGTCACCTTGGCTGTTATACATGTCACCATAAACCATACTTTATCTCTAAGTAGAGAACAGTAACAGACATATATTTCACCTAGTTATACTCAGCTATCCTGTGTACAACTGGCAGTGCACTAAACCTCTCCAGAATAGGGTGCAAGTCCTTGGGTGACATTAACTATTAAACTTGATTTCCTTTAACTTAAATACCACAAAATGAACAATACAGCTTATGTCATATGATGAGGGGATAAGATAGAGAAGAAAACAAAGATACTTGCTTTACAGACAAATTCTAGCATACTCATAACAGTACAAGTAGGAAATATTCATGCCATCATACTCCTCATTTCTGTAACTGGTCACATGGTCATAGTTCATATTTGTCACTACTTCTTCCACTACCCGTTCCATGTTCCCTTTACCCTCAGCAAGCACTTCAGCTGCCCATAGTTCCTTGCCTGGTGGGGTGACCCAAATCTTCACTCCTGAGGTTTCTTGGCCTTTGGTAGTCCTGCCTGGATTGGGTTGTTGCAGTTTTCCATTGACTTTAATCACAGGGCATGGTAGTACTAAGAGATGCCCTAGGGGATTTCCTGTTTTCCAGCAAAACTCTTCTTTACCTCCATTGTGTAGTTGCAGTGCTATTTCCCCTTGATAGTCAGGATCAATCACCCCAGCCAGTACAGTAATCCCCTTCTTTGCCTGTTGATTCAGAGGCACGAGAAGCCCAACGTGGCCAGGTGGCAGTCTTAACTTCCAGTTCAGTGGCATTATTGTTGTGACTTCTGGTGGAAGCACTCCTTTTGGAACTAAGACTTGTAGACCAGCAGAGCTTAAGGTTGAAGGGACAGGAAGCAAAAATTTTCCTACTGGATCACTAGGAGTGATAGTGAGTAATGCAACTTCTATTTCCACCCCTTGATTCCTGGACCTCTTAATCCTGACTATGGGAGAAACAGCCCCATAGAGTGGACACTGATTCAGAGCATACACAGCCTCTTGGAGAACACTGCCCCAGCCCTGCAAGGTATTGCACCCAGTTGGTGCTGTAATTGAGCTTTCAACAGGCCATTCCATGGGTCTATCAAGCCAGCTGCCTTTGTATAATGCGGAACATGGTAAGACCAGAGAATTCCATGAGCATATGCCCATTCCCTCACTTCATTTGTTGTGAAGTGGGTTCCTTGGTCAGAAGCAATGCTGTGTGGAATACCATGATGGTGGATAAGGCATCCTGTAAGTCCACAAATGGTAATTTGGGCAGAAGGATTGCTTGCAGGGAAGGCAAACCCATGTCTGGAGTATGTGACTATTCAGTAAGAACAAATTGCTGCCCCTTCCATGATCCAGTATAATCAACCTGTCACCAGGTAGCAGGGTGATCACCTTGGGGAATGGTGCCATATCAGGTACTGAGTGTGGGTCTCTGCTGCTGGCAGATTGGACACTCAGCAGTGGTTATGGCCAGGTCAGCCTTGGTGAGTGCAAGTCACTGAGCCCATACGTAACCTCCACCCCCACCACCATGACCACTTTGTTCATAAGCCCTTTGGGTAATGACAGGAGTTGCTGGGGAAAGAGGCTGACTTGTATCCACTGAACAGGTCATCTTATCCACTTGATTATTAAAATCTTCCTCTGCTGAAGTCACTTTCTGGTGAGCATTCACATGGAACACAAATATCTTCATTTTTTTTTTTGCCCACTCAGAATGGTCTATCCACATACCTCTTCCCCAGACTTCTTTGTCACCAATTTCCAATCATGTTCCTTCCAAGTCCTTGACCATCTAGCTAAACCATTAGCAACAGCCCATGAATCAGTATACAAACACACCTCTTGCCAGTTCTCCTTCCAAGCAAAGTGAACAACCAGGTACACTGCTTGAAGGTCTGCCCACTGGGAGGATTTCCCCTCACCACTGTCCTTCAGGGTCATCCCAGAAAGGGGCTGCAATGCTGCAGCTGTTCACTTTGGGTGGTGCCTGCATATTGTGCAGAACCATCTGTAAACCAGGCCTGAGTTTTCTCTTCCTCAGTCAATTGATTGTAAGGCACTCCCCAAGACACCACAGCTGTGGGCTGGGAAAGAGAAGGTAAGGTGGAAGAAGTGGGGAACATGGGCATTTGAGCCACTTCCTGTGTAACTTTCTTGTGCCTTCAGGACCCACTCGAGCTCTGTCTCATGTATACCATCTCCATTTTATGATGGAGTGCTGCTGTGCACGCCCAACTTTATGGCTTGGTGGTTGAGACAATACCCAGTTCATGATAGATAACTCAGGTCTCATGGTAACTTGGTGACCCATGGTTAAGCATTCTGTCACCACTAAGGCCCAATAGCAGGCCAAAAGCTGTTTCTCAAATGGAGAGTAGTCATCTGCAAGGATGGTAAGGCTTTACTCCAAAATCCTAAGGACCTGCATTGTGATTCTCCTACAGGAGCCCACCAAAGGCTACAGACAGCATCTCTATTTGCCACTGATGCTTCCAGCACCATTAGATCAGTTGGATCATGTGGTCCAAGTGGCAGAGCAGCTTGCACAGCAGCCTGGACCTGTCACAGAGCCTCATCTTGTTCCAGTCCCCACTCAAAACTAGAAGGTTTTCTGGTCACTTGGTAAATGGACCAGAGTGGCACACCCAAATCAGAAATATGTTGTCTTCAAAATCCAAAGAGGCCAACTGGGTGTTATGCCTCTTTTTTTGGCCATAGGATGGGCCAGATGCAACAGCTTATCCTTCACCTTAGAAGGGATATCTGAACATGTCCCACACCACTGGACACCTAGGAATTCTACTGAGGTGGAAGGCCCCTGTATTTTTATTGGATTTATCTCCCGTCCTCTGACACTCAAATACCTCACCATCAAATCTGGAGTAATTGCTACTTCTTGCTCTCTAGGTCCAATCAACACAATATCTTCAATATGATGGACCAGTGTGATATTTTGTGGAAGGGAGAGATGATCAAGATCCCTGCAGACAATATTATGACATAGGGCTGGCAAATTGATATACCCGTGAGGTAGCACAGTGAAAGTAAACTGCTGGCCTTGCCAGCTGAATGCATACTGTTTCTGGTGGCCTTTACTAACAGCTATTGAGGAAAAAGCATTTGCAAGATCAAAAGCTGCATACAGGTACCAGGAGACGTGTTGATTTGCTCAAGCAATGATACCATTTGTGGAACAGCAGCTGCATTTGGAGTCACCACCTGGTTAAGCTTACAATAATCCACTGTTATCCTCAAAGACCCGTCTGTTTTCTGCACAGGCCAAAAACTCTTTTGGAGAGTTGAATGGGGATGTGGTGGGAACCACCACCCCTGCATCCTTCAAGTCCTTAAGAGTAGCATTACTCTCTGCAGTCCTTCCAGGAAGATGGTATTGCTTCTAGTTTACTATTTTGCTAGGCAGGGGCAGTTCTAGTGGCTTCCACTTGGCCTTTCCTAACAGAATAGCCCTCACACCATGAGTCAGGGAACCAATTTGAAGATTTTTCCAGTTGCTGAGTATGTCTATTCCAGTTATGCATTCCAGAACTGGGGAAGTAATCAGAGAATGGGTCCAGGGACCCACTGGACCCACTGTGAGTTGGACCTGAGCTAAAACTCCATCAATGACCTGACCTCCATAAGCCCCAACTCCAACTGGTGGACCAGAGTGAAGCTTTGGGCCTCCCGGAATTAATGTCACTTCTGAACCAGTGTCTAATAATCCCCAAAGTATCTGATCATTTCCTTTCCCCAGTGCACATTACCCCAGTAATAGGCCATAGGAAGGCTGGGAGGAAGATTAACAGTATAAATTTAACAGTATAAATTTTTGGCAAGGATACCCAGCCCTCCCCTCATTCAAGGGGCTCTGGGTCTGCAAACTGTCTCAAGTCTGGGAATTGATTAAGGGGCTGTGACTCTCTGTTTTTGTAATTCAAGGTAGACTTTCATTCACTTGACCTAGAAATTTTTCTGTTTATTTAGATCAAACAAGAATTGAGTAGACTGCCCATCTATTTTACTTCTAGGTACTCCATGATCTACTAGCCAACGCTGTAAGTGTTTGTGAGTCAGGTTATTTTGATTGCTGCTTTGAGCCTGTTTTCCATTATGGTAGCCATGCCAACCTTGCTTTTGGCGATTAACTGCCAACTCAGTATCTGATTATCCCCATTGTGTTTCAGGATTCCAGCTCAGTGACAGCAGTTCCCACAATAGTATCTCACTTATAGAGAAGGCTGGCTACAGAGCTCTTCAGGGATGATGAAGCTAATCTCATGAATTTATTCTTCACAGTCCTGATAAAGGAGTGTCCTTTGGACATCCCAGGATTGTGTGAGCAAGTCTTCCATGAGAAATCCACTCTAACACTCCAATCTCTCTAAGCCCTTGAATCCCCTCCTCTACATTATATCAGGGCAATTTTGGCATTTTGATTCAGGTATTGTCAGCCACCTTTTGATCCATGTTTCAGCAACCACCCAAACAAACTGTTAATGCCCTTTCTAACCCCTTAAGCTACAACACTGAATGCAGAATTGCTGCTTACTGGGCCCATATCAATAAATTCAGCCTGATCCAACATTATATTCCTTCCACCATTATCCCACACCCTTAATATCCATTCCCACACATATCCCCTTGATTCCTATCTATATAAATTTGAAAACTCAGGCAGTTCTTTTGGAGTGTAGCATACTTCCTCATGGGTCACCCTTCGTACCTCACCCTTTGCGGACTGTTGGGACTTTGGTTATTGGTCATGAATCAAGGACTGGTGGTGGGGATGGGTCATGAAAAGAATTAGAAATATTCCTCAAGACATTTACTTCAGGACATTCTGTTGCAGTTTCATCTTGTGAAACAGGATTAATCTCTCCAGACAGAGGACTGAGGGCTGCTTCCTCAGGGGAGGTGATTATAGGTTTAGCAGGCACTGAAGGGTAAATCTCTTTAGGTGGAGGTTGGATGGCAGGCTCCTCAGGGCAGACTGGAGGTTGGGAAGCTTTTTCCTCAAAGCAGGCTGGAGATTGGGTAGGTGTCTCCTTAGGGCCGACTGGAGATGGGGGGGGGGGGGCTCTTTCCTCAGGCAGACCATTACAGGTATGTCTAGCAGACTCAGCAGAAACCAGGGTTCCAATGTCCTCACTGCCATTATTATCAGTCTATATGTCCCCATCCCAAGTTTCAGGATCCCATTCTTTTCCATTCAATGTCTTTGCTTTAACAGCAGACACCCTGCAAGGCTGAGATTTTAGTTTATGTTGTAAATCTTCTACTCACACAATGACACTCTGGATCTGGTTTTCAGAAATCTCAAGTATGCAGCCACAAGAAATATGATTTTCTTTCAGGGTACACATAGAAACCTTTATATCTGTCATACAGTGCTTAAGTTTCAAATTTGAAGACTTTAGTTCATCCCTTTCTCTTATAATTTTATCCAGCATATCTAAGAGCCAACCACCCAACATCATTATATCTCTTAACTCCACAAAACTCTGTTAAGGTGTCAAAAACGCTGTCACTCAGAGCCTTGCTTCATACAACAGTATGATTAGGAGAATCAAATGGTGGTATTTTGCATATCTCTATTGCCAACTAATGCCATGGGCTCTCAGTGCCATCTTGATTATTAGAAATGGAGTCATTATTGCCTTTGTATCTAATCAAAGTAGAAAGCCAATGGTAAACACCCATTTTAAGATTCTGTTTTTCAAGAACCACTTCCAGTACCAAGCTGTATTAGGGTTCTCTAGGGAAACAGAACCAATGAAAGATATCTATAAATATAAGATTTTTAAAAGGTGTCTCATGAACTGTGGGGATGCACAAGTCCAAATTCCATAGAGCAGGATGCATGAGTTCAAATTCTGTAGGGCAGGCAGCCAGCCAACTCTGATGAAGGTGTTTGATGAACTCCTCAAGAAATGCTCTCTGGCTAGCCAAAAAAGAATTGAAGGTCCTCTCTCTCTTTCACTTGAAACTCTTCAACTGATTGGATTAAATCTAGCTGATTGAATTCTCTCATTGTGGAAAACACACCCTTTGTTGATGTAATCAGTCACAGGTGCAATCAACTGACTGATGAGTTAATAAATAAGCTTTCTGGTTTATTAACCAGCCACAATATCCTTGCAGTAATGGTTAGGCTAGTGCTTTCTTGACCAGACACCTGGACACCATCATCTGGCCAAGTTACACATGAACCTAACCACCGTAAGTACTTTTAACTGAGGTCTTTATTTCTTTATGTTGTTTTGATCAACTGTCGAGTGTCCTTTAATTTGAGCCTGAACAACTTCCTGTAGCATTAGTTGTAGGCCAGGTCTGGTAGTTACAAATTCCTCAGCTTTTGTTTTTCTGGGAACGTCTTAATCTCTCCCTTATTCCTGAAAGACAGTTTTACCAGATATAAAATTCTTGGTGGACAATTGTTTTCTTTTAGCACTTTAAATACTCATATCAATGCCTTCTTGCCTCCACAGTTTTTTTTATGAGAAATCTTTACTTAATCTAATTGGGATTCCCTTGTACATAACTCATTACTTTTCTCTAGCAGCTTTCAGAACTCTCTCCTTGACCTTGGCATTGGACAATTTGATTACTATGCTTCTGGACATGGTTCTCCTTTTTAAAACTTTATCCTGTTTGGAGTTCACTGGGATTCTTCAATGTGCATATTCATGTCTTTAGTTAAATTTGGGAAGTTTTCTGCCATTATTTCTTTGAGTATTCCTTCTTCCCTTTTCTCTCTTTCTTCTCCTTCTATGACTGCAATAATGGATATATTGGTAAACTTGAAGGTGTCCCACAGGTCTTTTAGGCTCTGTTCATTTATCTTTCTTCTCCTCACCCTAAATAACTTCAGTTGTCTAGTCTTTGAGTTCACTGATTCTGTCTTCTGCCATCTCCAGTCTACTGTTCAAACCATCTTAGGAATTTTTCATTTCTGTCATTCTGTTATTTTCAACTCTAGTATTTCTCTGGAGACATTCCCACATTGTTCATTCACTGCTTTCCTCATACCCTTGCATTCTTTCTCTATATTTTCCTCTATGTCCTTGGGGATTTTGAGGCTCATTTTTTAAAGTCTCTATCTTCTAAGTCTAAAGTCTGGTCCTCTTAGATGGTTTCTGGGTTTTTATCTTGTTCCTTTGGATGAGCCATCATTTCCTGTTTCTTTGTTTGTCTTGTAATCTTTTGTTGTATAGTGTATGTTTGCGTATTTTTAAGTGTTAACTCTGGGATTTAGTACCTGGGCTGTCCCTTAAGTTTGTAACCAGCTAGTGATATGACAGAGATTTTCTTGAATGTCAAGAGCTAATCAAAACAAACAACCAAGGCAAAAAGTACCATTCACTCTCCAAATTGGCTCTGGTTTGGCTGGGTGGTGTCCTTCAGAGCTTAGTCCCTCTATCAAGAATATCAACTCAATGCAAATGGAAAGTACAGGGTCCTCTCTATTTTATCCGAGCCTGCATGGAACTGGAGCCAGGGAGCCTACTTCTTCTCCTGGACCTGTGCTCCCTAGATGCCCCAGGAATTCCCCATTTACAGTCCACAGGAGTTTGAGTGAGTGCCCCGTCTACCCCCTCTGGAATAGACCTCCTCCACCTCTTTGGCACTTTTTTGATTGGTAGTCCTTTGCCCCAGGTTGTTTCAACCTAATTGTTTCCTACACTATCCCTGCTGTCTGCAGGCAGCTTCTCTGCCCTCAGGGCAAACTCTGAGATGGTGAACCCGAAACACATTCCCTAGCAAAGTCTCTCAGTATTCCACCCAACAGATTGGCACTGACAAACCTGTACCCAGTATGCACACAGAGGTCACTCTGCTCTCTCTGAAACAGGGCCACAGTGACAGCACAAGCTGACTCCACCCTGTCTTGTAGAGGGAATGAGGGAGTGGCAAACAAGAACACAAGGAGCTTCTTCTATGACTTTTGAAGCTGTGCTTTCTTGATTCAGCACTTGCCTAGTTAATGCAGCTCTTTAACTATTTTCCATAATTTTGAGAAAGGTTACTGTCTTTAAGATTCTTCTGCTGCCTTTGCCCCAGGGAGGGTGAAACAACAGCCACCCTCAGAGCAGCCCCCAACAATCTGAAGTAGTAGATCAAAGGCAGAGATCTGGGATGAGAACATACATTCCCAGGGTTTAGAAAACTAGTTATTTATATCCCATCCTGGCACCAGTAAGCTGAGCCAGGAGACAGCTGCAGTCCCCACTGCCAGCACACAGGGGGCTGGGGAAATAGGATGGTAGTTGCTGCAGGGAGAGTGAAACTCACTGGTCTTTATTACAAATGATGGAAAAAGTAAATTGGGACTGTATATTTTGCCTTGAATAGGAGTGAAAGAGATAGTTAGTATTCATAATGAGATATGGATTCCAGTGATAGTTTTTAAGATGATAGATATTTGGACATAATTGTTCATGGCTAGAAATATCCACTAGGGAAAATAAAGCATGATGTAGGAAAGGGCAGATGTAATTGCAAGAGTTTAGTGCTTGAGCAAGTTTAGAAAAGAGGGGATTATGAGCTCTAGTACTGAAGATTTTCCTCTCAAAGGAAGCCAAACTAATAAGAGCAAATAAAAATATAAGGACATAAAAAAGGAAGTTTGCAATTTTGCTGGATAGGATTAGAATAAAATTAGAAGACTACCTTCTTGTAATCCTGGAGTAATGACAAAGTGAATTATTCCTGGAAAGAAGCAACTAGACCCTGCCTCAAAGCTTCACTCACCAAGGAGCCTGCTTTCCATTTGGTTCCGAAAGAGAATTGTCCTGCCCAACGTGGTCTTATGGTAGCTGCAATTATCACAAGCTGAGAAATTTTGCAAAGAATAAGACTTTATGATTTGCTGACAGCTGCTTTAAGGAGAGTAACATGGTGGTACAGATGTCGTGGTAACCTACAACTCCAGGAAAGCCTTTTCAGTAGAAAGAAGATTATAACATCCTTCTCTGATGCAAGATTAACCAAAGTGTGTCTGTATCAATGAAGGTTGGGGCATCTCCAATTTTCTATGACACAAAAGGTAGGCCTCCTTTGGTAGTACACAGAGTGCTTATTCCATCATAAACTCTGATGGTGGTAGCAATGAGACAGAGGGCATTACCATTCTCCAACTTTATTTCCATAAAAAAATAAAATTCAAGCAATACTCATCTTTCATTGAGATTCTACTATTTGCTGAGCATACTTGACACCATGGCAGTTTACAAAATCTTGTAAGTTAGGCTTTTTATCCCCACTTAGCCAGTGTTGAACATGAAGTTCAGAAATGTTGTGGGATTTGAAAACTAGGTGATCTGTTTCAGTATACCATGTTTTGCCACCATTTACCTGACAGAATAATCTTCAAAAGCACTGATTATGTCATGTACTCCTCCTTAGTGACAAACCACAGATGCTTTCTGTTCACTCTCACACACGGATAAAATGCTCTCCAATAAATTAGCATGACCAGATAGGTGCCTTACATTTCTGTAGACTCAGTCCTTCATCCCACAAACAACACAGCTATTTCAAGAGCAGGCTTAAATAGCCAGTACTTCAGGAGGGGGTCCAGTCTACCTTGATTTTGGCAAAGTTTTATTTTCATGCTTTCATTTCTTGATACTAGACTTCTAACTCGTCAAGTGGATTCACTATTGCCCTCTTAGATTCCAATCCAGGCCTAGTCATTTTCTCTTTTCAAAAAAAATTAATTGAAAATGAACATACAAAAAGAAAAACAACCACAGTTTCCTTTTACAGAGATGATTTCCAAAAAGTCGATTTGTCCTTGTACCATCATCTAAGTCAAGGAATAGATTATTACCAGACACACCCAGAGGCTTCATCAAAATACTTTCCAAATCTCTACTCCCACCTTTCTCTTCTAGGAAACTCTTGTAGGCACCTTCTGACATGGCTCCCAATGAGCCCCGTCTCCTAGTATTCACACCCTTGTATAATCCCCTCTTCTTGAGTGTGAGCTTGACCTAGTGACTTACTACTAGCAAACAGAATATGGCAAGAATGATGGAGTATTACTTTCATGACAAGATTACAAAATACTGTGGCCCATCTTGTTAGTATTCTCTCTCTTCCTTTCTTGCCCCTTTCACTTTGATGAAGCAAGTTGCTGTGATGGAGAGGCCCAAATGGCAAGAAAATAGCATGGTCTCCAACCAACAGCTAATGAGGAATGGAGGCTTTAGTCCAACAATTCATGATGAAATGAATCCTGCCCACAACCACCTGAGAGAACTTTGGAAGTGCATCCCTGTCAACCCTGTAGCCATTGCTGCCACTTTCACTGCAGCCTGTGAGAGGCCAAGGGCCTGATGTCAGCTAATTGATACAGTGAGATACTAAATGCAGTTGCTTCCAGGCAGAAAATTTGGGGGTAATTTGTTACTCAGCAATAGATAACCTAATACAGAAACTTTTATCTGACCTCTAACACCAAGATTATTATCATTTGCTTTTTATTTATATAAATTCAATTATACATGATGTTTTGTTTTATGTTTTCCTTTTCTTTTCAACATACATCAAGAGTTTAGATTCAATCAAGTTGTTTTTGTCAGTAATAATGTATTCTTATTTATTTATGGGTAGTATTGCATTTTATGAATGTACCACAATTTTTCTAATCCATTCTACTGTTGATGAGAATTTGCAATGTCATTTATACCACTCAGCAAAGAAATATCCATAATTGTTGGGCATATACCAAGGAGTGAAATTATTTGCTCGCCAAGTACACATATGTCCATTCTGTGGTAGATAATACGAAAGAGTTCCCCAATGTGACTGTCTCATTTACACTCTCACCAGCATTGGATAAGAATTCCCACGGCTCCACATTCTCACCAACACCTAGAATGCCCGAATTGTAATTTTTAGTGATTCTGGTGAGTGCCTAGTTTTAATTGCATATTTAATTTCCCTTACTTTGATAATCACCTATAATTAGGGAGATCAAACAGCTTTTCAAGTCTATTGGTAATTTGATATTGTCTTTTTGAAGTGCCTATTTAAATGCTTGCTTATTTTCTAATGAGTTTTCTGTCATTTTTTTCTTAACATAAAAACTTCATTATAGTATATGAATTTGAGGGATTTTTGTACCTATATAAGTTTAAATACACAAATATAATGCACAGCTACATACATACATTTACATACATACTTTATATTTGTACTGATACTCTCGATTGTTTTTCATTCTTTTCATGGTATTTTTGGATAAACTGTTCTTAATTTAAAATAGTTAAATTTACCAAATCTTTTTTTACATATAATTCTTTTGTATCCTGTTTCCAAACCTGAAGGACATGAATATACTCTTAGAGTTTCTACAAACTTTACTGCTTCCGTCTTTCACATTAGGAGCTACCACACCCTTGGATATCTTATATATGATAGGGTAAATTCTCCATTGTATTCTTCTTCAAACTTGGCCCTTTTTTTTTTTTTTTTTTTTTTTTGCATTTCCATGAAATTTTAGTATAAACTTGCTAATTTACATCAATATACCCTAGAGAGATTTTGTTTGGAATTGCATCAATCTATGGAAAAATGAGGAGAAAAATTTTTTAAAGTCTCATAATCCATGATCTCAGTATGTGCCTCCATTTATTAAGCTTTTTAAAATTTCTTAGTAATATTTTAGAGTTTTCGGTATATAATTCTTGCTAATTTTTGTTGGATTTATTCCCACATACGTTTTAAATAAACTTCTCTGAGCATAAATATATATACAGACAAGTGTGCAATTCCTGCCCCCATCAAGGATAGCACTATTTTGCTTTGGTACTTTGCATAAGAGGACTCATATAATATGTACTCATTATTATATGATGTCTTTTATTCTTACATAATGCTTGTAAGATTACTCTCTATTTTTGCACGTAATTACAGATAATCTATTCTCATTGTTATATAATATTCCATTCTGTGAACAGAGCATAATTTATTTATACTAGTTTTTTTTTTTTTTTTGGCTGTTATGGAAAGGGCTTTTATGAATATTTTTGCATGTATCTTTTGTTTCAGATATGTATACTTTCATCTTGTGATTACATCTGGGAAAATGTTGCTATAAATGCTTAAGATCAGCATTAGCAGATACCATTAAACACTTTCATGGTTGTACTGTGTTATATTCATGCAGCAAGAATATCTGGCATGGTTCTTAATTGCCTACTTTCAGGGTTCTCAATCCTGTACTAGTTCTTGATGGATTTATTCACTGTGATAACATAACCCATAGGATAGAAGAACTAATTTGGCTAATTTGATCATATCATCTCAATTCACTCAGGCTCAATGGAGACAGCAGGCCAGTGAGAGATTTCCATTATATTCCTGTGACATTTGCATGGTTTTCAAGGAACAGCTGAGACCTTGCTGGGTCATTGACCTATCCCAGGCAGCTTGCCTTTTGCAGTCACGGAGAAGCTGATCTCTTAGTTTTTGCATGGTAATTTAACACAGAGCCGAAGAAAAGCCTCTTACCACCACCACTCCCTAACACAAGCCAATGCAAAAAGCTAATGTGAGTGTAGTACATTTTACTGACAATTAGGGAATGGACATCTTTTACCATAAGATTGATTTACCCATCACAACTTTAAAGGAAAACATGAACCCTTCGCTTCACCATAACCCAGCCCCATTCTACCTTGCTGGCTCCACTCTCTTTTCTTCCTTATTGTCTTCTCTTTCCTCTATCCACTACTTTGCTTTTGAAAAGAGCAAATACAATTTCTCTAACAAGGCAATTTAGTAGTTGTTTTTCTTTTAATTTAGGTTTCTGCTGGGATGTAAATACCACTGTGTTCTACCCTATGTTCCAATAGGAATGTCAGTGAAGTTTTAACAGCATATATATTTCCCTCCCTATCAATAATTTTGGGCTGAGATGTTAAAATAGTAAACCCTTGTTTTACCTTTTTATGGCATGCTATCCCAACAGCCATTCTACTACAAAGGAGAAGGAAGCTTTATATAAAATCAGTTTAAGTTCTAATAATGCACAGGTACCACTGCCTTGGAAACCTTGTGGCAAAATATACCAAAGTGGGACAGAGGCATGAAACTTAAACTGAGTTAGACATTTGGAGGGCTCAGGGTTTTCTTTGGCAAAGAACCCAGAGCAGCAGAAGCTGCACATACGATGAAAATTTTCTGTCCTATGAGATACAGGAGGTCCTCAGTGGAAGAATATGGTATCTAGAGAAATTCTGCATAGACACTTTCAGAGATAGTGGTTTAGTTATCCTCAAATGCTTTTAATTCAGAGTACTTTGGATTTAGGTTTTAAAAAGCAGACACTTGTTTGCTAGTACATAAATGGAGCTGATTTCCTAGAAAAGAGCCTACTATATAAATAGCTTTTCATTGCTTTCAGTTTCAATTTGAACTATGTTTACAGGAAATAATATTCCAAGTAAACTTGAGTTGACCTAAGAGAATATTTTCCTTACTGGAAAAGTTTTACACTAGGTCACTTTAAAACATAATGACTGAAAGAGTGTGCAATTTGGAGGGGCTAGGAGTTAAAACATCATACTTGAGAGTTGTAGCACCTTCCTTCTGGTTGTTTTTCAACAGCAAGTATACGGCACACTACTCTTTGAAAACTTTCGGCCATCATGCTGGTCATTTTAGCAATCTTCTGGTGGGCATTTTGCCATGGCTATGGCATGGCCGGGGATCATTATTTGTACCCTCTCCCATTCATTCTCCATGGAATAGTCACAGTGCTTTTTTATTTATTTAAATGAAGCCCCAATTAAGTTATGTCACTTGTCTGCAGAAAAGTCTTCCAAGCTTCTTATGCAGTGAAGATAAAGTCTAGTCTCTATACCGTGGCCTGAAACAGCCTACACATTCCAGATCCTGCCTCCTCTATCCTCATTCCAGGCTCTCTGCTTCACCACATGGACCTTCATTTAGGTACCAAACACATCAAGCTATTTCCAATCAGAAATTTTGCATGAATTCTTCTTCTGCCTATAACTCCCTTCTCTTATTCCTTCCCTGACTGATTTGTATTCCTATTAAAAACTCACCATAAATCTTTTTCCTCAGGGATATATCTCCAAACGACTAATCTAAATTGGTCTCCTTTATACACTTAGTCATGATGTGCTGTACTATTCCTTTACAACGCTTTTCAGAAACTGAAATACTATAGTTTTTGTATGACAATTTGTTTAATGGGTTATTTCTGAATTAAAAATTCATGAGCACGGGGATGTTGTATACAATGGCTGTTTTGCTAGCTTCCGCAAGTCTTCTACAATGCCGAGCACTTGGTCAGTGGCCAATATATATTTATTGAATGGCTAAATGCAATCATGATTAAACATACATGCTTTGGTGTCAGAACTACATGAGTTTGGATCTCTATATCCTGGCCCTGTGAACTTGGAAAGCAAATTATGGAAAATCAATTCCACAATGCACAAAATATAACTTCATGAAGATGAGCTTCTGTCACTATTTTATTTTATTTACATCTCCTACTTTGGAAATTTAAAAATTTCTGTTTTTTATTGATTTTCTTATAAATTGATGATATGCATACTTAAATCAAATAAGAAAAACTAAAGTCCAGTCTATGTTCAAATGCAGGTGGTATTGAATCAACCTATCATGCTTAGAAATTGAGAAAAAATATAGGTCTTTTTTGAGTGTTAATATTATTTACCTCAATGTCTACAGTTTTTTGACAATATCTGGTATTCAACAAAAAATTACAATTTTCAAGAAACATGCCAATCGTAGGGTGATAAAACATTTTTAAAAACCATCACAAAAGCTTTCCCACATGTTGGAATTATTATATTAGGGCTTTGAGTTTGAGAAAGAAATTTTTTAAATAGGTGGAAAATGTGGAGAAATCAGCAGAAGGGTGGATAGTATGAAAAAGAGCTAAATAAAAAGGTTGCTGGTATGAAAAAGAGCTAAATAGAAATGCTGCTAGGAGAAAACATAGAATCAGAGATGGAAGCACAATTTAAAAATGCTTATAAGCACACTGTATACTACAGAATAAATAACAAGTAAACTTAATTTTATGATCAGTAGAAATGGTCCAAAGAAACAAAAAGAAAGAGAGACAAATAAAGGAACAGATTACTCAAGATCTGTGGGAAAATATCAAGCAGTCTAACATATCTGTCATTGCATAGCAAAGAGGAGATGAGAAAGAAAACTGATTTTAAAATATATTTGAAGAGATAATGCATAGAATTTTCCAAAGGGAAAAGAAAAACGAAAGAAAATGTCACTGATACAAGAACCTCAGAGAACAAGGCTGAATAAATACATGGCAAATCATACCTAGGCATATCAAATTACAGGAAATCAATGACAAAGATTGAAATCAGACAGATGACAGTTGAAAGATTCAGTTCCCAGAGATCTCTAGTATAATAATGTATTTTGAAAAGTATTTTAGATGGAAGAAAAATAGGGCAGATATTAGGACAAGGTAGAAAGCTGGTTCTGTAAGAATGAAGAAAGTGAGAAAGAGAAATAATTATGTTGATAAGTATAAAGGACACTTTTTAATATATTAATTATATTATTAAATATGTTCAAATAATTATAGACCCTTTAAATTGAAAATTTCACAAAGTAAATTGAGATTTATAGCATTAATTAAGATAAAATACATGATAACAAACACAACAATTTGGGAACTATGTAGTGGAAATATAATATTCTAAAGTTTTTACATGGTTTGTGAATAATAGAAAATTTTGACACAGGCTGTAGAAGATTTAAGATGCATATTGCAATTTGAGTATTAGTCACAAAAAAGACCACACAAGTAATGAAGCACAAACAATAATTCAATACAGGAGATAAGATGAAATACACAAAAATAACAAACAAAGAGATGGTAGAAATAAAGTCTACCATGTCAATAATTTTATTATTAAAAAGGAGACCTAGACCTCAGTTGAAAGACAAAAACATATTGTTTATATGAAAGATGCTTTAAGCACAAAGACATAAACAAGTTAAGAGTAAACTATAAAAGAATGTAAAACTAGGTATTGTGAAATAACTTAGTTTAAGAGAGCTTGTTTGACTATACTAATATGAGGAAAAGTAGATTTCCTTATGAAAATATTACCAGAAATATAAAAAGAGCATTTCACAATGATGGAAGGGGCAGTGTCCAAGCAGAAATAACAATTCTCGGTGTGTGCTCCTAATAACAGAACTTCAAAATACATGAAGCAACAATTGATCCAAAGAAAGGAAAAACAAATCTATAAACATTAGAGACTTTAAAAGCATTCTCTCAAAGAACAATTAGGGGGAAATTTATTATAGATATAGAAGATATAACAATGCTATCAACCAACTCAACATAATAGATGTGCTTACAGTTTTACTCTTAACAACAGCCGAATACAAATTTATCATGTATACATGGAAGAGCCAACTAATAGAACATAAGCTGACTCATAAAACAAGTTTCAATAATTTAATGTGGATTGAGAGTATTCAAAATATATTTTATAAGACAATAGAAATATATTAGAAAACAGTGATTAAAATATAAATGAAAAATTCTTAAATATTTATAAATACAGTAAAATACACTTAAATAGCCCATGCGTATAGATGAAATCACAAGGGGAAATAGAAAATATTTTAATAGCATAGTAGTAAAATGCAGTACATCAAAATTTGGGCAATGGAGCTATAGCTCCATTACAATGATATTTATATCTTTGAAAGTTTATATTACCCAATGAGTCACACCTTGGAGTGTGGGTAGAGGGGCTTCCAGGCAATAGAATATGGCAAAAGTGATGATATGTCACTCCCAAGACAAAGGTACATTATGCAAGATTCTTTCTTTGTGGAACGGAGCAAGAGATTCTCCTGCTGGCCTTCAGGTAAGCTGCCATGCTGTGAAGTGCCAATGAAAGGGCCTACAAGGAACTGAATTCTTCCAACAGCCATGTGGGCTTGGAAGAGGACCATAAGCTCCAGAAAAGAACCAAGTAGAGCCAACATTAAGATTGCAGGCTTGTCATTGGGGACTATCAATTTAGAAGGCCGAGCCCTTGATCTTAGGGCTTGCTCTTCTGAAGCTTGTTACTGCAAAGGAGGGGCTAAAGCCTACTTAAAATTGTGCCTAAGAGTCGTCCCAAGATAACCCCTCTTGTTGCTCAAATGTGGCCTCTCTCTCTCTCTAAGCCCTCACTGCCCTCCCCACTATGTGGGAACATGACTCCCAGGGGTATAAATCTCCCTAGGAATGTGAAACATAAATCTGGGGGTGAGCCTGGATCCAGCATCATAGGATTGAGAAAATCTTCTTTGACCAAAAGTGGGTGAAGAAATGAAACAAAATAAAGTTTTAGGGGCTGAGATATCTCAAATGGAGTCAAGAGGTCCTTCTGGAGGTTATTCTTATGCATTCTATAGATATGTTTTTAGTTTGTAGTGTACTAGGATAACTAGAAGGAAATACCTGAAATTGTTGATCTATAATCCAGTAGCCTGGATTCTTGAAGACAATTGTATAACTATGTAGCTTATGTGGTATGACTGTGTGATTGTGAAAACCTTGTGGCTCACACTCTCTTTATCCAGTGTATGGGAAGATGAGTAGAAAAATGGGGGACAAAAAGTAAATGAATAATAGGGGGAAGGGAGAAAGGGATGTTTTGGGTGTTCTTCTTTTCTTTTATTTTTTATTCTTTTTTGGGGGAGGTCAGGGGGAACAAAAATGTTCAAAAATTGCTTTTGGTGATGAATGCACAACTATGTGATGGTATTGTGAACAATTGGTTGTACACTGAGGTTGACTGTATGTATGTGAATATATATCAATAAAACTGAATTGGGGAGAAAAAAAAAAGATTGCAGGCTTGTGAAACCCTGAGAAGAGAACCCAGCTAATCTGTGTCTGGACTCCAGACCCATGGAAACTGTGATAATAAATGTATGTTGTTTTAAGTTGAAAAACAAAATTTTATATTAGAAAACAATATGGGTGTAAAGTAAATTATCTAAACTTTCATTTTAAGAACCTAAAAAAGTAGAGCTTATTAAACTCAAAATAAGTAAAAGTTAGAAATAATAAAGATACAAGCAGAAATCAATGATCAAGGAAAAAAATAGACAAAAAATCAACAAAGCGAGGTGTGCCAGTTTGGAGGTATTATGTCCCTCAAAACACCATGCTCTTTGATGCAACCTTGTCGGGGCAGATGTATTAGTATTGATTAGGTTGGAAACATTTGATTGAGTGTTTCTGTGGAGATGTGACCCACCCAGCTGTGAGTGACACCTTTGATTAGGGTGTGACCTCTTGATTGAATGTTTCCATAGAAATGTGTCACCACCCATTCAGCATGGGTATTAATTAGTTTTACTTGAGCCTTTTAAGAGCTCAGACAGAAGTAGCCCAGAACTGCAGCTTAGAAAGACATTTTGGAGAATGACATTTTGAAATGCAACCTAGGAGCAAGCAGACACCAACCACGTGCCTTCCCAGCTGACAGATGTTTTCCAGACACCATCAGTGTTCTTCAGTGAAGGTACCCTACTGTTGATGCCTTTGTTTGGACACTTTATGGCTGTAGAACTGTAAATTTGTAACCAAATAAAACCCCTTTCTAAAAGCCAATCCATTTCTGGTATTTGGCACAACAGCAGCATAAGCAAACCAGAACACCAGGATAGAGACAATCAAGAATATTAATAAAATTGAGAAACTCCTAAACTAAGAAAGAGAGACACACAGAAGAATACAGAGACAAAGAGAAAATGAGATATAGACAAAAAGAGACACCAAGTACAAATCATAAATATTAGGAATTTTGGAAAAGGTCATCACTACCAAGCCTAGAGATATAAAGGTATTATGATATGGAGCACACAGATAATTTAACATGTATAAAACTGACAACATAGAAGATATGGCAAATACATGTAAAACACTTTTGAAAACTGATATGGAAAGAAATTCAGTCTGAATACAGGTATAGTCTAAAAGATACTGTGTTCATAATAAAAATAACATCACACACACACATACACAAACACAACAAAACACTGGGCACAGTGGCTTCAACTTGTTAATTATAATGTACATAGAGGGTAAAATAATACCTATCTACACATAATTTTTTGGAAAGCAGAGAGGAAGGAAACACTGCCAACTAATTTTGTGAGACTACCAGAACAATGATGAAAGAAGAAATGGACATTAAAAGAAACAAAATTTACAATCAACTGACCCTTATGAAAGTAGGCAGAAAAAATCCTTAATAAAATATGTAAAAGTCAAATCAAGTTATATATATATATTGATTTATATATATATAAAAGATTTTACATGACCAATGAGGTTTACAACAGAACACAAAAATAAAAATTGCAGTTCAGCACATTATCAGATAAGTGGAGTTTTACTTTGCTAAATTGCTGAAATGCAATATACCAGGTATGGATTGGCTTCTACAAAAAGGATTTATTAGCTTACAAGCTTACAGCTCTGAAGCCATGAAAATTTCCAAATCAAGGCATCAACAGACCATGCTTTCTCCCCCAAAACCAGCTGCTGGCAATCTTGGACTCCCCTGTCACATGGCAATTCACATAGCACACCTGCTGGTCTCTCCATTCTCTTCAGGTTTCATTGCTTTCAGCTTCTGTCTCCAGTGGCTTCCTCTCTGAGCTTCTGTGACTTTCTTTCTGAACTTCTGTGTGTCCTTCTCTCTTAGCTTCTGTGCTTTTCTCTATATCTCATCCTCTTACAAATGACTCCAGTAATAGTATTAAGACCCACCTGCAGCAGGCCTCAGCTGAAATAACCTAATCAAAACATCCTACCCACAATAGGTCTACATCCACAGGAATGGATTAGGTTTAAGAACACGATTCTTCTGGGGTCCATATAACCTCTAAACCACCACATGGAGGAACAAAACATGACCTTTTAAAATTTTTCAGAAAAAGCATTAAACAAAATATAACTACCATTTATGATTTTCTAAAGGAGAAACTCTTAGCAAACTAGGTAAAGAAGGTATCTTCTTCAATCTGAAAATGACTATCAACAAAAACCTGTAGTTAATGCCATAATTAATGGTTAAATATTGAACCCCGCCCCCCAATGTGAAAAACAAGGAAAGGCTAGAATCTCTCACCATTCTTATTTAACATGTCACTGGAGGTCACAGGCATTGCAGAAAGGCCAGGTAAAGAAAGAAAAAGCATAAAAATGGAGAAGAATAAGTTAAATGGAACATCTGGGCAAAAGACATGATTAATTTCATGGAAAATCTAAAAAATCTACAAACAAGTATAGGAACTATGAAATGAGTATAGAAATCAATGTTAATGTGCAACATATAAAAAACTCTATTCAAATATATATATATATATATATATATATATATTCTGCAAATAATTAGGAACTAAGTCATATTAATTCTATTTACACTGACATGAACAAGTACAAAAAAATTTTAAATGGATTTAATAACCTGTAAGATTCTTATACTGAAAAGTCAGAAGATTGAAAAGAAAATTTAATGATGATGTATACTATATTCATGGATCGGAAGATTAAGATGCCAATTTTCCCCAAATTGCTAGTTCCAATGTAACACCAGCCAAAATCCCATCATATTGTTTTCTGAAAAAGCAAGAAATGGGTTTTTAAACTTATTTGTAAAAGGAAAGGAACTTGACTACCCCAAACAATCTTTAATAGAACAAACTTGGAGGAAACTTAAAAAGTTATTTATTATAAGGCAACAGTAATCAAACAAGTTTGGCAAAAAATAAGATACATGATTAGATTATTGGAAAATATTAGATTGCCCAGCAATAGATCCACACTTGGACCATCAGATAATTTTCAACAAAAGTGCCAAGGCACTTCATGAGAGATAAAAATCACTTCAACAAATGATGCTGGAACAATTGGATATCCAAGTGGAAAAAAGGGACACAATGCTTCCACATGTCATACAAAAAATCATCTTAGCTATATCTTGAACATAAATGTAAGGGCTAAAACTAGATATAGAAAAATATCTTAGAGACACTGGAATAGATAAAGTTTTCTATAGAGGGAACAGATCACTAACTTTAAAAGGAAATATGGAGGAGGAGCTAAGATGGTGGCATAGAGAGGTGTGGAATTTAGTTAGTCCCCTGGAACAACTAACAAACAACCAGGAACAGCTAGTAAATAATTTGGAATAACTGCTGGGGGACAACCATGACTGTCCACACACTGTACACCAACGTGGATTGGGTGGAATACCTGAGATCACAGCATAAAATCTGTAAGTAAAAACTGTGGAAATGTGCTGGGAGTCCCCTCCCCCCATGGCAGGCTGGGCTGCAAGACCTCACTGTGGGAGAAAGCCGCATTCCTGGAGCAAGTGAGCATAGCTCAGTACAGCTCCAACTGGGGTTTTAATTAACAAATGTGGATTGCTGAATACAAGCTACAAACATAGGCAAGCAGCAAAGTACCCCCCTGAGTTTGCTCCCAGTGGAGAGGCGGTAGGGCTGAGGGATAGGAAAAAAAATAATTAACAAAAGAAAAAAAAATACAGAGAATTTTAGAGACTGATCTTAGAGAGCTGGAAAACACCTGTGCCCCAGGAGGGGGAGCCCAGAAGACCAGGTGCTCTATCTGACTGGGAGGGGGGGTGGTGGACTGACTCTGAAGGGGGGAGTTCTTTCCCTTTTCCTCTCTCTCAACCTGAATGGCTCAGTGGAGCCTCAGCCATTTTCAGTTTACAGCACTCTGACCCAGACAGGGGTGGAGTTGACAGAGAGACAAAGAAACCATTGAAATGCAGAAGATAGCTCCCTAGGGGGTATATCTTCTCTAAGAGGAAGAACTCAGACCCCAGAGCCTGCTGGAAAACAGTCAAACCAGAAACAACCTAAGTTAAGAATTAAAGAGGCCACACCTCTTTATACCAGTCAGGAGTGACAGGCTGACAGGCACCACCTGCTGGGCAGGTTAGGAAAAGCACAGCGGCTAGAGACCTCATAGGAAAGTCTGTCAACTTCTAAGACACACCCACAGGGAGACTTGAAACTGAATATAATCCCATTCTGAGACCTGAACCTGTTCTGGTCTGGGAAAATCTGATTGGGGTAATCAGGGAAGCCAGATGCCTAGACAACAGAGGACTAAAAACTACACTTGGAAGGGCAGAGATATGGCCCAGTCAAAGGAAGAGACTTACACCTCAATCAAGATACAGTTGAGATATTGCTTCACTTTAATGAAGCAGTCAATTAAAGATTTTCAAAGAAACATGCTAAATCAAATAAAAAATCAAATCAATGAGTTCAGGGAAGATATGGCAAAATAGATGAAGAATATAAAGAAAACACTGGGCAGACATAATGTAGAAATTGAAAGTTTGAAAAAATTACTGGCAGAATATATGGAAATAAAAGGCACAACACAAGAGGTGAAAAACACAATGGAAGCATACAACAGCAGATTTCAAGAGGCAGAAGAAAACATTCAGGAACTGGAGAATGAGGCACCTAAAATCCTACACACAAAAGAACAGATAAGGAAAAAAAAATGGAAAAATATGAGCAATGTCTCAGGGAACTAAATGACAACATGAAGCACATGAATGTACATGTCATGGGTGTCCCAGAAGGGGAAGAGAAGGAAAAAGGGGCAGAAGCAGCAATAAAGGAAATAATGAAAATTTCCCATCTCTTATGAAAGACATAAAAGTGCAGATCCAAAAAGTGTAGCATACCCCAAACAGAACAGATATGAATAGACCTATACCAAGACACGCAATAATTGGATTAGCAAGCATCGAAGACAAAGGGAGAATCCTGAAAGCAGCAAGAGAAAAGTTATCCATCACATACAAAGGAAGCTTGATAAGACTATGTGCAAATTTCTCAGCAGAAACAATGGAGGCAAGAAGGAAGTGGAGTGATATATTTAAGATACCAAAAGAGAAAAATCACCAACCAAGAATCCTATATCTGTCAAAACTGTCTTTCAAATATGAGGGAGAGTTCAAAATATTCTCTGACAAACAGACAATGAGAGAGTTTGTGAACAAGATACCTGCATTACAGGAAATACTAAAGGGAGCACTACAAACAGATAGGAAAAGACAGGAGTGAGAGGTTTGGAACACAATTTTGGGTGATGGTAGCACAGCAATGTAAGTACACTGAACAAAGATAACTATGAATATGGTTGAAAGAGGAAGGTTAGGAGCATGTGGGACACCAGAAGGAAAGAGGAAAGATAAATACTGGGACTGTATAACTCAGTGAAACTTAGAGTGCTCAACAAATGTGATAAAATGTACAAATATGTATATACATGAAGGAGAACAAATGAACATCAACCTTGCAAGGTGTTAAAAATGGGGTGCCATTGGGGGAAAAGTACAGTCAATGCAAACAAGAGACTATAGTTAACAGAAACATTGTATTATGTTTCCTCTAATATAACAAAGGCAATATGCTAAAACTAAATGCCTATAAGAGGGGGATATAAGGGAGGGGTATGGAACTCTTGGCATTGGTGATGTTGTCTGACTCTCTTATTGTACTTTAGTTTAATTCTATCTTTCCTTTTGCTGCTTTTAGCTGTCATTTTTATCTTACTTTTTCTTTTTCTTTTGTCTCTCTACCTTCTTTGACTCTTCCTCCTCCTTTGTGGAAGAAATGGAAATGTCCTTGTATAGATAGTGGTGATAGTGGTGAATACATAAATACACGATTATGCAGGGAACCATCGATTATTTACTAAAGATGGAATAATATGGTAGGTGAACAAAATCATCTTAAAAAACAAAAACAGGGTGATAAAGAAACCTTGAGGGCAGTATATTGAGTGAAGTAAGTCAGACACAAAAAGACAAATATTGTATGGTCTCACTGACATGAAATAATTATAATATGTAAACTCATCGACAAGAAATATAGGTCACCAGTATATAGAATGAGGCTAAAGAATGGGGAGCAGTTGCATATTATGAACAGAATGTTTAACCAGGTTGAACTTAAGTGTTTGGAAATGGACAGAGGTGACGGTAGAATGTTATTGTGAGAATAAAACAGTGCTGAATGGTGTGTGAATATGGTGGAAAGGGGAAGCTTAGAGTCAGATATGTCACCAGAAGGAAAGTTGGAGATTAAAATATGGGAATGTATAAAACCATGAATCTTGTGGTGGAGAGTGTCCGTGATTAACTGTACAAATACTAGAAATCTCTTTCATGAACTAGAACAAATGTATGACAGTATAACTAGAAGTTAATTATAGAGGGGTATATAGGGGAAAATACGCCTATTGCAAGCTATGTATTACAGTTAGTAATATTTTAACATTCTTTCATCAACAGTACCAAATGTACTATACCAATACCATGAGTCAATAATGGAGGGGGTGGGGTTAGGGGTATGGGAGGATTTGAGTTTTCTTTATTGTTTTTCTTTCTTTTCTAGAATAGTGGATGCACAGCTGTATGATGGTACTGTGGGCAATTCATTGTGCACGTTGGATGATTGTATGGTATGTGAACAATCCCAATAAAACTGAATTAAAAAAAAAAAAAAAGAAATATAAATGAATGGTGTTCCGGTTTGCTAATGTCACTGTTTGCAAAACACCAGAGATGGATTGGCTTTTATAAAAGGGGGTTTATTTGGTTACACAGTTACAGTCTTAAGGCCATAAATTGTCCATGGTAATGCATCAACAATCAGGTACCTTCACTGGAGGATGGCCAATGGTGTCTGGAAAACCTCTTAGGCATGTGGCTGGCATCTGCTTTCTTCCAGGTTGCATTTCAAAATGGCATTCTCCAAAATGTCTGCATCAGCTTCCAACGGCAGTCTTCAAAATGTCTGTCTCAACTACAGCTAGCTGTGAGCTCCTGTGTGAGCTTTTATATAGCTCCAGTGAACTAATCAAGGCCCAGGCTGAATGGGCAGGGTCACACCTCCATGGAAATTATCTAATCAGAGCTAGCACCTACAGTTGGGAGGGTCACATCTCCATCTCCAACCAAATCCAAAGTTTCCAACTTAATCAACACTAATATGTCTGCCCTTCCAAGAATGCATTAAAGAATATGGCTTTTTCTGGGGGGGACATGCAAGCCAGCAGAAATGGAATATAAAAACTTCTGCTCATCAAATTGCGCTGTTAAGAAAATAAATAGAAATGTAACAGATTGAAAGAAAATATATGTATATAATTGATATTATATATAGATATATGTCCCATATATAATATAATATATTGGGAACTTTTCAAAAGGTCATAACTACAGTTTCTACAGACATTGCTGTCTTATGACAGGGATAGTATGGGTAATTTTGCAGCAATACAATTGAAAACATGCAAGATATGGCAAATCCTTTTAAAACACATCTCACAAAAACTGACAAAAATGAAACTAAAATCAGAATAACTGTATTGTTATTTAAAACTATCCTCTTCAGAACATATAAAGATGTCCAACAGCTCAATGATAAAAAGAAAAAGAACCTAATTTAAAAGTGGGCAAAGTGTATAAATAGTCACTTCAGAAAGGAAAATAGAGAAATGACCAATAACCACATAATGTCACCATCATAATCATCAGTCATTAAGGAAATGCAAATTTAAAAAATGAGATACTACTACGAACCCACTAGAATGATTACAATGAAGAAGTATGACAAAAAACAAAATTGAAGAATTGTAGACTACTTTGAATTCTCATACATTTCTGATGGGAGTATTAACTGGAAAAACATTTGGAAACTCTCTTATCAATGTGTCAACTCAAGGGTATTTATTCAAAGCAAATAAAGTCATATATCCACAATAGTTTGTATAAGAAACTATTTTATTTCTCTTTTATTTTTAAAAGTAAAAAACTAGAAAAAGACGAGATAAATCAACAGGGGAATAATGAACACATTGCGATATGCATATACACTGTTCAGGTTTGCTAATGCTGCCTTTCACAAAACACCAGAAACGGATCAGCTTTTATAAAGGGGGTTTATTTGGTTACAAAGTTACAGTCTTAAGGCCATAAAGTGTCCAAGGTAACGCATCAATAATCAGGTACCTTCACTGGAGGATGGCCAATGGCGTCTGGAACACCTCTGTTACCTGGGAAGGCACGTGGTGTCTGCTCCAGAGTTCTGGCTTCAAAATGACTTTCTACCAGGATGTTCCTCTCTAGCCTGCAGCTCCTCAAAAATGTAACTCTTAGTTGCTCTTGGGTATTTGTCCTCTCTTAGCTTCTCAGGAGAAAAGACTGCTTTCAAAGGCCATCTCCAAAATGTCTCTGTAAGCTGCAGCTCCTCTCTAAGCTCCTGTGTGTTCTTTAAAGTGTCCCTCTTGGCTGTAGCAAGCTTGCTCCTTCTGTCTGAGCTTATATAGGGCTCCAGTAAGCTAATCAAGGCCCACGCTGAATGGGCAGGGCCACACCTCCATGGAAATTATCCAGTCAGAGTTATCACCTGCAGTTGAATGGGTTGCATCTCCATGGAAACACTCAATCAAAGAATTACAACCTGATTAACATTAATATGTCTGCCCACACAAGATTGCTTCAAAGATAATGGCATTTGAGGGGACATAATACATTCAAACTGGCACATACATATATAAGGACAATGAAAAGGAACAAAATACTGATACACACAACATGGATAAATCTCAAAATAATTACACTGATTATAAAAACACAGACATATAGGAATTAATACTGTATGAGTCCATTACAAGAAATTTTAAACAGGCTCAATTAATCATTTGTGAAACAAAGAAGTCAGCAGTTGCTTTTTGGGAAGTGTGGATTGACTAGGAAAAGGCATGAGAAATTTTCTGGGTGATAGAAATGTTCTTATTTTAAGAAGGAAGTATTTCTTGGGTATATGCATTTCTAAAAACTGATTGAGCCATGCACTTTGATAGGGTCATTCAAATGCTCAAGTTCTATTAATACTCACTATAATGTAAAGCATGCCAGAATGAAATGAAGCTTTTGAAAATGGTTGAGGTATGATGAGAACTCTTGGTCGTCCTATGAAAAACGAAGGGAATCAGCCAGACCAGCAAGAGTTAATGTCGATTTATAAAAGAAAACATAGTGCACCAGCAAAGCAAGGCATGCAGGATTATGGGGACAGCTTTATCAGTGAGACAAATTTCTCCACTTTCCTCTTTCATAGATAAGTCTAGTGTATGTCTCTTTCTACTTGAAAAGTCCTTTGATTATGGAAATGTATCAACTATTACATTAAAAATAAACACATTTTAAAAATAGTCAATTATCTCTGCCTGGTTATGGACCACAGTGAAGGGAAATCCAAGGCAGGGCGCCAGCATTCAGAAGAACCAAGAACAGGAATCCTCAAATAAGTACAAATACCAAGATGATATACTTCAAACCCAAAATATCAATAGTTGCCTTAAATGCAAATAAATTAAAAGCTCCAGTTCAAAGCTACAATTGTCAGACTGAATACAAAAGCAACACTATAATAGATGTCATTTACAAGGGATACAATTTAAATATGCACCAAGACCAGATGGAATGGGAAAGATGGGGAAAATATAATGCAAGCAGTGAGCATAAAAGAATGATTTGTCTATATTAGTATCATGCAAACAAAAGACCCTAAAACAAAAAGAATCGTCAGATAAAGGTGGACATTTATAAAGACAATAGTGCTAATTCGTCAAGAAGCTGTAGTAGACCTGAATGTATGCAACTTCACAAAACATGTAGCAAAAATTGAACTAAAATTAGAAGTAGATAAATCCATAATTTTATCTAAGATTTTAACACTTCTCTATCCATAAGTGTTAGATATGTCAATAATAAATGGATATCAAAAATGTTAATAATACTGTAAACTTACTTGAACTAGGTAATATTTATAGAAGTCAGCATACCAAAGTTGAGAAAAGACATATTGGAAAATAAAGCAAATGTCAGTAACTTTCAGGAAAAAGATTCTACAGAATGTTTTCCATAAGAAAATTATATTAAAATTAATATAAATTATTAGAAAATTAAGCAATCCAATCTAAATAACTTGAGATAGAAGTAAAACCATAGAGGCAAATTAGAAAATCTTTTGAAATAAAGCATATCAATATTTGAAGAATATATTTAAAGAAATGATTACAGGAAAATTTAAATCTTTTAAGAGTTCATAAAATAAGACAGTATTAAAATTCAATAACTGATGCTCTTCTGGAGTACCACTATGAGATATGGTCAGAAACGGTGCTTGGAAGGACATTACACGGGAAATTAAGAGTAATCCTTTGAAGGTTATTCCCCTTTTGTTTTATTCCTAAAGGAACATCAGTACCTAATCTTGAAAAAACTCAAGATTTAAAAAGAGAATTTTAATATACCAACATGAGAGATCAGTAGTCTGTTTAAGTACTCAACAAAGCTTGTTCCAAGCTGTTCTCTTCTTGGGAAGTCATTTTGGTGTGATCTAGAGAGAGTAGAACTCAGCAGACATAACCACTTGAGAAGTTTATAGTACAACTGAGATTGTTAGAAGGATACAGCAGGTTACAAACATACTTAAACTGGGTTTAAAACCTCACAGTCATTCCCCTTTATTGCATATATATTTTGACATCTAGGAATACATAAATTCAAAGAATATTCTTTCTCAGTTTTTCAGATATTGCCATATTGAACCTCATTCTAAACTGATGCTGTGGATAGGCTTTCCCTCTCTCCTCCCCCTTTAGTATAAAGAAAGGTTTCCTACATGGAAAAGTACTTTTAATTTTGAGAATTTCACATTTAAAATAAGCCAAAAGCCTGATGTTCACATTGTGCTTTTAAACCTCAACAGACAAATACAATGTATTTAGTCTCCCTTGAAATACCCTCCCTTTTCAGTAGAAGATGAATGTGGTGACCACAGCTGTTTTGTTGGGAAGAGAAGTGGGGATACCCCCAAAATAAGATTGTGGTGAAAAAAAGTCTTAAAAGTTCCCCTTTAGACCCAGCCAAGTCTATATTTTATTGCCATGAGCAGAGTCCTTCAGGATCCACAAGGAAGAGAGAAGGCTTGGATGTCCGAAATTCTTCCATTGTTGGGGGTGGGGGGTGGGGGAGTAGGTGATGGCAGCAGGGAGAAAGGGGAAAGTCAGGGAAAGGGAGAAGAAAGAAAAACACAATTGGCCTTAAAATAGCATGGATTCTCCCAAAAGCTCATAATAAGAGAAAAAGACAGATCATGGTTAGCAGATTATTTTATCAAATTGGTATGTAAAGATTTCTTTAAGCTCATTTTGCAGAGACCACCACTTAGAAAATCAAAGAATTCTTGTTTTGATAATTCTAAGTTAAAATAACTATGTTACAGTTTATCTGGTACTTCATTTTTCTTAACTAAAATTACTTTTTACTTTAAGCTTGAATAAAAATTTTCATTGGTAAAAAAAAAAGAAATTTCAGTGATCCAAGATTATATCCAAGTAAATAAGAAAAGGGAGAAGAAATTAAATGAAACTCATGCTGAAGAAATAAAATCATAAAGATAAAAAAAGGAAAGTAATAAATTTGAAAATATGAATCAAAAGAGAAAATAATGAACTTAAAATTTCTTATTTGAAAAATAATAATATTTGTGCTCACTCAGAATGATTAGAAAAAGGGGGAAAACATAAATCACCAATAGGAGGAATGGAAGAGAGTAGTATATCATGCAATATTCTATGGACATTGTGAACCTGATAAATATTGAGAACATCCTTACAGCAATGAAGTAGAGAGAGATTTATCACCCCTCTAAATGATAAAGAAAATGTTACAATTATTCATTCATCCAACCATTCTTTATTTGTTCATTCAGTCCATGAATCAATCACTGTGGAATTTACTGTTACTGTATTTGATCTTACAACTCAAAAATGAATACCTCCAAAGACACTTATGTTTCCAGGCAATATGAATTGGATTGAAGCTTAACTTAAGGGGAGACTATTGGTTTCCTGCTCCAATATTTTATTTTATTTTTTTGAAAGTCAAACAATTACCGTTTTATATTGGGACAGCACATTTCATATTTCAACTAAAAGAAAAAATGCAGTTTAACTCAAAGGCACAAAAATTAAAACAGAAAATAATGGCATCTCTCAGATGCCTTACTTCTAAATTAAACAAACAAGTACACAAATTTTGTTCCCTTCTCTCCCTCAATGCAAGCCCACAAGATTTTCCCAAAGTCTTGAGTTTTTGATGCCATACAGCATTCATCATCATGGGCTTGTGAGGCACTTGAATGTAGCAATTAAATGAAATGCTTGAGAGGTCTAGTGAATTGCATTTGAAAGGGACGTCAAAGTGCAGATATATATTGTTTCAAACATGATACAGGCTGAGCTGGCTCTTTAAACACTATAACTGTGCTTAAATTCAGGAAGCAATCTTTAAAAATGCAAAAGGCATACAAGTTGTATTTCAGTGCGAATGTTCAGCTGGTAATTGGAAAAGATTCCAGCAATCAAAATAATAATAATAATAAAAAAAAACACCTCTTTTTGTAACCTGCCTCCCCCTACCCAAAGCTGAAATGAAAAAAAAAGAAACAAAAATAGAAGAATTACAGATGATTTTGGAATCATTTAGGAATCCACTGCTTCCAATTTTAGGTTTTTAAAATAAATTAGGGAATCTTTAAAAAAAAGTACTTTTATTTAGATTGCTCTTCATTTATAGAATGAGCTTGAGTGCAGAGTGCATGTAAACTTTGACTTTAGATGTGTGGGAGGTGCAGGCATTAGATGAGTTCCCAGGCTGTGCTGTGTTAGAGACCAACGGCCAGCAGGGGTGCACATGGTGACTGCCACTACTGATTCAGCTCTTGAGCCCTTACTTAGACTGCAGTGCATTGGTGAATTTGAAGAATATTCCAATCACTTGGTGACCCACACTCTGTTTCGCATCACAGATTTTGCAAATGTTCCAAATTCAATGAAAAAGAACAGCAAGAGGCTGAAAACATCAAAACCTCAAAACTATGAATACAAAAATATTAAGGGGAATGAGCCAATTTTGAAGATACCTACATACAAAGTTTCTAGAGCATCTGTAAAAGCACAAAGTCATAAGATATTTTTAAAAACTTACATATATGTTGCTAATTTTTTATTACCCTGTACAAGTAAGCACCACAAGATCAAGGGCTTGGACTGTCTTATTCCTTTCTCTCTTTACAAAGCTCAGAACAATGAGGGGTCCACAATAAGTTTACATGCAGTGCAAATCATTGACTATTGACTAGGTATTCTTTGAAGGGTATTAGAGAAGATGTCTGAATACACTGTTGATGACTTTTGAAATCCTTTTTATTTTTCTTCTTCAGTTTAGGGTATCTCTAGTTGTTGGGGATGGTATCATGTACCCCACAAAAGATATGTTCAAATCTTAGTACACCTTTCTGTGTGTGTGAACTCATTTGTTAATAGGAGCTTTTGAAAATATGTGGTCAACTTGACTCATGGTGAGTCTTAATCTGTATGACTCAAGGCCTTATAAACAGAGGAAATTCGGACATAGTAGAAGCCAGCAGTCAGAAGAAGCCAGAGAGGAGAGATCGATTGCCACTTGAGAGACGATTGCCCTCACCAAAATCTGGGAGAAAGTGTGGTCTTGTCAATGTCCTAATTTTGGACTTCTAGACCCAATAACTGTGAGCCAATATTTTCTTATTGTTTAAGCCAACCCTTTGTGTGGAATTTATCATAGCAACCATGGTAAACTAAGACACTAATCTAAGGCATTAGAACATCTGTTTAATTCTAGCCCACAATGGGAAGAGATATTTGAATAGAATAGCTTGCATTTTAATTAAACCCTCCCATGTATTTCCCACATATTCATTACTGTGTAATGAACTAAAGCTAAAATCGTTCTTCCCTCTGAACATTTGAAGACACAGTTGGATAGAGCAGTTCAAAATCTCCAATGCAGATGTGTTTACATCCTCACAGAGGCACAGAAACTGCATCACATGTGGTCACAGAGGAAGAGACTGGACAAGAAAAGTTTATTTTGTTATCCTGGCCTTTATATTCCATAGAGACCTTCGCTTCATGCCTAAAATCTCAACTGTCTCCGACTTTGGAGAATTCATGGAACACTGGCAATTGAAAACAATCATGTTTGTTTTTTGTTTTTACAGAAGACACTTGCTTAGAACATTCTATGCCTAAATACACTCTGAAGAGATGTCTAGACAAATAAGTAATGTTTTCTTGGCATCAGATATTTACTATCCAATTGAAAATAAATATTGGACACAGATAGTTAGACTAGGACTAGGAATTATTACCTGGACCCCTATGCACACCAATTTTTACAATTTTTCAACAGTATCCTTCCATTGTGTGGCTATCAATGACAACTTGGATCCTAATTGCCAGGTCCTCAAAATGTTTAGGCATTACCGTTTTCCCAATGTGACCATACTCTAGTAATTGATCAGAAGTCCAGGGAGCTGGAGACATGGGGAGGAACAGGAATCATCAGTTATCCTTTTTTTGGAATTGCAGAGCTCTTCTTCCTAGAGACCTGTTCTCCTCCAAGCAGGTTTCAGATTTCAGGTCTGAAACTAACTCAGATTAAGGCTGGGGATTGGATTTTTTAGTGGGGCTACTTCTCAGTCTCCTCTTAAACCATTCTTCATATCTGTGCTTATGGACTCCCCTTCCCTTTCACCCTACAATTTCCCTCTTATATTCACCATCTTCAGAAATCTCCAGTGGTCAGGCCCAGTTGACTGCCTCTCAGAACTTGCTGCTTATTACTTGGCTTCCAGTGATTGAGTGTCAAGCTCCGGCTTCCATGTGTCAGGGACTCTCATCCCAACAATACGAGTGAGTGCACTTCTGTAATGGAACATTGTCCCATCAGTCCTGGCCACAAAGGAGAGGCCACCACTGAACTTTTTTTTTTCTTTTATCATTTTTTATTGTGAAATATAGCATGTAAGAAGAAAAGTGACCATTTTCAAAGTACAATTTAACAAGTAGTTACAGAGCAAATTTCAAAGAATGTTATGGTATACAGTTCCACACCAATGAACTTTTCAAGATAGCAGCATCCCTCTCGCCAATGCATGCTCTTATTGTTTGGCAATTCTGCTTCTAACACCTTAGAACTGTAATTCACAGACAGAAAGTAGAGGCTGTGCTAACTAAAATTTCAAAGGGTCACAGGAAACTTTATACCATGGTTTTGAAGTGAATATAAGGAATTAAAAACCAAGCCGCAATGAAAACAAGACTAGGATGCACATATTGTGCTTTTCAGTAATATGATCTTAGTCTTCATCTCTTCATTTGGCTGGCTGATGACATTTCTAGTAGTAATGAGCAATTTCATCATCTAATGGTTAATTTCACATTCCATTTATATGTATCACTGCTAGTATTATATTTTACATTTTCTTTCTTATTTATTTTTGAATAGGTAATACAAGCTCACTTTACAAAAGTCAAAAGATAGAGTATATAATGATAAGTAAGTATCCACCCCACCCCTGATGCCACCCAGTTTCCCCAAGGAACTAATGCTACTAGTTCTCATAAATTTTAAGAGATTTTCAATATGTTTGTATTATGGTTGCATATACAATTCCTTTTTTCCCCATAATGTTTTGCACCTCATTTCTTTCACTTTACCTATGTTGTCAATACTGTTCAATATTAGTACAGATAGAGCACCACTGTCTATTTCCTCACTGGCTAAATAATATTCCACTATAGATATGTATTAAAATTTATATCACCAATCCCATGTAGATGGACATTTAGGTAATTTGCAATCTTTTACCACTGAAAGCAACTCTTCCTTGGCAATTTGCATATAGACATGATGTTGCACATGTATATTTCGTAAAAGTGAACATGCTACATCAATTTTTACACACAATAAAATGCAACCAATATTAGGACAAATATCCAAAAGATATTGTACATTTTTGCACTTCTAAGTGAGAGTTGGCTTTTTCCACCTTTCTAATACAATTTGCTATCAAATATATTGATCCTTGTGAATCTGAGAAGGAAAAAATTATATTTCATAGTTGCATTCATCTAATGAGGAGGTTGAATATCTTTTATTAATTTTCTCAGAACAATATAATCACATATATTGAGGAACTCAGATATCAACTCAAGAAAATTGACTCTTTTTCTGTGACAAAGGTAGAACACATCTTTTCATAGTGCTGTTTGTCTTCTGACTTTGAGCTTTTGACATAAGGATTTATTTCATTTTTATGTAATTTTGTGCATAAATTATGTCTTCTGAAGTTTAGGTAATACTTTGAAAGGAATTCTAAATTTGAAGATTTTTTCTTTTAGTTATCTGATATCTCAGTTTGGTTTCATTCTTCATCTTAAACTATGTTCAGTTGGGAATGTACATTGCTATAATAAAGTTATATTAAAGATCTAGACTCTGATTGCTCTAGATAGCTATTATCTGAGATAATTTCTCAGTCATAGTTTTCCACTGATCTGAAATGAAACTTTTAAGATAGACAATTCCTATAAGTATTTGGTTCTACATCCAGATATCTCATCTGTTTTATTGCTTTGTCTGTATCATTGTGTCCCAGTACTTTACTGGTCTAACTACTGCAGCTCTATTATAGATAGGTTTTTAGATAGGTTAGATATGGTCTATCTTTATTAGTCTTCTATATTCCCGTCAAGTTCTTAAAGCATTTCAATCATTTCCATTTAAACTTCATGAAGTTAGCCTGCCTAACGTCATAAAAAACATATTTTCACCTCTTTATCTTAGACACACTGAATTTACAGATGAATAAGAGTGAACTGACTTGAATGCATACACCTTGTATGATTCCTTTTGTGGCTATCATTAGCATTCTTGAAAAGTTTATTTCAAGTATTTATTGCTATTGCCAATTTGGTCTGTTTCTCTATTCTGTCTTCTAAACCAGGGTCAGCAAAGTTTTTCTCTCAAGAGCCAGAGAGAAAATATTTCAGGCTTTGTGAGACATACAGTGTTGGTTGTAACTACTCAACTCTGCCCTTGTGACTAGAAAGCAGCTACAAACACATGGGGCTTAGCATGCTCCAATAAATCTTTTTATACCAAAACAGGTAGCAGGCCACATTTGGCCCACAAGCCAGAATTTGCTGACCCTGTTTCTTGACATTTGTTTGCTTCTCCCTTAAACTGACTCATAAAACAAACATGTATTCTCTCTAATGTGTGTCAGGCGCTGCTATTCTACTGATAACTACTTGCTTCTAACGTTTAAAACTTGGATGAATGAAAGTGAAAATTATACATGCCAAAAACAGGACAAGCATATATCTGCATTCTATATTTCCTTAAAAGGACAGCTAATTCTTTTTAAATAGTGAGCTAAAGCCTTTTAAAACATTACCAAGTAATTGAGCAGGAGCAGACAACACTGAAGTTATCTCAGTGCCAATTCTGTCCAAGGTTCGTGCAACCCAAGGAGTATTATCACTTTTAGTAGTATCAATAATATTTTGCAAATGATTTATCTCTGCCTGCATCTCCTCATACTTCCTCCTAAATCCTTCATTTAGCAGTTCATCTTGGACCTAAAAAAAAAAAATGGGGAGGGATGCAAAATTTTTAAAATCCTCACTTTTTAGGATGCACAGTTTTGAACACTGTCAAACTGTCTCTTAAAAGTATTCTCTCTTACTCGATAATTAGAGGAACATTTTTGCAACGTCAAGTCTCATCTGGATTGGATATGGACAAAAAAGGAAGCATAGTTTACAAGCTTATTAATATTCACCCACCATTAGTATTTTGCAAGGGTGCCAAGCCAGACATGAGGACAACTGGTGTAAGATATTCTAGACAAATAATGCCAGTTGGGAGGGAACCATAGGTCCAAACACACTAATTCTCAGTCCTCCTTGGGATGGTATCTCCATTCACAACTTAGAAATAACGGGAACTTCTATGCTGACCTATAAATCTGACATAAATACTTCCAGATGGAAACGGGAACAATTCCTGTATAGTACATGGTGACTTGGGCAGGGTGTCCATACTTGGAAAAAATACAGCAAGTTTATAAAGTGCCAGTTCCCTTTATTTCTAAAGCTGGACATATTTGATAGTTTATGTCAGCAAGGGTCAATCTCAGGGTCTTTGGGATGTAACAGGGTTCCTGATAATTGGCAGAGACCTCGATAAAGAAACCAGTTGCTTTGTATGATACATGTTTAATCAGGCCTCAGGAGATCGTTGTCAAAGCACTGTAAACAGTAACTGAAAGCCTCTTTATATTTTCCAAACTCATCCTGCACTCTCCAGAGTCCCAGTGTGCAAGAGAACTCGAAGGACTCTTGAAAAACCAGAAGGACCCAGGATTTTGGTGAATCCAATGTAGGACATCGTGTTTCTCTAGGTGGTTTTCTTTAATCTTCACCCATCCCTTCCTGAAGGTACTAGCTAGGCCCCTGCCAGACTTACCTTCAGCTTATGGTCCAGCATCCTTTCCAGCTCTCTCAAATTGCTGTCTCTTTCCTTCTCCAGCTTCTCTCTCAGTTGGGCTATGTTTTCCCTGAGGCTTCTCTCTTTGGCCTCCATCTGCTGCTGCTGCTCCTTCTGTTTCTGCCTCAGCAACTCCTGTTCCTTTTCAGCTGCCTCTTTCATGGCCTGCTCCGCTATCCATGGAGGGTTTAGAATGGTAATGAAACAACAGGTCAGGCCTGCACTCTACCCTCCTAATATCAGAGACCAAGCCAAATGTGAAGGTAGGGTGGGAAATCTTAGAATTCACAGGATGTTCACACCATCAAAAGCAGAGTTCAAATGTGGTGGGAAAGACTGTATCTAGCTGAATGTACAACCACACCTCTCTTGTAGCTTTCAGATTTAGCAGTGTGTGTACTAAGCTGAGGGAGAGAAATTTCATTGACTGGGAATGTCTTCATGTTAGATCTGACAGAGGACACAGCAGGAACCTCCACATCCCACCCCCGGGAGTTGCTCCTATACCTGCTATGGCCTTCTGTCCATCGGTGAGGGCTTTATCTGCTTGCAGGATGGATTTCTCTATTGCCACCTGGGCCTGCAGGAAGCTCTGGAGGACCTCTTTTGCCTGAGAAACCATCAGGAACAAGTACATAGATTCCCACCATGGAGATTAATTCTGCACAATCAAGTCAGTACATGTCTTTTTTGCTTTCTCTTTAATATCTTTCAGGAACCTCCTACAAAGGGTTCACGCTCTTTAGTGAGATCAGGACCCCCCATATATCCATCTTCTATCTCTCTCCAATCCCCTTCCCAGAGGTACATCCCACCACCTGCTGTAGTGTCCAGTCTGTCAGAATTATGTTCTATAAACACAAAAACTTTGGTGCTTTTAGACATTTGGACATATACAGAGGGCTTTTCACTTCAGATAACATCTTGACATGAACGACAGGTTCAAATACTTCAAAATTTACACTGCTTTCCCTGGAAGACTTCCTAGGATGCTTTTCCAATGTGAAATGCTGCTTCTACACTGTATTTCTGCCCTCTCCTGTCACTTTCTGAATTTGTAAATTTAGGTCAATATTTCATCTGCCTGTGTCTCCCAGATCACATCTATAAAATGTGGACAATAAGGGTATCTGTTTCATAACCTACTGAGGAGGATTCAATTAAGATACCCAGGGAAGGGAGCTTCATGCTATGTTGTTCATGTGGATATTAAGTTCTCAGTATATCTTAGTTGTATTACTATTATTACATTTCTTACCATCATCTATGCCATCCTGGATATACAGGACTCTGAGCATTATAACTCTATATGCAATTGCCTATTTACATGACTCTCACGTATGATTAGGTGTGTTAAGATCTCTCTTTAACTCATAAATCCTCAGGACTTGGCGCAATGCTTGCCACTTAGTTTGATGAAGAAATGAGTCATTTCTGCCATTCTCTCCTGGATTTCTGATTTGTCTAATCTTTCTTAGGGAATGAACATTTCTACTCTCATCAGGAATAAATAGCAAAAGGTAGACATAAACAGCTAAATGGGTCATGATTGACTCCCCACAACCTGGGCTGTATTCTCAGATAGTCAAGAGGCCACCCTGACTCCGTTCAGTCACCTTCCTCATGCTCCCTTTGTTCCTCACCTTTACTCCTTTCCTGGGCACTTGCCAATACTCCTGTTCAACCCTTTTCTTTGCTTCCATGTAGAGCTCATGCCCTCCAGGAACACAGAAAATTCCTGCCGAAATACTTTCCATCAGGGCCTTTGAAAGCTGATTCAGTTTAGCCTGGCAGTATTGAACAGATGTCTGTTCATTTTTCAGCAAGAAATCCTCCTTTTTATTATTTATGATTTCCTGCAAGGGAAATGGAGAGGAAAGTCACCAGAAGGGATCCTGGGAAACCAAATTGCAAAGAATCTAGTAGAAGAGTAGGTTGAACTGTGATTTTTTCAGGAAAGCATTCCAATGTGGTAGGACACACAATGAATCAGAATGAAGAGACTTGGTTTATTTCCACCTTGAAAACCCTCTCAACCTCACTGGACCTCAGGTTCCTCATCTGCAAAATGAATGGGGCTACATCCCATGTTCTCTGTGGATCCTAACTGCTGCCACACTCAGTGATTCAATCTCAGTGATACAATGATAAAACAAGAGCATCAGAAATTAAAGGATGGCATGGATTGAGGATCTGAAAAGAAAAACTTTGGTTTCAAAAATTGACAGAGTGTGTACAAAACAAGCAACAGGCTCAGGATTCACTTCTGGGTATTCTATGTAGGCTCTGAGTCCATAAAAGTGTTCACTTAAGAACAAAGAATGTTTTTATTTTGCTTCAGTGATCAAATAGATTTCTGGATAAAGTGCCCAATCTTTGAAGGGAAAAAAAAACAGGTAAATATATTTCACTCTAGGTAGAATCCAGACTACATTATCCTTGAAAGAGAGATGACCAGTGAAGTCAGTAAAGGGAGCTGTAGGTTTCATTCCTTTAGGAGAAGTGGCACAAAGGTTAATACAAAGTGTTAAAGTACCACAAGCATTTTCTGGAACTCCTGGTTTTCATCCTTGAAGGAGTGCTCCATGAAGACTGCAATAGCTTCCCTCTCACAGCCCGCATGGACATCCAGCAGCTCCTGGAGCGTGTCTGTGGGGAACCTCACTCTCCGGGCCATCTGCTCCTTGTAGCGGTCGGCTGCCTTCTGCACGGCCGCCGAGTTCTCACGCTGGGCCAGAGTTATCACTGCGTTCTCCAAACAAGGCACCGCTCCACTGTTGATCGCATCCACGTAGGTCACCACCAGAGTGCCCAGCCCTGATGAGGCAGGAAATTTAGGAGATAAATATAAAGTTCTTTATCAATAGGATCCAAGATTTGGAGACTTCATTTCTAAACTATCACACACATAAAATACACACACACACAGCCACATGCACACACCCTCACACCCAAAACCCTCCCTACTTCCACTATCATCACCTTCACTTTCTTACTTACTTTTCTTTTTATGGTTCTTCTGCTCAGACATTTAAAAAATTTAATATTCACCTTCATCTAAAATCCTTAACATATCTGAAAAAATGATTTCCCATTAAAAGAAATTGAAAGGACAATAGATTACACAGGTAGACAGAGGAAGTGGGCTATATCAGATTGTATGTATTCTTACTTTTAAGAAACCAGTGGATTTCCAAAGACTTTTAGGCTAAGATTGACTTCTGGACTGCATTAAATTCCCCAAATCTCTTTGTATGCTCCTTGCAAGGAACACATCATATAGGACAGCCCTGAGAAGACAGTACTGTTTTTACTTCTATTGAGTGACTTCATCCACATTGGGCTTTTTCTTTTTAATACATGGAAGCTCAGATATCAATTACAAGATGTGCAGTTTTGAAGAGGGTTTTGGAAATTCCCCAAAAGGAGATAAATACTAAAATGTCTACATTTCTTCATACCCTTGCTTTTCACAGCCATACTTTTATATAGACTCAAACAAAAATGCTGAGAAACACATTATATAACATACTCAACATATATTAGGCTGAACAGAAAGGCAAAAAGGAGACTCACGATTCCCATTGACCGTGATTCCCTCTCTGAGGGTCTTGGCCCTTGCATGGCTAAAGATGTAAGAACAGAAAATCTTTGTTTGCTCCTGGAATTTTGGCTCCAGTTGGTTTTCTGACACATCCTCAATATGGGCCAGGAGCTCTTTGTCATTTGTTGGCCGGTCAAAGATGAAACACTTCCGTTTTGGAAAGAAATGTCTGATGCACTCTCTGGGCATATTGGATATCTGGACTTTGGGATTCCTGCCTGATGGAAGGGAAAAACAGAGATTATACTGGACACAGCCATGGGTCAAGGGAGTTGAAGATTCTTGTGGCCAGGATTTTTATCTTCGCTAACTTCTATGCTTATAGAATTCCTTTAACACAGACACTCAGTACCACTCTGCAAATCAAATTTATATCAATGACATAATTCTGGAGAGAAATTTGGCAAGACACTTCTTTCAAAAAACAAACAAACAAAAAAAAACCCTACGGTTGTTACTCCTGGAAATAAACACGGTATCTGATATAGAGTAGTTGTTTATCGGATGTTTATTGAATAAATGGTTGAATAAAAGAGAGGTTAAATATAAATTTCAGGTCCACTCCAATCTATGTAGAAATTAAGTGTGAGAACAAATCAAAAGAATAGCCACAAAAAAGGACAATGGGACTATATTAGAAAGTATATAGATGACACACTGGTCAATTAAGGAAAACTAATTTGCCTGATGCTAAAAACAACTTGTAGAGTGTTAGCAATCTTTAGCAAAATCCTCTCAAAACTAAATATAACCAAAATGTAATTTGGCTCTTTGACTGTTTTGAATTGACAGAGCTTTTGTTGTACTTAGTCAATTTCTCAGTAAATGTTTTGAGAAAGCATGAATGAAATAATGAGCAAAAGAATAAATGCAAATTGATATTTCTCTCAATATTTCAACTATCAATCCACATAACTGCAACCCATTAAAATGGTTTCCTGCCTTGAAAAAAATATTGCCGGTATAAAAACTGGAATGAAGAGGAAGCCATGATGTAGAAAGAAAAATGAATGTTCTGATAATTATCAGAAATTTTTAAAAGGTATAGATTGAAGGGACACATTTCTTCAGTATTTCTTAGAGCATAAAGTCATTTTTGTACAAGATAAACTATCCAGGCACTAGAAAGCTATATAGATCCTTGAGAAGAATAAGATCTAATTGTATGGAATATATTTTTTAATTAGATAACAGTTTTTATCCTGATTTTTACATGTAACAAGTATCCAGTTAGTTGTTTTTCTCAAACAGAAATGAAGGAGCTAAAATAAACACAAGTATGTGGTCTTTAGAAAGTTGTAGCACCCACTGTAATAGGGTCCTAAGGTACAAATCATGGGAAGCACAGGTTGGTTTTGAATAATTTTGCTGTCCATGAGGCTTTTCTGCTCTTGGTGAGTTTAAACTCCAGTCCCTAGAACTTTGCCAGACACCTCCCAGTCACCATTCTTGTCGAATTCAACCGAACCTCAAATACAAATGCAACCCTAAAGATGACAGTTAAATTTATATTTAACCTCTCTTTTATTCAACCATTTATTCAATAAACATCCGATAAACAACTACTCATATCAATACTCTATATTAGATCCCACCCCCTCCATGGAAATCCATTCCTAAATCACTCTCTGACCTGGAATCAGCTTCAAGGCATTCTCCAGGTACTCATCTTCTGTGACAGGGTGACCCTGTAACTTCAGCTCCAGGGTGAAATCCCGTACAGTCCAGATAAAATCTGGAAAGAAACTCACAAAGTCTGTGGAATCTTCTTCTCCAACAGGTCTTGGGGAGGACTTTGTTCTGATCAGTTCTGTGAGCTCTGTCACATAGCTAGGGCTTCGCTAAGGAAAAGAAGCTCACATTTCCCTTAGAAAAAATTCATATAAACACTCTTTTTCCCCATGCCACCTCTGCTCCACCAAAGGCAACCAAGAAACAGAGAAGCATTGTCTGACTCAGCCTCCCTTCCCATAAGCCCGGCGAGCCTTGTGGCGGGTCCTGAAGGATACTGCAGCTGCTCCAGGGCCTGGTGGTTGATGGTGCTCATGCTGTTGTAGACAAAGCAGCTGCTCAGGAGCACGGCCAGCGCGAAGATCCACGAGTCGTTCTTGGGGTCCCCCTGGAGAGCACATTACAGCAAGGGACTTAGGAGTCCACTCCTTAGAAGCCCATTCAGACACTTATTCTATTAGTCAGTTATTTCAGCTAACATACCAGATGGGCAGAGAAATAGGCCAGGAAGACAGACATGATGCTAATCTCAGCTTTGACAATGGCAAAGACATTTCTTGTGATCTCAATTTCCTCATCTGTAAAAGGATTCTAATATGCATGGTAGCTTCTTCTTTCCTCAAAGGGATGAACTATGGTTACATATATAGAAAAACTAGTACGATATTTGGAGTGCAATTAGGTGTTCCATGATGAGCCTTTTCACTTAACTTATTCAACACATATTTATTGGTCATAGGCTGTGTAAAATATACCATGCTGGTCATACTTGGGGATTCAAATTTTTTTCAAATCATTTATAGATTAAGTAACAGGCTCTACTTCTGAAGTAGATTCAGGGGTAATTGACAATAAGCACCGAATTATACTGCTTGAAGTAGAGCAAAGCATTCTTGAATGTTCTATGTGTGTAGCTGATAAGCTTAACCATAGAAAATGTAGACCCAACTCCCTAAGCTCCCACCCTTAAATGCAGACTTCTGGTAGCTCAGAACACTGACTGATCAGAAGCCTTTCTTGACCTTTGGCAGGGGATTGACAGCTCTCTCCTTTCCTACCAAGTCAATCTAATATTTAAGGCCTTTAGTAGCTGTGATAGGCTGCCTTGAACCCCAACCCTGATCTTTCAGGACTGAAGAACTTATTTCCGTAGATGTTGGGAGTACTGATGAGAGATAGCCCTCAGCTGTCAGACCACTTAGTGCAAAAGGCTTCGAGGGCAGCCTCACAATGATTGACCCACACCAAGAGGATAAAGGGCCAGCAAACTTGTCCCAACTCAGGATAATTCATATTGTTCACTCCAGCCACAGAGCTCCCCCATGGAATTGACAGAGTTCTGAGATTACATTACAGTGCAGTGTCTCCCTCTACCCAAGCTGCTTCTTTCCGATTACACTGTATTAAGTCTGACTGTATATGTGTGGTCTCATCAACTGGACAGAAGGCTCTTTGAGGGCAGGACCTCTACTTTGTTTACTAATAACCACAGTGTTAAGACCTGAGGTCTGGAACTCAGCTGTTCAATAAGTATTTACTAAGTTGAATCAATTCATTCACTCCAGTGAGAATTAGTAAAAGCTTTTACCTAAAATACCACAATATCTTATCTTACCTTGAAGTAAGATTCAAAGAGACTAAATTTGCCTCATTCATTAGGGTTGGATATCTAGATTTCAGGAATAGTTCGCATCAGTTACAGAGAATCAAGATAAAAGGAGAAAATTGAGAGTATAAGGATCTGGGTGTGACTCTGACTCACCTTTTCCACATCCCCCAGACCCTCAGTGTCCAGAAGGACCAGGGTGTGGTTTGGCTTGGAGGGGTGGGGCACACACCACATCCAGATGCCCTTGGTTTCAGACTGCACCGTGGAGCCCAGAGGGAAGCCTGCCAGGGGAGAGAAGAAAGTAACATATGGTGACAGCAGAGAGTCCAGGCAGCTCAGGGGCTACAAAAGGATTGTAAGTGCCCAAGGAACAAGATGATGCTTCCTCCATTTCATCAAGGATGCCCTATTATGTGTGTTATCTATTTCAAGGGGCAGGGGAGAGACAACCATGCATCTGCTGAACCAGAGGAAGCTGAGGTCACTGGTAACCAAAACAAGAAGTTGAAAGAATGGTGTGTTTCAAGGCCACAGAGAAGTGGATTGAAGAGAAACATGAGAAGAGAAGAAAGGGACAAAAGCCACTGAGGAAAATATAATTTTGCTTTTAACAATGGCAAATATATGAGTTTTATTTACAACAAAATGTGGAGTCCAGAAAGGATTTTTAAGATGATAGCCATGCATGTTTGTAGTGAATGGGAATACTCAATAAGGAAAAAATATATGTTGCAATGGTGCAGGGGTGGGGGGGCACAATTTCCTGAGTCCAGGATTTGAACCGGTAAGGACAGTGTGGGATTCTGAGCGCTGCTCAGAGAGATTTTTCTTAACAGGATTAAAACAAAGAATATGAGAGGAGATTACAGTAAGGGAGATAATGGCGGGTGGGGGTAGGAGGGGTAGATGAGAATTACAATTGGATGGTTTGTTTATTGAGAGAGGTTCCGTTCTCCCTTCCTGTGGTGTTGGGGAGGATAAAAAAAAGCTGAGATATGTTTGGAATGAAACAATAGGCCCCGCCCCAGACAACACTCACCGTGTTTCTGTCCTGCCAGACGGTTCATCAGGTAGGATTTTCCGGTACGATACAGCCCTACAATGGCCACCACCACCACAGGCTGAGAAATGTTCTCAAGAATCTGAGTAGCTCGCCTGTTCACCGACAGCTGTTCATTCTTGTTTTCCACCAGACAAATGGGGGACTTCATGGTGGGCACAGATGCCATGGTCACCTGCAAACCCAGAAGAGCCTCTCAGTGCAAAAAGAGATTCCTGGATTGGGTTGCACATGCCTTGCATAACCATGGTTACCCGCATACTGTTTGTGGCCTGTTTTATTTGTTTCCCAAGGTTACTGCAACAGATTATCACAAACTGGTTACATGGCTTAAAACAAAAGCAAATGCTTCTCTCACACTCTGAAGGGCAGAAGTCTGAAATCAAAGTGTCATTAGGGTCACACTCCAGTCAAGATGTCATTCTGGCCACACTCCCTCTAAGGCTCTAGGGAGACAACTTCCAGGCAGGCCTCTTCCAGCTTCTGGTGGCTCCACACACTTGCTGGCTTGGGGCTGCTGGACTCCAATCACATAACTTCCTCTTCTGTCTCAGTCAAATCTCCCTCTGACTTTGTTTTTTATCAAGGCACTTGTTATGTGGGCCCACCTAGATAATCCAATATGATCTCATATGGAGATCCTTTACTTAGTTACATCTGCAAAGAACTTTTTTCCAAATAAGGTCAATTTACAAGTTCCTGCAGTTAGGGGTAGGATGTATAATTTTGGAGGCCAGTGTTCAACCCACTACACACGTGTATATCAACTTCTCACTTTCCGCGCAGTTCTAAGTGAAAAGCATTAGAAGGTCATAGAGCTCTCACTCCACTCTGCCCACAATGTCTGGTGGTACAGATGACGTCACATTGTTACTATCATACTCCACTGACTCATTTATCTAAAATAATCGTTCCAGTTTGCTAACGCTGCAGAATGCAAAACACCAGAGATGGATTGGCTTTTATAAAAAGGGGGTTTATTTGGTTACACAGTTACAGTCTTAAGGCCATAAAGTGTCCAAGGTAACACATCAGCAATTGGGTACCTTCACTGGAGGATGGCCAATGGTGTCCAGAAAACCTCTGTTAGCTGGGAAGGCACATGGCTGGCATCTGCTCCAAAGTTCTGGTTTCAAAATGGCTTTCTCCCAGGACGTTCCTCTCTTGGCTGCAGTTCCTCAAAAATGTCACTCTCAGTTGCACTTGGGGTATTTGTCCTCTCTTAGCTTCTTTGGAGCAAGAGTCTGCTTTCAAGGGCCGTCTTCAAACTGTCTCTCATCTGCAGCTCCTGTGCTTTCTTCAAAGTGTCCCTCTTGGCTGTAGCTCCTCTTCAAAAGTTCCCTCTCAGCTGCACTGAGTTCCTTCAGTTTGTCAGCTCGTTTATATGGCTCCACTGATTGAATTTAGACCCACGCTGAATGGGTGGGATAACAACTCCATGGAAATTATCCAATCAGAGTCATCACCCATGGTTGGGTGGGGCGCATCTCCATGGAAACACTCAAAGAATTCCAATCTAATTAACACTGATAACATCTGCCCATACAAGATTACATCAAAAATAATGGCATTTGGGGGACACAATATATTCAAACTGGCACAATAATATTCTAGGAAATGAACTCCCTGCATGGTCTTATTGATCCTGACAAGAACACTAAAATTTAAAGACTTTTATCCTTTCTTAGTAGATGGAGGAAAGGCAGGATAGATAGGCTTAGTGATTCTGCCAGCCACAGAAGCAATATTTGAACACCAGTCTGTGTCCAATCTAAGAAGAACTGCTAGATTTCAGCTTGGGTAACCGAGTAGATGTCAAAAAGTAAGAAATACAGACATACAAGTCTGATTTTAAGTGTTTAAGCAATATTATTTCATTTAGTATTTGTAATGACCCTTTGAGGTAGTTACTATTAATATTCCCCCTTTTTTTTTTCAAAAGAAGAAACTGAGGCACAATAGATTAAGCATTTTGTTGCCAGTGGTCACAGAGCTAGTCAAGAACAGTTCCAGTATTTGTCTCTCCCTCTCCCTCTTCCTCTTTCTCTCTGGCTCTCTCTCTCTCCTCTTGCTCTCTCACTCTCTCCTCTCTGTCACTCACCACCCCCCTTCCTGTCTCCTTCACTCTTAACTCTTCCCCTATATGATCAAGATCTTCAGGTAAATCCCCATTATGGGCCTGAAAAATATCCATGGATATACAGCAATTTCCCAACAATGTCTCTGCAAAAGACTGAAATTTGGCGTCTCAGTCGGAGAAAGGACTTCAGCCACCCTTTCTGAAGATAAGCGTAGGACGCGCTCCTCTGTCTCCCACCCCAGATTCTTTCCGAGAAAACCTGCAACAGCCCGGGTGGATGCCCGCGGAGGAGCAGCACATCCCGGGGACACGTTAGTCAGTCAGACAGTTAGTTGAGGGAAATTTGCATGGAAGCCAGATTGTGGAGAGAATTTACCTGACCCGGGAGCAAAGACCAGGAGCAGGAAGACAATTCCACGCTTTTCCCTGCTCACTCCGTGCGCACTTCAAGAAAACAACTCTTCTTTTCAGAAGCCTAAAAGCAAGCTGTAGAGTACAGCGAATACCGGTAAGTGTGAGGATGAAGAGAACCAAAATCGAAACTATTCGAGCTTTTTGAGTTTGGGGGGAGTCGAGGGGAGGGGACTCCCGGGAGTTCAGGGGCGGATCCGCGGTTATATTGCAGCTGGCTTTGGAAATCCAGGCTCTTCCCTCTGGCATTTTTCTTAGGTTTCCTTGAGCCCCACAACAAATACGGGGAGCAAAAGATTTATTTTTGTTTTGTTTAATTTTTTACTTAATCATTTTTTTCCTTTTAAAAAGAGTACTCTTATAATTAATAAAATAATTTTAATTAACATAAAACACATAGATTTGTGTGTATATAATTTTAAAATCTAATTTTATAGTCCAGATGTAATCAGCTTTATATGGGGCATATTCTTCCAGGTTTGTTCCTGTGCTTATACAAGAATGGATCCAGATTTTGTGGGATCTGAAACATATAATTCAGGATACTGCTTTCATTAAAATATTTAAAAACACAAATTCAAAAGTGAATATTTATATTAAATAAGCAAAGAAATCATAACCTATACCAAATTTATAAAAGCTGACAAATGCTATTATTATTTGTTCTCAGTTTTCAGTTTTTTGTTTTTTTTTTCTTTTTCTAGAGTACTTCATATTCTATTCAAATTTCAGTATGAGCAACAACTGTGGCTATGAATTTGAGGCATATACAAGAGCATCCTTAATTCATTTGATAAGTGCACTCTTTTGTATTGTCCTACAGAACTACAATTGTGTAATCAAATTACTCTTTCATTGCATTCCTGTCCTTCTGCATGGATGTAAAGTAAGGGCTGTGTTATGGAACGCTTATGGGCTTTGGTTCACTGGCTTTTTTATCTCTGCCCAGAATAATATTAATGGATTGAAAAGACATTAGGAGTGTCAATTCTATTTTCACCAGTATGTTTTCTATAAAATTGGCTCTTTGACAATAACAATGGTAAAATCTACATTCATAGCAACAGTTATATGTTGGCAATTCAATTTTTATAGTTCTAGAAAGCATGGATTCCTAATATGATAAACTTGTATACAAAACTTTCAGAGAATAAAATATCAGAACATTAAGATTCATATTAAAAAATTTATTCCCTTTTTTTCTATATGTCATATAAAACTAACAACCACATTTTTATTGGAAAGTCTGTCTTTTAATATGAGTTTATGTCCTGTCCTTATTAATTTCAAATATTAAAATATACTCTTCTTATGGGAAATCATGGTAAAATTAGATGAGTTTTTAAATTGTCTTTACTTGGCATTATTAAAGTTAGTTGATACTATTTTTTCCCCTGAAACACCAGGGGACACATTTTACTGGTACATATAATCCAGAATGGGGAATCATTGCTATTGGTTATTTAAAGATGAAAAAGCAAAATTCTCACTCTTGGTGAATCTGTATCTTGAAGGACACAAATATAAAATAAAGCAAGAAGGGATGAGTGTTAAAATAATTTTGAAAAAATTGCTTTGCTTTCTACAAAAGCACCAATTTATTATATTTGGAAAGCTGATGGTTTATAAGCGAAGCACAGTTTCTGCTGGATCACAAATGGTAACTCAAATTTCAGTAAAGAGAGTTTGGAGTAATGTATTTAAAAGAAAAAGAAGGGAATGAGCACATTTATAATAGTGTGGAATAAACAGCAGGAATCAGCCAGGGTCCACTATAATCAGTGGATTGGGGATGAGGTTGAAAGGTTAGTTGGAATCTGGGTCAAAGACTTTATTCCACAGGTGGGTAGAATCTTGGAGGGTATTAGGCATGCTCTGAGCTGTGTTTGAGTTCCATTGCTTGGATGGCAGGAGGAAGAGAGAATAAAGTGGGGACACTGGAGATAGAGCCTATATAGAAAGCTGTTTGTCGCTACAGCCGAGAGGCCATGTTAGCCCTCGAGGCTTTCATATAAGCCCTCTAGGCCTATATGAAAACATTGTCCCACAGAGTGATGTAGGGATTCAGGTTACCTCTGTCTGTTGTTCTGTACCTTCTAAGGCATTGTACTCATCTGCAAGGTCAAACCTTGACTGCTCCCACATCTGTGATCCGGATAGTAGAAAGGGAAATAAGGAACTGGGGCAGAAGAGGCTCTAAGATTTCTGGCCCAGATCCACAAGAGGCATATATTTCTGCCCAGACTCCCTATGCAATCTTAATTACATGACTGCACCTAGCTGCAAAAGCAGTGAGAAAAATACAATCTCTAGGTGGGTTGCCATGAGCTCATATTGTAAAATAGAATGATACAATATTTAGAGCTGAATATTTTCTTGTAATGCTAAAAGTGTATGAAAAAATATCAGAGACAGATTTGTTTAAATTCCAGATATTAAGCTTGGCTATATCAAAAGTTGATGGTTGAAAAAAATTTTAACACTCTAAATAATGAAGATTAAGAGACATAAAGGGATGCAGAGATTCTACACTTCGCTTGACCTGGCAACAAGGCACCAGTAGACTGTGATAAATTATCTATAGATGTACATATATAGATGTACAATATTAAAAATCTATTCAAAGGAATACAGTAAAAAACACTATAGATAAATAAAAATGGAATTTTCAAAAACATTCAAGTAATCCACAAGACAGTGGGAAATTGAAAACAGGCAAACAAAACACAGAAAACAAATTAAATGGCAAGTTAAAGCCCTAACAGAACAAGAATTATATAAAATTTCTACATATACCAACTAAAAGAAATAGATGGGCCTTTCTGCTTTTTCCGCGTTCGCTGCTCGTTCCGCGGGCTCCCGGGGCGCGAAGGCAGTGGCGGCTGGGCCAAGCCTTAACCCGGCACCGCTGCGAGTGACCACCTATTGTTCTCGGGCTTGGATCCGGAGATAAGTGAGTGATTAAGAAGATTGTCTACCAAATATAGAACAGAAAAGAATTTTCCTACAACTACTGGAGAAAAAGAAGAAAATGTTAAAAAGAACACATACAAGGACATATTGCCCTTTGATCACAGCCTAGTTAAATTGACTTTAAAGACTCCTTCTGAAGATTCAGACTTTATCAGTGCCAATTTTATTAAGGGTGTCTATGGACCAAAAGCTTATGTGGCAACCCAAAGATCTTTAGCAAATACAGTAATAGATTTTTGGAGGATGATATGGGAGCATAATGTTGTAATCATTGTAATGGTCTGTCGAGAATGTGAGATGGGAAGGAAAAAATGTGAATGCTACTGGACTTTGTATGGAGAAAAACCTGTAATATTTGCACCATTTAAGATCTCTTGTGAAGCTGAACAAGCAAGAACAGACTACTTCATTAGGACATTCTTACTTGAATTTCAAAATGAGTCTTGCAGGCTATATCAGTTTCACTATGTGAACTGGCCAGACCATGATGTTCCTTCATCATTTGACTCAATTCTGAACATGATCAGCTTAATGAGGAAGTACCAAGAACATGGAGATGTACCTACTTGTATTCATTGCAGAAAATACCAGAAGAATTTAATGTGTCTAATTTAATACAAGAAACAAGAACACAAAGTCCTTCTGGAGTACAAACAAAGGAACAATATGAGCTTGTTCACAGAGCTACAGCCCAGCTATATGAAATTCCTGGAGCCCAGAAAATTGTTGATGGAGTGAATGAAATTAACACTGAAAATATGGTCAGTTCCATAGATTCTGAAAAACAAGATTCTCCTCCTCCAAAGCCACCAAGGACCCACAGTTGTCTTGTAGAAGAGGATGCTAAGGAAGAAATACTGCAGCCTCTGGAACCTCACCCAGTGCCACCCATCTTGACACCTTCTCCCCCTTCAGCATTTCCAGCAGTCACTACTGTGTGACAAACAATGACAGACACCATCCAAAGCCAGTGTTGCACCTGGTTTCATTGGAACAACCTTCAGCAGACCTCAATAGAAACTATAATAAATCAACAGAATTTCCAGGGAAAAATTAATCCACTATTGAACAGATAGAGTAACAGTTGGAGCGAAATTTAAGTTTTGAGATTAAGAAGGTTCCTCTCCAAGAGGGACCAAAAAGTTTTGATGGGAACACACTCTTGAATAGGGGGCATGCAATTAAAATTAAATCTGCTTCACCTTGTGTAATTGATAAAATCTCTAAGCCACAAGTGTTGAATTCAGGGGATTTAAAAGTGGAAGATATTTCTCAGAATTCCTGTGTGGATTGCAGTGCAACACTGTCACATAAAACTCCAATTATTCCAGCAGAAGAAAAACAGAAGCATTCAGACACACCTCCAAGAGCAGACCACTTGCCTCTTGATGAGAAAGGAAGGACATGTAATGTCGTTATATGGACCTGAAAATGCCCTACCTATGCCTGATTCATCTAAGGCAAATCTTCAGATATCCACTGTGAATCTGTTAAAACTGTAGGTTTAACATCAAGTCCTACATCACAAATTGAAACCCATGGTCTTGTGAATCATCATAACAATTCACCTTTACTCAGAGCACCACTCAGTTTTACTAATCCCCTTCACTCTGATGACTCAGACTCAGATGAAAGGACCTATGATGGTGCTGTGATCCAGAACAAAACTAATATTTCAACCGCAAGTGCCAGTCTCTGCTGCCACTAGTACTGAAAGCATTTCTACTGAGGAAGTATTGCCAGTGTCCATTGCTAGACAGGATAGAGCAGGAATGATAAAAGATGCTGAAAAGAGCTGGAAAAGATGTTGATGAAGCTTCACCTCCTCCCCTACCTGAAAGAACTCCTGAATCTTTTGTATTAGCAAGTGAACATAATACAACTGTCAGATCTGAATGGAGTGAACTTCAAAGTCAGCAACAATATGAACCAAAAAAATCTGAAGGCCTGATAACCTTTAGAAATGGAAGATGTGATCATCCAGCAGAAGAAGGTGTTCATACAGAGACTTGTATAGAATGTCCACCTACTTTCAGTGACAAGAAAGATCAAATATCAGAAGGTCCAACAGAAACCACAGACATTGGGTTTGGTAATTGCTGTGGAAAACCCAAAGGACCAAGAGATCCACCTTCAGAATGGACATGATGCAGGGAGCTAAAAGACACTTTAAATTATACTGGAAAAATTCAAGGGCCACTGAGAGCCAGATTTAAAGTATTCCATCTTAAAAATGTGAGACTAACAGCAGTGTACATTGTTATGTTAATATTTTTTGCTGGGACCATCCACCTGCCTTATACTACACTTGGGAAAAAGTATAACATATGGTTTATTTTGTAACTTCAAGTATTATTGCCTTAATGTCTCTTAACCCTGTTACACACTGCTTGTAGACATGTTAATATAGTAATACTTTTATGATAAATTGAGTTTAAGAACTACTCTTTTGCTAATGTTTTATCATCTATGCATTACTTTGTATATGTACAGGGCAAAGTAGGTATATAATTTGATAAAGTTGCAGTCATAAGACATCATTAACAGAAGATGTAAGAAATCACTGCATGGTCTAAATCTTTGTGTACCTTGTTTGTAAATTATTTGCCTTGAAGTTTTAGAAAATAGTTTCTGAATTTTAAAATTAGATTCATGCAGCCAGCATTACAGGTTATCAGAGATCAAATATTGTAATAATAATACATTTTGTAAATTGTAAGCAAAAAGTTACTTTTTATATTATATACTGTCTAATTGTCCATCCTAATTGTTCTTGTTTCATCTAGACATGGAGATCCAGTAAGTGCCTTGGAACAATATTGAATTCTCTTAGCCTGTGAGTGTTACGTTAATATTTGAACTCAGCTGAGATTAGAAGAGTATCAAAATATATGTAAGTTTCAGGATATAGGACCTGCCATTAAAAAAATAAAAACAATTGATGGGCTGAGTAGCTTAAAAATATGACCCAAATATATGTTGTCTAGGAGAAATTTACTTCAAATACATGTTGATGAAAATGATGTAACAGGAGGCAGAAGGGTGAAATTACCATACAGGAAAAATAAAGAGAATAATTGCAGAAGGCGAACTACTGAGAAACTGGGAGTAGATGGGATCAGAGGAGAAGTGGAGTTATTGGAGCTGGGATAATTTTCCCTTTCATCAGAAAGAAAGGGAGGAGAGACAGGATGGGGTGAAAATAGTAGAAGATAAAGGTTACTATCTTGACAGCTAGTCCTACTTATTATCTTTGTTCTGTTGCTCATCAGTTATTTGATGAACACCTATTATGGCCTGACACAATGCTCAAATCTGAGAATACAAATATAAAAATGTTGTCTGTGCCTTCAGATTTCCTTAGAAACTATAATGGCTAATGTTAGGTCATCTAGAATTAGGTTTGCTATTACTTACCTGTGAGAAAATTATGACTTAAAGGAAATGAAAGATTTATTTTTAATTATTTAACTCTTACATGTTAAATCCAGAGGTATACAATTCGAAAGTGGTGTTGAGGCTCTGCTCGACAAAGTCAACATAAGCAGAAAGCATTTCTTGAAACATGACTAAAGCTGGATATTATAATCAACCACTCCAAGTACCTGAAGAAGTTACTAAAATCAAAAGTAAAAGTAATCTGGGATGTTCTTAACTGCTTAGGACAGATACACCTGTACCAGTGGACTGCAGCATGTGCATGAGTAATGGGAAATTGTCATTCTTATAAACTCAATCAAACATGGTTGTGTGTTTCCAGGAAGGATCCTGCAGCCTCTCCAGGGCCTGGTGGTTGATGGCTCTCATGCCTTTGCCGACAAGGATTATGCTCAGAAGCACGGCCAGGGAGTCATTCTTAGGGTCCTCCTAGAGAGCCTATTAGAGCAAGGGAATTTAAATACAGATTTAGACATTTTTTCCTATCAGTATTTCAGTTATTATTTCAGCTAATGTACTCATTGTGCATAGAAACAGGCTTTAAAGACAGATATAAGTGTAAGTTTCAGCTTTGGCAATTACAATGACATCACTTCTGTTCTAATTTATCTCAGGTATAAAAGGATTCTAATACATGATTTCCCTTTTTATCAATGGGGTAAATAAGATAATATATAAAGATAAACTAGTACAGTACCACTATGTTATGAGGTGCTCAGTGATCATTAACCTATATTCCTTTAGCACACATTTATTAATCATGGATTATACAAAATAAACCATGTGAGGCACAACCAGGGATTCAAATGTACCCCAAAAAACTCAGCAAATACTTATAGGCAGCATGAATATTTCCCACTGTTCTTAGTTTTAAGGAACCATAAATAATAACGACATTTTTTACTCTCAAGATGACTATTTCAAAACAGTGACAAACATGCATAAAAATCAATTCAACAAAAATGACAATATCTGTAAAAAGTTTTCATCCGAGTAATGGATATAAATAGTGATTCTCCAGCTATCATATTAAATTTAAAATGGTAAGTCTAGCAAAAAAGAACAGAAGCTATGAAAGTTGGTGAAAGACTACATGATACAAAGTCTTCCTGGAAGCCTTGAGCTGTGTGTTAAAGAACTGTTAGAATGTGGATTTGAAGAAATGAAGGATCCTGCAAATAGAAAGACCCATGAGAGCAAAATCAGAGATGTTAGAATTCTGGGGCCCTTTGCAACAAGCACAAGGGTCTTTGGTTTGGTGCAGGAACCAAGTACAGAAGACAAGGCTGGATAGTGAGTTCTGGGGCAGGCTGATGAAGGGCCTCAAAGGTCAAGCTGATTTGCTTGTATAAACTATTGCAGTGTTTGAACTATGGCAAAATCCAGAAACTATTTCTACTATAAACATAGTGTAAAAATGGCACTGAAAAAAAATTGCCACTGATCCCTTGAACAAATGCAAACACTGGGAAATATACCTAGAAGACTCTAAAGAGAGTATGGGAAAAAATTAGCCTTTTCATTATTTTATTACCCCAAACCCTAATTTTTATAAAACACCAATTAGGATAAGAAGATGTGGGTGTGTGACAAACAATAAACTATTTAAACAACAATATGATCACTTTATTTGATATATAGTTTTAAAAGTAGACAGAATTTCTAATTTCTCTTTGGGAAGAAATGGAGAACTATAGAAATTTAAATACTATTTCCAAATAGTGCTCAATGTAAGGCAAAAAAAAAAAGAGGGAGAGAGAGAGAGAGAAAGAAAAATCATTCACTTTGACCCATTTGTAGAAAGCTAAAATACAAAATTCCATCTCAAAATGTTTGCTATACGTCAAGTATATAGAACAAGAGCAGTCAGAAGTGTAGCAGAGCCTTCCTGAGGCTCCATGTGTAGCCAATGAGCTTCACCACAGGAAATGTAAAACCAACTCCCTTAGCAGCAACCCTCTTCACTTGTTAACACTGAAGGTTGACTAGAAGCCTTTCCCTATCCCCTGGGATGTCCTGATGCCTCTCCTCTTTCTTACCAAGGCACCCTAAGACTATTTGTGGTAGAAGCTGTGATATGCTACCTGCAACCCCCTTCAGGACAAAGGGACTCATTTCCCCAGCTGTTGAGGGTACGGAAGCAAGACAACCCTGAGTTGTCAGCTCCCTTAGTGAGAAATGCTTCAGGGCAGCTTCCAGTGATTGATCAGCCCCAGGGAAAAAAAGGCCCAGAACACTTGTCCCAAATCAGGAGAAATGAAAAGGGCCATTCCTGCCACTGAGCAACCCATGGAATGGACAGTGCTGGGGATTGCATTGTAGTGCAACTCCTCCCTCCTCCCAACCTGCTTCTTTCCTGATCACGTTGTATGAAATGTGACTGCATATATGTGGTCTCTCAACTGTGCTGATGCTCTTTGAATTCAGGGCCTTAACTTTGTTCACTAATATCTTCAGTACTAAGTCCAGAGACCTAGAACTCAACTGATCAGTAAGAATTTATTAATTGAATCAAATCATTCACTCTAGCACTAAGAAGTAAAAGATTTTACCTACTATACCTCAATATCTGATAATTCCTAGAAGTGAAGCTCAAAGAGACTAATTATTTGTCTCATTTGTTATAGTTGGATTCCTAGATTTCAGGGATAGATCACATCAGTTACAAAGGATCAAGAAGAGATATGGAGAAAATCCTGAGTAAAAAGACCTGTCTCTGACACTCTGTCTCATCTTTTCCATATCCCTTAGGCCCCCAGTGTCCAAAAGTGGTTTGACTTGGAGGGGTGGGGTACACACCACATCGTGATGCCCTGGTTTCAGACTGCACTGTGGAGTCCAGAAGGAAGCCTGCAAGGGGAGCAGAGAAAGAAGTATACAGTGACAGCAAATAGTCCAGGCAGCCCAGGGGCTACAAAATCAGACTTGTAGGATTATAAGTGCCCTGGGATACAAGATAGTGCTTTCTGTATTTCATCAGGAAGTCCTACTTTGTGTTTCACCTATTTCAAAGAGCATGGGGACAATAACTGAGAGAATCAGGCTGATCAAGGGCTTCAGATGGAGACAAAGAGGCATCCACTAAACTGGACAAAATGGAGTTCATGGGTAAGTATAACAAGAATAGTTAAAAAGAATGGTGTGGTTCAAAACCAGAGAAGAGTGGATTGGAGACATGGGGATGTAATAAGTGGAGAAAGGACATTGAGAAAATATATGTTTGCTTTTGAAAAGGTTAACAATAATAATAATAATAATAATAATAATAATAATAATAATAATGATAAGTGGGTGGTAGCCACAATGGAAGGTGGAGTCTAGAAAGGATTTTTAAGATGGTAGATAATCATGTATTTATGTTGATGATAACATTCTATAGAGAAAGCAAAATATATTGCAAGTAAGAGGGTGCACAATTGCATGAGATCAATGCTTGAGGAGGAAAGGGAGAGCAGGATACTGAGCACTAGTAGGAAAATTTTGCCTAACAGGAGAAAAACAAAGAATATGGGAAAAGATTATAGTAAAATAGTTACTTTGGTGATAAGAATTAGAATTAGAAGGCTGTTTAGTGAGAAAAGTTGGGTTCTCCCTTTATAAGATTGTGGAGGATGTGCCAGTTTGGGTTCATTTTGTCCCCTGAAAAGCCATATTCTTTAATGCAATCTTGTGGGGGCAGACTTACCAGTCTGTTGATTAGGGTGGAACTTCTGATTGAATTATTTCCATGGAGGTGTGGACCCCACCCATTCAGACTGGGTCTTGATTAGTTCACTGGAGTATTTAAGAGAGCTCAAGAGTCAACACAGACTCTGATGCTTAGAGATGCTTGGAGATGTGGACATAAGGACATTTGGAGATGCTAAGCTCGGAGTTGAAGCCCAGAGTTTGTCCCAGAGTAGCTAACAGAGGACCCCAGACACTGAAGGAGAAACATCCTGGGAGAAAGAAGCAAGGATGAACAGGAGCTGAGAGAGAGGAGCTGAAACACAACTTGGGACAAGCAGGCACCAGCCATGTGCCTTCCCAGTTGACAGAGGTGTTCCTGATGCCATCGGCCGTTCTTCAGTGGAGGTATCCTCTTGTTGATGCTTAGTATGGACACTTTTATGGCCTTCAAACTGTAATTCTGTAACCTAATAAATCCCCTTTATAAAAGCCAATCAATTTCTGGTATTTTGTATAACAGTGGCACTAGCAAACTGGAACAGAGGAGTATTAAAAAGCTGAGATATACCCAGGAACAATCAAATGGCCCTTGCCTCAGGACAACATTGTATTCGTTTCCCAAGGAGAAATTACCAAACATGGGGTCTTGAAGCAACAGAAATTTCCTGTCTCACACAGCTCTGGAGGACAGAAATCTGAAATTAAGTGTCAACAGGGCCACACTCTCTCTGCAGTCTCTAGGAGAGGATTCTGCTCGTCACTTCCCCTTCTGGTGAATCTATGCGTTTCTTGGCTTGAGGCTGCATAACTCTAATCTCTACCTCCGTCTTCACATGGCCTTCTCTGTGGTGTGAGTCTTCTCTTCTGTTTCGTCAGATCTCCTTCTGCCTTTCTCTCAAAGGACACTTGTCATTGGATATAGGGCCCACCCAGATAACCCAAGATGATCTCATCTGAAGATCCTTAACTAGATTACATCTGCAAGGATGTCTTTTCTAACTAAGGCCACATTCATAGGTCCTGGGGATTAGAACATGGATATCATCAGTTTAGGGACCAACATTCAAATCACTACACACATGTATGTATCAACTTCTACTTTTTGTACATTTCTAAGTGAAAAGCATTGAAAGACTGTAGAGCTCTCACTCCAGTGTGCCCACAACATGTGGTGTTATTGATGATGGCACATAGGATGCTATTGTTTACCACTGATTCATTTCTCTAAAATAATATTCTAGTTAATGAATTCCTCTGCATGTCAAGGCCTGGCACAGATATCTTATGTTCATTATCTTATTGATCCCTTACATGAACCCTAAAAGTTAGAGAATTTTACCCTGTCTTAATAGATGAAGTAAAGGAAGTATAGATAGGCCAAATGATTTGTTAGAGGTTTCATAGTCAGTCAGCGGCAGAAGTATGATTTGCACAGCAATCTGTCTCACTACCCCACTTACTGCAAAAACTTACCTGTCAAAATCAAAACAATTTCCTCCAAACAAATATTTTTAATATCTGATAAATTTCTTGATAGAGAAACTTCAAGGGTTCTCTATTGACTATCACAAGCAAAGTCTTTAAAATATAAAGTGATCTGAATGGAGGCTATCATTTCTGCAGTACCATCTTGTGAACTGAGATGTTTCCAGATCAACCCATCTATTTACATGTTGTGTGTCTGATAAAGGACATTAGCTCACTTTATAGTTTGCAAAAGGCGCAGTAGTCCATGACATCCAGTCCTATTTATTTTACATTTATTTTATATTCATCATATATTTGATGATCCTGAAGTCATGCTCAATGCTTGGGATAGAAAAGGAATAAGTTCCTAATGTGCCATAGATTTTGCTAGGATTTGGTTCATCTGTGAGTAATAGAAAAGCCCACAGAAAACTGTTGCTTAAAGAGATTAAAGTTTGTTTCCATTCCTCTTATAATCCAAGGATAAGAGACCATGGTTGTGCTTCACAAAGTTATCTGGCCATGGGTTCCTTGTATTTCTTGCTCAGCCATCCTTTAACATGCCAGCCTATGGTTCAAGATGGCTCGCCCTCACATGTACGTACCAGCCAGCAGAAGAGAAAAGAAGGGAAGAAGCTAGAGCCCCTCCCTTGAAGGACACCCCCTGGATGAGTCACTTTTACTCACATTGCACTTGCTATCATTAGATTTCATGGTCAGGCTAGCTGCATAAAAGGCTGGGGATTTAGTCTCTCTAACGGGTTGCCCCCTGCCCAGGTAAATATTGGGTATGTCATTACAATGGGAGAAGGAAAGGATGGTGGTTGGAAGATGGTTAGCAGTCTTTGCCACAATAACCATGAATATCTCAGTAACATGATATTTTTGACAAAGGACAATATAGTATTGATTGCCACATAAGTAGAAAAAGTGCCGTGATAAATATTTGCACAGGATGGTGTGGAAATAATAAGAAGGGTAGTCTAATAAAGATTGAAGGAAGAACAAGTCAAGAAAAGTTTTCTGAAAGAGGCAGAGAATGTTAAGCAGGATCAAGGGAAGGAAACATGGTGGGGGATAGTTCAAAGTGAGAAAAACAGCATCAAATTATTCACAAGATTAAAATGAGAAAGAGGCATCTAAGAATGACAACTAGGATTTCAGCTTGAATAGCAATTGTAGGTGTTGTCAAAAAGTAAGAAATATGGACATAGAAATGTGAGTTTTTAAATTTTTTTAAATTATAGAAGTTGTGGGTTTACAGAACAATCATGCATAAGATACACGATTCCCATATACCACCCTATTATTAACACCTTGCATTGGTGTGTTATATTTGTTACAACTGATGAAAGCACATTTTAATAATTGTACTATTCACTATAGTCCGTGGTTTAACTTAGAGTTCACTGTGTAGTACGGTTTCACATATTTTAAAAAAATTTATTCTATTGCCATATATACAACCTAACATTTCCCCTTTTAACCATATATTTCAGTGCTTTAATTATGTTCACAATTTTGTGCTACCACCAGCAACATCCATTACCAAAACATTTCTATCATTCCAAATAGGAAACTGAGAAACTAAGGCACAGAAAGTTTAAAGATTGTGCTAGTAGACATAAGACTAGCAAAGAATGGATCCAGTATTTGGACTCAGGCATCGGGCTCCAATCCTCTCTCTCACTCTCTCTCATGTGCCTGCTCTAAATCTAGCTATTCTAACTCCCTCCCTCTATTATCAATATCTGCAGGTAAATCCACACTATGAGCCTGAGCAATCCATGGATATTAAGTGGATATTAATTAAAAATTCTTTGTCAAGTTTTACAATGGGTGATGGTGATAGAGGCATGACTTTGTGAATATAATTAATACCACTGAATTGTATATTTGAAAGGGGATTTAAAAAAAGGGAAATTTTAGGTTGTATATGAGTTACCACACACACATACACACAAAACCATAGAACTGTACAACACACAGAGTGAACCCTAATGTAAACAGTGGGCTCAAGTTAATAACATATTTATAATAATATTGTTTCATCTATTGTAACAAAGGTATCACATCAATGTAAAATATTAATAATATCGGAAACTGTGTGTGTAAGAGGGGGTATATGGTATCTCTAAGTTTCTGAATGATTTTTCCATAAAATTAAGCTGCTCTAATAAAAATATTAAATTACAAAAATTCTCATAAGAAACAGATAATTTTGTTTATTCTCACAAAATAGGAGAGATAATATAACACTGAAAATTTATGTTAAGGGACATTCTTTACCCAGAAATTATGCTTGGTTGCTGTTTAATATTTCATTTAGTGTCTCAAACAAGGTAGGAGTCTCCCTACTGTGTCTCACCATTAGCCTGCCCCAGGATTGTCGTTAGGTATTGTACAGCACAACGACATGGGAGTGGTCAGTTTACCTCCCGTCTGTGAAGCAGGGGCTCAGGTGAACCCACAGAGCCCAGCTCTAGATTCGTTTGCAGACCCTTATGTGTGGCGCCTTGTACATGAGAACTTGTCAAACTCAGGGTCCAGGACTGTTGAATGACTGTTCAAAGGAACCCCACTTTAGGCAATGGGCTGGAAGTAGTGTGGGAGCACGAGAGTGTTGCTTAGCATTGCCTTAGAATAAATGGACAGTAATAAATATGTCACCTTGTTTGCAATCTGAGTGGGGGCTGAGTGACCAGAGAAAAAGTCAACCTTCAGTTCACCTGTTGGTGTACCTGGGTCCTGGGGGCCAGGGGTGGCAACGAGAATTTAGGATGTTTTAACATATGTAGGAAGGATATTTGGAGAAAGAAAGAAGTTTCCTGTAAGAACTGAATCCTACATACTAGCATGGTATATCTGTGAATTTAAAAAAGACAAAATGGTCTCTTATGCTATCGCTGACGTTCCCTCTGTACTGCATCTGTCAGCGCAGTTCAGTCGACTCGGCCTTTTCTTCTCAACCACTCCTCTCAGAGTATTTTCATGTGATGCTACATCTCTGACGGCAACCACAGGCATAGCTGCAGGTACAGCCCTGGACTCTTGGCCATTCCTCAGGAACAGATTCAAGCCTTGCGAAGGAGGCTACTTGGAAAGAGTACCTTCCCTTCTGTTCCAAGATCCAATCTATGAAATTAAATCAAGCATTTGTTAGATTGGTCAGCTCCTTTGCCTGCGATATCTGGTCTGTGATGGTGTCTATGTAAGTCAATTATTGCTAATCCCTACTGCTAAAACTGCCCCTTACATGTCTCCAAAACATTTCAAGGATAGCTCATTTTAGGTTAAGGAATTTTCAAATTTGTGACTTTTGACATCAGGTCAACCCAATTCTGCCATCAAAAGCTATTAATGTACGCTTCTCCTACTTGCCATTATTGTAGCTCCAAGGCCTTCAAACCCAGTGATCATGTTGATAAAAGAAGGCATTAATAAAGATAGCTAGGCCTAAGAAAAAGGCTTACACCAGGAGAGCACAAGGCTCTGAATTCCCTGATCGTACCCCTCTGAGTGCTCTCTAAAGGCTTCAAGAACCTGGGATGTCCTAGATTCTAGTTGTTAGATCATTTCCCTCATGTAACTTGAGGTGCTCTTCTTTGGAACTGATACTAATTGCCAAGATGTTTTCTTTTTACGATATTTCACTGAATGTGCACTTTAAGCAGAGCACTTTTGGGTCCTATGTTATGTTTTAATTGAAAAGTTAAAGAAATCTCTGGCAGAAGTCTAGGTTATACTAATAAAAAGGCCACATCACTTGAGGCCTTTAAAAATAAACACTTTTCCTCCAAAACAAAGGAAAGGAAAAGAACCATTCTCTTAGCTGTTTGTCCCTTCTGTGTCACAGTCAGCAAATAGAATTTGGTCTCCTTTTTGGAACATCTGGACAATATAAAACCTAATGTAGATTCTTTCCCAAGCTGTCAGGAATATAGATTCATATCCTGAAATGACCAGTCAGTGTGTCAATAGAGTCTAGGGCTGTATTCTCCAATCTGAGAAAAACTGGGCAAAGACCCACTGATTCTGCCTGTCTCTCCTCATACCTCCCTAACATTTTCAACTGCTTGATAATATTTTATAAATGATAAGGGCTAAAATTTAGCTCCACCTTTATTCATGAATGTATATATTCTGGTGTCAATTTCTGGACAAGACTTCGGTCTTTATTCCTGTTAATATAAGTCAGATTGAAAATGAAAATAGGGCAGGGCTACCCTGATATGTAACTAATGCTAAGAAACAGTTGCTTTTTCTTCAGACCAATGAAGTCTATTGTTTATATCAGGAAAAAAAATAGTTCCAGGAACAATTGAATATTTTGTTAACTTTTTACACAATGGAACTGAATTTCTTGCCACACTGGCAGTCCCTTTCCAAATAAACTCGTTATTTTCTGTATATTAATTTGGAAATGTTGGTTAGTAGTTATTTAATACATGTTATTATAGTATGATTCTATTTGTGAAAAAAAATTGTACATCAAATAACACTAGATAAAACCCTAGAAGAATATATACTACAAAATTAATAGTAGTTCTTGCTTGCTGACAGGATGGGAGGTTATTTTTTGCTTTTACATGGGGAACTTGGGGAAAGATTCTGGAGTGAGGGAAGAGGAGAAGATCAACATGAACTGAAAAAACAGGCTTTCTAAAACAATTAGGACTTCACAGAATCAGTGCTGTCCATCATCACAGACTGTCATTTAATTACAACTAGGATGTTTCCTAATCCTTAGCATATTAATTGACAAAAGTATCTTCAGGAGCTCATTGTGTTGTGGCTGCTGGTCACAAGTGTTGGGGAGATTTCAATGGGGAAGCAGAGCATATTCCTGCTCCATTATCCACTTTTTATGAGACCATACAGGTGTGCAGTATTAAGAACATTTCTATGGTGATCTCAATGGGCCTTTGGGGGCTGGCTCAGCTGTAGGAATTCTCACTCAGATTGCTCCGGTTGGGGAAACTGGAAGGCAGCTAAGTAATACTTCACAATCCTCAAGAAAGCAGAGCTGGGCCCTTAACACTTTGGAGGAAGAAAGATTGATCAAAATGCCGCTGTCTGTTGGCTCTGTGTGGAACATAGAGATTCTACTGCTCTGTCAGCCTGCAGGTATCGTTTTCCATGAGAAATTGGCCCTCATATAAAAAGCATGATTTTACTTCAGCAGGAGAACCCTGACTGCTAGAAGAACTACAGAGGAAATGAAATGTTCGCACCTTTCTGGCACTTTCTTTACTATTTTAAACTTTACAAGTTCCCTGTGAACCAAAAACACTGAGTTCATTCCAGGGCGATTGTTACAGTGAGAAGCTTCAGGAACACAGAGCACAGGTGAACAGGGCAGCAGAATCAGAAGGGAGTCCCTTCTGCACTAGCTCCTAAAACTGTATTCTTCATTTTAGACCCCCCGAGATCAGCTACTATAGTGAGCACCAGGTAAATAGGGGCCCTGCTGGCTGGCAGCTCATGGACACCTGGTGCTGAGGTGACGAGCACTAGGCTAGGTGCAAATGACACAATGAAGAAGACCAGGTGCCTAAGATCAAGAGGCAGCAGAGACAGAAGTAAATAGGCAATTTCAGTTTTGCAATTATGTAAAATGTGCTATGATAGGAATGACAACGTGGTACAATGATAGCACATAAGATGGACACCACGTCCACCTCAGGAAGGCAGGAAACGGGTGATCTTAATGAGGAACAGAGGTTAGTAAATAAAGGGTATAGGGTGAGGACTCAGGGCTGGTTTAAGAAGTCTGTATACTGTGCTCCAAGGTCCACACTCAAGCGATGGTACATGCAGCTTATCAAATGCAAGTCATTCATTTTAGCCTCAGCAGAGTTCTAAGCACTAGGCAGTAGGAAAGGAATTCAAAAAAAAAAAAACAAAAAAACTAGAGTTGACTCTGAAGAAAAATTTTCCTTCTAATTCAGCAACATTATAAATTTGGGGCTGGAATTTTAGAGGCCATTCAAGCTGACATCCTAGGTGACTTTACATCTGAAAAGAGATTAGGGACTAGAATTTTAAGGTCTAACTAAAAGGTCATAATGAAAGCAGGAACGTGCATGTCTTGGGCTTCCCAGTTCCAGGTTCTAGTAAGCAGACTCTTTTTGTTTTAATTTTAAGAAATCTCTTTATATATAAAATATACAAATTGTATTAATTGAAATTCTGCATGGTAACAGGATATAATATTGTCAGATCTTTTTCTTTGGAAAACCCTAATACAATTTCTACCCATTTTTATAAGTTTTCTGTCCCTCGGTAATTTTTAAAGATTTTTTCATATTAATATTACAAACTTCTTGAACATTTATCAAGTATTTTATTAGTATTTGGTGCTATTGTAAATGTGGTCTTTTTCTGTTATATTTTTGAACTTCTTATTTCCCATTAATTTAAATTATTTCAATCAAAATTAAATGCCCATTTTTGTATGACAAGTCCTCATATTCTTTGTTCTTTGATAATGATGTTATTTTTAACCTTTTGTTGAATGAAAGTTGCATGGCATTTACACTTCAAAACTGAGTCACAGCATTATGTTACTAAAACAAAGGAAGCTTCATTTTATAATATCCTTACCAGGAATTCTAATCCATTTCAATAATGAGCTGAAAATTTTCATCCCTACAATGATTATCTTACCAACAACAGGTAGTGCAATAGTTAACACATTGTTAGGGGCATCAGTGTTCTTTGAAATCAATAACATTTATTTGTTTCTGTTGGTTCAATCTCTTCTTTTAGTCAATTTATTTCTTTAATTTCTCATATTGCTTCTTAAACCCTACCTTAAGCAATTCTCCTTGGAGCTGTAAAAGGGAAAGTGTACACTATTGAAACTCTCCTATTATCAAGGGTCAGAGTTTTGTATTTAACAACTTTGGCAACTAAGTACATATGTCTATTTCTCTAATACCTTAGAATGTTCTTTGATTAGGTTGTTCAATGTTTCCTTATGTTTGGACCTAGATACTGAAAGTATCCATGGTTTGAACCTTCTGAAGTTTCCCTCTGTAACAGCCCCACTAAAGGTTGGGAAGGACTGGGGTTAGGCCAGGCCTGAGAACTATCCCCATAATTTGTTCCACCTCAGATTACGCCCTTTGGGGAAGACTGTGGATTTGATTCTAATTATTTCTCAGATCCACTTGAGGTAGGATGTCTATACACATCTAATACATAATGGGAATCCTGACCCTGTGTAGGAAACTAGTTGTTCCTCTGTGCTTTATAGGGTGATTCAGGCAGATCTCGAAAAAAAGGCAGCAAGTTTTAGAGCTTTCAGCAGCCTGTGTTACATTTAAGGCCAATCAGATACTTTCAAGCCTTGTTGGATCTATTTCAGGTCTCTTGGATGGTTGTACCAAGAATCCTAAGAACTATAGAAATAGCGGCACAATGAGACCATTCTACAATCACCACAAATATCAGCACAACAAGGGACACAAACAGACATTTTCACATGGGTGTTTATGGCAGCATTATTCACGATCGCCAATGGATGGAGGTGGCCAAAGGGTACATCGACTGAAGAGCCGAAGGGTGAACTGTGGTGTATACATACAATGGAACATTGTGCGGCTATAGAAATTAATGAAGTTGTGAGGCATGCAACTAGGTGAATGAACTTTGAGGACATTATGATGAGCAAAATAAGCCAGAAACAGAGAAGCAAATATTGTATGGTCTATGATACTGTCCTGTATGTTAAAACTTCAACATCTGAGTGAGACCAAAGGAAGAGATGTTTACTTTGTTCAAAATTTAAATTCTGTGTAGCACAATATCTAATTTAACCTGTCTGATCAGTTTATTTAAATAACCTACTTACATGGAAACTAGAATAGGGAATGAGATCTTGTTATTCTATACAGGTTAATGTAATACCCTGATACATTCCACAATCTTTAGGGCAGAAAATATAAAAGTATTTGCAAAGTCCCTTGAGGAACTTCAGAAAAAATATGGAACTATTAAATTTCCCCACCTGGAGAACTCCTGATTTTCCCTCAAGCATTAGGGACTCCAAATTTAATAAGCCAAGCTCACAGTCATGAGTATAGCCCTTATGAGACTTATTTCTGTAGTGGTGAAGAGAAGCCTACTTATAATTATGCCCAAGTCACCCCAAGAGAACCACTTTTGTTGTTGAGATGTGGCCCTCTCTCTCTAAGCCAACTCTGCAAATTAACTCACTACCCTCCCCCTACATGGGACATGACTCCCAGGGGTGTAAGTCTCCCTGGCAATGTGGGTCATGACTCCCAGGGATGAGCCTGGCCCTGGCATCATGGGATTGACAACGCCCTCTTGACTGAAAGTGGGAAAAGAAATGAAACAAAAGAAAGTTTCAGTGGCTAAGAGATTTCAGATAGAGTTGAGAGGTCATTCTGAGGGTCACTCTTATTCAAGTTTCAGCCAGATATTACAATTTGCCACAGTATGCCAAGCCCCAACCAACAGTATACTTGAAAACTCTAAAGAATACCCTAGGCTCTATCTAAGAGTTCATAAAAGTTTTACTTATCAAGTTTATTTTTTTCAGAAACTTAAAGCCTCCAGACTGTTCTTATGCCAGATAAGCCCTGGAACCCAGAGATACCTGTCTCTCCAAGAATGTCAACCGGTTTCATTCCTCTACACTGTGCTGGTTTGGAGCTGTTATATACCCCAGAAAAGACTATGTGCTTTTAATCCATTGTTGTAGGGGGCAGACCTATTGTGGGTGGGACCTTTTGATTAGATTGTTTCCATGGACACATGACCCAGTCCATTCAAAGTGGGTCTTAAGCCCCTTGCTGGAATCCTTTATGAGAGGATAAAAGGCAGATGAAACTCAGAGAAGCTAAGAGAGACATTTTGGAGAGACATTTTGGAGAAAGTCATTTTGAAACCAGAATCCAGGAGAAGAAGGACAAGCAGACATCACCATGTGCCTTTCCATGTGACAGAGGAACCCCGGATGCCATTGGCCTTTCTTTAGAGAAGATATTGTGCTATTGATCCCTTAACTGGGACATTTTCATGGCCTTCAAACTCTACCTTGGTGAGCTAATAAACTCCCATTTTGAAAGCCAATCCATTTTTGGTTTATTGCATTGCAGCAGCTGTAGCAAACTGAAACAACCCCATAATGTCAACACCCCTTTTCAGCATGAAGAAGTTAGAATGGTCATGGCCCAGATAACCCTGAAGACTGAGAGAATGATCAAATGAGAGGGAGGAGTTGTCACAGAGAAGTTAGGATTTAACAACTGATTGTGACCACTGACTCATTATATAGATATTTCTATTTAATTTCTAGTGTATTAGAGTAGCCAGAGGAAATACCTGAAAATGTTGAACTGTAATCCAGTAGCCTTGATCTTGGATAATGATTGTATAACTGTATAGCTTTTATCTTGTGACCATGTGATTGTAAAAACCTTGGGACTGATGCTTCCTTTATTAGTGTATGGGTAGATGAGTAATAAAATAAAGACAATCATGAAAAAAAATAATAGGTTGGGAATATGGGGTTAAAATACCCCTATGTAAACTATGGACAATAGTTAATAGTAGTACTTTAATAACCTTTCATCAATTGTAACAGATGTAACTACTGTGTAAAAAAATAGTTGAATTGCAAAAAAAAAGTGCTGTCATCAATTGTAGCAAATTTTCCACACCAATGCAAGTGTTGGTGGTGGGGTGGTATATGGAAATACTGTATTTTCTGCATGATTGTTCTATAAACCCACAACTTCTCAAATATAAAAATAATAATAAAATGAAAAAATGTCAGCACAACAGTCTGGGGAATGTTATTTTTCCTCTCTGAGGCCTAACACTACAGAAGGTACTGCAGTCTTGTGAACTTAAGGGCCTCAGCAGGATCCAGGTGAATTTGAGGCATTTAGTGAATCAAATTTCAGTTGTGTTTACATCTGAAATGATGACTTTGCTTAATCTTTTGGTCCATCCCTTCCAGACATACCAAGACAAAGTCTTTCAGGCACTGCCCAGGTTCCAAGCACACTTATGCTTGTCATCTTATGCTTCAGCATCTTTTGCTTCAGCCTCCTTTCCAGCTCTCTCACATTGTTGTCTCTTTCCCTCTCCATCTTCTCTTTCAGTTGGTCTATCTTTTCCTTGAAGAGTCTCTCTTAACCTCCATCTTTTGCTGTGTTCCTTCTTTTTCTGTTTTAGCAGCCTCTTTTCATTCTCAGCTGCCTCCTTCTTGGCACACTCTGCTGTTCCACAAAGATTTTAAAGAGGGAAGAAAATTAAAATCATGCCTGCATTTTGCTGTCCTAAGTTCAAAGAAACTGAAAAGTTTGATTGTTCAAACTCTGAAATCATGTGTCCACACCATTAAGAACAGGTTTCAGAACGTGATGGGAAAGAACCTGCATACCTGCTGGGAAGTATAACCACAACCTTCTTATTATTTTCAGATTTATCTGAGTGTGTACTCAGAAGAAGGAGAGAAATCTCATTTGAGTAAGTCTTTCTATTAGATCTGTCATAGAGCACGACAGGAAACTCCCTGTCCCACTCTGAGCTGATCTCTGCCCCTCTACCTGCTATGGCCTTCTAATGGTGAGGGCTTTGTCTGCCTGCAGGATAGATTCCTCTAACACCATCTGCAATTGCAGGACACTCTAGAGAAGCTCATTAACCTGAGGAACCAAGAAGGAGCAAAGGCACCTCAAGCAGCAAAATCTAGTCCTGTCCCGGAGAAATTATTGTTCCATAAAACCCCAAATCTGACCTGTAATATTTGTATCATGCCAAAGATCCCCAGTGGTTCTTCTCCTTCTGTGGCCACAGCATAAGGTCCAGTTTCATTTGTGGTACATGAAACCCACCATTGCAGCCTCGTTCCTGGCTCTCCAGCCTCCTCTCCAGTGTTGCCATCTACCACTCACCCCAGGTTACAGCCTACCAGATTTATATGGACTTCTACAAACACATGCCCTCTGTTGTGTTCATATATGTGCTTTTTCTTTTCTTCTGCCTCATGCTATTCTACACATTCTCAACTAGAATAACATCTATTGATATTTAAACTTGCACCTCCTATCTCCTCTTCCATGACATTTTCCTAGGGTGCATTTCCAGTTTGGAATGAATGGCAAGTACTCTGAGCTGACCTACCAGCTTTACCATTTGCTGGCTGGGTGATTTGGAGAAGTTATTAACTTTTCTGCACATGATATTTCTCAACTGTATAAAGTGGGTAACAGCAGAATTTAAATCACAATATTAATCTGAGGATTAAATTGATAATCCGACAAAAAAACACCTAAGACCCTGCCTGGTATAGTGAGTGCTCCATATGTGTTCATCATCATTTCATTATTGTTCATATTATCATTATCATCTGTGTATGCTAGTATAACTATTATCACACCATATCCAACTGATTATAAATTTGACTATATTCTAGGAAAGATAATAAGCATTCTTCAAATAAATTTATGTCTTTAATCCATATTTCCTATACTTAGAACAGTAGCTATCATGTGTTTTGATATGAAAGAAATGGTTTTTTGTTCACCGGGATTTATGAGTCTCAACCCTTTCTTTTAGAAGAAATATTTCTTGCGTCTTCAAGAGTTTCTAAGTATTTGTGGATATAAAAGCTAAATATGTTGAGATATCACCATGGTTTGCTTTCTCTTTGCCACTGGTGCTATGGTCTTAGATTTTCAGGCATAGCAAAGACCCTCCATCTCTACTCTGCTGCCCTTCTGCCCTCTGCCTTTATTCCTCACCTTAACTCCTTTCCTGGGTGATAGCATATAGTTCTAACCAAGCTTCGATTCTGTTGTGGATAGAGTTTGTGCGCCCTAGCAGCAGAGAAAGCTCCTCTTGAAATACTTTTCTTCAGGGGCTCTGAAACCTGCTCTAGCTCAGTCTGGCAAAAGTTGATAGATGCCTCTTCATTCTGCATCAAGAAATCCTCCTTTTTCTCTGTGGTGATCTGCCAGGAAAAATGTACAGAAATACAATACAAAGAAGCTGTTAGAAAGGATGGTCCAAATGTGATCCTCTTGGAAAAAGTAGTGGAGTGGGACATTGAATGGGCCAAAAGTCATGAGACCTGTTTTACTCCCAGTTCTCACCAATCTCTGTGTGACTTGTGAGAAGTCCCTTAATTCCTTTTGGTGCTCTGTATCATCATCTGCAAAATGAAGGGATTGGATGACATGACTCCATGGTTCCTTCAGCTCTGGTATAATGAACAGTGATCCAACAGTCAACAATGAGCAATAGAAACTTGAATTGTGGCTGAAAGCAGAGTTCCTCTGATAATTTGGGTTGCTATGATGAAAACATATGCATAGAAAATCAATTCCCCAGGAATGACATATGTGTAGTCGAACAGTTTGAGACTTTTCTTGAATTCGTTTAATGTGGATTAAGTGTGTAAAGATAAAGAAATGAAAAATTTTCCTTGTATTTGAAGATTGAAATCCAGTGGGTTTACTTACACTTCCTCAAAATTAACTGAGATGTTTTTCACTTGTAAACTCTTTCAAGACAGACCAAAGATGGGCTCTCAGTGGAGATACCTGTGGTAAGCAGAATTCAGACATCCTCTAAGATTTCTCTCCTCTGGTGTACATAAGTGCCTTGTCTCTGGGCCTGGAAATTTGGTGGATTTTTTGTTCCATGATTTGATTATGTTGTATGATACCAATTGACTTTAAAAAGTAGAAATTAACCAGGTGGGCATAACCTAATCATAGTAAGTCCTTTTAAAAGAAAGGTTTTCTCCAGCTGGTGGCAGAAAGGCAAGTCAGAGAGATTAGAATCAAGAGAAAGATTCCATTCAGGCTTGCTGGATTGAAGTTGGAAGGGGGGACATGGAATAGACCCAAAAGTGGCATCCAATAGCTGAAAGAACCTAAACTCACTGTCCCTGGACACTAGACAATAAAAAAGTGGGGACATCACTCTTACAATTGCAAGGAACTGGACTCAGCAAACAACCTGTATGAGCTTAGAGGCTTCTCAAAGCCTCCAGATGAGAACTCAGCCTAGCTATCACCTTATTTTCAGGTTTCTGATATCCTGAGCAGAGAACCCAGCTACTCTGTGCCAGACTTAGAAACTATAGAAGAGAGAGATTATAAATGTGTGTTGTTTTAAGCTGCTATTTTAAAAAATTTCTTATGAAGCAATGGAAAAATTATAAAGTGTCTGCCTTTTAGATAAAGGGCAAACTACAGCACTGTAGAGCCTTATCAGACCAAAGAATCCAGGCTCCTTCTAGAATGAGAAAAGAGAATAGCCATGGGGTCAAATATGTGAACTCAGGGCATCATTCCAGAAGGGCATAAATCAGGAAGGAAAATGTTCAGACAGCACTGTAAGCTGTTTCTAGAACTCCTGACTGTCATCCTTGAAGGAGTGCTCCATAAAGATAGCAGCCATTTCCCTCTCCCAGCCCACATGGACATCCCGCAGGTCCTGGAGCATGTCTGTGGGAAACTTCACTCACTGGGTCATCTACTCCTTGTAGTGGTCAGCTGCGTTCTACATGGCCGCTGAGTTCTCATGCTGGGCCAGCCGTGTCACTGCGTTCTCCAAACAAGGCACCGCTCCACTGCTGATGGCATCCACACAGATCTCCACCAGAGTCCCCAGCTCTGAATGAGGCAGGAAATTGAGGAATGAATAACAAGTGCTCACTCATTGTTTTCCCGGCTTTAAGGATCAGCCTTCTGAAAATCACTAAAAAAAAAAAACAAATTGAACAGCCTATTTATAAATAAAAAATGAACTTTCATTTTCTCCTTTTGTGAATACATCTTCTTTTAATAATATTACTGTTTTTTGTATTCACTCCAAATTACTGATCATGGCCAATATGCTCAGGATCATCCTGAAAAAAAAAAAAAAAAACTTTCCCACCAAATAAACTAAGAAGAAGTAGGCTGGACATTCAAAGGAAAATACATAAATAAAACCAGCTATATAATTTCTGTGGCCTAGGGCAAAATGAAAACGCAGTGTCCCTTGTTTAAAAAAACAACAAGAACTTCACGACAGCGATACAGGGCACTAAACCAAGTACAGGCCCCTTCTGAGCTCAGGGCACTGCACCACTCAGGGCTCATGCCACAAAGCCTGCCCTGTACATACCGCTGTATGAAATTCTGTTTCTCAAACTCTCCAGGGGCTTGCAGGGATTCATGGCCTACTATATATTTTCTGACCTGTGTAAATTCACAAAATATCTTTTATACCTTCTCTGAGAAACAATTACCCTGTATGATTTCTCATCACAACACAGATATTCTCTCTAGAACTCTATTTTGTCTTTCTACAATTAGTGGGTTAGGATATCCAGATTTATTAGGCCTCAGTGATCCATCATGTAAGGAAATTCTATTTGTGGCAGGAACATCTGCTTTTTTACAGTCACATAAAAATGCAAATAAAGTTACTGACAAATACAAAGTATAATCAAAGCTTCACCACACACAGAAGCAGAGGCACACTTTGGAGCAAAGGCAACTCACAGTCTCTCGCACCAATGATTCCCTCTCTCGGGGTCTTAGTCTTCACAAGGGTGAAGATAAAAGAACAGAACATTTATGATTTCATCTTGAAATTACTACTCAGCTGGGCGTCTGGCACTTCTCCCATATGGACTAAGAGATTTTGTGACTTGTTGGTCAGTCAAAGACAAAGCACTTTCTATTTTGGAAAGAAATGCCTGATAAACTCTCTAAGCATGTTGGAATTTTGAATTTTGGGATTCTTTCTCACAGAAGTGGAAAAAGAGTGACCATTGCAGGGAGAGCCTTCAAACAAGAGGACTGAGGACTTTTATTTCCAAGAATCTTTTATCTTTACAGCTCCTGTGCCTGTAAATCACCTTTAATTCAATCATGTGGTGTGTCATTGCAAATGAACCTTGTGACAATCTACCAAAAACAAGGAAAATCCATTTCTGCATGGAGCAGAGTGTCAATAAAGTACTTCTGGGAGAGGATTGTGGGAAGATGATGGAGTAGGAAGCTCCAAGATTCAGTCCTTCCACCAAAAAAAAAAAAACTGTTAAATAGGCAGGAACTGTCTGAAACAACTATTTTAAAATGTCAGAGTGCACTAGAACACTGAACCTCATCCAGGGAAGAGCAAGAGGAAGAGGATGATAAATTACAGTAAAGACAAGTAACTTCTCTCTGCATGGCAGTTAGTGGCACCCAGTGGTAGCAGGCTGCCAGGGGATCCAGCCCTCGGCTAGCTTGCTGGTGACAAAAAGGGACATAAAAATCCTCTTCCCCGAGATCAGGGGTGTGCACAGCTGATCATGCCTTTTGGTTAGTGACTTTGAATTGCTGGTATCCCAGGTCTGAAGGTAACCATTTGTCTCTGGACAAAGAAGATACAGTTGCTATGCTTCCACGGGGCTTCAGGGGACAGTTCAAAGGCTGTACTTGCTAGCAAGCTAAAAACACTCAGCTTTGGTAACTATAGAAAAATCTCCTGGCCCCCTTCCTGATTGCATCCCCAGGGTACTGTGGAGCTGATCTGTGCCCCCTTCAAGGTCCCTAGCCCTGTTGTGGGAAACTCCTCTCTTGTATGCCTTTCTCCCACACCCCAACCCTGTGAAAGCAGTTTGAAATACCAAAAGCAGTGTAAGAAACTATTGACATGGATGGCCTGGAGCAAAGGCTTCAAACACCCAGGAAAGGAAGAAGTTCCCTCTCCTGAGAAATAGAGGGGGCATTCAAACCCCTATAAACAGGGGAGCTCTGATACATCTAACAAGCACAATCCCAGGACAAGACACAGGCCCCAAAACGACAGGGAGGACCTTGCATTTTGCATTTGCCTTGGGCAAATCCCTGTATTATCACCAGCTGGTTGCAAAATCAAGAAACAGACATCTCAGGGAATAAATCCCAGAATTATCATTTTAAATTATTAAAAAATAACAGTGTGCAACAAAAAGGTACAAGACAAACAAAGAAAAATAAATGGTGGCCCATCCAAAAGAAGAAGATAAAAATCCTAGAAACTCCAACGAAGAAGACCAGATATAGAGGAGTAAAGGAATAGTGTATGTGTATGCTATTGAAGTCAAGTTGGTATAAAACCAAATATGCTTGTTATATATTTAGTATGTTAAATTTTAACTCCATGGTAACTGTCCCAGTTTGAAACTGTTATGGACCCCAGAAGAGACAATGATCTTTTAATTCAATCTTACTGGGTGGAACCTTTTGATTGAGTGTTTCCGTGGAGATGTGACTCACTTAACTGTGGGTAAGACCTTTGATTAAATTATTTCCATGGAGGTGTGGACCCTGCCAATTCAGTGTGGGTCTTGATTAGTTCACCAGAGTATTTAAGAGAGCTCAAGAGCCAACACAGAGAGTCAACACAGAGATGCTTGGACATGCAGACAGAAGGATGTTTGGAGATGCTAAGCTAAGAGAGAAAACCCAAAGTTTGCCTTGGAGAAGTTACGAGAGGACCCCCAGATGCTTAGAGAGAAATGCCCTGGGAGAAAGAAGCAAGTACACACAGGAGTTAAGAAAGAGCAGCTAAGACAGAAGCCCAGAGACATTTTGGAGAAAGCCATTTTGAAACACAACCCAGGAGCAAAGGACCAGCAGACTCCAGCCATGTGCCTTCCCAGCCGACAGAGATGTTCCAGACACCGTTATCCATTCTTCAGGGAAGATATTCCCTTGTTGATGCCTTAGTATAGAAACGTTTATGGACTTAGAAATGTAAATTTGTAACCTAACAAATCTCCTTTATAAAAGCCAATCCATTTGCTCTAGCAAACCAGAACAGTAACCACAAGGAAAATAGATGAAAAGTACATCAAGATAGAAATGAGAAATCATGCAATATGGTTCATCTCAAAAAATCAAATAAATTTGGAAGTACACAATAATGGAAGTACTGAGGAACAAAAAAGGTATAAGATTTACAAAGACTAAATAATGAAATGACAGAGGAAAGTTCTGCATTATCATTAGTGACTATAAATATAAATGAATTAAACTCTCCCATCAAAAGGCGTAGATAGGCAAAATGGATAAATAAGCATGACTCAACTATATGCTGTCTACAAGAGACTCACATTTAACTCAAAGGGACAGGTTGAAAGGGAAAGGATGGGAAACCGTATACCATGCAAGTAGTAACCAAAAGAGCTGCAGTAGCTACGCTAACATCAGATAAAATAGACTTTTCATCAAAAGCAGTTATGAGGAACAAAGACAACCATTATATAATGATAAAGGGGCCAATTCAACAAGAAGATGTAACAATTATAAACATATATGTACCCAACAGCAGAGCCCCAAAATATACGAAACAAATACTGACAGATTTGAATGAAGAAATTGAAGATTATAAATTAATAGTAGGAGACTTTAATACACCACTTTCAATAATGAATAGAACATACACACAGAAGATCAGTAAGGAAACTCAAGACTTGAACAATACTCTAAACCAACTAGACCTAACAGACATATCTAGAACACTTCACCCCCCAAAAATAGAATACGCATTCTTCTTGAGTGCAAATGGAACATTTGCCAGGATAAACATATTATAGGTCATAAAACAAGTATCAATATACTCAAAAATATTGAAAACATAGAACGTACCTTCTCCAACCACAATGGAATTAAGCTAGAAATCAGTAAGAGAGGGATAAATGGAAACTTGACAAATATATGGAAATTAAACAATGTTCTCTTTTTTAACTTAATTTTATTGAGATGGTTCACATGCCATACAATTATCCAAAGATCCAAAGTGCATAATCAGTTGCCTGTGGTATCATCATATAGCTGTGCATCCATCACCACAATTATGTTTTTTTTCAATTTTTAGAACATTTTCATTGCTCCAGAAAAGAAATAAAAATAAAAAAAGGAAACTCAAATCCTGCCATACCCCTAACAATCCCCCTCCGTTGTTGACTCAGTATTGGTATAGTACATTTGTCACGATTGATGAAAGAACATAAAAATACTATTAACAGTAGCACATAGTTTGCAATAAGTATATTTTCCCTATATAACCCTCTATTATTAACTTCTAGTTATAATTTGTTCGAGTTCATGAAAGAGATTTCTAATACTTGTACAGTTAATAACGGACATTGTCCACCACAAGATTCACTGTTTCATGCATTCACATCTTTCAACCTCCAACTTTCCTTCTGGTGACTTGCATAACTCTAGCTTCCCCTTTCTGCCGCATTCACACACCTTTCAGCACTGTTAGTTACTCTCACAATAATGTGCTATCATCACCTCTGTCCATTTCCAAACACTTAAGTTCAACCTAGTTGAACATTCTGCTCATAATAAACAACCGCTCCCCATTCTTTAACCTCATTCTATATCCTGGTAACTTATATTTCATGTCTAAGAGTTTACATATCATAATTAGTTCATATCAGTAAGACCATGCAATATTTGTCCTTATGTGTCTGACTTATTTCACTCAATGTGGTGCCCTTCAAGATTTCTTCATCAATCCCTTTTTTTTTGGTAAAGATGGTTTTGTTCACCCACCATACTTTCTGTCTTAAGTAGACAATTGGTGGTTCCCTGTATAGTCATGTATTTATGTATTCACCACCATCCCCACTATCTATATAAGGACATCTCCATTTATTGCACAAAGAAGGAGAAAGAGTTAAAAAAAAAAAAAGTAGAGACACAAGAGAAAAAGAAAAAGAAAAAAAAAAAACATGGCAGCAAAAAAAAATACCAAAAGGAAAGATAGAATTAACTTAAAGTAGAAATAAACAGTCAGACAACATCACCAATGCCAAGAGTCCCATACCCCTCCCTTATGTCCCCCTCTTACAGGCACTTAGCTTTGGTATATTGCCTTTGTTACATTAAAGGAAGCATAATGCAATGTTCATGTTAACTAAAGTCTAGGTTGCATTGATTGTATTTTTCCCCAATACCACCACATTTTTAACACCTTGCAAGATTGTTATTCATTTCTTCTCCCTCATGTAAAAACATATTTGTACATTTTATCACAATTGTTGAACACGCTAGGTTTCATTGAGTTATACAGTCTCAGTCTTTATCTTTCCTCTTTCTTTCTGGTGTCCCACAAGCTCCTAACCTTCCTCTTTCAACCATACTCACAGTCATCTTTGTTCAGTGTATTTACATTGTTGTGCTACCATCACCCAAAATTGTGTTCCAAACCTCTCACTCCTGTCTTTTCCTATCTCTCTGTAGTGCTCCTTTCAGTATTTCATGCAGTGCAGGTATCTTGTTCACAAACTCTGTCATTGTCTGTTTGTCAGAGAATATTTTGAACTTTCCCTCATATTTGAAGGACAGTTTTGCTGGATATAGGATCCTTAGTTGGCAGTTTTTCTCTTTCAGTATCTTAAATATATCACACCACTTCCTCCTTGCTCCATGGTTTCTGCTGAGAAATCCACACATAGTCTTATCAAGCCTCCTTTGTATGTGATGGATTGCTTTTCTCTTGCTGCTTTCAGGATTCTCTTTGTCTTTGATGTTTGATAATCTGATTATTAAGTGTCTTGGTATACCTATTCAGATCTGTTCTGTTTGGGGTAGGCTGTGCTTCTTGGATCTGTAATTTTATGTCTTTCATAAGAGATGGGAAATTTTCATTGATTATTTCCTCTATTATTGCTTCTGCCCCTTTTCCCTTCTCTTCTCCTTCTGGGACACCCATGACATGGACATTCCTGCATTTCATGTTATCCTTCAATTCCCTGAGATGTTGCTCCTATTTTCCAATCTTTTCCCTGTCTGTTCTTTTCTGTATAGGATTTCAGGTCTCTTGTTCTCCAGTTCCTGAGTGTTTTCTTCTGCCTCTTGGGATCTGCTGTTGTATGTCTCCATTTTGTTTTTCATCTCTTGTGTTGTGCCTTTCATTTCCATGGATTCTACCAGTTGTTTTTTCAAACTTTCAATTTCTATCTTATGTTTGCCCAGTGTATTCTTTATAACCTTCATCTCTATTGTTAAATCTTCCCTGAATTCATTGATTTGGTTTAACATATTTCTTCGAAAATCTTTAATAGATTGTTTCATTAAAGTGAAATAATTATCTCAACTATATCTTGATTGAGGTGTAAGTTTGTTCCTTTGACTGGGCCATCTCTTTGTTTTTCCTAGTATAGATTATAGTTTTCTGTTGTCTAGGCATCTGGTTTCCTTGGTTACACCAGTCAGACTTTCCCAGGCCAGAATAGGTTCAGGTCCCAGAATGGGGTTATATTCAGGGTGTATCTTAGAAGAATGACAGACTTTTCTGTGAGGTCCCAGTCCCTGTGCTTTTCCCAACCTGCCCAGCATGTGGCACCTGTCAGCCTGTCACGCCTGACTAGTGTAAAGAGATGTGGCCCCTTCAGTTTCTGTTTTGGCTGTTTTCCCCCAGGCTCTGGGGTCTGGTTCTGAAGGGGAAGCTGGGCTCCATCTCCTTACTCTTAGGGAAGATTCATCCCCTAGGGATTTATCATCTGCATTTGAATAATCTCTCTGACTGTTATGTCCACCCCTGTCTGCGTCAGAGCATTGTGAACTGAAAATGGCTGTGGCTGTCTCCTCTGATACCCTCAGATTGAGAGAGAAAAAAAGGGACAGAAAGCCCCCTTTTGGAGTGAGTGTATGGCCCCCCAGTTTCACTCATTGGCCAGAGTTAACACATCTGGTCTTCTGGGCTCCCCCTCCTGGGACAAATGAGTCTTCTTGTTCTTTAAGGTCAGTCATCACTAAAAGCCTCTTTCTTCTTGTTGGGTGTTTGTAGCTTGTATTTAGCAGTCTACATTTGTTTATTAAAACCCCAGTTGAAGCTCGGTTGAGCTATATTCGCTTGCTGGGAGAGTGCTGCTCTCTACCACAGTGAGGTTTTGCAACTAAGCCTGCCATGGAGGGAAGGGGGCTCCCAGCACAGTTCCACAGTTTTTACTTACAGATTTTATGCTGCAATCTCAGGCATTCCTCCCAATCCGGTAGGTGTACAATGTGTGGACAGTCACAGTTGTCCCTCAGCAGTAATTCCAAATTATTTACTAGTTATTTCTTGTTGTACATTAGTTATTCCAGGGGACTAACTAAATTCCACTCCTCTTTAAGCTGCCACTTGCCCCCTCTGCCAACAATGTTTTCTTTTAAAAATCCATGGGTAGATAGTAAGAACCATGGCACAGAGAGGAGTGGAAGTTAGTTAGTCCCCCAAGAGGGAGGGGGAGCCCAGAGGACTGGGTGCTCTCTCTGACTGATGCATGAAACTGGGGGTCATGGACTGACCCTGAAAGGGAGCTTTCAGTCCCTTTTTCTCTCTCTCAACCTGAGCGGCTCAGTGGAGAAAGCCTCAGCCATTTTCAGCTAGCAGCACACTGACCCAGACAAGGGTGGAGATAGCAGAGTCAGAGAAACAAAGAATCTATTTATATGCAAATGACCTTTCTCTAGGGGGCATAGCTTCCCAAGAGAAAAGAGGAGGGGCCCAGCTCTACTACCTGCCTTACATTCAGAACCAGACCCCAGAGCCTGGGGGAAACAGCCACAGGCCACACCTCCTTATGCCAGTCAGGAGCTACAGGCTGACAGGCACCACCTGCTTGGCAGAAAAGCACAGCAGCTTGAGGCTGTACAGGGCACATCAACCCTCAGGGAAACTGGATACCGAATATTTCTTCCTTCGGGGTCCTGAGCCTGTTCTGGTCTAGGAAAACCTGATTGGGGTAACCAAGGAAACCAGATGCCTAGACAACAGAAAACTACAACCTACACTAAGAAAAATGAAGTTATGTCCCAGGAATTGAAACAACTAACACTAAATCAATTTAAAAAGTTTAGGGAAGATACAGCACAAAAGATGAAGGCTATAAAGAAAACACTGGGCATATATAAGGTAGAAATCAAAAGTTCAAAAAAACAACTGGCAGAATCTATGGAAATGAAAGGCACAACACAAGAGATGAAAGACACAATGGAAACATACAAGAGCAGATCTCAAGAGGCAGAAGAAAACACTCAGGAACTGGAGAACAAGAAACCTGAAATCCTACACACAAAAGAACAGACAGAGAAAAGAATGGAAAAATATGAGCAATGTCTAAGGGAATTGAATGACCACATGAAATGCAGGAATGTCCATGTCATGGGTGTCCCAGAAGGAGAAGAGAAGGGAAAAGGGGCAGAAGCAATAATAGAGGAAATAATCAATGAAAATTTCCCATCTCTTATGAAAGACATAAAATTACAGATCCGAGAAGCACAGCCTACCCCAAACAGAACAGATCTGAATAGGTATACCAAGACACTTAATAATCAGATTATCAAACATCAAAGACAAAGAGAATCCTGAAAGCAGCAAGAGAAAAGCAATCCATCACATACAAAGGAGGCTTGATAAGACTATGTGTGGATTTCTCAGCAGAAACCATGGAGCAAGGAGGAAGTGGTGTGATATATTTAAGATACTGAAAGAGAAAAACTGCCAACTAAGGATCCTATATCCAGCAAAACTGTCCTTCAAATATGAGGGAAAGTTCAAAATATTCTCTGACAAACAGACAATGACAGAGTTTGTGAACAAGATACCTGCACTGCATGAAATACTGAAAGGAGCACTACAGAGAGATAGGAAAAGACAGGAGTGAGAGGTTTGGAACACAATTTTGGGTGATGGTAGCACAACAATGTAAATACACTGAACAAAGATGACTGTGAGTATGGTTGAAAGAGGAAGGTTAGGAGCTTGTGGGACACCAGAAGGAAAGAGGAAAGATAAAGACTGAGACTGTATAACTCAGTGAAACCTAGAATGTTTAACAATTGTGATAAAATGTACAAATATGTTTTTTCATGAGGGAGGATAAATGAATGTCAACCTTGCAAGATGTTAAAAATAGGGAGGTATGGGGGGGATACAATCAATGTAAACTAGAGACTATAATTAACATAAACATTGCATTATGCTTCCTTTAATGTAACAAAGGCAATATACCAAGGCTAAATGCATATAAGAAGGGGCATAAGGGAGGAGAATAGGACTCTTGGCATTGGTAATATGATCTGACTATTCTACTTTAGTTTAATGTTATCGTTCCTTTTGCTGTTTTCTAGCTGTCATGTGTTTTTTTCTCTTTTTTGTTTTTCTTTTGTCTCTCTACCTTCTTAACTCTTCCTCCTGTTTTGTGGAAGAAATGGAGATGTCCTCATATAGATAGTGGTGAGGGTGCTGAATACATAAATATGTGACTACACAGGGAACCATCGATTGTTTACTTAGGACAGAATGTATGGTGTGCAAACAAAACCACCTTAAAAAAATGGGTTGATGAAAAAATCTTGAGGGCACTATATTGAGTGAAGTAAGTCAGACACATAAGGACAAATATTGCAGGGTGTTCTTGTTTGCTAATGCTGCCAGGATGCAAAATACCAGAAATGGATTGGCTTTTATAAAGGGGGTTTATTTGGTTACACAGTTACAGTCTTAAGGCCATAAAGTGTCCAAGGTAAGTCATGAACAATCGGGTACCTTCACTGGAGGATGGCCCATGATGTCCGGAAAACCTCTGTTAGCTGGGAAGGCACATGGCTGGCATCTGTTCCAGGGTTTCTGGTTTCAAAATGGCTTCTCCCAGGAGGTTCCTCTCTAGGCTGCAGTTCCTCAAAAATGTAACTCTTAGTTGCTCTTGGGGTGTTTTTTCCTCTCTTAGCTTCTCTGGAGCAAAAGTCTACTTTCAACCGCCATCTTCAAACTGTCTCTCACCTGCAGCTCCTCTTCTCAGCTCCTGTGCATTCTTCAAATTGTCCCTCTTGGCTGCTCCTCTTCAAAATGTCACTCACAGCTGCACTGAGTTCCTTCTGTTCGTCAGCTCATTTATATGGCTCCAGTGATTTAATTTAGACCCACCCTGAATGGGCAGGGTAACACCTCCATGGAAATTATCCAATCAGAGTCATCACCCTTAGTTGGCTGGAGTGCATCTCCTTGGAAACACTCAAAGAATTACAATCTAATTAATACTGATACATCTGCCCACACAAGATTACATCAAAGATAATGGCTTTTTCTGCGGGACATAATACATTCAAACCAGTACACAGGGTCTCACTGATATGAATTAACTATAATATGTAAACTCATAGACATGAAATATAAGTTACCAGGATATAGAAAGATGGTCAAGAATGAGGAGCAGTTGCTTATTATGAGCAGAATGTTCAACTAAGTTGAACATAAATGTTTGGAAATGAACAGAGGTGACAGTAGCAAGTTGTGAGAATAACCAACACTACTGAATGATGTGTGAATGGGTTGGAAAGGGGAAGCTCAGGGTCACGTATGAAACCAGAAAGAAAGTTGGAAGTTAAAAGATAGGAATGTATAAACAGTGAACCTTGTGGGGGACAATGTCTGTGGTTAACTGTACAAATATTAGAAATCTCTTTCATGAACTAGAGCAAATTTATGACACTATAACTAGAATTTAATAATAGAGGGGCATATAGGAAAAAATATACCTACTGCAAACTTTATACCTACAGTTAGTAGTATTTTAACGTTCTTTTATCAACAGTAATAAATGTACTATACCAATACTATGAGTCAACAATGGAGAGGGGCTGGCTAGGGGTATGGGAGGATTTGAGTTTCCTTTTTTTGTCTTTATTTCTTTTCTGAAGTAATGCAAATGTTCTAAAAATTGAAAAAAAAATTAATTGGGTGATGGATGCATAGCTGTATGATGGTACCATAGGCAATTGATTGTACACTTTGGATCTATGAATAATTGTATGGTATGTGAACAATCACAGTAAAAATACAAAAAAAAAAAAAAGAACCATCTTACAGAAAAGACGTGAGATAAAAAACTTAATGAACTGAAGAAAAGACTGAAATTTCAACATGATTTGATTATGAATGCAAGTAAAATAAGCAATGCTGCAGTGAAATGTAGCTATGTATTAAGTGAAAAAATAGCCCGGGCATCCAAACTTCTTACAGACGGTGAGTTTATAAAACACTGTCTACTGAGTGCAGCAGAAATTATGTGCCCTGAACAGAGGCAAGCATTTGCAAATATAAGACTGACTGATAATATTGTTGCTCAGCATATAGACTGTCCTGCTGAGAACTTACAGGACAAGTTGCAAGACCAAGTTAAATCATTTGTGTCTTTTTCTATTGCAGTGCAGGAGAGTACAGATGTAAACGATGCCACCCAGTCAGCTGTATTTATTCGTGGTGTTGATGAAACTTTTGACATGACCGAAGAACTTCCGAACGTGGTACCCATGACAGGCATAACATCAGGGAATGATTTATTTTTATGCATCGAGAAAAGTCTCAAAAAATTTAATGTAGATTGGTCAAAACTAATAAGTGTTACCATGGATGGTAATTCTGCAATGGCTGGTGTTAAGCAGCTTGTTACAAAACTTAAATCAAAGGTGTCGGGGCTTTGTAAAGACACAGAACTTAAGTCTGTGCATGGCCTCATTCTCCAGGAGACACTTCGCACTAAAAAGTTAAGAACGGATCGTGTCATGGACATAGTAATTTACACCGTAACCTGGATGCATTCCCATGGCTTGAGCCACAGAAAGTTCGGTATTTTGTTCAATGAATTAGACGCACAATATAGAAGTCTGTCCTACCACACAGAAGGTAAGTGGCTAAGTCTTGGCATTCTGCTACAGCAGTTTTTTGAACTGTTGGAAGAAATTGACTTTTTTGTGTCTTCTAAAAGAAAATCTGTACCTCAACTTACTAGCAAAGGCTGGAACAAAGACAGCTTTTTTGGTTGACATTACGACCCATCTGAATGCATTGGATATTTCTCTACAAGGGCGTTCACAAGTAGTTACACAAATGTATGATTCCATTTGCTTATTCCTAGTGAAATTGTGTCTTTAGGAAACTCATTTGGCAAGGAACAGTCTGGCCCACTTCCCTACTCTGATATTAGTTTCAGAAAAAGAAAGTGATAGTCTGAACTATATTCCAAAAATTAGAGAGCCGAAGACTGAATTCCAAAGCAGGTTCCCTGATTACAAACTTTATGAAAATGAACTAGAATTGTTCAGTTCACCTTTTTCAATTAATATTAATTAATGTGAATGAAGAGCTACAAATGGAAGTTATTGAATTACAGTGCAATACTCTCCTGAAAACTAAATATGATGATGTTGGAATACCAGAATTCTACAAATACCTTGGAAATAGTTACCCTAAATATGAAAACCATTGTGCAAAGAATCTGTCCATGTTTGCAAGCACCTATGTTTATGAGCAGCTGTTTTCTGTTATGAAACTAAATAAAATTTTAGTAAGTGTAGAACTACCTACACTGACTCAGAAGAACTAGAAGACCTCAACAAATTACTAATAAAGAGATTCAATCAGTAATCAAAAATTTCCCAAAAAGAAAACCTCAGAACCACATGGCTTCACAGGAGAATTTTACCAAAAATTCCAAGAAGACTGAACTCCAATTCTGCTAAAACTTTTCTAAAAAATTGAAAAAGGAGGAACACTCCCTAATTTATTCTATGAGGCTGACATCACCTTCATACCAAAACTAGATACATACCCCAAGAAAAGAAAATTACACACCAATCTCTTATGACTTGAGATGCAAGAATCCTCAACAATACTAGCAAACCTAATCCAATGGCATATTAAAAGAATTATATAACATGATCAAGTGGGATCTATCCTTGGTATGCAAGGTAGTTTAACATATGAAAATTAATTAATGTAATATACCACATTAACAGAATGAAGGGAAAAAATCCACATGACTACCTTAACTGATGCAGAAAAAAAGCATTTGATAAAATCTAGCACCCGATCTTGATAAAAATCCTTAGAAAACTAGGAATACAAGGAAACGTCTTCAACATGATAAATGGCATGTATAAAAACCCACAACTAACATCCTCCTGAATGGTGAAAGACTGAAAGCTTTCCCTCTGAGATCAGGAACAAGACAAGGACACTCACTGTACTGGAAGTTCTTGCCAGAGAAATTAGGCAAGAAAAAGAAATAAAAGATATCTAAATTAGAATGGCAAAAGATATCTAGATTTCCATTTCCCATTTGTGGATGACATGATCCTATATACAGAAAATCCTGACAAGTCCACAACAAAGTTCCTACAGCCAATAACTGAATTCAGAAAAGTGGTGGGGTACAACATCAAGAACAAAAAACTCTACAGTGTTTCTTTACACAAGCAATGAACAATCAGAAGAAGAAATCAAGAAAAAATTCCATTTACAATAGCAACTAAAAGAATTGAATACCTAGGAAAAAATCTAACCAAAGATGTAAAGGACTTGTATGAAGAAAACTATAAAACATTTCTTAAAAAAATCTAAGACCTAAATAAATGGAAGAACATTCCATGTTTATGGATTGGAAGGTTAAATATGGTTAAGATGTCAATCCTAGCCAAAGCATTTATAGATTCAATGCAATCCCAATCAAAATTCCAACAACTCTCTTTGCAGAAATGGAGAAGTCAGTAATCAAATGTCTAAGGAAAGGTATGGGGCCCTTAATAGCCAAAACCCTCTTGATAGAGAAGAATGAAGTTGGAGGACTCATACGTCACGATCCTAAAACTTATTACAAAGCCACAATAATCAAAACAGCATGGTACTGGCACAAGGACAGTCATATGACCAATGGAATAGAATTGAGAGCTTGGAAATCCACTCATTTATGGAAACTGATTTTTACAAGGGGCAAAGGCCATTCAATTGGGAAAGAATAGTGTCTTCAACAAATGGGGCTAGGAAAACTGGACCACCATTTGCAAACAGAAAAAAAAAGAGTACTCTGATCTCACAACTTATATAAAAATCAGCTCAAAATGGATCAAGGACCTAAATATAAGAATCAGAACTAGAAAAAAATAAAAGGGAAAAAATTTAGAAAAAAAAAAAGTAGGGAAGCATCTTCAGGATCTTCCATTAGGCAATAGTTTCTTAGATTTTTACACCCAAAGCACAAGCAACAAAAGAAAAAACAGATAAATAGGACCTCATCAAAATCAAAAACTTTTGAGCCTCAAAGGAATTTATCATGAAAGTAAAATGGCAAACTACAAAATGGAAGAAAATATTTGGAAACCACTTATCTGTTGAAGTTTCAATATCCAGAATATATAAAGAAATCCTTTAACTTAGCAACAAAATGACAAACATCCCAACTAAAAAATGGGCAAAGGCTTGAGTAGACATGTCTCCAAAGAAGATGTACAAATGGCCAGAAAGCACATGAAAAGATGCTCAGCATCATTAGCCATCAGGGAAATGCAAATCAAAACCTCAATGAGATATTGGAGAGGATGCGGAAAAAATATGAACACTCATTCACTGCTAGTGGGAATGTAAAATGTTGCAGCTGATGTGGAAGACAGTTTGGCTAATCCTCACAAAGTTAATTATGGAATTACCATAAGAACCTGCAATCCCACTACTAAGTATATATGCAAAATTATTGAAAGCAGGGACTCTTACAGATATTTTCACCTGATGCTCATAGCAGCATTATTCACAATTGCCCAAAGATGGAAGCAACCCAAGTGTCCATCAACCAATGGATGCTTAAGCGAAATGTGCCACGTATATACAATGGAATATTCTTCAGCTCTAAAAAGGTATGAAGTCCTGATACATGTAACAACATGGATGAACCTTGAAGACATCATGTTGAGTGAAATAAGTCAGACACAGAAGGACAAATATCGTATGATCTCACTGATATGAAATAATTAGAATAAGCCAACTCAGAATCAGAGTATAGAACATAGGTTACCAGTGGACAGGGTGGGAATAGGGAATAAGAAGTTAAGACTTAAAATGTACAAAGTTCCTATTTGGAATGATGGAAATGTTTTGGTAATAGATGGTGTTGCTGGTAGCACAATGTTGTGAATATAATTAATAGCAATGAAACATATATCTGAATGTGGTTAAACAGGAAAATGTTATATTTTATATATGATAATAGAATATTTATAAATATTACAAATATATATGTATATTTAATCCATGGAACTGCGCTACACAAACAGTGAACCCTAAGTTAAGCCATGGACAACAGTTAATAGTACAATTATAAAAAATGTGCTTTCATCAATTTTATCCAAGCAAGGTGTTAATAATAGGGTGGTATAAGGGAGTCCTGTATTTTATGCATGGTTGTTCCATAAACCTACAACTTCTTCTTGAAAAAGATTTTTAAAAGAATAGATAAGGAAAAATTCTAAAATAAAAGAACCTGTATATGACTCTGTGCCCTATCTTTCCACATCTCCCAGTCCCTTGGTGTCCAGAAGAACCAGGCTGTGGTTAAACCTAATCCAAATGCCCTTACTTTGAAACTACCATTGAGCACAAATGAAAGCCTTCAAGGGAAGGGGAGAAAGGCACATACAGTGAAAGAAGGTAGTCCAGGCAGCCCAGAGTATAATGTCAGACTTCTAGAATTGTAAGTGTCCCAGGAGAAATGATGGTTCTTTTCCCATTTCATCAAGGACAGCCTACTTTCTGTGTCATCTATTTCAAGTCGCAGGGGGATATAATCTGTGAGAATAATGCTGAGCAAGGGCTCAAGATAGAGACAAAGACGCATCTACCATTCCAGACAAAATGAAGGCTTTTGGTAACCATTAACAAGAGCAGTTTAAAGAATGGTGGAATTCAAAGTCAGCAAGGAGTGGACTGAAGAGAGACTTAGGAAGGGAAGAAGTGGAAAACGGAAATTGAGACAATATATTTTTGCTTTGAAAATGGTAAAAAAAAAAAAAAAAAAAAGGAGGGGGTGGGGTGGGGTGGGCATTTGTAGCCACAATGGGAGATATTCAAGCATGTTTTTATGTTGATGGGAATATTCCATAGAGAAATCAAAGCAGGTTGCAAAAGAGAGGGAGCACAATTGCATTTGCTCGGTCCTTGAACATGTAAGAAAAGGTTGTGATTCTTAGCACTACCAGGAGAAATTTTCATTAACAGGAGGAAAACAAATAATATCTGAAGAGATTACAGTAAAATAACAATTTGATGTTGAAAATTAGAATTAGAAGTTTTATTTAGTTAGAGGAGTTGGGTTCTCAGTTCATGTAACCCTGGAGGAGGATTAAGAAGCTGAGATAAAGCTGGAATCAAGCAAATGGCCCTACCCCAGGACAACACTCAGCACTATTCTTTCCTGCCAGATGGCTCATCAAGTAGGAATTTTCTGCATGATACTATCCTACAGTGGCCACCACCACCACAGGCTGAAAAATCTTGTCAAGAATCTGTATAGCTTGTTGGTTCACCAGCAGCTGCTTGTTCTTTTTTTTCCACCAGAAAAATGGGAGACATCATGGTGGGTACAGATGCCATGGTGACCTACAAACCCAGAAGAACTTCTCAGTAGAAATGAGATCATACAGTCCTCATCCTCATGGTGATCCAAGGCATGTGTACATCATCTTAGGACACTGGGACTTCCTTTCTAGAGCACAAAATGTAAGCTAGCATTAGCAGACAGCAGAGTGCCCCCTCCATTATTCCCCAAATCTCTGATGACATTAGTGATGAGAAATAGAGTATTACTACTCTCCAAAGTCTTACTCCCATAAGGATAAAATTAATGCAATGCCTACCATGCACTGAAGGCCTACGCTATGCCAAACCCTGTAATACATGCCTTACATACCTGACCTCATTGCTAATTACATGAACCTGTAAGTTATGGATTATTATACTCACTTTGAAAATGAGATGAGTTTCCCAATAGTAAGTGAATGAGTCTTAGAGCCAAGATTAAAAACCTGGACAATCCATATCACTGCATCATACTGCTGCAACCACATACCTCTCAGAGTAATCTTCCTCAAATACAGTGGTTACCCTGTAAACACTTTGGATCAATAACCTGAAGTAGCTTGCTAGTGACTATCATATTGTGAAATATGCTCTCTAATACATTAGTGTGACCTGATGAGCTTCTCTTTTATTTACAGATTTAGTAGAGTGATAAGAATAGGAGCCAGAAGTAGAGGAAGGATTGGCTGTGTAGGGATGAGATAGATCTAAAGAATGCAAGCTTCTTTTCAAGAAGGGAGGAAAGAAGAGCATCCTGGATCTTCAGAGACACAGGCTCAAGTACTTGCTGAGAAGGGTCAGGTTCTCTGCAACTTACTCCCAAGAATGATATAAAGAAGGAGAACAAGAAAGAGAATGAGTGTGGTAAGGGGCAGTGTAGGTGTGGGCTGCTGCCTTTCCCTGGAACCCACAAATAAACCCTGGGCTCAGATCCAGATGTGCCAGCCTGGCACCTAGGACAGAAACTGAAGGTGGGCTGACTCTTTTGGGGCATCTTGACATAAAGCACATCTAGCAGATAGTGTCCTGCCAGCACATTCTTTCCCCTTTTGCCGAGTGTACGAACACTCCCTGGAGACTACTTGGCTAAGTATGTTCATTTTATGGCAACTAGACCACCCCTACTGCTACATCTGTTCCCGGTGGGAAGGGAGCAGTGTCCTTTGTTTTGTGTCACAAGAGGGGTACACGCATACCATCTCCTTGGGTTGACTATGGAGCGAGATCCACTGACCATGGGAGCCCGACTCCCACTAATGTAGCTGAGCTGCTTTGTCTCTTCTCTATGTGGGTAAACTTTGTTTCTCCCAGTGCCCGTGTGAGTCATGGGTATATGCTGGTGACCCCAACACCTGCATATGATGGAGAGGGCAGGGACCCTGGGACTTCAGGCTTGGCCATGCTCCCCTGCCCTGCATGTGGTGGGGCTCATCTCTTTTTCCTTCAACAAAGAGGAAGAGAATAAAAATAGGACTAGGACTAGGACTAGGAGTAGGAATAGGAATAGGAATAGGAGAGTAAGAGTAAGAATAGAAGTAGGAATAAAAATAAGAAAAAAGAATAAAAGAATATATAGAGAGAGGCATATACATTTAATCAGAGAGATAAAGTAAATTCAGCAAAACATCACCAGAAGCCATATATATAGGTGAAAAATAAATGGGATATTCATTGTAATTTTTTTCAAAGTAACAGTTTAATTTTAAACACTAAATACTAAAGGAAAAGTTATGCCATGGGTCTCTGGTACAATTTTTATTGCCATTATAATAAAATGATTTTCAGTGATACCTATTTTTTCATAATAAGACTATAAAAATGTAACATTATGTTCATATTTCTCAAATACTGTCTTTTATATTTACATGTTGAGTATTCAAGATGTATCTAATACCTTCAAAAAATAACAGTTCCATCATTTACTGCTTGACTAGCCTTAAACAAGGAGCCTCACTGTGCTAAACTAAGTTTCATAGGGTAATTATAAGGGTATTAAAATTACCCTTCAAGAGTAAAATTATAGAGTCACCCTAGAGGGTGTTTTGACAATTAAATGAGATAATATAAATTTGTATCTTAGCATGGTATGCAGCACAAAATAGGTTTTCAGTTAAATTATATGGAGATTTATGTACAATAATTGCAATGAATAAATTGTTACATTGGGTTATGTATTTCAACACAATCTATAAACTGTAAATTATTAAGAAACAAGATACATTAATAAATTTTTAATCAGAAAAAAATGCATTCATTCAACCACTGCTCCTGTAGCAACCTCATCTTGTCTGATTCTTCTGGCTGTGGGAAGCAAAGAATATGGAGGTAAAACATGTACCCATGACAGCTACCTTGTAACTACTGGTATTGGATAAACTCCTCTTTAAAATGAAGATTAAAGGAAGCTGTAGGAGGGCATGAATGTTATTGGAAACACTTTATAAACCAGATCTATGGTGTTTTAGCTGTGAATAAACCATGGAACTTCTAACTTCAGCTTAACAAAGTACAGGTGTTCCTTGTTGTTTAGGAATGGTTTTCAAATTTTGATGTACATGTGAGTATTTGACGGGAATATTAAAACCCAGACCCTAGACCCAAGAATCTACATATTTAACAAGATCTGTAAATGGCTCTGATATCCCCGTGAGAAACGGACAGACACACACACAGACATGCACACAGTTTTGACTATATTATCTATAATTTAAAGATTGGTGGCATAGAAATTTACAGATCTCTTACTCTGAAACTTTATTATTTATGACTAATTAAAAGATAAATAATAAACTCTTCATATTATAATTTCCTGTAAACTCCTACAAGAGTTTAAAATTGCCTGTATTCCCAGGGCTTGCTATAGTGCCTGACAGAGACAGCCAAGCTCTCGTCCACTCTGATTAATGCTTCCCTGAGTTGGAGTTTAAGGAGCAGCACCTGTTGGGGAATATGGTGTGCCTGGATGTAATCACACAGTTGCCTCTGGTCCAGACGGAGAAGCTCAGCTTCCCGAGAACTAAATTTAGGCAATGACTCACCCCTGCTACCAGACTTTCACGTAACTTGCCATTTCTCCCTATTCAAGTTCAAGACCACATTTCATGTAAAAGAAAATGACCTTACCTGTTCCACAGCACCACAGGTATAAGAACAAGCTCTCTCACTCACATGTTAATCACTTTCCTCCTGCCTCCTTTCTGTCCCTCTTTTATAGACACTAAAATATAAAAATATTTTTTAAAAACTGAGGTTAGTCATTTCCACAAGTGAAATGGTGCAGTCAAACTGAAATTGAAAGGAAAAGCAACTCATGATATTTTTAAAGACTTAGGAGTGGCCTGTCTGTATCAGCTGAATCAAGTATGAGAATGTGTTCATAGAGCAGAGGTGAAGGGAGGTTAGAAAAACCCACAATTCTCAATAGGCAAGCCTTAGTAAGTACACTCCTTTCAGCTTTTGCTTTCTTTCCTCCTCTCCATCTTGGAAGGCTTTCACAAACTTTATTGTTGAGACATGTTTCCCAGTGTGTTTATGTTTCCACAGCACACAAGACAAACAGAAAATCAAGGCACAAATGTACACAAAGCTGTAGAAACAAAGTATATTTCAAACATGGTTCTCCTAGTGGGGATTCAGACTCATATTGTTAGGAAAGAGCTCTTAGTGTTTAAAATACATTCCCCAATTTGAAACATATGTAATAATAAGTCGTCATTCTCAGCTTAAGGCTTAAAACTGAGCAAGTGTTTGATATTTTCCTTTATGGCAAATGACATCAACTTTCCACTAGCCAGCTGTCAATTTTTTCTGGTTATATGAGTCAAGAAACTCTTAGTCAATCACTTTTCTATTTTGACCTTAGGAACGCCATGGTTTATTAGCCAGATTCACACATTCCTGCAGATCTAGGCACCTAGTTTGCCAATCCAGCTTTATTGCATGTTACAGTACTAAACTCCACTTTGTCCCTGTTGTTTTAAGGGTCCCCATTTTGGAATCCTATCAAGGTTATTGACAGGAAGCAAATTCTCCTGTCAACCCTGGTCTATGAATGACCAGCACCACTGAGCTTTTCAAAGATGCCTGTGCCTCCACACCAGTTCTATTGCCTTAGTGAAGGGATTATTTAACCTCTGGTCCCCCCTGAAGTAGGTCAAGTGTCAGGTTTTTTTATTTCACATAATAACTTCCTTAAAGCAGTCCCATTTTCATGAGTCTTCCGATACCTAACTCAACATGTTACTAAAGCCATTTTGGCATCTGTCCCTCATTAACTGTAGGCCATTGCTGCATTCACACTAAAGAAAGTTTCCAAGAAGTATATTAGAACAAGCTCCAGGGGTCTTTGCCCCAAAATGAAACCACGTATTATAGAAAAGTATTATAATAATTCTTCCCTTCCTGATTTAACATGCTCAAGATATACTCAGATGTTTTTCTCTGATTCCTGCTATCACAGATGAGCCAGGTCTTACAATTCTATGGATGTGTATGTGTAATAGTCAGGATTCTCCAGAGAAACAAAATCAAAGGGATGTGTGCGTGTTTGTGTGTGTGTGTGTTTGTATACAAACATTAAAACATATTTATTATAAGGGATTGGCGTGTGAATTTGTGAGGTCTGGCAAGTTCATATTCTAAAGGCAGGACAGAGCCTGGAAATTCCAATAGGTGATGTTTAAGTCTTTAGTCCAAATTTCCTAGGGGAAGCCAGCAGGCTGGAAATTCTGGTGAGAGTAAATGTTGAAACCTTCAGGCAAAAATAATTCTGATCTCTGGAGCCCTCAGTAATTGCAACTAAGGCTTGAGCAAAAGGATGAGGCCACCCACATTATCAAGGGTAATCCCCTTGTAGATATTAATTTCATCTATGAAAACACCTCCACAGCAATAACTAAGACAGTGTTTGGTCAAACAACTAGACACTATAACCTAGCCAACTTGACACACAAAACTAATCATAACTATACATCTTTTGTCAACTTGGAACCCATACACAACTCCTTAATCTTAAAATAAAGACAAAACCAAAGTCATACTTCTGCCTAACATGATACTACTATCCTGCATACAGTTGAAAATGCACTAACCCTTCCCCTAGAAGAGAACACAAACCCTTGGTGATGTGCTCCTTCTCCTGGAGATCCTAAAACTTAAACACTATGATGTAGAGTTAATGCAATTTATGTTATTAGATACAGTGATAGGGAAGAACTCAAATATATAAGCATATATATATTTATATATATATACACACACACATACATATATATGCACACAAATACATTTATAACAAAATAAGGAAGAAATATCCAAAACAATTATAGCCATCATTTCTGCAATGGGTCACATGGCCATAACTAGTATTTATAACTACCTTCTTCTGCTAACCATTCCACATTCCTTTTGCTCTCAACAAGCACTTCAACTGGTCATGCTTATTTGCCTGTTGTGTTGACCCAAAACTTCATTCACAAGAAGTCTTGGCCATTAGTAATCTGGCCTGAATTGAGTTGTTGTGGGCTTCCATTGACTTTAATCACATGGCATAGTAATACTAAGAGATGCCGTAAGGGATATCTCATTTTCCAGATGCTCTTCCTTACCTTCACTATGTAATAGCATACATAGTGGTATGTAATCAGGATCAATCATCCTAGCAAGTACAGAAATTTCCTTCTTTGTGTATTGATTCAGAGCCTGAGGAGCCCAAAGTGGCCAGGTGGCAGTTTTAATTTCCAGTTCAATGGAACCATTGCTGTGTCTCCTGGTGAAAGTACTCCTCCCTTTAGAATAAGGCCTCTAGACCATAAAAGCATTAAGTCATGGGGACAGGAAGCAAAAACGTTGCTTGCTAGTGTATCACTTGGGGTGATAGGAAGTGAAGTCACTCTCATTTTCACCCCTCGATTCCTGGACCCATGAATCCTAGCTATGGGAGAAACAGCGCCATAGAGTGGACACTGAGTTGGAGCATAAACAGCTTCCTAGAAAACACTGCCCCAGACCTGTGAAGCATTGCCAACTAGCTGGCACCAAAACTGAGTCTTCAAAAGGCCATTCCAACCACACTATCAATCCAGCTGATTCTGGGTGATGAGAAACAAGGTAAAAAATAAATGAATTCCATGATTATGGACCCATTACCACACTTTATTTGTTGCAAACTGAGTTCCTTGACCAGAAACAATGTTGTAGAAAATACCATGACTGAATAAGGCATTTTGTCAGTCCACAAAAAAGTAGTTTTGACAGAGGTATTGTGTGCAGGGAAGGATAGTTCATATCCAGAGTAAGTATCTGTGATGGCTAAGTTCATGTGTCAGGTTGTGTCCAGTTGTTTGGTCAAGCAAGCACTGGCCTGATTGATACTGTAAGGATATTTGTGGACTTATATCATCAGTAGGTTGGTTGCATCTATGACTGATTACATTTAATCAGCTGAGGGGATTGCCTTCAACAATGAGAGAAATCTTGTTCAATCAGTTGAAGGCTTTAAAAGAAGTGATGATTTCAGCAGTCAGAAGACAAAATTTCCATCTCTCCTTCAGCCAGACAGTTTCTCTTAAGGAATTCATAGAGATCTTCATCAGAGTTCCCAGCTTACAGCCTGCCCTATGGAATTTGGACTTGTGCATCCCCACAGTCATGTGAAACAATTTTTATTAAAATCTCATAATATTTACAGATATCTCCTATTGGTTCTGTTTCCCTAGAGAACCCTGATTAATACAGTGTCTATTCCAGTTAGAACTAAATGCTGCCCCTTCCATGATGGAAGTGGTCCAATAGAATCAACCTGACACCAGATAGTTGGGTGATCACCCCAGGGAATGATGGCATATTGTGAACACAGTGTTGGTCTCTCCTGCTGGCAGATTGGGTACTCAGCAGGAGACTATAGCCAGATTGGTCTTATTGAGTGGAAGTCCATGTTGCTGAGCCCGTGCAGAAACTCCACCCCAGCCACCATGGCCACTTTGTTCATGAACCCATTGGGCAATGACAAGAGTGGCTGGGGAAAACTGTAAATGGCATCCACAGAACAGGTCATCCTCTCCACTTGCTTATTAAAATGTTCCTCTGTTGAGGCTACCATTGGTGAACATTCACAATGAACACAAATATATTCACATTTTTTACCATTCGGAAAGTTCTATCCACATACCTCTGCCCCAGGCCTCCTTTATGCCAGGTTTCCAATCATGTGACTGCTAAATCCCTGACCATACATTGACAGCAGCCCATGAACAGTATACAATGCATCTCTGGCCATTTCTCCTTCCAAGCAAAATGAACAACCAGGTGTACTGCTCAAAGGTCTGTCCACTGGGAGGATTTCTCTTCAACACTCTCCTTCATGGATGTCCCAGAAACATGCTGGACAGTGCTGCAGCTGTCCACATTTGCATGGTGCCTGCATAATGTGCAAAAACATCTGTAAACCAGGCCTGAATTTTCTCTTCCTCAGTCACCAGATCAATAAGGAACTCCATGAGTAGTCACAGGTGTAGCCTAGGAGAGGGAGGGTAATGTGGGAAGAGCGAACCTTGAGCATTTTGGCCACTTCCTCATGAATTGTATCTGTGCCTTCAAGTTCTGCTTGAGCCCAGTCTTATATACACTATTTCCATTTGATGATGGAGTGCTACTATGCCAACTTTATGGCAGGAAGGCTCAGACAACACAGTTTGTGATAGACAGCTCAGATTACATGGCAACTTGGTGGCTCATGGTTAATCAGTCAGCCTCTACTAAGACCTAGAAACAAGCTAAAAACTGTTTCTCATGAGGAGAGTACTTATCCAGAGAGGATGGCAGAGATTTGCTCCAAAATTCTAAGGGTCTGCACTGTGACTCAGCCAGAGGAGCCTGCCAAATAGCATCTCTATCTGCCACTGACATTTCAAGCACCATTTGACCTGCTGGATCATATGGTCCAAGTGGCAGAATATCTTGTGTGGCCATCTCAACCTTTTGCAGAGCCTTCTTTTTTTCTGTTCCCTACTCAAAATTGGCCGCTTTTTAGGATACTCAGTAAATGGGCTAGAGTAGCAAACTCAAGTGAGGAATATATTGCCTCCAAAATCCAAAGAGGCCGATGAGGCATTGTCCCTCCTTTCTTGGTTACAGGAGGGACCAGATGCAACAGCTTATCCTTCACCTTAAAAGGGCCATCTCAACATGCCCCACCCCACTGATCACCTAGAAATTGCTCTGAGGTGGAAGGCCCCTGAATTTTTATTTTCCAGCCCCTGACACACAAATGTTTTACCAATAAGTCTAGAGTAGTTGCTACTTCTTGCTCACTAGATCCAATCAGCCTAATGTCATCAATGGAATGTGATGTGTGGATGGGGAGGGTAATTAAGGTCCCTGTGGACTAAATTATGACACAGTGCCGGAGAGTTGATATATCCCACTGAGGTAGGACAGTGATGGTATACTGTTGGAAATAAACTGCTTCTGATTTTCTTTACTAACAGGTGTCAATAAAAAGACATTTGCCAGATCAATATCTACATACCAGGTACCAGGATATGTGTTGATACACTCAAGCAATGCATATGACATCTGAAACAGCAGCTGCAATTGGAGTCACTACCTAGTTAAGTTTATTATAATTCACTGTCATCTTCCAAGATCCTCTGTTTTCTGCACAGAATAACAAGGAGAGTTGAATAGATATGTGGTGGGAATCACCATCCCTGCATCCTTCAAGTCCTTGATGATGACACTAATTCCTGAACTGCTCCAGCAATGCAACATTGCTTTTCATTTACTATTTTCCTAAGTAGAGGTATTTCTGGTAACTTTCACTTGACCTTTCCTACCGTAATAGACTTCATTCCACAGGTCACAGAACCCATGTGGGGATTCTACCAGTTGCTGAGTATGCCTATTCAAATTATGTATTCTGTTACTGGGGGAATAATCATAGAATTGTTTCAGTGATCCAAAGGACCCACTGTGAGATGGACTTAGGATGAAATTCTATTGATCACCTGACCTCCACAAGCCTCTACTATGACTGATGAACCATAGTAATGTTTTGGATCTCCTGGACTTGTCATCAGTTCAGAGCAAGTATCCAGTAATCCTGCAGTCATACTGGTAAAAAGTTTGTAGACCCCTTTTGGTAAAACTGGGAGAAACATTAACAACATCAATGTTTGGCAGGTAGCAGGGTTCTTCCTAAAGGGGACATTGCCTCCCATTAATTCAAGGGATTCTGTGCCTGTAAATTCTCTCAAGTCTGGGAATTGAGGGGCTATGACTCTCTATTTTTGTAATTCAAATTAGACTTCTGTTTATTTGACCTATAACTCTTCTGCTTATACAGATTCAGTAAGATTTCATAGACTACCCATCTATTTCGCTTCTGGGTACCCTGCGATTAAAACCATAAGTCTCTGTGAGTCAGACCATTCTGATTACTGCTTTGACTCTGCTGTCCATTACAGTAACTATGCCCAACTTATCTTTGATGATTAAGTGCTGCCATTTGGTCCCTGCTACCCCAGAATACAATTGTCCCTATTGCATTTAAGAATCCCAATTCTGTGGCAAAAGTTCCCCCTGTAATTGCTGACCTATAGAGAAGAGAGACCTCAGAGTTCTTACAGGATGTTGGGCTCCACTCATAAATTTATTTTTCACAGTATCAGTAAGCTGTGTGTCTTCTGGACACTGCCAGGATGAATGTGCATCTCTTACATGATAAATCTACTATAACATCTCAATCATCCTCAACCTTTGGAAATCTTCATCTACATTATACCAAGGCAGTTCTGGAATTTCAACTTCATTTATTTGAGGTCACCTTGTGGTCCATGTTTTAGCCAACACACCAAACATACTGTTGGAGCCCTTTCTAATCCCTTGGACTACAACTTTGAATTCAAAATCTCAGTTTAGTTGACTCATACCAATAAATTTAGCCTGATCCAACTTTATATTTCTTCCACCATTATCCCACTCCCTTAATATCTATTCCCACACATATTCCCCACATATGTTTGTATAAATTGGAAAAATCATGCTCCTCTTTTGGAGTGTAGCATACCACCTTATGGGTCATATACTTCACCTTTTGGAGCCTGCTGGAACTTAAGTCTAATTATAGCTCTGAAAGCAAAGATGGATGGTGGGAGTGGGAATGGGCCCTGGGGAGGCTTAACAGCATCTTTCAAGGCAACTACCTCAAGTGAATTCTATTACAGGTTTATCCAGAAAATCAGAGTTAACCTCCTAACATAGGGAAGGAAGGTCTGCTTCTACTGGCAGATAACAACTTTCTTTGCAGAAATGGAAAAGCTAATCATCAAATTCATAGGGAAGGACAAAGGACCATAAATAGCCAAAAAAAAAAAATCTTGAAAAAGAAGAACAAAGTTGGAGGACTCACTCTAACTCACTAAGGATTTCAAAACTTAGTATAAATCTATAGTGATAAAAACAGTGTGTAACTGGCACAAGGACAGCCATAGAGACTAATGAAATAGAATTGAGAGTGCAGAATAAATCCGTACATCTATAGCCAAATGATTGCTGATAAGAGAACCAAGTTGACTCAATGGGGAAAGAATAGTCACTTCAACGAATGGTGCTGGAAAAGTGTATATCCACATGCAAAAGAATGACAGTAGAGCCCTACATCATATCGTATACAAAAATAAATTCCAAACAGATCAAAGACCTAAGAGCTAAAACAATAAAATTCTTAGGAGAAAACACAGGGAAATATCTTACAGATTCCTAGACTTTACACTAAAAGCACAAGCAACAAAAGAAAAGATAAAGTGGACATAATCAAAATTAAAAACATTTGTGCATCAAAGGACATTATCAAGAAAGTTAAAAGACAAACTACAGATTAGGAGGAAATACTTGAAAACCATGTATTTGATAAGGGTTTAATATCCAGAATACATAAAGAACTGCTACAACTCAAACAAAACAAAGCTAACCACCCCATTAAAAAATGGGCAAAGGACTTGAGTATTCCTTTCTCCAAGGAAGATATACAAATGGCCGACTGATACATGGAAATATGTTCAACATCGTTAGCCATTAGGGAAGTGCAAATCAAAACCACAATTAGATACCACCTTACACCCTTTAGAATGACTATTACTAAAAAATATAAAATAAAATAAAATAATGTGTGCTGGCAAGGAAGCAGAGAAATAGGAACATTAATACATTATTGGTGGGAATGTAAAATGTAACCACTGTGGAAAAGTTTGACAGTTCCTCAAAAAGTAAACATAGAACTACCACAAGTGCCAGCAATTCCACTTCTGGATATAAACCAAAAAGATATTTGTACACCAGTGTTCATAACATCTTTATTCACCATAGCCAATTGGTAGAAGCACCCCAAATATCCATCAGCACATGAATGGATAAGCAAAGTGTTGCATATATAGTCATTGGAGTATTACTCAACTGTTCTCCAACACACTGAGTGCGTTTCCTCCTCAGGGCCTTTGCACATGCTCTTTCTACTGCCAGGAGAGCATCCTTTGCCCCCTCCCCGCCCTACACCTGCAGGCTTGCTTCCCTGCTTCATTTGGGTGTCTGTTCAAATGCCACCTTACCACAGGGATTTTTCCAGACTAAAATTATCTAAATATCTATTCCTATATAAATAGCACTCCTTCAGTGCTCCTGCCCCCTTACCCTACTTTATTTTTAAAAACACTCCTCACCACCAGACATGATACGTCCTTGTCTCTGTTTATGGATGTCTACCCTCAGGAGAATATGATCTCCATGAAAACAAGCACCTGGTCATTTTATTCACTATTAAAGTCACAGTGCCCAGAATAGTGTCTGACATTTGATGGACAATGAATAAATAGCTAATTATTCAGAAGCATGGGAAATCATCTCCTAAATCAAAACTGGCTGTTTGCACAGTTTTGTAGAAAATCTCATATTCCTTAAAATTAGCATTTCTTGGCAGCTAGAGAGGTCCCACTGCCATTTGCAAAATTTCCAGGTCACCCAAAGGCCATCTTGCACTGTGCAGTTGTGGCTCTTGATCCTGTGGCCAGGGGCAGGCAGGGGAGAGAAAAGCTGGTCCTGGTCCCTGGGGAGTGGACAAACTCATGCTCCCAAATCATCTCAGGGCAGCCTTTGTTGATAAAAATATGGAGGCAAAAACCCTGGGATAGGAGAAAGGATGCTAGACTGAGGGTCAGGAGGCTTGAGTTTGTAACTTAGCTGTTTGACTGTAAGCAACACATTTGACCTTGTTCAGCTTCAGTTTCTTCTGTCTCACCGGGCCATTGGAAGAAGATATTGTGGGTAAAAATTAACTGTATTGAAATAGAAATGTATGCATAATCCAAGAGATTTGTTTTAACCAAAAGCTTTAAATTGTCCTACAAGCACAGCAGCACTCTGTGTTGGGCTCAGCAAGACCAGGTTCTTGGAATTAGAGTGTGGACAAGACAGTCCCAGGCTTGCCCTTGAGGAGCTTGCAGTCCACAAAACGGGTGATGACTCTCAAAAAAACAAAGACAGTGTTCTCACAAAATTTTGCAAGGAGCAAAACTTGCTAGGACAACTAGACTAGAAATGTGGAGTCTGGTTCTTGAAATCCAGATGGAGCCAGAAGAGTGGGTGATGAAGAACAGAGGTGTTAGAAGCAGTTCACTCACATGCACATCCTTGCATCTCTATTAGCTGTGACCTCAGGCAGATTATTCGGCCTCCTTGAGCCTCAGTTTCCTTATCTGTACCACAATAATAGCTATTTCATAGGACTCTTTGGAGGGTTAAATTACTTAATACATGGAAAGCTCTTACAGAAATGCCTGGCACAATGAGAGCATCCAACAAATGTTAGTGATCTCATCATTATTATTATCTGGTAACTATTTAAAAAGGGTATGACTTAATGAGATGATTTTTTAAAAAACAAATGTCAAAAACATCATCAGTTTTAGTTTTGCTGGTTCCACTCCAAAACATAACCTTTGGTATGAAGACATTTTGGAAGAGCAGTCTTCTTGGGTAGCTGTGTTATGGCTAATGAACTGTGAATATTTATAGTTATAGTTTGAGATTCAGAGAGATAAATTCTAGAACTTATAGAACTGTGATAAGGTGGGAGAGGGAGACTATTTAGGCTTTTCCTCTTTATTTGTCTGTCTATTTTTAGAGGATTATGGAACCCCACTTCCCTGGTACTTCCTTCTGCAAGAGTCTTATTGGCTTGGTGGTGAAGGTGAGTTATTTAAAAACAAAAATAAAACTTTACTATTTAGAACTAGCTCCTTTGGGCTACTGAGTAAGTGGCCTGATTATTTGAGCGGTTGAAGAGATCAGAGGGAGAATCACAGCAGCTGGCTTTGAATCCCAGTGCCCCTTTTATGCCAAAGGTGTGATTCTGGCCGGCTCAGCCAGCTGCCTGGGGGCTCCCCCACCACGGGGGCGGGGACTCGGGGTGGGGTGTGGACAGCATCACAACCTCTGGGAGCCCACCCGTCCTGTTCCCTGAGAGACACCAGGCCAAGGCGAGTATCAGAGCACTGATAAACCCTGTGTACCGTACAATTTGTGCCTGGTGGATTAAGTTACCCTGTCAAAAGAAAGCCACATCACTTCAGGTTGTAAATGACTCTTGAAACTTGTCATTTGAAGGCAAAGAGAACTGGAGAATCATAAAGGAATCTTTGCATTCATCCTGTGCTGCCTCCTCTCCTGCTTTTTTATTCCTCTCCTCCTTTCCAAATATAAATGATTAATTTTCCCAAGGTAAGGGACAATACAGAGTCTGGGGCATAGCTGTCGATCTTCAAGGAAAACACTCCCTGGCTCTCCTGTGACGATCTTTCTTGTGGTCTGGGAAAGAGGGATAAAAGGGATTTGTCCAGATGCATCTTAGACAAAAATTACCTTTCCTACTGAACGAGGCAGCAGGTGTAGGGAGAGTTCCAGAACTGGGGAAAACCAGGGCTTTTTTGGTGATGTATGAGAAGGCAGAGAAATTCCACAGCTGTGAGCAGGAGACTCCCCTGGAGCTGGGAGGTTCTGGAAGCAAAGGAAATACTTCCAATCTGTTTTGTTCCTCACCTACCTGCTCTTTACTTTGTATTATTGGGTCAGGGCCAGGATTTATAGATGTTTGTTTTCTCTCAGGGATTAGTCTGGTGCCTTTAAAGGGTTTGAGTAGGGTTTGTTGCTGCTTTTTTAATGATCCAAACAAACTTTGACAGCTCAGTATTTTTCCATTATGTCAGTTGTCTCTATATGCTTTTAAATTTCTATACAACAATAAGGTTGTAATCCCATTATAGGTGGCAATTTTCAGCACACTTGTGTATTCCTGGAATGTTTCTAACATCAGTGAATATCAGGATTTGTGGACTTTTTTTTCCTACAATCCTAGCAGATACTCTACCTCTCAGAAAAGAAAAATCCTTAAGACAAACATGTCCTCCTAAAAAGGTGAATCACGTATATTTTTGCCTGATAGCAGCCAAATATTTTTCACTTGTCTAGACTGAAATAGAGTCCTAAAACTCTAAAATCAGAAAAGAGTTTGAGTTTCTGTACCTAACACCTTCCACTTAAAAATGAAACGGAGCCCAAGAGACATCCCGTGATGTGTCCAAGTTCCCGTTGATCACTTGAGAGAAAAATCTGAGACACAGATTCCCTGGTGAATGACTCACTACAATAACTAAACTCTTTAGAAAGTCATTTCCCCTCTGCTACTTTATTACGTATTAGTACGGTATGTTAGCTCTTAAAGTGATCAAAGGGATTATGCGAAATAGGCTTAAAAATCCTCTAGGAGGTAGAAATATAAGTACTGACGGTGGAACATCCCTGACCAGCAGGCCCATCATTTGCTGCCCCACCACACGTCCTCCAAACCTACAGAGGCCCCCGCTGGTTACAGCATTATAAACTCACCCTGCTCACGTGTGTGCACTTGAGGCTGAGTGGCTTTAGATGCCTGGCGACAGCCGTTTCCTCCGGCCCCTGCTTTTCACTTTGGCTGACTGGCTCTTCTGCTTCTCTTCCCCTTCCAGGATGTCCTGGAAGTCCTTTTAAGCCAAATGCCAAGATTACAAAAAAGTGCCTGTGTGTGTGTGCGTGTGTGTGTGTGTGTGTGTGTGTGTGTGTGTGTGTGCCAAACTTCACATTTTGTCCATGCCTGTCTCGACTGGGCTCAACCCTAGTGTTAAAAATCAGACCAACACTCTCGGGTGCCTGTGTAGGTTAACTTTTCAGGTAAGCCCTTTCTCAAGCTGTCATTTCAGCTGGCCACCCATCAGCTCATCTTGAATGGACTTTTATTCAAGGTTCACCAGGACTTTGATATGTTCTGGACTGGGGTGAAAAGTAGTGCTGGGGAGCTAAAGAACATTAAGCCGTTTCAAATGCAATCCTGGTTTTGTAATTTTTTTTTTAAATCACTACTTCTGACATTGTGGGCCCCTCCTGGCATGAAAGGAGGATGAGGTGAGACTCTAAATCTGAAGCTCATGTTACAAAACTCCCTCAGGGACTCGGCAGAGATTGCACAGTCTGACTCGCTGGGAGGCCCGCCACCTGGTTTCAGTACTTCAGGGGCCCACGGCAGGTCCCAGGCTGACAGGCCACGCTCGGGGCTGGTCTCCAGGAGTGCTGACCTAGCCTTCTAGGGGAACTGCGTTTTCCCATTTTAGTAGGAAACTCATTTGCTCCCCCCACTGCTTCCCTCCTTTCCTGCCTTTGCTGATTCTCAGCTCTCACATTGGCTTTTGGTTGGTACAGGATGTTCAACTAGAGAAGAAAGGGCCCTGGAAAAGACTGAACCCATAACAGAAGAAATGGAGGATCCAGAACACCCAGAGGGAATAAATGGTAAATAATAATAATAATAATTTTTTTAATCCCAAAAAAAGAACACAGAGCAGGGGCAAGGAGAAGACTCTGAAGGTTGCAAAGGGCCAGAGCAAAACATCTCATGCCTAGGATGAAATGAAACCCAGGAAACCGACTCTCTCTGTTGACAAGTGTTAAACCTGATACCTTCTCAAGAGTCTAGCCCAGACATTAATGCCTATTCCCTGTGCTGGAATGTTCTCTGAGGGCAGATCAGTGTGAATGGAATGTGGGGCTAGTGCCATTATATTTGGTTCTGTTTCCCTCTAGTGGTTGATCAACAGAGATTTCAGTTTCTAAGCACAAGTTCAGATAACCTAAGATGCTATCTGAACTCAGGGACAGAGCTGGGCACGTCAGCACTAGCTCTATCTTGTTTCTCTCCTTGTTAACTAATAGGGTCAGAGAGCCTGAAGTTTCCTCAAGGAACCCAGGGCTTCTCAAAGGCAAACAGATAACTTCATCGACAGCTGAAATGCAATCTCACCTGGGGACTGAAACACAATATTTAATTTTTGAGCTTTACTTGATGCTGGCTCCCCTTCTAAGTGCTTTACATATATTAACTCATTTAATTCTCACAACAACCCAAAAAGGTGGGAATCCTTTTTTCCCATTTTACAAAACATTTATTAGTGGCTGTTGGGCTTTTTGCTTTTGGATCCACAGATGACACTGTTGGTGGTAATTCCCATGCCTGGCTTCAATCAAGCAATCAACAAATACACATTGACTACCTCCTGTTGCCTGGGCTTCTCACCATCATTCAGACTTTACTCTGGGCTTGGCAGTGGTGATGTCTAGCTTTTCAACATCCAACAGGCAAACCACTTACCCATGCACTGAACACTTTCTATTGAGCCTTACAGTGCTGGGCATGGTGACGGCTGATTTGGGAGGGCCCTGAGGCTGCAAAGTGAACTGCTGAGGCTGGGAACCCCCAAGGCCCATCGTTGAGAGCCTGGGAGCATTCAGGAAATCAACAGAAGCAGAGGAGGGAGCCAGATGGGGTCGTCTGCATTAGGTGGTATGCAGAGGAAGCTGTCTGTGGCGATTGCCTTCATGGGAGATGCCAAAGCGGTTGTTCTGGATGAGCCCACCTCTGGGGTGGACCCCTACTCAAGACGCTCCATCTGGGACCTGCTCCTGAAGTATCGCTCAGGTAACGGCCTCTCCTCAGTGCCCTGTGCCCTCATGGAGGCTTTGCCCATGGTCCCACTCGCTCACATCTGGCATTTCACAACTGAGTGTACTAACAGCAGCAACGACACTCAGATGGGGCTTTAACAGTGACTTGGGTGAATCTAAGTTTCAGTTGAAGTCTCCTGAGATTTTTACACCAACATAAGCAGAAGTCACTGACAGAGCAGCCCACTTCCCAGAAATATTCTGGGTATGCCCAGAATATTCTAGAAAGTTCTCTCAGTCAGTGGCCCTTCTGTAGAATAATGGGTGAAGCTCTAGGTGATATGCTCCTTTGATAAGGGTGCCCAGGTCACCTACAAAAATCCCAGTAAGTTTCATGTCTCTGAGATGACCAGACAGGATCAGGAATGAGGGCTACATGCTGGGAATTCAGGCAAGTAACAATGGAAAATGAAATAAAAGTTGGCAGTTGATATCTTCAATAATCAGTCCTTTAATAAAGTCATAAATACAAAAAAAACTTAAAAAGCTATTTTTAATGTATTTTCAGTGTATTTTAGTTGTCTCTGAGTAGAATGAATGGATGATTTTTCTTCTTTCTACTTCTCTGCAATGAGATTATATTCTTTTAATAATTACAAAAATTAAAATCTGGGCAAGATAGGTCTCTCAACAAATTGAATTGTCTCTGTGGCTCGGAGTCAAGGAAAATATACACAAGATCAATGGTTCTCAAATGGTATTGACTATAGGAAATGCCTGGAGGACTTGTTTAGAAAGCAGATTTCCAGTCCCCATTCACAAAGTCAAGACAATCACAGTTTGGTTGGTACACAGCTATGAATCTTTGATTCCTACTATATGAATTATATTTAACAATATCCAAAATAGCATAATAGATGAATATGAATATCTCAACTGAGTATCTTTTAATATTGACAAAGTTCTCATTGTGTTTATAAACATAATATTGCCCCTTATTTTATTTCTGAATTTATGACCCTTAGGATTATAAACCTTTTAAAACATTGCTTTCTGAGGTGCAAACTATTCAGGCGCTTTCTTTTTGGTAAATGCTAGCATTTGGAAAATATATCATCCAATCCAGGTGCTTCATTTTACAAATGAGATTTTTACAGCAGAGAAGTCATGGCTTGCCTTAGGGCCTCCACTGCTTACTGCCTGAGCTCCTGCTAGAACTTGGAGCTCCTTATTCTCTGGCAGCCCAGGGTTGCTTCCAACCCTTTCAGTTTCTCACTGGTAATTCTTCATATTTCAGTTCATGGCAAATATGTTATTCTGCCTTTAGTCCATGTTCATCTTAAGATGGAGCCATGACTAGGGACATTAAAGAAGGGAATCCAGGTGACCTCATTCCACTGCACACTGACAGCTTACACTTGGTTCTAAACTCCACTGTCTGCAGGTCAACCAACAACTTAATGGAAGTCCAAAGTTGGCTCAGCACTCATCACATTTTAAATAAAACTTGTACAGAATTAGCAAGTTTTAGCAGGTTTGGAACACATTTGAAGAAAATTTGTATTATCATTTAGTATTTTCTCCCAGATATTTGTTGAGTGGAGGAGGCACTGACATACCATAGATTACATAAATAATACATAGAAATAACTAAGAGTGTAAATGAATAAGTATAGCTTCCTTGCTAGAAAGTTCCAGAATCTTTCTCCTAATATTCTTGTATTTTTCAGAGTAAATCATGTCAAAAAAATAATGTATCTTTCCTATGACAGCTAACACTTATTGAGCTATATGCCAGACATTAGGCTAGGAAATTTATGTATATTATCTCATTTACATAACAACTGTATGAGTTGGGTGCTGGGATTACCCCCATTTTATAGATGAGGAAACTGAGGTTTAGAGGGAATAAAAATCTTACCCAAGCACATGCTGCTAGCAAAGTCAGAGCCAGGGTTAAAACTAAGCCTATCTGACACAATGTTCTTGCTCTCTTAACTATTCTACTATATGCTTCTCTAGCTATCTATCATTTATCTATAATCTATCTACCTATTTATCTATCAGCCAACTTATCTATATATCTACAAATATAATCCTCAAATATACATATCAGAATTATGGGTGTTCCCTACTTTCAATCTTCCTAGAACTTTACTATTACACTTTTATGTAAAAACTAAATTTAAAATATGTGTATCACAATTACGGGTGCCATTTTGTGTACATAATTACAAACTAAAGTTAGTACTTTGTTGAAATGTATAAATACTTGTACCAAAGTATACTTTAAAATTATAAAGTGATGTGTTTGTCAAATATAAGAAAAATATTAATTTATGTTACATTTTCAATGTATTAGTACATAACAAATGTGGTTATAAGAACAGAAATGGTATCAGTCAGGGTTTGGTTGCAGGAAAAAGTAACCTGCTCTAGTTTAACTAGAAGATGCTTGTGGTGGTTTGGAGCTGTTAGGTACCCCAGAAAAGGCCATGTTCTTTAATCCATTCCTGTGGGTGCAGACCTGTTGTAGGTAGGACCTTTTGATTAGGTTATTTCCATTGAGATGTGACTCAACCCTTCAAGGTGAGTCTTAATCCCCTTACTGGAGTCCTTCATAAGAGGATAAAACACATTCAGAAGCTAAGAGATGAATTCAAGAGAAGCTCACAAAAGAAAAGCCCCAGAGAAACTGAGAGAGGACCCACAGAAGCTCAAAGAGGCAGCCACTGGAACCAGAAGCTGAAAGCCATGAAACATGGGAGCAAAGGACCAGCAGACACCAGCCATGTGCCTTCCCATATGACAGACATATCCTAGATGCCGGCAGCCTGTCTTCAGAGTCCAGGTATCGTCCTGTTGATGCCCTGAGTTGGACATTTTCATAGACTAAGAACTGTAAATTGTAAATTAATAAATCCCCATTGTAAAAGCCAACTCATGGCCCAGGAGCTAAGATTGCAGCATAGAGAAGAGTGGAAGCTAGTTACTCCCCTCTGGAACAATTCATAAATGATAGAAAAATTAGTAAATAACCTGGAATAACTGTGGGGAGACAAACATGACTATCCACTCATCATACATCAACCTGAATTGGGAGGAATGCCCAAGATTGCAGCATAAAATCTGTAAGTAAAAACCGCAGACCCAAGCCGAGAGGTGAGAACCCCCCCTCACGGAAGCCTTGCAGAGCTAGAGAGCAGTACTCTCTAAACAAGCAAATATACCTCAGCCCAGCTCCAACTAGGGTTTTAATATTGACCTCTCAATATAGACTGCGAATCCCCAACAAGCAGACAGAGGCTTTTGGTGATGACTGACCTTGGGAGAGTCAGGATGGGGAGCCCAGAGGATCAGGTGCTATCTCTGGCCAATGGGTGAATCTGGGAGCTTTCTGTCCCTTTCTCTCTCTATCAACCTGGGCAGCTCAGTGGAGAAAGCCTCAGCCATTTTCAGCTCGCACTGCTTTGCAGTAAAGAAAGCCTCAGCCATTTTAAAATTGCAGCACTCTGACCCAGACAAGGGTGGAGATAGCAGAGTCAGAGAAACAAAGAATCTATTTATATTCAGATGACCTCTCTCTAGGGGGCATAGCTTCCCAGGAGGAAAGAGGAGGGGCCCAGCTCTACTACCTGCCTTACCTTCAGAACCAGACCCCAGAGCCTGGGGGAGGCAAGCCGCAGGCCACATCCCCTTATACCAGCCCATGACAGGCTAACAGGCACCACCTGCTGGGCAGAAAAGCACAGGCTGTGTCAATCCTCTAAGACACACCATCAGGGAAAACAGATACTGAATATTTCCTCCTTCTGTGACCTGAGCTTGTTCTCATCTGGGAAAACCTGATTGGTGTGGCCTAGGAGGTAAGATGCGTAGACAACAGAAAACTACAACCTACACTAAGAAAAACAAAGCTATGGCCCAGTCAAAGGAACAAACTTACACTTCAACTGAGATACAGGAATTGAAACAACTAATAATAAGTCAATTCAAAAAGTTTAGGGAAGATATGGTGAAAGAGCTGAATCATATAATGAAAACACAGAACATACATAAGGTAGAAATTGAAAGTTCAAAAAACCAACTGGCAGAATCTTTGGAAATGAAAGGCACAACACAAGAGATGAAAGACACAATGGAAACATACAACAGCAGATCTCAAGAGGCAGAAGAAAACACTCAGAAACTGGAGAACAAGATATCTGAAAGCCTACACACAAAAGAACAGATAGAGAAAAGAATGGAAAAATATGAGCAACATCTCCAGGAACTTAAGGACGAAATGAAATATAAGAATGTACGTATCATTGGTGTCCCAGAAGGAGAAGAGAAGGGAAAAGGGGAAGAAGCAGTAATAGAGGAAATAATCAATGAAAATTTCCCGTCTCTTATGAAAGACATAAAATTAAAGATCCAAGAAGTGCAGTGTACTCCAAACAGAATAGATCTGAATAGGCCAACTCCAAGACACTTAATAATCAGATTATCAAATGTCAAAGACAAAGAGAGAATCCTAAAAACAGCAAGAGAAAAGCAATCCATCACATACAAAGGAAGATTAATAAGACTATGTGCAGATCTCTCAGCAGAAACCATGGAGGCAAGAAGGAAGTGGTGTCATATATTTGAGATACTGAAAGAGAAAAACCGCCAACCAAGAATCCTATCCAGCAAAACTGTCCTTAAAATATGAGGGAGAGTTCAAAATATTCTCCGACAAACAGACAATGAGAGACTTTGTGAACAAGACACCCGCCCTACAGGAAATACTAAATGGAGCACTACAGACTGATAGGAGAAGACAGGAGTGAGAGGTTTAGAACACAATTTTGGGAGATGGTAGCACAGCAATGTAAGTACAATGAACAAAGATAACTATGAATATGGTTGAAAGAGGAAGGTTAGGAGCATGTGGGACACCAGAACAAAAGAAAAGATAAAGACTGGGACTGTGTAACTCAATGAAACCTAGAGTGTTAAACAATTCTGATAAAATGTACAAATACGTTTTTTCACAAGGGAGAGCAAACAAATGTCAACCTTGCAAGGTGTTAAAAATAGGGAGGCATTGGGGGAAAAAATACAATCAATGTAAACTAGAGACTATCCTTGTATTATGCTTCCTTTAATGTAACAAAGGCGATATACCAAGATCTGCCAGTTTGAATGTATTATGTCCCCCCAAATGCCATTATCTTTGATGTAATCTTGTGTGGGCAGACCTATCAGTGTTAATTAGATTGTAATCATTTGAGTGTTTCCATGGAGATGTGTCCCACCCAACTGTGGGTGATGACTCTGATTGGATAATTTCCATAGAGGTGTTGGCCCACCCATTCAGGGTGGGTCTGGTTAAATTACTGGTGCACTATATAAGCTCAGACAGAAGGAGTGAGCTTGCTACAGCCAAGAGGGACACTCTGAAGAAAGCACAGGAGCTGCAGATGAGAGACATTTTGAAGATGGCTGTTGGAGGCAGACACTTGCTCCAGAGAAGCTAAGAGAGGACAAATACCACAAGTGCAACTAAGAGTGACATTTTTGAGGAACTGCAGCCTAGAGAGGAATGTCCTGTGAGAAAGCCATTCTGAAACCAGAGCTTTGGAGCAGATGCCAGCCATGTGCCTTCCCAGCTAACAGAAGTCTTCCAGACACCATTGGCCATCCTCCAGTGAAGGTACCCAATTGCTGATGTGTTACCTTGGACACTTTATGGCCTTAAGACTGTAACTGTGTAACCAAATAAACCCCCTGTTATAAAAGCCATTCCATCTCTGGCGTTTTGCATTCCGGCAGCATTAGCAAACTAGAACACAAGGTAAATGCAGATAAGAGAGAGGGATAGGGGAGGTGTGTGAGATACTTAGCATTGGTGGTGTTGTCTGACTCTTTATTCTACTTTGATTTAAGGTTATCTTTCCTTTTGCTGCTTCCTAGCTGTCATTTTTTTCCTCTTTCTTTTTTCTTTTTCTTTTGCCTCTCTACGTTCTTTGACTCTTCCTCCTGCTTTGTGGAAGAAATGTAGATGCCCTTATATAGATAATGGTGAGGGTGGTGAACACATAAATATGTGACTATACAGGGAACTATTGATTGTTTACTTAGGATGGAATGTGTGGTATGTGAACAAAACCATCTTAAAAAAAAATGGGTTGATGATGAAACCTCAAGGGCAATATACTGAGTGAAATAAGCCAGACACATAAGGACAAATATTGCAGGGTCTCACTGATAGGAAATAATTATAATATGTAAACTCATAGACATAAAATATAAGTTACCAAGATATAGAACAAAGCTACAGATTAGGGAACCATTGCTTAGTATGAGCAGAATGTTCAACTAGGATGAACTTAAACATTTGGAAATGAACAGAGGTGATGGTAGCACACTGTGAGAATAACTAACAGTGCTGAATGGTGAGTGAATAAGGTGGAAAGGGAAGCTCAGAGTCATGTATGTCACCAGAAGGAAGGCTGGAGGTCAAAAAATGGGAATGTATAAAACTGAATCCTATGGTGGGCAATGTCCATGATTAACTGTACAAATATTAGAAATCTCTTCCATGAACCAGAACAAATGTATGACAATACAACTAGAAGTTAATAATAGAGGGGCATATAGGGAAAAAATATATACCTATTGCAAACTATACACTACAGTTAGTAGTATTTCAATGTTCTTTCATAAACAGTAACAAATGTACTATACCAATACTATGAGTCAACAATGGAGGGGGGATGTTTCGGGATATAGGAGGATTTGAGTTTCCTTTTCTTTTTTTTTTTTTCTCTCTGCTTTGTCTTTATTTCTTGTCTGAAGTAATGAAAATATTCTAAAAATTGAACAAAAATTAATTGTGGTGATGAATGCACAGATGTATGAGAGTACCAGGAGCAACTGATTGTACACTTTGGATCTTTGGATAATTGTATGGTATGTGAACAATCTCAATAAAAATTTAAATTAAAAAAAAAACACTCAGAGTGGAGCAGAATTAAAAAAATGAAATATTCATGACAGAAAAACCCTATAAAATATGTATGAAATAAACAGGAATATGTAAGATCTCTACTTAGAGACTATTAAATTCTAATAAGGAACAAAAAAGATGTGAATAAGTAGAGTATTTCGTGCTTTTAAATAGGATGATGCCAATTCTCTTTTTTATTAATCTATAAATTCAAAGGATAGCATTAAAATTCCAGTTGGATATTTTGAGCATCTTTAAGCCTTGATCTAAAATGTAAATGGAGGCATAAAAATCCATGAAGGACAATTCAGTATTTAAAAACAAAAAGTAGCAGAAGCAGAAGAAGAAAAGAGGGGAGGGGTATTACTTCTACCAGCTGTTACACTACAGTGACATAATAACAACAGAGTTGAAAAGGTTCAAGAGCAGTGGACAAATGAGATAGAATGAAGAGCTCATAGGTAGACCCTCGTATATGTGGGAAAGCTATATGATAATTTTTATACCACAATCTTTGTGGAAGAATGGATTGTTTTGGAAATAGATTTAGAAAAACTGACTCAATAAATGCAAAATAATTCTGGATATATCAAAACATCACATATTATTCCTGGCTAATTGTGTAGGAGCAGTGATATTTTTCATCGATAATGAAGATCAATAACATTAATCTCTTTTAAAGCCTCTTAAGTGGCAGAAAAGGACCCAAAATAGCCACATGACTGTCTCAAATCCAGTTTGGTAGAACCACTATAGTGTTTCCTGGTGGAAGCATGTTTGTCTTGATTAGTAAGACTTCTAAACCATCAGAGCCCCTACTTGTGGGAATAGGAAACAATACATTTGCCAGGAATTTATTGAAGGGATTCTGGCAAATTACACTTCCACTTCCTTCTCTTGATTCTTGGTCTCATACATTCTGGCATTAGAGAACTGGCATTACACAATGGTTATAAGTTCAGAGCCTACACCTTGTCTTGAAGGATATTATCCCACCCTCTCAAGGAATTGTCTACCAGCAGGTGCCTTAAATAGACCATTCTACTGTTCTATAAGGCCAACTACTTTTAGATGAGGGGATACATGATAAACAGTGAGTTTTGTTGGTATGAACCCATTGACTCACTTCTTTTGCTGTAAAATTAGTCTATAAGATTAATTTCTGGGTCAGAGCAGTGCTGAATTATATGTCATGATGATGAATAATGCATTCAGTAAACCCACAGATGATGAGGCTAGCAGAAGCATTTTGGGCAGAGAGGGCAAACCCATATCTATAATACAGTGAGCCAAATAAGCTCCCCCTCTATGGCAAAAGGACTCCAGTATGGTCAATCTGCCAACAAGTGGCTCATCCATCTCCTGCCCATGGATGGTGCCAAAACAGGGGGTCAGTCTCAGTTTTTGGTATTGGAAGCTTAGACACTCAGAATTCATGGATCAGCGTAACTTCCATTCTTGATGCTATGGCCACTTTATTCATGAGCACTGGGTTGGCTTGTGTGCTGGTATGAAGCTTTTATGTACCCCAGAAAAAACATGTTCTTTAAATCCATTCCTGTGGGTGCAGACCTATTGTAAGTGGGACCTTTTGATTAGGTTATTTCAATTGAGATGTAACCACCCCATTCAAGGCAGGTCCTAATCCCCTCACTGGAGTCCTTTTTGAGAGGATAAAAGGCAGAAAAAGCTTAGAGAGCTTAGAGAGAAAAGCCCTGGAGATGCTAAGAGAGGACCCCCAGAACTCAGGGAGGAGGCCACTGGAACCAGGAGCTGAAAGCAATGAAACCCAGGAGGGAAGGACTAGCAGACGCCAGTCATGTGCCTTCCCATGTGCAGAGGTGTCCCAGATGCCAGCAGCCTTTCTTCAGAGCCTGGTATCATCCTGTTGTTGCCTTAATTTGGACATTGTTCTAGTTTGCTAATGCTGCTGGAATGCAAAACACCAGAAATGGATCAGCTTTTATAAAGGGGGTTTATTTGGTTACAAAGTTACAGTTTTAAGGCCATAAAGTGTCCAAAGTAAGTCATCAAAAATCGGGTACCTTCACTGGAGGATGGCCAATGGTGTCCAGAAAACTTCTGTTAGCTGGGAAGGCACATGGCTGGCATCTGCTCCATAGTTCTGGTTTCAAAATGGCTTTCTCCCAGGGCGTTCCTCTCTAGGCTGCAGTTCCTCAAAATTGTCACTCTCAGTTGCTCTTGGAGTGTTTGTCCTCTCCTAGCTTCTCTGGAGCAAGAGTCCACCTTCAATGGCCATCTTCAAACTCTCTCTCATCTGCAGCTACTCTCCCAGCTTCTGTGCATACCTCAGTGTCCCTCTTGGCTGTAGCAAGCTTGCTCCTTCTGTCTGAGCTTATATAGTGTTCTAGTAAACTAATCAAGGCCCATGCTGAATGGGTGGGGCCACACCTCCATGGAAACTATCCAGAGTCATCACCCACAGTAGGGTGGGTCACATCTCCATGGAAACACTCAAAGAATCAACACTAATATGTCTGCCTACACAAGATAACATCAAAGATAATGGTGTGTTGGAGGACATAATACATTCAAACTAGCAAAGACATTTTCATGGCCTTAGAACTGTACATTTTAAGTTAATAAATCTCCATGGTAAAAGCCAATCCATTTCTGGTATATTGCATTTCGGCAGCTTTAGCAAACTGAAACAGCTGGGAATAGAGGCTGAAAAACAACACAGAACAGGTGATCTTACCCATATAAATATAGAGAGCTTACTCTGACGTGAGAGCCAATTGATGATCATTCATATGCACACACACTTACAAAGAATCAAAAGTATTATAAAATCTCTAATTATGGGTCATGCAGTCACTGTCTCAGGGGATCCAAAGGAACCATATATCTAAATGTGAACAATGGCTGGGCAAGAGCAGATGCAACACAGGGATCCATACTCATCATTAGTACCCACTTTCATACTTGCTGGAAACACTCCCTAAGTTCTCACTAGAGACCAGAACAGAGCAGAGATATGGAAAAAGATTCTGTCTACTACATCTAACCTGAGCAACATTGAAGTGAGTTGCTGCCTGGGCCATGCACATTCTCTGGTGGGACACTCCAACTAGTTGTCTAACTCCCAACAACACAGCACTGCTAATAGCATCTAGATTGACCAAAGAAGTAGTGATGGACAATAGTCAGTGGTAATGAGGAAGAGGCTGGTTTGGCTGGATTAACACTTCTTTAGGAGTGCAGGCCTCTGTGAGTGAGCGAGGAAGCCTAACATTTGGGAACATGGCACAAAGTTTTCAAGTAACCTTGGTGTGTTGAACATTGGTGAAACCTACAGAGGCTTTGCAGAGTATTGCAGCCTGCATTTACTGGACATGACATGTTCATCCCAGGCAGAGGTGAAGGAACAATATAGTTACCATGGATGAAGCACAAGTCTAATACCTAAGAGATAAAAGCTTGAAGGCACAGCCATCATGTGGTAAATCAAAATTGTACTTTATCCAGTAATATAGATGTTCTAGTTTGCTAATGCTGCAGATGCAAAACACCAGAGATGGATAGGCTTTTATAAAATGGGGGTTTATTTTGCTACACAGTTACAGTCTTAAGGCCACAAAGTGTCCAAGGTAACACCTCAGCAATAGGGTACCTTCACTGGAGGATGGCCAATGGCATCTGGAAAACCTCTGTTAGCTAGGAAGGCAGCTGGAGTCTACTCCAAAGCTCCGGCCTCAAAACGGCTTTCTCCCAGGACGTTCCTCTCTAGCAAGCTTGCTCCTCTTCAAAACATCACTCCCAGCTGCACTCAGTTCCTTCTCTTTGAGTGAGATCATTTATATGGCTCCACTGATCAAGGCCAATCCTGAATGGGCGGGGCCACGCCTCCATGGGAACATCTCATCAAAATCATCACCCACAGCTGGGTGGGGCACGTTCCAAGCAAATCTAACCAGCATCAAAACGTCTGCCCCACCAGACCACAAAGATAATGGCATTTGGGGGACACAATACATTCAAACCGGCACAATAGAAATGATTGAATTCTTCTGTGAAAAGTCCTTTATCAATAACCTATCTATGTATCAACATAGGATTAATAGAATTGTGATTATGAGAAAGCAGAAATTCACATATACAAGCATATCATAGCACACGACACTGTTTTGGTTTGCTAAAACTGCCAGATTGCAATATACCAAAAATGGGTTGGCTTTTACAATGGGGATTTACTAACTTAAAATTTACAGTTCTTAGGCCATGAGAATGTCCCAAATCAAGGCATCAACAGGATGATACCCGGACTCAGAAGACAGGCTGCCAGCATCCAGGACACCTCTGTCACATGGGAAGGCACATGGCTGGTATCTGCTGGTCCTTCACTCCCGGGTTTCAATGCTTTCAGCTTCTGGTTCCAGTGGCTTCCTCTCTGAGCTTCTGGGGGGTCCTCTCTTAGCTTCTCCAAAGCTTTTCTCTATGAGCTTCTCTTGAATTCATCTTCTCTGGAGTTTCTCTGAGCTCTCTGGGCTTTTTCTGTGTGTCCTTTATCCTCTTATAAAGGACTCCAGTAAGGGGATTAAGACCCACCTTGAATGAGGAAGGTCACATCTCAATTGAAATAACTTAATTACAGGATCCCACCTACAATACATCTTCATTCACAGGAGTGGATTAAAAGAACGTGGCCTTTTCTGGGGTACATAACAGCTTCAAACTACCACAGACACCTTTGCCTCCATTCTGTTTCCTAACATAATACATTGGCTATAATTAAGGTTAATTGAATTTATGAGAGAGGTGGTAAGGTCTTAAGTTCCCATGGGGAGGACATATTTTAATTTCTGTTCTCCTTCCACTTCCAGAAAAAAAATATTTGAATGCATGTAGTTTACTTGTTAAATCATAAAATTAAGTCAGGGCAAGGAAGAAGGGAGAGTGAGAAAGGGAAGAATGGAAAGCCAAAAGGTGAATTGCTGAGTTGGTTACCATTGTGGGCCAATAGAGATCAATCCTCTTGTAGATAGTCTGAAGAATTGTGTAGAATGCATTTTAGAATCATACTGTTGAAGGACAATGTGAGGTATTTGCTCATCAACCCAAGTTTCCCAATGGTTGAGAGCCCCAGGGTTCTTTAAATCCCCTGAACTTACAGGTTGAGTTTGTGCCAAAAATTGGACAGCCTTCTACAGTTTGGAGAAAAGCCTGAAAGGAAAAAGGAGAGTGACACTTGAGGTAGGACATTAGCAGTAAATTGGAACTGGCTACCCTGCTATAATGGTTTTGAGAATAGATGCAAGAGGCTAAATGAGCAGATAAGAAGTATCAGCAATAATTGAAATCTAAGAATTGGGAATATGGAGGCAAAATCTGAATAATCTATTCAGACAAAACCTTGTGCTGAAAATGATTAAAATTCTGAATGAAAAAATGTTTACTCTTTTCAAAAGCAATAAAAAAATTGACAAAATAGTAATGACTGACATTACTAGACCAAAATCTAGGGCAAATAAGAACCCAAAGAGTTAAATGGAACACTGAATCTGTCGTTTTCCTGATAGCATTTGCCAGTCAAGGAAATGTAACCTTCAGTTTTGAAGGCACAATGAGGTAAGAAGCCAGAGCTCAAAGGCCAGAGCTGGTCCAAAGTGAAGATTCTAATAGGGGCTCTTCTCTATAGAGAAGCTCCGTAAGCCTTCTTTAAATGTTAAAAGGCTAAATCAGTAAGTCTTAACATTTTCTGCACTAAAATTCAACTGGAGTGCTTTTTTTTAAATGCTCATACTTAGACCCATCCCCAGAGATTCTTATTTAATAGGTCTAGAGTTAGGGCTGAAGATGAGTACTGTTTTATTTATTTATTTATTCTATTTTGAAATAAATTCAGACTTACAGGAACAGTTGCAAAAACAATACAAACGCCATACACAGAACTCCAGCATACCCAACCCCCCTCCACTGATACCCCAATCTACCAACTTTAATATTTTGTCACTTTACCATTTCTTTCTTTCCCTCCCTCCCTCCCTACCTATCATCCATCATCTATTGCTCTGTCTCCTGAACATATGAAAGCAAGTTGCACACATCCTTGAACAAATAATATAATTCACATATACATTTCCTATGAACAAGAATATTCATTTATGTAATCACATTAAGTGTAGTTAAGAAGTTCAAGAAATTTAACATTGATATAAAGCTTACATTCTATATTTCATTTTCCTTTTGAGCCTTTTCTCTTCTAGTCTTAGATCTCATCCAGGATTATCTATGGCATTTAATTGTTATTATCTACTTAGACTGTCTTTTTTTTTCAATTGTGGAAACATATCTACAACATAAATCTTCCCATTTCAACCCCTCCCTAGCATTCCATTAGTGGGATTAATCACATTCACAATGTTGTAATGCCATCACTTCCCACCATCCATTACTAGAAATTTCCCTTCACCCCAAACAGATACCCTACACTCATTGCTTAACTCCCCATTGCCCCTTCCCACACTTCTCATAACCCATACTCTACTTTTCATCTCTATGATCATATTCTCTGATACTTTCTTTGTGTTTACCGTGGGGCTTAAATTTAACACCTTAAGTCTATAACAATCTTGTTTTCTTTGATACCAACTGAACTTCAATTAGGACATATAAACTATGTTCCTATACTCCTCCATTCCCTCACCTTTATATAGTTCTTGTCAAAAATTACATATTTTATATTGAGTCCAAAACCACTGATTTATCATTACACTTTATGTATTTTAGATCCTGTAGGAAGTAAATAGTGGAGTTACAAATCAAAAATACAGTAGTATAGGTATTTATATTTACCATGTGATCTTTACTGGAAATCTTTGTTTTTTCATGTGCTTTCAGTCAATTGTTTAGTGTCCCTTCCTTTCAGCTTGCACAATACCCTTTAGCATTTCTTATAGGACTGATCTACTGGTGATGAAGTCCCTCAGCTTTTGATTATCTGGGAATGTTTTCATCTCCCCCTCATTTTTAACCTCCAGGTGTTTGTGAATTTTCTAAGTCTCTGATGGTTATTGACTTCTATTTGTATTCCATTGTGGCCAGAGAATGTGCTTTGAATATATTCACTTTTTTTTTTTTATTTATTGAGGCTTGTTTTATGTCCCAGCATATGGTCCATTCTGGAGAAAGAACTGTGATCACTAGAGAAAAATGAGTGTCCTGGTGATTTGGGATGTAAGGTTCAATATATGTCTGTTAAAATTCTCTATCTCTCTCTCTCCTTTCTTTGTTTCTCTGTTGGTAGGGCTTCCTTTAGTATCTGAAGTAGGGCAGGTCTTTTATTGGCAAAGTCTCTCAGCATTTGTTTGTCTGTGAAAAATTTAAGCTCTCCCTCAAATTTGAAGGAGAGTTTTGCTGGATAAAGTATTTTTGGTTGGAAATTTTTCTCTCTCAGAATTTTAAATATGTCATGCCACTGCCTTCTTGCCTCCATGGTGACCATTGAGTAGTCACTACTTAGTCTTATGTTGTTTCCTTTGTATGTGGTGAATTGCTTTTCTCTTGCTGTGTTCAGAACTTGCTCCTTCTCTTCAGTATTTGACAGTCTGATCAGAATATGCCTTGGAGTGGGTTTTTTTTTTTTTTTATTCTATTTGGAGTTTGCTGGGCATTTATGCTTTGTGTATTTATATCGTGTAGAAGGTTTGGGAAGTTTTCCCCAATGATTGCTTTGAATACTCTTTCTAGACTTTTATCCTTCTCTTCCCCTTCTGGGACACCAATGAGTATTACATTTGGATGTTTTACTTTGTTTATCATATCCCTGAGATCCATTTCAATTTTTTTTTATTTTTTCCCCATTCTTTCTTTTGTTCTTTCATTTTCCATCCTGTGGTTCTTGAGGTCACTGAGTCATTGTTCAGCTTCCTCTAGTCTTGTACTATGAGTATCCAGAATCTTTTTAATTTGGTCAACAGTTTCTTTTATTTCCATAAGATAACCTATTTTTTTTTTTTATTCTTGCAATTTCTTCTTTATGCTCTTCTAGGGTCTTCTTCATGTCTTTTATATCCTGTGCCATGCTCTTCTTCATGTCCTTTATATCCTGTGCCATGCTCTTGTTGTTTGTCTTTAGTTCTTTGATTAATTGCTCCAAGTACTGTGTCTCCTCTGATCTTTTGATTTGGGGGGTTAGGTTTGGGTTATCCATATTGTCTGTTTTTTTCGTATGCTTTAAAATTTTCTGTTGCTTATAGGCTCTTGGCATTTACTTTACTTGATAGTATTCTTTTAGGATATGAAGGATTATTCAAACCCCAATCTTTAATTTGTCAGATCTACAGCTTGGTGGCATACACTTTCTCTAACTAACCAGCAGATGGCATCTGCGAGTCACCTATTCCCCTCAAGTCAGTTCTCCCCAACTTTGTCTTTGTGGTGTGTGGGGGTCTGGTTCTTGTGGGGGCCAGCTGGTGCACCAAGTTTGGGTGTGTTGTTGGTGCTGTCCACCCTGAATGTGGGGCATGTATCTGAGTGGTTAGGGGGGCAGGGCAGCTTTAATAATCAAACCTTCCAGGTGTTCCTGAAGATTTAAGGCTGTTGCAAGAGTCTAAACCTCCATTTCAGTCTCCCCACAGATTGTCTCTGCTGTTGACCCACAAGTCCCTGGTATTGGGGTAGGGTCCCTGGGATTTCCAAGTGGGTCCCTCTTCCCAGCCGTGCCCTTCCAGAGCCTCTGCTGGGGGAAGGCTGTGCTACGTCATAAGTGTGCCCCTTCCCTCAAGGGGAGCCCTGGGCTGCCAGACCATGCAGGGGCGTTCTCAGCCTGCTGTAAAGACGGCTGAATGGGGTGTGTTAACCTCCACTTTTTTGCACAGCTCTACCTTCCCAGCTCCAGGACAACCAGCTGTGGGCACGCAAAAGGCCACTGTCCACGCCCGATATTGTGGCAATGTACGCGGTGTTGCGGGAAACACTTCCCGTCACACTGGGTCCCTTGGTGTGGCTCTGGGCCATGGTTCCAGCACCAGGAAGGAGCGTTCCCAGCCCACCAGGAAGATGGCTACAAGGAGCGTGTTTTTTTCTCCTTTTGGCTCACCTTTGCCTTCCTCGCTCTGAGACAATTAGCAGTGGGTCCACGAAAGGCTATCTTCCACACCAGATAATGAGGCGTTCGCACAGCCCCTTCCCACCGCGCTTCACTGTGTAGTTCTTGCTGCCTTATCTGCAGCCACTTTTGGATTTTTTTAAAAAAAAACTAGTCCACCTCCAAACGCCAACCCATGGTTTCCCTACACCACAGCATGGCTGCTGGACATTCAGCAGGTTCAGAACGCAGACTCCTGGTTTCACCAAGTGCACAGTCCCTGTGGATTTAGCAGACCTTGTCCAGCTGGTGCATCGCTGGAACCCATGAGTACTGTTTTAAATCCTACCTATTCAGGTATTTCTAATTGACTCAAGGGTACAAACAATTGGAGTAAACCTTCAGAGCAAGTGTGAACCAGAAGTCAGTCTGCCATCTCTTACTGTCAAAGTCCAAGGTTGATTTTGTATTATGTGGAAAGGAAAAAAAGGAAAAGGGGGAAAAATGATCTCAGAAGAACTACAGTGGCAAACCAACTGTCACATACATTCAACATATATTTCTTGAATGGTCCAGAAACTCAAGCTAAATTTTAAGTTGATTCTGGATATGAGCAAACACCTGAAAGAATTAAATGTAAATCCTATGTGAAGGAAGATAGCATTACCCTATTCCTCAGACAATTCTTACAAGTAAGTTTTCAAGATAAAAGAAAAAATAAGCATGTTCACAAGGAAATAATGGATGGCAACCAGAAAAAAACAACAGAGAACAGAAAGAGACTAATAAAATTTAGATATTGAGATTATTGGATTCAGATTACAAACTTATGGGCTTTCCCTGTTTAAACTAATAAAAGACAAACTTGAAAACACAAGTAATAGGAAACTATATGAAGTGGCATGACAGTTTTTCTTTAAATAAAATTTCTTTAAATGAAAAAATGGACTAACTGAAATTAAATGCCCAAAATATGATTAAAAGCAGAGTAGACTCATCTTAAGAAAGAATTGGTTTATGAGAAGACAGTTCAGGAGAAATTATGCTGAATGAAGCACAGAAGAAAACATCAAAGATATAGAAGACAAGTGAGGAATCTTGGGGGATAAGCAAGAATATCTAAAATATATTGAATGGGAGTTCCAGAAGAATAGAGAGATTATTGCAAAGGCCAATTAAAGAAATATTGACTGAAGATTTTCCAAAAGTGTTGAAAGAAATCCAATTCACAGATAAAAGCAGCCCAATTAATCAATCAGAATAATTTTTAAAACTCCCTACACATACACACCATGGTAAATCTGTACAATCATAAGGACAAAGAGAAATCTTTAAAATAGCTGGTAAGTCAGAACAACTAGACATAATAAAATCACAAGGATGTAGAGTAATTGACACTGCTATCAACAATTTAAACCTAACAGACTTCTATGGAACAGTCTACCCAACAACAGTAAAATATATACACATTCTTCTCAAGCATACATGAAACATTCTCCAAAATAGAATATATGTTAAATGACCATAATCAAATCTCAATGCATTTTAAAAGACTGAAATCATACAAAGTATGTTCCCCAACCACATTGAAATTAATAAGAAATCAATGATAAAAGGAAATTTGGGAAATTCACAAACATTTAATTAAACAATTAAACAACACACTCCTAAATAACATGAGTCAAAGGAGAAATCACAAGGGATAAGAGAAAATACTTTGAGATAAATTAAAACAAAAACACAACACAATATGCCAAAATTTATGGGGTGCAGCTAAAGCAGTGCTGAGAGGGAAATTTACAGCTGTAAACACCTCTACCAATGAGTTATAAGTGTGAAGAAATAAAAAGCAGGCTCCCCTACTGTAAGGAGGGAACAAATATGTGGTGCGTGCCATGATCCAGAGCTCCCTAGGAGACCAGATTGCGGCTAGACTACAGAGGAAACCTCACACGGGTCTTGCTCATTCCCCCAGGCCTATCTGATTTTCCTCCCTACCTTTTTCCACCTATAAATCACATGCACCCTATAGAAATTAAGAAGATTATAAAGAAATAATATTAACAAGTGCACACCAACAAATTAGATAACCTAGATGAAAAGGACATATTCCTAGAAAGATACAATTTACCAAAACTGACTCAAGAAGAAACAAAAATTTTGAGTAGATCTGTAACAAGAGATTGAATTAGTAATTAAAAATCTTCCCACAAATAAAAGCCCAAACTCAGATGACTTCATGGTGAAATCTACCAAATATTTAAAGAAGAATTAAAACTTTTTAAAATTAGACGAGGAGGGAACTCTTCCTAGTCCATTTATGAGGCTAGTATTACCCTGATAACAAAGCCAGATAAACACATCACATAAAAGAACACTAAAGACCAATATACCTTATGCGGATAGGCATCAAAGTCCTTAGCAAAGTACAAGCAAATTGAATCCAGCAACATATAAAAAGGATTATACACCAAGACCTAGTGGGATTTATCACAGGAATGCAAGATTGGTTTAATATCCCAAAATCAATTAATGTAATAGGCCATATTAATAGAATAAAGGACAAACCCACATAATCCTCTCAAAAGGTGCAATAAAAGCATTTGACAGAATCCAGCATCCAGAACAAAATACAAATGGATCAGAAATCTGAATGTAAAAAATGAAACAAGTACTTGAAGAAAACATGGATAAATTTCTTTATAGCCTAGTAGTTGGGAAAGTCTTTCTGACTATGATTCAAAATATAGAAGAATTTTTTTTAAATTAAAAACACTTTAGCATGAAGAAAACAAGCAAAGTCAAAATTAACTTACACCAGGAGAAAATGTTTGTAACCTATATCCTACATAAAAAGTGATGGCCTTAATATAGAGTACTTATTGAAGTGAAGAAGAAAAATGTCAAAACCTTACAGAAAAAAAGTTAGCAAAACATTGTTCATGGGGAACATGTATACACATGTCCCCTAACATTAAAAAAAGGCTAAAAATGAAAATTAAAACTCATGTCAGTTTTGCAAAATTTCAAAAGCTTAACAACAAAGTCTTGGTAAGGCTCTGGGGAAGCAGGCTGAGTGGTCAAAGCTGCAGGGAAACAGGCTCTTCTACTCGTTGCTGGAGGGAGTGCAAATAGGAGATTGACAATGGAAGGAGACTTAGAATAATCCAAAAAATCACACGTGCATTTACCCTTTGACTTTGCAATCCCAATTTTAGATGTCTACCCTGAAGAAACAACTTATAAACAAGGTTATTTATTTCAGGATCATTTATAATAACAGAAGATAGAAAAGAACAGAAATTTCCATAAACTAGAAGTTTACATTATGGAGTGCTATGCAGTTATAAGAAAATGAGGAAGCTCTCTGTGACCCGATATGGAATGATTTCCAGAACACATTGTTAAATGGAAAAGGAAAATCGTGGCACAGTATATAGAGTTTGCTGCTTCTCATGCAAGCAAAAAGTCAGAATATATTGTATATGTGCATATATTTTTCTTAATTTATTCAAAAATAAAACAGTGATTGTTCTAGATTGAATCTAAACAGGCAACATACAAATGCAAGACATGAATCTTGGTTTGATCCTGGTTCAGAAAATAAACAGCTGTAAGTGTATTATTAGAAGCAATTGGGAAAGTAGAATAAGGGTGATTATCAGATAATGTTAAGGAATTATTATCATTATTGTTATTATTATTTCATTAGCTTTAAGGAGCATGACTGCTTTTTAGCAGGTATCCACGAGAGGGCAGCAGAGGTTTTTGTTTTTTTTTTTTTGTTTTTTGTTTTTTTTTTTCAGAAGCTGCAGTGCTTTTAACAGAGCTAAAAATAAAGGACAAAAACATTTATATTAAAATATGGCTCTTTTTGTGGGACAAAACCAGGTTTCCAAGAAGCAATACAATGTACTTCCCAAGGTGAAAGGTCTTGGAGTGGAGAAAAGAAAATATTGTGAAGAAGCAAGTTTGTAGGAAGAGATTCAGAGCAGATAAGCAAAAGATGGCAGAAGGAAAAATCAAGGAACTCTGAATCCCCCAGAATCTGCTAAAACCAAAGCAGAAAGGAATGAGAGGAAGTGAAGAAGAGAAAGAGATTAACCTTTTTGGAAATGGCAGGAAATATTAGGCAGCAAAACAAACATTCCAGGATATTGCACCCAGAGGTAGTTTCATATTCAGTTGGGGCAATTGCCTGTATAAGTGGTATCTGAGGGACACTTTAAGTCCCATCTGTCTATAAATATCTGCCCCCCTTCAAGTATCCCAGAGTCTTTTTCTGTTACTATGATTATTTGTGATTAGAGTACCTACAAATACATATGTACTTAAAAATTATATTTTGAGCTCTGAGTCAAAAGGTTTTTTTTTCTTCCCTTCCTCTTGTTGTTTCAAATAAGTAGCTGACTCTGTATTTTGTTTCTTGGGGAGAGGTCTGTGGCAGGGCCCAAAGCAAAAGTAGCCAACATCAATTTCCAGGTTTTGTTTTACAAAGCCCAAACCCATTGGAGAATTTAGAAAGTTTTGTGGAGGACAGAAAAGGAAAATGGGAATTTCCAAGCAAACTGTCCCGGAAGAAGCAAGCGGGATACAGGGATTCTCCTGAGCCCAGGAAAGAAATTCCCCTGTGAAAGGGGAAAAAAGCAAGAAAGGTTGTGGGTCCCTGAAGCCAGGGACCAGAAAATTGACAAGACTCCAGAAAACAATGGCTTTGCCATTTTAGACAACTGATATCAAGGCCAGGCTTGTGGCTGAGGTTGGAAAGACTCACTTAGACCCAGGACAACCATTCCTGACTCAAACCTGGGAAGGCAAAGATGTGTCCTTACAAACTTCGGAGTGGGATTCATCCACAACACAATTTCCCAGAGTAGCAATGACCCCCCTCTCATTGCATAACTACAGAAAGATCATGCTTAAAGACTCACCAGCAAAATCGGAAGAACATTTTCCCATCTTTCCCCAATTATACCAGATTCTGACTTTTTCTCCAAGGGGAATTTATTATCCAGGTTATGAACCATCTAGGCCCTTTGATTTTCACTTAAAATTCCTTTAATCCATTTCTTTCTTATCATGGGAAAAGAAGTGATAGAAAAGAGAAGTGGGAAAACTCAAGACAAGGACTTCCTTGTCAATGTCTAATGGGGGAGAAGGGTAAAGCATTACTGTGGTGAAATTGAATTTGATGGGTTATCTGTGGGTTTCTTTTTTTCCCATACTGCTCTTATTGCTTAATACCAATAAAGTATTGGAGATCTGCCTGCATCTTTATTGACTCTTTGATTAAAAACAAGACCATTTGCTTTTTGCTTTCTGGACTAACATACACAGTAGAAATAAAAGGGAATGCTATAGTCTAGCAGACCCAGAAGTCTTTAAATATTTACTGAGGCAGAACTGTCTCTTATGTCCTCTTAATGATTCTATTTCCTTTTTTCTTTAAAGTTCCTCCTTCTCTTCTCTCTGCCCCTAGGCCCTAGACACATCCTCCCAAACTTTTTCTTTGTCCCTTATAATAATAATCCTTTAGAGCAAATGCTAGGTAACAACTACTAAGCTATGACTCTATGTGTTTTGCCTGCTCCTCTGGTTTCTGAGCATGGAAGTGACTGACTATAAGTTGGAAGGATTTTTTTTTTTTCATGGACTTATACCCACCTGTACATCCTTCCAGACTGGGGGACCTAGTAGCATAGAGAGATGATGAAATTGTCTCCTCCATTAATCTGCTAACTATATTCCATTTAAGCATTTATTATGTGCTCAGCACCATGATGCATATTAGAAATCAAAACAAGGAAATATGGTCTCCACCATTTAAGGGTTTCGAGGTAACCACAGACAAACCTAGAGGACGTTATTCAGCTCTGCAGTCAACTTTCTAGGGCTTTCAACATTAGCAAACTGTGCCTACCCAGAATCTGCCATAGAAATGTGATCACTTTCTTCTTGATCCAAGATTGAAAAATGCATTCCTGCCACAGTCAAGACATTTTTTTTTCAAGTTGACTTTGTCCCCAGTACACACAAATACATGCAGTTTTGTTAATCATTTTGTCCCACTTAATCCACGGGCAACCTAGCACAACAGAGTTTTGGAAAGGACACCCCAAATCCTGAGCTAAACTCAGAATGACCCATGCTTCATGTTTCCAATTGGCTCTTTCCAACCCCATTGTTGCTTTTGAAAATTTAGTCCACGCTTGGCACAAAATAGGTGTTGACTGTTTGATTGACCTAAGTTTTTTCAAAGCTTAAGTTGAATCATTTTGAGTAAGTCAACCGGAACAGCCATCATATTCCTTATAGTTGAACTGCTGTAGTTGCCAAGTGATATTTCTTCCCCATTTACTAATTTAGCTTGAATAAATCTCTTCTAAGACTGAATACTTTTGAGAAGGGCTGAATAAAACCATTTTTTTTTTCCATGAGGAATGCCATGTACCTTCCTGATGAAAGTCTTTGACCCTCAAGGTTGGGATGTGCACTGAGGGGTGACCCAGCCTTTCATGGATCCTCCTCTGAGCTCAGGCTGCCACCTCACTTTCCCACAGGAGGCTTGGTGGGGAGGAGGGTGGCAAGAGGTGACTCCTGTCACACTTCTCACCAAGAGTCTTCCAGCAAGCCTAGCCTGTTGGGTTTGGAGAAACTGCAAGGCAATTCCACTGAATTTTAGTAGCCACCGGAGGCAAACTGTTGACAGTACAGTATTTAAATTATTAAAAAGAAGAGAGCTAGACAGATTTTGTTTTTGCTGGAATCCTTTCTTTAGTTCTAAAGCTGAGATTGTGCATAAATGGAATGTGAATTAAAATCTGGGGGTTTCCGGAAGGGATCACTGCTCAGCTTACAGTCTATACCTTTAGTTTGAAATAGATTCCTGCTATAGTGCAAATACTGCTGGGAGAGGAATACACTAGGCTTTATGGATCACTTACACCTTGCTCTGGATGAGTTTCAGATTATCTCCTGAGAGCAAATTGATAAGGGCATGGAAGACTGAGTACACGGAAAGAGTGGGAGCACAGGGACTCGATGGGATATGGACACAGATCTATAGGAAAGGATGGACACTGAGGGCAGACAGGACAACTGCAAAATTTTATGTCAGACTAACCCTTCTTAGAATAGGGTAACTTAAGCTGGGCTATCACCATGGTTGCATTTTTAATTTTTTTCCTTGACATAAAAATCACATAACCTAAAATTAGCCACTTTCAAGTGAACAATTCAGTGGCATTTAGTACATTCACAATGTTATGCAACAACCACCTCTATGTTTAGTTCCAAAATATTTTCATTACCCCAAATGGAAACCCCATGCCCAGTTACTCCCCATTTTCCCCTCACCCCTGCCCCTGGCAATCATCAATATGCATTCCATCTCTGTGAATTTACCTATTCTGGATATTTGATAGAAATGGACTGTGTGTGACCTTTATGCCTGGGTTCTTTTGCTTTGACTAATGTTTTCAAGGTTCATCCACATTGTAGCCTGTATCAGTACTTGATTTCTGAATAATATTACAATGTAGGTTTATACATACATTGTAATATTATAAATAAAAAAAATTGTTTATCCATTCATCCATTGACTCTTAGGTTGTTTCTGGCTTTTGGCTATTGTGAATAATGATACATGAACATACATGTTCATGTATTTTTTTTGAATACCTATTTTCAATTCTTTAGTGTTTATAACTAGGAGTGGAACTGCTGGGTCATATGGAGTGGTGTTTTGGAGTTATGTACCCCAGAAAAACATGTTCTTAAACTTAATTCATTTCTGTGGGTGTGAATCCATTGTAAGTAGGACCTTTTGTTGAGGTTACTTCATTTAAGTTATAGCCCAACTCAGTCAGGAAGGGTCTTAATCCTATTACTGGAGCCCTTCCTAAGAAGAATAAAATTCAGACAGATACAGAAAAGCCACAGGAAGCAAGAAGCTGAAAATGAACAGAACCCAGAAGAGAAGTGAGGGGCCAGAAGAGGCTGCCATGTGCATTGCTATGTGACAGAGAAGCCAAGGACCAAGGATCACTGGCAGCCAGCCCCAGAATCTCAGTCTTTGGGAAGAAAGTATTGCTTTGATGATGCCTTGATTTGGACTTGTCATAGCCTCAAAACCACGAGCCAATAAAGTCCCATTGTATAAATACTATACTATTGCATAGTATTTGCCTTAGCAACGAGGAAACTAAAACAGATTTTGGCATCAGGAGTGGGGTGCTCCCTTTGCAAATACCAAAAAATGTGGAAATGGTTATGGAATTGGGTAGTGGGTAAAGGCTGGGAGAATTGTGAGGTGCTTGGTAGAAAAAGTTTAGATTGCTTTGAAGAGACTGTTGGTAGAAATATGGATGCTAAAGGTACTTCCTATAAGGCCTTAGAAGGAAATGATGAATGTGTGATTGGAAACTGAAGGAAAGTCAGTCCTTGTTTTACAGTGGCAGAAAACACAGTGAAATTGAGTTCTGGTATTGGATAGAAGGCAGAACTTAAAAGCAATGAACTTGGATATTTAGCTGAGATTTCCAAGCTAAGTCTAGAAAGTGCAGCCTGGTTTCTCCTTACAGCTTATGAAATGACAGAGGAAAGGGATATGCTGAGAACTGAACTCCTGGGCACAAGAAACCAGAAATTGAAGGTTTGGAAAATTCTGAGCCTATCCAGATTGTATGCTCTTAGACTAGGTCCAGAAGTGGCTCCCTGAGCTTCCAGAAAACAAGCCCCCCAGAGAAAAGGCTCTTCTAATAGTCTTATAGTTTTAGCTTTTAAATTTAGACCTTTGATTAATTTTTGTATATGATGTGAGATAGAAGTCCATCTTCATTCCTTTGCATTTAGATATCAAGTTGTCACAGCACCATTTACTGAAAAGAATACTCTTACCCCGTTGAATCATCTTGGAACCTTTGTCAAAAATCAATTGGCCATAGATGTATGAATTTATTTCTGTGCTCACAATTCTACTCCAATGGTCTATATGTCTATCCTTATTCTAGTACCACACTGTTTTGTTGCCATAACTTTATAGTAAGTTTTGAAATTGGGAAGAGTGAGTCTTCCAACTCTTTTCTTGTTTGTTTTGGCTATATTAAGCCCATTGGAATTCCATGTGAATTTTAGTATTGGCTTTTCCATGTCTGCAAGAAAGGCTGTTGAGATTTTGATAGCAATCGTATTAAATCTGTAACCCACTTTGGGTAGTATTCCCATCTAAACAATATTACATCTTCTAATATGTAAATATGAGGTGTCCTTAAATTTATTTAATTTTTTCAGCACTGTTTTATAGTTTTCAGTGTACAAGTCTTTCACCCCCTTAGTTAAATTTATTTCCAGGTATTTTATTTTTTGGATGCTATTGTAAATGATATTTTTTAAACTTCCTTTTCAGATGGCTTTTTGCTGGTGTAAAGCAACATAATTCATTTTCGTATGTTGATCAGGGTACCCAGCAATTTTGCTGAATTCATTTATTGGATGTATCACTTATTTCATGAATTCTCCAGGATTTTCTCTGTATAGATCATGTTATCTATAAAAAGAGGTCATGATAATTCTTCCCTTCCAACTTATATAAGATTTCTTTTTAAGGCTTAACTTTCCTGTGTAGAACTTTCAGTACAGTATTGAATGGCAGTGGTGAAAGCAGACATCCTTGTCTTGTTCCTAATTTTTTTGGGGGGTGTGTGGCGCATATTCAATCTTTCACCATTAAGTAGGATATTAGCTATTAGCTTTGAGTTTTTCATAAATGGCCTTTATCCCATTGAATAAGTTCCTTTCTATTTCTAGTTTTCTGTATTTTTTTTTACCCCTGAAAGGGTGTTGTATTTTGTCAAATGCATTTTCTGTATCAAATGAGATGATCACGTGTTTTCCCTTTGTTCTATTAATGTGGTGTATTACACTGATTTTTTTTTTATATTGAATAACCTTGAATTCCTGGGATAAATTACATTTGGTCATTGTCTATAATCTTTTAAATATGCTGTTGGATTTGATTTGCTAATATTTTGTTGAGGGTTTTTGCATCTATATACATAAGAAACATTGGTGTGTAATTTTCTTTTCTTGGGAATCTCTTTATCCAGCTTTGGTATTAGGGTAATACTGGCCTCATAAAATGTGTTAGGAAGTGTTCCTTCATCTCCATTTTTTGCAAGAGTTTGAGAAGGATTTGGTATCAATTCTTCTCTAACCATTTGGTAAAATTCACCAGTGAAACCATCTGGTCCTGGACTTTTCTTTGTTGGGAGGTTTTATATTAATGATTCAATCTCTTTATTTTTCTATAGGCCTGTTCAAATTTTCCATTTCTTCTTGAGTCAGTTTTGGTAATTTATATGTTTCTGGAGGTTTTTCCATTTCATCTGGGTTATCCAATTCATTGGTGTACAATTGTTCATAGAATTATATTACAATGTTTTTATTTCTGTAAGATCAGTAGTAATGTCCCATTTCATTTCTGATTTTAATTATTTGTGTCTTATATTTTTCTCTGTCAGTCTAACAATTGGTTTGTCAAATTTGTTGATCTTTTGAAAGAAACAACTTTGATTTTGTTGATTCTCTCTGTTCTATTCTGTATTTCATTTATCTCCACTCTAGTATATATTATTTCCTTCCTTCTGCTAGCCTTGTGTTTGACTTGCGTTTTTTCTACTTTCCTAAAATGTAAAATTAGGTTATTCATTTTAGGTCTTTCTTCCTTTTAATGTTTGCATTTACTGCTATAAATTTTCCTCTGTGTATTACTTCCACTAAATCACATAAATTGTGGTATATTTTGTTTCCATTTTTATTTGCCTGTAAATATTTTCTAATTTGCCTTGTAATTTCTTATTTGGCCCATTGGCTGTCTAAGAGTTATTAGACAATTCTTAATGTTGTTTAATTTCCACATATTTGGGGATTTTCCTTCTGTTACAGATTTCTAGGTTCATTTCATTGTGGTCAGAGGAGAAACTTTGTAAGATTTTAAGCTTTTTAAATTTAAGACTGGTTTTGTGGCCTGACATATGGTCTATCCTGGATGGAGAGTGTTCCATGTGTACTTGAGAAGAATGTGTATTATGCTGTTGTTGGATAGAATGATCTGTATATGTCTGTTAGGTATAATTGGTTTATAGTGTTATTCAAGTCCTTTTTTCCCTTATTTATCTTCTGTCTAGATGTTCTATCCATTATTGAACATGTGTATTGAAGTCTTCAGTTATTAGTGTGGAACTGTTTCTATTTCCCCTTTCTATTCTGTCAATGTTTGCTCCATATATTTAGGGGCTCTGTTGTCTAGAACATATATGTTTATAATTGCTATACCTTCTTGATGAAACGGACCTCTAATCAAGATATAGTTCCCTTCTTTGTCTTTTTCAGTTTTTTATTTGAAGTCAAATTTTTTTTCTGATATTGATATAGCCACCCCTGCTCTCTTTTGATTACTATTTTTGTGGGATATCTTTTTCTATCCATTCACTATAAACCCATCTGCATCATTGAATTTAATGTGAGTCTCTTGTAGACAGCATAGAGTTCAAGCATGTATCTTTATCCAGTCTGTCAATCTCTGCCTTTTAATTGGAGAGTTTAATCCATTTACATTTATAGTAATTACTGATCAGGAAGAACTTACATCTGCAATTTTGCTATTTTTTTCTTTATATCTTATAAATTTTTCTTCCTTATATCCTCCATTGCAGCCTTTTTTGTGTGTTTAATTGAATTTTCTAACATACTCTTTTGATTCCCGTCTCATTTACTTTTTTTAATTAGTTTTTTTATTAGAGAAGTTGTAGGTTTACAGAAAAATCACAGAGAAAACACAGAGTTCCATTCTTCCTCCCTCAAAAATACAGATTTCCCCATTATTTACACTTTGCTTTAGTGTGGTACCTTTGTTACAATTGATGAAACAGTATTATTATAATTACACTATTAACTATAGTTCATAGTTTACATTTGAATTCATTGTGTTGTACAGTCTTATGATTTTTTAGCTTTTTTATTCTAGTAACATACATAAATATATACAACCTAACATATATATAACCTAAAATTTCCCTTTCTAACTACATTCAAACATATAATTCAGTGGTGTTAATTACATTTACAATGTTGTGGTACCATCATTACCATTAATTACCAAAATTTTTCCATCAGTTAAACTCTGTACCAATTAAACATTAATTCCCAATTCCTTACCCCCACTCCATCCCCTGATAACCTATATTCTTTTTTTTAATTCTGTGAATGCTTATTCTAATTATTTCATCTCAATGAGATCATACAATATTTGTCCTTTTGTATCTGGCTTATTTCATTCAACATGATGCCTTAAAGGTTCATCCAGGTTGTCACATGTATCAGAACTTCATTCCTTTTTATGGATGAATAATATTCCATAGTATCTATGCATATACCATAGATATTACAATTAACATCCTAAATTTATAATGATATACTTTGAGTATACCTTTTATGTTGTTATTGTCACAGATTGTATGTATACATTGTATATCCAGTAGCATAGATTTATAATTATTACTTTGTGCATTTTCTTTAAATCATGTAGGAAATAAAATAGGAGTTAGAAACCTAAAATACAATACTCTAGTTTTTATAATTTACCTATGTAGTTACCTTTATTGGAGTTCTTTATTTCTTCATATGGCTTTGAGTTACTGTCCAGTGTAATTTCATTACAGTCTTAAGGACACCCTTTAGCATTTCTTGTAGGGCAGATCTACTAACTATGAGCCCCCTCAGCTTTTGTTTATCTGGGAATGTCTTCACTTTTCCTTCATTTCTTAAAATTTTATTTATTTTTAATTGTAGTAAATGTACATTACATAAAGATCATTTGAACCATTTTAAGTGAACATTCTGTAGCATTAAGTACATTGAAAATATTATGTGATTTTCACCACTATCTATTTCTACACTATTTTCATTACCCAAAACCACAATCATTTTTGAAGGCTAGCTTTGCTGGACATCAAATTCTTGGTTGGTACATTTTCAGTCAGCATTTTTTAAATGCCACCCCAATCTTTTCTGACTTCCATGAGTTCTGCTGAGAAATCAGATGTTAAGCTTATAGAGGACCACATGTATGTGATGAGTCACTTTTCTCTTGCTGCTTTTAAGATTGTCTCTTTGTTCCTGGCTTTCAATAATGTGATCTTTATGATTATGAATGTCTCAGTGTGAATCTCTTTACATTTATCCTTCTTGCAGTTCATTAAGCTTCTTAAATGTATATATTAATATCTTTTATGAAAGTTGAGAAGTTTTCAGTCATTAGTTCTTCAAATATTCTTTATTCCTCTTCCTTTTTCTCCTCTCCTGGGATTCCCATTATGTGTATGTCGGTATGCTTGATAGTGTCCCATAGGTCTCTTAGGCTCTGTTCATTTTTCTTAATTCTTTTTCCTTTCTGCTTCTCGGACTAGATAATTTCAATTAACTTATCTTCAGGTTTGCTGATTCTTTTTTCTGCATGCTCAAATCTGCTATTAAAACAGTCTAGTGAGTCTTCATTTCAGTGATTAAATTTTCAGCTCCAGAATTACTATTTGTTTCCTTTTTATGATAATTACTATAATAATTTTATAATATTTATGATAATTTTATAATAATTTCTATCTTAATATTTTCTGTTCATATATCACTCTCCTGGTGTACCAGTTTGTATATATGATGTCCCCCAGAAAAAGCCATGTTCTTTGATGCAGTTTTGTGGGGGCAGACATATTAGTGGGGATTAAGTTGGAATGTTTGGGTTAGGTTGTTTCCATGGAAATGCACCCCACCCAACTGTAGGTGATAACTCTGATGAGATAATTTCCATGGAGGCGTGGCCACGCTCATTCGGCATGGGCCTCGATTTGTTTACTGGAGCACTATATAAGCTCAGACAGAAGGAACAAGCTTGCTATAGCCAAGAGGGACACTTTGAAGAATGCACAGAAGCTGAGAGAGTAGCTGCAGATGACAGTATGAAGACAGCCATTGAAAGCAGACTCTTGCTCCAGAGAAGCTAAGAGAGGACAAATAACCCAAGAGAAACTGAGAGTGACATTTTGAAGAGGAGCTGTGGCCTAGAGAGGAACATCCTGGGAGAAAGCCATTTTGAAACCAGAACTTGGAGCAGGTGCCAGCCACGTGCCTTCCCAGCTAACAGAGGTGTTCTGGACACCATTGGCTATTCTCCAGTGAAGGTACCCTATTGTTGATACATTACCTTGGATACTTTATGGCCTTAAGTCTGTACCTTTGTAACCAAATAAACCCCCTTTATAAAAGCCAATCCATTTCTGGTGTTTTGTATTCTGGCAGCATTAGTAAACTAGAACACCTGGTTTCTTTTAGCTTTTGAGCATAATTAAGGCAGTTGATTTAAATTCTTTATTTAGTAAATACAGTGTCTGTGCTTCCTTAGGGAGAGTTTCTGTTCATTTCTTCTGTGAAAAATTTTCTTCTTTGCATACTGTTCCATCTTGCTAAAGCTGCCGAAATGCAATATACCAGAAATGAATTGGCTTTTACCATGGGGGTTTATTAGTTCACAAATTTACAGTTCTAAGGCCATAAAAGTTTCCAAACTAAGGCATCAACAAGAGGATACCATCACTGAAGAAAGGCTGATGGCATCTGGGGTTCCTCTGTCACATGGGAAGGCACATGGACAGAGGCTGCTGGGCCTCTCATAGGGTTAACTTCTCATTTCCGTTGCTTTCTCCAAAATGTCTCTGAGATTCTGTTTTAGCTTCTCTCTTTTGGCTCCTGTGCATCCTTGCTTCCTTCCCCCAGGGCATTTCTCTCTAAGCATCTGGGGGTCCTGTCTTAGCTTCTCCGGGGCAAATTCTGGATTTCATCATTTAGCTTCTCTCCTGGTTCTGGTTTCAATGGCTGTCTACAAAATGTCTCGGACATTTTCTCTCTCACTTAACTTCTCTGGGGCAAGCTCTGGGCATCATCTCTTAGCTTAGCATCTCCAAACGTTTTTCTGTTTGCATCTCCAAGCATCTGGGTCTGTGTCATCTCTCTCTCTCTCTCTCTCTCTCTCTCTCTCTCTCTCTCTCTCTCTCTCGGACTCCAGTAAACTAATTAAGACCCACCTCAAATGGGAGGGTCACATCTCCATGGAAATAATCTAATAAAAAAGTCCAACCCACAATTGGGTGGGTCAAATTTCTAAGGAAACAACATAATCAAAAGATCCCAGCCACAATAGGTCTTTCCCCATAAGAGTGAAGTAAAAAAACATAGTCTTTTATGGGGTATATAACAGATTCAAACCAGCACACATACTTTGTAATTTTTTGTTGAAAACTGGATATTTTGAATATTATAATACAATAACTCTGGAGATCAGATTCTTCTCCCTCCTCTGGCTTTGTTGTTGGTGTTGTTGGCAGTGGTGGTGGTGGTGCTGTTGTTGTCATTGTTTCTTGCTGTAGGGTGTAGCTCTTGTTTAGTGACATTTTCCAACTATTTTAAAAGTCTGTATTCTTTGTGATGTGTGGTCTCTGAAGTCCCTGTTCCTTTACCTTGGTTTTAGCTAGCATTTTTACAGCTATCCTTGAATGCCAGAGCCAAAAGAAAACAAAGAAAAAGAAAGAAAGAAAAGGGGAAAAACTTCTTCCAGTTTTTGCAGAATGGCTCAATGCTGGGGCACTTCTTCAATGCTTAGCCAGGCTGATAATAATAAAGTGCTATTCAAATGCTATCATTTTAATGCCATAGAAGCATTCTCACAACACTGCACCTCTTTGGTCATTGCAGATTGAACAAAAACCTCAGTTTATATTTCAAATAGGTGAATTCTTACAGCCTCAGTCCCTATACATAAATGTACTATTTTATTCCCCCATAATTTATAATAAATTTTGTAAATGTTTCCTGTATGACATTTCATGTCTCATCCAATGTGAAGAACCAAAGATTACATAAGTCATTTTCATTGAATTCCAATACAAATTTCAATAAGACTTTTGAAGGACCTCATCAAATTTAGCATGAGGAAGAATAAAAGTCCATGTACACCTAAAACTAATGTTTAAGAATAGAAAAGAAGAGGATGCTATCAGGAATGAAGAATACTACATGTCCACATAATGTTTTAAAAACACACGGTAAAGGTATTGGAATAGACAAATAGACCAATGGAATTAAATATTGAGTCCATAAATAGGCCCATGTAGGTTCAGAAACTTGCCATACAATGGAAATGGCACCACAAATAAGTAGAGAAAAGATGTGTTGTTTGTGAGATGGTATTAAGAAAATTGCTCATTACATGGACAGTAATTAAGTTGGACCTCTACTTCATGCCATATGCAAGAGTGAGCTTAGGATAATTGAGGAACTAAAAGTAAAAAGGAAATTATAAAGCTGACAGAAGAAAATGTGGGAGATTATCTTTTTATCCTAGGGGTGCGAAGGAACTTCTTAGTAAGACCCTCAAATTGCAAGGCATAAATGGGAAAATTGTTGAATTTCTTTTTGTCAAAGGAACCCACTGGGCTGGTTTGAATCTATTACATCCCCCACAAAATCCATGTTCTTTATTGCAAGCTTGTGGGGGCAGACTTATGAGTCTTTTGATTAGGGTGGGATATTTGATTAGGTTGTTTCCATGGAAATGTGACCCACCCAACTGTAAGTGAGACCTTTTGATTAGATAATTTCCATGGAGGTTTGACCTCACCCATCCAGTGATTAGTTCACTGGAGTACTTTAAGAGACCTCACAGAGAAGAGAGGCCCAGAGAAACTAAGAGAGACACTATGGAAGAAGCTAAGAGCTGACACAGACTCAGATGCTTGGAGATGTTTAGAGATGCAGACAGGACACTTGGAGATGTTAAGCTAAGAGATGAAGCCCAGAATTTGCCCCAGAGAAGCTAAGAAAGGACCCCCAGATGCTTAAAGAGAAATGCCCCAGGAGAACCAAGCAGGGATCTGAGAGAAGCCAAGAGAGACAGGAGAGACATTTTGGAGAAAGCCATTTTGAAGTGCTTTCCCAGCTGACAGAGGTGTTCCAGATACCACTGACTGTTCTTCAGTGAAGGTATCTTCTTGTTGATGCCTTGGTGTATACACTTTTATGGCCTTAGGATTGTAAATTTGTAACCAAATAAACCCCCTTTATAAATGCCAATCCACTTCTGGTATTTTGCATAATGGCAGCCTTAGCAAACCAAAACACCCTCCAAACTTTAAAATACAGGTGACTGGGCAGAGATCTAAAATTGGTGTGATATCTCTACTAGGTATTTACAAAATGCATCCCATAGATAAAGTTAGCAAAAGAATGGCAGATTTGGAAAAGAAATTTAAAATGTCTAAACTCAACAAAAAAAAGTAATGTCTAGAACATTCAAGGGACACCAACAAATTAACAAAACAATAACAAAAAAAGCTAGTTAGGCCAATAAAGAAATGAGCAAACAATTTATTTCCATGTGAACTATATATATATTATTTATACCCACAGAATGGAGAAATCTGAAAACTAGCAAGTATATAAAGCCATGCTCAACACCACTATTGTCCAAAGAAATTCAAAGAAAATATGAGACAACTGTGTATCCATCATCTGGCAAAAGTCAATGTGCCTGTTTGGATGTCTTATGTCTCCCAAAACACCATATTATTTAATGCAATCTTGTGGGGACAGACATATTAGTGTTGATTAGTCTTTGGATTAAGTTGTTTCCATGGAGATGTGACCCACCCAATAGTAGGTAATAACTCTGATTGAATTATTTCCATGGTGTGGCCCCACCCATCCAGTGTCAGTCTTGATTTCATCACTGGAGTCCTTTGAAAATGCTGGCACAGACCCAGAATCTAGCTGGCTTAGCTCAGAGATGCTTGGAGTTGTGAACCCCTGATGTTGGCTTCAGCCAAGAGAGACATTTTGAAGATGACCATTGGAAGTAGACTTTTGCTACTCCAGAGTTTGGCTGGGGAAAACTAAGAGAATACCCCCAGATGCCTAGAGAGAAACATCCTGGAAGAAAGCCATTTTGAAACATAACCTGGAAGCAAAGTAAGAAGATGCCAAACACGTGCCTTCCCAGACAACAGAGATGTTCCTGATGCCATTGGCCATTCTTCTGTGAAGGTACCCTAATGTTGATGCCTTACCTTGGACACTTTATGGTCTTAAGACTATAACTTTATAACCAAATAAACCCCCTTTATAAAAGCCAATCCATTGCTGGTGTTTTGCAAAATGGCAGCATTAGCAAACCAGAAGAGTCAGAGTCAGAAAACTAAAAGGTATAAACAGGAACATTCGTTCTCCTGGTGGAAGAAGAAACAGGTGTAATCTTTGTTCTAGTTTGCTAAAGCTGCCAGAAAGCAAAATACCAGAAATGGGTTGGTTTTTACAAGTGGGATTTACTAGCTTACACATTTACAGTTCTAAGGCTGTGAAAATGTCTGTCCAAATTAAGACATCAATATGATAATACCTTCTATGAAGAAAGGCTGCTGGCATCTGGGACACCTCTGTCACATGGAGAGGCACATGGCCAATGTCTTCTGGTCCTTCTCTCCAGGGTTTCATTGCTTTCAGCTTCTGGCTTCATTGGCTTCCTCTCTCAGTTTCTATGGGTGTGTCCTTGTCTCAGCTTCTCTGTGCTTGTCTGAGCTCTCTGGGCTTTATCTCTTGGCTTTTTCAATCATAAATGACTCCAGTAAGGGGACTAAGACCCACCTTGAATGGGTGGTTCACATCTCAATTGAAATAACCTAACCAAAAGGTCCCACCTACAAAAGGTCTGCACCCACAGGAATAGATTAAAAAAACTTGGCCTTTTCTAGGGTACATAACAGCTTCAAACCATCACACCTTTTTAAAAAGCAATTTTGCAATTCTTATCCTATCACTCAACTATACTCTTGAACTCTTGGACAGAGAAACTCTTGAGCAGGTCTACAAAGGAGCATGTAAATGCATATTCATCACAGGAGGGAAGTTAGAGAGTTTTGGAGCAACCTAGACACCCATCACTATAGAATACATCATTAATATATGCGAGGGAGAAAATAAGATGGTGGCTAGGTGAGACGGGACAAAAAAACACCTCCGTGAAAAATACTAGATAAAAACCAGAAGGTGACCCAGAATACAGGTTTCAGTGATGCACCAGCTGGACAAGGTCGGTTAGAACCACAGGGGCCGTACACTTGGTGAAACCGGGAGTCTGCATTCTGAAACAAGTGAGTAAGCCAGCTGAAAGACCCAAGACCCCAGCCATGCTGCAGTGTGGGGAAGCTGGGGGTTGGCGTTTGGAGACAGACTGGTTCTTTAAAAAAAAAAAAGGGAAAAACCCAGGAGTGGCTGCAGTTGCAATGGTGGGAACACTGCAGGAGCGGGCTGAGCCAGCCTCTCAGTGTCTGGTGTGGAGGATAGCCCACAGCAGATTCCCTCAGGGCCAGGAGAGTGGGGGGGAGAGCCGGATGGAGAAAGAAACCCCGCTGCTTGCAGCTGGCTCCCCGGTGGGCTGGAGACACTCCTGCCCGGGGCCATGCCCAGAGCCCAGAGCCACGCCAGCTGTCCCAGAGCTGGGAAGGAGAAACTGTGCGAGGAGGTGGGAGGGTTGAGATGCCCCATTCAGCCATCTTTGCATCAGGCTGGGAGCACACCTGCACGGCCCAGTGGCCCGGGGCTTTCCTTGAGGGATGGCATGCACTTATGATATAGCACAGCATTCCCTCAGCAGAGGTCCTGGAAGATCACAGCTGAGAAGGGGGGCCCACTCGGAAAACCCAGGGATGCTACATCAATGCCGGTGGTTTGTGGGTCAGCGACAGAGAGAGTCTAGGGCAGAACTGAAATGAAGGCTTAGACTCTTGCAACAGCCTTGAATCTCTGGGAACACCTGGGGGGTTTGAATATTAAAGCTGCCCTGCCTGCCTAACCACCCAGACACACACTCCACATTCAGGGCGGATGGCTCCAGCAACACACTCAAACTGAGTTCACCAACTGAACCCCACAAAAATCATTTCCCCACACAACACAAGGACAAAGTTGAGGAGAACTGACTTGAGGGGTATAGGTGACTCGCAGACGCCATCTGCTGGTTAATTAGAGAAAGTGTATGCCACCAACTTGTATTTCTGAAAAATTACATTGGTATTTTTTTTTTTACAACTTGAAAGAACCCTATCAAGCATAGCAAATGCCAAGAGGCCAAAAACAACAGAAAATATTAATGCATATGATAAAACCAGATGATATGGAGAACCCAATTCCAAACACCCAAATCAAAATATCAGAAGAGACACAGTACTTGGCACAATTAATCAAAGAACTACAATTGAGGAATGAAAACATGGCAAAGGATATAAAGGACATGAAGAAGACCATGGCACAGGATATAAGGGACATAGAGAAGACCCTAGAAGAGCATAAAGAAGACATTGCAAGAGTAAATAAAAAAATAGAAGATCTTATGGAAATAAAAGAAACTGTTGACCAAATTAAAAAGACTCTGGATACTCATAATACAAGATTAGAGGAAGTTGAACAATGACTCAGTGTCCTAGAAGTCCACAGAACAAAAAATGAAAGAACAAAAGAAAGAAGGGAGAAAAAAAATTGAAAAAATTGAAATGTATCTCAGGGATATGATAGATAAAATAAAATCTCCAAACTTAAGACTCATTGGTGTCCCAGAAGGGGAAGAGAAGGGTAAAGGTCTACAAAGAGTATTCAAAGAAATTGTTGGGGAAAATTTCCCAAACCTTCTACACAATATAAATACACAAAGCATAAATGCCCAGCAAACCTCAAACAGAATAAATCCAAATAAACCCTCTCCGAGACATATTCTGATCAGACTGTCAAATACTGAAGAGAAGGAGCAAGTTCTGAAAGCAGCAAGAGAAAAGCAATTCACCACATACAAAGGAAACAACATAAGACTAAGTTGTGACTACTCAGTGGCCACCATGGAGGCAAGAAGGCAGTGGCATGACATATTTAAAACTCTGAGAGAGAAAAATTTCCAACCAAGAATACTTTATCCAGCAAATCTCTCCTTCAAATTTGAGGAAGAGCTTAAATTTTTCACAGACAAACAAATGCTGAGAGATTTTGCTAATAAAAGAACTGCCCTACTTCAGATACTAAAGAGAGCCCTACTGACAGAGAAACAAAGAAAGGAGAGAGAGATACAGAAAATTTTAACAGACATTTATAGAACAGTACATCCCAAATCACCAGGACACTCATCTTTCTCTAGTGATCATGGATCTTTCTCCAGAATGGACCATATGCTGGGACATAAAACAAGCCTCAATAAATTAAAAAAAAAATTTTTGAATATATTCAAAGCACATTCTCTGAACACAATGGAATACAAATAGAAGTCAATAATTTTTGAATTGTCCTATATGATACAAAATACACAAACTCTAATGACAAATCAGTGGTTTTGAACTCAATGTAAAATATGTAATTTTTTACAAGAACTATAAAAAGGTGGGGGAATGGAGGAGTATAGGAACATAGTTTATGTGTCCTATTGAAGTTAAGTTGGTATCAAAGAAAAACAAGATTGTTATGGATTTAAAAGGTTAATTTTAAGCCCCACAGTAAACACAAAGAAATTATCAGAGAATATGACCATAGAGATGAAAAGTAGAGTCTGGGTTAAGAGAAATGGGGGAAGGGAAAAGGGGGAGTTAAGAAATGAGTGTAGAGTTGCTGTTAGAGGTGAAGGGAAATTTCTAGTAATGGAGGGTGGGAAGGTCATCACATTACAACATTCTAAATGTGATTAATCCCACTAATGAAATGCTAGGAAGGGGGTGGAATAGGAAGATTTAGGCTGTATATATGTTTCCACAAAAAAAAAAAAAAAAAAAAAAAAAGACAGTCTAAATAGATGACAATTGAATGCCAAGGATGATCCTGGATGGGATCTGAGGATGAAGGAGAGGAGGCTGAAAGGGACACAGTTGAGACATAAGAATTAAAAAAAGCAAATATAGAATGTAAGCTTTGTATCAATGTTGAATCTCTTGTACTTCTTAGCTGCATTTAATGGGATGGCATAAAAGAATGTTCTTATTCATGGGAATTGTATATGTGAATTATAGTGTTTGTTCAAGGATGTGTGCAGCCAGCTCTCATATATTCAGAAGACAGAGCAATAGATGATGGATGATAGATAGGGAGGGAGGGAAAGAAATAGTGGTGTCACAGCATGTTAAAGTTGGTGGAGTGGGGTATCAGGGGAGGGGGGTCAGAGTATGCTGGAGTTCTGTGTATGGGGTTTGTATTGTTTTTGCAACTGTTCCTATAACTTTGAATTTATTTCAAATAAAATTTTTTAAAAAAAGCATGTATCTGTCAAACAAAAAGTTCATGGCTGTGTTTCAATAAAACTTTATTTACAAAAACAGGTGATAGGCCAGATTTGGCCTGTAACTTTCTTTTCATGTGATGTCTTTGTGTATCTTTGGTATCAGGGTAATACTGGCCTCATAGAATGAGTTGGGAAGTGTTCCCTCTTCTGCTATTTTCTGAAAATGTTCGTGAAAGATTGGTGTTAGTTCTTCTTTAAGTATTTGATCTGAATTCTCCATTGATGCCTTCTAGGCCTGGGCTTTTCTTTGAAGGAAGATTTTGAATTTCTACTTCAATTTCTTGTTATAGGTTTATAGAAATCTGTCTTCTTGAATCATCTTAATAATTTGTCTTTCTAGGAATTTATCCATTTCATTTAAGTCATCTAATTTTTTGGCATAAAGTTGTTCATAATATTCCTTTATGATATTTTAGTTTGTATAGGGTTGGTAGTGATGCCTCCTATTTTATTCCTGATTTTGGTCATTTGTAACTTCTCTCGTATTCCTGGACAGCCTAGCTAAAGATTTGTGAATTTTGTTGATCTTCTCAGAGAACCAACTTTTGGTCTCAATTATTGTTTCTATGCTTTTCTGTTTTCTATATCACTGATTTCCACTCTAATATACATTATTTCCTTCCTCCTTCTTGGTTTGGGTTTAATTTGCTCTTCTTTTTCTTTTCTTTTCTTCTCTTTTTTTTCTTTTTTCTTTTTTTTGGGGGTAGAAACTCACGTTATTTATTTGAGATCTTCTTTTCTGATATAGACATTTTCCCCCATGGCCAATACATTTTTTTTTCTTTTTTAAAATTTTTTATTAGAGAAGTTGTAGGTTTACAGAACAATCATACAGAAAATACAGTATTCCCATACACCAACCCACCACCAGCACTTGCATTGGTGTCAGAAATTTGTTAAAACTGATAATAACACTTTTTTGCAATTCTATTTTTTAACAGTAATTACATTTGTTACAATTGATTAAAGATTATTAAAGTAATACTATTACTATTGTCCATAGTTTGTGTAGGGGTATTTTTCCCCATATTCCTGACCTATTTTTTTTTAATGCATGTCTTTACTTTATTACTCATCTGCCCATGTACTGGATAAAGGGGGTGTCAGTCACAAGGTTCCTATAATCACATGGTCACATGATAAAAGCTATATAATTATACAGTTATTATCAAAGATCAAGTCTACTGGATTACAGTTCAACAATTTCAGGTATTTCCTTCTGGCTATTGTGATACACTAGAAACTAAAAAGAAATATCTGTATAATTAGTCAGTAATCATAATCATTTGTCAAATCCTAATCTCTCAGTTACACCTCTTCTCTGTCATTTGATAATTCTCTCAATATTCAGGAATATCTGAGCAATGGCCATTTTAGGTTCTTCATGCTGGAAATGGGTATGATATAGACATTTAAAGCCATACATTTCCTTCTAAGTACTAATTAGCTGCATCCCATACATTTTGACATGTTGTGTTTGTTTTCATTCATTTCAAAATATTTTTAATTTCTCTTTTGATTTCTTCTTTGACTTATCAGTTATTTAGAAGTCTGTTTAATTTCCAAATATTTGAGATTTTCCCAGGTTTCTGTTATGGATCCCTAATCTAATTTTGTTATGGTTAGACAGCATACTTTGTATGATTTAAATCTTTTAAAATTTATTGAGACTTGGTTTGTGGTTTAGATTTGGTCTATCCTGGAGAATGTTTCTATGTGTGCTTGAAAAGAATGTGTATTTTTCAGTCATTGAGTGGAATATTCTATAAATGTCAGTGAGGTCAATGTTGGTTGATGGTGTTTTAAGAGAGACATTTTGGGGAGAAGCTAAGATATGTAATTCAGAGTTTGCCCCTGGAAGAAGCTAAGAGCCCACACAGACCCAGATATTTGGAGACACTGGGAGATGTAGACAGAAGGATATTTGGAGATGCTAAGCTAAAAGATGAGGCCCGGAGACATTTTGGAGAAAGCCATTTTGAAATGCAACCCAGGAGCAAGGGACCAGCGGACGCTGGCCACGGGTCTTCCCGGCTGACAGAAGTGTTCTGGATGCCACTGGCCTTTCTTCAGTTGGGGTGTCCTCATGTTGATGCCTTAGTTTGGACACTTTTATGGCCTTAGAACTATAAATTTGTGGCCTAATGAATCCCCTTTATAGAGGCCAATCCATTTCTGGTATTTTGTATGATAGCAGCTTTAGCAAACCAGATCATTTACGTATAATTACTGATATGATTGGATTTACATTTATCCTTTCTCTATTGTCTTCTCTATGTCTCATGCCTTTTTTTGTTCTTGTTCTTCATTTACTGCTTTTTATTGTGTTAAATAAATATTTTTAGTGGAAAAAAATATATGCTAGGATGAACAAATCTTGAACAACACAATGAATGAAAAAAGTAAGAAACAGGCAAACTCTTTAGCACAATACATCCCATTTAGATAAAAACACAGACATGTATAAAACAATACCATATATTTTACAAGAATATGTATGTATCTAAAGGCACATAGGAAGCAGATTAGAGAGGGTTTGTTGAGAAGGTAGTGAAGGAAATAAACCTAAGAATCAGAAGAAAAAGAGATAAAAATGTTTAGATTAAATTAAATTAAAATAAGGTGATATGTTGCACAGACTAATACCAAGGAGTACAACGGACTTAACTCTCTGTGCCTAAGTTCCAATTTTTCAAAAGAGAAAAGAGAGTCCATTGCCTGGGGTCATACACCCAATTAGAATCAAAGTCTGGACTTGAGCCATATTGATAGCCTCATTTACTGAGAGTTTGATCTGTACTATCATTGTACTAATAGTTTACATATATTATCTCAGTTAATCTTCACAAAAATCCCATATTGTCATTCTCATTATAGAGATGTGTTATTTGCATAACATCACACAGCTAGCTAGTAAGTGGTGTAGCTGGGATTTCAATCCAGATCTATGTGACTCTGAAGCTCATGCACTGTATTCCCTGACATCTGCTCACAATTTAAAGAAAGTACGTGGAGCTATCAAAAATGTCATTCTCTCCTAGCCCATTCCTCTGTATTGTATCACTGACAGCTTTGGTTGCTATGGCAGTTTGAATAATGACCCCCCAAATATGTCCACATCCTAATCTCTGTAACCTGTGAATGTTCCCTTATGTGACAACAGGGACTTTGCGAATGTGATCAAGTCAAGGAGATGGGAAGAATTTCTCAGATTATTCAGATGGGCCCAATGTAATCACAAGAGTCCTCATAAGAGAGATGCAGGAGGTGTCGAGAGAGAGGAGTAGGAGATGTGACAAAAGCAAGAGGTGGGAGTGTGCCAGGAAAAGGGCATGAGCCAAGTAATGCCTGCAAACTCTGGAAGCTGAAAAAGGCATGGAAATCAATTCTCCCCTGAGGCCTCCAGAAAGAATGCAGACTTGCCAACACCTTGATTTTAGCCCACAAGACTCATTTCAGATGTCTGGCTTCCAAAACTGTAAGATCATAAATTTATGTTGTTTTAAGCCACTAAATTGTTGGTAATTTGTTGCAGTAGCAACAGGAAACTAATACAGTTATCAATGATATTTCACTCACTTCAAGATCTTTAGAGCTGTCATAGAAGTAGTTACATGCTTTTACTAGCTCTGTGACCTTGGATGGGTTCCTTAAATATACCTGAGCCTATTTCCCCATCTGCTTTGGCTCTGTCACAGAATTGTCGACAAGATTAAACGAACTAATGGTTGTGAATGTGTCTATAACCTAAAAAGCATTGTATGAGTGTTAGTCCCTATTATTTAACCTTTGGGGAGGAGATGGCACAAGGTAGTAGAACACTGGGTTTAATTCTAACCAACATCTGCTAATGAACTTGCATGTGTTAAAGCTCTCTTGGTCTTGATCTGCTCAATTGTAAAATGGCTATCATAATACAACCTCGTGGACCTGTAAAGTAGTGATCAACATAACAAGATGTAAAGCTCAGATCACAGTGCCAGGCTGGCAGGAGACGTTCAGTGAAAGTCAAGAGTCCTTTCTAGCTGCCAGCTCAGTGCTTGTGGTAGGACAGTGCTGTTCCCATAGGAGAGCACTGAATGATTAAGTCTAGCATGGGAGAGCTGTAATGGACTATTCATGTCATTCCATGGATGAGGAATCTCAGACCCAGAGAAGTGAAACTACTTTCCTTTCCCAGGACACAATGCTAATGGCAAAATTGGAAGTTGAACGCAGTTGTTCGGATTACAAATCCTATAATTTTTTTCACATTCTTAACAGTAACCTCCATAGTAGCGTTTTTTGTATTTGTCCTCAGCTTTTTAAAATGGATTTTGCTAAGAGCCCATTAATATATGTTGATAGCATTGATAGAGTAGTTAAATCAAAATGAGTTGCTGTATTATACAAATTGCAGGGTATAGAACTTTGTGTATCTTGGGCTATTCTCTGTGACAGAATCATGAAAATTATTTAGCCTTTGTGATTTGTGTTCAATCTTGAGCTCCCTTGTAAAAAAGGTACCCACTTTTAATGTCTACATTTTACTTGACTCCAAATTCCCTGTTGCTATTACTCTAGAGACTTAGACGTGTTGGTTGAAAGATGTAGTGGAAAAAGCCCTTGCACACCATTACACTTCAGGACCCTGCACTGCTACCACTCAAGGAACCTTGGGTAAGTCACTTAACATCACTAAACTTCAATACCCTATACTGTAAGATTTCAGTTATAAAACCTGTCCCCAAAATTATCCTGAGGATTAGATAAGTCTTAAAAAGTATTTTTGCAAGCTTTTAAGAATATACAGATGATAAGAGTATTTTAGCTTCCCTTGAGCAATAGCATTTGGGTCATCTAATTTGACTCCTTCCTCAAAAGTTTAGATAAGACCATCATAGCCGGTCAGGAACTAATACTTTCTATAATGCCTGGAGCAGACTCAGAGCTCATTAAAGTGTGTTGTTTTTGTTAGTAAGAGAAGAGCCTTTAGTCAGTAGTGTTCAGAAAGATGATCCTAGCAAATGCTCAGATTATCAATCACAGTATCCAAGGCAGTAGCTAGTCCATCAACTAGACTGAAACCACAGTCCCATGTCACTGAATTTCTGTGCTAGGGAAGAACCCATTTGCCAAGAATGAAGCTCAATATGAATCTGAGCCTGCTGTGGGATGGAAAAACCCAGACCAAATTAACAACAACAAAAAATTGTTGCATTAGGACAGATCATACACAATTTTTCTCCTACCGTAGTGGTAAATGGAAATATTACATGGTTAGCAGACATATTGTAAAGCACAAAGAGCTGTGTCACAGCTAACCAGTCCTATCTGCAAGTTCCTACTGCCTAAATGTTACCCATTTTGTGGAGTCATATGAGAGATAAGCTGATATTTTTTGCATAAGTTACAACTGTTTTTTGTAAATCATGACAATGCATTTCAGGGCAATTGGATTAATTATTTTTTGTAAATAAAAAAGGCAACTTCTTAAGTTTTGTCTTAAACAATGTATGTACAGTATAAAGAAGAAGGAGAAGATGGAGAAGGGGGAGGGTGAGGAAAGGAAAAGCATGGGGGAAAAAGAAAGGGAAAGGGAAGGGAAAGGAGATAAAGTCATTTCACAAGGATAATTTTTAATTCATGAGAAAAATATAACAGTTCTAAATTTAATGCATATAATAATAGAACCTTTCAAATCTATTCTCAATTCCAAAGGATTGAACTCATTTTGCTGGTTTAACTGTATTATGTCCCCCAGAAAAAGCCATGTTCTTTGATGCAAACTTGTGGGGCAGACATATAATGGGGATTAAGTTGGAACGTTTGGATTAGGTTGTTTGCATGGAAATGTGCCCCACCCAACTGTAGGTGATAATTCTGATGAGATATTTCCATGGAGGCATGGCCCCACCCATTCACAGTGGGCCTTGATCACTGGAGCCATATAAATGAGCTGAGCAACAGAAGGAAGTCAGTGCAGCTGATAGTGACATTTTGAAGAGGAGCTACTGCCAAGAGGGACACTTTGAAGGGTGCACAGAAGCTGAGAGAGTAGCTGCAGATGAGAGACAGTTTGAAAACAGCCATTAAAAGCAGACTCTTGCTCCGGAGAAGCTAAGAGAGGACAAACGCCCCAAAAGAAACTAAGAGTGACATTTTTGAGGAACTGCAGCCTAGAGAGGAACGTCCTGGGAGAAAGCCATTTTGAAACCAGAACTTTGGAGCAGATGCCAGCCACGTGCCTTCCCAGTTAAAAGAGGTTTTACGGACATCATTGGCCGTCCTCCAGTGAAGGTACCTGATTGCTGATGTGCTACCTTGGACACTTTATGGCCTTCAGACTGTAATTTTGTAACCAAATAAATCCCCTTTTATAAAAGCCAATCCATCTCTGGTGTTTTGCATTCCAGCAGCATTAGCACACTAGAACACTCATATAGACTATATCTTTGACCACAATAAATTAAGCTAGAAAAAAAATGAAAATTAACTAGAAAAGGTCCATATATTCTAAATAACCCATGGGTCAAAAAAATCATGGTAAGAATTAGAAAATATTTAACTCCTCTTTGAAATGATAAATGGGTTTTTCCTTCTTAATTTGAGTGATAATCTCTGGTTTTATATTTTGCTATCTAAAATGCAGGGCATATTTTTGCTCAGTTGGTAAAATCCAGGATGGTACTTTCACACAATGCAATTCTCTGCTTTATAGAAACACATTTTGATAATCAGGATTGAATCTCCATTTGCTTAACGTTAGTAGCCTCCCACACTGCCTCAAGTTAGTTCTTGTTGGTGGGGAAGCCAGGTTTATATTTTTGAATAGCAATTAAAGAAAAAATAGATTTGATCACTTTATTCCAGCTTTGTACTGTGGTGTGCAATAGCTGAAGGAGAAAGAGTTCTCTTTAATGTTGTTTTCTGTAAACTTAATTACTCCAGAGTTTATGGGTAAAGACAATATTGTAGTCAAGATGGTTTCTAACTTGCTACACTATTAAGGGACAGTTTGCTTTAATTGGAGTTGTATTTCTAATTATTATTAATACCTAGCCAAAAGTACAACTTTTAAAATCCCAGTTTTTAATGATAGATTTATCTGGTGGTGAATTTCTTTGATTAGCATTCTCATTCACTTTGATTGTAAATTAATAATCCACATATTTAAAATAAATCACAGATCCCCCATGAAAAGTTGATGAAGAATCAGAGATGACACATTTTTAATGCACAATATTTCCAAACTGTTTTAATTAGAAACTTAGAACTATGTAGAGTCATTTCAAATTAGTCATGGTAACAGGAATCAGGAATAATTTAAAACCATGTGCATCTCAAAAGCTGCTTTACTATCAAACATTTCATCATTTCTTAGATTCTGGAGCTGGAAGACATATGTTTGAGTCCTAGTTCTGCCACATACTAGCTGCATGATCTCAACCTTTGTGAGCATGTTTCCTTATCTGTTATATGGGTTATAATGATATCTAACTCAAAGGTATATTTTTATCAAATGATGTAGTAATAACTTTGAAAATGTTTTGTGAATTATAAATGATAATTAATGTTGGATATTAATAAACAATAAAAATTTGTTTGAGTTTCAAATTCTAATGGAAGTTATGGGCCTTAGAAGACAAAGAGAATATCCACATTGTAAACTTATCCCTGTTTTATTGCTGTATTGAGAAGGTAGAGAAAGATGCATAAAACTATCAATAAAAGAAAGGCATGATTTGACATGGTTATAAATGAACCTGTGGAATACTGATGAGCTTTTAAAATTGTCTCCAGATTATTTCTCAAGCTAACTCTAGAAGGGGTGTATTAATATAATTCAGCAAAAAATTACAGTTATCCTACCACATGGAGGTGATAGTGCTGTGTGTTATTTTTTCGGTTTGCTAAAGCTGCTGAAATACAATATACAAGCAATGGATTGGCTTTTACAGTGAGGGTTTATTAGTTCACAAATTTACAGTTCTAAGGCCATGAAAATATCCCAATTAGGCATCAACAGGACAATACCTTCTCTGAAAAAAGGCCAATGGCATCTGGGGTTCCATTGTCACATGGGAAGGCACGTGGCCAGAGTCTGCTGGTCCTCTCCTGGATTTAGCTTCTGGCTTCTATGGCTTTCTCCAAAATGTCTCTGGGCTTTTCTGTCTTATCTTCTCTCTTAGCTTCTCCCAGGGGCAAACTCGGAATTATATATCTTAGCTTCTCTCCAAAATGTCTCTCTCAGCTCTCTTTCTCTGTGAGCTCTCTTAAAGGACTCCAGTAAAGGATTTAGACCCACCTTGAAGGGTGGGGTCACATCTCCATGGAAACAACCTAATCAAAATGTCCCACCCACAATAGGTGTGCCCCCAAAAGACTGGATTAAAAGAACATGGCTTTTCTGGGGTACATAACAGCTCCAAATCAGCACAGTTCCAAAGACTAGAAAAATGAGTAAGGTGAAATCTCTGCCTTCAAGAGCAAAGAGTAATGAATAGCCAATAAAACATTAGAAAGTGAGAAATACATGGGGCAAATGGCCCTTAGTTATCCATCAACAGTTGGGATAATCAGCTCTACAGTATTCCCTCACCCCTTCTCCCACTCTCACTCTCGCTCTGGCTCTTTTTCTCTTTTTATTCTGCATTTCTTGCTATGTATTTGTATACATTTGAATGTATATCTATGAATATGAATATAAAAGCATAATTGATTATATGCTTATATATCATCTTAATAGCCTCTGGAATAGTTTCTTACCTACAGAATTTCTTATACTAAAACATATTCTTGTGCCAGTCTTTCCTATCTCAGTCAATGGCACCACAACCCACTTACTTATTCAAATTACAGGGAACCTATGAAAATAAGAGTGAAAATAAACATTATTTTATAAATAAGCTTGAAATCATGAGGGAAGATATAAAATAGCCAATAATGATTGTAGACTTATATGCCAAGGAATTCCCCTCTTATCTAAACCTTAGAATAATGCTATAAAATAGATATTTCTACTAATCTAATTAGCAAAGAAGGAAACTAAGACTAAGAATTTCAGTAACTTGCCTAAAGCCCCACAGCTAATATGAGATAAAGTCTGGTTTAAAACATAGTTTGTCTTATTGTACAACCCATTTATGTGTGTGTGTATCTCTTTATGTTTGGAGTTTATGAAAGTATATGTAGTTGTTACAGAAGTTTAATAAGGGAGGCAAGCTTAGGCCTCTATTCTGTAATGTGAAATGTTCAGCAAACCTTCTGTGTATATTGATCATAACCAGATAAAGATTAAAAGGTCTGACTCCATAAAGGGATACATTTTAGGGGAATGAAGTGATTCCTTTTAAGAAGTAAAAGGATTCTTCAAAGAGATATTTTAATGCACTGGTCTTGCTGTCTTGATATGGATAAATACTTTTTTAGGATGGCTGTCATCCTCTCATTTTCAGAGTCTCATGCCACTTCATCCCAAAGAGGTGACGTTTATTCCCCTCCCCTTGAATTTGGGCTGGTTTTATGACTTGCTTTGACAAAGAGAATGTAGCAGAGGTGACTCGAAGCCCGTTGAAGGCCTGGGCCTTAAGAAACATGGCAGCTCCTGATTCTGCTCTCTTGGAAGCCAGAAACCATATATTGAAGTTCAACTACTATGCTAGAGAGAACATTCATGTGGATGGATGGATGGATAGATGGGTGGATGGATGGATGGTTGGACAGATTAGACAGACAGACAGACAGACAGACAGACAGACAGACAGATAGATAGATAGATAGATAGATAGATAGATAGATAGTTGGAGTATAGAGAGAAGCTCTATGTAATAAGAGATTATGAAGGAAAAGAGAGTGGCCCAGCCATCTCTTAGCTGATCTAGCCACCCCAGGTGAGGGACCAGATATGTAAGTGAAGTTCCTGCATCCTTCAGTCTAGTCAAAGTGCCCAGCCAACACCACATGGAGCAAAGACAAGAAAACCCTGCCAAGCCCTGACCAAACTGCACAATCACGAGCAAATGAATAGTTGTTGCTGCGTGTTATTTCAGTTACCTGTGTAGCAAGTTACATTTGTTACAAGGTATTAAGTTATTACTGTGTATACAAACCACCCCAAATCAAAAGCAACAAGTAACTGAAATACCTATAAAACTGGTTTATGTTATATTTTACTTTTAGCAACAGAACCAAAAGTCATGAATGTATGATGACTTGCCCTGTTTTAACAACTTCTTATTACATGCAGCTTCATGGTAACTATAAATCTTTTGTTAATATAAGGCCAGTAATGATTTATTTTTGCTGTTCAAATTTGGAATTTGCAAGGCTCTGGGCAAACATCCCATTTATCTCTCAAAGGTAATGTACAAAATTTTGAAAGGTTAAGATAAATCTGTCTTATGAGAGATATGATTTCTAAAACTGGGATACTGAAACAAATTGTAAATGGGAAATTATTCTTCCAAAGTATTTTCAGTTTATTTAGTTTAAAACATCAAAGATTGAATTTAGTGAAGCTGGAGAGTTTGCAAAGGAAAATAAGAAAAGTCAGAAAATCAGAAAACACTTAACAATAGCTAAAGACAAAATGAAGTTACATTTTTTTTTCTTGCCAACCTGGGAGAGACACGGATAAAGGAGCTCCAGATTCAATCTCCATCCTCAGAGAAGGCATTAGTTTTGATCTCCTCCTCTACTAAAATTCAACAAGAACTACTTTAAAAAGACCAGTATTTCCCTGGGTTGAATTTCAGATCCCAAAGTCACTTCCTTAGAATTGAAAATGCCCAGAATACAGGAAAAAAAACAAAGGCTAGGTAAGGTTTCTAGATATTAAGAATTATTTTAAATGACCAGAAGTTGACTCAGAAAACTTCTGCCACATGTGTCACTCCATTTATCACCAGGGTTCAGCACTGATTAAGGCAGCTGAGGGCCAACCCTCTCTCATTAAGTCACGTGTATCCTTGCCAAGACTGCAAGCTCAGCCCAGAAGGACAATATTCCTCCCCATGTGTTTTAGTTTTCTTGGCTACTCAAGCAAATACCATGCAATGGGTTGGCTTAAGCAATGGGCATTTATTGGCTCACAGTTTTGAAGCTAGGAAAAGTCCAAATTAAGGCATCATCATAGTTATGCTTTCTTCTCGATGACTGTGGCATTTTGGGGCTGGCTACTGGTGATTCTTTGTCCTGGGGTCTTTTGTCACATGGCAATGCATATGGCGGTCTCTCCTGGCCTCTCCCTTCTCTTCCTGGTTCCACTGACCTTTAGCTTCTTGCTTCCCATGATTTATCTTTGAATTTCATTCTGCTTATGAAGGACTCTAGTAATAGGATTAAGATCCATCCTGATTGAGTTGGGTCACACTTTAACTATGTAACCTCATCAAAAGTTCCTACTAATATTGAGTTCACACCTACTGGAATGGATTAAATTTAAGAACATATTTTTCTGGGGTAGATAGCTCAAACTACCATAGCATGGATAAATGAATAGCCTGAACTCAGCCCTGGTTGGACAAGTGCTAGAACTGCTCCAAAGTGCTTCGGGAAGCTGTTGAATCAGTACACTGAACACTGTAACTCTCTGTCCAGGAAGGTTTTTCACTACCTAATGAGAAAGGAAAGTGTAGTATAGCTGAGTTTGGAGTCCAACTGAACTGGGGTCCATAGTCTATCACTTATTTTGAGAATATCAGTGGTTTTTCTGAGTGTCAGTTTCCTCAGGTATCAAATGGGACTATTAGTACCTACTATGAAGGATTATGAGGAGAATGAGAGCTATTTATGTATATAACTACCACGGTTCCTAGCACAAGGCAAATGTTTGGCAAATACCTAACAATGGTGCTGTTATTATGGCACATGGAGAGTGGGGGAGACCACCACTGTGCAGTGAAAGAAAAGGAATGTGACCACTCTAAAGGGAGTCTATTTTGTGTGTGTGTGTGTGTGTGTGTGCTATATTCCTAGCTCCTAGTAGGTTCCTAGCACATAGAAGGTAATCAATAAATATTTGTTAGATGGATGAATGAGGGAGTAAAACAAGGAATGAATGAATACTAGTGACTCCATCTCAAGGCCAAGCATATAATTGCTTGTATAAGAAAAGGCAGCATATGTGCTAAAGAAATGCATTAGAGCATCCCTACATCTCAGTGTGGCAGCAATGTTGGAACCTGCCTCAGATCCTACAAGACGTAGAAGCCCAATGAGACAGAGAATGACTGAACTTTGCATAACACCTCAGGAATCATCCTTCTGCCATCCTTTTACTGTTATTTGAATAGTAAGGGCCAAGAGGTTAGTCAGGCAGCTGAGGGATCTAGGCTATGGAGTGAACAGATTATTATTTTTTTTTAATCCAGCCTACCTCCAGGGTTAAGAGTGAAGCCTGGAAAACTACTCAATAGACACATGAAAGTACTGAAGTGGCATAGATGTAACATCTATTATTTTGAAAAAGAATAGAAAGTTGGAGAGAGGTAATAGAAGGAGTACCAAAAGTAGGCAGGGTAGATTAAAGGTAAGTCAGTATAGAATGAAACCATACAAGAAAAATGTTTTAGCACACGGCAAAAATCTTTCATCACATTCTGAGAGATTAGTAATGCTTTCTTCATATTGAGTGAAATAAAATACTGCATCATAATAAGCCAGAGATTTTGAATCCTTGCAATACTTTCATAAAGAATGAACAAAGAAGTATTTATACAGATGGCATTTGAAAATATTTTGAAACTAATAAATAGCACCAGCTCTCACTGCAATTAATAAAATATCTGAGGTCAGTGATATAGAAGGGAGAAACCAGATGCCTTCAGGGACCCACCCTTTGTGTGAGGGCTGAATCTCCAGAGCAAGAATGAATACTAATGAAGAGGTCTAACCATCAAAATTGATGACTAGAGGCATGATATGACAGTTGGTTGAGATCCAACTCAAATAGCAGACCAGTCTGTGGTACTCTAAGATCTTTCCAAAATAACCCATCTGTATTGATGGGGAAAGCAAAGATGAAGGCAGACATCTATTCATATAAGACAGATTTCAATGGCTAAAATGACCCTAAATTTGGCATGATTTACACATAAAAACTGAGCATTTAATATGCCAATAGGAAGAATGCTTTCCACAATTATAAAAGCAGTATGTATTCATTACAGAAGAATTAAATAAAGAAGAAAACAAAAAATGATCCCACTCATCAGAAACAACCACTATTAATACACTGTGTATCTTTTTATAGTCTTTTATAAACATATATTTATTATGTATATTCAAATAAAATTGGGGTTATATCATGCAAAATATGTGCCAATGGACTATAATTGGTACAATGAATCATTTTCTTAATGCATGTTAAATTTTCAGTGTTTTCAAGAGGCTAAACTCACAGTTTCCAAGGGCTAAAATTGTTTTACCTTAGCTAGTAAGCTAGCTATCTAGAAAAGAAACACTGTTTTATATGTAGCTGGAGTGTTAACAATCTGGTCCTTTGTACACACAAAAAAATATATTTATTTATTCTTTCTAAAATCAAGGGAGCTTCTTTTAGTTGCTTTTATATTTTTGATAAAATGGTTGGTTGAAAAAAGCATGCAATTTGAAGTCTTATGAACCTGGATTCTAAACGTCTTTTTCATACTTACTAACTGTATAAACATGGTTAGTTGTGGGTATCTGTTCCTCGTCTCCCAAGTAGGGATATGAATTCTCAGCTCAAAAATTGTTCTGATGCTAAATGGGATGCTACAAAAGAGCACTGAATTTCTGGGTCTGAAATTACAACCTTTGTTTCAGGAGAATAGGAGAATTTTTGTGATTAAATTAAATGGGACGCTAAGAAAGAGAACTTAGCACAGAGCCCAGCACAATGAAGTATTCTATCAGTTACCTGCTATCAGTTACCTCTGATCTCTACCTTATTGTTCTAAGAGAATCAAATAAAATGTTTAAAATTTGTTAAAAGTAATTTGACCTAAATATAGCCCTCTGTACAAATGGATGTATTTTTCAGTCAGTAGCTCAAATAGATGAAACTGTACAGCTGAAGTAACAGGTATATCCCTAAAGCTGGCAAACAAATTGAACTTTTAAAATCTAGTTATTAATAATGATTTTAAAATCAGAGTTCACCGCTTAAAAGGATTCTGTGAATTACTATTTTGTAGAGCAAATGGCCACCCTAATTCATCTGTTTTATAATTTGGATTACTAGCACCTATATGAACAGTTTCTCTAAAATGAAATGTGTTCTCTTCTTAAAGTTCTTTGTAAGCCCAAAACTATATATTTATTCATCAATGCCAGTAGATTTTGGAAAAGAGTATGGTGAAGTGTTTATTGGATTTCATACCTGGAAACATACTATTGTCAGGAAGACATTAAGATTTCATTTATTCAGAATCATGGGGCCAGTGTTTGTTACACTTCATTCTTCAATGGTCCAGGTGTGCCTGGTGAATTTGTGTGCTATAACATGGGATTTAAGTATATACTCCATCTAATGTATGCTTAATGACTTTTGGTGGTTCTTTGTTGATTCTGGGAAATATTAAGGTATTATCCCCTACTGACCCTTCATTTTGAATTAATTTAACTTGAACAGAGACCCAAGGATTAGAAAGAGGAGAAATAAGATTGAACGCAGAGAGGGCCTGACCCCCTCCACTGAGAGTTGACTTTGTCTGGAGTTGTGGGGGTATTGAAGTGGGAAGAGGGAGGTCATCGAAGATAAAATTCACTGCAAATGGAATACATCTGAGAGGAAATACATTGAAATATTACAAACTGGTATATGCAAAGGATAGTTTAGTGTGATGGTTATTTTATATTTCAACTTGGTTAGCCTTTAGTACCCAGTTATTTAATCAAACATTAATCTAGGTGTTGCTGTGAAGGTATTTGTAGATGTGTGTAACAGCTATAATCATCTGACTTGAAGTAAAGCCGATTACCTTCGATTCTGTGGGTGGGACACATCCAATCAGCTGAAGCCCTTAAGAGCAAAAACTGAGGTTTCCCAAAAGAGAAGAAGACATTCTTCCTCAAGACTGCAGCACAAACTCCTGCCTCAGCTTCCAGCCTGCCATCAGCCCTACAAATTTTGGACTTGCCAGCCTCCATAACAGCATGAGCCAATTGCTTAAAAAAATAAATCTCTGCATTCATATCCTATTGGTGCTGATTCTCTGGAAAACCCTGACTGATACAGTTAGATTGTTGCAGTTGTATCATAGAATCAAAATAATAATAAAAATAATAGTAAACTAAAGACCAGTCAGTTTTTGTAAGGAATGACACAGTGTAAGTGGTTGTTCCAGTTTGCTAAATGCTGCCTTTTCGCAAAACACCAGAAATGGATCGGCTTTTATAAAGGGGGTTTATTTGGTTACAAAGTTACAGTCTTAAAGCCATCAAGTGTCCAAGATAAGGTGTCAACAATTGGGTACCTTCACTGGAGGATGGCCAATGGAGTCCGGAAAAACTCTGTTAGCTGGGAAGGTACGTGGCTGGCGTCTGCTCTGGAGTTCTGGTTTCAAAATGGCTTTCTCCCAGAACATTCCTCCCTAGGCTTCAGCTCCTCAAAAATGTCCCTCTTAGTTGCTCTTGAGGCATTTGTCTTCTCTTAGCTTCTCCAGAGCAAAAGTCTGCTTTCAAAGGCCGTCTCCAAAATGTCTCTGTAAGCTGAAGCTCCTCTCTCAGCTCCTGTGCATTCTTCAAAGTGTCCCTCTTGGCTGTAGCAAGCTCGCTCCTTCTGTCTGAGCTTAGATAGTGCTCCAGTGAACTACTCAAGGCCCATGCTGAATGATCAGGGCCACATCTCCCTGGAAATCATCTAATCAGAGTTATCACCTACAGTTGGGTGGGTCACATCTCCATGGAAACACTCAACCAAAGAATCGCAATCTAATCAACACTAATACTTCTACCCACACAAGATTGCATCAAAGATAATGGTGTTTGGGGGGACATAATACATTCAAACTGGCACAGTGGTCATCTAGCAGCAGGTGCTACTCATTAGCATCCTTGCTTCAAATGTTCTGCCTAAGCCAGCTATGATATCTGAATCTATTTTCACTGGTACAGATAGACAATCACTTCTTAAGGAGAATTTAGTTTTAAGCTCCCCTAGAAACTGCGCTGAGAAAACTTAAACAAAGATTTAAATACCATCTGCTAAAAAAATATTCTGGCATGAGAAATTTAAACAATGTGAAACCCAAGAGATTAAAAATATCGTTCAATCATAGAACCATTCTTTAGCTGGCATTGAAAAAGCAGGTGTTAGAGGAAACTTTAGAAAGTACTCCATTTGAATATAATAGATCTAAATTTTCCCCAAATATCTTTGTTCTATCCTCCCACAACATTCATCTGCCAATGGAGTCTGTGTGATTTTTTTGTTGGAATTATTCATTTGTCAGATTGCCCTGGATTTTCTGGGTCTGAACTCATAACTTCTCTGTTTCAGCAGAACGGGAGAGTCTTGTGATTAAAATCACCACTTTCCAATATTTCTAGGTGTTCAAATGGCACAACATTTGGAGTCTTGGGTGGTGTTTCCTGACGCCTACTTTGAGAGAGTTACTTATTTAGTAATGCATTTTGAATGAGCAAGATAAAGTGAGAAAGTGATTTCTCTCTTGGAACTATACTTTAACTGACAAACATTGATTGATTTAGTCGGCCTCCTAACTTAGGATTTCAGTGGAGTCTTGTTCTTACCGAATGGCAATTTCTCTTTAATCAAATCTAAAAAAGCAAAGGCTTTTTGAAATGTAGGATCTACTTTACTAAACATCTTCAGTGAAAGAAGAGATCATTTATCACATCTAACCATGAGTACAGCTTAGTCTGTAAGTCCTCCTTCACTCCCAAGATATATCATGTTGTCACTTAATAAAGAGAAACCAGGTGCATACTCAATTCACAAAATACAGTTCCTTTTGAAGAAATCACTGCAGGATGCTGTTTAAATTGATTTTCATGCAGTGCCTAAATATTTAGCACTTGAACCACAATGGGGATTAGGTGGTATGTAGCACCACTTGAAGTCTCTCTACTGACACTTAGCTTGAACAATATTTACCATATAGGGTTCTTGCTTTGGGGAAACAGCCTCCCCACCCCCACCTTGCCAAACAAAATAATTCAAACAGTTTGAGCAGGACATTGGACTCATCTGCAATACTCCCCAACCCTCACTTCTTGGATGATATTGACCAAGAGTTTGTGACAAGGCTACTCTCAGGAGGTTTAGGCCACAGCCAATGGCGTTTGTGCTACTGAATGGCCACTTAGACAAGAGATTTCTTGTTTTTTTTTTTTGTTTAGTATTTCCTTCTCTTCTCTTTTCCCACTGCTTTATTCTCTTTTCATTTCCTTCTTCTTTATCTCTTCTTGGAAGTCTTTGTGAAGATGATGGACAGAGTCAAGCTGCATCTTAGACCAAGATCTAGCGCCAAACTGAGTGACCTTGACCAAGTCAGCTACTATCTTAATTTCCTCGTCTGTAAAAATGAAAGAGCAATATCTAACTTACAATGTTGTTATGAGAATTAGAGGTACTATGTGTAAAGCTCCTAAATTGGTGGAAAGTAGTCAAAAGTACATGTTATATTATTTTGAATACTGTTAATATGATTATTATTGAGATAGATTTTTGCTCTTACTGTAGCTGCTGTTGAGCTCTACTCTGAGTAGAGTACCCAACCAGAGTATCTACCCCAGCTCCCCTGGGTGTTGGCAGCTAGATGCTCCCATAACATCCCCCAAGAGATGTCTGGGAACTTATGCCCGTCAATGTCCCCACTACTCTAAAATTTCTCTTTAAAGCATTCCCTTGATAAATCACCTACACAAGAATCCCTGTTTTAGGCTTTGCTCCTAGGAACCCTAACATTGTTATTATTGTTGTTGTTGTCATCATCACTGTTGTTGTTGTTATTACTATTACAAATATACCTTAGACCTTCTATTAGCATCCAAAAATAATTCAAGCAATCAGCTAAAGACAACACAACGACATACTGCACCAACAGTTTCCCCTTCCTATATCATCCTTAAACCCTGGCCAGCATTTGTTATTAACTTCCAAATTCACAGGTTGGGGAATACTGGAAAAAAGATGCATTCTTTTAAGCTGTAACTGAAAAATATATATATACTGAATAGTTTTACTGAAATAAATTAAAAGGCAAACAAGTTAAATTCAATAAAATGAAAATAACCAGTAAGATTGCTTTATTCACTTCTTAAACTTTCTAGAAGAAAGTTTCATTTAAACAGTGTTTTGTAAGTGTAGACAAGTGCCTAGAAGTGAGTGAAACATGCATTTCACTCAGTTTTCAAATACAAGTAACGTGTAATTCACAGTTCTTTTAGCATCATATAGAAACCATCTCAGATTATTTCATTAGTGGAAAACAACAAAAAAAGAAATATCTTGACATTGTTTAACTCTCTAGTCCAGTTCAAAAGGTTCACCAAGGCTTGAAATGTTGTGCCCATTATTTTAGGAATTGGGTATTATTACATGGCATTGATTTTTAATAGCAGCTTTATTGAGATATAATTCACATACCATAAAGTATTAAGTGTACAATTCAGTGGTTTTTAGTATATTCACAGAGATGTGTAACATTCACCACTATCTAATTTCAGAACATTTTCATTTCCCCAAAAAGAAAGCCCCTGTCCATTAGCAGCTATTCCCTCTCCCCCTCTCCCCAGCCTGAGCAACCACTAATCTACTTTATGTTTCTGTGGATTTGCCTTTTCTGGACATTTCATATAAATGGAATCATACAATATATGGCCTTTTGTGACTGGCTTCTTTCACTTAGCATAATATGTTCAAGGCTTTTCTATGTTTTAGCATGTATTGATAATTCATTACTTTCTTATGACCAAATAATATTCCATTTTATGAATATACTATAATTTGTTTATCTATTCATTAGCTAAGGGATACTTGGGTTGTTTCCACTCTTGAGTTATTATGAATATGCTAATATGAGCATTCATGTACAGATTTTTTTGGACATATATTTTCATTTCTCTTGGGTGTATACATATGAGTAGAATTGCTGAGTCATATGATAATTGTATGTTTCACCTTTTGAGAAACTTTCAAACTATTTTCAAAATGGCTACATCATTTTATAATCCCCAGCAATGTATGAAAGTTCTGATTCAATTTCTCCACATTCTCATCAACACTTGTCATTGTCTGACTTTTTTTATGCCATCCTACTGAGTGCAAAGTGATATTTCATTGTGGGATTGATTTGCATTTCCTTAATGATGAATGATACTGAGCATTTCCTCATGTGTTCATTGGACATTTGCATATCTTATTTGGAGGAATAGCTTTTCAAATCTTTTGCCCATTTTTTAAATTGGGTTATGTATCTTTTTTTTCATTGAGTTGTGTTTTTATGTTTCTGGATATGAGTCTCATGAAATCTTTGCAAATATTTTCTCCTATTATTTGTCTCTTACCACTTTCTTGATATTTATATTTTAATTAATCTTGTCCCCTCTATTTTTATTAACAAAGGATGAGAAAGAAAACATTTGTACAAATATATAAATGCAATTACTCTAAAGAGCAGAAGTACAAGGCAAATAAATGAGACGACATTTAAGTGCGAATCATGTCACTCTCAATGCCATATCACTAAATCTGCACATCCAACACAGCCATGTGTGTCTATTGGCTATATTCTATTTCTAAAATCCAGGACTTCTGAATTCAAATCAGAATCTGCCATCAAAAAAATAAAACAGTTAACTATGAATTCCTGCACTATAATATTCCTGCACTATAGTGAATTCCTACACTATACTACATATTTCTGTATCTCTCCAGTAGAGAGCGCTAATGTTTTTTAAATGCCTTGTCTACATAACCTTCAAGCTAGAAAAAGCTTAGGAAGCAGTTTACCACACTTTCCCATCCCCACAGATCTGAGAATATAAGAGGGGGCATTTACTCCACACTCAATAACAGTTTCTTGAGCACCCACTATCCCCAGGTACCATGTTAGGCCTTGGGATACCAAAGGGAAAAAGACACTCCTTACCCTCAAGTAATTGAGAGTCTAGTAAGGAAGCTTGCTCCTATCTCTCCACAGTCTCCATCAATCAGGGAAATCATTTACTACCTAACCATCCACTTTCCTAGCCCTAACCACACACATATATGTAATAAGAAAATGCATGGATTAACTGTCCCTTATTTAAAAATAGAAGGCTCAGGAGGTCCCAGAGATAATCTAATCAAAATTTCTCATTTTAGTGAGGGAAACTCTAAACTTAGTATGGGTAAGTGATTTACCTGAGATCGTGATAATTGCTAACCCTAATACTGGACTTACTATATGTCTGGAACCGCTTTAACCATATTACTCATTTAATCCTCACCACAACTAATTTTTTGAATAGAAAATTAAGTATCTTGACTAAGATCAAAAAGCTCATAAAGCCAAGATTTGAATCCAGGGTATAGTGCTCCAGAATCCATGTCTGTAGCCACTATGCTATATATAAGTAGCTATTTCTCAAGTTAGTCATGATTTCCTGAGTCATGTCCTTACACTGGCTTGTTATTTTATGCTAATCATCGTGGTTTCCAGCATCTCCAACCCCAATTTTCTAGTCAAAAATTATCAAAGAAATCTCAAGATATCATGACTAATACATCAAAGTCACAAGCCACCCAAATTGGAGTGGCCCAAAGCCAACATGAATATACATGTTACCAGAAGGAGATGAAGCTATTCAAACCCATGAGAAAAATAATAAGAAATCTGTAATAAGTAATAAGTAATTTGGGGGGCAAACTTTGGCAAATGTTGAGAAGTGTATATATCATTCCTCTGTCATCTCTAATCATCCGATGTACTCCCTCCCACCTTTTCTTAAGTGTCTTTAAGTGTGTTGACTGTGGAATCAAGCAAGAACATGCTAATCTATGAGAACTAAAATGGACAGAGCTGGGATCCAGAGATGACCCTGGAATATACAAGAAAGGGAAGATGCATGTTTCAGAAGTCTCAGCCCTGAGTTAATTTCATTCATTGGTCAACAAAGTTTTATTTTGTGTCTACCCTTTGCAAAACACGGTACCAGTTACTGGTGATATACAAGTCCATGTAATACCTTGGATGTAGGCCTTGCCCTCCTGAAGCCCACAGTCTCTCAGCATTTCTCCAGAGGATGTTAGGGACCTGCAGTTTAAGCAATCATCGAATTTTAACCTACTGAGCCTCTAAGAGACTGCTGAGCCGCAGGAGGTTTAACAGAGTGACTCAGCAAGGCTAAGTACTTTTAATAGATTATACCACTGTTAGGTACACAGACTATACATGTAATGGCATCTTGTTTAGAATTGACTATAAGACATTAGAGTGACTTATTTGAACTATAAAGTAGTTTGTAAATAGAAATTATTTGCTTTATGATTGTATTTTATTGGAATGCCGACATCTTTTTTGTTCTTGGGAACACTGCAGAGTAAAATACTATTTCTGCTTATTGAATTGATAAATAAATTAAGTAAATTCAGGAATTTCATTTGACAATCAAATTCAGTCAAAGATTTAGTCAGCCTCTAAATATCCTGTAGTAGCGGATTCTACTGGGTTCTATATTTACCCACATTATTTGCTTCTATTTTTTATGCTTTAAGCTTTAAAAACTTTCTGATAGCAAGAATCCTATTACCCTTATATGCTCCAAAAACAAAAATTTAATGGAGATAGTGGACTATGTATAAAGAAAGATGGCAGAGATAAGTAGGTAGAAGAATAAGCAGACGATTCAAAGGCATGTCTGCATTTAGGTATGTGGGATACAGGCGACAAGGCCAAAGAGAATGATGGTTGTGGGGAAAGAACCACCACAGATTGGAAGTTTGGTTAGTTACAGTCTTTATGAATTTCATGTCTATCTCTAACATCCTCTGGAAAAATGGTAAAAACTGTGGGCTTTTAGGAGAGCAAAGTCACATCCATCACATGGAGTGGTATATCCCCAGCAACTGGGGTATTTTGTGCACAGTAGAACAAAATAAATGTTTTTGATAAATGAATGGATGAAATTCAATGAGGTCTGAGACTTCTGGAACATGGATGAGACCCACCTTCTCTTTCTTGCCTATTCCAGGATAGATAAAATAAACACATGAGAAAACAGAAACTCCTACATAGACTGTCAGCAGGTTGACCCAATTCTCCTGGTTGGAAGAGCTGCCACCAGAATCCAAGAATAAGACTCCAAGTCCAGTGCTCTTTCTGGCATAAATCTCTTTCTTTTTCTTTTACAAGATACTTGATTGTTTTTCAAATTTTTGATAAAGTGCCAAGTTATAGCACCTCCTGTTCCTAGGGAATCAGTTTAGCTGAGAATGAAGACCAGTGTTTGATGTGTACTGTAATTAACAGATATGCTTATATTAGTCCAAGAAAAAATATAAATCTCTGCTGAGAAAAAAGAGGAAAGCAAGGTCTGGCTGGCATTAGATCTGAGTTACTCTAAACCAAAGAAATGGGGGGGGGGGGGTTACTATGAGGAAACTCAGAAGCCAGACACTTTTACAGCACTAGGAAACTTATGGCCCAGATTTCAACATGGTTTGGAGAACACAATTGAATTATCTCACAGGGATCCCAGCAAGCACTGTCTCAGCCACTAGCAGAACTCATCAGGGCTTTTTTTTTTTTTTTAGATCAGTTCCTAGGAGCAGAGGAGTACCAGCTCTGCTTTAATTCTGGGCTTTCAGCCTGGCTTCACATGCAAATATTTCCTTAGAAGTTACCTCCATTTTTATGGATAGGAAAAGGACAAGGGGCAATAACTGGCTGGCTGCTGTTGTTGGATTTCAATATGTGGCCCAGATGACAGTATGCATTCTTTAAATGGGATGCATGGGAAACTTTCAAAGAAATATATTTGGACAACTTCCCAGAAGACAGATCAGCTGGGGTAGCCAAGCATCCTGCTGCAGGAATTGGTTCTTTTGCATAGGAAAAGGAGCTCAAAGTTTACCTTCACAGCACTTGTCTGATAGGGAAGGAGCAGTATATAGTTAAAGCAGAGAGGGCAGTCAGCACTAAGTGTGGTGAGAACTTGGAGTACTCACTAATATTTCAGATTAGGACCATGATAAGGTATCTACTCACATAGAAGTACACAGAAGTGACAGCTGGCTTTGTTCAACTGCAGTTTGAATTTCTAGGCCAACCTACTTTGTTCTGAACACACATGTGCAGTGACCTTACTCATCCTGTCCTGGTAATTCTCACCACTGAGTTCTTTTTCAGAATTTGCCCCAGGTACAAGGTAAGCTCATTTTAAACCTTTGCAACCAGGAGACTGAAAATGTCTGAGAAACATTGATACTGAATAAAAGCAGTGGGCTCTCTGCCCAATGCACATAACAGCCAATCCATGAAAACAGGGTTTCAAAGATGAAAGTTTATTGCTAGGCATGAAGCAGGAGATCACTTGGCCTAAAAATCTGTCTCTCTGAACTGTAGTAACTCTGATGGTTTTATAGTACCAAAAGATGTGCAGGTTTTAGGATAATGAGCACAATGCTTCAAGATGACTAGGTTAGAGAGGATTTGGAATTGGGGTGGGTTAGTTCTGAGCTGACTCCAGGCCTTTCATTAATAAACATTAGGGGCTGTCTTTGGTGAGTGTGCTGGTTTGAAACTGTTATGTACCCCAGAAAAGCCATGCTCTTTTAATCCAATCTTGGGGTACAGACTTATTGTGGGTGGGACCTTTTGATTAGATTATTTCCATGGAGATGTGACCCCACCCATTTAAGGTGGGTCTTAATTAGTTTACTGGAGTCCTTTAGAGAGCTGAGGGAGAGAGAAAGAGCTCAGAGCCCACACAGATCCAGATGCTTGGAGATGCAGTCAAAAAGATGTTTGGAGATGCAAAGCTAAGAGATGAACCCCAGAATTTGCCCCAGAGAAGCTAAGTGAGAACCCACAGATGCTAAAGAGAAAGCCACTGGAATCAGAAGCTGAAAGCAATACCATCTGCTTTCAATACCAGCCACTTGCCTTCCCTGCTGACAGAGGTGTTCCAGATGACATCAGCCTTTCTTCAGTGAAGGTATCCTCTTGTTGGTGCCTTAGTTTGGAAACTCTTATGGACTTAGAACTCTAAATCTGTAACCTAATAAATCCCCTTTATAAAAGCCAATCCATTTCTGGTATATTACATTCTGGAAGTTTTAGCAAACCAAACTGTAATCATAAGACTCTAAAGTTGAAAAACAGAATGAGGACGTGTGCCAGTTTGGATGTATTATATCCCCCCAAATGCCATGTTCTTTGATGCAGTCTTGTGGTGGCAAATGCATTAATGTTGATTAGGTTGGAATTCTTTGAGTGTTTCCATGGAGACGTGACTCAATCAACTGTGGGCGAGAACTTTGACTGGATAATTTCCATGGAGGTGTTACCCCACCCATTCAGGGTGGGTTTTAATTGAATCACTGGAATCCTATAAAAGAGTTCACAGACAGAAGGAGGAGCTACAGCCAAGAGAGACATTTTTAATATGGCTGTTGAAAGTTGCAGCTTAGAGAGACATTTTAGAGACAGCCATTGAAAGCAGACTTTTGCTAATGCTTCGGAGATGCTAGCCCAAAGTTTGCTCCAGAGAAGCTAAGAGAGGACAAAACACCTCAAGAGCAACAATTTGAAGAACACACAAGAGCTGAGAGAAGAGCTGAAACACAACCCAGGATCAGCAGATGCCAGCCACATGCCCTCCCAGCTAACAGAGGTTGTCCAGATGCCATTGGCCATCCCTTGGAGAAGGTACACTATTATTGATGCCTTAGCTTGGACACTATTATGGTGTTAAGACTGTAACTCTGTAACCAAATAAACCCCCTTAATAAAAGCCAATCCATTTCTGGTATTTTGCATAACGGCAGCATTAGCAAACTGGAATGGGGTATAAATGAGTCTCAGTCACAAGGTTTTTACAAGGCAGCTGGATTACAGTTCAGAGATTTCAGGTATTTCTCTCCATCTATTTAATATACCAGAAAGTAAAAAGGAATATCTATATAATGATTCTGTAATCATAATGATTCCCTAATCCGAACTTTTCAGTTGCAATATGGTGAGATGTTTGACAAAAAATGGATAAATAAAAATTCCCTATCAATGAAAATGTGCTGTCATACACAGATGTATCAGGAGGATATTGGCAAACTTACTGAGAATGGAAAAATGTGGGTGGTTTCTAACTTTGGTTCTTTTCTCCTGAGCTGACACTTGAATATGGTGGCAGGACAAGATTTAAAATAATATGGATCACTACAGTAACTTTCCAATATCGGACACTGAAGCTGTGTAAGCTTCCATCCTTGGATCCATGTTCAGTATGAATCTCCCCATACAGCCCACCAACCTCCCCTCTCCCTAAGGATGCCAGATACTACCTACATATACCCTCTCTGCTCAAGTACAATATCCTTAAAGAATTATATTTATCTTGATATTCTTCCTCACCTCTGGCAGATCCCCAATGCCTTCTTTTATATACTATATGCATTCAATGTTCAATTAATTTAAATAGAAGATTTTTCATTATCATAAAGAGGTTTCAGACTTGGAAAAGTGTTAATACTGGATAATATCCTATCTTCCATTAATAACAAAAATTTTCTCAAGACTTTCTAAATTCTTACCCGGGCAGCCATATGGAGCATAGCTTAATGCTGATGTCACTCAGAGATTTTTCTTTTTCATCCAGGGTATCAGCCCAGAAAGGACCTGCCAACCCCAAGACTTAGGTGATTACTTCATGTGGATCATGGAATTCAGCACCCAGATGTCCAAAATGTGATCCTTTCTTTTCTATTATTTGTGACTTTGCATCATTGGGTAGAGAAACTGACTACACTTATTATTTATACTCATCCCCTGTCATAAAAGTTTTAAGTCTTTACCACTAGCTATTCTCCTACTCAATGGGATGTTATAGAAAGCAGAATAGATTTCTTCTGCTTCTGTAGTTAGTTAGCTTGTTGGAAAGAGATTGACTGTGCCCTAAGGGTGGATTGGACATTTTAAAACAATGTCTGGGCAGATAAGGTAAAGGTATAGGATTTACTAGTGATAAATTCTGCTTCACTTTCAATACTTAAAGGTTCCCCTTTCTTCATGAGGCTTTTTCTGACTATTCTCTGCTCTCTGCGAGCCCTTGTTCTATTTTCTCTTAATGTTAGTGGAAGTGGAGCTGCCCAGTTGTTTCCTGTGTGTTTGTCCTTCTAAGTGGTAAGCAATTTAAGTCAAGGACCACGTTTTATGCTTCTTTGGTATTGCCCATGATATCTAGCACACTGCTGGGCACATAATAGGTGTTTAATATCAATGATTGAATTTTTAATCACTGTTTTAGAGTTGAATTTGGCTATGGAAATAGTGGCAGAATCAGAATTTTCTGTTGCCTAAACGAACTGATCAGAGTCCCTTAGAGTTTTACAGACAGTACTGTAAGGACTGAATATATTCCAAGACTCCACAGGTCCTGTTCTCAAAGAGATTACAACATAGTGGAAAAAACTAGGCACATGCATAAAAAGCCAAACAGTATTTGTATTTCTAATTACAAGGCTTACCCTAGGATGCCAATAATTTCTAGTTACTAAATACTTTTTCTTCTTTATGGGCTCATACCATGTTCTCTGAAAACAGCATTTGAGATTATTCATCTTCTTCTTCACTGTAATGCAAGCAGGAGCTTGTCTGACGCCTTATGGAAGGAAGAAGAAACAGGAGAAATCTATTTGATGCTCCTGTTTTAGAGTCAGATTCCTGGAAGCAAAATCACAAATTCAGAAGTCCTTTTTCTCCAATATCAGTAATAAATGTCATCATGGAGGGCAATTTTGTTTATGAAGGCTAGAAATAAAATAAGCAAATTTATAAGCTACATATCTGAAGTTAACCCAGAGCTGATACAGTTTTAGGGAATGTGATTACTTCAACTTCTTACTAATAGTAATGTGGGTTACCAAGGATGGAAGTCACTTTTTTACTCATATCACTGGAAATGGAATTTTATAGAATATCTATTTTATAACTTCTGTATAGATGAAGAGATTTACTCCCAAGGAGGTTAACTCACTCCACATCACACAAGTAGTGATATGACTGAGAGGACAATGGATTATCTGATTGTATGTGGATTGGGGGGAGCGGAAAGGGGAGAATGCAAATTGGACATTTTCAGTCATTCAATGGCATGGCTTTATAATCTGTATCTCTTACAGCACTTAACTTGTTACCTTATTCCATTATTAATCCTATCTATCTTCCTCTCCACATGGTAAGCAGTTTAAGGACCAAACAGATCTTCATTGGCATAGTAGATGCGTCCACAGTCCATCCCCACCCCCCAACCCCCTACACACACTCTGATAAAAACTTGTTGACTGACCAAATGAAGGAATGCTAATTCTGCCTTTCCTCCAAGAATCAGGAAGAAGACAGCTGCCAACACACAATGGAATGGACAAGGAAAGAATACAGCAGTCACAAAGACAGCCTTTCTATTCCCTTTCAGGGTGATTCATGTTGTAGCCCTAATCTGAACTAGCTCTCTGTGGGACACAGCTGGGTCTCATATAAGTCAGCAATGCCATTTTTTTTTGCTCCCATTTACACAAACAGATCAGACACCCCAAATGCTGAGTCTTTTATAGTCTTCATTTTATTCCTTTGGGAGGTCCATGTACAAACATTTTTTTAAGTGGGGATGTGATGTCATAGCAACTCAAGAGATATAAATCTTGACTAAGTGAATCTTTGTGTCCGAGGATAGCCTGGACAAACAGACTTAATTAAGAAGGGTGTAGGGGTGAGAGTAAGGAGCAAATGAGGATAACATTAAGTCCCCTGAATTCCTGGGTTTGGAGCAATTTGTTTTGTTTTGTAAAATATATTGTTACTTTTCAAATGCAGGTCCACTTGACTGTAAAGGTAAAAGGGACAGGCAGGAGATAGGATGGACATGCAGGTTCTTAGCAGTGAAAACGCTGGGTATGAGTACAGGGATGGCCCCTCCACCTTGTTGTTCCCTCCTCATCCCAAGAATAAGGGCATTTGAGAGGGATGGATGGTACTGAAGGCCCAGATTCTAATTTAAGCCGCTTACTTTGGTAAAACTGTAAACCCTATCTCAGAAGGGCTGGGCCCTGCAACCCTTTCTAAGCACGCAGTGTAAAGAAAGGTAAAGAGACCAGTGTTTAAGAGGTAGGTTGCCGCTCTCTACCGGAGCCCCACAACACGCGTTATGTAAATAACTAGCTACTCGGGAATGCACACCTGAGAAGGCGGAGGACCAACCGGAAGACGCATACTGTACTTCCAAAGTCACTTGCGTGGCCCTCCTGGTGGACAGCCCTAAGCCTCTCTCCCCTCCTCCCGTCTCGAAAACAGCCCCCGCTGTTTTTAGCTCCCCCGCGAGATGGGCGCTGCTGGCTGCCGACCGGGGGCTGAGACGAGGGGGCTGGGACCAGCACATGGCGCGCTCCGGGGAGGCGGCAGCCGCGCTTTGTTTCCAAGCAGGGACGAGTGAGTCACCGGCCCCCGCAGCCCCAAAGCTGGGTACAAGCTCGAGCCAAAGCTGCAGCAAAATTAACTGCAAGAGCAGCTACCGAAGCGGCCGCAGCCTCTTCCTCCTCCTCCTCTCGTGCTCGCCTCCACCACCGCGGCCGCCGCCTCCAGCCTCCGCCCAGTCCCCTCCTCCCCCACCCGCGAACTTAGTCAGCGGTTCGCGCCGAGGCGCCGCTATTGGCCGGCGGAACGCGCCGCGTCACAATGGAACCGGTCGGAGGCGGTGAGCCGGGCAGCGCTGGGGCTTCCCGCTGAGCCCCGCAGCCGCCAGCAGCCGGAAAAGTGCCGGCGTGGGGCCGCCGCCCGCGCGCCCAGAGCGGCGCGGGGCCCCCTGCGCGGGCAGTGCCGGCGCCTGGGCTGCAGTCGTGCAGGTAGGTCGGAGCCCGACTCCCCCGACTCCCGGTGGAGCAGACGAGTCGACCGAGGTGTGGTGGAGGAGGAAGACGGTGTAAGAGCACGCAGCAGGTGGGGTTGACCGGGCAGGTGCGGTTACCTGTCCACGCCTCACCTGCGTGCCGGGCTTGCGAGCACCGGACCGGAGAGATGAGCCGCGGCTTTGCTGTCTCCTTGCTTCCAGGAGAGAGGGAGTGGTTCCTCCGAGAGGACCTCTCCTGGGTGCTGGGGTCACTTGGGGCAGGAGTAGGTGGCCGCGACGAAGCGGTGCCCTCTTTACCCCAGCAGTCTCGGAAGCTGAGCCTGAATGCGAGTCCTTGGGGCTGGTGCGGGAAGAGAGGTTCTGGTTTTTCAGGCTGGAATCTCACCCACCCCAGGTGAGCAGAACTCCCCCGAGGGCGTCCACGTTTGGTCGTTCTTTACCCCCTACCCTGGCTGTGTTTGTTGACAAACATTTTATGCTCATTGGATACTTGTTTGCCTACAATTTGTTGGTGGTGTTGGGCGTTAATTTTTTTGAGGGAGAAGGGGGCACCTGATACCCATTTAAAGAGCTCAATAGTTTACTCCTCGGGGTTGCAGTCAAGCAGGTGCTGAGAGGTCAAAAGAGAGGAGGCTTGGTTGGCTCGTTACTCTGTGTCCTAAACTGACTTCTCAAAGTCCATAGGTTGCCTTTAGTCAGAAGACATTTGTGAAAGACTCTTCTTTGTAGTCAGAAAGAGGATTCCCTCCCACCTCCCAAAAGGGGCAATCTTAAATTTTAAAACAACAAAAACTATGCATTAATTTCCTAGAATAAATTTAACTTGTCTAAATTTTTTCTAAAATATTCTGTGAAAGGTTATCAGTAGGCAAAATATAAACATGTAACTAATTTAAAATAACACTTTGTTCAGTACTAAGAGGAAATTAAATGTTATGCATCTATCAGATTGTTCCCTTTCCTAAACCTAAGTGTAGGAGCGAAGCATACAAAAAAAGACAAACAGTAGTATAATTATTTAACAATTCCAATATACTGGAAGTGTTCAGGTTACACCTCCTAGGAGCCCAAAATGCTCTTTGGTTTGTAGATGCTGAGGTGATTTTCTTTTGCCCCTGGCTTTCTAGTCAGCAGATCCACTCTTGAAGAAAATGAAAAATGACAGCTAATCTCCCAGATAATTGGGCTTCTGCGATTTAAGACTATAAGCCCTAATTTATATGCCTTCTCTCAGCTAAAAAAGAGGACTGTTGGCTCAGGTAGTGAGGGGCAGAATTGTCACTGAGTGTAAAATTGAGTCTCAGCACTTTTCTTATACCTACAATCAAAAAAAAAAGTTTGTAGGGGAAAAAAATCTATGTGCAAATTAAATTTACTATTCTTTAAAACTGGTTCTGTTTTCCTGCAGTTTGAAAAGGTTTTCCAACATGTCCAGCCTAACAAGCATGTTTTCACATTTTGAGTGATTTTTTTCATAGTTGTTAAAGATTTGCTTTTTTTAAAGATTCTTCCTACCACCCCCACCATTCACATTGCAGTTTCAATCTTCAAGATCTTCAGAATAAAAGCACCAACGTTAATTACAATGAAAACCACCCTAATCAATAAAGCTTGAAAAATATACCAGATTCTCCAAGTTTTTCTTTATACTGATCTATATAGGTGTTTTCCTAAAACACTCCCTCTGTGTCTGTCCTATTAGATTTGCAGTGAAATTTGCCGTTTTGTTTTGTTTTGTTTTCTGATGTTAATGGGGGGAAATATTTAGATGATTCTTGCTTTAGTCAAAGTTTTATTTTTATTTGTTTTTTTAATTTTCAAATCCTTTTTAATAGTATCTGAATATTTTTACGTTTGCTTTTCTACTAGTTATCCAAACCACCAGTTTAATCCAACCCCTGATTTTCATTTAGTGGCTCTTAAGTTGAATTCCCAAATTTTATTTATATTTCTCTTTTTCAGCATCTTTCCAGCGTACAGTGATATTAATGCATTCTGACTCCGTGTTACTCTAGACTTGGTGGAATGGTTTGTATTGCCTTCTAAATAGCATGCCCCTCAGTGCTGTCTTAACTCAAGGAGTATTGCATGCTCCAGCCAACAATTTAGAACTGTGACCACCAAACTGGAATTTGGGAGATCCAATTATAATGCAGAATTAATTTAACCAATTGTAAAATATGTTCTAATTTGTGTCTGCTTTCATATTGCTGCCTTTTCTTTTATTGCTATTGCCTACTTTCATTTGATTTCCCATCTGTAGTTTCTAAACTCCCTATAAGCCTTTTTTGTGCCTTAGTTTTCTCTGGTGTTTAAAATAATGCCTTTGGCAGGCATAATAACCTAGTTTTCTTCTGGATCATTAAGATTGATTTTAAATAAAATTAGGCCCAACTCCAATCACTGAACCTCTCAGAATTCTAAGTTCTTATCACTACTGTTCATTTAGAAATTGAACAAAGGGTAATAATAAACTCCCTGTTCCACGGCCTCCTTTCATTTAGGATTCTACTCAATCCCAGCACAATTTAAATTCATTCCGTCAATTCTATTGTGAACACACATGAAGGAAATGAATAAAAATGAGTTGTCAGAGCTTCAACCTTGACCTTTCCTTTTTGCCTTTTTGACCTTTATGCTGTCTTTGATATGGGTCACATGGTTTTGCTTATCCCTTTCTAGGCTGTGCATCTTTGAACTTCATCTCCTGCTTCTTCGATTTCACAGTGCCTTGTAATTCTTTCTTCTCTGTCTCATCCTGTGGCCATTTTCCAGGGCTCCATTCTGTAATGCCTACTCTCCAGCCAGCAGCATCTTTTACAGAAGCTGTCAGCTGCACAGCTTCTATCCCTCTTCTAATTTGAGCTCCACATGGGTACTGTCAAGTAGCATATACCTTTTGATTCTTTCTCAGGTGTGCAGATTTGAAAGCATATTCAAACTTTCTTTTCCTCTATCAAATTCTTCTATAGCATTTTGAAACATCTTCCCCACCCCCAAACCTTTTGCAAATTAAAGTAAGAGTTCTTTAGACTTTTATCTAAGGGCACGGACTTTTCAGACTGATGGGCCTGAGTTTGACTTTGGAACCTGTGCCTTGACTTTGGATGATTTACTGTGTTAGTTACAGATTATCCACCAGTTACAGAGACCTCAAAGAATGGTGGCTTTACACCAAGTGATGTTGTTTATCTCTCACTTTTTTTAAAAAAAAGTTTATTGGGAGACACTCCAGGCTAGTATGATGGTTCCACAGTCTTCTGAGATCTATACTGGTTCCCCCTTTTGGAGCTTCAGCCATACATGCATGTTCCAAGTAGCAGGAGGAAGGAAAGAAGGAAGGGAGGAAGAGGGAGAAAATGGTAAGAGCCCATGGTCTCTTAAGGAAATTTCTTGGAAGCTGTCATATACTTCCTATTACATTTCATTGGCCAGAACTTAGGGACATGGCCTCACCTAGTAGCAGCAGAGACTAGGAACGTTGTCTTTAGACCAGGCAGCCTTGTGTCTAGCTAAAAAAATGGTGGCAGTGCAGAGTCCCACTCTGAGGGAGAAGTAGGAAAAATGAATATTGGAGTAGCCAAACACCATTTATTCTAAACCTCTTCTTAATGAGTATCACCTATCTCACAGAATTCTTAGGATTAAAAGAAAAATTATATATTAAAGCAAAGCACTCAACACATTATCTGGCATAAAATAAGCCTACAGTAAATGCTGATTCTCATTCTTCCTTATTCCTTTTTCATGAATTGTCTAGTTTCCCTTCTATCACGATTGGCCTCCTAATCCTATTTTAAATACTTAGGCATTTGCCCCAATTGGTGACACCAGACTGCTGTTTTGTACCTTTTCATGGGAGAGAGATGAAGTGTTTGGCTGGGTACAACAAATTATTGCTCAAGGTCAGCATTTATTTTTTTAGCTTAAAAACATGGCTTGGATTAAAAACATGGTTCTTGGAATCAAATGAATCTGTATATGAATACTGCCACTTACCTAGTATGTACGTCAGCCTCTACCAGCCTCAATTTTCTCATCTGTAAACCAGGGATAATAATCATGTATAAGGATTAAATGAAATAATATGTATATTCACATTAATTTGTCCTAATCTGGGTGAATGTTTTCAGAAATGAGCTCATTCCATTTAAAAAAGCTGTTTTAAAATTGTACATCTCGTACATATCCAAATGAGTGTTAATTCTTAGTCAAACTTTTTGAAAATTGTCTCCAAAAATCAAGTTGGGTTGTATATTTATAACTCAAATAGCAGCAAAATCTTTCCTGTCTCTTTTGATCAAAAAACAGAAATAGCTTAGTCTGATGACTGACTTTCTTTAGTCCTAATTTAAATGATTTTTAACTGATCCATTCTCAGAAGCTGAAACATTTTCACCATTAAGTATATATTATAGTATTTATTTTTACAGCATATACTTATTAAGCACCTAATGTGTGAAAAACCCTGTGCTAGGTCCTGGGGATACAACAATTAATAGGAAAGGGATGTACACATGCTGTGAAAGCCTGTACAAATGTCCTGTTGTGGGAAGTTGCATGGGAAGCTTAGAGAAAAAAGTTGGCTCATGTGGGTGAAGTAAAAAGAAGGGGAATGTGGTTTGAGATGAGCTCAAACATGTAAGCAGGAATAAGAGTGTGCCACAGGTTTCCAAAATCACTTCAAAGGAGATGTTTCACAATGTTTGGAGCAGTCTAAAATAAGTATATAACTTCTCAATGTGATATTCTGAAAGGGGCTATATAATTCAGGAATGGTTTAATTCTTTTACAATTTATGCTATACTGGCAGTCTTTAAATGCAGATTATGTGTGTGTGTATACACACACACACACACACACACAAAGCAGATGTAGTCTGAGAAAGTTGGCTGTAAAGTGGGATTCTTTTCAGGAAGAGTCAGAGGTTGCTCCGCAGATAGAATTTGAAACCATTTGGCTGAATAGGTCATGTGATACCCTTTGCAGAATAGGTATCCCGTAAAGTAGCAATGGGAAATGACCACAGGGTGGGAGACCAGAGCAGTGTGTTCCAGAGGGATGGCTGCACTGCTGTGCCTGGAATGGCCTGTCTCAGTGTCTGTGAGGCCCACAGGTCCAGTGGGCAGCCCCAGTATCCAGTCCCTCCATGGCTTTCACGTTTGCAAAACAGGGACCCAGCTTGGCACACTGGCAGTGGAGTTCCACTTCTTACTGCCCTTCCAGCTGAGCCATTGGGGGTGCCTGTGAGGAAATGCTGCCTCTTTGATCCTGTACCAACCTAGGAATCTCTGCTCCTATGTACCTTGGTGTGGTGTGACTGAGCCTCTGGAAGCAGAGCCACCAGCTCTTGGGCTGCAGGTTTTCTCTTGCTCTGAGTAGATGTATTTAAGATGAATGCTGATCATTTAAAGCTTTTTTAAAATTCATCTCTCTAGGCAAAACTAAATGAGTTTGTTCCTGGCCCTATTTCAATGTCAAAATAGGCAGTCCTCAACCAAGCAATGATTTGTCTTCCAAAGCATCATGAGTCATAAAGCAGTTTCTTAGAGACAGTGTCAAGCACGGTGGTCAGGTATGCAGGCTGTGCTCTAGTAGGCCTGCCCTAAGGTGCCAGAAATCTTTTACTTTCACTCTACCAGGAATACCTTTGTAACTTGGACTACTTGCTTCCCATTTGCCCTGGTATTTGGAATTCCTCCCTCAGTGGCACACTAAGCTCGTTCCTGCCTCTGGGGCTTCTCACTTGCTGTTCTGTCTGCCTGGAATGCTCTTTCCTTTTGAAGTTGCATGACTCCTTACTCATCAAGGCAGAATCAGCTCACATGTGACCTCCTCGGACATACCCTCCCCTGACCATGTTAGCTAGAGTACCCCACCCCACCCCCCACACACACTCCTGTCCCCAGCATACTCTTTCATATTACCTTGGTTATTGTTTCTTTGCTTATGTTCTCTTACCCTCACCTCACAAGAATAGAAGTTCTGCAAAAGCAAAGACGTTGTCTCCCTTGTTTACCTGCTCTTGTGCCTGGCATGTAATAAGCTTCCCCAACTGCTGCCTGTGATATTGGGCAAATAATTTTACCCCTTTGACCATAGTAATACCTGTGCCCCCTACCTCATAGAACAAAAAAGAGGGCTAGAGTTAGTGAATTGAAGATATTTCTTCTTCCTCAGAACCCACTGTTAATCTTTATATTCCATATTTTGACAATACTATTTACCCAGTTATACAACCCAGAGAAACCTATAACTCATCTGGCTTCTATTTGCTTCAGTCCCTGCTATACCAGTCCTTATAAAATTGGTAACCAATTTCTCTAGATGCTGTATCCTTCAATTTCTTCCCCTCAGCACCCTTTCTCTCCAGCCCCTTTACCACCCTGAGTATTTTCCAGGACTTCTGCTAATAGACTTCTAACTTTCTAATCTGTCAAATTTGTTCTCTACCCTGCCAGCAAAGTAATCTTTCTAAAAGGCAAACCTCCTGCCATCACTGCATGGTTCAATAACTCTTTAATGGCTCCTTTTGCCACTGGACCAAGTCTAAACACCTTGGTGTGCCATACAAGCAGGTCTTCCTTTGTTTGGCTTCTACAACTCTCCAGCTTCACCTTTTGCCACCCTGTCCTTTCTAAACCATAATGCATGCACCATGGCCATACTGCATGCATTCTGCCCCGACACCAGCTGCTTTAAACTGTTTGTAGTCCAGGGAGGGAGGTACTATCTAGCCAGGTGTATTTGCTCTGTCAGGGATGTCCTTATCCTCTTGACAAACACCTGTCCATCTTTCAAGACTCGGTTCAAGTATACCTATTCTCAAAGACCATTCCTGAAACCTTCCCTCTGCCTATCACCCCAGGAGACCTTCATTCCCTCCTGTAACCGGGAAGTTAGGATTTAAGGAATGATTATGATTATTGAATCATTATATAGATACTTGTTTTTTCACTTTCTGGTATATTAGAGTAGACAGAGGGAAATACCTGAAATCTTTGAACTATAATCCAGCTTCCTTGATCTCTGATAATGATTGTATTCGTGCCCTTGTGATTGTAAAAACCTTCTGACTTACCCTCATTTGTACCCATTTTATCTGTTTTTTCGACTTTGGAATCTTGTGGTCACTAAAGACAGCCCCAATGTTTATTAATGAAGGACCTTGAGTCAGCCCAGAACTAACCCACCCCATTTCCAAAGTTATCTTGATAACTGAAGCTGGATCTAAACAAAATGGAGCCATCTGACATGTGCAGTAGCTTAAACTTTAACCTGAAAGTGGCCTGTACCTCATTATAATACTATAAATCACACCCTTCATCATATTGAGGCCACCATTTTCTTACATATGTTCTGCAACTTAATCAATCTGTGCATGCTCTAATTACATCATCTAGAGCCATTGTGCTCATTATCCTAAAGCCTGCCAATGTCTTTCTAAAATTAAGATTTATTCACACACCATTCAGTCATCCAAAATATACAATTTATCACATTACCATCATGTAGTTGTGCATTGATCACCCCGATCTATTTTTTTTTAACATCTTCCTTGTACCAGAAAAAGTGATAATAAGAATAAAAAAAAAAACAGTGAAAAAAGAACATCCATATCGTCTCTCCACTCCCATCCTATTTTTCCTTTAGTTTTTGCCCCCGTTTTTCTACCCATCCATCCATACACTGGATAAAGGGAGTGCGATCCACAAGGTTTTCACAATCACACTGTCACCCCTTGTAAGCTACATTGTCATACAATTATCTTCAAGAATCAAGGCCACTGGGTTGGGGTTTGATAGTTTCAGGTATTTCCTTCTAGCTATTCCAATACATTAAAACCTAAAAAGTGTTATCTATGTAGTGCATAAGAATGTCATCCAGAGTGACCTCTCGACTCCATTTGAATTCTCTCAGCCACTGCTGCTTTATTTCATTTTCATTTCGCGTCCCCCTTTTGGTCAAGAAGATGTTCTCAATCCCACGATGCTGGGTCCATATTCATCCCTAGGAGGCATATCCTGCATTGCCAGGGAAATTTACACCCCTGGGAGTCAGGTTCCACATAGGGAGGAGGGCAGTGAGATCACCCGCCGAGGTGGCTTAGCTAGAGAGAGAGGGTCACATCTGAGCAACAAAGAGGGATTGGGGGAGACTCTTAGGCACAATTATAAGCAGGCCTAGCTTCTCCTTTGCAGTTACAGGCTCTTAAAGGCAAGTCCCATGATAGAGGGTTCAGCTCTATCAACCTGCCAGTCCTCAATGTTTGTGAGAACTTTTGATACTGTAAAACTATCAGAGTTACTGCAGTTTGTAGAGACAGATTTTTAGGCCAATAGGCCATCTGATCTCCTGCTTCACACCTAGCTATAAATTCCTTCTCTCTGAAACCCTGGTGTCTCAGGAATTGGTCATTTGAGTGGGCAAAGAATCCACCACTTTTGATCAGTGTCAGTCCTCTGTACTGCCTCTGAACTTTGTACACCTATCATAGTACCTATGACATAGTACATCTCTGCCTCCCCCAGGTACTCCTCATAATAATATGTTTTGTTAGTCTCCTGGGCTTCCTGGGCCTGGCATCATAACTGGCATGTAATGGGCGCTCAGTAAATGGATATCTGGGAGAGAATTAGGGAATAAAATTCAGCATACTTATTACCTATTCCAGGGCTTCATTTCAATAACATACTTCATTATGTATTTGACTAATAATTAAAAGAGGTTCTTCTTAACTATTAGAATACATATTAGTTGAATGGTCCAAATACTTTGTCAACAAGCTTGTATTTATTGAGTATTCAATGTGTACAGAGTTCCAGATTTGGCAACTTGTTGGGGATGATTGAGACAGATTTTGCACTTTTATGAAATAACTCTTTTAGGAGTCAAAATTATACATGGTCAGTATAGGCTGTTGGCTTACAAGTAGCTTAGAGCATTGCCCCTGAACATTTTTCAAGTACTCTCTAAAAAAATTTTGAAGATCTGTGTGCTTTCCTAATACATTTAAAAAATTAACATATAAAATTTTTCATCATAATTTTAAATTGTTGCAAAAGATGACATTTCTGATATTATAAATATTGAATTTTTGTACTCATTCTCTTAAATGTACCCTATGGAAACTAATATACCAGAATGATTTGATACCCCCTATTATCCATTTTAAAAACACATGAACAAGATCTTCATGTGTTTTTCCCAGATATGATGATTACCTTAATCATTTTGTGGCCCACACACTATATATTTATTTCTTTAAAAAGTTCTTCTTAGAATAAGTCTCTAAATGTTAAGTAAAATTTCATTTGGATTGAATTATGATTTTTACTGGTCCACAGTTGATCAAAATAGCAAATATATTACATTTTTTGATGGATAATTATTAAACATAAGTAAATCATCTCTCAGTGAGATGCATGGGGCTTAAAAACTAATTTATAAGTAAATATTAATTGCTAGAATAAGATAGGCTTCATAATGAAATCAAGTGTTCCTTTTTAGTTATAAGCGCTTAAGAAATCTTGCCACATAAAGAAGTACACGGCAATGAAGGGGGTATAATTCTCTGTTTTTTTAAAATCCCAAGTTATGTGCCAATAATTGCCTAGTGATTGGTCACAGATGATTTTCAGTATTCTATTGCCTGACAACTTGATTAGGTCCTCCAATGCTGTTCAAAACAAAGAAATGGAAACTTTCCCCTGACTTCCAAAAGGATTTGTTTCTTGGTCATGAAAACCATCACTTTCTCAATGTCTACCAGGCAGGTATTTAAAAATGGCCCTCCACCTAGGTCCCTGGAGATTTTTATGTCCCGAGGCAACATACCGTAAGCAACCTCCTGAACAGTGAGATATTTGCCTTTTGTAATGTGGGAGAAGGATGAATGTGAAAAGGATACAGGGTAATGGCTGAAAAGAACCAGCAAGAAGTCAGATGTTTTAAAGCATATACTTGTGGGAAAGAGTTCTTTACAATCTGGAAATATATTCCACTGGAATATTACCCACCCACCTCCACCCCCTGGAAAGAAAAGGCCCCCAAACTGCATACCCCAGTCTGAAGAACACTAGTTTGGTGCTCAAAAAAAAAAAAAAACTGTCAGTCAAATTAGTGATCAGTTGTAAGGGAAAAAAAGGCCAAGGCCTGTAGTAGACTGATTTAAAGATTCCCTCTTGATAAGCAGAAGCATTTAATAGGAAAGGAGCCTGGTTATTGCATAGCACCCTTGTAAATATACACAAAGAAAATTAATTTAATGTCAAAGTGATTTAATCCCAGCTAGCATCCGTCTTAAAAATACATGAACAAACTCTTCTAGAACAGTGGGAAATTGTACCCACGTATTGTTAGGCTAGATACCAAAAAAATGTCACCAAACTCTTGATTGACAGTGAGCAGGGTCAGTGGGTGACTGGTTTCTAAGAACAAATCTTCATCCTACTGAAAAAAAAATTGCTTAAGCATTTCATTAAGAATGCAAATTTCTTTCCAGGAGGAGGTTGTGAATTACAACATACAAAAAGGTTTGGTCCAAGGCTAAATTTGGGGCACTCTTTTTTTTTTAAACAGAGTAATGCAGTTTGGAGTTGGGTCTGGTCGTCAGCCTATTAGGCAGGGAGCCTTTATTGAGGCTTTTCTTTATTGAGCCTTTATTGGGATGCTCTGGTCCTGTGTGAGAGGACACTGTACAACTGTCTCCTGGTCTCTTGCCTTCTCCCAACAGTTGACAGTTAATCTCTCCTGAAACACTCTACAGGAATCCCCACCACCTCACTTACTGAAATATGTCTATCACTTCTAGCATACTAAACCTCTTTAATATCCGCATTTATTCTCCTAATGACCTGCAGTAGATGGGGCAAGTATTATCCTCATTATACAAATGTGGAAACTGAATTCTTAAAGGGATTAGTGACTTGTCTAAATAAACTCCAGAAGTTAGCAGCCGATCTGGCACTTGAATCCTGATAAAGCAGCTTTTTCTATCATATAATGCCTGGCTTCTTTTTAGAGTTGAATTATTTTTTAAAAGACTCTAAGGATTGTAAAACTTGCCTTAAAGTGTTAATATGAAGATTATGTGAGCTACATGTGATCACAATTGTTTAACAGAATGCATAGCTCATAGCAAGCACTCAGATTTTTTAAAAATAAAAATAGCTTATTTGAGTTTTTGTTCTGACATGCTTCATTTTATGAATTTTTAACAATTAACTCATTCAACACATTTTTTGAGCAATTAATATGTGTGAGGCATCATACTAGGCACAAGAAATAAAGCCAGCAATAAACAAAACAGATAAGGACCCTCATGAAGCATACATCCTACAGGAGGGAAGATAGACATTAAATAAATGCAAGATATAATGTTATGTAATATGTGCTATGAAGAAAAATAAAGCAGGATAAAGGGCTAGAGAGTGGTTGGCAGTGGGGGTTAGATAAGCTGATCAGGGGTGGCCTTCCTTGGGGGGAACTTTTGAGAAGACCTGAGTATTACACTCACCTGAGACAGAGATCAAGGCCTTGAGTTTATTTGGATAAGTTGATTCAAATCATGGTATTTTAGAGTTGTGTGGAAGAGACCTTAGATAGTATCTATTGATTTTTAACTTTTTTATATGATAGATGTTTTTGAGAGTCTCAGAATAATGCACACCTATTCATATGCATAAACTTTTTTTTTTTTTTAGCAATAAGAAAAAATGATAAAAAGAAAAATAACATGTCATACAATACAATATACTACTAAGGAAAGCAAATAACACCACTACCAAGAATCCCATATTACTCCCCTATATCCCCTTCTCATATACATTTAGCATTGGCGTATTGCCTTTGTTACATTTAATGGAGGTATATTACAATGTTACTGTTGACCGTAGACTCCAGTTTGCTTTGATTATGTTTTTTCCTGAATACCATCCCTTTTTCAAATTTCTACATGGTTGACATTCATTTGCTTTCCCACATGCAAAAACATTTTTATATTTGTATATTTAGTAACAGTCATTGGCCACTCCAGTTTTTGCCACATTATACAGTCCCAGTCTTTATCATCTATCTTTACCTCTGGTGTCATACATTCTCCTATCCCACCTCTTTCAGCTTTACTCACAGACATCTTTGTTCAGTGTACTTACAATACTGTGCTACCATCACACAGTATTATGCTATCTATTTCTGGATCTATGCAATCAATCCTAAACATTCTGTAGTCCTTCAGCATCAAATGGCTGATCTCTGCCCTCTTTCTATCTCCTGGTCGCCTGTGTTGTCAGCTTTTAACTCCCAAAGTTTGTTTATTAATGTCTGTTCATATGAGTGAGACCATACAGAATCTGTCCTTTTGTTTCTGGCTAACTTCACTCAACATAATGTCCTCAAGGTTCATCCACATTATTACATGATCCATGTCTTTGTTCTATCTTACAGCTGCATAATATTCCATCATGTGTATATACCACAGTTTGTTTATCCACTCGTCCTTTGATGGACATTTGGGCTGTTTCCATCTCTTGGCAATTGTGAATAATGCTGCAATAAACATTGGTTTACAAATGTCTGTTTGTGTCTTAAGTTTCAGTTCCTCTGAGTATATACCTAGCAATGGAATAGCTGGGTCATATGGCAACTCTATATTTAGCTTCCTGAGGAACCTCCATACTGTCTTCCAGAGTGGTTGCACCATTCTACATTCCCACCGACAATGAATAAGTGTGCCTCTTTCTCCACATCCTCTCCAGCACTTGTCATTTTCTGTTTTTTGGATAATGGCCATTCTGGTAGGTGTGAGATGATATCTCATTGTGGTTTTGATTTGCATTTCCTTAATAGCCAGTGAAGTTGAGCATTTTTTCATATGCTTTTGAGCCATTTGTATTTCCTCTTCAGAAAAATGTCTGTTCATGTCTTTTGCCCATTTTTTAATTGGATTGTTCGTCTTTCTGTTATTGAGAAGCAGGATTAATTTATATATTCGAGATATTAAACCCTTATCTGATACGTGGTTTCTCAGAATAATGCACACCTATTCATATGCATAAACTTTTAACATGCCTTAAAATCATCCTTAGACCCTCAAGTGAATACCCATATCTTATTCTACTTCAGTTCTATTTCAGTGTCAGTAAGACACTAAGGTTGAGAAAGGCAAAAATATGTTCACAGTATCACAACTCGTTACTGGCTGAATCAATGATCTAAGATTTCTACAAAGTTGCCCATTGCTTTTTCCATTAAAATCTGTAAGTAGTTGGAGTGTTAAATTCTCTAAAGACTATGACCAGCAACTTAGGAAATGAGAAATAAAAGCTAGTTCAGAAAGCATCTTTCTTTCTTTGTATATGTACCGCTTTTATTTGCTTAGAGGGAGACTTTGTAAATAGTTTATGTGGCTGGTATGTCTTCTTTTCCTGTTTCCTGACCAGTAGCTTAACATAAATAACATCCCAAGTGTTCCAAATGTCCTAGAAAAATATGACCAAGGAGAATTCAGGCTGACAGCCGGAGAGGAAAAAGGCAAAAAAGGAAATGGAGATCTTGGAGTAGGAAGATGTTTCTTGCAAATGAAACTTGAACAAGTCATTGTTTTAAACAATGAATAGAAACCGATTAATACCTTTGAAGGTCTCTGAATGTACCGGCAGCAGGGGGTTAGAGATGGAAAGGCCTTGCCCCAGTTTCAATCAGGGCAGTGCCTCCTTAAGGTGAAATGACACTTTCCCTCACCCCACCCAGGATTTCCGTTAGGGACGTTTTTTACAGAATCAGTACTTGGAAGATAAACCTGTCACCTTCAGGAAAATGTTCACTGTATCAGCTTATTTTCCCAACCACAGTTCCTTAACAGATGTCTCAACCTTTAGTGCAATAATATAACCAGAAAGTTTGAGTAGTAATCATCCACACTGTGGAATGAGTATATGACTTCCAAATATGGATGCTGTTTAAGGTTTTAATTTGCATCTTCAAGATTTTCTAATGAAATGCAGCTGTCTTAAAAACCTCGGTGGCCTAGCAAGTCTACCCCCAGTAGACATTGATATTTATTGAATTTTTACGTTGCCTTTTTTTTTTTTTTTCCCCTCTCTGAAAGTCAAAGAAAACCTACTTTTTCAGGTAAAATTACCCGCTAGTACACTGACAACTCTACAGAAGAAATAATTGTACCCTTTTCTCTCAATCAGTGAAGGCCCTTTCCCTCATATCCTTCCCTACTCCCACCATTTCCTACCTTTTGGAGAGTTTCCAGCCTACTTTTCCATCTGTGTGCCTTGTTACTATGGTAATGGGCACCATAGAAATAAAGAACAGAGCAGATGCAATATGCATCTCCTACATGGTTTACAAATGCTAAAAAGGGATCTAGGTTTTTCAGGCATGGCTTTTTCATTATTGGTGGTAGAAAAAGACCAGCCCAACTGGGACAGGTATGTTGTGGTACAGACTGACTTGGGGGTCATGCAGTGCCCATTTTCCTGCACGTCACCAATCCTTTCTCTACCCCGGTGTCATGAAGATGAAGGAAGATTGATGGGAGCCTGTGGAGGGGATGTAGTACAGCAGTTAGTGCCACATGTATAGTCAACCCATTGCAACGGACAAATACTTATGCTGTGAAGGGAGCGAACTTTGGGCGGTTTTATTCAAGGCTTGCTAGTCATTGACCTATTGCTTGCTTTTGTATTGTTGAACTTAACCTTTTCAATACCATAGATTTACCAGCTTGGGTTTCTCTCTCCTTTAAGATACCTATACTGTACAAGGTTTTTTTTTTAAATTAAAGTTGATTTTGATAACTAATAGCTTTGAGTATTCGCTACTGGCTGTTGAATTTTTAGTAACTTGGTTAAACTACTGACAGATGCTAATTTTGTGATCATTTTGGAATTACAAGGACATATTCTCTAGATGTTATGAAAATTAGCGTTTTTTGTGAGAGCCAGAAGATGCCCACAGGTGGTCTTTCAATCTTCCGCATGTATGTCCATTCTTTCACATATTATATCTTCATGTGTCTTATCTTGAACTCCCCTAATGAATTATCCAAAGAGCAAATACAATTTGCAGTTAGTTCCATCTTATGGACAATTATTTTTAAATATATTATTAAAAAAAAAAAAAAAACTTGTATTTCTTATTTTTTGTTTGGAGGACACATACAGTTTAAAATAACTTAACACAATATTTTAGAATAGTCAACTTGTGTATAAAGTAAATTTCTGGAGCTAAACAAGCTGAATGTTTTTTGTGCCTGTTGCATTGTGGCCATAAGAGCCTGATGTTCCTTCCAGCTCTGAAATCTTGTTTCTTTACCTGTGTTACTCCTTTCCTTTAGCCGGATGAATCTGAGTTTTGCTGATTTTGTATCTGTTGTAATGACCCCCAGCACTGTTGTGAAAATGTGCTTAGAATCAACCCCAGACAATATGAACTTTTTGAATACCTATGCAGTGTACCCCTCTCTGCCAAATTTGGCTTTCCCCCTTTGTGGCATGAATGAAGAACGAGAGCACTGGAATGGGAGTCGGAACATCGTGCTGACTCTGGCTCAGCTTCTGTCTGAGGTCAGCTTGGAGATGCATTTTTAACCCTATAAACAGCCCACAGTTTCGCTAGCAGCAGTCTAGGAACATCAAGGAAGTGTTGAAGCAGATAGTGAAATAGATTTGTTTGGGGAAGTAACTCGGGCAGCTGTGTGGAGGATGAGTTGGAGAGGAGGGAGAGCATATTGGGAGACCAAGTACGATGTTGGTGATGGAGGAGAGGACACAAAGAAGTCATAGGACTGAGTATTCCCATTTACTTTCATCACAAGGGTCCTATGATAATTACTTATGTAAACTGTGCTTACTGAAGTTTTAAGGTAACTTTCCATAGTCTTTCAGTGAAGGAATAGATTAGGTTCTCTTCCAAATATTGATCGGATCTCCCAAATCTTCAAATCTCAGGTTACTACTGAATATTCATTTTGTTAGCACAATCTTAAAAATCATAGCTCATAGACATGAATGTCTTCTGAATTAAAATGAGAGAAGATTTGGGAGAAGTAGTGTTTATTCTACAGAAAGAATCATGACTCTTTTTGCACAAAGAGGTCTCCTGGATCTGGGTGATCGCTCCATGCAGGACAGCTTCTTGTCTTCCCTAGGGCTTGAAAACTATGGACACACTGGGTAGGTTTCCTGGCCTGGGGAGAACAGAGCTTTTATTTGTGAGTAGTTTACTCCTTCATGGGTGACTGTTCTCTGATGCTTCCCAGGCAGAGGTAGTTTCATTGTTGCTTTTGATGTTATCATTAATCTGAAGGGAGAAAGTAGGCCAAGTAGAATTATTTCTATTTTTTTTTTTAACCAATTAGGAAGCTGGCATTCTGGAAGCTTGTGTAACTTGGCTAGAGCTAAGGCAGATGGTAGGTATGACAAGAGTTTGGTCTCTTCGGTCTTTTCACTGAGTTTTACTACTATAACCTATGTCTCAGGCAGCCAACCTCATATACTCTTTTGAACACAAAAGGTTTAAGAATACCAAGAATCAAATGTTCATGCTAATTTTAGCAACTACTCTCTTGATAATTGACAAATGCAGTGTTGAATCTGTGGTTTAAAATTTAAATATGATATATGGATTTTTACTAATATGGGTTAAAATTCTGGAGCTTTTGAAATTTGAAATAAACATAAACTACTCTCATGTACCACAGAGATGGAACTAGACCAAGATCTCCTGGCCCTGAACATGTCTTGTTTTCACACCTTTGGGATTATTTTTAATTTCTTGATTGTATATTCGCTTTGTAGATGAGGGAGTAAAGAGGAGTGTCATCTGTAGGGCAAACTTTTGAACTCTTCTGGCAGAGACCTGAGAGTGGCCTAGCCCTCTGCCTCCATTCAGCTTTCAGGGGGGTCCCTCTATCTCCTGCTTCACCTGAATGACTCCCATACTTCCTTTTATTCAGGCTTGATGTCTCCTGCACAGCAAGATACGACAGTACTTACTATGATTATAATAAAATAATTGTGTAACTATTTGTTTAATCTTTGCCTCTCACACCAAACTATAAATTCCATGTGGCAGGGATGGCATCTCTTTGGGGAGCTCATCAGTTTTATTTACCATTGTTGAGTCTCCAATGCCTAGCTTAGTGCCTGCCATATAATGCCAATAAATATTTGATAAATGATTGAATGCGTGCTTAGTCTGTCGTTCATTCTGTTGTGTTAAGTTACTTTTTATTCCCCTCAAAGATCTCTTTGAAGAGTATTCACATTGATGCTAGTTTACTATTACAGGTTTGCCAGCTGCATGGCTTAGGTAACTCTTTCTGCCTCAATTTTAAATTGGAGAGAAATCTTCATAGGTTTCTTGGGAGCATTAAATAAGCTAATTGATGTAAGGCATTCAGAATCATAATTAATCCTCAGTTACCTTGTGATGAGCACTGGCTTCTATGATTATTGTAATACATTGGGCATATTTTACTACTCCAGCTTCACGACAGCTGCCTATTGGAGTACTGAGTCTTCACACTGAGTTTGTTTTATCTGCTCAGGAGACACAGGGTTAAGGCACACTCCATCTGCTTTGTATTTTGATGATTTATAATTTGTCATTTCAGTTAGCTAGGCTTAAATTGACTTTTTCCTGTTTATTTTTGGGGTAAATTACTGAATGCTGAAAAATTAGGCTCGTATAGTTTTTGATTTAATAGACACAGTACAAACAAATTAGAAGAAATTATAGCTGCCCAGGACCGGATCAGAAAAGTATCTATCATTATTTATAGCTTGAAACTTGTTCAGTTTTCAGTCCCTGAAATTCAAAATTAGTCAGCAAATGGACAAGTAAAAAAAAAAACTGTGGTCTTTCACATTTTTAATTTATATATTGAAGAACGTAGACTTTAACCTTGAAAATCCTTTGATGCTAATGATCATCCTGGCTAATAGTATTCAAGTTGACACACATCTAGTTGGTATAAATCTTCTTTTCATTTGTTAAATGTCTTGGAACACCTTTCATTTTCTGTTGTACATGAGGGGAACAAAGTCAGCAACTCGGTACCTAGATGAGAGATGCTAAGCACTGTACACAAGAAAGATTATTCTAATATCTCATTTTTGAAAAACAACTTAGAAAGTCTCTGTATGTGTGTGTATGTAGGGTAAGATGTAAGGATACATAGTTACCTGGTTTGTGCAGTGTGAGTTTGATGAGATAGGGAAAGGAGAATAGAGAAAAGGAAAGTATTGTTCTGTAATTTGCCCTTCTGAATCTTACCGTGTCTTTCCTCTCCCATGAAATCCTCAGTGATGTTACACATGGCTAAGTCTTATAAAAAGTTCACTCTTAAAATGTTTCCTTTTCTAATGAGATGTGTTGGTACTTTGTTGTCAGTGTGTTGGGAAATTTGAAATGTTCTCTGTGTATTTCTGTGATTTTGACCTGATAATCTCATTTAGATTTACCAGGCTTAGCAGCTGTTGACTGTTGTTGATTTTTATTAATGTCCTTTTTTCTTATGTTGGCCTGGATTATTCAGGATGTTAAAAAATATAAACCTTTCCCCCAACCCCTGTAATATTTATTTACTTGTAAGAAAATTTACAGTAATAATATTTCATCAGGAGGTTCAGATATGCCAAACCTATTTCCAGATTTCTCATGGGACACTAAAGCACCTTTGCAGTCTGGTTTGTAGAAAAGTATTTTCTTAATAAAACCATCTATTATCTTTTCTACTGCAGGAAGAAGAGAACTCAATTCCCTTGTAATTTAAGTGGCATTAGGTATAAGATGATAAATGTTTGTGGTTTGATATTAATTATTCTTTGGCAAAGCAGAGTACAGAGTTGAAGTCAAAAGCTTTGAGAATGCTTTAGGAAAGCATAAACTCAAGATTATAGCTATTTTATTGGAGAATGTTGCAATTTTATTTGATAATATATGCATTATTTTATATATGATATATCTTGCTTCCTTTGTAATCTCTTTTTAGGACTCCTCTCAATTTGTCTGTTTTAATTATAAGACAGTGGTTTTGAGGTCTCAGAGAGAGAATAAATATGCTCTTATATTCCTCTCAGGGTTAGTGCTGTTGGCTCTATCCCATCGGATCTCTAAACTTGTGTACTGCATTCCCTTTTTCCTGTTGAGAGGTTAAATATATTCTCCTCATACATTAAGGATCCTAAGCAATAAGTTTCCTTTTTTTCTAGTCATATGGCCAGTCGTTTCTGTGCTTACAGATAATGATGTGCAACACCAGCATGCTTTGTCAATTACCAAGCATCTTTACATGTATAATCACATTTGATTCTGACAAACCAGCAAGGGGAAAAAAGAAGGAGGTTTGTAGTTAATTCCTGTTTTACTGGATGGGCGAGTTCAGAGAAGTCACACAATATACCCCAAAATGACACACAGACATTAGGGCTGGGACAAGAACACAGGCCTTTAGCTCTGTGCCCAGTGTTCTTCCCGCCTCTTCATACTGCGTCTGCATCCTTTCCTGTGCCATGAGTCATTTCTTGCTTAAGGAATTTGGTCAGTATGCTCCATAAAATTGCAATTCCAAATTTTAATAAACTTTATAAAGCCAAATAGCTGTCCTTTAGTCCTTTGCCTACTAAGCAGTTATTATTGAACTATATGTGTAGTGATCTGTCTACTTTCTAGGCCAGTGATATTGGCAGTGTGCTGTATAAGAGGTAAGGAACAACAGGACAGCAGCAAGAGAGATGTCCCAAGGAGATATATGACTAAGTGACAAGTTATTTGAAACAATGTAGGAGGTGGGATCTGAGCTGAGCCTTGCAAAACAAAATAGGATATGGAGAGATGAAGAAGGGGGCGGAGAGAAAATGTTCGAGCAGTGGTGTGTAGGAAAGAATGTATGCTGTATTGAAATAATTATAAATGAAACGATATGGACAGGATTTGCTTCAAAATAGTCCTGAGCGTGGGTGGGATATAAGTTGCTAATTGTTGAAGCTGGGTATTGGATACATGGGAGTATGTTACTTATTATGTGTTCGACATGTTTCATGACAAAGTTAAAAAAAAAAAAAGGCAAATTATGTGTTCTGGGAACAGTTGGTAGGCTGGACTTTCTGTAACAGAGGGTTTGTTCAAAGGCTTAGTGGGAAGTTACGTTGGAAAGGCAGTCTGGGACAAGATATGGTGATGGATGGGGCTTCATGAATGAACACTGTGGCATCTGGGAGAGTACTGGTGCACACTGGTTCATTGATTGGACTTGACCATGAGTTAAAGATGAGATTGCAGTTCAGCATAGCATCCTCATCAAGGATGGCAGCAACATCACTTTACCATCTACTTAGGTTCTTCCATGTCTAATGTACCACATTCAATTCCGGAAGGCACATTTTAACAGGGTTATTTAGAAACTGAGTTGCAATGATGGGACACTTTAGGAACAGAAGGGCATTATCTCACATCTTAGAAATTCTCCTCTTCTTGGAACATTCCATCAGCTATGGTTGTATACCCAGAAAGGACTTGTTTCCCTCTCTTCCAAGTCTCTTCTGCTCCTTTCCAGTCTCTTGGGACCTGAGAATGGGCAGTAAAAGAAAACTAAAATCATTACTATGATTTCCTAGTGAATGAAGGTACGTTTTCAAGATGGCAACTAATTTAACCTCCTGGAAATGGACTTTTAACAGCAGCCTGAGTTATATGCAGAAAGCAGGACTGAACCATTTAGAAAGCCCAACACTTTGATATAGCTTTTTGAAGCAAAGTTGCCTCTGCCTTCTTGCCTTAAATGTTTCTCTAACTTCTTAGGAAAAAGAGGAAAGAGTGGCACATTAGAGAAATTTGGATACTTGATTATATTAAGTAATTGTTCATTTTTAGGTGTTGTTCAGTGGTATGCTGGAGCTGACACAAAAACAAAATTGCAAGAGCTGATTGTTAAATTTCCAGGAATTTTGCAAGCTGGTTGTTAAACATGACCATTAAAAAAATAAATTATATAAACTTAAAATTAAAGTATTAAAAAGTAATGCTCAAAACTCATCACTTCTGTGATGGTTTGAAGTGGTATGTACTCCAGAAAAGTATGTTCTTAAAGTTAATCTAGTCCTGTGGATGTAGACCCATTTTAAGTAGAATCTTTTGGTGAGTAGGATGTTAAGTTACGATGAGTTAACCTTATTCAGGGTGGGCCTTCATCCTTTTATTGGAGTCCTTTATATGAGAATGAAATTCAGTAAAGAGACAGCCACGGAAACAAGAATCTGAGAGCAACAAAACATGGAAAAGAAAGTAGAGACTAACAGATACCACCATGTGCTTTGACATGTGGCAGAGGAGTCCAGGATCAAAAGCAGCCAGCCTTCAGGAAGAAGGTTGTATCGTCTCAATGATGCCTTGATTTGAACATTTTCATAGCTTCAGAACTGTAAGCTTGTAAGCTGATAAATTCCCATTACTGAGTTCCAGAGTAGCACCAGTCACACAAGGTCTGCTAAATCTACAGGGACTGTGCATTTGGTGAAACCGGGAGTCTGCATTCTGAATCAGTGAGTGAGTTGGCTGAAAGTCCCTCGGCCACGCTGTGGTGTGGGGAAGCAGTGGGTTGGCATTTGGAGACAGACTAGTTCTTTAAAAAACAAAAAAAAAAGAAGCCCGGGAGCAGCTGCAGATACGACGGGGAGAGCCCCGCAGTGAAGCATGGTGGGAGCAGGCTGGACTAACGCCTCGGTGTCTGGCTTGGAGGATGCCCCTTCCCACACCCGCTGCTGACTGTCTCAGGCCCAGGGGAGCAAAGGGGAGCCAAAAGGAGAAAGACCGCACGACTTGCAGCCATCTCCCCAGCGGGCGGGGGACACTCCTGCTGGGCCCACAGCCTAGAGTCACACCGGGAAGCCCAGTGTGACGGGGAGTCTTTCCTGCAGCACCGCGCACACACCACAGTGTCAGCTGTGGACAGTGGCCTTTAATACACCCATGGCTGATTGTCCCGAAGCTGGGAGGGCGGTGCTGTGTGGAAAGGGGGAAGTTAACGTGCCCCATTCAACCATCTTTGAAGCGGGCTGGGAACACCCCTACACAGCCCAGCATCCCAGGGCTTCCCTGGAGGCCGGCACACACTTGTGACGTGGCACGGCCCTCCCTCCCTCAGCAGAGGTCCTGGAAGAGCACAGCAGGGAAGGAGGAACCACTTGGAAATCCCAGGGAACCTACGCCAATACCAAGGACTTGTGGGTCAGCAGCAGAGAACAGCCTTAAATCTCTGGGAACACCTGGGAGGTTTGATTATTAAAACTGCCCTTCCGCCATAACTGCTCAGACACATGCCGCTCATTCAGGGTGGACAGCACCAACAACACACCCAAATTAAGTGCACCAATTGGACCCCACAAGAGTCAGATCCCACACACCACAAAGACATAGTTGGGGAGAACTGACTTGAGGGGAATAGGTGACTCACAGACGCCATCTGCTGGTTAGATAGAGAAACTGTACAGCACCAAGCTGCAGTTCTGACATATTAGAGCTCAAGTAAAGCAAATGCCAAGAGGCCAAAAACAACAGAAAATGTTAAAGCATATGATAAAACCAGATGATATGGAGAACCCAAACCCAAACACCCAAATCAAAAGATCAGAAGACACACAGTACTTGGTGCAATTAATCAAAGAACTACAGACAGGCAATGAGAGCATGGCACAGGATATAAAGGACATGAAGAAGAGCATGGCACAGGATATAAAAGACGTGAAGAAGACCCTAGAAGAGCATAAAGAAGAAATTGCAAGAGTAAATAAAAAAAATAGAAGATCTTATGGAAATTAAAGAAACTATAGGCCAAATTAAAAAGATTCTGGATACTCATAATACAAGATTAGAGGAAGCTGAACAACAACTCAGCCTCCTCGAGGACCACAGAACAGAAAATGAAAGAACAAAAGAAAGAATGGGAAAAAAAATTGAAATGGATCTCAGGGATACGATAGATAAAATAAAACGTCCAAATTTAAGACTCATTGGTGTCCCAGAAGGGGAAGAGAAGGGTAAAGGTTTAGAAAGACTATGCAAAGAAATTTTGGGGGCAAACTTCCCAAACCTTCTACACAATATAAATACACAAAGCATAAATGCCCAGCGAACTCCAAATAGAATAAATCCAAATAAACCCACTCCAAGACATATTCTGATCAGACTGTCAAATACTGAAGAGAAAGAGCAAGTTCTGAAAGCAGCAAAAGAAAAGCAATTCACCACATACAAAGGAAACAACATAAGACTAAGTAGTGACTACTCAGCAGCCACCATGGAGGCAAGAAGGCAGTGGCATGACATATTTAAAATTCTGAGAGAGAAAAATTTCCAACCAAGAATACTTTATCCAGCAAAACTCTCCTTCAAATTGAGGGAGAGCTTAAATTTTTCACAGACAAACAAATGCTGAGAGATTTTGCTAATAAAAGACCTGCCCTGCTTCAGATACTAAAGGGAGCCCTACTGACAGAGAAACAAAGAAAGGAGAGAGAAATATAGAAAATTTTAACAGGCATATATAGAATATTACATCCCAGGTCACCAGGACACACATTCTTCTCTAGTGATCACGGATCTTTCTCCAGAATGGACCATATGCTGGGACATAAAAACAAGCCTCAATAAATTAAAAAAAAAAATTGAATTTGTTCAAAGCACATTCTCTGACCACAATGGAATACAAATAGAAGTCAATAATCATCAGAGACTTGGAGAATTCACAGGCACCTTGAGGATAAAAATGAGGGGGAGATAAAGCATTCCTGGATAATCAAAAGCTGAGGGACTTCATCACCAGTAATCAGTCCTATAAGAAATGCTAAAGGGAGTTGAGCAGGCTGAAAGGAAGGGACACTATAACAATTGACTGAAACTACATGAAGAAATAAAGATTTCCAGTAAAGATCACATGCTAAATATAAATACCAATACTACTGTATTTTTGATTTATAACTCCACTATTTACTTCCTACAGGATCTAAAATACATAAACTGTAATGATAAATCAGTGGTTTTGGACTCAATGTAAAATATGTAATTTTTGACAAGAACTGCATAAAGGTGAGGGAATGATGGAGTATAGGAACGTAGTTTATGTGTCCTATTGAAGTTAAGTTGGTATCAAAGAAAACAAGATTGTTATAGATTTAAGATGTTAAATTTAAGCCCCACGGTAAACATAAAGAAAGTGTCAGAGAATATGACCATAGAGATGAAAAGTAGAGTAGGGATTCCGAGAAGTGGGGGAAGGGGCAAAGGGGAGTTAAGAAAGGAGAGTAGGGTTTCTGTTTGGGGTGAAGGGAAACTTCTAGAAATGGATGGTGGGAAGGTGATAGCATTGCAACATTCTAAATATGATTAATCCCACTAATGGAATGCTAGGGAGGGGGTGGAATGGGAAGATTTAGGCTGTATATATGTTTCCACAATTGAAAAAAAAAAAAGTCTAAATAGATGACAATTAATTGCCAAGGATGATCCTGGATGGGATCTGAGGATGGAGGAGAGGAGGCTCAAAGGGACACAGTTGGGACACACACACACAAAAAAAGGAAATATAGAATGTAAACCTTTTATCAATGTTGAATTTCTTGAACTTCTTAGCTGCGCTTAATGAGATTGCATAAAAGAATGTTCTTGTCAATGGGAGAGGTATATGTGAATTATATTGTTTGCTCAAAGATACGTGCAGCTTGCTCTCATGTTCAGAGGACAGAGCAATAGATGATGGATGATAGGGAGGGAGGGAGGGAGGGAAAGAGAAATGGTGTGACAGGATGTTAAAGGTGGTGGATTGTGGTATCGGGGGAGGGGGGTCGGGGAATGATGGAGTTCTATGTATGGGGTTTGTACTGTTTTTGCAACTCTTCCTGTAAGATTGAATTTATTTCAAAATAAAATTTATAAAAAAGAAAATTCCCATTAATAAAAGGCAACCCATTTTATGATATCTGCTTTTGGCAGCCTTGCAAACTAGAACAGATTTTGGTACTGGTGGGGTGGGGTGCTGTGATTGCAAATAACCAAAAATGTGGGAAAGGCTTTATAAATGGGTAAGGTGTGGATTCTGAAAGAAGAGTGATGTTCTTGATAGAAAAGGGTGTTGGTAGAAATATGGACATTAAGGTGCTTCCAGTGAGGCCGCAGAAATGATGAAGGTGTCATTGCAAACTGGAAGGAAGATATTCCTTATTTTAAAGTGGCAGAGAACTTGGCAAAATTAAGTACCGATGTTGGAATGGAAGGCAGAATTTTAAAGTAATGAGCTTGGATATTTAGCTGTGGAGATTTCCAAACTAAATGTGGAAAACGTGACCTGGCTTCTCCTTGCAGCTTATAATAAAATCTGAGAGGAAAGGGATAATCTGAGAACTGAACTCCTGGGTACAAAAAAACTAGAAATTGATGGATCGGAAAATTCTGAGCTTCCAGAAAACAAGTCCCTAGAGAACAGTGCTCCATGAGAGAGTTTAACTGAACATGGAACCAGTCAGCCATTTCAGGTACAAGTCAGGATTGGAAATGCAGTTATCCAGAAAGGATTTGTGGAAAATTCTATTGTCTGATGGTTTGGTCCCCAGTATACTACATGCAAAACCAACAAGTTTTTCGCATGATCTGTGTGAACGGAACCACTGTCAACCTAGACTAAAAGGGACAGAAAAGGGATAGTTTGAAGGCAAAATGACTTCAAAGGCAGAACCATGGAAGCTGAGGTCTGGGCTGAAGACATCTTCTTGGGCCAAGAGAGTGGGCCTACCCATGTATGTGGGAAAGGTTGAATATGCCCTAGAGTTGGAGAGGGCAGGTCTTCCACATTTGTTCAGGAAGAGTGCTACCACCCCAATGTTTTCAGATGCCTGGGGGAATGCAGAGAGTCTGGCCACCGTCCCAATGCTTGACAAGGGTGGAGCCAAGAGCCTGGCCATTACCCAATGCTTGAAGATGTTGAAGCCTTCACCCTGGTGTTTGGGGAGAGCATGCCACTGTACAAGCATTGGAAAGGGTGGGGTTGCCACTCCATCAGGCCATGAGGTCAAAGTAACGTTTTATAGATGACTCTCAGACCTTGAAATCTAATGGAGTATATCCTGTAGGGTTTTGGAATTGTTTGGGACCTGTGACCCATGTTTTCCTTCCAATTTCTCCCTATAGAGGAAAGCTAATAATTTCCTATTACTAAAAACCAACCCATTTTATGATATCTGATTTTGGCAGCCTAGCAAACTAGAACAACTTCCTAATGATTTTACTATAATTTGCTATTATCTAGGTGCTTAAGGTTGTTTATGTCTCACGTATCTGCACAGTGGAAGTACTGTGTGATGGTATGCCACACATCTCAACTCCAGTTTCAGTGACATCATGATAATAGCTTGAAATCAGCCATGGTGGGAATATTTATACCAGGAAATTGGCAAAGACTACAAATCAGAACTTTTTTTTCAGAGAGGTGCTGGTGGTTAAACATCTACCAGCACTCCCACAAAGTATGAATATGATGCTGTGGTTACATTTAAAGACTCCTTATCTTTTAGATATGCATACTGAAAAGCATACAGATGAAATATGAAATATGATCCAGAAGGGGTGGGAATCATGATCATTGTATCAGAGTGATGGGTACATCGATTTCATTGAACCATTCTTTCTACTTTTTATATGTTTGAAATTTTCCATAATAAAAGTTAAAAATAAAAATTAAGGAATATTACAACGAAAAGAAGTTGCCAAAACTCAGTAGACTTAGATGAAGATACAATCTGGTACCTGTCTGTCCTTCAAACTTTGATGCCATTTCTCTGATAAAATTGTATTCTCTTAATTTTAGAGCCTTTAGTTTTGTTACTGTTTTACATAGGTCATTGAATTTAAATATCTGTTTCTCATTGAATAAAATCAAGAAATCACTATTTGCAGTTTAACCTACCCATAAGGACAAAGGGGTCCAAAAGAGCCCTCCCTGGGTTACTGAAAGGCTCTCTGTTCACAGTGGAGGGAAAATGCATTTGTTGGATTGCAATCTTGTTTGCAGGACCAGTTGTACAAAAAGGGAAAATGAATCAAGTTACTGCTCACCGGGCTACTTGGGGCTACATGACAGCTGTGTACCCTTTAGATTTATTTTCAGTCTAGCTGATTTGAGTCATTGCCCAAGAAAGGAGTGCTGTCAAGTGAGTCGTCTTCTGTGCAGATGACAGAAGCGTTTTTAAGTATTGCCTTGGTGATACCATTGTGTTTGCTACTGATGGCCTATGAATTAAATTAGACCCAATCTGATAACTTAAAAGTTGTAGCCTACATTATACATTGACTACCTTTTCAGAGAGTACAAAAGGGCAGTTTTTTCCTAACATATGTTTAAACATGTATTAAATAGAAATGTTGATTGCAAAGTAGCATGAACTTGCTTAAAATGCCTCTTTTATTCCCTAAGTTTGGAGCTCTTTTGTTCTTATTCTTAATATGAATTTGGAGTAAGGGAATAGTTTCTTCTTGGATTTGGTTGTATAATGATTCATATGGACTAAATCCAGTTGACCAGGAAAAAATTTACGTTGAGTAATGAATGCAAGTCGTTGCTGTGATTATCCCGTAAAACAGGGTAGTGAGAAAATTATGAGATGTTCTAACGGGGACAGGGAAGGACAATAGGAACCTGAAGGGGAAATATTCCATAAAACTGACTTGTAATTTTAAGTTCTGTGTGTCTCTGTGTCAAGATAGAGGCTCAGACCATTCTCTAGGATTCCTCCTCTCCCCCTCCACACGCACACAAAGTCAAAATGTCAAGCAGTGAAAACAACAGATGTCCAACTCATGTATTTCTAGGGTCAGAAATATTACAAGTGGGCCTGGGCTGAAACAGATGCTGCAAATAAGAATTGAGATCACAGAAGTCAGAAGTCAGAATAGAACAGATAGGAAAAGAGTCTTAATTCCTCCTCACAGGGCAGCTAGGGAGAGAAATCACCTGGAGGACCTTGGAATCTTGTAACACTTGGCTGCAGCCTCCCTCAGGTTAATTCTTTTGTACTAATTAATAACCACCTATGCCCTGCAGGGTCCCATCACAATATATGTCTTTATAGAATTTCTTTAGGGTATGTAAATGAAAGTCATGTTTAGAAATTAAACTGGGCTGTGGAGTTTGAGACCTGAGTGCTAAGGAAAAACAAATAAGTTCTTGAAGTATAATAATCACAGGATTGTGATTTATTCACTTAAATATTTATTGAACGCCTACCATCTGGGCTAAGTGCTGAGGATATGTTGGTGAACCCTAGAGATGAAATCTCTGTGCAACCAGAGCTTACTGTCTTGTGAATGAAGACAGACAATAGACAAAATAAATATATGGTACATTGAAAGAAGGTAAATTCAGTGGGAAAAGAATGAAACAGGAACAATTCTTTAAAACTAGGTTCCCCAAAGACACAGTTGCAATTTTGCCAAAACTATCAGAGACTTGATATTTATAAAAATATAAAACTTTCAACATCTGAAATTCTCTCACATTTCTTTAAACCCTGTTGATAAGCTAAGTATTTTCACTATTTCTATAGTCAGTAAATTTAGAGCAGAAAATCAAGTTCAAGTAGCTTGGAAGAGGTTGCTCCTTTTTCACACTGAAGTGAAATGAAAAACTTTGTTAGAGAGTTGGTCGTTCATGATGAGGAAGACAATGAAGGCAAGTAAACACACCTATGATAGACTGGAAGTTATTTAAGAACAAAATTTCTTTGATTGACTCCAATTCTGTTCACCTCCAGTTTGATAGACAAGTAGAAGCCGTTCAAAGTGTGTGTGTGAGTTAAACTTATACACTTTATATCTTAGCCTCAACTCAGTTGTCTTCATAAGAAATGAAATTGTCCCATCTGTAAATAGAAATACTCAGAAGGAAGGTATTAAATGAGTTCCTTTACATGGGAGATGAACTAAACTTTTATTTAGTTCTTTATTTTAAATACCTTATTTTTTCCCAAATTACCATGTATAGACCTTTAAACCCAACATTGTCAGGATCTGTGGTAGAACTGAACAATCTAACAAACTCATTCATATTATCTCTTTTCCCCAGGGCTCCAGTTTGTACCTCCAACTGCCTCCTAGGCATCGCCGTAGCCATCTGGATAGCCCACAGGTACTACAAACTCAGTCTTTTTAAAGCCACACTCTTCCCGCTTCTCCACTAACCTGTTTTCACCATTAACCCTATGGCAAAAGTAGGATTGTCACTTGGCCTTGAGTCCTGCCTCCCGTTAGCATCTAGTCCGACACCTAAAGAACCCTAAAATATTTACAGCACCTGCTTGAAAGTGCCTGAAGGTGGTGGTAGTGTGTTTGCTTTTATCCCCTCTTCTCATATCCAGTCACATCTTAGTTGAAGCTGCCTTCCTTGTTTATTCCCTGCTCTCCTCCCTACATACATCATTTTCCCCCTTCTAATCCATCCTTCCTGCTGCCACCAAAGTGGTTGTTCTAAGCTAGTGTCCCAATAATGTCACTCCCTTACATAAAAGCCTTCATTGACTCCATAGCCTGGTGTTCATGTCCCTTTATGATCGGGACCCAATGGCTTTTTCATCTCACCATTCTTAGCTTTCCTACCAGGTTCACCTTTGAGAGCACTCTCAAGCAAAACTTAGCTATCCTAACACCATTAATAAAAGTTTAAAGGCTTAATTATGTTATTAGCCTTGATTTGAAGTGAAAGAGCAAAATTCACCAAATTGCTCATTGATCTTCCTTATTTTGGATATCAGCTAGAACTATATGATAGAGTTCTTTATCAGCCCAACTTCACTCCTTTCCTTTCCCCTCTGTCTCCCATCAGCCAATATTCATCATATTTTCTCTCATAGTACCACTTAAATTCTGTAATTCCTTTTTAATTTTCACTGTCACTTACTTGTTCTGGGTCCTCCTTACTTTGTTACTGAATTACTGCAGTAGAGTCCTACCTGGTTTCTTACCCTTGCCTTGATTCTGTCTCCCCTCCATGCTTCTTGCCCTAGTGTATCTTCTACCAGGTTAATTTTCATAATCATTGCTTGCAGTCTGTTTTAGAATCTATAATGGTTGTCCTTTATGAGTCAAGTCAGTCCATACTGTTCATTCTGGAATTTAAAGACCGAAATGGCCTAGCTACCTCATTTATTTGTGCATCCATCTCCCTCCCTCCTGCAGTGAAGATTCTCACCTCAGTGGTACCGGCTGTTTGATTACCTCACTTACGACTTCTGCTGCTCTTGCCCTTCCCCAACTGGAGTGTGTCTTTCTGATCCAGTTCCTGCCTATCTGCAAAAGCTTAGATGTGAGTCCTCCATGATGATTTCTCCATTCCCTCAACTATAGCTGTTAACCTTAGTGAGAGGCAGTTTTGCATGGTGTGAAAAAACATAATGTGTGGTGTCAGGGGTATGGATTCAAGCTCTTGCTACTAGCCATGTGACTTAGCTTATTTTTTCCTCTCTGAGCCAATGTCCTTATAAAATGCACAATTTAAATGACTATTAAGCATTTAAGCATTATACAGATGTTAAGGGTTTTTCCAACTCTCCAATACATTCTTGATTGTATATTTTCCTGTCCCTATTCACTTTGCATGTATTTCCCATCTTCCTGACTTTTTATGCATATCAGCAGTGTGTTGGCTTTGTCTATGGAGTAGCACTGATATTTGCATTTGCATTGTGTTTGTGCAGTGTCTGATATGGGGTACCTGATCACTTGCTGAAATCATGGGTAGTTCAGAAACTGTCTTATTATTTATTTATATTGCTAGGAAATGTTTATAAAAATATTGCATTGGATATAATATTAAATTTACTCAAATTATGCTTAAAATTTGAAATAAGAATAAAGAATAATAATCAATGAGAATTCATTTTACTTGGTGCATGGGACATGTAGCCCTCTCTCAACCGTACCCAAACTCCTAGAAATAAGGGATATGGTAGTCGAGTGCAGGAAATTATGATTCTGTTTAGTGTACTCATCTTAGAAGGAATATATAAACTGTAGCAAGTTCTGTTTGATAACACCATCTTTGGACAATAAGAATAATCATTTGGTATTTATTATAAACTTTAGTATGTCTAGGTCACTGAATCTTAGTACTCAGTAAAAAAAAACAAAATAATCAAACAGTGAAACATGGTTCCTGTTTTTAGAGAGTTTAGAATTTACAGTAGAAGAAAAGAAAGGCAGTAACCTCAGCAAAACAATTAGGACAGGATTTGTTTGTTACCTTAGAAGTAAAAGGTATGTTTTCTCAAAAGTGAATCATTAGAGACTGCAAGTGTTTCATTTCAGAGCAGATTTACTAGCATGAAAATGATAGCTTAGCCCCGTTCTCCATTCACCAGGAAGGCTGGGTGGTTTCTCGCATTTCAGATGAGCCAGCCTGGCTACAGGAAAAGACATTTGCATAGAAGATTGGAGAAATTGCCAAACGATAAAATGAACACTTATGCTTTAGAAATTTCTCTTATTACTATTTTAATGAAATTGATGTTTGCAAGGAAATGGATAACTTAAATGAAATTTTAATAGTGTCTCAGTTAATTCCAGTCGTATTCTTTCATTTTACTTTGCTTTCACAATGTGTTCATATTTGGTTTCACTTCCTGGTTTGTACACACATGCCTCTTGCTGGGAAATGTTTAAGTAAAATGTTTATGAGAGAAGAATATTGTTTTACAATGAATGAAAGTGTTTTCATTTGATTTAGTTCATGTAGTAATTTTTATAGAAATAAGATTTCTTATCCCTAACTGGTAAATCAGTTGCTTAAAGAAAACAAAACCCTTTTTAAAAAACTTTCTTTGTACTGAAGTTAATTAAATTACCTCGTGGCAAAGTCTTATTAAGAACCAGTTGTTAAACAAACGAAATGTTAGTCCATAATTTGAGTACTTGTAACTTGATTTCAAACAGAGGTTTGATTGCATGCTGAGTGACGTTAATGGTTGATAATTGTTCAAAAGAAGGGCCCACTAATATTCTTAATCTGATGATCTTCTTAAGGTTTGTTTAACATGGCCAATAGTATATCTGGCACCCTTCTGTGTATGTGTTTTAAATGATTGTTCCTGTGCATTGCATGAAGTATTTGCCTATTAATTTTAAAATAATACGCAAAGGCATATATTTCCACAAAAGTACTTGGGTACCATCTTGTCTGCAAAAAGAAACAAACCCAATTTATTTCTCTTCTGAAAAAGTCTATTAAGAGTCTCAGGAAAAGCCTGCCCCCTCAAAATCTAATTGCTGTCCAGTTACATAATTTTGAATGGCCAATCTGAAAGTTCATTTTTTAAAAAGCATAACTATAGCTCTACTTGGGATTTTAATTTTTAAGTCTGTTTTTGTTTTATTTCACAGGCAATCTGATATATTCTCTTAAATAGAAGTAGGTTTCCTTTTTTCAATCCCAAACCCCCTCCAAAGAATTCTCCCTACTGTTATCAAATGAATTTCCCTAACATATATTAGTATATCCCTAAGTGTATTTTTTTTCATCATTCTCCTGCTCAACTACCATCAGTGACTTCCTACTACCTATGTGGTGACATCAAAACTCCTTTCTGCTCTTTTAAGAAATATTTGGCTATTAATTGTAAAAGTGGTATTTTTAGCCCAAAGCACTAATTTCTTAGGGCCTGTTAAATGTTGGGCGTGGGTTATGTCATGAAAAATTCGAGGCTTTCCTTAATATTTGACCCTAATTTACCTCCCATTAAAAAATTCCACTCCATCCATGTATGTCTCTTTACTAACTCCTTAAATTGACCTTGGCTTCTTTGTACCTTCTTTATTTGTTCCTCCATTCTTCCACTTAAAGTATTATGTGCCCTATTACTAGCCCAACCTGCCCCCCATCATCCTTCACTTCCCACCTGTGCAAATTCTGTGAGAAATTAAGAATTAACAAATGATTATGATTACTGAATCATTATATGGATGTTTTTATTTCTGAATTGTAGAATAGGAAGAAGTTAATACCTGAAATTACTGAAACTCAACCAGTCTCACTCTTGTTTATACTTTCTATGGTAATGGTTATTCCAGCCTGTTCTCAGCCCTGTGTGTACTTACTGTTTTAATGGCAACAACTCCATCCCCCCCTTGTTTGAATGCATAAAAACCCTGAACTCCTTAGACTTGGAGAGACAGACTTTTGGGCCGATAGGCCATCTGCTCTCTTGCTTCGTGTAGCATTAAACTCTTTCTCTCTTTGAAACCCCTGTGTCATGGATTGGCTGTTTAAGCACATCAGGCAGAGAACCCACTGCTTTTGTCTGATATCAATTCTATTCATCTTTCTTGGCCTGATTCATAACTCCTGTGCAATATATTGCCTTAAGATGCAACAAATGCGTGATCCATTTGTTTGATTTTTCTTGTATTCATGCCTTATTTCACCAAAGCATAAGTTCCTTTTCAGGGTCAGGTCTCAATATGTTATCTTTTTATCCCCTGCAGCATCAGGAGAAATACTTGACACCAAGCAGAAGTTAGGTCATGGTTGTTGAGGATGCATGGTATCAGAGTAGATCTAAGAAGAGACATTCCTCCTGCCCTTTCTTCTCTTGGTAGCCCATCTCTGGCCATGACAGGGGTTGGTGGTACACGAGTCCCTCTTCGTTTCTACTTTTGTTCAACTAACAAACTGTATTGTTGTCTTCCTTGAATGGATAAGACTCTCCACAAGAAAACAGATGGAATGGTGTCAAATATAAATAGAAAAATATTATTTCTTGTATGTGGATTAGGCAAGAGACAAAGAAAAAAAAAAGAAAAGAAACCGTTAGCTTTCTTGGCACAGCCTTTCTGCCTTTCAAATTTGGTTGCTAAGAAATAACTTCAGATTCATTCACTGTACATAAAGGAGAAATACTTGGGTCACTGGCTGGGAGACTTTGCATGTGTGCATCTGAAAAAGCCCCACCCTTATTCAGAAGCCACGTGTTAAGGCTCCAGATGGGGAATGTAACTTCTGTCTCCTGGGAGGTCACCAAAACTCTAAAATTCCCAGAGAGGACATGGTTTTCTCCCCTCTGCTAGCACCAAATGTATCTGCAGAATCCTGCTGAGCTCTGAAGCCAAACGCCAACCCATCATGCAGAAACCCTACAAGTTGTCACCTCTAGGATGTGGTCATTTGACCTGATTCTTATTAGTTATTTGTGGGTTCTTTTAGAAGCCTTATCTTACTCTCTTGTCAGTGTACCCAGAGCTGCCTCAAATTATTCTTAATGCCCTGGCTGAGCTAAAACTCTTTCCTACTGGTAGAGCTTGCATGGGGTCTTTAGTCTCTGCTGAAGGATTCAGGAGACTTGGCATGTCAAATGGAATTTGGCAAATTGAAGACATGGTGATGTGGAGATTATAAGCAGTTGTGTAGTCTTTGTTCCAAGCAGGCGGGTCTAATTTTAACTCTATTATTTGTTCGATTAATATTTAATAGCAGCTTCTCCATATGTTCAGCTTCTGAACATTGGAATACAATGATGAGCAAAATACGGTAGACACACCTCGTGGAGCTTCTAGTTTAGTGGGAGAGAAATAAGCTTGTAATCAGTTACATGAAGCAGTGTAAATAATAAATGCTATGAAAGGAAGGGAAAGAGAACTGAAAGAGCATGTTTTGAAGGGACTTGGTACAGACGGCCAGGGAAGGAAGATCCCTGAGCAAGTAACAAGTCATTGACTCAGGACATCAGTGACCTAAATGGTGTCCTGCTTTGGCTTTGAAAGTGAGCTTGACCTTCTAAGTGAACTACTTGGCACTGTTTCAAATTGCAACCATTTTGAATAAGAATTGCATGAGATTGTTCTTATGCAGCCCCTTGCTATAGTTATCCTTAATGTAAACCAGGCAATTTTTTTTTTTTTGGCCCCTGCTGAGGTATCAAAAATGGCAACCAGTGATTTTGACCACCAGCAGCCAATAACCAAGTTGATTTAACAGCAAAGTAAAGATAGATGTTTTGCCTGGAACAATAGATAACATAAAAGCTTGATCTTTTGAAATTGATCTGTTTCTTGCCCAATGCTTTACTTCCCATACCTTCTTCCAGGGAAAGTGGGAGTGGAAAGAGATAAGCTCTGTTGGCTGACTGGGATGTTTTCAAAGGCCTCCTCTAGGTTGGGCAGATAGGCATGGCTGCACGTCATTGGCACTCTGAGCCAGAGATTGTTGGTGTGGTTATTTTGCTTTGTTTTTCCTTTTCTTTTTCTGTTTCTTAAATCTCCAATTGACATAACTGGTCAATTATTGAAAGGTAGATTAGGAGAGGAATTTTGTACTCAGATTGTGTGTCTTCTCACAGTGGAAGAGTCTACTGCAATTCTGTGTTTCGGCCACAAATGAACCCCTGGGCCACTTGAAAAGTTCTGTTTGACTTTGTAGTAGGACTTAAATGTTAGGCTATGTCAGTGACCTTGCAATACTTGCTGTTTTGTTTCCTTGGAACCAAATTAGTGTAAATAAAGCTCACATCATAGTTTGTTTTGTTTCAATCTAAGATAATGTTCCAAGGCCAAAGGCACCCTCTCTTCAAATCAGTTTACTGTCAAAAGAATTGACTTTCTTTATGAGTTCCCCCTTAAATTTATGTGCCACTTTAATGATTTCAAAGTGCTTCTACCATATATCTTTTGCCACTAATATTAAATCTTACTTAGAGCCAGTACAGTTATCCCTATTTTAAAGCTGAAGAGTTGGTGGCCTGAATTGGATGAATGAAATGCTTAAGCCCATGCAGATGGTGATGGAAGCAGGCCTGGGACTCATTCCAGGGCCCATTTCCCCACGCTGTTACCATGGAAAACCAGCTCCTACCCTCTCACTCTCACTAGTGGTGGGAGTGGAGAAGAGAGGCAGTGTGTCTTTTATGCTGTCCTTGAGAGAACAAAAGATATAAAATAAATAAATAAATTGGGTGGTTTGCACTTACCTAAGGCAGCTCCAGAACATCTACAGGTCAAAACATCAATAAGTGGGATGATACTCCTATATGACCTGAGTTGATTGTCATAGCCACCAATGCTACTGATCAGGAAGTAGAATAAAACTCCTGACCAAAAATACCAAGTGTCTGGGAACATAGACAGCAGTGGCACATAGATAGAAACTGAGATAGATGCTTTTAAAAATCCCTTCCCCTAAAAGGAGTGGCCAGAATTGCATCTGAGTCCATGACACAGCCCATGAAAACATGGGCTGAAGTTAGAGGCATCCATAGCCTTATATATGAGATTCAATGAGTCCTACAACAATCCACACGTTGAAGCATCCTTTCTTCCTATTGTAGCTATTCTCAAGTGATCAGTGATCAAAGTGATGATAGAGCATTTTATTTGGGCCACCAAGGTTTAAAGATCAAAATACTTTCCTGGGAAGGAAATAACAAGAGCCAAGAGAAGCAGAAACAAAGAGAAGATGGATAGCACTGGCTTCCATCACTTTCCTTACCAGATCTTCCCCACTCCTCTCTGAGACACCATTCTGACTTTATTGTAACCAAAAGCCAAAGCAGGAGGCAATATGTTTTAGAAAGAGCTCTCTGGATACAGTATGGAAATAAGACTTAAAGAGGTCAGGAGAAGAGGCTATTTCAGTGGTCCTATCAAAAGATGAAGGGCTTGACCCAAGGCAGGGATAGTGGGGATGTAAAAGAAGTCTAAAAAGAGAACCGTTTGATTTGGGGAAATAGAGGATAAAGGTTTTGGGGTTAGGTGCCTGAGCAACTTGATGTTGCTATCAACCTGAAATTTAGGGACCCAGGAAGAACAGGCTTGGGGGTGGTGGTGGGGGAAATTGTATATTCAGTTTGGGATAAGCTGAGTTTGAGATGTGTTTGTATGACTCAATATATAGCCAGAAAGAAGTTGAAGAGATGATTCTGATTCTGAGGCTTAGGGTTAGGGAGCTGGACTCACCAGGTCCCTTTAAAGTCCTTTACACAGAAATGGTGCATGAAACTATAAGATGTCATATGTGTGAACAGAGAAGCCACAGGCCAGGGTGAATCCCATTGCCTCAGGAGTAGTTTAGTATTAGAACCCCTCCGTGATCTGTGATTCTTAGTTACCTTTTTACCTTCAATTAAAATCAGTGCGTTCCTTATAAGCTTGACCTAATGACCTTCTTTTCATGCTGCTACTACGTCTTACTCCCTTTCCAGTGAAAACAGTTCATTAGTTTCCAGTTGTAGACCACTCAGTGTAGTGATTGTGTGTGTGTGTGTGTGTGTGTGTGTGTGTGTGTGTGTTTTAAAACTCCTTTTCTTTAAAGCCCTGCTCAATTCTCACCACTCCAGAGGAGTCTTTCCAGCTCCAGCCACAAGGAATCAACTCTTAAGATAGTAGATTGTTAAAACTGGAAGTGTCTGTTGGCCATTTGATTCTCTCTCTAACATCACTTATGAAGACACTCAAGCCAAGTGAGGTGAAATGATTTACCCAATGTAGCTGTCAGTTAGATGTAAAGTCAGGAGTAGAAACTGGGACGCCTAATGCCCAGCCAGGTGTTCTTTCTGTTAGCTCAAGCTGCCTCATAATCTTGATCCTATATGCCAGAGTTTTGGTTACTTTTTCATTTAAACATCCAATCAACTACTGTATTCCCTTTACACAGTAGTATATTCCTGTGAATTGATTGTGATAAATGCACAACTTTGTGATTGTACTGACAGCCACTGATAGTGTACTTTGGATGGATTGTATGGTATGTGAATAACACTGTTTTTAAAAAAAATAGCCCTGTGGAGATGAAGAACAGCTATTTCTCTATTATTAAATTAACCCTCATTTTGATATTGCTTACTGCCTTTATCCACTGGACATTTCAACCCCATGTATCCGGATACTGGGAAGTAATGACAGCCCTACAAAAACTGAGTTTGTTGTTATAAAAATCTCAGGGAATTCTTTTTTTTTTTTTTTTTTTTTCTGGTGCAGGCAGCTAACAAGTATGCATGTTATCACTAAGGCAAAGGATTTCATTGCTTTACTTTAGCCACTCCTAACACACACACAATCTTTCTGTACTGCCACCCCACCCCTATCTCCCCTCTCCATCCCCATTTCACATATCCTATTAGACTGCCCTTGTTGCCTTCTGGTGGACTGAGCTCTTAATAAAAGCAGATTAACAAGAGGATCAGATACTTTCCAGATCCTTCTGAAGTCATTAGTGAATTTTGTAAACATGTAGGTGCTTCAGTATTATCTTAGAAAAGAATGATCTCACGTGAGCTTACCTCTAGGGTTAATAGAAGATTTTTGCATGCCTCAGCTCCATATTTAGCTATTTATCTGGTGTAAAAGAAAACCCAAGACTTTTCTGGACAAATTTGGAAGATAATATTATCTCTCCCATACCTTCCTGATTCAAAATGTCAAAGTGATAATTAAATAGTTAGTATTTATTATAGTAACCTATGAAATATGGGCAAAGAAAATTTGACACACTAAAACGTATTTTTGTCTCTTGGTAAATTTTCTGGTACATGGTGGCCCCCACTGTGTATTTAATTTGTGTGATACATTTATGCTCATTTAAAGTAGTCAAAACAGTTCCTGTTTTATATGGCTATAGATTTTAAACCGTAGCCCTTCGCTTGAGTGACCCTGGTTATATCTGACTTTGTAACATGAATCTTGACTGGGAAAATAGGCATTGCATCAAAAAGTGGGGCTTACCTGCACATGTTAATTTTTTTTAGAAAGTTTTCATCACCTGTATTGTTTTGTCTTCACTACACGTTGTCTTCCCTATGGGCCATATGTTAAATGAACTGAGGTGAATTACATTTATGTTTCACAACACTGTCTGGAAGTGGGAGTCATATGATACATTGCAAAATCTGGCATGGGAATCACTAATTTAGGTGGAAAACCAAATCCCTAATATCAAATTGATTTTCTGTTTATAGGATAATATTTTTTTTATCTTTATTTTATTGAGATATATTCACATACCACGCAGTCATACAAAACAAATCGTACTTTCGATTGTTTACAGTACCATTACATAGTTGTACATTCATCACCTAAATCAATCCCTGACACCTTCATTAGCACACACACAAAAATAACAAGAATAATAATTAGAGTGAAAAAGAGCAATTGAAGTAAAAAAGAACACTGGGTACCTTTGTCTGTTTCCTTCCTTCCCCTATTTTTCTACTCATCCATCCATAAACTAGACAAAGTGGAGTGTGGTCCTTATGGCTTTCCCATTCCCATTGTCACCCCTCAAAAGCTACATTTTTATACAACTGTCTTCGAGATTCATGGGTTCTGGGTTGTAGTTTGATAGTTTCAGGTATCCACCACCAGCTACCCCAATTCTTTAGAACCTAAAAAGGGTTGTCTAAAGTGTGCATAAGAGTGCCCACCAGAGTGACCTCTCGGCTCCTTTTGGAATCTCTCTGCCACTGAAGCTTATTTCATTTCCTTTCACATCCCCCTTTTGGTCAAGAAGATGTTCTCCGTCCCACGATGCCGGGTCTGCATTCCTCCCCGGGAGTCATATTCCACGTTGCCAGGGAGATTCACTCCCCTGGGTGTCTGATATAGGATAATATTTTAAAGGCAACTTTTAAAAATTAATTTTTGATAAATCTACTCTGTTAATAAATTACCATTTTGAATGTTTATTTTATACCCACTGCTGTGTATTTGATTTATAGTTATTTAAGTCTTAAAACAACTTCAGCAGGTAGAAACCATTATTATCCCTATTTTACAGATGAGAAAATTGGTACAAGCTTATCTAAAATGAAGCGGATGGTAAGTGACAATGTCATAGAACCTGATCTTAACTATTGTGCCATACCCCCTTCCATGTCTCCCAAATGTTCATCAGGGTTTAAATAAGAAGTTGGCATAACAGTAATTAACATATAGAAGGCATATGACATCCATTTATTAGTTGATTCAGAAAGAATAAGTCACATTTAGGTGATATGGAATTAATTTTAACCACATAGTAGGTATACTGAGAAGAAAAACCATGTAAACCATCATTTAAATACAGATTAAAGTTGGGTTATTCATCTTGTTGTTAAATTGAAGGGTAAATGTTTCTCTATAAGAGGTTGTGCAAGAAAAATGAATCCTTGCTCTGGCCATCTATCATGTCAATCTTAATTACTTAATAGGCAGGATGGAGGAAGCACTAGCTGATTCTGTTTCACTAGATGGAATACTGAAGAATTAAGTTAGAAAAACTATGTAGCTCTGAATTTTAAATTATTGATGTGGCAGTTTGAAACTGTACATACCCCAGAAACATATGTTCTTAAAGTTAATCCATTCCTTCGGGCATGGACCTGTTGTAAATAGGATCTTTTGGTGAGGCTACTAAAGTTAAGGTGTGACTCACCTCATGCAGAGTGGGTCTTAATCTTCTTACTGGAGTCCTGTATAAGAGAATAAAATTCAGATAAAGAGAAAAGGCCACCAAAACAAGAAGCTGAAAACAATGAAACCTGGAGGAGAAAGGAGAGACCAGCAGATGCCACCATGTGCCTTGCCTGGTGGCAGAGGAGTCCAGGATCGCCGGCAGTTGGTCTTTGGGAAGAAAACATCATCTTGATTATATCTCGATATGGACATTTTCACAGCCTGAAAATTATAACCTGTAAGCTAATAAATTCCCATTGTTAAAAGCCAATCCATTTTATGGTATCTGCTTTCGGCAGCCTAGCAAACTAAAACCATTGTGTTTGGTTTCTCTAGATTGTTGTAGGTTTTTAAAAAAAATGAGATGTCACATTCTATATAAAGCTTCTTTTTATATAGCTCATTGGAGAGGCACTATGGCAGATGGTTCTTAGTCAGACCTGATGTGAATTCTGAATTTGCTTTGTGAGTGTGTGGGCAAGTTTTTTAGTTTCTCTGATCCTCAGCTTTCTCACCTTTAAAACAGAGGTAATGAGGTCTGCCTCACTAAGTATGCAATAAATGTTAGCATTCCTCTCTCATCTCCTCCCACCTCCTATTCAACAAATAATTATTGAGAATTTATTATGTTCCAGGTACACACTGAACTCGGCTAAGAGCTCAAAGGTGCGTGAGGCAGGAAGGTACCGAACTAGGTGTTTATGATACAGTTTGATAAAAGTATAATGGAGCTGTTAGCATTCCCTAAGTGCTGAAGAGGCATGAGATATTTGTTTGGGGTGCCTAATGGGATATCTGTATTCACTTTAAACATTGTTTCTGTTTAAAGGTCTTTTAATGCTTGATGAATGTTAAACCTTTGTATTTTATGGACAGAAAAATTAGCTCAATCTCAAACTATGCTGATTTGGTAATATATGGTAACTTGATTTTTTATTTTTTAATTTTGTTCTAACTTATCATTTTGAAATAATTTCAGAACTTACAGAACAGTTGCATAAATAGTACAAGCTCTATACAGAGAATTCCAGCTTAACTCACCCCACCCCCAGACAAACCCATATCAGATCCCCAATTTTAACATTTTGCCATCTTTGCCCTTCCTTTCTTTCCTTCCTTCCAACATTTGAGAGCAGGCCACACACATCATACTCCTTGAACACATAATTCTTCCATGTACATTTCCTATGAACAAGGATATTCACTTGAGTGCAGTTATCAAGTTCAAGAAGGTTAACATTGGTTTAAAACTTACATTCTATATTCCAATTTTTTTCTTATGTCCCAAAATGTCCTTTTAAGCCATTTCTCCTCCATTCTTTGATCTCATCCAGTATCATTCATTGCATATAGTTGTCATTATCCCTTTAGTTTCTCTGTTTCTTTGGTTTTTTTTTTTTTTAATTGTGGAAACATATATACAACATAAATCTTCTCGTCCCCAACGCCCCCCCCAAGTTTACCAGTCATTAGAATTAATTACATTCACATTGTTGCTGTACCCTCACAACCATCCATTACTAGAACTTTCCCTTCATCCCAAACAGAAACCCTATACTCATTTTGCATTAATTCCCCATTGCCCCTGCCCTGCCACCCCCGATAACTTATACTCTACTTTCTGCCTCTATAAGCTTGCATATCTGATATTACCTTTATGGTTACAATGGGACTTAAGTTTAACCTCCTAAATCTATAACAATCTCATTTGCTTTGATACCAACTTAACTTCAATAGTATATAAACACTATACTCCTGGGGGTACTTTTATGTAGTTCATATCACAAATTACATATTTATTGCTTATTTATACATTATGAGTCCATTGATTTATCATTATATTTTATGCATTTGCATTTTAGATCCTTTAGGAAGTAAAAAGTGGAGTTACAAACTGTGCTGGTTTGAATCTATTATGTACCCCATAAAGGTTATGTTCTTTTAATTCACTCTTATGGTGGCAGACCTTTTGTGGGTGGGACCTCTTGATTAGGTTGTTTCCATGTACATGTGACCCAGCCCATTCAAGATGAGTCTTAATTAGCTTACTGGAGTCCTTAAGAGAGCTCAGGGAGAAAGAGCTCAGAGCCAACACAGACCAAGATGCTTAGAGATGCAGACAGAAAGACATTTGGAGATGCTAAGCTAAGAGACACTTAGAGAGAAAATGCTCAGAGACATTTAGGGGACAACCATTGAAACCAGAACCAGGAGAGAAGCTGGTGAAATCTATAGTTTGCCCTGAAGAAGCTAAGAGAGGACCCCCAGATGCTTAGAGAAATGTCCTGGGAGAAAGAAACAAGGACGCACAGGAGTTGAGAGAGAGAAGCTGAGACAGAAGCCCAGAAACATTTTGGAGAAAGCAACGGAGAGGCCCAGCAGACCCCAGCCATGTGCCTTTCCATCTGACAGAGGAACCCCAAATGCCACTGGCCTTTCTTCAGAGAAGGTATCATCCTACTGATACCTTAATTGGGACATTTTTATGGCCTTAGAATAATTTTTATGGCCTTAGAATGTACATTTATGAACTAATAAACCCCCATTGTAAGAGTCAATTCATTTCTGGTATTTTGCATTCCATCAGCTTTAGCAACCAGAGCACAAACCAAAAATGCATTAGCACTGGTATTTATATTCACTTATGTCATTATCTGTACTGGAGACCTTCATTTCTTCATGTGGCTTCAGTCAGTTGTCTAGTGTCCTTTATTTCATCCTGCTGCCTTCTTGCCTCCATGGTATATGATGAGATATTGGCACTTAATCTTATTGAGGCTCCCTTATATGGGACATGATGCTTCTCTCTTGCAGCTTTCAGAATTCTCTCTTTATCTTGGCATTCAACAGTTTGATTTATTAAAAAAGCATGTTGTGTGTCTTTTGGGGCTTAACCTATTTGTAGTTCATTGAGCATCTTGGATATGTATATTTATGTCTTTCATTAAATTTGGAAAGTTTTCAGCCATTATTTCTTTGAATATTCTGTCTCTTTCTCTCTTCTCCTGGGATTCCTACAATGTTTGATTTGGTATGTCTGATGGTGTCCCACAGGTTTCTCAGGTCCTGTTCACTTTTCTTCATTCTTTCTTCTTTCTAATACTCAGACTGGATGATTTGAACGATTTTAATCTTCAGGTTCACTGACTCTTTCTCAATCTGCTGCTGAACCCCTCTAGGGAATTTTTAATTGTTATTACTGTGGTCTTCAGCTCTGTTAGGGTCCTTTTCATAATTTCCATTTTTCTTTGTGATTTTCTCTTTGTGTTCATATATTATTTTCCTGATTTCCTTTAATACTTTATCCATATTTTCCTTTAGCTCTTTGAACATATTTAGAACCATTTTTTAAAAGTCTTTGTCTGGAATATCCCAGGTGTGATCCTCCTCATTGATTGTTTCTAATGCTTTAATCTTCTCCTTTGCCTGGGCCATCACTTCCTGTTTATTTGTATGTCTTGTGATCTTTTGCTGAAACCTGGACATTTTGATATTTTAATGTATTATCAGTAGAATTCAGAAGTGTTTATTCCTTAAGCTTCTATCCAGCTTAAGTTATGTTATGACAGAGCTTTCCATGAATGCCAGGAGTTAACAACAACAAAAAATGAGATATAAGAATAGAAAACACTTTTCCCAGCCTTTGCAGATTGACCAGTGCAAGTGTTCTCCTTCAGAGCTTAACCCTACAAAGAGTTTAGAGAGTAGTTCCCAGACAAAGCGTAGAGGCTTTCCTGGTCCTTTCTGGGCAAAGGCCTTGTCTTGTGCCTGCATGTTTGGCCCTAGGAATTCCTTCTTTTATGTGGATTGGAATGTCCTCACTGTCCAGGGCTCTGCACTGTATGTCTTAGCACCAACAATCTGTTACCCCAGGCAACATGTCTTGACTAGTTTCCCACAGCATTCTGTAGGAGAGTTCCATGAGCTGCCTTTTATTTTCAGGGCAAGTTCTGAAACAGGAGTCCCTCAGGCCACCTCCAGGCAGTTTGGGCCAGGCCTACATGCTTCCGGTATGTGCATGATGGTTACTCTGCTACCTCCAGCAACAGGACCAGGAATTCACACTGGGAACAGCAGCTGACTGTGCATGGGAGCTAGTGAATGGGTTGGGGAGGGACCAGCCAGGGCAACAGGAGATCAAACTGCTTTTAAATAGCCTTTTTCTTGATTCTTACTCTGTTGCTACAGTCCTTTGTTTCGTGGAAATTTGAGAAAGATATTTCTGCTAGTTCTTACTGGTTGTTCAAAGTTTCTGTGGGAGGATGGAGCCCTGAAACTTCTTACTCCCTTATTTGATCAGAGTGTACCTCTCACAATTTGATTTTTGACACTGGATTAAAATTATGATATAGCAGATGTAGCACTCTTTATAGTGATTGTTATCAAGAGTTACTGTTTATACAAGATTAAAACTATCCAAGGATGTGTGCCATATTGCCAGCTGGATCACAGATCACAGGATTGTAGAATTACAGTATTTATGGTCCTTGCCCTCCCAGAGCTCATGGCCTTGAGATGAAGTGGACAGGACAAGTATGCACAGAACAAGATGATACACAACACCAGTGCCAGTATTATTTTGTTGCCTTATGCTAAGGTTAACTTGTGCAAATGAACTATCATTAAATCCTAATTTGATATGATAATAAGGTCATTTAGGAATGCTGTGGCATTTATCCAGTGGTCCATCACTGATGCAAAATGACTCACAGTCATCATAATGCAACCAGTTATGCAATTTGACAACTGTTCTCCATTCAAATTTGTGAGATGTCATGTTTGGTGGGTAAATTGGCAAGTATGAATTTCTCTCCATTTTTACTGAAGGGTGAATGCTTAGCCTCCGCTTCTGAATCTCTGCACCTGCCCTGGGGTGATGGAAATGCTGATTGCCAGAGGCTCCTTTGTCACCACGTGCTTTTCAGTAACTGGTCCAGACCATTGTATATGTGCCCCAATTATGTTCACAGATCTCTCAGAGAGCCAGGCCTCCTGTTTAGTATTCTTGGTTACTAACCAGTTACCTAACTAACTGGGTCTTCTGTCATTCACCCATTCAACAGTTACTCACAAATTTGTATGATGCAGACAGGGGCAGGACTAAGAGATGTGGGCATTCCAGGCAGACTAATAACATGTTACTCTGGGCAAGCTAAAGATGTGATTCAGCTCTAGACTGTTATTCTTTAAATATTTGTTCACAACATTTTTAAGAGGGGAACCCAAGCACTATATGGGAAAAGGGTAGCCAAAGAGCCCCTCTAATTCCCCCTTTTGCCAGTTCCCAGGATCTCAACTGACCAAAAGAAAAAGAACAGCAGACTCATTATCTTTCCTTCCAACCACACTCAGTACTGTCCCTGGGAAAAGTTCTGGTAAATACTATTTTTGTGTAATCTAGCTCAATTTCCATCATGATTTGTACATGGCAGCTGCTGTAATATCTAGGCCCTTAATCTAGCTCTGGAAAGAGACACTGTAATAGATCCTAGGGATAAAGATAAATAAGACACTATGCCAGCCCTCAAGGTACTCAAGGCAATAGCTTAACATATACCATAAAGAAGTGTGAGAAATATAGACAAAGTGTTCTAGGAACACAAAGGAGGGAACAGAGTATCCTGCCTGTGTAGGTCAGGGGAGGCTCACAGAGGTGATTTCACAGGATTTGGGAGTGGAACAGATGATTAAGTAGAATTTCCCTCTTTTAAGTACATCTGGTAATCATAATTTTGAACTTTTCAAATTGATGAAATAGGAGACTAAGTTTCTATGACCTAAAGCCTTAAACTTATGGAATTGCTCAAGGTGGGGTCAGTGAGTATTTTATTACAGTGATTCTTGCCATTCCTGACCTGCAAAACAAAGCCAGGTGACTATGTGTTTACTATGTGTTCACTCAATATGGTTCTTTTGACAAGAACTCCTTGACTTCTTGCTAAATCTTCCTCTCTGATTTTATTTACCTATCACTAAAAGACAGATCCACCTAAATGGAAAGCCATTCTCAGATTCCAAAATTTTATAGTAGCTCTTTGCTTTTTTGCACAGGGAGTTTGTTTTGTCAATCCCCCACTATCTCTGGTGAGGAAATAAGAGCATCCAGATTTCTCAGTTTTCAAAGTAAAAGCCTTGGAGCCTTTTGTTTTTCTATCAGAAAGCTGGTTGCTCCCTATTGTTCCTTAATCCTCAGTCACTTGGAGTATTTCTTTATAAAGCCGTCATTAGGAACCCTCTGAAAGGAGCTCTTAAGAAAGAAGAGAATTGTCAATGTTAGGCTTGCTATCTCCAAATCCTCCGGAATAAATCTTTTTAGGTTATCTTGAAACTGACTTTTTAAAAATTGAAATGCGCATGTCTTGTTTCCTGCTTCTGGGGACAGAAAATACTTTTCATGCGGCAGGTAGGGCCAGATGTGTCTCAGCAGCTGGGTCTGTTAGAACTGCTGTGACGTCTGTTCTGTTTTCATTCTAGCTAATACAGACTATTTATTCTAAGCAGCATTGCCATTTAGCATTTTCACATTTCATTCTTCCTACTTGGTACTTTTGTGTGCTGCTGGGGAGGAAGAAAGGCTTAACAAACTTTGCTATAGTTTCTAAAATTAGCGTGAATGGTTTGTTGGAGCCTGGATAAAGAAACTGAGCTACACTTTGTTGTTTCTTTTACTTGACAGCAATGGCTTCACCCTGAGACAAGTTGTCATTTTCAGAGAAATTTCATTAAGTTCTACATTTATATCTTCAGGTTTATATTCCTCGGATCTAAGTAAATGTTAAATAGAAAAGAGGAGCAAAAACATGTTGGAAAACATCCAACCCAATTCAATCAAAGAAATGCAAATATAGTCACAATAAGATCATTTTCATGTAGAGAAGTAGCAGTTTTTTTTAAAAAAATGATGATTTCCACCTCTGATTTATATAGAGTACATAGTGTTATAGGAGAAAAAAATCAGAATAACCTTTTTGGAACATAATTTGATATTATATATCAGGAGCCTTAAAAATGCTCTTCATGCTTCATACTCCTTGATCTAATAATTTCACTTTTGGAAGCCTATGTAAAGGAAGTCATAAACACTACAGAGATGTTTGCAGCATTATTTGTAATAAAAAGGTAAAATCTAAGATTCAGTAGGGGAATGGTTTATGTAAACTATGACATCCACTTATGAACTGTTATGCTTCCATTTCAAATGATGTTTAGAGAAATATTATTATAATATCAAGAAAAGTCAGTGCTATAATAGGAGGCAAAAGGAGGTGACAGTATCGTGCTATTGAATTTTACAGTGGCATAATTGTGTAAATCTAGCAGGCCAGCCAAAAAAAAAATAAAAGAAGAAGAAGAAAACACTGGAAGGGGAAAATAAGTCAAATATAGTCGTTCCTCTCCATGTTTTTCCTATATTCTATTCAAAACATTATTCTCAATGGTTTTTTCTATTATTTATAAAATGGATGCTGCCTCAGATACAATATTGTCTCATTGTTCATTAAAAGTTTAATGTTCATATTTTATGCCATGTAAACTACAGTATTAAATTTATAATTTGTGGCAGTGACTTTTTTTTCCCTCTCCCTGGATATTAGTTAACAGGTTTTGTGAGATTCCTTTAACAATACTCACTTTTTAAAATTTTATCTTTTGCATGTTTCATAAAGTTATTATAGATGTGGGAAATTTTAGAACCACATAAATGGATAAATTGTCTTGCAGTCCTGTGATATGTAAAATATAACAATATGTTTATGATTTCTCTTCAGGAATTTTTCAAATAGAAACTAATTGCTGAGTTTCCGGTTGACCAGAATTAATAGGGTAAGATTAACATTCTGAATTGTGAATGTTTAAATTCACAATGTCTAAATGATAAAATAATTACTATTTTGTTGATGGCTTGGAGCAAACAAATGCTGAATTCTTCGTACGAAAAGATTACAATTCTTACAGACATTTTGAGTAATGTCCTTTTGATACTTTTAGCCAGGAATAAACAGAAAATTAAGTCTGTATACATCTTGGTAAGATGTCATTCTCTGCATGTGAAAAAGTATATATGTGTAATGTATGTTTGATATTTGTCATTTGTTTAAACAGTAAAGGTCTAACCAACATAATAAATATCTGAGTTACTTAGACTCCATGTCAATATTCCTCCTCATTTTTGTTTATGATAGCATTTATATGTGTAGATTGGTTTGCCATGTTTCTGTAGGTCAAGCATGGCTATACCTTCCTTAAGTAGTCAAGTAAGAGAAGCCAGCAATCCCAATACTCTGTTTTTCCTGCAAACAGAATTCTTCCTTTATAATCATGGAAAATTAATCTTAAATTAGGTCTCTGACAGAGCTTCTAACTTTGACATAATAAATGAATGTGTATACCCTATTAAATAGCATAACTCTCTAGTGTTATGAATACAACATGTGCCTTAAAAGTGTGTCACCCAGCTCTGAATATATAGTCCAGGTAAATTAGTGGTGAGAACAGTAGATATGTCACCTAATACATTTGGACACCCCTCTGGACTATATTTGCAGCTTCACATTCCAAAACCATATTTTAATTTATTATTTATTGGGCGAGTTAGCCAGAATCAATTCTGCCAAACTCCCAGTTCTTTTCAAATTAGGAGACTTGGCCACAGGCCCATTTTCTGCTAACCTGTGACCATAGAGAAGCCACATAAAGCCACATAAATTCCTCGAACTTTAGTGAAAGGTTGGACTCTGATCACTGATCGCTGAGGTTTCTTCCTGGCTTTAGAATCGTTCTCCACTTCCAGAATTAGGAGAAGTATATGGAAGGATGATCTCTGCAGTCAGGCTGTGATTTAAGGAGTGCATGTGTAATTCACAGGAGAGTGCGTGGGGACTGGGTTTGGCTCTACTTTAAGACTTGCTTACTGTGGGAGGTCAGGAAAATATTGTTATAAGCAATGAAATGTGGTGGTGAAGAGTTAGAGGTGGCTTCCTGAGAATACCTTATCTCTAAGTATTATCAACTGTTGCTTCTATTCCAATGTCAATAGTACATTAATGTTATTGCAAATTCTTTCCTTTTAAATGTAATCAAGATAATATGGTAGCTTATTAAAAGCATCAAAGAATTGAAATAAATGTGATATATTCCAAAACTACCAGAAACAAGGAAATGTAAAGCAATGTTCCTTAAATTTCAGAATAACTCAGATTTAATTAGGATTTCTAAAGTTGTTCCCATCGTTTAAAGTATCATATTCAGTAACTTCCTATAAGGCTTCATATGGTTAGGGTAATTTTCCTAATATTTGGAACACTATTTATGATTGTTTTACAGACCAATTACCACCCTACATCTTTGGATAAGAAGCTTCAGAATGATAGTTACAAGTCTTTATTCACCTTTGATTTCTCTGTGTTATTTGACTATGATGTCAGACTCTCTTCTTGAAAATCTTTTATATCTGTGTTCTAGAAATATTGTGCTTCTCCTTTACCCCAATCTCCCTGCTTCTCTATTCCCCTTTATTCTTCCTCATCTGATAATCCCTCCTTGTATGATATATTATTTAGGGGAAAGAAAATCTATTCTTCACTCATTAAATTCTTTCTCTCAAAGAGAAAATTCACTTCCATGGCACTATCTATTACTTAAATGCTTATGCCTTCCTGTGGTGGATGAAAGATGGCTGCAAATACTTTGTCACTTTTTCCATCAAGAGATAAAGTCTATTTCCCCTCCTTTTGAATCTGGGCTGGCTCTGCTACTTTTTGACCAATAGAATGTGGCAGAAATAGTATGGAGTAATTTCTGAGGCTGGGCCTTAGGAGATTTGTAGCTTCTGCTTTTGTAACAATGCTTGAAATGATCTTACTTTGAACTCAGCCACCTTGCTGTGAGGAAGCCTAAACAGCCATGTAGAAGAGAGGCAAGGCCCCTAGTCAATAGCCTCAGCTGGGTTCCCAGCCAGCAGCCAGCCCCAAATGCCAACCATGTGACTGAAGCATTATGGACCTCCAGCCATCCCAGCATTCCAGCTGACACCATGTGAACCAGAACTACCTCACCATTCCACAGGATCATGAGAAATAATAAATTATTATTTTAGCCACTAAGTTTTAGGATGGTTTGTTACACAGCAATTAAGAACCAAGCCAAAATGGGTACCATAACAAAAATCTAAAACATCTGGCCTTGGCTTTGGGATCAGGTATTGGTGGAGGCTTAAAGGGGGGGAATAAGGCTATTAATAGTGGCTGGAAGTGCAGTGAGGAAATTGCTATATGAGGATAAAAAATGCTACCCTTGTTTTATAATGATGAAAAATCATCAAGAGTAGTGTCACCTATAGTAACATGGAAGATAGAAAATGAACCTAATGAACTTGTGTGTCCAGCTTGGGAGATTTTCCAGCAGAATATTGTAACTGCCAATTCACTTTTATTAAATAAAAGTATTGCAAGAGAGATTAATTAAAGAAGGAACTATTCAGATTTCAAGCAGACTTTAGAGGAAATATTTCTGATCCAGAACTTTCCACATTGGAGAATAAACTATTTCTCATTCCCAGCTTCTCTACCCAGCAATAGGTACTTAAAGTATGAAACAACCTTAGATCCAATGATCAAATACAGAGTAATTCCAGTAAAACTTGGTCTCAGGATACCCAGGATTAGCCAAACTCCAAAGTTTTGAGCTAACTATCAAATTAAGAGGGCATACAGTCCTCCATAAGACTGCCCTTGTTCTGACACCATCTACAAGTTTGGGGAGCTCCCAAAATGACCCTTAGATTCAATAATTAGCTAGGAGAAATTACAGGAAATTATTATATTCATGATTATGGTTTAATTCAAGGAAAGTTTTTAAATTAAAATCAACCAAAAGAAGAGATGCATAGGTGCAGAGTCTGGGAAAGTCCCAATAGCAAAGTTTCCATTGTCCTTTCTGGATGCGTTAACCTCCCAGTACTGATGTTTGACAATACACATAGAGGAATGCCAGCCAGAGAAGTTTGTCTGGGTTTCAGTGGCTTTAGTTTTTGTGAAATTTCATTACATTGGCATGACTGATTGATTGCCCACGTGGTTGAGCTCAGTCTCCAGGTCAACTACTGTGAGGCCCACAGCTCCCATCAAATCACATGGTTGTTTTTTCTGGCATGGCCGGTCACCACCTTTCGACCATTGGGTGTGGCCAGCTCCACCCTAAACAAAGACACTCCTGTCTGGTATGGCATGATTACTTCCCAGAAGCCAACAGCAAAGGCCACACCTCTCTTTGGGCAAGGCGCCAGTTCTTCACTGCACAGGAAAAAAATCAAAATCAAGGACACAGCTTTAAGACTCTTTATTAAGACTTCAAAAAGATTTACAGCAGTGCCTTCTAGATCCTCTCAACTAGATAGAAGGATGTCTGAGAATCTTAAGAGTGTTGTCCCTCAGCACCTAACTTGCAGTCCAGAGTAGAGAGGGACTACTTTATGAGTACATTTTTGTCAACAAAATTTGTGGGTATAGCTTCTCTCTAAAGGAATGTGCGCCTCAGTAAGCTTCTTAGTTTTTAGGAGAATCACATTAGCAGCACCACCCTTTTAGACTGAAAGGGATTGAAATAGTTCCAGGTGAAAGGAGCATTTTGAGCCTCCAAACTTCACTGTGCAGGATGCAGGCTGGGAAAGCTAATCAGCTGCAAATATGGCCATTGCTTATAGAAAAGGAAGAATGACTCAGAAGGCTGTACCAAGAATTTAAAGGGTGGAGCCCTCTAAATTGTTCAGGAGACGGACTGCACCCTAATCAACAAAAATTCCCTGACTCCAGAGTGGGAATTAGTGACATATGCCTAGCTGTGGAATCATTATGGACCAGTGATGGCTATGAACTTCCTCTTTTCCCACTCTTTGAACATGAGTGTCTGTTGCAGTTATTCTGTTCTTGCCTCTTCATTATATGCTGAGTGTGAGGAGCGGGTAAGTTGTTTTATCAGTTCAAAGATCTCTGTACCTGAGGAGCACACCCAAGGAGCTGCATTTGAGGATCCTCATCTGCACCTGAATCTGATTTAGATGATAAGATTCTAGATTTCAAGCTTCAGCTTGATGCCGTAATGGGATGAAACTTGTGGGTGTCTTGGTAGCTGGCGAGTGTCTTGTGCAAGTAAGAGGATGTGAATCATTTGTGACCAGAGAATGGACTGTGGTAGATTAAAGATGTCTACAAATTAATTGATATTCCTTTCATTTAGGTGTAATCTGTTACCCTTTCCCTTGTATCTGGACTGAGTGCATGACTCCTTAAACCAATAAAATGTGGTGGACATAATGCCCAGTTGCTACCAAGGCTGGGCTTTAAAGGTCTGCAGCTTTCACTTTTGTGCACCTCCTTAGAATCAGCCACCATGGTATGTGAGGGGACTCAAACAACTATGTAGAGTCACATAAAGGATTTGCCAGCCAGCAGTTAGCACCAACTACCAGCTGAACAATGAGGACATTTTGGACCTTTCAGCCATCTTTTTACCAGCCAACAGAATGAAAAGAAGAACCACCCACAGAATCACTATATATATACACACACTTAAGTGTATATATATGTGTGTATATATATATACACATATATATAAATGTATATATGTGTATGTGTGTGTGTATACAACATTATTGTTGATTTTAAGCCATTAAGTTTTGGAATATGCAGTAATAGTTAGCCAAATTACTTTTCCATCTGTCTCTTACTGTGTTCTAGCCTCCATCTGGGAAAGACTCTGTCACCTTGGCTACAGCCTGCCTAAACATCTGAATGTATTTTTTTCTGCCTTTGACATTTTTATACATTCAATTATTTTTTGGACAAATGTTTATTATGCACCATGTAAATGTAGAAAATACTATAATAGCTAAAGATAAAAATCTGAGTCTATTTGGTCCTGCTTCTCTCTGGACCTCCCTATCTGATGTTGCTAAGTAGTTTAAACTTTTGCTTACAATGACTGTTTCATTCTTTGCTTTATTTGCAAACTTACTGCAAAGTTCACTCAAGTCTGTCTTACTCACATGATTGAAATACCCTTTTGGCTAGCCTCCTTGTTTCTCATCACTCCTTAAATCCATCCTGAAAATCTCGTTAGTTCAGTGACTTGTGATCTATTTCCTTATGTATTTGAATCTCTGAAGGGCTCATGTATGAAATGATTATTGTTACTTTGTAGTGTGTGAATAGGGGAGCATCCTAGACATCTAGCATGACTTCTAAGATTTAAAAGGTTGGCACTTTTCTAAGATATTTTACTGCCATTATATCTAGTGAGCTTCCTCCTTTTGGAGAGATTTGAAAGAAAAAATCTGGCCTCATTTAGACCAGTTGAATCACTCTGTGGAAGGGAGGCAACCCCAGGTGGTTCTAATGTGAAGCCAAAATTAAGAATCACTGTCTCAGGTATTGGCAGCATGACCCGGCATGACACCCATGGTGAGCATGGCAGTTTGTCTGCTGTGCCACGCTGAGCTGAAACTGAACTACAAGATTCCAGCAGGAGCCATTGAGAGCTGTGGTGCTGTTTGTCAAAGGGTTTTACAAGATAAAATGGTCACTAGCTTGCAAAAGGAGCTCACCGGGCAAGACCCTGAAGGCACAGTTACCATTTAGACCATTTAGAAGCCCATGAGTGTATACAACGCCCTCAACTAAGGTGATATCCGTGAGGGCTAGAAATAAAGACACATTAAAAAGGAAGACCTGAAAAGACTTTGTGACTATCTCGAAATGGAAGAATTAAGAGGCATTAGATGGACTGTACTTTTTCTAAATGGAGTGGCTTAGTGATGAGCAAAGATTGGGAAGTCTGGAGGGAAAATCATTTGAGGGGAACAGAAAGAAGGTGGTGACTTCTGTTTTAGGCATATTTAAAGTGCCAGTAAAACATAACTGGCAATGTTTTGGAAGCCATTCGAGAAGTAGGTCTGGAAACTAGAAGAAAAATGAGAGTTAGAGATAGATATAGGTGTTGTTAAGAGAAACAGTTTCTATGGCTAAGAGATTTTAAATGGAGTCAGGTTATTCTGAAGTCTACTCTTATGCAAGTCTCAGCCAGATATCACCAACTACCACAGTATGCAAAGCCTCAGGCAACAATGTTCCTGAAAACTCTAAGGACATCCCGACACCATAAACAAACCACAAGATAAAGAACTCAGTTAACTCTCTAACCTGAGGGACAATTGGAGTACTCCAGATTATATACCAACCACTTGTGTAATCTTCCTTTCCTTTAAAAATCCTTGCCTTGGGTTGCTGCCTGAATCTGTGCTCCCTGAATTGCAATTCTATAACCTCAGAAGTAGTCCCCTGACCAGCAGCATCAATATTAACTTGTTAGAAATGCACATTCTCAGGTCCTATCCATAACCTAATGAATCAAATTCAGAGGATGGGACCTATCAATTTGTGTTTTCACAAAACTCTTTGGATGATTTTTATAGAAATTAATTTTAGAAAAACATTCTACTAGATAAGTCTCGGCCCCTCTCTAAGTCTCAAGAATGTAACTAAGAAAAACAAATAGGCAACTCAATTATAAAATGGGCAAAAGACTTGAATAGACATTTCTCCAAAGAAAATATATGAATGGCCAATAAGCATATGAAAAGAGGCTCAACATCATTAGCCATCAGGGAAATGCAAATCAAAACCACAATGAGATACCATTTCACACCCACTAGAATGATTAAATGATTAGCATTATTAAATGCTAATTTAATATTAATGATTAATGATTAGCATCATTTAATATATAGGGATGCTTGACACTTTTCATTAAAAAGACAGAAAATAATTGTTGGAAAGAATATGAAGAAATAGGAAACTTGTCCATTGTTGGTGGGAGTACAAAATGGTAGCCACTGTGGAAAACAGTGTGGATGTTCTGCAAAAAGTTAAGTATCAAATTACCACATGACCCAGCATCCCCACTTTTAGGTATATTCCCAAAATAATTGAAAGCAGGGACTTGAACAGTTATTCATAACAGCATTATTCACAATTGTCAAAAGATGGAAGCAACCCAAGTGTCCATCAACTAATGAATGAATAAACAAAATGTGGTATATACATACAGTGGAATACTATTCAGCCATAAAAAGGAATGGTGTTCTGGATACATGCAGTTACATGGATGAACCTTGAAGACATCATGTTGAGTGAAATAAGCCAGATACTAAAGGACAAGTATCGCATGATCTCACTGAAATGAAATAATTAGAACAAACAAATTCATAGAATCAGAAACTAGAATACAGGTTACCTGGGGCTGAGGTGTGGGTAGTGAAGGAGAACTCGTGCTTAATTGGTACAGAATTTCTGTTTGGGGTGACGGAAAAGATTGGAATTGAGTGGTGGTGATGGTAGCACAGTATTATGAATATAATTAGCACAACAGAACTGTGTTTTTGAAAGTGGTTAAAACTGGAAACTTTAGGATATATATATATATGCTACCAGAATAAAAAATTTTAAAAACCATAGATCTCTACACACATTGACCCCTATTGTAAACTATGGACTATAGTTAATGTAATTGTAATAATATTGTTTCAACAATTGTAAAAAAGAAACTGTAGTGAAGCAGTGTTAATAGGAAAACTGCATGTGAGGAGGCATATATGGGAACTCTGTACTTTCTGCATGCTTTTCCTGTAAATCTACAACTTCTTTAATAAAAAAAAAAAGGACACAAAAAGAAAAAGAAAGACTACAGATAAGCTTGGGAGGAATACAATTAAGATCTAAATGAATTGGTAAGAAGCCTAAGGAAGCTGGTATACCTGGTATCTCGCTAAAGATCATTAAAATACTCAAGAAATGCTAAATGTTTGTCATCAGATATCTGAAAAGTGGTTAAAGAGGTTATCTAGTATTTTTAAAAGAACCAAAATAATCAGGGATACTGATGCATTGTTTCCTGGAGAAAGAAAGAAAACATGCTTTTTAATTTAGTTTAGATATATGTTAGACCCAAGAAGCATCTTGATGAGAAGTAGAAGTAAACATTTTGAAGGGCTGCAAGGTGATTTAAATGAGGGTAATGGAGAGAACCTCCATTTTGGCCTGTTTGGCTATAGCCCTGCCTGAAGTCAGAGACAGAGAGACCTTTGAAGTAGCTTCCAGTTCTTAGTGTATAATGACTCATTTAGAGATATTTAATCAGCTGGTCAGCATTTGTTTACTTTTTCATTGGTTATTTTGGAAATGCTTCAAAAGTAAAATAAAGACTACTGGGAAGTAAAGATGCCCAACTCGAGTGTTGCTTTTCCAGTCTTAGAGGCTTTGAGAAGAGATTGTCTATATAAATTCATGTGGTTTGACAAGCTCAAGGAAAGGGTTTAGGACCATTAAATCCTTTACACTCAACGTTGTTTCTTTGATATGATTTAGTGCATTTGTGTATTAGGAATAGAGATCTGATTTGGCCTGAATCTTTATTGTTTGCTAAAATATGGTCTGGGAAAAAAATTTCCTATACACCCAAACAGTATTAGAGAGAGGAATGACAAAGGACAATTATGCTCTAACTCTTCCGTTAGAAAATTAGCATCATTTAATATATAGGGATGCTTGACAATTTTCATGCATCATTAAATCCAGATGGTATATATTAAAATATTAAGGCTTATTTTAGCAGGAAATGTTTAGAAGAAAAACATTTAGTTGAGAATGTAGATTTTATAGTATGTAACTGGAGGTGTTGTGTAAAACTGCACATTTGCTTTCTTGCTTTTCAAGAAATTATAAGAGAATCCAGTCCATTACAGAGGTTGGGGGTAAGAAGGTGAAAAAAGCTACATTGTCAGCTTTTTCTTTAGCTTTTGAGAGATTGGGCATAATTAGTTAGCTTGAGGCATGTGGTCTAGTGTGGACAAGGCTTCAGATTTGAGTCTGAGGATCTAGGTTCTAGTTATAACTTCATTTCTTGTTGGTTTTGTCATCTTGGGCAAGGTAACTTCTTTGGGCCTTAGTTTACACTTTTATAAAATGTGAAGAATAATAACATTTATCTCGATGGATTGTTATAAGTATGAAACAAGTTAATGAAAGCGAAAAGTGCTCTGAAACTATGAAAGCAGATGTTGGATTATTAATGAAAATGGGTTTTATTTTCTTTCTTATTGGCCAGGAATTAATCAAAGGAAATCTGAATTAAGCAATTAGAGGTAAAGTTTATAGTTTTAAAAAAGGTGAACAGGGCAGGGTGGGGCCGGATGGCAGAGTGGTGAGGTGTAGGTTTTAGTTACTCCTCCAAGGCAGTAGGTAGAAAGCCAGGGACTGCATTGACCAGACACTGCAGAGCAATTTGGCTTTGGGAATACTTCATACAACACTCATGAATGCGTGCAACGGCTGAGATCAGCAGAATCTGTAAGTTCTCACAGCCAGGGAAACTGCGCCCCTCCCTGCCAGGCTCAGTCCTGTGGGAGGAGGGTATGGCAGTGCTGGGAACCAGGAGGGAGAACTACAGTTGCAGCTCTGATTGAAAACTCAGACTGCTGATCAAAAACTCCAAATATAGATAGACTGAGACCAGACACCAGAAAATCTGGTGCAGTCAGCCCAGCAGAGAGGCTATTGCGCTAGCAAAAACAGCAAAAAAAAAAAAAGAAAAGAAAAGAAAAAAAGAAGAAAAAACGAACCAGAAAAACAGAGACTTTTTGGAGTTCCTATGAACATAAAATGGAGAAGGGCAGGGCTCAAACAGAATCAGGTGTATATGCAAATCCAGAGGGCAAGGACCCTTATGTGAGGAGCTGGTTTCTCTGCTTTCTTGATTGCTCCTTAATGGCCCTAAACTCCTTGTCTCTTAGCATTTCAGTAGCCCATTGGATCTGCAGGAGGGCCCTTCTTTTTCTTTTCTTTTTTTTTTTTTTAATCTTTTTATCTTTTTCTAAAACAATTACTCTAAGAAGCCCATTACACAAAGCCTCAAAGACTTGCACTTTGGGCCCAGGAAAGGGCAGAACTAAGATAGCTCTAAGGGACAAGGAAATAAGTCTAGTGGCTGAGAAAATTCGTTAAACACCATAACTTCCCAAGAAAAAGGGGGCGTCCACTTACAGCTGTCTTCCCAACAGACTGGACATGCTCCCACCCAGCACCAGTTCCACAGCCCAGAGCTGGCCCAAACAACCCAGTATGATGGGAAATGTTTCCAGCAATGCATGCACATGCCACAATATCTGGCGTGAACGATAGCCTTTTGCACACCCGCAGCTAACTGTCCCAGAGCTGGGAAGGCGAAGCTGTGTGAAAAGGGGGAAATTAACACGCCCCATTCAGCCATCCTTTCAGCAGGCTGGGAACACCACTACACGAACCCTGTGACCCAGAACTTCCCTTGGGGGATGGCACTTACCTGTGACATAGCACGGTCTTCCCTCAGCAGAGGCCCTGGAAGGGCATGGCTTGGAAGAGGGACCCACATGCAAGTCCCAGGAACCATACATCAAAGCAAGGACTTGTGGTTCAGTGGCAGAGACAAACTGGTGAGACTGAACTGAAGGATTAGACTATTGCAATGGCTTTAAATCTCCAGGAACACCTGAGAGATTTGATTATTAAAGGCTCCCTCCCTCCCTAACTGCTCAGACACACACCCCACATTCAGGGCAGACAGCACCAACTGCACACTCAAACTTGGTGCACTAATTGGACCCCCACAAGACTCACACCCCCACTCACCACAAAGACAAAGTTGGGGAGAACTGGCTTGAGGGGAATAGGTGGCTCGTGGACACCACCTGCTGGTTAGAGAAAGTGTACTCCACCAAGCTATAGATCTGACAAATTAGAGATAAGTGTTTGAATCAGCCTACATATCCTAAAAGAACCCTATCAATTTAAGCAAATACCGAGAAGCCAAAAACAACAGAAAATTTTAAAGCATATGAAAAAACCAGACAATATGGATAATCCAAACCCAAACACCCAAATCAAAAGATCAGAGGAGACACAGTCCTTGAAGCAATTAATCAAAGAACTAAAGACAAACAATGAGAGCATGGCACAGGATATACAGGACATGAAGAAGACCCTAGAAGAGAATAAAGAAGAAATTGCAAGAGTAAATAAAAAATAGATGATCTTATGGAAATAAAAGAAACTGTCGACCAAATTGAAAAGATTCTGGATACTCATAGTACAAGACTATAGAGGAAGCTGAACAGCGAATCAATGACCTCGAGGATGACAAAACAGGAAATGAAAGAGCAAAAGAAAGAATGGGGAAAAAATAAAAAAAAATCAAAATGGACCTCAGGGATGTGAAAGATAATATAAAACATCAAAATATAAGACTCATTGGTGCTCCAGAAGGGGAAGAGAAGGGTAAAAGTCTAGGAAGAGTATTCAAAGAAATTGTTAGGGAAAACTTCCCAAACCTTCTAAACAACATAAATACACAAATCATAAATGCCCAGCAAATTCCAAATAGAATAAATCCAAATAAACTGACTCCCAGACATACTCTGATCAGACTGTGAAATACTGAAGAGAAGGAGCAAGTTCTGAAAGCAGCAAGAGAAAAGCAATTCACCACATACAAAGGAAACAGCATAAGACTAAAAGTAGTGACTACTCAGCAGCCGCCATGGAGGTGAGAAGGCAGTGGCATGACATTTAAAGTTCTGAGAGAGAAATTGCTAGCCAAGAATTCTTTATCCAGCAAAACTCTCCTTCAAATTTGAGGGACAGCTTAAATTTTTCACAAACAAATGCTGAGAGAATTTGCTAACAAGAGACCTGCCCTACTTGAGATACTAAAGGGAGCCCTACTGACAGAGAAACAAAGAAAGGAGAGAGAGAGATGGAGAAAGGTTCAGTACTAAAGAGATTCAGTATGGGTACATTAAAGGACATTAGAGAAAGGGAAAAAAATATATCTGACAAACATAAACCAAAGGATAGGATGGTTGATTCAAGAAATGCCTTCATAGTAATAACATTGCATGTAAATTGATTAAACCCCCCAATTAAAAGATACAAATTGGCAGAATGGATCAAAAAATATGAACCATCAATATGTTGCATACAAGAGACTCATCTTAGACACAGGGACACAAAGAAATTGAAAGTGAAAGGATGGAAAAAATGTTTCATGCAAGCTACAGCCAGAAAAAGCAGGAGTAGCAATATTAATCTCAGATAAAATAGACTTCAAATGCAAGGTTGTTATGAGAGACAAAGAAGGCCACTACATACAATAAAAGGGGCAATTCAACAAGAAGAAATGACAATCATAAATGTTTATGCACCCAATCAAGGTGCCACAAAATACATGAGAGAAACACTGGCAAAAAAGGAAGCAATGGATGTTTCCACAATAATTGTTGGAGACTTCAACACATCACTCTCTCCTATAGATAGATCAACCAGACAGAAGACCAATGAGGAAATTGAAAACCTAAACAATCTGATAAATGAACTGGATTTAACAGACATATATAGAACATTACATCCCAAATCACCAGGATACACATACTTCTCTAGTGCTCACGGAACTTTCTCCAGAATAGAACATATGCTGGGACATAAAACAAGCCTCAATAAATTTAAAAAAAAAAAGAAATTATTCTCTGACCACAATGGAATACAATTAGAAGTCAATAACCGTCAGAGACTTAGAAAATTCACAAATACCTGGAGGATAAACAACACTCTCCTAAACAATCAGTGGGTTAAAGAAGAAATAGCAAGAGAAATTGCTAAATATACAGAGAAGAATGCAAATAAGAACACAACATATCAAAACCTATGGGATGCAGCAAAAGTGGTACTGAGGGGGAAATTTATAGCACTAAATGCATACATCAAAAAGGAAGAAAGAACCAAAATCAGGGAACTAATGGAGCAACTGAGGAAGCTACAAAATGAACAGCAAACCAATCCTCTACACCAAGTAGAAGAAAAGAAATAACAAGGACTAAAGCAGGAATAAATGACACAGGGAACAAAAAAAACAATAGAGAATAACACCAAAAGTTGGTTCTTTGAGAAGATTAACAAGATTGACAAGCCCATAGCTAGACTGACAAAATCAAAAAGACAGAAGACCCATATAAATAAAATAATGAATGAGAAAGGTGACATTACTGCAGATCCTGAAGAAATTTAAAAAAAAATTAGAAGAGGATACTATGAACAACTGTATGACAGCAAACTGGATAATACAGAGGAAATGGACAATTTTTTGGAAACATATGAACAACCTAGGCTGACCAGAGAAGAAATAGAAGACCTCAGCCAACCAACCACAAGCAAAGAGATCCAATCAGTCATCAAAAAACTTCCCACAAATAAATGCCCAGGGCCAGATGGCTTCACAGGGGAATTCTACCAAACTTTCCAAAAAGAACTGTCACCACTCTTAAACTCTTTCAAAACATCAAAGAAAATGGAATACTGCTTAATACATTTTATGAAGCTAACATCAATCTAATACCAAAACCAGACAAAGATGCTACAAAAAAGGAAAACTATAAAGGCTAGTCTCCCTAATGAAGATAGATGAAAAAATTCTCAACAAAATACTTGCAAATCGAATCCAAAGACTCATTAAAAAAATCATATACCATGACCAAGTGGGGTTCATTCCAGGCATGCAACGCTGGTTCAACATAAGAAAATCAATCAATGTATTACAGCACATTAACAACTCAAAAGAGAAAAATCAAATGATCATCTCAACAGATGCTGAAAAAGCATTCAATAAAATCCAACATCCCTTTTTGATAAAAACACTTCAAAAAGTAGGAATTGAAGAAGACTTCTTCACTATGATAAAGAGCCTGTATGAAAAACCCACAGCCAGCATAGTACTCAATGGTGAGAGACTGAAAGCCTTCCCTCTAAGATCAGGAACAAGACAAGGATGCCCGCTGTCACCACTGTTATTCAACATTGTGCTGGAAGTGCTAGCCAGCGCAATCCGGCAAGACAAAGAAATAAAAGGCATCCAAATTGGAAAGGAAGAAGTAAAACTGTCATTATTTGCAGATGATATGATCTAATATCTGGAAAACCCTGAGAAATCAATGATACAGCTACTAGAGCTAATAAACAAATTTAGCAAAGTAGCAGGATACAGGATTAATGCACATAAGACAGTAATGTTTCTATATGCTAGAAATGAACAAAGTGAAGAGACATTCAAGAAAAAGATACCATTTTCAGTAGCAACTAAAAAAATCAAGTATCTAGGAATAAATTTAACCAAAGATGTAAAAGACCTATACAAAGAAAACTACATAACTCTACTAAAAGAAATAGAAAGGGACCTTAAATGATGGAAAAATATTCCATGTTCATGGATAGGAAGGCTAAATGTCATTAAGGTGTCAATTCTACATAAACTCATCTACAGATTCAATGCATTCCCAATCAAAATTCCAACAACCTACTTTGCAAACTTGGAAAAGCTAGTTATCAAATTTATTTGGAAAGGGAAGATGCCTTGAATTGCTGAAAACACTCTAAAAAAGAAAAACCAAGTGGGAGGACTTACACTCCCTGACTTTGAAGCTTATTATAAAGCCACAGTTGTCAAAACAGCATGGTACTGGCACAAAGATAGACATATTGATCAATGGAATCGAATTAAGAGTTTAGAGATAGACCCCCAGATCTATGGCTGACTGATCTTTAATAAGGCCCCCAAAGCCACTGAACTGGGACATAACAGTCTTTTCAGCAAACAGGGCTGGGAGAGTTGGATATCCATATCCAAAGAAAATGAAAGAGGACCCCTACCTCACACCCTACACAAAAATTAACTCAAAGTGGATCAAGATCTCAATATAAAAGACAGTGCCATAAAACTCCTAGAAGATAAGGGAAACATCTTCAAGACCTTGTATTAGGCAGCCACTTCCTAGACCTTACACCCAAAGCACAAGCAACAACAACAAAATAGATAAATGGGAACTCCTCAAGCTTAGAAGTTTCTGTACCTCAAAGGAATTTGTCAAAAAGGTGAAGAGGCAGCCAACTCAATGGGAAAGAATTTTTGGAAACCATGTATCTGATATTTTGCATATATAAAGAAATCCTACAACTCAATGACAGTAGTACAGACAGCCCAAGTATAAAATGGGCAACAGATATGAAAAGACAGTTCTCTGAAGAGGAAATACAAATGGCCAAAAAACACATGAAAAAATGTTCAGCTTCACTAGCTGTTAGAGACATCCAAATTAAGGCCACAACAAGATACCATCTGATACAAATTAGAATGGCTTCCATTAAACAAACAGGAAACTACAAATGCTTGAGAGGATGTGGAGAAATTGGAGCTGTTATTCATTGTGGTGGGACTGTATAATGGTTCAGCCACTCTGGAAGTCAGTCTGGCAGTTCCTTAGAAAACTAGATATTGGGTTACCCTTCGATCCAGCAATTGCACTTCTTGGTATATACCCGGAAGATCTGAAAGCAGTGACACGAACAGATATCTGTACACCAATGTTCATAGCAGCATTATTCACAATTGCCAAGAGATGGAAACAATCCAAATGTCCTTCAACAGATGAGTGGATAAACAAAATGTGTATATACACATGATGGAATACTATGCGGCAGTAAGAAGGAACAATGTCGTGAAACATATGACAACATGGATGAAACTTGAAGATATGATGCTGAGCGAAATAAGCCAGGCACAAAAAGAGAAATATATGCTACCACTAATATGAACATTGAAAAATGTGAAATAAATAGTTTATAATGTAGAATGTAGGGGAAATAGCGATAGCAATTAATGAACGGGGAACAATAACCCAGTAAGAGCAGATAAGCTATCGGGGTAAATTTAACATTCTGGGAATGCCCAGGAATGACTATGGTTTGTTAATTTCTGGTGGGTATGGTGGGAACAAGTTTACAGAAATGTTGCTGTATTAGGTTATTTTCTTGGGGTAGAGTAGGAACATGTTGGAAGTAAAGTAGTTATTTTAGGTTAGTTTTCTTTTTCTTACTCCCTTATTATAGTTTGAAATATTTTTTTCTTGTATGTTTTTTTAAATGTTTTTATATAGTTAACAGTTAATTAAAAAAAAAAAAAGAGTCAATTAAAACAACAACAAAAACAATGAAAAAATATGCAGAGCCCCCCTGAGGAGCTGGTAGAGAATGCAGGGGTGTTGGGCATCTCCACCTCGATGATTGCTGATGTGCTCACAGACATGGGGGACTGGTGGTTTTACGGGCTGAGTCCTCTACCACAGGACTTGCCCTTGGGAAGACTGTTGCTGCAAAGGAGAAGCTAAGCCTCCCTATAACTGTGCCTAAGAGCCTCCTCCCGAATGCCTCTTTGTTGCTCAGATGTGGCCCTCTCTCTCTAGCTAAGCCCACTTGGCAGGTGAAATCACTGCCCTCCCCCCTACATGGGATCTGATACCCAGGGGAGTAAATATCCCTGGCAATGTGGAATATGACTCCTGGGGAGGAATCTGGACTCAGCATCGTGGGATGGAGAGCATCTTTTTGACCAAAAGGGGGATGTGAAAGGAAATGAAATAAGCTTCAGTGGCAGAGAGATTCCAAAGAGAGCTGAGAGGTCACTCTGGTGGGCACTCTTATGCACAATTGAGACAACCCTTTTTAGGTTCTAATGAATTGGAATAGCTAGCAGTAAATACCTGAAACTATCAAACTACAATCCAGAATCCTTAAGTCTTGAAGACGATTGTAGAAAAATGTAGCTTATGAGGGGTGACAATGTGATTGGGAAAGCCATAAGGACCACACTCCCCTTTGTCCAGTGTATGGATGAATGAGTAGAAAAGTGGGGGCAAAAAGAAAGGCACCCAGTGTTCTTTTTTACTTTAATTGTTCTTTTTCACTTTAATTTTATTCTTATTATTTTTGTGTGTGTGGTAATGAAAATGTTCGAGAATTGATTTTGGTGATGAACGCACAGCTGTGTGGTGGTACTGTGAACAACTGATTGTACGCTTTGTATGACTGCATGGTATGTGAATATATCTCAATAAAATTGAATTAAAAAATAAATTGCTAAGTGATTTGATAAAAGAGCTATCAGAAAGCAGACGTAATCCTGAGGATGCAACTGCAAATTTCATAATTTTACATCTTACCTTTACAATTTCTATTTTCTAAATAATTTATAAAAATCATTACATTTCATTACGTTTATTCAGATAAATAAAACAAATGGTATTAACTTTTTAAAAAGGTGAACAGAAAAAGTTCTTTACAAATAATCTCGAGTTGAATGAATATAGTGAACATGTTTCAGTTGTGGTCCTCTCACATATTATTTCATGGTTGTTTCTCATTATAATTATTTCAGAACATTACCTTCTGTTGAGGTTCATGTTTCTCTGCTTTCTTAGAGATACTTTTTTAAAGTAGAAAATGTATTTGTAATGTCTAAGGGAATTTCTGGTGTATAAGAAGTATCATGATGGCTGAGTAGCGTTCTGGAAATATGCAATAAAATTTTTTCTGGCACATTATAGATGCAATACAGTAGAAGAATTTGTAAAATGTTTTCTACTTCCAAATGATCTTGCTATGCTCGCTGCACATAAGTTCAGTTGTGTACTGTATGTTGTAAGCCTTTTAAAAATGAATTGTGAGTGAGAAACTTACACCGCAGTGGTGCCATGTAGTTGTGAGTTAGTGCAAAGCTAGATTGTCATACACGCTAACTATGCTTTCTGGCCTGCAAAACAATTCAGTTTTGGATAGTGATTAATAAAGCAGGCTTTGCACATGGATTAGTAAATCCAAAGCAAATTTCAGACATTCACACGCTCTATCATCATCATTTAGTTTGTATCTTCCTGTTCATTATCCTTGGCCTTGAAGAAAACTGTCACTTTTAAGAAACAGAGGAAACTGGAACGTTATTCTTTTCCAACATAGGTCAGTGTTCTTAGGTAAGTCTAACTATAACTTCTCCTTCTTGAGCTCCATAGAAGGCATGTTGGAGTTTTAGTTTGTAGTGGTTTGTTCTGGGAATATATGATTATCATATGTCATACATATTGAGCACTTAATTATTCTAAGTACTTTATATATATGATCTTAGTCTAATCCTCACAACAAGCCTATGAAAGAGGCCATTTAGGAAATGAGAAAAATGCACAGGGAGGCAAATGATTTGTTCAAGATCACACAATTAGGAGTTGGAAGAGCCAGACTCTCATTACTTCTGCTTGATAAAGTGTAGTATTAATTGCTTTAATTCTGGTTATCCAAGGGAGACTGGGATGAAATTACTTGATTCCTTGTCAGAAAACATTTAGAAACATCATCTGTCAATTTCTATTCTTGGCATCAAATCTGAAGTGGGTTCCCTGCCCCCACCACCACCACCCCCCCAGATTTTTATTCTTAAGAGCCTAGAATGATTTGGAGATTATAGATCAGGAGATGTGGACTTTAGCCTTAGAACTCGTATTTGTGTAAACTTGTCCATACTAATTCATTTAGTTGATTTCTCATGAAATTATATACCTACCATTTAGTTATCCTACTGGATTAATATGAAGGTAAATGTTTTATATCACAATTTTTCTTAACTTGTTTTAAAAAAAAAAAAAAAAAAACTGTATCAAACCAGAGTTACCATCTACATGATGTTTTTGAGTTCCTTGGGGAAAAGGCTATATATTTGACAAAATGGGATTGATTTGTTGCATACATTTTTTTTTTTCTTGTTTCTGAGGAAACTAGAGCACTTTTCAAAATAAAAATGGTATTATTCAAGTATGGGCCAGGGGCTTTGTGTTTTAATCTCTTTATGGAGGACAGGAAAGCTGAAGCCCAGAGAAACTGTAATAACAAGGGATAGGGAGCTTATTGATGGCCATTTAGGTTAATTGCTACCTGTCATCATATATGCAATGCTCTGGACCAAAGATATTTTATTCAGTGAGGGATGATGTAATTCGTTGTTAGTTGGCTTTGTTTACTGATTTTATTTCTCCATTCCATATTTTATGAATTTTTTTCTTACCAATAAAATAACTTTTAGTGAGTAAAAAGCACCATGTTATACATTTTGCATGCATTGTTTCATTTAACTCTCAAACGAACACAATCCAAAGGTATTATTTTGGATATTTAAAAATATTTTCCAAAAGTCATGCCCAACTTTTTGATCTTTGAAATGACAAGGTCCCAAATACATCGCTAAAAATATCTTAAATACAATTTAGGATCAGGATTCTTGGCTAAATTTCGAGTACTTAATAAAGCAAAAAGGGATTATGTCTTCAAAGCATATATAAAAACCTTCCCAGCAACTTTTTCAGAGATTGCATAGGCACTAAAAATACAATTTTCACACTTGATTAAAAAAAATTCTAGCATCTCCAAATTGTGATGCAGTTTAAACATCACAAGTAATTGAAGTAGGATCTCCAAATGGCTTTCATTAACCTACAAGGTAAAAAACAAAAAACTAATATAAAGGCTGGCTATATTGCAATAATATAATTTAGGGAAATTCAGCCTTATTTCTGAGCTGTATCTGAAAAAGTGTATTAACTTGTGAATTTTTCTAATGAAATTGGTAGGCTACATTTTAGGAGCACCAAGGCATCTCATTTTGATTGATGTGTAGTTTTAAATAAGGGTACAGAAATAACATGGTTTGACAGGCCATCTGATATATGCAAATAAAACCAACTGTGTGTAAGGACTGAATGAGAGAAATAAACATATGTTAGACTGCTTGAAAAAAGCTGTGTTTATTTAAGTCTTGTTGATACAGGGCTTAAAATATGTTCTGTCTAAATTTCTGTAGAAGTTTCTCTGATCAAAAGAAAGTGACATGGTCTGATGTATGGGCAGTGTCCTCTATGTCCACCTATGTCAGAATGTGCTCCGGTGTGCAAAGTGAAATTACCTGTCAAGATCTTGTTCCCAAATTATATCTTATGATGGAAGAGGTCTTTGAAGACAGTCTCTCCATCTTTTTTTTTTTTTAATGGCTGTAGCTATTTCAAGATATCTTTCCTTCCTCGTAGAATGAAGACATACACAGAGATGGTGTGTCTAAGAAATTTCAAAAGGTGTAGACCTCCCGATTGAAGCATAATCAACTACTTTGATTCTTCATTTTTCATTATAGTAAGTATATATGTTTAATGTACATTATTTTGGTCAATGCTGACTTGTATTCCTTATTGAATAAATATTCTATGTCATATATCCTTATCATTGTTAGAACGGTTTATGTTTTTTCTTCCCCAATTTCAGTTGCGTGTTTTAAATGAATTTAACTTTGGGGACCTTTGAGAGGACAAATAAAACCATAAGCTTAGATCTGGAAAAACCTATAGAGATTATCTGGTCCATTCTCCTTCTCCATTGCAAGAAATTCCTTTGCAACATCCTTGACACGGGGTCATCTTACTCACTTAGACCCTGCTAGGGACATGGGGATTAACCATTTCACAAAGCTGCAAGTTCCATGGACATTTCACCACAGAGTGAGCCAAAATATAACTTTCTAAAATTTCTCCCCACCTATTTCTGCCTCCAGAATACAGACACTTAATTCTAAATCATTAGGAGTTATCCAAAAATGTGAAGATAAATTCTCAGGTTTCCCTAATTGTCTTTTATCTTGGCTCAATATCAGCACTTACCAACGTTCCTCTGTAGGAAATAGTTGGTAGACAGGTAGCTCCTGATTATTTTATTGTCCATTTCATCTTTAACCTGGATTCCAGGTGTCATCTTAGGCACAGAATCACTGTTGCCCCTTTATCTGGGTCCCTCTATTAATATTACAGCCAAAGGTTACATTCACTATGTTGTCATAATAACTGTCACATGATTACCTCAAAGTATATGTGTCAACTAAAATCCCTTGGTATTTTTCACATGTTCTTCCATCCAGCTATGTTTTTTCTCAATCCCCTTCTCATCATGTCTTATAGTATTTTGGGGATCTAAATCCAAGACTTCCCATTTGTCTCATGTTTGCCTGGCCTATATATACAACCTGGGCAATTCTGGGTTAACTGCAATGAGGTAACACAGAATGAAAGGAGTTGAGACTTAGAAATAGACCCACTAATCTGGGGTAGGGGAGGGAAGCCTGCGTGAGTTATAGAACCATGCTGCAGCTTCCTTGAGGAAGGAGAATCCTGACATGATATGATTTCCAGAGAGAAAGCAGGCAGAAAGTTGTGCCTCAGTCCAGCAGTTAAAATCAGGGATCACAGGATGCCCTATCAGGTAGGAGAGCAAAGACGGGTAGGTCCAGGATCAGATGGTCCAAGAATGTGTTGAAGCTGACCAGCAAAACAGAAGATACCTATTAACAGGCAGTAGTGGCTCTAGAATGGGTTTTCAGGGTTCAAGCCAGGATACCAGTCCCTAGAAGGAAGACTAATTTGAACAAAGGTCTCCTATGGGAATGTTACCGGTACCAGGGTTTCTAAAGAGAAGTTCAGGCCCAGGAAAGATGATAATACTTCAGACCCAAGAATGTCCAGGAAAGCCCTTGGACAGAAAGTTAGAGCTGGACCAGCAGCAAAGAGTGACTATGCTACCATGATTTTACTTTTCCTTTTTCTTACTGGAAAGAGCTCTTTATCAGATTCTTCTTCATATTTCTTCATAGACAAGTGATTATCTGCTTAACATTCAGTCCTCCTGCCTTTTCCTACCTAATAGATTTTCTGTTAGATCGAATGAGATATATATTCATTGCATATGATTTTAATTTTATAAATTTTTCTTTTCTTTATTATGAGAAATATTTTGATTTTATAAATTTTATTTGATTTTAATTTTATAAATTTTTCTTTTCTTTATTAGAAATATTTTGATTAAATTGGTTCTATAAATTATCATTTATTTTACAATTAGTTACTTTTGTGGGAAAATGGCTATTAAGGGTTAATAAAAAAGACTCTAATGGCTTAAAAATGGGGAGGTGGTGTAGCCTTCACTTAGTACTCCAGTGAGGATTTGTCTAATCGTAGAATTTGATGTTGCAAACTTAAATATCTGCCCTTTACTTTATGGGAAGTCATTATATAACTTGGGGTAGCTCTGGAGTTACCAGTGTCCAGATACTTTATAAGATCTAAATAGTTCCCCTGGCCTGTCTTATTCTGTACCATCTTGTAGGTGGCCTGGATTTTACTAATTAGTATTTTTTTTTAATGACTGATTTATAAAATGCAGAATATGGAGAGAAATTCCCCCAAAAATTGTTTAAATACTTTCTGGCCTGGAAATGCATAATCTATCTAGTCATTCTGAAGGCAACAAAGAATTAATTTAATAATAGAGTATGCCCTTACTCATTTATCTTATTTATAGATTAATTAATAATGCATCAAAACATTAAACATGAGAGTCCCCATGGTAGAGTTTTCTTCTCCAACCCTTTTTAAGCCATTACTGTTGTTTCCCAAATTTTATTTACTCTAATTGGACATGTACTAAGATTACAAAGAGCATGAGAGAAAGGGAGATAGTGCCTTAGATGACATTTTGTTTTGAGTACAGAATCAATAGATCCTTCTAAGCCTAAGTGATAATTTTATAAAGTGATGCTTGCTCAAAAGAGGTTCCTTGTGGTGACTGAAACACTAGTAGGCTGTAACCAGTGCTCCAAACATGAGGGTGGATGTGGAAAAGAGCTTATTCAGACCTTTTGGAGAACTTAAAATATGGCTGTTAATATTATTAGCATAAGAACAAATTTTCCCAACATCAGTTGAAGAAAAATTGGTTCCTAGTTTTTAACAGCCCAGCATGGAGTAGAGATCCAGGATGTAACTGGACAGTTTCCTCAAGTCCTGCCCCTATGCACCCTTACAGATCCAGCCTGGCTGTCACCTAATGGTTGTCCATCCAGAAAACTTTGCAATGCAGATTTGGGATGGCCAAAGTTTTCAAATGAAACCAGAAGACTTATGTGTCCCTTGATCAATCCTGTCTTCCAGGCTTTGTCCCCTATGCTAAATCCTACTTGAGTAATTATGTATGTACAAGCATTAGAGTTACTTATTTTGCATATTTGCTTCAGTGATTTTTCTTTTATTTTCATCTTCTAGTTTCTGTACTCCTACGTGTGAAAGTCATGATTACACTAACAGAGCTAAAATGCCTAGCAGACGCCCAGTCATCTTATCACATCCTAAAGCCGTGGTGGGACGTCTTCTGGTATTACATTACCCTGATCATGCTGCTGGTGGCCGTGTTGGCCGGAGCCCTCCAGCTTACGCAGAGCAGGGTCTTGTGCTGTCTTCCATGTAAGGTGGAGTTTGACAATCACTGTGCCGTGCCTTGGGACATCCTGAAAGCCAGTGTGAACGTGTCCTTTGATCCTGGGACACCTCTTCCTTTCCCCCTCAGAATCCAGAATGACCTCCACCGGCAGCAGTACTCCTACATCGACGCTGTCTGTTACGAGAAGCAGCTCCATTGGTTTGCTAAGTTTTTCCCTTACCTGGTGCTCTTGCACACACTCATCTTTGCAGCCTGCAGCAACTTTTGGCTTCACTACCCCAGTACCAGTTCCAGGCTGGAGCATTTCGTGGCCATTCTTCACAAGTGCTTTGATTCTCCGTGGACCACTCGCGCCCTGTCAGAAACCGTGGCAGAGCAATCGGGAAGGACCCTGACACTCTCTAAGTCCAAGGTTTTGCTCTCGTCCTCAGGGTGCACAGCTGACATTGATTCTAGCAAGCAGTCACTGCCCTACCCACAGTCGGGCTTGGAGTCAGCTGGCATAGAAAGCTCCACTTCCAGTGTCCTGGACAAGAAGGAGGGAGAACAGGCTAAAGCCATCTTTGAAAAAGTGAAAAGATTCCGCATGCATGTGGAGCAGAAAGACATCATTTATAGAGTCTACCTAAAGCAGATAATAGTCAAAGTCATTTTGTTTGTCCTCATCATAACTTATGTCCCATATTTTTTAAGCTACATCACTCTTGAAATCGACTGTTCAGTTGATGTGCAGGCTTTTACAGGATATAAGCGCTACCAGTGTGTCTACTCCTTGGCGGAAATATTTAAGGTCCTGGCTTCATTTTATGTCATCTTGGTCTTACTTTATGGTCTCACTTCCTCCTACAGCTTGTGGTGGATGCTGAGGAGTTCCCTGAAACAATATTCCTTTGAAGCGCTAAGAGAAAAAAGCAACTACAGTGATATCCCTGATGTCAGGAATGACTTTGCCTTCATCCTACATTTAGCTGACCAGTATGATCCTCTTTATTCCAAACGCTTCTCCATATTCCTGTCAGAGGTCAGTGAGAACAAACTGAAACAGATCAACCTCAATAATGAATGGACGGTTGAGAAACTAAAAAGTAAGCTTGTGAAAAATTCCCAGGACAAGGTAGAACTGCATCTTTTTATGCTAAATGGTCTTCCAGACAATGTCTTTGAGCTAACTGAAATTGAAGTGCTGAGCCTGGAGCTTATCCCTGAGGTCAAGTTGCCCTCCACAATCTCCCAGCTGGTCAACCTCAAGGAGCTGCATGTGTACCATTCCTCTCTGGTGATAGACCATCCTGCACTGGCCTTCCTAGAGGAGAATTTAAAAATCCTACGCCTGAAATTTACTGAAATGGGAAAAATCCCACGCTGGTTATTTCACCTGAAGAATCTCAAGGAGCTTTATCTGTCAGGCTGTGTCCTGCCTGAGCAGTTGAGCACCATGCAGATGGAGGGTTTTCAGGACTTAAAAAACCTGAGAACCCTCTACCTGAAGAGCAGCCTCTCCCGGATCCCACAGGTTGTTACTGATCTCCTGCCTTCACTGCAGAAGTTGTCCCTTGATAACGAGGGGAGCAAACTGGTTGTGTTGAACAACTTGAAAAAGATGGTCAATCTGAAATGCCTAGAACTGATCAGCTGTGACCTAGAACGCATCCCACACTCCATTTTCAGCCTGAACAATTTGCATGAGTTAAACCTAAAAGAAAATAACCTTAAAACTGTGGAAGAGATCATTAGCTTTCAGCATCTCCAGAATCTTTCCTGCTTAAAACTGTGGCATAATAACATTGCTTATATTCCTGCCCAGATTGGGGCATTATCTAACCTAGAGCAGCTCTTTTTGGACCATAATAATATTGAGAATCTGCCCCTGCAGCTTTTCCTATGCACCAAACTATATTATTTGGATCTAAGCTATAACCACCTAACCTTCATTCCAGAAGAAATCCAGTATCTAAGTAATTTGCAGTATTTTGCTGTGACCAACAATAATGTAAGTAAAGCCATTTTTCCCTTCTTTCAGCTAGTCTTGTGAGCATCTGCTATACTTCCAGTGTATAATGTAGGGAAAGAAAATGGACTTTAAGTCATACTAAGTGTCCTCTGAGCCTGGCCCCAACTCTCATTTACTAGACATGTGATCTTGGACAAATTACCAAAACATGCCCATCAGTTTTTAATGTAACTCACAAGTTGTCATGGATATTTTATTTAAATTGTGTGTGTGTGTGTAAAGCATTTGGCGCAACTTCCTGGCACATGGTGGTTGCTCAACAAATGTTAATTCCCTTTATTCTCTTTCCCCATTTTCTGCACAGAATCACAGTGGAAGTATTTTAAACAAATTAGTTATGGTTGAGCTTAGTTTTTATTTTGGAAAGGGCTTAAGTACTTAGAAAGTTTGATAAAACTTTTCAGCTTTCCAAATCTGCCATAGAAGAATAACTTTTTGTTACAAATGCTGAGATCATGAATTATTCATAAATCTTTTTTATGGGATACAGTAATAAAAACTTGAAATCTACATGCACGTCTAGAAAGACAACTCAAAATGAAAGGTCTGGTTCTATATTGCAACACTAGGGTTTCTTGGAAGATTTTCCAGCATCCATGCTTGAAAATGAACCATAATTTGCAACAATAAAGCCAAGTCAAGAAAAACTTGACTGAAACAAGAAAAAAAAAAAAAATGAGTAGTTTCTAAGGGTAAAATGTGAAGGGAGAGGAAAATAAAAATTTTATGCTAATCTAAAGGGCAGAAAGAGAGTGAGGGTGATGTCCGTGTGGAGAGAAGAAATAAAAACTGTCAAAATCAGTTGGTCAGGAGATGAAACTGATCTTCCTCTAGTTGAAAATGGACACTTATTTTCTTCTACCCCTCCCAAAAATGTATTATCTCCTAAATGTTTTATAATTTATACTTCATGCTAATTATAGCTATGGGCATGGTGTGGGCTAATGAAAATTAATCACCAGACATTATTTTGAGAAATCATGGGTTGTTGGAAAAATACCAGGAAATGGAGGGATGAGTATCTCAGCAAATTCAGCCTGATTTTTAGAACTCTGTGATTTTACTCACATGTGGAAGGATAGAACTCATTCCAAGATATGTGAGAACTCTTCAGGTCTTAAAGGATTATGAGGTTTTAAGACTTATTTTAGGATTGATCTAGGCTAGCCATGGTTTTAAAAGTTTAGTGTGCATCAGAATTACCAGACAGGCTTGTTAAGATCACAGATTGCTGGGTTCCACACCTATGGTTTCTGAGTCAGAAGGTCTGGAGTGAGGACCGAGGGTTTCCATTTCTAATGAGACCCCAGTGAAGCTGAACATACTGGTCTGGTAACTGCATTTTGAAAACCACTGGTCTGGAGGATTATCTTTAGTGCCGTCTAATTATCCAATTGATTAATACTAATATTTTGATCACATTGCTCCATTGTTAAATCTATAACAAAGATACAGATTATTTTGAAAGGCATGGATTCCAAGAAATTGTTATTCAATCATTAAATGAATGTTTTGAAAGTTAAAGGTCATTAAATTGTTAGCTGGCCATGCATTTTAAAATATATGAGCAAGTTAATGTTTTGACTATGTTGATGTAATGAAACCCTAAGACCAAGATCTTAAGTACTTTTGACACCCAGCTTGTTGACTGGGTTACCATGTCTGAAAGAATGACTGAGAGTGACTATCAGGCACATCCTTTATCAAATAAGTGTGATCCTAATAAGGGAGAATACTTTGTAGCACATGAAATTTTTATGCTGAAGGTACTTTGTAGTCAAAGTGGAATGATGTATTTGGCTGGGTCATTTCAGAAACCTGATAAACCAGTGTTGCAGAGCATGCTCAGAGACATAAAAATGAATATAAAACTTGAGAATGGATGAGGAACATTCTTCTTGGAACTTAGAGTGAAAGAAGCACTGTGAAGAGATGTAATTAATAATAAGGATGTGCAGAAACTGGTATTTACTCAGAAGACAGTGACCAGGGAAATGAGAAGACTTGAATGACTTCCTTTCTGATGGAATAATTTAGCCTAAAGGTGGGAAGTATCGGGGGTAGAGAACAGACTGCAAGTTTGGTCTTCAAATATTTGAAAGACTTAAATGCCAAAAAACAGTTGTTGTGAGTAGCCACAGTGTTAGAAGAAGGACAAGAAGAATATTTCTCCTCTTTCCATTGAATGAACATTTGAGGAGGAGAGAGAAGTGATTTTCTTAATAAAAGTTTCCAGACATAGATTGCCAACCACTTGGTGGAAATGTTGTTAAAGGGAGTTGGGTATCCATGTCTCATGGGGGTATTTAACTAATTTCAAGTTGCCTTTTAACCTCCCAATTCTCATAATTCTATGCAGTTGACCAAATTATTTATAAAAATTAGAAATAAAATAATCAAATTGGAAACATCAATATTTAGGTATGCATATACCCGAAAATGAGATTTAATTAGCCCCTTTGTGATGATGATGGGTAAATATTACTGAAAGAAGACTTTTGTTCTAAAGACTTGGGCAGCATAGCAAGTTTTTTTAGATGCAGGCAACAAATATTAACTTTAAGTTAAGCATAAAAGGCATTTATCTAAAGGGTATCTCATATCATCACTGAAAAGCCTGCAGAGCCAAGCTTGGAATACAGTATTAAGCACAAAGTAAGTCAGATATCAGTGAGGACCACAGCCAAAATTATAGCATAAAAGCAAAATTGGGAGCATAACCTACCACTAACCGTACAAGCAGTTGGCACCAACACGAGACATCAGTGCTGCTACTGAGGCCTTGCCCTCCCACAAAACAGATTCTTCGTGGTTTCTGCTTCTTTGTGGCACAATTCAATGTCCAAGTCTGAGCACCTGATTGACTCAGCTTATGAATGCTGTACTCTAGCTGTAAGGCAGCTGGGAACACGAGAATCCAGTGGTAATAGTTTCTCTGTGGGTAGTGGGCTCTGCCTCCCACCAACAGTCATAGGCAGGGAATTCCTTAAACACAGGGAGATGTTGAGCAGTCCTCCCAAATGACAGACTGAGAAGACCCTCTTGAGTTTTCTTCCACAAGCCATTAAATATGTTAGGAAAAACCTTAAACAAACTTTTCTTTTTATCACATTTTTTGCTGCAGAATTCCTCAGAACCTTTAACATATGCATTGTGCTGCTCCAAGAGGGAGATAAGCTCTGCAGCATTTGCCCAAGGTATTTGATCAAGACGGCTTTTTCCATAGTAACTCTTGGAAAGAGTGTTCCATGGAACGCACCCTGAGAACACAGTATTAGGGAAATGTGAAAACACAGAGTTTGTGCACAGAGGATTGCAAATAGACATGCCCAGATACAAGAGATGAGAGCCTTTAGGCAGGTCAGACTGGGCCTTGAAGTTTGCCAGTCAAGTTCTAGTTTGATTTGTTGGATAATGACTGGTGAGGGACTTGAACGTGAAAGTGCTAGTTAGCCTGGACTGGTGCCTTCAATGGATGCTCTGACTGTGGCACATAGAGGTGTTGGGAGAGGAGAGCCAAGGGAAAAAACCCATAAAAAGCTTTAATCTGTTATGATTTAGAAGAGTTTATATAAAAAGAAAAGACAAAAACTCATATCTGAAAGGAGCACTGTGGGTCATTTAATCCAGAGGTCAGCAAACTATAGCCTGTGGGGCAAATCGTCCCACTTCCTATTTGTTTGGTTGTTCTTGTTTGTTTGTTTGTGAGCTTGTTTTTACAGTATACAAACTAAGAATGGTATTTACATTTTTAAGAGGTTGGGGAAAAATAAAAAGATTATTTCATGAGATGAAAATTATATGAAATTCAAATTTCAGCATCCCTAAATAACTTCCATTCTTCTCATTAGTAGACCTGTATTACCAAAAAAAAAAAAAAAAAAAAAAATTGTACTCATTTATTATATTTTTGAATTTCAGCACTTAAAATTGTAGGATTTTTTTCTCTTGTTATATAAGTACCTACATAATGTCTTCAATTTTGCCTTTTGCCCCAGAAAGCCTAAAATATCTACTATCCTGGCCTTTTAGAAAAAAAACTGCTGACTCCTGGTCTAATCCAATATCCTCATTTTACCCCTGCTGAAACTGAGGCTTGCAGTGATTTGCCTGAGGTCTGACAGCTTCCTAGTGGTGGAGCTAGGATTGAACCGAAGTCTTCCAATCCTACTTTAGTGCTTTTTCCACTGGATCTCAGATGAATTAGCCCAAGTGGTGTTCATTAGATACAGCAGTGTGCTTTAATGAGTATGGAAAGTGGGAAAGGAAAGGCAGCATCCATTGCTATCCCAGTGCCAAAGGGTAAATGGGATAAAAGTGTTATTGATTGTCATAGAGAAGCACAAAATATGGGGGAGGATTCAACTAGCTTTACTCAGATCTTACAAACCACTGCAGTTTATACATGGGTCTTCTGGCTTCCACATTTGTGCTTTTAATGCATTTCTTTTATTAACTCCAAGAGTCCTAGCCAGAAAGTGAATGAAGAAATTCCTTCTGAAAGATCACTAATGTGACAGCGCTTGTTGTTGGTCATCATTACTTAGAAATGGAAATATTCAGCCCTGTTTCTTGATTGGATTTTATGGATTTGGTATATGTCACTGGCCAGGAAAAAAAAAATCTGACCATGGGAAGGACTCTGAAGTGAGATCCCAGCCTCTGGGAAACAGTGGAGCATTTAATTATTAACGTCTGCCATAGATACAGAAGAAGAACTGTCCTGGTTCTGGGGCCTCCAGTCCATTTTGCTGGTTGTCAAGGAATTCTAGGCTATGGAGTGATAATGTAGCCATTAGGGTTTGTTTTTTTTTTTTTTTTTTTTTTTTAATTAAATTTTTATTGTGGTAACATATACAATACAAAATTTACCACTTTCGTGGTAAATTTTTATCACTTCCATGTGTACAATTCAGTAACATCAATTACATTCACAATATTGTGCCACTATCAACACCATCCATTACCAAAACTTTTTCTTCATCCCAAATAGAAATTCTTTTCCCAGTAAGCAGTAACTCCCCACTCCTGATAATCTGTGATTTACCTTCTGTCTCGATGAATTTTCTTATTCTAGATACTCCATATAAGTGAAATCATATAATATTTGTCCTTTTGTGTGTGGCTTTTTCCACTCAATATGATGCCTTCAAGGCTCATCCATGTTGTAGCATGTATCAGAACTTCATTCCTTTTTATAGCTGAATTATTTTCTACTCTATATACCACATTTTGTTTATCCTTTCATCTGTTGGTAGACACTTGAGTTGCTTCTACCTATTGTGAATATTTACTATAAACAATGCTACTTTGAACTTTGATGTACAAGTATCTGTTCAAGTGCCTTTTTCAATTCTTTTCGGTATAAACCTAGAGTGGAATTTCCAGGTCATATGGTAATTCTGTATTTAACTTTCTGAGCAACAGTCAAGCAGTTTTCCACAATAATTGCACCATTTTACATTCTTACCAACAAGGTACGAGGGTCCCTATTTCTCTACATCCTCAGTAACACTCATTTTCCATTTTTTAGATAAGAGCCATCTTGGTGTAAATGTAACCATTAGTTTTTCATAGTAAACATTCTGTTTAGGACTTTTATCATTTCCCTAATAGGTCTGTAAATATTTCTTTTGATTTCTGAAAAGAAATCAGTGGTCCATTAGAGTAATTCTTTTTCTCTCTGGCTCATATATTATACAGTCTAAGAAAGGTTATGCTAAATGAATTAGGTATAAATAAATGCTATCTAGACATTTTTATAAAATTTACTGGCCCAGGAAAAATGTATTTGATGTTCCACTAAGCTCTGAGGCAAACTATTTTTTATGGTTTTAAGTAGATTTTTCAAGATGAACTTACTGAGTTGATGGAAAATCTTGAGTCTAACAAAGCACCCAAGCCTCCTTTAGAAAAATTGAATCAGAGTAGGAGAGCTAAGTTCCTATGTCAAGAGCTCCGTGCTAACACCGAGAGAAAGCCTCTGAGATAGAAACTTAGTCCATGGAAAGTGTTACCCGTATCCTACACCCTTGACTCACTTTCATTTCATGGAAGCAACTTTGAAGGGTTTTATAGCCTCTGGGCTGAGGAGTTAGTCCCAGAGGCTCACTCGCAGTGCCTTGTGAAATCCCCACTCCTGTACTGGGGGCTGAGAAGTCACTAAAATCACAAATTCAGAGGTTTGAAAGGAGATTGGTGGGGACATAGTAAAGGAATGGCATCAGGTGTGATGGGGGAAAGGGGAGTTTCCAACTTAATGAGCAATTTTAATGTAATTTGTCTTTTTTTTTAAAAGTTTATATAAAGAATGTTTTATCCTTTGGAAGAGAGACTGATCAGTAGGAAATGAGTCCAATTAAGCAACTTACTTGCTATGAATTTGGATGTTGACTACAGAGGAAAGAGGTGTGATTCCCCAATTCTGCTCATTAGGATACTCTTCTTCACAGCAATTACAGAGTAATTATTTAATGTTTCTCTCTCATTCAACCAATGAGTCTAAGTGGGGGTGATCCCGCTCTCCCCAGGGACATTTGTCAATGTCTGGAGACATTTCTGGTTGTCACAAATGTGTGTGTTGGGGGAGGGGGGAACCACTGGTATCTAGTGGGTAGAGGCCAGGGAAGCTGTTAAACATCCTGCAAAGCACAGGGCAGCCCCCCAAACAAGAATTATCCAGCTCAAAATGTCAACAGTGCCAAGGTTGAGAAACCCTGCTTTAGACTGGGTCCTTGAGGGTTCATGTATCTTGCTCAGCACTTTATCTCCAGCACCTTTCTGGGAGTCTGACACATAAGGAAATGCTCTGCATGTGTTTGCACAAAACAAATGAGCCAATCGTCCCTCTCTTCAGCCACTTTGCCTAAATCATTGCTTGGGCACCAGCAGGCACTCTCAACTCTGAGTACATGGCACAAGACTGGTTTTTTCCTCAACTTGTATATCATTGCCCACCCACCCCCACTTCTGAACTGCACGTCTCTGTCTAGAAAAAGTTACTTTAGAAGGGGGTTACATTTCTTCTCTCTCTCATCTCTCCCTTTGCCTCATTTATTAAAGTCTGCATATGTAAGGCTTTATATTTGCATTCTAGCGAAGTGAATGAGGTAAAAGGGTAAGCATAAAACTTTTCCTTTGCTTATACCTAGTATTTTCTTGTGCAGTGATTATTTATATTGAATGCCAGTTTTAGCAAAAGTGATCATTAGATTTATTTCCAAGTATATCCAGCACTGACTGTGTGTGGGTGTGATGGGGGAAAGGGGAGTTTTCAACTTAATGAGCAATTTTAATGTAATTTGTCTTTTTTTTTTTTTTTTTTAAGTTTATATAAAGAATGTTTTATCCTTTGGAAGAGAGACCGATCTAGATGGCCCTAGAAGTTCATCTCCCAGCAGAGAGCAAGCTCAGTCGGCTGAGTTAGGCCATTAGAGAACAGGCTGAGCTCAAGTCCCTGTTGCCAACCAGGCCACTTCCTGAACTCAGGAGCCTTCATTGTTCCAAAGTTGCATAGATATCTCTTGCCCCGAATCCCCACCCCCCCCACCCCACCCCCGTCTCTATAAATATGTAGATTATTTTAAGGCGGGATGCTTCTCTCAAGGAACTTTGGCCATGGTGCATGCAGTCCACTTATGTCTGCTCCAAATGCACCTCTCATTCAGTTGATACGATTCAGAAGATTTTTCATGCTTTGCTACTTCTTTGGAGATCTTTCCCCAATAAATCTTACTTCATATCTGCACCGTGGCTCCCTTAGAAATTTGCATACAACCCACCCACCATAGAGGGGAGCAGTTTAGTTGAGCAGCTCTAAGGGTTGACCTAATTGTGCAAGCTGTTTATCTTACTTAAAAAATTATTTCTCTGTGTTGTATGAATTATTTAATCAAAACCCTGCCAGAGAGGGATGTGAATGGAAATGAAATAAACTTCAGTGGCAGAGAGATTCCACAAGGAGCCGAGAGGTCACTCTTGTGGGCACTCTTACGCACAATATAGTCAACCCTTTTTAGGTTCTAATGAATTGGGGTAGCTGGTGGTAGATACCTGAAACTATCAAACTACAACCCAGAACCCATGAATCTCGAAAACAATTGTATAAAAATGTAGCTTATGGGGGGTGACAATGGAATTGGGAAAGCCATAAGGACCACACTCCCCTTTGTCTAGTTTATGGATGGATGAGTAGAAAAATAAGGGAAGGAAACAAACAAACAAACAGACAAAGGCACCCAGTGTTCTTAATTGCTCTTTTCACTTTAATTATTATTCTTGTTATTTGTGTGTGTGTGTGTGGTAATGAAGGTGTCAGGGATTGATTTTGGTGATGAATGTACAACTATGTAATGGTACTGTGAACAATCGAATGTACGATTTGTTTTGTATGACTGCGTGGTATGTGAATATATCTCAATAAAATGAATATTAAAAAAAAAAAAAAAACCCTGCCAGAGAGCAGGAAGAAGATACTCAGGGGTGTGTGTGTGTGTGTGTGTGTGTGTGTGTGTGTGTGTGTGTGTGTGTGTGTGTGTGTGTGTAGGAGAGTAGAATGTACATGTATAGATTGTCATATGTTTTCTCTACTTCTGTAAATTTGTTTTTGTTTTATTTATTTTAACAGACTAGAGTTTTCAGTCTATACTAGGAAACACGAAGAAATAGCCTGGTTGTCTGTTCTCAGGATGTGTTTGAGGATGTTGCTCATTACATTACATGGTGAACTATTTATGAGGACCCTTGAGCAATTTCTTTCTGATCTAGGACTCACAAATTATTGTGATCCTCCTGAGTTACTCGTCTGGTTTTTCATCTTTGGGACAATGGTTATATAACTGATTGGGTTTTCTTTAAGAACCCCTTGTTAGAATGTTCAGAGCCAAATTTGTTGCCTACCTGTGTATAGCAAGAATTTGGGGAGTTGAGGTACTTCCCTTGTGCTAGCCTCAATCCTGGCTCCATGTGGTATCCTTTTCCCTTTATCCTTTTCATCTACTTCAAATTTAACACTATTGGTATATGTATCCCTGTAAATCCCCAGAAATGCTTTTGGAACAAGTTTGAGGTACAAATAAATTTATTATCATAGGGCATCAAAAACTAGGTTTACTGGCTTCTTTTTTTTTTTTCCCTTTCCAGATTGAGATACTACCAGATGGGCTGTTTCAGTGCAAAAAGCTGCAGTGTTTACTTTTGGGGAAAAATAGCCTGATGAGTTTGTCCCCTCACGTGGGTGAGCTGTCGAACCTTACTCATCTGGAGGTCATTGGTAATTACCTAGAAATGCTTCCTCCTGAACTGGAAGGATGTCAGTCACTGAAACGAAGCTGTTTGATTGTCGAGGAGAATTTGCTCAATACTCTTCCTCTCCCTGTAACAGAACGTTTGCAGACATGCTTAGATAAATGTTGATCTAGACAGAGGAGACCCCATGTCTCAAAATAATTTTTTTTTAAAGTATGCCCCCAGGGCTTTAAAAGAGAAGTAAAGTTTCCTAAGTTGTAAAGATGGAAAATGGATGATGAGTATGACTAACCATAACCACATGTCTTATTAAAGCAACTCAGTGTCTAGCCCTGGTTAAACGGGTAAAAAGTGTTAACACTAAACTGAAGTTTTGTGATTAATTGATCTTTAATTTATTGAGATATTGTCAAAAGTACACATCAAGGGTGGCATAGGAGACATAGAATTATTGTATCTCTACCTTGCAATTTTTCCCTTGAAGATTGTATAGTGTTCTTTCCTTCACACTCCCCCAGTCCCCATTACTTACTGGCACGCTTGTTTTTAACTGATTTCCTCTTGATATTGGTAACCAGGATCATAAATGCATCAATGTAAATTTCCATGATGTAAACTCACCACTGCCTTTGATTAATGTTCTTAAATTTCTTAGGCAGGGGGGCATTGTGTTAGGCAGAGTATCTTTTTGTATTAATTTTTGCTTCCTCTCCCAGCTTGCGTGAGTCTTCACTAATCTTGTTTTCTCTTGACAACAATGATGAACCCTGAGAAAATGCCTGCTTTGGGCCTTCACATAGAACAGAAGGAGCCAACATACCTAGGAGATGTCACCTTCAGAGACAACCTGAAAACTCATGTAGTCTCTGAAATTTCCTCATCTATTATCAAAGCCCTTTTTTATTTGCTAAAATTTTTATATTAAATGTACAACATAAGTATTTTCTATTGTATAATCTGGGATTCAACAGCTGTGAGAATAATTTTGGTAAGGTACAGAGGGTTGATGCATTTCTTTAAGAATTTACAATTAATGTTCTTAGTTTTGGCAGTCTATGATTCTGGTGTTTATGTACATTCAGCTCCAAAATGTTTTTCTATTCTGCAACTAATTCTGGCTAACAAAATCCTTGTGTCTCATGCACTAAAATATTTGGGGGCTTTCCTTGTGAGAAAATGGCTGCGTTATCTACCTCTCTCTTCCCCTAGTGCTGTGTATCGTACAGGTGCAATTCTTAGTAACTTACAGAAACTGTGATGGAGGGGAGAGGAACAGTTCTGGATTTTTAAGATTGATTTTAAAGCACTTGTAGAAATTTAGTAAGAGTTAAAGCAAAATACTTTTGCATGATCTGTAGATATGATTATAATGTAAAACACTCAGCTATTTAGTATTTAAGATGAAATTCTGAATGCTCACAAAGAAATAGATCCATTCAATGCTGAAATTCATCTTGTGCCTTTGTCTAAATCTTCTGGAATATCTTTTGCTCCTTTTTTAAAGAGCTTTGTGTTTGCATTTTTTTTTTTAGTCATGTAAATTGAATAAAATCGAGTGGCTCTGTTTGGGGAAACATACATTCTTAATGTGTCTTTCTCTAGGCACTTCGAAGCCACCTTATTTTGGATGTAACCATGAGGTAATCTGTTAACTGCCCCTAGGCAAAACTGGAAAACACTATGGATAAAGAGTTCTGTAAATATGGAATTATGGTGTTATAATTTTTCTTACTTTGCCTGTTATGGAAAGATGAAAATGAGACTTTTTAAATTATGACAAAATGTAGCTTGCTTCAACTGCCACACCCCCCGGGACTGAAGTTCAGAGAGAAGAATTGTTCATGTCAAATGAAATTTGAATAAAATTAATTATAAAGAATATAGAGGACCAAAAGCCTCCTAACATGTTAATGTTTATTCTGAATGGAAGGAACAGTGTAAACATTTAAATTCTCACCAAAACTTGCCTTGAGTCAGAACATTCAAGTTCTCAGGGAACCTGGCATAACTATGGAACTTTCTTAGGACTTAGAAAAGAGATTCTGCCTATATCCAGGGTTCTTTGTTATTTTTATTTTTTAAATGTGAGTTTGTGGTCATTTTAATGTTCATGTTTGTTTTGCAGTAATTGTGGTGTGCCCTGATTCCAGTGTTGGATAGGATTATTTTAAGTTTTGGACATGAATGTGATACATGGAGAGGGGTTTAAATGTTTTTGTCCCTATAACTAGCCATAATTTCTAAAAGAAACCCCACCCTTTCCTATAAGGAAGAATTTTCAAAACGTAGTAGATTTGCTACCATTTGCTACCATTCACCTGACAAAACCAGAAAGTCACCACTAGGCATTTTCGGTTCAACCGCATGCATCGTCCTTATCGCCTCTAAGTTTCAGGAAGCAATTTACTAGCAAGATACAATAATGAATATTCTAAACTGCTTCCATAGGGTATAGTTAGGGTGGAAACTCTGTTCTGATGCCATAGTTTTTAAATTTCTTCTTCTTTTTTAATCATATACACCAGTGTTTAGGTATAGATTTTGAAGGACATAACATTGAAATCTGAGACTACCACTTGACATACAAAAAAATTTTTAATACTCCTTTATTGCCCTTTCAGATCACATCTTTATTTTACAGGTGTTGTTCATATTCATTCAAGAGAAACTTAAATGAAGAAAATGAAGTTTGTTAAATTATAATTATGAGACTTTGGTTGGCATTTGATTGCCAAGAATGCCTAGTGCATTTTCCACAAAATAAATGTGGATGTGTTAGAACTAAAGTTTATGGCTTTTACTAGCAATGGAATTTATTTACACACAGAGAGACATTTACACAAGCATACACACACACATCTGTATGCATGCAAAATATGACTTCTTAGTTTTTATAGATTTAGTGTTTTTTCCAAAGTTGTAATAAGTTCTACATTAATGCTGGGATACTAATTCTTTTTCATTCAGTACTTGTAATCATGTACATGTAATCCCTTAGTAATAACCTTTAAAAGACTGCTCAACCTTAGTTTGAGAATCTAAGTGTTATTGAGCATTCCTGGTGAAGTTGTAGTGTTTCCCTAACCTATGTCAGGGTATATCTGTAGGACACGTCATAGTGTATTTCCATTTGTCATCCTCAGTCTTAATTTTTTTCCCCTGGATGTCACCTTACTTCACTGTCACTTAACAAATATTTATGTTAAACAGGGTAAAAACAGAGATCATCAGGATCTCGGCACTGTGGCATAGCTCTGATATGTGTGCTGTGATGAAATGCAGTGAATTATTTGCATAACATTGTTTAATAGTGAAAATATTTGTTTTTGTTTTTTGTGTTTCATGATTCAAATTTTGTATGTTTAAAATATTGCCTAATCTTGACTGGTTCAGAAACCATTAAAATAAACAATTATTCTGTGGATTTAATAGCTTTATTTCCTTGTGTTTCTATAAAATTTTCTTTCCATCTTTACATTCTCTTAGCATCATCCTATAAAATTCCTTTAAGGTATTTTATTTTCCTTCTCCACTAACCCACCCCATTAAATTACTTGATCAGCGCTCATATGGTAATAGAATATCTTTGTGCTGAAGCACTTGCAGTGATACTGGAGAATGCATTTATTTTGGCAGAAGCCAGATAGCCTATAATTATGCCAAATTGAGTATTTCCTCTTCCCCCATCCTTGCAGTATTTAGAGCTAATTCTATGATCCTTCATCTCTACCAGAGACATGAGAATGCAACTGTAGGTCCACTGTGTTTTCTGTAACTGCATTGCATCAGAGTCTGTGTTTATTTCCTTCTTGAGACAAGAGGAAGGCTGTGGGGGAAAAGGAGGTATTGTTTTGCATTCTGCTTTGTATTAAGACATTATATACATTAAATGGTATAACTAATAACTTGCAAAATGCACTGAATATAATTATTTCTTCTCTCCAGCTTTATGTGAAAAGCTGAAGTGGTAAAAACAACAAAAACACAGTCCTATTTAATTGGTTTCCTCCCATTTGTTTTTCATCACTTCTGCATCCTTTGAACTATCAATTAATCAACTTTAGTAATGGACTCTAAGCTATACAACTTTTTTTAATGGGAACAATTTCATCAGCACTAAAGCATTAACATAGACTATATGAGTCAAAGTACTGGTTTGACATGACTTACAATAAAGCTTAATTCATATTTAAGTTTTGCATTTGACTTGTGTAATACATTACTGCTGAGAAAAACAATTATGAATGCCTTCTGCATGTTGTATATTATCTCTAACAGATGGTGCAATTTAAAAAATACAGAGTACAAAAAATATGTAGAGTTAGGATGATGTGTTTGTGCTTACTATGTGTTTTGTATAAATCTAAAATAAAGTTTATGAGAGAATTTTTAAAAACTTCAAATATTTCACTCAATGAAATAATAGAGCACTTTTGAGTAGAGACATTTTCTTTCTTTAGTTAACTTCACAATGAAGGCTAGTATTTGTTGTTCAATCTCTGTCACATATTTGGAAACATGTATACACTTGAATTTTACTTCTGGTAATGAATTCTTAGAAAATGTAAGATTTTTGCAATGAGTTACATGTTTTGGGCCCCTTGGGTTTACCATATAAAGCTGCACTTTAGTGGTAAATCACGTTGCCTGAGATTCAGTAGATTTTGATAAACTTTACTGTTTTTAAAGTATCTTTTATGTAAAGTAAAGATTCAATTTTTATAATAAATGGCAAATAAAAATAGATTATATGTTGGAAGAAGTTGACTTGCTATTTTACCCATGTTCACTTAACAGTGTCATTTCAAAAGTGCTCCCCTTCCCCCTCCCACATGTCCTCATAAAACTGTACCTTTATATGATTCACCACAACATATTTCAGATTTATCTATGAGTCTCAGAACAATAGTGTGAGTTTTCAAATTATGCTAAAATGGTCACAAAAATAGCAAGCACCTAAGTAGACCTGGAATAGTCCTAGAATACACTGGTGGTGGAGATGAAGGGGATGGAACATGTCACTATTGTAACCAAAAACTGTTCATTCTTGGGATTATTCAGGGATGGATGCTCACAAACCAACTCATCTCCCTCCCTCCTTCTTGGCTCCTGTATCTCCATTTAGTATTAGTTTAGCACTAACACTGAGTAGTGGACCAGATAAATAAATAAATAAATAAATAAATAAATAAATAAAAGCTAAAGAATGCAAGATAGGAAATGCTGAGGTTTAGTGAAGGGAGAAAAAATAGAACTATTGAGTAAAATACACATATGGAAGTTTGGCCTTTTGGATAGAAAACTTATTCTCTCCCTCTCTGTCTCTCTCTCTCTCTTATTCTCCGCCCCCCCCCCCCCCCATACACACACACACACAGTTTCAGGAGCACATTAGAAAGCTGATACCCAGAGCTTTTCTCTGTTGGAGGAGACAACTTAAGATACACTGGATGCAGATCTGAGGGCAAGTAACTCTGCTTCTCAAGTTTTGAAAGGATAGGCTGTGTATAACCAGGCAGCCATATCGTTCCCTGGAAACGTCAGAAAGGCTCTGGCCCACCTCTCAGTGCATTAGGAATGAGAAATGCACTGACTAAATGAAGTGAGAGTCTCAAAGGGTTAGCAGCCTTTCAGGGACACTAGGTGCAACGTGCCCCCATGAGGATGACAATCATTGTGGCTTCGTGTACTCTAGCATGGCATTCACTTCTGTGCTTCAAAATGGCTTTTCAAAAATGTGGGAGAGACCCTCCCCAGCCCCGGGGATCTGGAGGAAGGTGCGGATGTGTTGGACATCCTCACCTGAACTGGTGTTGATGTTGTCACAAACATCGGGACTGGCGGTTTGATGTGCTGAGCCCTCCAGCATGGGACTTGCCCTTATGAGGCTCATTACCGTAAAGGAGAGTCTAAACTTGCATGTAATTGTGCCTAAGAGTCTCCCCCTGAGTACCTCTTTGTTGCTCAGATGTGGCCCTCTCTCTTTCTAACTGAGCCATCTCGACAGGTGAACTTGCTGCCCTTCCCCTTATGTGGGACCCGACTTCCAGGATTGTAAATCTCCCTGGCAATGCAGAATATGACTCCCGGGGATAAATGTGGACCCAGCATCGTGGGACTCAGAGTATCTTCTTGACCAAAAGGGGGATGCAAAATGAGACGAAATAATTTCAGTGGCTGAGAGAGTTCAAATGGAGTCGAGAGGTCACTCTGGTGGACATTCTTATGCACTATATAGATAACACCTCTTAGGTTTTAATGTATTGGAATAGCTAGAAGTAAATACCTGAAACTACCAAACTCCAACCCAGCAGTCTGGACTCCTGAAGACAATTATATAATGATATAGATTCCAAGGGGTGACAGTGTGATTGTGAAGACCTTGTGGATCACACCCCCTTTATCTAGTGTATGGATGAGTAGAAAAATGGGGATAAAAACTGAAGGACAAATGGGGTGGGATGGGGGGATGATTTGGGTGTTCTTCTTTCACTTTTATTTTTTATTCTTGTTCTGGTTCTTTCTGATGTAAGGAAAATGTTCAGAGATAGATTGTGGTGATGAACACATAACTATGTTATACTGTGGACAGTGGATTGTATACCATGGATGATTGTATGGTGTGTGAATGTATTTCAATAAAACTGAATTTAATTAAAAAAAAAAAAATGTGGGAGAGAGAGGCCAGAGACAAAGCAAGGGAGGGGATCGGTTCCAGAGCTGTGGCTTTTGCTCTGGTTTCTGCTCCCTTGTCCTTCTTTTGGGTATTCTGTTCACCCCTCCACTAAGAGCCAGAAAAAAAGAAGCAGTTTAGTCAAAGGGCACCAAGACTCACCTCGAACTAAAGTCTGATGTTTTTACATGCCAAAAAAGGACCAGAAAAACCATTTTAACATGTATAGTCTATTTTTGAAAATATAACTCTTCATCCTATGCCTTGCCTTCCATTAGAATTACAAATCCTACTGCCTGCTAAATGCCAATGATTCTATAGAGCTACCTGTCTGAGTAGATTTTCAACTTATTCCTTATAATAAATACCTAAAAATTTTGTACATCTTTTTTCACATCCTATTGTTTATGTAGGGCTCAACTCACATCATGCTTTTATTTGTTTATTTTTAATTGTTTTTTACTTTTTAAAAAATGTATTCAAATCATATCATTTTTTACTCTCTATCTCCCTCTGCCGCTGAGAGAATAAATCAAGCAGAACCATGTTCAGCAGCACCCATTAGTAAGTAAACAGAACTCCAGGTTCTTTCTCTTTAAGAAAATAACATTCATGCTAAAAAAAAATATTTCCCTACCTTGCTTACCTCCAGTGCTTACATAGCTTCTCTCTGCTCTCCTTTAACAGCAAACCACCTTGCCATCCTCATTTTGTCACTGACTATTCACTTCCTAACCCCCTTCTCTCCAGCTCTCCTCAGACCCCAGGTTCTGCTAATTTCTCTTAAAAAGATCACCCATTACTTATTTGCCAAGTACAGTGACTTCTTAGTCCCAATAGGCAGATGTCAGCTGGAGTACTGGAAAAATGCTTTCCTATGTTTCATCACATGCAAACTATCTTGGCCCACCATCTTACAATGCCAGGTGTAAATCACCAACCAAGTTCTGAAGCAACCCAAACAGTATAATAGTGGTTTTGGAGTCCAGCCTCCTTTCTGATATCTTCCTTAACAACATCCAGTTTCCTTTTATATTCACTTTCTTATATGCCTTTAATAAATTTGGCTCCCAAAATCTTGAGAATTCAGTGGCCCTCACTTAATCTCTGTGATTCCACCTCAAATGAGATGCTTACTGACCCATGCCTTGCCTGGCTCCAGGGCCAAGCCAAGATGTGTGGGTGCCCTGGCAGGTAATAATCTGTCAAAACATTTGTCAAAAAAAAAAAAAATTCTGTGAATATTTAGTCAACATATATTCGGTAGAGGTGGGGGAACTGGTTTTCTGTAAGTAGAAATCATGAACCTCTAAATTAGCTATCCCCTTGTTTCCATCTCCAAAACAGAACTCACACAAGAATATGTAGAATTTAAAGACGATTGAGTAAAGATGACTGCTGGAGGTGGGGATGGCGGCTTAGGGAAACAAGGGTTCTCCCAGCTTAACACATTTCTGCCAAACATCCCCAATAAACAGTCTCTTCTCCGAGCCTCTTGACCAGGCCTGTCAGCTGCGGGGTCTCCCCTCGCTTTTTCCTTTGAAGCACCCTACTCTACTAGCTGCCATCCTCTCCATTCCCAGATTTCATCCCCCATTCCTCACAATAAATCCCACCACCCCATTTCATGCTGTGCCCTTAGCCTCCTCCCAACCACATACTCTGAGGTTATATATCCTCACCTACTTCTAAATCCTGTCTTCAAGGGTATTAAATTCCCATGATACCAAGGATGATATTTTCATTTCTGCTCCCCAAAATAAATGCCTTTTTAATTATCAAGACTCTCATTTCTTGGAAGGTGGTTTTGTCAGTTTCAAATTCAAAATAAGAAACTTATTAAGTGTGCTGAATGGGAGTGGGCCCAATTTCCACTTCAGCGGTAACCTAAGGAGCTGCATGTGAAAACCTGAGTTAACTTGTCCCATATTTCCAATGACTCCAATGTCATTTTGGTGCTCCTTATAAACATACCCCCAGGCAACTGTTTTAACGCAGTAACCCTTAGTCCAGCTTGCTTGGCACATGAAAGCCTTTGTGTATGGCCATGACTGTTTTCTTCTGAACAGGAATCAGTAAGTTATTGTTGTCATGTAAAAGGCTGTTTTCTTAAAATGACTCTCAGTCATTAATGAATAGGTGTAAAGGTTTCCCTCCTGGAGTTTCTGAAGCTGCACCACCAGGGGGGGCCACACTCCACCTGTGTGAAGGGCGTTTTCTTCTGGTCTAACCGGTGTTGGATTTACGTCCTTGTCTTACTGCCCATGTAGTGGCACACAAAGAAACTACTTAGATCATTATGGGGAGAAGAGAGTACTTCCCGAATGTCACTCTTCTCCTAGTCGCTAGAGTCATCCTTTTCATAATAGACTGAGCCAGTCACAGGCAGTTGCTCTGTGAAAAGGGAAAGCCTATAGAAGCAGCAAATTGAAGAACTGATTCTGTCATCATTAAGATGACTGAGGAAAATTTGCTGGATTGGTGATACCTGGGCAGAGCAAAGCACACTGTGAGGCTTACTAATGGCTTCAAATTGAGAAAAGATTAAAACCTAGCCATTTAGTCCTTGCTCCTGTAGCTTGGAGTCAGTCACTTTAGGAGGAAATAACATAATGGAATACAACAGCAACTTAATTTAACCCCCACTGCATGCCAAGTGCTCAACTAGGTACTTCATATGCATTACCACTATCCTAATGATTCTATTTGGTGTATTATTCCCATTTGACATGTGAGAAAGCAGACTTTAAAAATATAACCTTCCTGAGGTCTCATGATTATTGAGAAGAGGAACCAGTATTCAACCTGCAGGTGTCTTATTGCAAAACCTGTTTTTACTGAGTGTTAGCTAAACAACATTTCACATCAGAAGTTCATCCTCTTGCACTCACCTTGGTGTTTTGAAGGCTCACAGATAACACCAGTGTTTTTTGGTTTTCAGAGGTCAGTGGCCTCTTCTGTTTTAAGCTTCATGCTTTCTCCTGCTCCATATCTATCATTTCATCTCCTAATATAATTCTAGAATGGTCAAACTTTTCAATTGAAAGGAACCATGGAGACTCTTCTAAGAAAAAGTTAAGTGACTTGTTCAGGGTCACACACCCACTGACCAAAAGAGAGATAGCTAGGTCTATGCACCCCCCTATTGAGTGCACTTTCACTCTGCTGGGTGGTCTCTGAGGAGAACAGGTGACCTATATTTTACCAAAGCCTAGTGGAAGAGCCAAGACCAGCACCCAGGTCTCCTACCTGAGTCTAGCTCTTATGCACTTACACATGCTTCTGCATCTTGAAAATAATCCCTTCTTATGTGCAGGCATTATTGTGTCCAAAGCACTTTGGGCTCATGTCCCCATTTCACATATAAGAAAACTAAGCTCTGAAGGAGCCACCTTTATGGGTTACTATTGCTGAGAACTATTTAAACACTTGCCACAAGCTTTATAAGCATCACTAATGCTTACAATATTACATAGGTGTTATTTCCTTTTATAGATGAAGAAATAGGTTTAGGCAGGTTAAATGACATGCTATATTATATATTAGATTATATAGCTAGTACATGTCAGAGTCAAGTTTTGAACTGGGAACTATCATCAAATCTCTGCTTTTTATATACTGCACACTGTCAGGGTCATATGGCTTGTAAGTTGTGGATTGTGAGCACAGCCTAGGATTTTTGGCATCTAATCCAGTATTCATTCTTTTACATTGTGCTGACTCTGGAAAAGAATTGATACACACAGTTTTAAACATCTTTTAGTATAAATAAAACATAACTTTATCCTAAGGACTGATTTATTTTTAAACTTTGGAGTTATTTTTGAAAATGCATAGTTTTCATTTTAATGTCCTAACCTAAATCTCTGAGCACATTTGCTCTTATTAGAAGAATGAAGTGTCATTTCTGACTCTTCGGGAAATGTTGGCTAAAGACCCCATCTTGTTAAAAAGAATTGTTAAAATGTGTTTTGTTTGTTTTAAGCTGAGGCTCACAGTCAGTTTGGATTTTACTGCAGATTGCAGTTCTAGTTTAATTCCCTGAGAGTCCTGATTTATTATAGGAAAATGCTGGCAGACATTTTAGGCTTGCAAAATGACAACCAGTCACAGTTCAAGCTAAATCCATTCTTCCTCTGCTGATTTAGGTGTTTGGGGGAGTGAGGAGGAGGGAGGATTTAAGCCATCCTTAAGGAATTCATACTGTTTTCCAGATAAGAGGATGAGTCCCTGGATTTGCCTTCTGGCTGAATGCACTGCTAAGCATGGAGAAAACCTCAACCCAAGCTCCAAGAACGACTGCCTTATAGCACTGGTTCACTTGGCATTTCTTCTTGAGTTCTTCAAAATACTGGTCTTCGAGGCATGTGGCATGTCAGGCACCCCATGAATAACCTGGATCAGCTGTGTTCTGGGCACACTTCCACAGAAGGACTGTAGGTCTCAGATGTGCTCTCACATCCTGCACTGAGCTCTGTTAGTGAAAGGAAGAGGATTTACCAAGTGACTTTTCCCAGAATTTGCACAATCACATTAGCTGCTTTTAATTTTCTTCTAGAAGATGAAAGAAATTGGCCATTTTCCCTTTTTCTCTCTTTTTGGTGGTAACTCTAATGCCTATGGTTTAGCAGAGTGCCCACAGAGCATGTTTTTCCAAAGTTGGAAAGGAGCCAAATGGCTTGGGCGCTGTCTCATATAACCAGTGAAGGCACTGATGGAGCCAATAACTGGAAGCGCCCGCAGGAAATTAACACACTTCTCAGAGAGAGCTATGGCTCAGGGATTTTGGTGATGTTGAGGATGCTGGAGGCTGCCTTACCGGGGGAGAAGATTGAGTTCTTGCAAATTCTGTCAGTGCCAGACCTGTTGGCACTACCGTTAATTCCTATGTGATCTGCCTTTTCGGGGTGCACAGGGTCCCCAACCTAACTGAGCCTAATGAGGGGTTGGGCCTAGAAGTTCCCTAGGGTCCCTTCCAACTTCAATATTCTGATTTACATAAAATGCTCCGTGAGTGGGAAGTGTTGATCTGGGTTCATAATGAGTAATTTTAAGAGCATGTCATACATTTACTTTTCCACATTTTGAAATGATTTACCTTTATGACACATGAACAAGACTTTTATTCACTGAAGAACCTAAAGTATAATAGCAAGTAAAGGAGGATGGAATTATTTTAAAGGGCTGTTCTACAGTGCCAACCCATCAGGGAAAGCCAGGTGAAGAGAAGCTAATCCAGGGCAGATAGGAAAATCCCTAGGAGGGCCTTCATGATGCTCAGATTACAATTCCCAGTAAGTAGAAATGTCCTGAGGTTGCAAAGGTTAAAAAGTGACCTGCGAGGTACTCAGCCCTCTTGGGCTTTCAAGCCCAAGCTTGAAATCTGAGGCTGACCCATCACTGCTGGCGTCCAGCCCAGAGTCTGATCCGGGGCAAACGGATGCCTCAAAGTTTTAAGTTCTCAGGTTTCTGATCCATGGGGCTCTGGGCCTGAGTGTTGGGTCAGCTAACAGGCTCCCAATTGGAGAGATACACTGAGAGGAGTCTGCTCCTATCTGATCTCTGGGTGAGCCCCACCTGGGTGCCAGCCCTAAGGGGAGACTTTGTACCCATCAGGTTCACCTGACATACTGGAAGCTGTCCTGGAGTTGGCCATGTTGTGCATCTCTTCTGTGCTCTGGGGTCCAGCCCAGGAATGCTCTGGGCCCAGGCAAGGACTCTGCTGTGCCTGGAAGAAGAGAAGACAAGACTGTTATCCTGGACAGAGGTGGACTGTCATCTGGCAGCTGGGGAGCCACTGAGGTCCAACGTCAGTTAGAGTCCTAGCTCCACCAGTAACCACTTGAGCAAATTTATCTCTCTGAGCTCAGTTTCCTCTTCTGTAAATGTAAACTTTATTCTGAAAATATTGAGTGCCTACTACTAACCAAGGTACTGCCTTGGATACTGAGGAGTCAGTGGGTACGATGAGAACAGGACAGGACAGGGAATTCCACGAGACAGTGCATGTAAAATGCTTAGCCTGCTGTCTGACTTTGGTGAGTGCTCACTGTGTGTTAACTTAATGAGTTTCCCGCAAAGCTGGCAGAAAAACCTTTAAAAACACGTCCTTTCCCACCTCAGTCTTTGCACCTGCATTTCCCTCTGCCCAGAGGCTCTTCCTCATGCCCTTTGTCTAGCCACCTCCCATTCATCCAGTCCTCAGGTTAAACGGTCACTTCCTCAGGGTAGCCTTTCCATGTTTGGGCACCCCCCCATTGTCCATTCCCATGGCAACCAGCACTTCTACTTTGAAGTATTTGTCACTTTGGTGACAAATGGTTGTTCCATTTTCCTGGTTGTTTTCCTGACTAGAGTGTAAATTCCACATAGACAGCATCTATGCCTACCTGAAGTCTAGGGCCTAGCTCTGAGATTCTCCATAAATATTTGACCATCCAACTGGCTGACCTTTAAAGGGAATGTTCCCCTTTAATGAGAGAATATGCTGGAGCCAAAACAGAGAAGTTATCTGGTCCACCTGGAGTCCATGGGCCTTTAGTTTCCTCCCTTGCCTCTCCCTCCTAACATGAAGATGAGGAATAGCCAATAAATGACTGAAAAAAATTAGCCATGTCCAGGTCAGCACCCACATCTCCTTGGAGAAGGAATCAGGTAGTCAAGACAGGGAGCAAAGGAGGGCATGTGTGATCTCCATCATTAATAAGCACTTACCCGGGACACACTCAGGCTGCTGAGAACAGGGCAGTAAGAGTCTTCTCTGAGACGTTGCACAACAGTCACCCTCGTGTCTGTTCTCCCCATAGGCAGGTAGCCTGCCATGAAGGATGAGGTCTTGTTTCTTGTAACTCCATATTAAAGGTTGGGAAAAATTAAGTCCATCATACAAGGTAAGAATGGCGTCAAAGGCAAAACTGTCACCATGTTGACTTTTCACTGTCACCCGGAGTGAAGTACGTCCCCAGCCTCAGCCTCCACAGTTTTCTTATGGAAGAGGCCTTGGCAGACATACAGCACTTACATGTGACTCACTGGGAATGTTAATGCTTTTGCCCCTTGGTGCCCTGTTGGATTTAATAAAGTGGTAAAGTGACCTGACCCCTGTGGTTTTCTTTTGGTCAGAAGAATCCAAAACCTCTGGGCAGTGCTGGACTTCCCACATGCATTCCTGCAGACCCACCCTACAGAAGCCAGGCTTTCCCATACTTCTGAGCCTCTGCCTGTGCTGTTCCTTCCCTCGTCTTGCTGTCAAACAAGCCTCAATTCACTCTTCAAGACTAACAGGAAATATCACTTTATCTGTAACACTTTCTCTGAACACCTCCTTTCCTCCAAATTGGAGTTAGCTGCTTTTTTTCCCTAACACTTATAACAATGTAGTGAGGTTACTTATGGATTTCCCCCTCACTAAAATGAGAACAAACCAAATTTTGTTCGTCTTTGTATCACCTTCAGCTAGGATGGTGCCTAGGACATCACAGGTGCAGAAGGAATGAAAGGCCAAAAGCCAAGCATTGGTAAGGTGGATCCTGGGGCCAGTGGATCAGCGAGCATGTGTGCCAGAAACTACTAGGGGGTTCTTTTGAAGCCAGACTGTCAAAAGAACCAGAAGTCCTTGAAGGCTTGTGGGCAGGTAAATGGCATGAGGAAGTAGTGCTTTGGGAATATTATTTGTGGGTATATTGGCTATGATAAGGTTAAAGGAAGAAAATGTTATTCCCATTTTACAGATAAGGAAACAGGCTTGAAAAAGCTAAGCATTTTACCAAAGGACACACAGCTAGAAAGCAAAGAAATCCAGTTTAGAATCCAGATCTGATTTCAGAGTGTGTGTTCTTAGATACATACAAAAACATGAGCCAAATCTGCAAACACTGATCTAAGGGTCCCTTAGGTCTTCAGGGAATGATGTCTCCCCTGAGTTAGCTTGACTTCAGAATGTCATTAACCCTCTCTGACCCTCAGTTTCCTCTTCAGTAAAATGAGGAGCATTGTGCTTAGTGACCCTAAGGCCACTTTTAGACTCCAAGAGGCTATAATTCTCTGTAGAATTCAAATGGGCTTCCTAACCTGGAAACTGTCTCCATCAAAGCATTAGTGTATATTGGCCCTGAAATTTTTTTCCACAGGTGGTGATTCTGACTCCTAAACACAATAAAAGCTGTGAAAATATTGTCTTAGATGTCAAATGATTCTTCCCAGATGAGCACTTAAAATACACTCAGACATTAAAAAATAACTTTGCTGAACTCACAAAAAGCATCTGTGTATCTGAATAGTCGTGATTAAGTCAAAGCAAAGTTTCCACTTGTTGTCTATAGCCTGAGGGCCTTTATTCCACTCGTAATTCTGTACCTCACTGAAATCAAGTTCAGCCTCACGTTGCTAAACCTATAGTACCACTCCCTTCCCCCATTCCCACTCCAACACCTACCTCCCCATCACATGTCTTAATCAGACATGCAGGCAATTCTCTGACTTCAGGCTGAATCATTGTGTAGAACTGTCTGAAAATGTCAGAATGAACTCTGAAATGAAAAGAAACTCCCACCCATACCAGTAAAGAGCTTCCTGGGTACCCCACCACTCCCCCCCCCACCATCAAATTTGTACCAATAATTTCTTTGATTTGATTTGTCTTTCATTTGGAATGATCTGTCTGATGCCATTTTTCTGAAATATTCATGACAAGATACAATCTCATAATAGTCAGCTACATGAAATGGACCTTTCAGAGAATAAACATCTGTCCTACATCTGTGGTGCCTAAAAAACAGGACTTTCAATAGAGTACATTGTAGGACACTAATATTTTTAAAGGGCAAGGACCCCATTTCTAGCTAAAATTTCACTAAAATATATCTAACAGAATATTTTCATTTTACTTTCTGTTTTTCAAAGGACATTTCAAAGGCCATTATGGCAGAGCAGTTTCAGAACATAGTCTCTAGATGCAGGCATACTTGATAAAATATTTGCTGTCATGTACTAGCAACGTGAGCTTGGAAAGTTATTTAACCCTGGTAGTTTTAGGTTTTCTCAGAGATGTAAAATATCCCAAAAGAAAATGTTTTCAAAAAACTGGCACATAGTAGAGCACTAAATAAATGCCCATGTTACTGTTTTGTTTTTGCTGTTAATACAAGGAGCCGAAACTCCTGGTTCCTGATACAACTGAAAGAACATGAGATTTAGAATTAGAAGACTTGAATTTGCACTCCACCGCTGCTCTGACTAGTTGTGTGACCTTGGGAAAATCACTGAATCCTTCCTTCTCAAAGTCCCTCATCTGTAAAACAGGAATAGTAAAAATAGCTAACTCACAGATAACAATGGTGAGGTTCAAACGAGGTCATTTATAAGTGAATTTAATTTGCCAACTGCTAAACTCTGTATTCACGCTTCATTATGCTATTGTTAATAACAACACCAGAACCGAAGAACATATACAACTTTTTTGTTCAGGAATTTTCACTTACGAAAATCTTACTTATGTACTTAAGTGATTTTAGCTGATGCCCACTTACCTGCCAAAGTGAGGATTCTGTGGATGGACTGAGACAGCACTGGGTGTAGGAGACCTGCCTTCCCCCCACAAAACGTTGCCGTCACTATGTGTCTGTTTTAGCTTGTTTTAACTTGACATCTGTGAGTATTCAAAATGGGTCCTGGTAGATAGCCAACTTGTCTTAAGAGGTGCTGAGACAGAGAAGATTGTTGACTGTAGTCTCTGCCTATTGGAGGTTGTTTTTGATGTTGTAACTGTTTTTCAGATTGCATCTCCCATCCCTTCCTAGAGCATTTAAAACAGCTGGAAATTTGGCCACTTTCCACCCATCCTGGGTACCTGATCTCCTTTGTCTCTGTTTCCCAGGGTGGAAGTCATCGGATTTGGAATTTGATGTCAGCCAGCCTTAACCTTCAGTCCTGCCTCCACAACTTTCCAGCTGTGTGACTTGGGTGAATCATTTAACCCAAATCTCACTCCTATACCTGATTTTTAATTCCTCTCTGATATCTTTGATGAGGTGATCACTAACAGAATCAATAGCAAATATGAACCCATAAGAAAAGGCCTCTGGGGAAACATCAATCAATACCTAAACTAACACTCCTGCCTCAAGCCTTAGAATATTTTGGTGAAAACTATAGACTCCTACTGAATATATTTCCTAATTGAATGTTTGAATTTAAAATGCCACTGTGTGTGTGTATGTGAGTACGTGATGTGAGTTTATGTGTGTGCAAGATTAGATGTGCATAGAATATCTCTGGTGGGTACACAAAAAATAATGATAACAATGTATACTCTTTTCTCAGCATATCTTTTTGTATCTTGTTTCATGTGCCTGCATTATCTATTTGAAAATTACTTTTTAAATATTAATAATTTGGGGGTAAGATACTTACAGTTCTTGATTTAGGCACTTTCGAAAGAGTTCTCTGATGCCTTGAAGGGTTAATGCAGCCTCCAAAACGTTCTAATATGTGGACAAGGAAATTATGGCTCTTGAAGCTGACAACCACTGTCTGGGCCTACTAATAGCCAGGAAAGGAGGGTCTACCCTGTGACCTCCCTGCAGTACAATGTTTGCAACCTTTTCCCTCAAGATTTGTAAAGAAACCATTTGTCATCAATAATAATAGTAATGTTTATTAGAGCTTACTATGTGTCAAGCACTGTACTGTGTACATGTCATACATTAGCTCAAGTTAATTTCTGCAACATCCTTACTTGGTGAGTCATATTATCCATATTTTACATATTAGAAAATTGAGTCTCAGAGTTTCCTATCTAGCAAGTGCAGAGCTGAGATTCAAACTGGGCACAGAGTTGCTAAGAGGATTTAATGAATCAATGTATGTAAATTGCTTATAACAGTGCCAGTTACAGTAGCCCTTCCCCATTAAGTGCCAACATTATTGAGTAGGAATTTTGTGTTAGAAACATGACCAAGTTAGCAAATATGCACAGTCATTTTAATAAACAGTGAAATGTAAGTTAAGGTTCCATTTTTTCTGCAACTAAGAGCTGCATGTTTTTCAAGATAGCTTGCCCTGAGTTATTCTTTTCTTTGTGTGCCATCTCTCAGAAGACCTCCTGCCGTCAATTCCAAGTTATTTGCATTCCACCCCCATCTTTTCTTATGCTTTGTCATCATCACAGTGATTTTTTAAATATAAAAGTCAGAGAAAGGTAACATTTTTAAATGTAACTCGTAGGATCCTGCCTACCCATACAAGCAGAAGTTTTATGATTGCATCTTTACCTCATGTTTTTTATTGCATTGTGTTTCTATCTGTTGGAGATGAGAGCAAGTGAAGCAGGAGAGCTATGGGGCGATTTGCCTTTCCAAGTGGTTGGTATGCAAAGAAAGTTTGAGATCTTCTGTTTCTGATATGTATGGAAATAGCAACCACATAACTGCTTGCTATATAAAGCAAAGGAATAAGTAATATCCAAGCCTGACTGACTGAAAACACACCATGTTTTTGCAGTTGAGCGTCAGGCTCAAAAAAATATAAAGCAAGAGAGGAAAATATCTCGCTATTGCCACTATAACTACGCTGTCTAATATGGTAGCTACTAGCCACATGTGGCTAATAAGCTCTTGAAATGCGGCTAGTTTGAGTTGTGATGCCCTGTGCGCTTTCTATGTTGTATGTTCCAGTGACAAGCTCTTCCTCTAACTTTAAATTTGTCAATCTTTGACATCCTATTGGGTAATTACCTGCAAGTAGATAATGTTCATCATAGGAAAGCATAGAAATGGAGTTATTTACTTCTCAATCATTCAACTTCTCACTGCATAGCATCAGCAGAAATTACTCTTATTTTGCTTGAAGACAAAAGTATAAGTTCTGTTGCTTGTTAGGTACATTTGCATTGAATCCATTTGTATTTCAAATTGGCATCTCACCGTTAACATCTCCAAAACAATTCCAGATTTCCCATTCTTCCCACCTATTCCTCCTGTATTATTCCCCATCTCAGAAATGATAATTCCATTCTTTCGGGACCCCAGGTTAAAAACTTTGCAGTCACTCTGACTCCTTTCTTTCACATCCCACATCCAATCTGTCAGCAAATCCAGTCAGCTCTATCTTCAAAATAATGTGTTCAACCACTTCTCAGCACCAAGCACCTACTACCCTGGTCCAAACCATCACAGAGACCCTCTTAGATTATTGCATTAACACCCTAACTTTGTTCCTGTTCAGTCTACTCTCCGCATAGCAGCCAGAGTAATCCCGTCACAACTTAGTTCGTGTCACCTCTTTGCTCAAAACTCTTTGATATAGAGAGTGATCCCAGCCAAGGCCTCTGCAGTGGCCCACGGTGCCCACACTCACCGATTCCAGCAATCCTGGACTCCTGCTGTTCCACAAAACTCAGGGTCTCCACCTAAAATGCTCTTCCTCCATTATCCACTGGGCTCACTCACCCGCCTCCTTCAGTCTTTACTCCACGGTCTCCTTCCCCAACCAGCCTATCTTAGGTTTGTAATTTCCACACCCCAAGCACTCTCTTCCCCTGCTTTATTTTACTCCATACTACTACTGCCAGCTGACATATATGTCTTCTGCTTATTTGCCTTATTATTTATCTCCCCCAAATACAATATAAACTCCACAAAGGTGGGATTCCATCTTATTCACTGCTATCTCCCCCATTTGTAGAAGAGTGCCAAGCACAGAATAGATGTTCAATAAATATTTGTTCAGTGAATGAATGAAGTTCATAGATGTGGAAAATGAGGCATAGAAAAGCTCAGTTCTAGCCAGATGTCACAGGACTAGTAAGTGCAAGAGGCAGGGTTAGAACTCAGGTCTCCCTGACTCCAAAGCCCACCTAGTTCCATCCTCTGAGTCTGGTAAAGGAGGTAAGAAGGGCTCTGGTGCTGTGCTGTGCTGTGGGGGAAACACACACCAAGGTTCAAATGTAAATCCTGCTAAAAGCACGAGCTGAAACAGAAACAACAGTTTTGGCAGCATTGTTGACAATCCCTGAGATTAAGGAAAGAAATTTGAAGGCATATGCTGAAGCTTTCCAGTTTTAAAGACTGGCTTTATTTTTCTTTCAGCTGTAGCTTTCTGGGCTAATGAAAGTACCATATGTCTTTATCTCCAGGTTCCCATACAAATTAGGAAACTAAAAATGCCAGATGATTAAAACAGATTCCTTCTTGTTTCCATGGGAAATCAACTACTGTGAAACCTTAGGAAATGGGAGGGAGGGTGTGTTCAGCTTGAAGGGTTTTTGGGTGAGTGAGCTGTACCCTGCCTGCAGTGCAGGCTCCAGCCCACAAGCTGTTTAGAATTTTTGTTCCAGGTGAGATATTGTCCTTGCTGCCTGCCCTGCTAGTGGTCAAGTGAGAATGCAGAGATCAGTGTGCCTTAGTCTCACTCCTTTGAGCCTCCACTACCAGGGAGCTGGACACTATGCTCCAGGCCCTCTGGTGGTAAATTTCTAGCCTACCATGTTAGAAAAACCCCTTATTAATGTCATATAGACACTTAGTAATGCAGGCGCCCCAGCCCCTTCCTCGTAGTGTGATTTCAGCATGTTTTGGGCCTTACAGCAGGTCTCCTGGAAGGCAAAGGGGATTCTTGCTAGAAGAATCACTGGTAGCTACCTACAGCTAGACCAAGTCTTGCCAGTGGAAAGCTCTGATTTGTCAGAGGAAAGTTGATTCAAGAGCTTACTCCAGCCTAAGTTGAGGACTGATAAATACCTCCCTCCCCTAAACTGAGGGGGAAAGGATAATGTCTCTCTGCTTTCCTAATCCAGAGTGTGACATGGGCATGCCAGGCTGAGGCCCAAAGCTGGAAACTAGGCAGTAGAGTATAAAGAGTTTAAATTTGGGTCTGATAACCTTGAATGCTAATGCTTGCTCTGTGACTTATTAGCTATGAAACCTTAAGGAACCCTGAGCTACAGTTTGAGTGTCCAAAAAGTGGGTATGATAATACTCACTTCTTGGGGATGATAAGTAAATCAACTAACCCAAGTTAAAGCACTCATACCAAGCCTGGTATCCAGGAGGTATCTAATGCCCTTTGGCTTTTCTTTCCCTCTGTTGCTAGGTTTGCCAAAATTGGGGATGGATAGCTTGCAATAAACAGACAATGTCCTCTTCACCACTATCACCAGCACCAGCAACTGCATTCTTCTCAGAATTGTTCTCCATCGAGGATGTAGACAGAGTACAGGATTCACGTCTTTTGCATAAAACATACACATTAACTTGTAACTCCATCAGCCAGTCTTAATTGTCTTGCCGAGGTGGAATATTTCTCATAGAAAACAAGTGGAGAAGAACATTTCTGTTGTCTTCTGCCAAAATAAACCATTTGGAGAACCCCATGAAATTAGAACCATAGATCACAATACATTCCAAATGCCTTGCCAAAGGCTATGTAAGTATTGCATTATTTAAAAACACTCAGGCATGATTCCTTAGCATGAGGCCATACTAATAGGCTCTATATAAGTCAGAGTACAGGAAGCAGTATTATCTTTTTGTATGTATGCGGCCCTGGGAGGCCTTTGGTAAGTCAATCTTTACATTACAGATACAATTCACAAAATCATCCTCTGGTGACTTGATCTACTTCTAGAGACCCCAGTAATAGTTACTTTGTATTGTTTCCAATTAATATTTGCAAACTATCAGGGCCTTGAGTTTAAGCTTTTTCCTTTGGGTACTGCAGAGTCACTTAAAGTAAGTAAGAATTATCATTTATTGAGGATTGACCAAGGGTCAGTGACTCATAATACATGTGCTGAAAGCAGTACTTTAGGAAGATAAATTAGGGGATAGCATGCAGGGTGGACCAGATGAATCTAAGATAGAAAGTTTTGTTTCAGTTATGAAATGCTATACCATGGAAAATGGAGTTAAAATACTTTCTAAAGATATCCAAGTAATACTGATGAAGAAATTGGTTCGTCCGTGATCAACAGAACTTTGTGTTCTAAACATTAAAAACTCAACTAGGAGACTTCCGGAAAGATGGCAGATTAGGAGAGACAGCAAAATTCTCCTCTGTGGAAAACACTAGGTAAAGGACAGAAAGCACTTCAGAACAGCAGTTCCAGGGTTCCACAGGGACTTCTACACCACAAAGTGAGTATGTAGCTGGAGAAGAAGAGAGACTACATTAAGACCAGTGAGTCTTCTGCCCAGAACACTGCTGCGGAACAGGCAGTTGGATCCAGCTGTTGAGTGCCAAGGGGAGTAGCCATCCACGCCCCGTGCACCCTCCTCAGCACTTGGCTTGGGCGATAATCCTTCGCAGACCCATGGCCATGAGCCCTTGTGCTGGGGACTGGCGGTTGGAGCAGACAGACAAGTGAGAAGAGGGACAGCTTTCCATGCCCCATGCAGCCATCTTGGCAGTTGGCTGGGAAGACAACCTTCACAGCCCTACAGCTGAGAGCTCCCATGAGGGAATTTCCTCCACAGAAGCCTGTGGTATGCACAGCCTAGAGGCAAGGACACCTCATGGAAGTGCCAGGAGCCTGCCCCTAATCCCAGAGACTCGTGGGAACACAGCAGACAGGGACTGTGGGGCATTTGAGCTGGAAGTGAGATGTGCAGCTCTGGAGCCCCGAGTACTCCACCTGCAGACATGGGAATGGCCGGGACCAGTGTGTCCTGGGGCGGACTCCCTGCCAAACTGCACAGGGCATGCCCCCCACCCACAAGTCTAGCAGTCCCCACTGCACATGGAAGATTGATGCACTGATTGGATTTCCACATGCTTTGGACCCCTACTCAGTGCACAGACAAAGTTGTGGGAGAACTGGCTTGAGGGTAAGAGGTGGCTAAAGAGCACCGTCTGCTGGTAGGACAGGGAAAGTGCACTCCACCAAGCTGCAGCTCTGCCAATTATAAATGTTCAGATAATCCTGCATATCATAAATAACCCTGTCAAGATAAGCAAATGCCATGAGGCCCCAAACAACAGAAAGTTATAAAGCATATGAAGAAACCAGAAGATATGGACAACCCAAATGTCCAAATTAAAATGCCAGAGGAGACACAGAACTTGGAGCAATTAATCAAAGAAGTAAACACAAACATCAATGTCACGATTAAGGATATAAAGGACATCAAGAAGACCCTAGAAGAGCGTAAAGAAGAATCTTCAAGAGTAAATAAAAAATATAGCAGATATTATGGAAATAAAAGATACTGTTGATCAAATTAAAAAATATTCTTAAGACATATAACAGCAGATTTGAAGAGGTAGAGGAAAGAATTAGCAAATGCAAGGACAGTATGATGGGATGTGAAAGCACAAAAGAATAAATGGTGAAAAAAATGAAAAATTTGAAATGGCTCTCAGAGAAATGATGGACAAGGTGAAACACACAAATACAAGAATCACTGGTGTTCCAGAAGGTGCAGAGAAGAGTAAAGGGCAAGGAAGAATATCTGAAGACATTATTGGGGAAAACTTCCCAACCCTTCTAAACAACATAAATATACAAATCAAAGTTGCAAAATAACTCCAAATAGAATAAATCCAAATAAACCCATTCCAAGGTATTTTCTGACCAGATAGTCAAATGCTAAAGAGGAGAAAGTTCTGAAAGCAGCAAGAGAGAAGAAATTTACCACATACAAGGGAGACAACAACAGACTAAGTACTGACTACTCAGCAGGCACCATGGAGGCAAGAAGGCAGTGGTGTGACATATTTAAAATTCTGAAAGAGAAAAATTGCAAGCCAAGAATTCTTTATCCAGCAGAGCACTCCTTCAAAATTGAGGGAGAGCTTAAAATTTTCACAGACAAACAAACACTGAGAGAATTTGTTAACAAGTGACCTGCCCTACAAGAAATATTAAAGGGAGCTCTACTGGCTGAGAAAAAAAGCCAGGAGAGGGAGGCCTGGAAAAGGACACAGAACTGAAGAGTATTAATAAGGGTAACTTAAAAAAAATAAAGAGGAGAGGGAAAAAATAGATCTGACAACTAAAAACCAAATGATAAGATGGCTGAATCAAGAACTGCCTTCACAGTAATAACATTGAATGTGAATGGATTAAACTCCCCAGTTAAAATATATAGGGAGAACCTAAGATGGCGGCTAGGTGAGACAGGGCAAAAAACACCTCCATGAAAACTACTAGATAAAAACCAGAAGGTGACCCAGAATACCGGTTTCAGTGATGCACCAGCTGGACAAGGTCTGCTAGAACCACAGGGGCCATGCACTTGGTGAAACCAGGAGTCTGCCTTCTGAAACAAGTGAGTAAGCTGGCTGAAACACCCATGGGCGCGCTGCGCTGTGGGGAAGCCAGAGGTTGGCATTCAGAGATGGACTGATTCTTTAAAAAAAAAAAAAAAAAAAAAAATGGAAAAACCCAGGAGCAGCTGCAGTTGCAATGGTGGGAACCATGCAGTGAAGCACGGCAGAAGAGGGCTGAGCCAACCTCTTGGTGTCTGGTGTGGAGAATAGCCCACTGCAGATTCCCTCAGGGCCAGGGGAGTGGAGAAGAGAGCCAAAAGGAGAAAGAAACCCCGCTGCTTGCAGCTGGCTCCCTGGCGGGCTGGAGACAGTCCTGCCCAGGGCCATGCCCACAGCCCAGAGCCACGCCAGTTGTCCCGGAGCTGGGAAGAAGGAACTGTGCAAAAAGGGGGGGGGGGGTTGAGATGCCCCATTCAGCCATCTTTGCATCAGGCTGAGAGTACCACTGCATGGCCCAGTGGCCCGGGGCTTCCCTTGAAGGACGACACACACTTGTGACGTAGCACAGCCTTCCCTCAGCAGAGGTCCTGGAAGATCACAGCTGAGAAGGGGGGCCTGCTCGGAAAACCCAGGGACACTATGTCAATGCCAGTGGTTTGTGGGTCAACAAAAGAGCAAATCTGGGGCAAAACTGAAATGAAGGCTTAGACTCTTGCAACAGCCTTGAATCTCCGGGAACACCTGGGGGGTTTGAATATTAAAGCTTCCATGCCTCCCTAACCACCCAGACACATGCCCCACATTCAGGGCAGACAGCTCCAACAACACACCCAAACTGAGTCCACCAACTGAACCCCACAAGAATCATTTCCCCACAGAACACAAAGAAAAAGTTGAGGAGAACTGACTTGAGGGGTATAGGTGACTCACAGACACCATCTGCTGGTTAGAGAAAGTGTATGCCACCAACTTGTATTTCTGAAAAATTAGATTGGTATTTTTTTTTACAACTTGAAAGAACCCTATCAAGCAAAGCAAATGCCAAGAGGCCAAAAACAACAGAAAATCTTAATGCATATGATAAAACCAGATGATGTGGAGAACCAGATCCCAAACACCCAAATCAAAATATCAGAAGAGACACAGTACTTGGCACAATTATCAAAGAACTACAATCGAGGAACGAAAACATGGCAAAGGATATAAAGGACATGAAGAAGACCATGGTACAGGATATAAGGGACATAGAGAAGACCCTAGAAGAGCATAAAGAAGAAATTTCAAGAGTAAATAAAAAAATAGAAGATCTTATGGAAATAAAAGAAACTGTTGGCCAAATTAAAAAGACTCTGGATACTCATAATACAAGATTAGAGGAAGTTGAGCAATGATTCAGTGTCCTAGAAGTTCACAGAACAGAAAATGAAAGAACAAAAGAAAGAATGGAGAAAAAAATCGAAAAAATCAAAATGGTTCTCAGGGATATGATAGATAAAATAAAACGTCCAAATTTAAGACTCATTGGTGTCCCAGAAGGGGAAGAGAAGGGTAAAGGTCTAGAAAGAGTATTCAAAGAAATTGTTGGGGAAAACTTCCCAAACCTTCTACACAATATAAATACACAAAGCATAAATGCCCAGCGAACTCCAAATAGAATAAATCCAAATAAACCCACTCCAAGACATATTCTGATCAGACTCTCAAATACTGAAGAGAAGGAGCAAGTTCTGAAAGCAGCAAGAGAAAAGCAATTCACCACATACAAAGGAAACAACATAAGACTAAGTAGTGACTACTCAGCAGCCACCATGGAGGCTAGAAGGCAGTGGCATGACATATTTAAAATTCTGAGAGAGAAAAATTTCCAACCAAGAATACTTTATCCAGTAAAACTCTCCTTCATATTTGAGGGAGAGCTTAAATTTTTCACAGGCAAACAAACACTGAGAGACTTTGCCAATAGAAGACCTGCCCTACTGGAGATACTAAAGGGAGCCCTACAGACAGAGAAACAAAGAAAGGAGAGAGAGAGAGACAGAGAGAGAGAGAGAATTTTAACAGACATATATAAAACCTTACATCCCAAATCACCAGGACACTCATTTTTCTCTAGTGATCACGGATCTTTCTCCAGAATGGACCATATGCTGGGACATAAAACAAGCCTCAATAAATTAAAAAAAAAAAAATTGAATACATTCAAAGCACATTCTCTGACCACAATGGAATATGAATAGAAGTCAATAATTTTTGAAATGTAACTCCACTATTTACTTCCTACATGATATAAAATACACAAACTCTAATGACAAATCAGTGGTTTTGAACTCAATGTAAAATATGTAATTTTTGACAAGAACTATATAAAGGTGGGGGAATGGAGGAGTATAGGAACATAGTTTATGTGTCCTATTGAAGTGAAGGTGGTATCAAAGAAAAACAAGATTGTTATGGATTTAAGAGGTTAATTTTAAGCTCCACAGTAAACACAAAGAAATTATCAGAGAATATGACCATAGAGATGAAAAGTCGAGTATGGGTTAAGAGAAATGGGGGAAGGGGCAATGGGGAGTTAAGAAATGAGAGCAGGGTTGCTGTTTGAGGTGAAGGGAAATTTCTAGTAATGGATGGTGGGAAGGAGATAGCATTACCACATTCTAAATGTGATTAATCCCACTAATGGAATGCTAGGGAGGGGGTGGAATGGGAAGATTTAGGCTGTATATATGTTTCCACAATTGAGAAAAAAAAAAAAAAAGTCTAAATACATGACCATTGAATGCCAAGGATGACCTTGGATGAAAAAAAAAAAAAAAAAAGGAAATATAGAATGTAAGCTTTGTATCAATGTTGAATCTCTTGTACTTCTTAGCTGCATTTAATGGGATTGCATAAAAGAATGTTCTTGTTCATGGGAATTGTGTATGTGAATTACAGTGTATGTTCAAGTATGTGTGCAGCTAGCTGTCATATGTTCAGAAGACAGAGCAATAGATTATGGATGATAGATAGGGAAAGAAATAGCAGTGTGACAGCATGTTAAAGTTGGTGGATTGGGGTATCGGGGAAGGAGGGTCAGGGTATGCTGGAGTTCAGTGTATGAGGTTTGTATTGTTTTTGCAACTGTTCCTATAACTTTAAATTTATTTCAAAATAAAATTAAAAAAATAAAAATAAAAAAGGAAACAAATAAAATAAAATAAAATAAAATATATAGATTGGCAGAATGGATTAAAAAAATATGAGCCATCAATATGCCATTTACAAGAGACTCATCTTAGACCCAGTGACACAAAGAGACTGAAAGTGAAAGGATGGAAAAAAATATTCAATGTAAGCTACAGCCAAAAGAAAGCAGGTGTAGCAATAATAATTTCAGATAAAAGAGACTTTAAATGCAAGATGTCATAAGAGACAAAGAAGGACACTATATACTAATAAAAGGGACAATTCACCAGGAAGAAATAACAATCATAAATGTTTATGCACCCAATCAAGATGCTCCATAGTACATGAGACAAACATTGGTAAAACTGAAGGAAGCCACAGAAGTTTCTACAATAATCATGAGAGACTTCAATACACCACTGTCTCCTATAGATAGAACAATCAGACAGAGGACCAATAAGGACACTGAGAACCTAAACAATGGGATAAATGAATTAGACTTAACAGACATATATAGAGCATTAAGTCCGAAATTACCGGAATATACATTCTTCTCTAGTATTCATGGAAATTTTTCCAGGATAGATCATATGCTGGGGCATAAAACAAGCCTCAATAAGTTTAAAAAGACTGTAATTATTCAAAGCACAGTCTCTGACCACAACGGAATGCAACTAGAAGTCAATAACCATCAAAGATCTAGAACATTCACAAATATCCAGAGGTTAAACAACATACTCCTAAACAATCAGTGAGCTAAAGAAGAAATTGCAAGAAAAATTGCTAAATATCTAGAGATGAATTAAAATGAGAACACAACATATAAAAACTTATGGGAGTGCTCACTTCGGCAACACATATACTAACACTGGAATGATACAAAGAAGATTAGCATGGCCCCTGTAAAAGGATGACATGCAAAGTCATGAAGCATTCTATATTTTTCTACCCAAACTGATCTACAGATTCAATGCAATTACAATCAAAATTCCAACAACCTACTTTGTAGACATGGAAAAGCAAGTTATCAAATATATTTGGAAGGGAAAGGTGACTTGAATTGCTAAAAACACTCTAAAAAAGAAATACAAAGTGGGAGGCCTTACACTTCCCGACTTTGAAGCTTAACTGTAAAGCCACAGTTGTCAAAACAGCATGGTGTTGGCACAAAGACAGATTTATTGATCAATGGAATCAAATTGAGGATTCAGAAATAGACCCCCAGATCTATGGTTGACTGATCTTTGATAAGGCCCCCAAACCCACTGAACTGAGCCGTAACAGTCTCTTCAATAAATAGGACTGGGAGAATTGGATATCCATCTCCAAAAGAATGAAAGAGGACCCCTATCTCACACTCTACGCAAAAATTAACTCAAAGTGGATCAAAGACCTCAATAGAAGAGACAGTACCATAAGACTCCTAGGAGATAATGTGGGGAAACATCTTCAAGACCTAGGATTAGGAGGTAGTTTCTTAGGCCTTATACCCGAAGAATAAGTATTGAAAGAAAAAATAGATACATTATGTGGGAACTCCTCAAAATTAAAAGCTTCTCTACCTCAAAGGAATTTGTCAAAAAGATGAAGAGGCAGCCAACTCAATGGGAAAAAATATTTGGAAACCATGTATCTGATAAAGGAATGATTATCTTGCATAAATAAAGAAATTCTACAGCTTAATGACAATAGTACAAACAACCCAGTTATAAAATGGACAAAAAATATGAAAAGACATTTCTCTGAAGAAGTAATACAAATGGCTAAAAGACACATGAAAAAAAATGTTTATCTTCTGTGGCCTTTCTCTCTCTAAGCCCAACTCAGCAAATAAATTCATTAACCTCCCCCTCATGAGAGATATGACTCCCAAGGGATTGAACCTCCCTGGTAGTGTGGGACATGATGCCCAGGAATGAGCCTGGCCCTGGCAGGAAGGGATTGAAAATACCTACTTGATGAAAAGGGCGAAAAAGAAAGGTAACAAGCTGAAGTCACAGTGGCTGAGAGATCCCAAGTAGAGTCGAGAGGCTATCCTGGAGGTTTCTGTTATGCAAGCTCCAGCTAGACATCCCAAATGGCCACATTATGCCACGCCCTTACCAAAAGTAGTCCCCAAATACCTAGGCCCTACCTGACATTCTATGAAAGATTTACTCACTAAGTTTTATCTCTCAGACACTTAAATCCACCCGAGTGTTCCTATGCCAGACATGTCCTTAAACCCAACGGCAACAGTCTCTTTAAGATCAGCAATCAGATGCAGCCCCCTTCCCCACACAGTCAACACCCCCTTTCAATTTGAAAAAGTTAGGGCGCTCACTGCCTAGGCACCCCTGAAGATGGAGAAAGAGCTTAAGTGAGAGGAAGGGGTAGCAACAAACAAGATAAGATTTAACAAAGGTCTATGAATATTGAAACTTTATATACATATATATTTAGATATTTAGATGCTGGGGTGTTGGAATAGCTAAAAGGAAGTAAATAACATGGTGGAACTGTAATGTAAAACATTCATTGAAATTTGCTCTATAGCTATTCATTGAATTGTGCTTTGAAAGACTTCACCTTTCTGTATATACCCTATATTGCATAAAAAGGAAAGAACTGAAACTGTAGAACTGTAACCCATAACAATTTTTTAAATTACCTATATAACTGCTTGTTGAGCTGTATATTGCAAGTTAACACCTTTCTGTATGTATGTTATATTTTACAATAATGGAAATAGCTGAAGTTGTGGAACTGTGACACATGATATTCTTTGAAATTTGCTCTCTACTTGTTAAATCATTCTTTGAAAGTTATCACTGCTACGTATACATGTTAAAGTTCACATTAAAAATGTATTTTAAAAAACTCGACTAACAGAAAAGATCTTAATATTTTACCCTCATGGGCAAACTTTCAGGCCCCTGTCCTGATTTTTAATGCCATTGATTCTTCTGATCTCTTTTAAAATGAACATTGTCAGGTTTCTCCCTTTTTCTTCAAACAGCCTTTTGAGGCTCATTTGTGATTACAGGGCCCTCCCTACCCTGTGGATTGCAAATTCCTGAAGGGGCTGTGAATCTTGGGTTGTACCCCTGTATAAACCATATATAAAAGGGAACCTGTAACATTAATATATTAGAACTTTATATATTTATTTATATATTTATATGTGACCTTGGGGCAGGGGTTGGGGAGATCACTCCTTTATTTCTTCCTGCATACAAATTTCAGTAAACAATAAAAGTCATATTTCAAAATTTTGAGTATGTAGTCTTTTTTGCCACAACAGTAACTAAGTCACAGAATCACTCTCATATCTCCATAAGTTCTGCAATATGACAGATATTTTAGATAAGAATTTTTGAAAAAAATTTATTATACAGGTTGACTTTTCAAGTGGGTATAGAGAAATGATTATTTTAATGTATATGTGTGGTATGTTGAACTGAAATATACATGAAACATAAAAATTATATACTTTAGGCAATAAATGTTCCTTACATTTATTTTTTAATATTCTGAAATGTTAAAATATATTAAGGTACCAGATGTTGACTGTTAAGGAAATTGGCACTTGGCAACTCCCTCCCCACCAGCCATTTTGTGCTTGTGTATTTAGAAACACCTTAATGCAAGCAGGTTTTCTTTTCTTTTCTTTTCTTTTCTTTTTTTTTTTCTTTTCTTTTGGTAAATTTTTATGTAGGACAACATATTTATGTAAGCTTGATACACATTTTAAACAAACAGTGTATGAGAAGTGTCTTGAATTACATTTCCAATACAATTATTAGGACATCAGAATCACTAGACCATTTGAAGAACCCTCAATAAAGGATATGCATGGCTTGCATGTTCCTGGTGTTGAGAAGCCACATAACTGCCCATACAACAACTTCTGTTAACAATTGTATTAACAATTTAGTCATCAGAAAGCCATTTTTTAAGCATTTCTATGTCCTAACACATTGTTACCAATGTATAGATAGGGTTTTTAAATTAGAGAAGTTGTAGGTTTACAGAAAACTCAAGCAGAAAATACAAAGTTCCCATATATGCCCCCTATTATGAACACCTTGTGTCAGTGTGATACATTTGTTATAACTGATGAAAGAATATTACTGTAATTGTACTATTAACTGCAGTCCACAGCATACATTAGGGTTTGCTGTTTGTGTTCTTTATTTATTTTATTCTAGTAACATATATACAACCTAAAATTTTCCCCTTTAACCACAGATATATAATTCAGTACTGTTGGTTACGTTCACAGTATTGTGCTACCATCCATTACCACCATTCATTACCAAAACTTTTGCATTACCCCAAATAGAAACACTGTACAATTTAAGCATTAACTCCCCATTCCCTACCCCTACCCCAGTCCCTGGTAACCTATTTTCCAGTTTCTGACTCTATGCATTTGCTCATTATAATTATTTCATATCAGTTAAATCATGCAATATTTGTCCTTTTGTATCCGGCTTATTTCACTCAACATGATGTCTTCAAGGTACATTCATACTGTCCATGTATCAGAACTTCATTCTCTTTTTACAGCTGAGTAATATTCCATTGTGTGTATATACCACATTTTGTTTGTCCATTCATCAGCTGATGGACACTGGGTTGCTTCCATCTTTTAGCGAATAATGCCACTATGAACACTGGTATGCAACTATCTGCTTGAGTTTCTGCTTTCAATTATTTTGGGTACATACCTAGAAATGGGATTTGCTTTGTCAATTTACTTAAAAAAAACTTAAAAGAAAGACTCTTTTGGTAGTATATTAAAATAATTAAATCAAGCAAAAAATAATATTTGAATCTCAGCTATGTGGGAAACAAAAAATGTAAAATGTTTTTTTTAAAAAGTGGCTATAATTAACTATTAAATATTAATAGATGTAAACATTTATTACATGTTAACAATGTGTCAGGCACTGCTCTAAGGCTTTATGTATTAAACATCTAATCCTTACACCTGTCCTATAAGATAGGCACTGTCATTATCCCCATTTATCTATGGGGAAACAGGTTCAGAGAGTTTAATCATTTTATCCAAGTTCTCACAGCTTTGGGAGATAACAGAAGAAATGACTACCTGCTGTAAGAGTTTACAGAAAAAAAGTGTCACAAAAACATCATGGAGATAGAGAAGTGGACATTAAAAGACTGGCAGAATTTGGGGAGCAGGAGAGTAGGGAGGTGAGGAGAAATGGGAATAAGAGAAATTAGAGGGTGGTGTAAAGACATGAAAAATCAAGGAAGTGGTAAAGAGCGAACCCACCTAATGCACGCATGTATTACAGGGTCTCCTCAGAGTAAACAACCACTAAATTTGGAAAGGTGATTTTTCCCAAAAACCATTTGATCCATAGGAATTCAGTTATGGTTTACATAAGTTATGAAAACATCCTAATAATTTAGGTTGAAATCCAGATAAATCCAAAGCCTTTCACTAAGGAAACACCATACTTCCTTACAGCTACTTTAGGGCTTACAAACATCAGGAAACAGCTTCATACTTGTTCCTACCTCTTTAATCTCAAGATTCCCTCTCTGTTCTTTTGAGAAGCAGAAAGGCAGAAAGCCTGAGAAAAAAAATATCCACCATCTTCACAAAAGTTGTTCAGCAAAGACTATGATGACTCCCTCATTTTCTAGTGAAAATGGTGGCAGGGAATATTAGAAGCACATCTTTTCTTGCATCTGAACTTTGTGTCTTACCAATTGTCTTCAGCATCCAGAACACTGAACAGATCTAACTTGGCACAGAGTTTACATGAAACCTACCTATCACTAGTTTTTAGAAATAATTTTGGGTGTTCAGAAGCTGAGATGCACTCTATAAAGGCCATACACTAAACAGTATCTTCATCATTCTAAGAAATAATCATCCAAGATTTTAAAAATCCCTTTCCCCTTAAAGCATTCAGAAGTCTCCTGCTATTCTCCATCTTCGCTCTCCCTGGGGGATTGGACAGGCTGACCTGGGGAAAGCATTGTGATATCCCTCCTAGTCTAGGCAAGGTCACGATGTGCCCATCTGGGGACTGGGGCAATTGTTGGTGATTTGGGGGCTGGCCACTCCTGGTGATGAAAAATGAAAGCTAACTCCAGTAAAGAATTGATAACTTTAAAAATATTGGTTGCTTATCCTTCCTCTCTGGATACAGACTTTAAGAGTAAAAATCAAAATCCATCATGATAGTTGTTTTGGATTATCAAAAGATTTTGCAAATGCATCTTTTGGTCAGAGTTTGGGATATATCAAAGCCGGATGTGGAATATTTCAAGGTGGCATAACTAGAGTGTGTCCCTACATGGAATGGGCTATGTGGCATCTCCCTACCCAGTCAACGTGGGCTGAGGAAGGACACTAGTTCACCCTCAATGGTTCTGAAATACATTCATTACAGGAAAATGAAGAACAGAGCATCACAACTGGGAAGATAATCATCTGGGTATAAAACCTCAAAAAGTAAAATAATTGATGTTTATTTCTTTTTAACATTCCAGAAAATGACATTTTCCAGCAGTTTTAAACATTCTGACATTATAAGAAAGAAAGAGAGTGGTAAAAGTGTGGGCTTTGGAGTCAGGCTGCATTGATTCCTCTCCTGTCCCTGTCATTTACTAGGGATGTGGCCAAGGGCATGTGACATAACCTCTCTGTGCTTCAGGCTCCCCATCTGTGAAATGGGGACAACTGATGGTACCGACTTCATAGTGTTGTTGCATGGATTAAATGAAATAATACATGAAATGTGCTTAAAACCCTACCTGGCATAGAGTAAGTAACTTAACAAATGTTAGCTACCTTGTTTCTGGCATTCAAATCATTGTAGCAAGTGGTCTCCCTACCTCTTACAAATTTCCAGACCAAACCTATTATTGCTATATCCTAAAGTATCCAAAAATTTTTCAGTCAGAAAATGTTTGTTTCAAAACCAATTGATCAGAAGAAATACCAAAGAAAACATAAATTTGAGTTCTGGTTTAGCAAACAAAATTAACAGTTCATATGAAATGACACCAGATCAGATGTAAAAAGACTATGGTCAGGAGTATTTCACAACCTGAATAATGTTGGGGACATTTAAGAAATCAGGATGTTTTCAGTCTCCTAAATGGCACAAGCTGTTTTCATGCTGTGGTAAAATTATCTTCCCTTTGGTCATATGAAAGGGACTCAGTCTTATCTGGACTCAGTCTTCTCCTCTTTCCATGATACTTTCGGAAGCAATCAGTACAATTAACTCAGAAGTTCCCCCCCACCCCATTCCATTCTTTAATATAACAAAGTATTTCTTTTTCCTCTAGGATTAATTTTTTAAATAGTTTTAAAAACAGGATAAAATTAAAACATTTTCTAACGATTTTAATGAAATGTTATCATGCTGGACATGTTTTTCTGAAATCCCTTAATCAGAGTATATCACTTTAAATAGCACTTTACCAAATTTTCTTCAGAAACAAGGATGGAAGGCTTTAAATGTTACACCGGCTGAGGGAAGTGTTCATAGGAGAGAACATTCACAAGACCTGGAATGAATCGGGGAGGGAGAACATCTAAGGAAATAAAGTTATTCTGCCAATGACCAACTCCTAGGGAGGAAAAAGCTAATTATTGTCAAGAATTGTGTAAGGCCCAAAATTTTACCCTCCTTGCAAGGTAACAAGTTGGCCTACCACAGTTTCATGGATGATGGAGAAGACATGAGACTCATGGGTCGGAGACAAAGGAAAGTTTATTACTAACTGCAATAGCAGTAGCCAGAATATCAGCAGTTTTGCCTTAGTTCCCTGAGCCCCAATAACCACAGAGAAATCCAAATTGGGCAAGATAGTACCTATACATGCAATGGGTTGCATTGAAGGAGAGAAACCCTGAGATTAGGGAATTTGAAATTTTTATAATAGGTTATAATTATTCCTGCACTTTGCTCTGGAGGGAAACATCTTTATTATACTGGACAGTAAGTATGCCTGTGACACAGTATCTTCACTATACAAATGTCCTTGAAAGTTTTAGTCAAGAAGATATGCAAAAACACTAGAGACCCAAGGAAAATTATCTTCCAACAATTACCAATAAACTATTCTATGCTGTCCCTGTAAATGCCCATAATGTACGTGTGGTAGGTTTGTCTTACACCAGTTTGAACTGTTTCTAAAAGGACATTAAAAAAAATACACACCAAAGACCAATAAGAACATGTAAAAGCAAAGGAACTATTACTTAATGTAAATGAACAAGTCTACACCATAACCATTGTGAATGGATGCTCTTTCTCTTACTAAAGATGGCAGACACTGTGTCATAGCTGATGATTGTAAGGAAAACAGTTGCAGAAAACATCTACCAAGAAGGCTTATCTTGGTAGGTATTCGTTAAATGAGTTAATAGAGCCTATAATTCCCCTCTACCTCTTTCCAAAGAGAAAAATCTTATGAAGTTTCTGTATTCTTCACTATAACAACTAGAATATCAGTACCAATATTCTATTCTGAAGAGTGCTAGTTCCTTGAAATGTTGATAGGTATAACAGGTATGTCAAAAGAAATAGTTCCATGGTCAAATGAAGGTGAAGAAATGCTAGGTTCAGCAAAGTCCAATAAGCATTTTTAATGCAGGACTTTACAGAGCCCTTAGCATGCTTATATGCATTCTGAACCTGCAAGAGGATATAGTAATCCCCTAAACAAATTTGACCACAGACCCTTATTTCCCAGGGTATCCCAAGTAGCAGAGCTGTATAGAGTGCTGCTTGGAAATGCCTCACTAGAAGCATGCCTCCATCTCATTGACAGTGGGAACTGGAGGACAAAGCTGCTTCATGAAGATGCTGGCTGACTGGTATGTCCTGTTGTAGACAGATTTCCCTTTTCACAGCAATAGATGCCTTCCTGCTTCCTTGATTAAACTTTGGTGATTACATCCATCACTGACTGAAATCTCAGAAGGAAAAATATGTATCATTTTAAGATCTACGTGTAATATTTTAGCACTGAGCAAAACCCTAAGAAATCATCTATTCCAACCTCTTTATTTTCAGATGAGGAGACTGAGAATTCAAAGATATTAAGGGAATTGTCCCAAATCACAAAGTTTATCAATGGTAGAGCCATAACTGGAATCCAGGTCTCATTAATTAGTTTTATTCTCTTTTCACTAATACAAATGACATGATCATTGATGATCACTATTGCTGATGCTGAGAAGGCAAACCGGGCTTTCTTGATTTTTTTTCCATAAAGCCAAAAACATGAGTGAATTAGGAAATTAAGAAACAAACTCTAAAAAGTTTCAAGAAAATGTATCTTGTGTCAGTATGGGTGGTGGCTTTACTGGAGACAGCATCTGTATGCAGCCATAAAGCATTTTCTAAACCAAAGCATGCCTGTGATAATTTTCCAAAGAGAAAGTCATGCTTATGTGAGTGAAAAAAGCATCTTCAATTTCACTACCCTGATAAGGGTTCTTGAGCCATCAATTTTCATTCCTCAGAGAAAAAGAGTAGCTTCTTAGTTTAAAGGAAGAAGTAATTCCTTGGGCTTAAAATTAGGTGCTCTGTCAGGGCTGATGTCACTGAAATTCGAAGCAATGCAGTGTTAAGCTGTCATCTGAGAAGACTGAAGAATTTGAGTCCTGGGAAAAATAAGTTGCCTTCCTTAGGAAGTATTTATAATGTATTTTTTTAAATAAATAAATATGTTCTCAATCACTTAAGAGTGTTTCATTATCTTTAGATCAATTCCCTTCACAGATGGAGCCAGTCAATTATAGATTTAATTAACAAGTTCATACACATAATATTCTTAGAACAGTGGCTGTAGGTGCCAATAAATAAAAGATAGCAATTATTATTATACAGTAATACAGTTATAGTAGTGGTACTTCAGGTCCCCCCCCCCAAAAAAAAGGCCCTCCTGAGCATGTCAAACATTTTTACTTTAAACTTATACTACACATGTATCATGTGAAAGTTACTTATCAATCACTGTCCTATTTAAACAATAATTCTAAGAATGAAGCTCCTTGCCTGACATATTTGCCTAAATTCAGAGCCACAGTCACTTATGATCTTTCATTAAGAAGTTTGCTTTCAGTCATAAAGTGCTTTTCAGTTCAAGAGTAGGCTGTAAAAACATCTCATGAAAGCACATTTAGGATGTGAGTACACTATTAGAGAAAGCACAAATGAATGCAATTTCAAAAACTACTGAAAAAGTACATCATTAGCTTTACTAAATACATTTGATGAATTCAATTTAAAAATTAATATTCCTTTTCCAGATGTTTGAGTAGTGGTTACACATAAGAACTCTGAAATTATTCTTGTCTGGTCTAAATCCTAATTCTTTCACTTATTGGCCATGTGACCTTTGGCAAGTTATTGAACTATAATGTGCCTCAGTTTTCTCATCTTTAATAGGAGAAAACAATAGTGCCTCCCTAATGGATAATTATGATGACAAAATGAAATAATGCATAGTAAACTAGTGTTTAGCTCATAGTATATACCTAGTAAGTGCGTATTCATTATTATTATTATTCCCAAACAAAAGTATCACAAATTAGTGGTGGTAGAGGGGTTGTAAAATATACATGGCTGATTTTAGAAGAATTTGACCCAAATTTTTATAGTATCTTATTTTTAGGTCCTCAGTACTACCCTCTTCTCTAGCGTGAATTCAACCGCCATTTTAGGGTCAAGACCACATCTGACCACATTATCTCTCAGGCAACTTCCTGCTCTCAGGATATTTCCTAGGGAAGGTTTTACTCTCCCTGTGTTAGCATTTTTTTATGGCATACAAAGATTTCAAAACTGTTGCTAAAGGTGAGTTTTATCTTGCAACTATTAATTCAGAAGGCACTAATAGTTGCAACAGTTTTAACAACTGAAACAAAACAACATTTCCTGTTAGCTTGACACCTTCCCACAAAGCTCGGAAATGGTCTGGGGAGCAGATGTGCAGAGGATGTACAGAGAGTGCAGGGTAAAATCCTGCTGGTTGTTTTGGCTTAGAATTTCGATTTTACATTCACTATTACCAGGCAGAATCAACAGTCTTCAAATACAAAAAAACAATCCCAGTACTGATAAGCAGATACATATATTATATATCATATATAATTTTAGTTTAAACTCTTTATGAGCTAACGGGTTCACATTTTATAGCCTGTAGTATACAATACAAACTATACTGGAAGTCAGAACCAGTACAAGAAAGTGAAACATTTTAAAACACATTCTTGCAACATGTAATACCAGGCTCTGCACTAGATGTTAACAATGGAGGGACATTGAGATGAATAAGATCCCATCCCTGTCCTCAAGGAGCTGGAAGACTTGATAGTGAAGCAGATACATAAAGAGATACATGACAGCAAACCATGGTAAGTGCTGAAAGACAGGTTCAAACTAAGAGTTATATGAGCACAAGGAAGGGAGCATTACCCTGCCTGAAGTCCAAGGAGGCTTCACAGAGAAGGTGGCTTTTGAATCGTGCTTTCATGGAATGATGCAGCCCAGCAAGTGCTTTCTTGTAGCTAAAAACGAAACAATAGTATAATATGATTGCCATTTCCATACAGTAGGCTAGAGGGGTGGCTGGCATTCTTTCTAAGTCTCCTAGCAACCCTAAAAAGTAGGTATCGATGTTCTTATTGTACAAATGAGGAAACTGAGGCTCAAAGATTAAGAAGCTCGGGGTGACATACCTAGGGAGTAGTGGAGCCAGGGTTTGAGCCCAGATCTGTATCATTACAAATCCCTTACCATGCCCCACCCTGCACTACTCAGAAAGAGCTACTTCTGCTCCCAACCAGTACATGGCTAACCTAGAACTACATGGAGCGTGAGTGTGGGAACTTGCCCTTAAAGCCCATCTGGAAAGTCAACCTTTGGTGTAATGAGTTGGGTATAATGTAAAAGGTCAAGATGGTGTCTCTGTACATCCAGTTAGTTCACCTAGCCCTCAGTGCCCTCTCCCTTCTCTGAACGTCAACTACATTTATTTCAAAATGGTTTATACTGGTTCACACGCATACCAAATTCCCTCTCCCAAGTACTGTAAACACTCTGAAGTCAGGGAATAAGCTTTATATTTCTTTGAGATGCTCAGGGTCCAGCATTCACAGAAGATGATTATTGATTCCCCCGGTTCTTTCAGAGGGTAATGATAACTATGGATGTTGTCTTGATTAGGTTGACTGAGGTGAGAGAACTAGACTTAAGGTTTATGGGCTATAAAATAAAATGTGGCTTAAGCAGTCTAGCACAGGGTTTTTAGACTACTGCCTCTCCAGTTCACCCTATTAGAAAGCAGGCACAGGGTATGCAAAAGTATAGTGATAAAGCACCTGGGGGAAGGGGGGCTTAACTTGCAGGATATTCATTTCCTGTGTTTTCAAACCTTGGGCTTGGTCCTCTTGCTTGCAGGGCATTGAAAACAAGCAAGAATCATAACAGCTACCATTTATTTAGCACTTATGAATTGCTTGGCACTGTTCTTACTGCTTTGAACATGTTATCTAAATCTCACAGCAAATCTTTATTATTATATCTAAATTACCAAGAAGGAAAAGAAAGAACAATAACTTCTCCAAAGTTACACAGGAAGAGCAGAGATTTTATCCCCAATCACTTGAATCAGTGACCGAGGATATAATGGTTCCTTGTCACTGGGTAGCAGGGAACAGTTAGGGATGCCTAAACTTGAGGTCAGGTTGCACATAGCAAAAAGAGGAAAGCAAGTGCAGAATAAAGCCCTTGGCAGGAGGTATGTGCCCTAAATACTCATCTCTGGGTATTTAAATCCAGGCAAGGTGTTTAAGAGTTGGAGATACCTCAGGTATCATTTCTGCATCTATCTGGTGGCTTACCAGGTACTTGCATTTTTTAGCAAATTGCTAAAGTCCACCTCTGCTTTTTCCCCCAGAAACCCTCTAGGAATTTTTTCACCTGCTGACTAGGAGGAAAGCCCCACTCTAGGTTTTTGTCTAGATCTAGGTTGATTACGACTAGTGTTAAAGTCATTTCCTAAAGATTTAGGATTTAAGGTTTATTTCTGGGAAGGAGATACAATGCCAGCTCTGGAATTGGAAAAGTGTCTGTTCACTTTAGCTTGGAAATAGAATTGGGGTAACAGAAGGAGCTTGCTTTCTAAAGGCCTGCTTTGTAAAACTAAAACGACTAGTGAATGGCTGTTGGTTGTCTATTAATTGCTCTACACATCTATCTTTTCCAGGCTGCTAGTTTAATTTTGGCACTGTTAGAATTCCCAGTTTTGATAAGGCACCCCAGAAGGCTCTATATTACTTAATGGTCTTTTCTGCACATTTTTTCATTGGGCAGCTTTCAAGAAGGCAGGGTTCTTCACTCTTTCATCCTGAAATAAGGTGGGAGATGGGGAGAAGAAAAGCATCAGAGTCAGATCAATAAATGGGAGAGAACCCCTACCCCAATAGTTCAGATCAATAAACGGGAGAGAACCTACCCCAATAGCCTTTAAACAACAGTTGGTTTTAACGTGCACCATCAACTCCTTTTTGCACAGCATGAAATTGTAGGTGGAGCCTTCAAATGAAGCCACTGTGGAACCTGTTGCTTAGACAACAGGGAGTCGATCTGGCATGGTCCAAGAAGATGGGGATTCCTGTCAGGGAGGTGACGCTGGTGTCAAGGGGCTCACCAGCTTCGTGGTCCGGGATATAGGTTTTTGGCTTTCTCCTTCCCCGTCTCTCTCAATGCGTCCCCCATCCCCTCCCACCCTTCCTGATCTTCTCTGGGGGTGGTAGAAGAGGAGAAGGTAATCTCCGTCCTGACCCAGGTCTTGCAGAGGAGTTCCTAGATTGGTTTGTTCCCCACTAAATTATCCAGGGAGGAGCTGAGCGCACTGAAGCCTCCAGGTTTTCCGCCCCTTATTAAGGGCAGGGGTGTGTGAGTATCAGACTCAGCTGATTCCCCCGGCAGACGCCGTCAGGTGGGCGTATCAGAGGCGGGAGTGGCTTGCTCGAGAAGCGGCAGGAGGACTTTACTTTTCCTCCCATATGCTGAAGAAAGCCTGTAGGCGGCCAGCCGCAGCCCTCGCTGCCCAGTCCCGGACGCGGGGTGGTCTCAGCAGGGGAGGAAGTTCCCGGGCGCCGCCGCCTGCGTCACAGCGGGACTCGGACCGCCGGGCGGGCTCGGCTGGCGGCGGCCGCAGCGACCCCGGGGCCGGGCGCTGGGCGGCGCTGGCTGCCGCTGGCCCGGCTGCGCGCGGGGCGGCGCTAGAGGCGGCTCCGTCCGCGGCCCGGGAGGCGGAGGGGAGGAGGGCTGCGGGACTGGGGCGTTAGCTGCGTTCCGGCTGGGAGCCCGCGAAGAGCGCGAGGAGGAAGGCGCCGCCGTGGCCGCGGCCGCAGTGCTCGGGGCGTGACGAGCCATGAGCAGCGGTCCCGCGGGCGACCCCGCCGTCGCTGGCTGCTGCTGAGCGCGGCCGGGGGACAACTCGCCGCTCCCCAGCACTCTCCCCAGCTGGCACCCTCGCGCCCAGAGGTAAGTGAGGGCGGGGGGACCCACAGGGGGATGGAGGAGCGGCCCGGAGTGGGCCACCGGGCTCGGTCCGCTAGGCGCGTTGGGACTAGGACTCTCCCCGCTTCGCTCGCGTCCCTGCCTCCTCCCGGCTGTGGGGCAGAGATCTACAGCCTCCCTGTGTGTGGTCGATACCACGGCTCAGAAACCCGCCCAGCCCAGCCCAGCCCCAGCGTCCGGGCGACAAACCCCAGCCTGGAACCAAAGGCAGCGCGGCCGCGGCAGGTTCTGCGGCTGGGAGGTGGGGGTGGGGTGGGTGGGCGCGTGGCGAAAGCCGGGTCACGGCCGGGGCGAGCGCCGTTCTTTCCCACCTTGGAAATCCCTGAGACCCTCTGGCCTGCCCTTTCTGGTCTGCTTCCCCTTTCCCATCCCTAAGCCCGTGAAGTTAGGACTTTTGGGGAGGGAGGGGAATTTGAAGATCTTCTAAGGGAACGAGAGAGCGATGTCTGCTCACCTGCAAGACCAGAAGGGAGAGAGATGGGTTAGCTGGATAAAGTGGGCCCCAGAAGCCAGGTGTGTAGGCCGGCGTGAAACCAGAACCTCTGCCTTCATCCCATGCTGAGGCAAGGAGGTGGTTAGCGATGGACTTAGCAACTCAGGAGCCTTATGATGTGCTATGTAGACGTTAATTCCTTTCTTTCCTCCTTCAGCCAATTTTTCCCTCCCCGACTGCACGCCTGCCACTGTATGTTAGGTTCCCAACAGTTTCTTCAAAACCTGGCACCATACTCTGCTTTGCAATAGCCACGGACACCTAGCTCACATCCTGGTGTGGATATTTCAGAGTGTTGGGGCCAAACTTCACTTGTTTTCAAATTCCTTAAGCATTTTGAACAATCAGCAAACAGGAAACATTTTCAGATTCCCATTCTCATTAATGTAAAAAGTAAAAATCGGTCAGTCTCAGTGAGCTTCAACTACCCTATTTGCCTTATCCTTTGCAGGGAGGAATAGATAAAGGAAATCTCAGTTCTATTTTAGTCACATACTTTCTTACAAGACCTCCTAGTGTAAGAAATCGAGCCTTAACCGAGCAGTCATATTTCTTGATAGGTATGTAGTCATTTCTCAGGCATGATGAGGCTTCTATATGGACAGGTCCTTAAAATGCCATCTAGATGAGAAAGGAGTAAAAATGATGGCAATCCTCTGGCTTAGCTATCCTCCTAGTTAGCAAAATCACCAGTCAGGTGTATACATTTATACATTCTTCTCCTCCTCCTTCACCTTCTTCTTCTGGTTTGTGGAAAACTTGTAAACCTAAAATGTAAGCTGAATGCCAGAAAATTTTCTCAGATTCATAAACCATTTGTTAAAAGTATGTACAAAGATAACAGATTACATTTATACAAATCTTACCTACGAGATTTGTATTTCTTGTGACTGCTTAAATAGAGAAGGTCAAGAGTATAACTCTGATCAGCTTTACTTTGGAGTAATTAACTTAAAGACTGTCTTGGAGTCAGTTTGCTTGCTTGCTTGCTTTTGGGGATGGGGGGGCGGACACAGCTTTGCAAAGGAGGTGTGGTTTTCATGGCTCACATAATAAGATTGACAACAGATAGGGTACACCAATCCAATAACCACATTAGAGGCAGTAAGTATATTGAAAATTTTCTTATTAATAAAATTATCAAAGTCTGTTAATGGTGCTCATCTCCTATTTCTTAGATTAAGCCCATTATTCAATGAAATGTGTTTTCAAAAGGGAACACTCCTAGTGAAAGAAATGTATTAGGGACTGTAAGAGAAAAGAATGAACAATTTTCCATTTGTATGAAGCATATCTTTTAAAACAATACAAATGTGGAAACTTTTTTTAAGTCCTAAGTTTCCAATTTTTACCAGATTGTTGCTATGATTTTTAAATAGTGTGTAGTATGAAGTTATAGTCACCGATAATAATATAATAAAGCCCAATATTAAAAAGGAATGGGGTGGAAACATGCTTGTTTTGTCTAGTATTGTGTTAATGATTGTTTTAGTTTGCTAGGCTCCTGAAATCAGATGCCAGGAAATGGGTTGGCTTAATAGGAATCTATTAGCTTACAATTTTGAGGCTGAGAAAAATGTTCAAATCAAGGCATTGTCAAGGCAATACTTTCTTCCTGATGACTGTCTGCTGGTGATCTTTGACTCCTCTGCCACACAGCAAGGCACATGGCAGCCTCTGCTGGTCTCTCCCAGGTTTTATTGCTTTCAGCTTCTTGCTTCTGTGGCTTTCTCTCTCTTTGCCTGAATTTCATTTTCTTATAAAGAACTCCAGTAATAATATTAAGACCCATACTGAATGAGGTGGATCACACCTTAACTGAAGTAGCCTCATCAAAAGATTCTACTTACAATGGATCCACACCCACAGGAATGGATTAACTTTAAGAACATAATTTGGGGGGAGTACATACAGTCCTAAATCATCACAATGATTTAATATGGCGTACATTACTATAATATAGTATAACTGCTCCGAGTACCTAACACACATTATCTCAGATTCTTTCAACAAACTCCCAAGGTAGACCAAAGAAGAGCCTCAGAGTTTGTGATTTGCCCAAGACCATACAGTTAATGGTCTTAATGAAATGAAGTCATTTCTGTTCTCCCAAGCTGCTTCTTTTTTATTTTTGTTGTTTTTTCCCTACATACGTTTATTGTTAACCTACCATAATGACTACATAGAGAAAACAGGTCAATAAAGTAAAGTTTCCCGTCCAGGGTTATCTGTGTAACTTGTACGTTGCTTAATTGGAATTTGGAATCGGGGCCCTCTGATTCCCAAACCCTTGTTCTTACCATTGATCTCTATTCAATAACTGATTAAGATCCCTGTCTAATGGGTAAGTGTCTCCTCTCCATCAGCTGTTGTCATCTACATGGTGATGATGGTCTCCTGGGTTCAAAACACCAAAGATTGTATACTTAATTCCTAGAGTGCCACCTGTGTCTCCAGTCCTGCATCAATTATGAAAACATATTACAACCTAATGAGGATGACATTGCTTTGGCAGTATCCCTGAATCCACTTAATTTCTTTTAAAATAGAAATCATTCTGGATTGGCATGGGGTAAAAAGCAGGGCCTCAAACTAGGAAGATCTAGTATCAAATTCTAGCTCTACTGTATAGTAGCAGTGTAAACTAGTTCAAGTTATTTAATTTCTCTGAGTACCAGTTTCCTCATCTAAAATGGGATTAATGGAGCCTACCTAGATGGATTGTTGTAAATAGTTTTAAATATAAAAATACATATTGTGCCAGTTTGGATATATTATGTCCCCCCAAAAGGGCCAGGATCTTTTAACCCAATCTTGTTTGGTGGAAACTTTTGATGGAGTTTTTCCATGGAGATGTGACTCACCCAACTGTAGGGAATACCTTTGATTAAATTATCTCCATGGAGTTGTTAAGTGTGGACTTAATTAACTCACTGAAGTCCTATAAGAGCTCACAGACAGGAGGAGTTCAGGGCTGCAGCTGAGAAAGACTTTTGGAGAGACACTTGGGAACTGACTGCTTTGGAGACGCTAGCCCAGGGTTTGCTCTGAAGAAGCTAAGAGAGACAAGCCCAGAGACCTTTTGGAAAAAGCTATTTTGAAACCAGAACTCTGGAGCAGACATCAGCCATGTGCCTTCCCAGCTAACAGAGGTTTTCCAGATGCCATCAGCTGTTCCTCAGTGAAGGTATCTTCTTGTTGCTGCCTTCATTGGACACTTTTATGGCTATAGAACTGTAATTTTGTAGTCAAGTAAATCCCCTGTATAAAATCCAATCCCTTTCTGGTATTTTGCATAATGGCAGCTCTAGCAAACTGGAACACATATGAACAACAGTTCCTGGCTGTCCCTAATGGTAGGTATTAACCAGTGTTTCCTAACACTGGTTGAAATTTCTGCTGTGTTTCACTTTATGCATATTTTACATGCATATAGTGATTAGTCATTGGTAACTGTGATTTACTTTTAATATGGTTACACAAAGATCTAATGTGGTTTTCTAACACCTTTAACTTTTGAATCATATCCTTTTTTTGTAGTTCTGACTTGTGAACGTTTGCTCACATTATGTAGTTTTTCCTTTGTTCCACTATGCATATGTATTAAATTTTTACTAGCCGTATTTAAATAGATTGGAATTTCTATTTTTTTGAAAGCACACTTTTCCTCTTTTCTGCCTCTCCTAATCCCCTAACCTGGTTACTCATGTAAGGTACCATGACAATCCCAGTATTTTCCCACCACACACTTCACTCTTGACTGAGCCTCTGCAAACTAAAATTCGCCTTCAAGGCCCACCCTAAATGCCACCTCCTTCCTAAGTGGAGCCCTTATGTCTCCTTCTTAAATCTTTTGTCAGCTTACTTATAATTCAGACTATGCTTACCACCTGATGCTTTTTTTCGATTTTAATATTTTTAGTTATTTGCCCAGGTAATATTCTGTGAAAGACTATAAGCTCTTGGAATCACGTACATTTTTTCTCTATTTCTTTATATTCCTTGCTTAATATAAAACATGGATGGTATCTGTTTCCTGAATAAAAGACTTACCAAATATTCTGAGAGAAATAAGTAATTAGGAAGGTAACTCAAATCATTTGTTTCTCTTACATGATCATTAGTGGCACCCTTCCCTTTATTTTGAGACTTATTCATCCCATCTTCACCAATTTACTGCTATTACATTTACTGGAAGGCCACAGCTTTTAAACAAAGCCTGGGCCTTTAGGTACCATGTAAGGTAGCTGTGTTTCATTAATAAATTGCTCCCTTGGTGATACAATAACCTTCTGAGGTTGCAAATACATTGAGCAAGTCAACAGTATTTGAGTAGTTTGGCATTTTGATGGAGTATGAATTAGTTTGTCTGTATTAAAGCATTTGTATTTTAAGCCATTTATTTATAATTGTGAAAAACTGTGTTCCATGTCAAAGAGATTTCAGGTAGCAACCAGGAGATATTCTGGGGGGAGGTTGGAGGCCCCTGAGGTCATTCTTGGTTTTCTCATGTATGGTTCTTTCCTCATGGTTCCTATGGAGAATAGGCCTGGGCTTCTGACATCTAACTTCGGGAGCAGCCAAGGCTAGAAGAGCTTGTCTTCTTTGTATACTGGCTTCTTTCAGGATCTGGAGCCTGTCCAGTCCTGACATGCTCCCTTCCCCCCTAAAAATATCCAGCGACAGTCTGATCCATTCCTCATCTCCAGCTTTATTTGTAACCATATTGTTCTTTTCCCTTTCCTTTACTCTCACACCTTCAGAAATATATTTGTTTTGCAGCTTCTCTTTAATTCGCTCAATTTTTGGAGCGTCACTAAAACTTCCATGAAGGCAGGAGCCATATCCATCTCTCTTGTTCACCACTACATCCACAGGACATGCACAATGCCTGGAATATAATTGCTTAAGATATAGCCATGGAATAAATATTTAATATATATTTTACAGAAACATTCTTTACCTCTGTCCTGGAATGTATTCATTTCCTTTTCTATTATTTTAAATTATGATAATGAAATTTATTAGTGTAATTAGAAGTCATCTTTCTTAATAGGGAACTAAATTATGTATATGTAAATGTTTCTACACATGAACTGAAATTATGAGGAAGTATTTTATAAAATATGAACTCAGGATATCAAAATAAATCCTAGGAAAAACTAGTCTTTCTCAAATATCTTAGAGTTTATGACAATTAGAAACAGATTCAAATCTCTCTCACTGTCTCTCTCTCTCTCTCTCTCTCTCTCTCTCTCTCTCTCTTTTAATAAATGGGGAAAGGTATAACCTTTAAATCCAATTCCCCCCCAAAAATACTGTAGAAGATAATTTAGCTAGTAATGCATTGTTTGTTTTTAACTGTCAGAATGGGTTCATTAGGAAAACATTCTGTCAGGTTAATTTGTTTTATCTCTCTGGACATTAGAAGATTCAGTATAAATGTGCTTATCAGCAAAGTTGGGGAAATACTGTCCAACACACACAAATTTCTAGGTAATGCACAGCTATGTACACTGCTGTAACCAGAAAATGGTTATTGGTAAGGGAGCTAGCAGCTGGAAGTATATCTAGGGTTTGGATCTGAGTTGAATATTTAAGCATTTTATCTAAGGATCTAGCTGTTATAATAGAAAACGTGTCTCTGATATTTATATAACTGGCCCCTTGGTATATAGATGTTGAAGCAAGAATGTGAAGTCAGCTTGGCTAAAAAAAAAAGGTAATAGTCAAGATCAAGTAATGAAAAGTACAGGGTAGTACCTTGAAAAAAAAATAAACCAGACAAATATGCTAGGTTTTTGTTTGTTTTGTTGTGTTTATTTCTGTGTCCCCATTATTTAGAACAGTGGCTAATATGTAGCAAGAAATAAATATTTGTTGAATGAATAAACATGAAATGCCAGATGGAGAAAGAGGACTTACTGTATGCCATTAGGGTAAAAGGAAAGTTAGTTCTAAAGGGAAGGTGATGGAGAATTAGTAGACTTGAGTAGACAAACTTTTTGGACAAATAATTTATAAGCCTGTGTCCAACTTTTATTTTATCTTCCCTATAAGAGGAAAGATTTCTATTAGGTCACTTCAAAAATTCATTCTTAGTAGGGACATTTTATAAGAAAAGTGGATAGTTAGATAATCATTATTAGACTAGGTAAAAAAAAAAAATATGTTCAAATACACTAGACTTTTTGTTTTTCTTAAGTTTTAGTTTCCATTTTATTTTCTTTCCAGAGACTAGTTTACATCAGTCTTATGGGTCTAGCTCTTTACATGGGCTTTGGCAGAAGTCGTGGCAGCACCCGAGAGGCCTAAATCCGGGGTGGGAGGGGGAGGGGGTGTGTCCTGTCCATCCGGACCTCACAAGATCGGTTTCTGACTGCTTTGCTGTGAACCGCTCAACTGTCGCAGTAATGTGGTTTCACATACAGCTTAGGAAGCACAAAGGCGTCAAAGACACTTGCTTCGGAAATGTCCCTGATGGCTGCTGCCTCTACCATGTTTCCAGTGTCGAACTTCTTAATGGCCTCATCTTGGGCGCGCAGTGGGTGCAGTTCATGCAGCGAATAGGCTGCACCTGGCGACAGCCCTTTTTGGCACGATCGTTGTTTCTTTTCTTTATCATCTTAGAAGCAAACACCTGAGATCAAATACACTAGACTCTTGACTGACAGCTGACAGTCAACTGAGTGGCTGGGTAGCTGGTTTCTCAGGACAAGTCTTATTTCCATTAAAGTTCATCAGACAATTGCTTGAGCATTTTATTCATCAATTACTTGAGCATTTTATCCAGAATGCTCATTTCTTCACAGAAGGAGGTTGTGAATTATATCTCTCATTCAGATTTTATACAGATCAAGTAGGAAACAGTTTAAAAAACAAAACAAAAAAATGCTCTTTTTGACTTACATAATCTTTCCAAATTTATTTTGGTTAAGGAAAGATCCATCCATCTCATTCCATTTTTGTGTTAAGTTCGTTGAATTTGTTATCTAGTCATCTACTTTTTAGATTTTTTAATTTATACTATACATACACAATCACTATTACCAGAAATATTTGTATAAAAACTGGTAACACTTTAAACTGGTTCTCCACATCAGGGAAAATTTTCTAAACATGATACAGACTGACCATCAGGATTAGATTACTGAAACTGACTGTCTCAGCATTATCTATTTCATGTAGTTTATAGACTCAAGCTTTTATATTTTGCATGCTCTTTTCTATTTAGCATGTTTTATTTAAAAAGATACAGCAAAAGGTGTGTTTTAACATGTATAAACTACCTTGTGTGATTAACAAATTCAGTGCTTTATGATGATGAACAACCACTCAATCCGAAGAGTTAACTTCTTTGCAGAGGCTTTGTAAAATCCTTGGAGTTATATCTTTGCTTCTTTCAGGCCAGAAATATTTTTTATTGCTCTTCTTAGTTTTATCTACTCCAAGGCCAGGACCCAAAAAGCACCCAGGTTATCTCCATCAGCCTTTTTTTTTCCCCTAAAACTTTTTTATTTTGAAAAAACATCAAACTTACAGGGCAGTTGGAAAAATAATACAAAACCCAAACAGAGAACTCCAACATCCAGTCCCCTACTCCCAGATACCCAGATCCACTAATTTTGACATTTTGCCACATTTACCATATCATTCTGTCTATTAATCATCTATCTAGCTTTTTATAATTTTTCTAAACATTAAAGCGTAGGTTGTATACGTCATGCTCCTTGAACACAATACTTCCATGTGCATTTCCTAAGAACAAGGATATTTACCTATGTAACCATTGGAAGTACAGTTATCAAGTTTGAGAACTTTAACATTGATATGAAACTTTCAATTATCTCCATTAGGTTTTGCCTATAGTATCCATCACAGTGGTATCCCTCCTTTCTTGAGGACCCTCTGTTTTCCCCCAAGCTTCTTGTCCTACCAGGATGTTACATTCTTTACCTCCTGAAAAGTTGACATTCTGTAGACCATAGAGAAATACCAGACTAGAATCCTTGGAAAACGTTGTAGGCATCGTTTCCATTTACAAAGTGCAGCACTAGTACCTTAATAGTGGGATTGTCATGCCAAATTAAATGTAATTCACCTCCAAATGTGACATTTTTGCATGGCATGTAACAAATTAAGTTTGTTCAATTATAATCTGGTAGGAAGGAGGACAGATCCTTAATGAACCTATTTAAACAGCTCAGTTACCAGGAGGAGCAAAGGGTCTGAGTAGTTTTGTGGACTAGGCAAACCTATATATAGTCACTCCTTTTTATTTGCTGATTCTGTAGTTGAAAAAATTGATACTAGGTAAAATTTACTGTAACCCCCAAATCAATACAGTATGTTTGCAGTCATTCAGACACATGCACAGAGTGGCAAAAAATTCGAGTCACCCAACTGCATGTTCCCAGCTGAGGTTGAACAAGGCAATGCTCTGCCTCCTGGTTTCAGCTTTCACACTAAAAACAAGTGTGCTTTTTGTGGTATATTAAGTGCCACATTTTTCACATTTTTGTATTTTTTATTGGCTATTTCACTGCTTGAAATGGCCCCCAAACATAGTGCTGAATGTTCCATAGGACAAGAAGTCTGCGATGTGCCTTGTAGAGAAGGCATGTGTGTTGGATAAGCTTCATTCAGGCATGAGTTTTAGTGCTGTTGGCCATGAGTTCAGTGTTAATGAATCAATAGTGTATATTAAATAAGGCTTCTTTAAACAGAAGCACACATGAAACAAGGTTATGTATTGATTGGTTGATGAAAATGTTGATCCAAAGACTTGCAAGAACCTAACACAGTATTTCTCCTAGGAGCACAGGTTCAGTATTCACTAATTAAGTGTTTGTCGTGGCTTTATAGAACGTAACTACTGCAAATAATGAGAGTTGGCTGTATACCACATTTTCTAGAGTATCATCATAGACTCCATGATGGTGGAGCTATGTAACAGTAAGTTTTTATTATTTTTAGATATAGTTAGAGTAAACAAAGTTTAAACAGTCCTTAACAAAAGCTAAGTGTGTTTTTCTAAGCTTTTCTCTCCAAATTCCAGTCATTAAAAAGATTGTATTTATATTCTCCTGAAGTTTCATTAGTTTGTGGTCACAACTTTTCCTGTGAACATTTCCCATAGGATGTTCTTATTCATGGTGATAGCATACTGGAAATTTTATGAGTTGCGGAATTCTAAGGGGTGTGTTCATGTTGGGTAGTATTCTAAGGAGTATTCTTTCAACTCCTACCAAAAACTGAGTCTCTGATGTATACAGTATCACTGGATAACATACCAGTCAAAGAGAGATTCATACTTGGTGTAGCTGCTGGCATAGCTAATAATCAGAGATGTTTAAGTAAAAAGCTTTTTGATTATAGATGCTTTAAAAGATATCCTCCAAATGCACTGAAATAATCTGCTAATTTGGGGGTGAGAGATAGTCTAAGAAGGAGAAAAGTGGGCTTTCTCAAACACCTTTCAGAAAATAAAATGTCAATGATAGAATAGCTAATATTGCTTATGCACCTTGCAGATAACACTTACAAATTCTGAACAAAATGTAAAACCCAACTATTTGAAGGCAGTGGAGAACAATCAAATGCAATTATAAACTGGAGCAAGTTGATCCTTTAAAGAAAGGAATTGCATTTAGTGAAATTTGAATTGTAGATTTACTGATGAGAGAGTTCCCCCAGCCATATGGACCAGAGCTGTTAAAACCTAAGCCAAATGCAGCAGTCTTCCTGACCTAAAAATTCAGAGCATGGTGTTCAGCCTTCCAGAGTGCCTCAAAATTGAGGAGGAAATCCTGGAAAGAAAGGCATCACATGAAGGAGAAAACCCTGATATCTATAAACTCCCTCACGTTTGACCCATGCTCATGGGAGGGTTGACTCTGTGGAGCCTAGCTGAAAATAGCAGCTGCAAGACCAAAAGACCTAAACAGATATTTTAGCTGTTTCCCGCCTTCTGGAAGACAGAGTTTACAGTTTCAGTACAATCAAGTTAATAGCCTGAAAAAAATAAAATCAATACCCTGCAAAGGAAAATAACAGAATTCAGAGCCTCTATAGCATATCATGCAGAATGTTTAGTATACAATCAAATAACTAGACATAAATAAATAAACAGGAAAATGAACCCATAAATAAGACAAAGAATAGTCAATAGAAACCAACTCCAAGATGATCCAAATGTTGGAAAAGTAATTTAAAAACTGCTATTATAAAAAAGTTTTTAAAAAGTAGATTAATAATGAATTAACAGAATTAACACATAGGGAATCTCAGCAAAGAAATGGAAACTATCAAAAAAGAACAAAATGGAAATCACAGAACTGAAAAATCCAATGGATGGACTTAATAGCAAATTGGAGACAGCAAAAGAAAGTATCAGTAACCTTTAATATGGCTCAATAGATATTATTCAATTTGAAGAATGGAGAGAAAAAGGATAAAAACTAATTGAACAGAATTTCAGAGACCTTTGGGATGATTATCAAGAGTGTAACATGGTGTCGTTCAGGTCCTAGAAAGAGAAGAAAGAGAAAATATGAAAGAAAACAGTTTGAAGAAATGATCGCCTTGAATTTCCCAAATTTAGTGAAAAACATAAACAACCCAAGAAGCACATCAAACCAAAAACAGGTTAAATACAACAATACCACTCCTGGGCATATCACCATACACTAACTGCTGAAAACCAAAGATACAGAAAACTGTGAAAGCAATGAGAGAACATCAAGATACATGACCTAAAGGAAATAACAGTATGGGTTTGGATATATTCTGTCCCCCATTATCTTTGCAATTTTGTGGGGGCAGACATATTATTGTTGATTAGGTTGGAATCTTTTGATTGGGATGTTTCCATGGAGATGTGACTAGTAACACCTTTGATTAGGGTGTGACCTGTTGATGGGACTGTTTCCATGGAGGTGTGGCCCCGCCCATGCAGCATGGGCCTTGGTTAGTTCTCTGGAGTCTCATTAAGGGTCTCACAAACAGAAGGACCTCAGAGCTACATCCAAGAGAGACACTCTGAAGAATACACAGGAGATGAGAGTGGAGCTGGAACACAACCTGGGAGCAAGCAAACGCCAGCCACGTGCCTTCCCAGCTAACAGAGGTTTTCTGGATATCAGTGGCCTTTCTCCAGTGAAGAAGATTGTTGATGCCTTACCTTGGACACTTGGTGGTCTTAAGACTGTAACTTTGTAACCAAATAAACCCTCTTTATAAAAGCCGGTCCATTTCTGGTATTTTGCAGACAGCAGCATTAGCAAACTAGAACAGAGTTTGGTACCGGAGAAGTGGGGATACCAAACATGCTCAAACAGCTTTTTAAATGGATAAGGGGAAGATGAGAGGAGCTTGTTAGAAAAGGCCTAGACTGCTTTGAAGAGGCTGTTTGTGGAAACACGGACTCTAAATATATTTCTGAGGAGGCCTGGAGCAAAACTGATGAATGTGTTGTTGCCAACTGGAAGAAAGGCCATCCTTGTTTTAAAGTGGCAGAGAATTTGGCAAAATTGAGTCCTGGTGTCAGATGTAAGGCAGAATTTGAAAGCGATTAGTTGGGAAATTTAGCTGAGTAGGGCCCCCCAACTACATGTGGAGGATATAGCCTGGCTTCTCTTTGCAGCTTATAATAAAATGTAGCAGGACAGAGATAAGCTGAGGAATAAACTCTTGGGTTGGAAGAAATCAGAAACTGATAGTTTGGAAAATTCTGGCTTCCAGAAAGTGAGACCTCAGAAGCTACAGCCCTACACGAGGATTTACCCAAACATGGAACCCAACCACCATTTCAGTACAAGCCAGGATTGGAGATGAAGTTATCCAGAAAGGGTTTGTGGAAAGTCCTATTGTCTGATGGTTTTGACCCCTGTAAACTGCATGCCAAGCCTACAGAATTTTTGTGAAATCTGTATAAACAGAACCACTGCTGGTCTGGACTGGAGGAGATGAAGAAGGAACAAATTGAGGGAAAAATTTTTTCAAAGACAGACCCATAGAGATTGAGGTATGGAGTCAGGAGGTCTCCAGCATAGAGAACGGAACGACCCATGCACATAGAAAGGGTGAGTTTGCACAGAGAGGGTGGAGCACATTATCTGGGGATTGGGGGGAGCCTGGCCACCACTCCACTGTTTGAAGCGGAGTCCGGGTGGCACCCCGATGTTTGAGGAGGGTGGGACCGAGAAGAAGGTGGTCTCCCCAATGTGTGTATATGTTGGAGCACTCACCCCAGCGTTTGGAGAGAAAAGGGCTTCCGTGAAGGCCCTTGGAAAAGATTGGACTCCTGCTCTCTCAAGCCCCAAGGATAAAACGTCATTCTGTGAATGACTCTCAGACTTTGAAATCTAATGGAGTTTGCCCTGCAGGTTTTAGGAACAGTTTTGGTCATGTTAACCCTGTTTTCCTTTCAGTTTCTCCTTGTAGCAATGGGAATGTTTATCTTATGACTGTCCCTCCTTTGTATATTGGAAGCAAATAACTTGTTCTAAGTTTCACAGGTACACAGCCAGAGGAGAATTTTGCTTTAGGACAGACCATACCTGTAACTGATGTTGATGGGATCTTGTGCTTACCTATTGTTACTGAAATGATTTAAGTTTTTGTGATATTGTGGTGGGATGAATGTACTTTGTATATGGAAAGATCATGTCATTTTGGGGTCCAGGGTGTGGATTGTGCCATTTGGATGTATTATGTCCCCCCAAATGCCTTTATCTTTGCAGTTTTGGGGGGGCAGACATATTAGTGTTGATTAGGTAGGAATCTTTGGATTAGGTTGTTTCCATGGAACGTGGCTAGTAACACATTTGATAAGGGTGTGACCTGTTGATGGGATTGTTTCCATGAAGGTGTGGCCCTGCCCATTCAGGTTGAGTCTTGATTTAATTACTGGAGCCCTGTAAAACTCAGAAATAGAAGAATTTCAGAGAAGCTGCAGCTGAGAGACATTTTGAAGACAGCTGTTGAAAGCTGACATTTTGGAGAACACCGTTTTGAAATGCAACCTGGGAGTAAGCAGACACCAGCCACGTGTCTTCCCAGGTAATGGAAGTTTTCTGATGCCAATGGCCTTTCTCCAGTGAAGGCACCCTACTGTTGATGCCTTACTTTAGGCATTTTATGGCCTTAAGGCTGTAACTTTGTAACCAAATAAGCCCCTTTGTAAAAGCCAATCCATTTCTGGTGTTTTGCAAAATGGCAGCATTAGCAAACCTGAAAAGTGATAGCTGACTTTTTATTAAAAAAATTGAGAGGTAAGGCAACATTGTTATTGAAATGTTAGAGTTTATTCTCTGACTATAATAGAATTTTATTAGAAATCAGTAACAATAAAATTTTTAGATTAGCCCCAAACATTTGTAAATAAAATAACATACTTCTAAGTATCTTATGGGTGAAAGAAAAAATTACAAGAATTTAAAAATATGTCAAACTGAATAATAAAAATATAACAATAAAAATTAATGAGAAAAGTTAATGGGGGTTAGTCTGGAGCAACTAGTAAATAGCCAGGAACAACTAGTAAATAGTCTCGAACTACTGTTTTGGGGACATCCGTGACTGGACACACATTGTACACCAGTCTGGAATGAGTGAAAGACCGAGACCACAGCTAGAACTAAGGAAAGCCCACAAAATTGCAGTACTGGCACCTCTTCCCCACTGGCATGGCAGGCTGAGTTGGAACACTTCCCTGTGGGAAGAAGAAGCTGTTTTTGCTGGGGCCAAGGGAAGTTAACTCAACCACACACCAATTGTGGTTTTAATTAACAAATCTGGACTACTAAATTCAAGCTATGAGCACAGATAAACCCAGAGCAAGCAGGAAAAGAATGCTGAGGTCTCCCCCAGCAGAATGGAGACAGGGCTGATGGAAAAAAAAAATAAAACAAAATGAGGCTTTCTGGAGCTGGCTGAGGTCAGAATACTGGAAAAGAGCTGTGTCCCAAGAAAAGGAGCCCATAGAACCAGGTACCAACTCTGGCTCTTGACTAGACAAATGTGGGGCTGGTGACTGGCTCAGAAAAGGGGCTTGCTTTCTTTTTCCTTTTTTTTTCCTCTCATTCTAAGTCACTCATTAGAGAAAGCCTCAGGTTTTCAATTGTCAGCACTGACCCAGGCAAGTGTGGAGTTAAGACAATCAGAAAGACAAAAGTAGAAGTGAAGGAGATAATTCCTTAAAGGGCATATCTTCCCTAATGGAAGGAGGGGTGCGGCTCAGCTCAAGTGACTGCCCTCCCTCAGATAATTAAGACCCCAGGACTAGGGGGAAAAAAAAATAGAATCAACTTAAGCTTGGCTTTTGATTACCCTCATCCTGAGCAGGAGCAGGGTATCCTGAGAATCAAAGGCACCACATCTCTTTACACCAATGAGGAGTTATGAGCTGATAGTCACCACCTGCTAGACGTGATAGGAAAAACACAGAGTCTAGAGGCCCCACAGGAAAGTCTCAAAAACTGCTGGGACTCATCCTCAGGGAAACTTGATAGTGATTACATCCTTCTCCTGAGACCTGGGCCTGTCTGATCTGGGAAATCAGACTGGGGTAATCAAGGAAACCAGACTCCTAGATAACAAAAAAATTATGAGTCACACTAGGAAAAACAAAGATATGGCCCAGTCAAAGGAACAAACTTACACTTCAAGTAAAATGCAGGAGTTGAAACAACTAATTAAAGATGTTCAAACAAATTAAATCAAATCAATGAGCTGAAGGAAAATGTGGCAAAAGAGATGAAGGATATAAAGAAGACACTGGGTGACCATAAAGAAGACTTTATAAGCTTGAAGAAACAAATGGCAGAACTTATAGGAATGAAAGTTACAATAAAAGAGATGAAAAAACACAATGGAGACATACAGCAGCAGATTTGAAGAGGCAGAAGAAAGGATTCATGAACTAGAGGATAGGATATTTGAAATCCTACACAGAAAAGAACAGATAGGGAAAAGAATGGGAAAATATGAGCAGCTTCTCAGGGAATTGAATGACAACATGAAGCACATGAATGTACATGTCATGGTGTCCCAGAAGGAGAAGAGAAGGGAAAAGGGGCAGAAGCAATAATGGAGGAAATAATCACTGAAAATTTCTCATCTCTTATGAAAGACAGAATTACAGAGCCAAGAAGTGCAGCATACCTCAAACAGAAGAGATCCAAATAGACCTACTCCAAGACAGCTTAATAATCAGATTATCAAATTTCAAAGACAGAGAGAATGAATTCTGAAAGCAGCAAGAGAAAAGTGATCCATCACATGCAAGGGAAGTGCAATAAGACTATGTGCAGATTTCTCAGTAGAAACCATGGCAGTGAGAAGGCAGTGATATAGTATATTTAAGATACTGAAAGAGAAAAACTGCCAAGAATTCCATATCCATTAAAACTGTCCTTCAAAACTGAGGGTGAGTTTAAAATATTTTCAGACAAACAGACAATGAGACAGTTTGTGAACAAGATACCTGCTCTGCAAGAAATACTAAAGGGAGCACTAAAGGTAGATAGGAAAAGACAGAAGAGAGGTTGGATGGCTAGGGGCATGCATGACACCAGAAGGAAAGAGAGAAGACTGGGAATGTATAACTTAGTGAAACCTAAAGTGGTCAGTGATAGTGATTAAATGTACTAATATAAGAATATTTTTACATGAGGGAGAACAAATGAATGTCACCATTACAAGGTGTTGAAAGTTGGATGGTATGGGTGAAAAATACAATCAATGCACATCAGAGTCTATAGTTAAGAGTAACACTGTAATATGCTTCCATTAATTGTAATAAAGGCAATATACCAAAGCTAAATGTCTATAAGAGAGGGATATAAAAGAGTGGTATGGGATTCTTGGTGTTGTTGTTGTATGACCTTTTCATTTTATTTTATTTCTTCACTAGTTTATTTTTTTATTCCTCATATTTTTCTCCTCTTCCTATTTATTTGTGGTAAAAATGGAAATGTCTTCGTATAGATTGTGGTGGTAAGTGCATAACTATGTGATTATATCAGGAATCATTGATTATTTACTTAGGATGGATTGTATGGGGTGTGAATAAAACTGTTTAAAAAATAAACAGAGGGTAACAAGTGCTGGAGAAAATGTGGCATGAGGGATGTACCTATTCACTGTTGGTAGAGAAGTATAATGTTGCAGCTCATCTGGAGGTCAGTGTGGTGGTTCCACAGGAAGCTAAGTATGGGGTTGCCATATTTTCTTGCAACCCTGTTATTGGGTGTATACTTGAAGGAACTGAGAGCAGGGACACAGGTGGGCATTTACAAACTGGTGTTTGTGGTGGCAGTATTCACAATTTGCAATGGATGGAGGTGGCCTAAGGATACATCAACTGATAAACAGAATAGTGAACTGTGATGTATACATACAAGGGAATATTGAGCAGTGGCAAGAAGGAATGAAATTGTGAAGCATGCAACTAGGTGGATGGACCTTGAGGACAGTATGTTGAGTGAAATATGCCAGAATCAAAAAGACAAACATTATAACACCTCACTAATATGGACTAACAGTAATGTGCAAATTCTGAGAATTGAATCTGGGAGCATGGGTTGTCAGGGGGAAGGCTTATTGTAAAGGTTTCTGGATTTAAGCTCTTAACAGCCCTCACATCTGTTCATGAGTTGCAATGGTTATTTATAAATTCTGAGATGCTGAGCTGTTTGTGTATGACCTGGTCAGTTGCTGGAGCTTTGGATGTCTGTCTGTCACATGGGACTTGGAGCCAGAGTTCCGCAGCTGTGGGTGTTGGTATTGCCCCATGAAGCAAGTGTTAAAGAGGCTGAAAAGGAGATCGTACTTTGGAGATAATGAACAAAATGCACTTGGTTGAGACTGGGGTTGATCAGACTAAAGGGTAAAGGATGATATTGACTGTGTTTTAAAACTTTGGCTTCTGTATGGGACCAAAGGAAGAGATGTTTATGTGGTGCATAAAAAATCTATATTTTCTGTAGCACACTATATAATTTAACTTGTATGTTTAGTTTACTCAAATATCATAATTACATGGAACCTTGAATAGAGAGTGAGATCGTGTTGGTTTGTATAGGTTAGTGTGAAGTCCCAATACATCCCAGAGTAATTTGGGCAGAGAATAAAAAGTATTTGCAAAGCCCCCTTGAGGGATTTGGGAGAAATTTGGGTAAAAATGTGGAAATATTAAACTCCCCCACCTGCAGAATTCCTAATATTCTCGCAAGCACTGGGGACTACCAGTTTAGTAGGCCAAGCCCTTGATCTTGGGGCTTGCCCTTATGGAGCTTGTTATTGCAAAGGAGAGGCTAAGCCTTTGTGTAATTGTGCCTGAGATTCATCCACAGAGAACCTCTTTTGTTGCTCAGATGTGACCTCTCTCTGTAAGCCAACTTGGCAGGTGAACTTGCTGTCCTACTGCCTACATGGGACATGACTCCCAGGAGTGTAGATCTGCCTGGCAACATGGGATGTGACTCCCAGGGATGAGCCAAGACCCAATATCATAGGATTGAGATTGTCTTCTGGACCAAAAAGGGGAAGAGAAGTGAAACATAATAAAGTTTCAGTGGCTGAGACATTTCAGATGGAGTCGAGAGGTCATTCTGGATGTTACTGTTATGCATTATATAGATACCCCTTTTTAGTTTTTAGGTATTCGAATGACTAGAAGGAAATTTCTGAAACTGTTGACCTGAAATCCAGTATCCTTAATTTTTGAAGATGAGTGTATAACTATATAGCTTATACAGTGTGACCATGTGATTGTGAAAACCTTATGGCCCACACTCCTTTTATCCACTATATGGACAGATGAGTAGAGAAATGGGGACAAAAAGTAAATGAATGATGGGGGAGAGGAGGGGTATGGGATGTTTTGGGTGTTCTTTTTTACTTTTATTTTTATTTTTATTTTTATGCTTAATTTTACTTTTACTTTTTGGAGTAATGAAAATGTTCAAAAATTGATTGTGGTGATGAATGCACAACTATATGATGATACTGTGAACAGTTGTACACTTTGGGTGGTTGTGTGGCATGTGAATATATTTCAATAAAATTGTATTAAAAAATTCAATCGGCTATAGCTAAAGCAGAGCATATGTAGATAGATGGATAGATAGAGCTTATGTGCTTATATTAGAAAAGAAGGAAGATTTGAAATCAATTATCTTAGTTTCTACCACAAGAAACTGGATTAAATGCCAAAAAAAAAAAGGGCAGGAAAAAGAAATAATAAATTTAAACACAATTAATGAAATGAAAAATAGATGATTGATAGAGGAAATTAAATGTCAAAATTTGATTCTTTGAGGACTTTATTGTGAAAGTAAAATAACAATCTACACAATGGGAGAAAATCTTTACAAACCATATATCTGATAAAGGATTAATACCCAGAATGTGTAAAGAAATCCTTCCACTTGACAACAAAAAGAAAAACAACCTGATTTTTAAAATGGGCCAAAGACTTGAACAGACAAATCTCCAGAGAAGATGTACAGATTGCCAAAAAGCATATGAAAAGATTCTCAACACACTAGCCATCAGGGAAATACAAATCAAAACCACTACAAGATACCACTTCACACCCATTAGAATGGCTGCTATTTAAAAATAAATAAATAAATAAAATAAAATAAAATAAAAAACACAAAATAAATGTTGGAGAGGATATGGAGAAATGGGAACATTCATTCATTGTTGGTGGTAATGTAAAATGGTGTAGACACTGTGGAAGACAATTTGGTGGTTCCTCAGGAAGCTAAATATAGCTAAATATGAAATGGCAATCCCACTAGTAGATATGTACCCAAAAGAATTGAAAGCAGGGACTTGAACAGATATTTGAACACCAATTTTCATAGTAGCATTATTCACAATTGCACAAAGATGGAAGCAACCCAAGTGTCCATCAGCAGATGGATGGATAAACAAAATGTGGTATATACATACAATGGACTGTTATTCAGCCATAAAAAGGAATGAAGTACTGATATATGTGACAACATGGATAAACCTTGAAGTTGAATGAAATAAGCCAGACACAAAGGACAAACATTGTATGATCTCACTGTTTTGGAACAATTATAATACCCAAACTCATAGAGTCAGAATCTAGAATATAGGTTAACAAGGGACAGGGTGGGGATAGGGAATGGGAAGTTTAGGCTTAAAATATATACAGGGTTCCTATTTGGAATGATGGAAATGTTTTGGTGATGGATGGTGGTGATGGTAGCACAACATAGTGAATGCAATTAACAGCACTGTAATATATATTTCAATATGATTAAAAGGGGAAATGTTAGATTGTATATATGGTAACAGAATAAAACTTTTTAAAAAAAAATCTATGAAACTACACTGTACAAACAATGAACCCTGAATTATACCATGAGCTCTAATTAATAGCACGATTATAAAAATGTGCTATCATCAGTCGTAACAAATGTTCCACACCAATGCAAGGTGGTATATGGGAATTCTGTATTTTATTCATGATTGTTCTGTAAATCCACTTCTCTAATAAAAGAAAGTTGGTTCTTTGAAAAGATGAATGAAATTAGTCTAGCAAAACCTGTGAAAGGGGAGAGGGGAGCAAATAGAGAAAGAAAGCGATAAAACTCAAATTACCAATATCAGGAACAAAAAAGCAGTGACTACAGATTATACTGGCATTTAAAGAATTGCAAGGAAATATTCTTATAAACTATATGCTAATACTTTCAACAACTTAAATGATATGTGAAGAAAATCCTCAGGAAGCACAATTTATAAAATTTGACATAAGATAGCACAGAAGTCTAAATAACCCTCTATCTATTAAGGAAATTTAATTTATAGCCAAAAGCTTTCCCACAAGGAAGTCTTCACACGAAGGTGATTTATCCCAGGAATGCAAGGTTGGTTTAACAATCAATAATCAATCACTATAATTCAGCATATTAAATGAACATATGGTTTTCCTCCTTTATTTTCTCAATAGATGCAGAAAAAGCACTTGACAAAATTCAATATCTACTTGTGACAAAGATTATTATAAAAATCATCTATAAGTCTCATAAAGATCTTTTACTTAAAAACCTAACATAATATTTACAGTGAATGCTTTAATGCTCTCCCTATAAGATCAGGAACTAAGAAAATACAGCATTCTCCATTTCAATAAGGATGAGAAAATTAAGGACATAGAGATTAGAAAGGAGAAAGTAAAACACTCTCTCCTAATATCCTTAGAAATCTATAAAACAACAACTAAAAATAATAAATGCAATGCTAAATTCTAGTTGACCACAGGTACTTTAAATTTCTGAAAAAAATCTTAGAGGTAATTCTGTTGACAGTCACTGTCTGTCAGCTTTTGTACATGAACGTGAATATCCTTTTACTTATACCAACAGGGTATTTTATAACAAATCATGTTAATAACATTTTATGTGTTAAGTTTTTCTTTACTTGACAGCTTTTCCTCTAATGTGAGTACAATAAAACAGAGCTGCCTACTTTGACCTAATTAAGGAAATAAGGAGCAAACCAATTAAAACTAATTATTTTCTAGCATCACTTTTTTTTTTACAGGTGAAGCTTGTTTTTTAAATGCAATTTTATTGAAATATAAATTCACACACCATATAATCCATCCAAAGTGTACAATCAGTGGCACACTATCATTATATAGTTGTGCATTCATCACCACAATCAATTTTAGAACATTTTCATTACTCGAAAATAAAAAAAATAAATAAAAAAACAGCACCCAACATCCCATACCCCATCCCACTTATTATTTATATATTTTTCTTTCTGAATTATGTTATTTATTTTATATATGCTACTTTAAAAATTAAATGAATTTCAGTTTTTCTCAATGTTATTTTTAATATAAATCACATAAGCTAAACAATGGTAGCTGATACTATTTAAGTGTTAAACTTTACTTTTAAGATAAAATTAACTTTATAAATCTAGCTAGAAGGTAATATTATTATAATCTCATTATTGACTATTATAAAGAACAAAATGTTTTCTGTTTATGAGTAGCTATGAGTACAATACATTAAAACTATGTGATAAATATTTTGCTAAAAATTACTTAATTACCTAATTTTAATATTAATCCCATTTCTTACAATTATCTTTTAATTACAATTTACTTTGTCTCTTAAAAATAATACAATCAGTGTTCATATTAAACATTTATCAGAGGTACATGACACTCCATTGTTTTACATTACTGCAGCATTACCTGAAGGTTACAAAAACCATTAAAGAAACAAAACACTAGTTATAAAATAATGTTATTGAACATATTAACAAAATCTTAAATTTTTGGTGTTAATAATCAGCTATCTGACATATGATGCAATGTATAGAATTTAGTAACTTCCAATTAATCAGGCATCCTATCAAAGAATAGATCATCTTGCATGAATTAAAATATATTTTTCTTTTATTAGCTTTATTGGCATGTATTTTATAAACCACAAAGTTTATTTGTTTAAAGTATAATTCTGTAGCTTTAGTATAAAGAGTTATGCATCCATTATTACCACAGTTTAATTTTAGAACATTTTCATAACCCCAAAAAGAAAGCTTGTACCCATTAGCTGTCATTCCCAACTCCTCACCTTAATCCCCTTCCCATTCCTCGCAGCCCCCACACGAGCTCTACACAGCCACTAGTCTGTTTCTGTCGCTGTAGATTTGTCTATTCTGTACATTTCATATAAATGGTATCATAGAATATGGGATCTTTTTTTGACTGTATTCTTTCATTTACCATGTTTTGGTGTGTGTGATGGAATCGTATATTATTTTTATTATGGAAGTTGTAGGCTTACATAAAAATCATGCAAAGAGTACAGATTTCCCATAGACACCCCCCAAACATATACAGTTTCCCCCATTATTAACACTTTGCATTATTGTATACCTTTGTTACAATTGATGAAACAATATTATAATTATACTATTAACTGTCATCCATAGTTTACATTAGGTTTCACAGATTGTGCTGTACAGATCTATGGTTTTTATAATTTTAAATCTACTAACATATATAGATCCTAAAATTTCCCCTTTTAACCACATTCAAAGTATAACTCAGAGCTATTATTTACATTCATAATATTGTGCTTCCATCACCACCATCCATTACCAAAAGGTTTCCAGAACCACAACAGAAACTCTGTACCAATTAAGTATTATTAACTCCCCATTCCTTACCCCCACCCCGGTCCCTGTAATCTGTATTCTAGTTTTTGGCTCTACATTTGCTTATTCTAATTGTTTCATATCAGTGAGCTCATACAGTATTTATCCTTTTTTATCTGGCTTATTTCACTCAGCATGCCTTCAAGCTACTTCCATGTTGTTACATGTATCAGAACTGTATTCCTTTACACTGCTGAATAATATAACATTGTATAACTTTGTTTATCCATTCATCAGTTGATGGACACTTGGGTTGCTTCCATCTTTTGGCAGTTGTGAATAATGCCACTATGAACATTGGTGTGCAAATACCTGTTTGAATCCCTGCTTTCAATTCTTGGGGGTATATACCTAAGAAGTAGGATTGCTGTGTGATACAGCAATTCTGTAGTTTCTGAGGAACCACCAAACTGTCTTCCACTGTGGCTACACCATTTTACATTTCCACCAGCAGTGAATGAGTTTCCTATTTCCCTACATTCTCTCCAATACTTGTTTTCCATTTTTTGATAGTAGTCATTGTAGTGGATGTGAAACAGTATCTCGTTGTGGTTTTGACTTGCATTTCCTTGATGGATAATGACGTTGACATCTTCTCTTATGCTTTGTGGCCATCTGTATAATTCTTTGGAGAAATATCTATTCAAGTCTTTTGCCTATTTATTTTAAAATTGGTTTGTTTTGTCTTTTTGTTGTTGAGTTGTAGGATAAGTAAATATATTCTGGATATTAAACTCTTATTGGATATGTGGTTTCCAAATATTTTTTCCCATTCTGTACATTGTCTTTTTACTTTCAGGATGCAGTCCTATGCTGCACAAAAGTTTTTCTTAATTTTGATGAAGTCAGATTTATCTGTTTTTTTTTTTCCATTTATTGCATGCACTTTTGGTATATTGTAATAAGAAATCATTGCCTAACACGGGTCTTGAAAATTTGTCCCTTTGTTTTCCTCTAGGAGTTTATAGTTTTGGTTATTATATTTAGGTCTTTGATCTATTTTGAGTTGACTTTTATATATGGTGTGATGTAGGGGTCTGCCTTCATTACTTTTCATATGGAAACCCTGTTTTCCCAGAACCATTTGTTGAAGAGACTATTCTTTCCTTATTGTGAGGACTTGGCAACCTTATGAAAACAAATTGGCCATAAATTGAGGGTTTATTTCTGAATTCTGAATTTCATTCCATTGGTCTACATTTCTGTCCTTCTGCTAGTACCATGCTTTTGATTACTATAGCTTTGCAATAAATTTTTAAATTGGGAAGTATGAGTCCTCCAATTTTGCTCTTCTTTTTCAAGGTAGTTTTGGCTATTCTGAGCCCCTACCTTTCCATGTAACTTTGATGATAGACTTTTCCATTTCTACAAAGAAAGCTGTTGGAATTTTGATTGGGATTGCATTGAATCTGTAAATTGCTTTGGGTAGAATTGATTTCTTAACAATTGTCTTCCAATCTGTGAACATGGAATGTCCTTCCATTTATTTCGGTCTTCTTTGACTTCTTTTAGTATGTTTTGTAGTTTTCCATGTACAAGTTCTTTACATTATTGATTTAATTTTTTCCTAGATATTTGATTTTTAGTTGCTATTGTAAATGGAATTTTTTCCTTGATTCTTCTTCCAGGTTTTCATTGGCATATATAGAAACACTACTGATTTCTGTGTTTTGGTCTTGTACCCTGCCACTTTGCTGAATTCATTTATTAGCTCTAGGAGCTTTGTTGTGGATTTTTCAAAATTTTCTATATATAAGATCATGTCACCTGCAAGTAGGGAAAGTTTTACTTGTTCCTTTCCAATTTGGATGCCTTTTATTATTATTATTAGTTAATTTATTTATTTATTTATGCCTAATTGCTCTAACTAGAACTTCCAGTACAATGTTTAATAACAGTAGTAACAGTGGCATCCTTGTCTTAGAGAGAAAGCTTTCAATTTTTCACTGAGTATGATGTTAGCTGTGACTTTTTCATATATGTTCTTTATCATGTTGAGGAAGTTGCCTTCTTTTCCTTGTTTTCTATGTATAGTGGTGCTGGAATTTGTCATAAGCTTTCTCTGCATCACTTGAGATGAATATGTGATTTTTCCTTTGTTCTATTAACGTGCATTACATCAATAGATTTTCTTACATTTGCATACCTGATATAAATCCCACTTAGTTCATGACATATAATTCTTTTAATGTGCTGATGGAATCATTATGCTAGTATATTCTTGAAGATTTTTGCATCTCTATTTAAATAGGATATTGGTCAGTAACTTTCTTTTCTTGTGATACCTTTATCTGGCTTTGATATTCAGGTGATGTTGGCCTCATAGAATAAGTTAAGTGCTCCCTTCTCTTCAGATTTTTTTGAAGACTTTGAGCATGATTGGTAGTAATTCTTGAAATGTTTGGAAAATTCACCAGTGAAGACATCTGGTCCTGGGCTTTTCTTTGTTGAGAGGTTTCTGATTACCAATTCAATCTCTTTAGTAGTTATTGGTCTGTTAAGATCCTTATTTATTCTTGAATCAGTGTAGGTAGTTTGTGTGTTTCTAGGAATTTGTTCATTTCATCTAGTATATCCAACTTTTTGGCATACAAGTGTTCATACTACCCCCTTATAATCCTTTTTTATATCTGTGGGGTCAGTAGTAATATCCCTCCTTTAATTTCTGATTTTACTTATTTGCATCCTCTCTTTTTTTTCCTTTTCAATCTAGCTAAAGTTCTGTCAGTTTTGTTGATCTTTTTAAAGAACAAACTTTTGGTTTCACTGTTCTCTATTTTTTTATTCTCTATTTCACTTATCTCTACCTTAATCTTTTTTATTTCCTTCTGTCTGCTCATTTTGCATTTGGTTTGCTCTTCTTTTTCTAGTTTCTCCAGGTGTGACTTTAGGTCTGATTAGAGATCTTTCTTCTTTTTTAATGTAAACATATAGAGCTCTAATGTCCCTCTCAGCACTGCCTTTCCTTTGTCCAATAAGTTTTGGATTGTTGTGTTTTTGTTTTCATTCACTTCAAGATATATCCAAATTTCCCTTGTGATTTCTTCTTTAACCCATTGGTTATTTAAGAGTGTGTTGTGGAATTTCCACATATTTGTAAATTTTCCAAGTCTCCCTTTGTTATTGATTTCCAGCTTAATTCTGTTGTGGTCAGAGAAGATACATTGTATGAATTAAGTATTTTTTAATTTATTAAGACTTATTTTGTGTTCTAACATACAGTCTGTCCTTGAGGATGACCCATGTGAATTAGAGAAGAGTGTATATTCTGCTGCTGTTGAGTGAAGTATTCTGTATATGTTTGTTAGGTCCAATTGGTTTGTAGTATTATTCAAGTCATCTGTTTCCTTATTGATCTCTTCTGTGTAGATGTTTTATCGATTATTGAAAGTGGTGTATTGAACTCTCCTGTCATTAATGCAGAAGTATCTATTTCTCCCCTCAAATCTGTCAATATTTGCTACATACATTTTGGGGCTCTGCTGTCAGTTGCATATGTATTTATAATTATTAAGTCTCCTTGTTGAATAGACCCTATATCACTACATATTGTCCTTCTTTGTCCTCTAACAGTTTTGACTTAAAGTCTATTTTATGTGATATTAGAATAGCTACCCCAGCTCTCTTTTGTTTACTATTTACATGACATTTTTTTCCCATCCTTTTCACTTTTCAACTACTTGTCTCTTTGAATTTAAGGTGAATCTCTTGTAAACAGCATATAGTTGGGTCATATTTTTTTTTAATCCATTCTACCAATCTCTGCCTTTTGAGTGAAGAGTTTAATCTATTTACACTTAAAGTAACTACTGATAAATCAGGACATTTTTCTGCAATTTTGCTATTTGGTGTTTGCAAGTCTTATACCTTTTTTGAACCTCAATTCTTCCATTAATTCCTTCTTTAATGATTATTTGACTTCTATAGTGTACCTCTTTGAGTTCCTTATTTCCATCTGTCTATATTTTTCATATTTCTTCTTTGTCTTTACCATGGAGCTTAAATTTAACATCTTATATCTGTAAAAATCATGTTTAATTTGATACCATCTTAACTTCAATAATATACACAAACACTGTTCCTAAACCCCTCTATTACCCCACCTTTGTGTTGTACTTGTTGCAAATTACTTTATTATGTCCAAAACCATAGATTTGTCATTACTTTTATCTATTTGCATTTTAGAACCTGTAAGAAGTAAAAAGTAGTAGCAAAAAATAAATAAGTAAATAAAATAAAATGGTATAGCATTTATAATTACCCATATGGTTACCTTTTACTGGAGGTCCTTATTTCTTTATGCTGCTTCAAGCCACTGTCTAGTGTCCTTTCTTTTAAGACTCCCCTTTAGCATTGCTTATAGGGTAGGTCTAGTGGTGATGAACCCTTTGATCTTTTGCTTATTTGGGAATGTCTTACTCTCCCCCTCATTTTTGAAAGACAGTCTCACCAGATATAAATTTTTAGTTTGCAGTTGTTTGGCAATATTTTTCTTTCATCACTTTAAATATTTCATCCCGTTTCCTTCTTGCTTCCATGATTTCTGATGAGAAATGGAATTTAATCTTAAGTCCTCAATTCCCATATTTCTGTTTGGTTCCTTTTTAAAATTTCTGTCTCTTTATTGAGACTCTCATATTGTTTATTCATTGTTTTCCTGATATCCTTTAGTTCTTCCTCTGTATTTCCTTTCATCCCCTTGTGCATATTGAACATATTTTTTTTAAGTCTGTCTTGTATGCTTCTTTCATGGTTTCTGGATTTTTAGCTTCTTCCTTTAGACAGCCATCATTTCCTGTTCCTTGTTTTTCTTCTAATCTTTTACTGCACATTGACTTTTAATATTTTGAAGTGTTAAGTCTGGGATTTAGTTCCTGAGGTCTCTGTTCCTTAAGTGTTTAACCAGATAGTGATATGACAGAGATTTCCTTGAGTGCCAGGAGCCAACAACAACAACAACAAAAAATAATACCAAAAAAACTCCTTTCACAGTCTGCAAATTGATTCTGCTTTGGCTGATGCTGTCTTTCAGAGTTTAGCCTTATTATCAGGATCACCCTGAGGTGAGTGCAGGGTCACCTCTGTCTTTTCTTAGCCTGCATCTTGACCTGGATTAGGAATTCCCCATTTACAGGGATCCCAACGTTGTTCCCTTTTCCCCCTATAAAATAGACTCTGCCACCCCCACCCGAGGTGCTCTTTTGTTAAGTCTGAAAATCAGCAATCCTTTGCCCTAGGCTACTTTTGACTTAATTGTTTCTTATACTGCTTTAGCTGTGAGCCAGCAGCTTCTGTCTGCAGGGCAAGTTCTGAGAGGTCCAGCCAGAGAAGGGTATCCTGTTCAGTCTTTCAGGCTGCCACCTGATAGCTTTTGGCACTGACATGCAGGCACCCCAGTATGCACAAACGTGTTACTCTGCTTCCTCAAGAACAGCGCCAGGATCCCACAATGGGAGCAGTATCTGGCTCCACCCCACAGAGGAGGTGGGGGATGGGGGGGTGGGTAGGGGCTAGCAAGTGGCCCACAAGCTTCTCTTACTGTTTTTTTTAATTAAATTTTTTTTTAAAGAAGTTGTGGGTTTACAGAACAATCATGCAGAAAATACAAGATTCTCATACAACACCCCTCGGCTAACACCTTGCATTGGTGTGGAACATCTGTTAAAATGGATGATAATTTTTTTTATAATTGCACTCTTTTTTATAATTGCACTCTATTTTTTAACAATAGTAGCCAGCCTTTGATACCAACTGTATTAGTTAGTGTTCTCTAGGGAAACAGAATCAATGAGAGATATCTATGAATATAAGATTTATAAAAGTGACTCATGCAACTGTGGGTATGCATGAGTCCAAATTCTGTAGGGCAGTCAGCAAACTGGCAACTCCAGTGAATGATGTCCGATGAACTCCTCAGGAAACGAACAGGCAACTTTGACAAACTCCTCAGGAAATGAACTGGGATCTTTGACGAACATGTTCCATGGACTCCTCAGGAAACAAACTGGCAACTTCGACGAACTCCTCAGGAAACGCTTTGCTGGGCAGCTGAAGAAGTGAAGGTCCTCTATCTGTCTTGCTTAAAAGTCTTCAACTGATTGATTGGATTAAATCCAGCCAACTGCATTCTCTCATTGTGGAAGACACGCCCTTCGCTGAGTCATCAGTCACAGCTGCAGCCAATTGACTGATGATTTAATAAACCAGCCTGTTGGTTTATTAACCAGCCACAAACATCCTCACAGCAATGGTTAGGCCAGTGCTTGCTTGACCAGACAGCTGGGTATCATCACCTGGCCACGTTGACACACCAACTTAACTTCAATAATTTGAAGCCTCATTGGGAGACTCTGTGTTCTGAAGCCTCATTGGGAGACTCTGTGTTCTAGGCACTGTATGAAGCAATTTACATAGATTACTCATTTAAAATACCCAATATACTGGCCTGTGAAATATGTCTTATTATTATTATTAGTAGTAGTAGTAGTAGTATTAGAGAAGTTGTAGGTTTACAGAAAACCTTGCAAAAAATACAGCATTCTCATATACCCCGCCACCACCACCACTACTATTGGCACTTTGCATTAGTATGGTACCTGTGCTACAATTGATGAAAGAATATTAAAATAGCATTATAGGCCATAATTTATGTTAGGTGTCTTTTTTTCCCCATATATCACCCTATTATTAATACCTGGTATTAGTGTTGTATATTTGTTACAATTCATGAAAGAACATTCTTATAGTTGTACTATTAAGCCTAGTCCATCATCCACAGCAGGGTTTGCTGTGTTATACAGTTCCGTGTTTTATCTTCTAACTTTAATTCTAGTAACACATATGACCCAAAACATCCCCCCTTCAACCACATTCACCTACATAATTCAGCACTGTTAATTACACTCACAATAATGTGCTACCATCACCATCATCCTTTCCAAACCTTTACAATCAACCTAAATAGAAATTCTGTACAAATTAAGTTTCAACTCCCTGTTCTCTATCCCATTCTATCCCCTGGTAAGTATTGCTTGTTATATTTCATTCCTATCAGTGAGATCATACAATATTTGCATAATGTCCTCAAGGTTCATCCATGTTGTCACATGCATCAGGACTTCATTCCATTTTATAGCTGAATAATATTCCATTGTATGTGCTTATCACATATTGTTTATCCACTCTTCAGTTAATGGACACTTGGGTTGCTTCCATCTTTCGATGATTGTGAATAACATTGGTGTGAACATCGGTGTGCAAGTATCCATTCAAGTCCCTGCTTTCTGTTCTGGGTATATACATAGTAGCAGGATTGCCAGGTCATATGATAATTCTATACTTAGCTTCCTGAGGAACTGCCAAACTGTCTTGCACTGGGGCTGCACCATTTTACATTCCCACAAGCAGTGAATGAGTGTTCCTGTTTCTCCACATCCTCTTAAACACTTGTAATCTTCTATTTTTTTTATTTTTTATTTTTAATAGTAGCTGTTCAACTTGGTGTAAAATGATATCTCATTGTGGTTTTGATTTGCATTTCCCTAATAGCTAGTGATGTTGGGCATGTTTTCATGTGCTGTTTAGCCATTGGTGTATGCCTACTCATGTCTTTTGCCCATTTTTTAATTGCTTTGTTTGTCTTGTTGTTGGGTTGTATGATTTCTTTGTATATTCTCAATATTAAACTATTATTGGATATGTGGTTCCCAATTATTTCTCCCTCTCAGTAGGTTTTCATTTCACCTTCATGATGAAGTCCTTTGAGGCACAAAAGTTGTTAATTTTGAAGAGATTCCATTTAACTATTTTTTCTTTCCTCACTTTTGCTTTGGATGTAAAATCAAAGAAACCATTGCCTAACACAGGATCCTGAAGATGCTTCCCTACATTTTCTTCTAGGAGATTTATAGTCCTGCCTCATATATTTAGGTCTTTGATCCATTTTGAGTTAAATTTTGTATATAATGTAAGGTAGGGGTCCTCTCATTCTTTTCCATATGGATATCACTTCATTTTGTTAATGTGGTGTGTTACATTAATTGATTTTCTTATGTTAAGCCTCCCTTGATTACCTGGGATAAAACCCACTTGATCATGGTGTATCATTCTTTTGATGTACTGTTGTATTAGATTTGCAAGTATTTTGTTGAGGACGTTTACATCTATATTCATAAGGGAAATTGGCCTGTAATTTTCTTTTCTTATGGTATTTTTATCTGGCTTTGGTATTAGGGTGATGTTTGCCTCATAGATTTTTGGAAATGTTTGAGCAGGATTGGAATTAACTCTTCTTGGAATGATTGGTAAAATTCACCTGTGAAGCCATCTGGTCCTGAGATTTTCTTCATTGGGAGATATTTGATGACTGATTCAATTTCTTTACTTGTAATTGATCTCTTGAGGTCTTCTATTCCTTCTAGAGTCCATTTATGTGATTCATATGGTTCTAGGAATTCATCCATTTCATCTGGGTTGTCTCATTTGTTGTCATACAGTTGTTCATAGAATCCTCTTATGATGCCACCACCCACCCCACTCCACCCCCCGTGGGATCAGTAGTAATGTCCTCCCTTCATTTCTGATATTATATGTTTAAGTCTTCCCTCTTTTTTTCTTTGTCATTCTAGCTAAGGGTTTATCAATTTTACTGGTCTTTTCAGAGAACCAACTTTTGGTTTTGTTAACTCTCTCTATTGTTTTTTATTCTTGATTTCATTTATTTCTGTTCTAGTCTTTATTATTTCTTTCCTTCTTCTTGCTATGGCATTAATTTGCTGTTCTTTTTCTAGTTCCTCCAGGTGTGCAGTTAGGTCTTTGGTTTTAGCTCTTTCTTCTTTCTTACTGTAAGGATGTAGGGATATAAATTTCTCTCTCAGACATTATGTTGAGTAAAATAAGTCAGCACATAAGGACAAATATTGTGTGATCTCACTAATATGAACTAATTATAATATTAAACTCATAGATGTAAAATCTAAAATATAGGTTACCAGGAGATAGAATGAGGCCAGAGAATGGGGAGCAATTGCTTAATATGTGCAGAATGTTTAACGAGGTTGAACTTAAACATTTGGAAATGGACAGAGGTGATGGTAGCACATTATTGTGAGTATAATTAATAGTGCTGAATTGTGAATGAATGTGGTTTAGAGTCATGTATGTCACCAGAAAGAAAGCTAGAGTTGAAAACATGAATATATAGCACAGTGAATTCTCTGGTAGACGGTAACTGTGATTAACAGTACAAATATTAAGAAGTTTTCTTATGAACTGGAACAAATATATAACACTATTACAAAGAGTTCATAATAGAGGGGCATTTGGGAGAAAATGTACCTATTGCAAACTATGGACTATAATTAACATTAATATCTTAATATTCTCTCACCAACAATAACAAATGTACCACATCAATACTAGGGGTCAATAATAGGGAGAGATAAGGGATATGGGATATTTTGGGTTTTCTGTCATATTTTTATCTTATTATTATTATTGTTATTTTTGTTTTTGGAGTAATGAAAATGTCCTAAAATTGATTGTGGTGAATGTTGATGTGATGATACTGGGAGCCATTGATGACATACTTTGGATGGATTGTATGGTGTGTGAATTTATCGAAATAAAATTGCATTTAAAAAATTTCCCTCTCAGCACTGCCTTCACTGCATCTCATAAGTTTTGATATGTTGTGTCTCATTTTCATTCATCTCAAGATATTTACTTATTCCCCTTGCAATTTCATTGACTCACAGATTGTTTGAGTGTGTTTTTTAACTTCCATATATTTGTGGATTTTCCAGTTGTCCACCTGTTACTGATTTCCAGCTTCATTCCATTATGGTCAGAGAAGATGTTTTGTATAAATTCAATCTTTCTAAGTTAATTGAGACTTGTTTTGTGACCCAACATGTGGTCTCTCTTGGAGAATGATTCATGTGACCTTGAGAAGAATGTATACCCTGCTGTTTGGGGGTGCAGTGTTCTGTATATGTCTGTTAGATCTAGTTCATTTATCATAATATTCAAGGTCTGTTTCCTTATTGATCTGCTGTCTAGATGTTCTGTCTGTTGATGAGAGTGGCATATTGAAGTCTCCAACTACTATTGTAGAGGTGTCAATTTCTTCCTTCACTTTTGTCGGTGCCTTATGTATTTTGGGGCACATGTTATTTCTTCTTGATGAATTGTCCCTTTTGTTAATACAGAGTGTCCTTCTTTGTCTCTTATAACAGCTTTTGACCAAAATTCTGCTTTGTCCAATGTCAGTTTAGCTACCCCAGCTCTTTTTTGGTTACTGATTACATGGAGTATCTTTTTCCATCCTTTCATTTTCTACCTATTTGTGTCTTTGTGTCTAAGGTGACTCTCTTTTAAATCTTGTAAACAGCATATAGTTGGATCATGCTTTTGTATCCATTCTGCCAATCTTTGTCTTTTGATTGGGGAGTATACTCCAGTGACGTTCATTGTTATTACTGTAGGGCAGTACTGACTTCAGCCATTTTGTCCTTTGTTTTTTAGGTCATATCTTTTTTTTTTGTCTCTTTTCCTTTATTGCAACCTCCTTTTCTGTATAGTTGATGTTTTGTTACTGTTACCTTACTCGTTTCTGATTCCGTATATCTTAAAAATACTTTCTTTGTGGTTATCCAAAGGAGTTTGTATTCTACAACCTACTTCTATAATCTAATTTGAAAAGATGCCAACTTAGCTTCAATAGCATACACACTCACTGTTCCCAAATCTCTCTGTTTCCCCTCTTTATGTTGTTTTTGTCCCACATTACCACATTATATTTTGCATGTCCGTTATCAGGAAATAAGCCTTTTTCTTGTTCAATTGTATTCTGATTCTTATAGCAATTGAAGAGTAGAGTTGTTTATATATTGAGGATATAGTATTATTTACCCCTTTAGTTACCCTTACTTTTGATCTTCATTTTTCATGCTTCTTCAAGTCAGTCTTTCCTGTCTTTTCCTTTCACCTGCAGAACTCCCCTTAGTAATTCTTGGTAGGGCACATCTTTTGTTGATGAACTTTCTCAGTTTCCATTAAACTAAATATTTTTAACTCTTCCTCATTTTTTTTTTTTTACATTTGATACCTATTACATTTTTATTGTGAAATATAACATACATACAGAAAGGTGATAACTTTCAAAGTATAATTTAACAAGTAGCTATAGAGCAGATTTCAAGGAATGTTATGGGTTACAGTTCCACCATTTCAGTTATTTCCTTCTAGCTATTCTAATACCCTAGCATCTTAAAAAATATATTTATATAAAGATTCAGTATTCATAATCCTTTGTTAAATCCTATCTTGTTTGTTGCTACCCCTTCCTCTTGTTTAATCACTTTCTTGATTTTCAGGGATGTCTAGGTAGTGACCACCCTAACTTGTTCATACTGAAAAGGGGTGTCAACATTGTGGGGAAGGGGGTTGCATCTGGTTGATGCCTCTGGGTTTTGGGACTTCTCTGGCATAGGAACACTCTGGAGGATTTGTATCATAGAGTCTTAGTTAGGGACCTGGGTATTTTGGGACTACTGTTGATTAGGTCTTGGCATATTGTGGCCATTTGGAATGTCTAGCTGGAGTTGGCCTAAGAGTAACCTCCAGGATAGCCTCTCAACTCTGAAATCCCTTAACCACTGTAACCTTATTTTGTTAGCTTTCTGTTCCCTCTTTTGGTCAAGAAGGCATTCTCAATCCCTTGATGCCAGGGCCAGGCTCATTCCTGTCTCCTTCCTTTTTGAAGGACAGTTTTTCTGGATAAGGAATTTGGGGCTGGCAGTTTTTCACTTTCAGTACTTTTAAGTATATCATTCCACTGCCTTCTTGCTTCCATGGTTTCTGATGTGAAATTGACACTTAGTTTTATTGAGGATCCCTTGTATGTGACTAATTGCTTTTCTCTTGCGGCTTTCAGAATTGTCTCTTTATCTTTGGCATTTGACGTTCTGATTAGTATGTGTCTCTGAGTGTGCTGCACTTCTTGGGCATGTATAATTATGTCTTTCATAAATGTTGTGAAAGTTTTGGCATTATTTCCTCAGATATTCTCTCGGCCCCTTTTCCCTTCTCTTCTCCTTCTGGGGTCCCCAGGAAGTGTGTGTTCATGTGCTTTCTGCTGTCACTCAAATCTCTGAGACACTGCTCAATTTTTTTCTATTCTTTTTTCTCTCTGTGTTCTTCTGACTGTATGACTTTGATTTCCTGTCTTCTAGTTTGCGTCTTTCTTCTGCTTGTTTAAATCTGCTCTTGTATGCCTCTGTGTATTTTTAATTTCTACTATTGTGTCTCTTATTCCCATAATTTTTGTTTATTTTTAAACTTTCAAATTCTTCTTCATACTCACACATTGTTTTCTTAATATCCTTTAGCTCTTTATGCCTATTTTCCTTCGTCTACTTGAGTTGATTTAGGAGATTTGTTTGAACATCTTTGATTAGTCGTTCCAACTTCTGAGTCCTCTCTGAAGTTTTAATTTGTTCCTTTGATTGAACCATATCTTCCTGTTTCTTAGTGTGGCTTGTTATTTTTTTGCTGATGTCTAGTCATCTGATTATCTTGATGAGTTAAATCTGAAGGCCCATTTCTCCCTCTTGTCTAGGGTTTTATTGTTGATTGTCTTTGTGTTAAGGCTCTTCTTTGATTCTTAGCTGACCTTATTCTAACACTAGAATAGCTTGTGTTGAACTGCTCAGATTTTCTTAGCTCTTCATCATCTGATTCTTGCCCTGAATATGTGTTGCCATTTTTAAGATTGTACTTTTTGTGCAGTTGTTTCACCTTTAGGAGAAAGCTTTCTTTCCTCTATTTTTTCTCCAGGAATCTTGATCTGTTCTGTTTTTGTGTAGACTTTTCTCCCCAGCTCCTATGATTTGTTTGAATTTTCTCCCTCACTTAGTTCCCCCTTTTCCTTACACTTTTCAGTTCTGGGGCCCAGAACAGTTCAGTTTAACCCCCACACCCTTTTTTGGAATCTTCTGCCTCTACTTTCTTCCCTGTTGTGGTACTCTGCCCCAGGGAGCAAGACTGGGTCAATCCAGAAAGGTGGGTCACTCTAGAAAAGTCCTTTTTGGGTTTAGGTGGTACAGCCAAAAGCAACTGGATTGAGTAAGGGCACAGCAGTCCTTGCCAGCAGTCCTCCCTCTCCATCTCCCTCCCTCCCTTGTTCTCTCTCTCTCTCTCTGTCTGTCTTTCTCTGTCTCTCTCTCTCTCATTTTGTATGCAACACTCCTTACCAGCTGTGTTCTGCCCTGGGTCTCTGTGGACTTTGGTCCCTCTGCCTGGATGTGTGTGGGATTCTAATTCACTGCTGCGAGTGGCTCTGTATTTTCTGCCTGCAGTGAGAGGGACCCGGGCCGTGCTGCCTCTGTGCAACTCCCAAGCTGCATGGGACTGCGTGAGGGGGAGGGAAACAGGAATAGGCCAGCAGGTCCAGGACAGAAATTTCCTACCTGACATTTCTTTTTTTCTTTGATTTCAGTATTTCTAGAGTCCTTCTCCAGTCTCTACCATCCTATAAAGTTCTAAACAAGTGGAATTTATCATTTTATTCACTAAAGCTCTAGGGAGATTTTTTCAAGGGATGTCTTAAGACACCATGTTGATGCCATTCTCCTACAGTTTTTTTTTTCTTTATTATACAAGTTATGGGTTTCTCCTACAGTTTTTAAAGCTTTGTTTTCTTGATTCAGCACTTGTTAAGTTACTGCATCCCTTTTACTGTTTCCCAGAGTTTTGAAGATGATGGCTCTGCCAGTTTTTGCTAGTTGTTCAAAGATTCTGGGGGGAAAGGAACCCTGGAGCATCTTATACTGCTATCGTGGTCAACTAGAAAACCCCTTAGCATGTTTTTGGGGTTTATCTATGTTGTAACCTATATCAATACTTCATACCCTTTTATTGCTAAATAATATTCCATTGTATGGATATATTGCATTGTGTTGATCCATTCACAAGTTGATGAATGTTTAGGTTGTTTCTACTTTGGGGCTATTATGAATAATGCTGCTAAGAACATTTGTGGAGTAGTTTTTTTGTGTGCACATGTTTTCATTTCTCTTAGGTATATATTTAGGAGTGGAATTGCCAGGTCATATGGTAACTATGTTTAACCTTTTGAAGTAAATGAAATATAAGTTTTGCATCATATCTCACACTAGAATAAAATCAGGGCTAAGATATTTAGCTGTCTTTTAAATGAAATTTAACCATACAGTTTAATTAGTTCAGGTTTTCATCACTATCAAGAATATCAGTTAAACTTGGAATTTTAAAGAATTTATTTGTAGTTGTTTGCAAGGTACTATTAAGGCACTACTAAATCTTTAAAAATTTTGGGTTGAAAGTGTTGGTTAACAAATATAGAATATAATTTCTGAATTTGATGGCTTTCTTTTGCATACATGTTTTCCCTATCCTTGGGGTATTGGATACCACCAGTTAACTCCAAATTTCTCTTTTGTACATTTTTTTCTCCTGTTTGTTGGGGGAAGAGATATCATCTGGATGTATATAAATGCTTCTGAGCTGCTATCTGGAAAATATGAAGTCCATTCATTTGAAAGACTTTACAGACTTATTGATTTCCCTCTGGAAGGAGGTAAAGTTACTTTCAAAAAGAAAAACATTCTTTTAGGTACAGCTCTTTGGCTGGGGTGGCATTGGAGGGACTATCTCAATAGGTAGTATATTTTATCTGTTTGGATCTTTTTAGAGTTCTCTTAATTCATTATCACCAACAGACCTGGGAGAAACTTCCCCTAACCCTTTCTCTTCACATCCTTGTGAAATCAACCAGGCAAATTTCCCCTTCTCCCTTCATTTCCAAAGTGAATCTTTTTGTTTAATGAGGTGTTCTTCTGGCACACAACTGACGAACTTCTGGGACCATTTAATCTTTTTTTGTGACTGTGGTAACATACATACAACACAGAATTTCCCATTTCACTACTTTCATGTGTACAATTCTGTGGTATTAATTACATTCAAAATATTGTACTACCCTTATCACCATCTGTTACCGAAACTTTTTGCCACCCAAACAGCAACTGTATTTTTTAAGCAATAATTCCCTACCTCCTCCCCCAACCATCAGTCAGCCTCTGGGAACCTCTAACCTACCTTCTGTCTCTATGTATTTGCTTATTCTAGGCATTTCTTATAAGTGAAATCATACAATATTTTTCCTTTAGGGTCTGGCTTATTTCACTCATTAACCTATATTCTTACAGGTGTTCTAAGGAAACGACAAGCCATAGGTCTAAGAGGTGCCCTGAGAACTCTCACTGACCACAAAAACAGAAGATGTAAATACGCTTAAAGACACAGGCAAATGTATATTCAACTTCTGAACCAATTCCTACATATAGCTTTAACTGTTAGAAAAATGCAAATACAGATACAAATATATACATAAACACTACAGGCAAAACACAAAGTAACTTATTAAGGTTTCTCTGGATGTTGTTACAGTATAATTTCTAAAAAGTTAAAACATGATTCTTATACAAATATAGAATGACAAATGCCAAAGATTAATTCAACTCATTAAAGGGGGAGCCAACAAGATGACAAAGCTGTTCAGAGAGCATTCTAGGAACTATTTAAAAAAAGAATGTTACAATAAGGTTGCTAGATTAGATACAAATTTAGGTAATGTTCTAGCCTAATGTCCTTCAGGGCAATAAAACCATGGTATTTTGGGCTATATTTTATCCTGGACAAAAATCCACAAGTGTGACCTTTAATCAGTAGTAGATAGCAAACCAAAGAAAGGTGTAGTTCCCTAAATAATTAAGTAATCCTTGGGTGGGTGAGTTAAACAATTTTCCAGTATTACATTGAAAGGATATGCTGCCTTTCCTTTGCCTCATTTCCAAATTTTAGATATTTTTTCTTAATAATGTAAACTTGCTCATCCTGAACTTTCTATTAAAGGAGTTTGGTTATTTTCTCAGTAGTATAATAGACGGTTTAGCCATGGAATGAATCAAATGTAAAACACTGGCCATGGAAGTCCTCAGACTTAAACCATGGGATAGAAACTTTGGTTTCTACATTTGATTACCTTTCCTGCAAGGCCCTTATGTCACTCAGATCTCAAAATACTTCTGTAATCTCACCCTTGGCACAGTGGAGGGAAATCCTGTTTCAACCTGAACTCTGAGTTCAACCAAATTTAGGACCCAAACTGTTCTCCAAGCTCTCACTTGGGAAGGCTAGTCATCTAAAACCCAAGAGAACAAGAGTCCTTTCCAGTGAAACATTGAGGAGCCCCAAATGCCATATCTCAGTAAGAAATCCAAGCATCCAAAAGGGAATTACAAAGGGATCCCATTAGTGGACCTGCCATGAATTTCACTGATTCAGAGGTTGCCAACAGCTCAGCTTCTCTTGAGGTGAACAAGTCTCCACGGGCCTTCCTAGAACTTTTAAAGATTGGCAAATTATGGCCCAAATGCCTTAATCTGGCCCACAGCCTGTTTTTTTTTGTTGTGTTTTTTTTCTTATGGTTTATGAGCAGAGAGTGGTTTTTACATTTTTAAAGGGTTATTTAAAAATAAATCAAGTAAAAAATTTGCAGCATAGACTATATGAGACCTATAAAGCCAAAAACATTTACTATCTCTCCTTTTATAGAAAAAACTTATTGATCCCTGCATTAAAAACACTTGACAAACAGTCTAGTTATTAGCATGTATCAAAGTTTTATAACAAACTTGCTGCAAGTAAAAAGGCCTCTCCAGCAGGCCAATTCAAAGATTTGCTCATGGTAGGGACGTTTTTTTAGGAAAATAAAGTGTTTAGATAATCCGTATTGGATTTTAATCCAAAGAAGGTCACTAAACCTTTGATTGACAACTGATGGTCAACTAGGTGGGTGATAACTAATTCCCCAGAACAATTCTTAATGTCATTAAAGTCAGAGAATTATTTAAGCATTTTTTCAGGAATACTGATTTCTTTCCATAGCAAGGCTGTAAGTTTCATCATACAAACAAGTTTGGGGCAGTTTTTTTGTTGTTGTTGTTTTGTTTTGTTTGTTTGTTTTTTACAAAGCAATATAGTGGTATTTTTTTTTAGGCATGCACTGGGGTGCATTAAGAACAAAAAAGTAGACTCTAGGGTCTTTTGACACCACGCAGACTTTTGTTAGAATAGCTTGTTTAATTTAGGGCTACACAACTAAGTAAAAAGATGAAAAACATGGAAATGAGTCAGAAGACCATCACAAAGAGGATTAGAGCATTGAAAAACAGAATCTATGTAGAAAAGATGAAAGGATTTGGGATGTTTCAGCTAAGATGAAGAGAGGCTGAAGAGAAATTTAGTACTTCTAGAGGTGTGAAAGGGATATGCAAATGAATCTGGAGAGTGCTTATAAATCTCTTCTGAAAAGAAATAAAAGTATACCTGCAGCACAAGGATTCGGGTGGTTAAAAATAATTTTCAGACATCAGATCTACAGATTTTCATAGAGGCTGGGTCTTGGGAGGATTTTTAAAATAGAACGAAGTTGGAGCTCTGTGCAATGGGTTTCGTTCTGCCTTACCTGAAGGTTTGTGTTTTTACTTTAAGGCCTGGGTGCAAATGACCAGATCTGCTAGTTTTTGAGGATATTAAAAAAGAGCCACTACTTGTGAGTTCTTACTCTATGAACAAAGATAAGGGCTAGCACTAAGGAGAACAGGGAAACTGTTGCAGGTATTTAAATATCTGGAAAGAGAAATGATTAAATACATAGTAAGGCAGGGACCTGAGAAGGTGAGTGAGCTGTGCATTTCCAAGAAAGGAGAGCAAGTGTAAAGGCATGTCCCTGGCATGAGACAGGAACAGCGGGAAAGCCAGTGTGGGTGGGGACTTCAAGCGAGGGGAAAGGTAGTGGTTGTTAAGAGATGGTCTTGTAGGGTCATGAGCATCCTGTAGGCCTTTACTCTGAGTGAGATGAGGAGCCATTAGAGACACTGAGCAGAAGATGGTCACAATCCTGCTTGAGTTTTAAAAGGGTCACTCTGGCTGCTATGTACAAAGGTTTCTGGGCCTCTTTGTACTGTTAAAAAAAATTATTGAAAACTCCAAAGGGCTCTTATGTGGGTTATATCTAAAGATAATTACCATATCTATCATACCATAAATTTAAAACTTATCAATAGCTATTTATTAATTTATTTAAAACAATAAAGTCACTACATGCTAACACAAATAATTTTTATGAAAAATAACATATTTTCCAAAACAAAAAACATAATGAATAATGGCATTGTTTAAAATTTTTACAAATTTCTTCCATGCCTGGCATTTAATCTGTTCACTATCACATGCTGTGTAGGTTCTAGAATACTGCACTGTATATTCATGAGACAAGGAAAGTGAGAAAGGCAAATAATGGCTTAGTATTCTTATGAAAATTGTTTTGATGTCACTGATTCCCTGAAAAGGCACACTTCTGAGAAACAGTCATAGAGAAGAAATATACCACAGGAGACAAGAATGGAAGCATGGAACCAGTTGGGAATACGGTCAAGGGGGCATTCTCCATTTCCAATAAAACAAATGAGACTTGCTGATGGCTTGGGTTATAGTGGTAGAGGGGTGAGAAGTAGTCAGATTCTGGATATATTTTAAAGGTTGAGCCAATAGGCTTTTTTAACAAAACAGATCTGAATATGAGAGAAAAAAGTCAAAGTTGATTCCAAGATTTTGCACCAGCAGAACTACAAGGATGGAATTCCTGTTTCTGAACTGTGGAAGATTGTGGGAAAACCAGGGTTAGAGGTGAAATGAGGAATTCTGTCTTGGACTTGTTAATTTTGAAATATCTACTGAAAATCAAATTGGAGATGTCAAATAGACAGCTGAATATTTAAGTCTGGAGTTTAGGGTAGAGACTTTTTACTGCTTTTACTTCCTTCAATAGTTTAAGAAAGGGAACATAAAAGTAAATCTTCTGAGATCTTCAATGTCTGAAATATAGTCTTTGTTCTACTCTCATGTTTGAATGTGTTTTTTGCGTATTTAATTCTGAGTTGACAACTACTTCCACTAAGAATTTTAAAGGCTTTTTTTCCCTACTGTCTTCTAGCATCCAGAATTGTTACTGAAAAGTATGATTCTTTGTATGTGACCTCTCTCCCCCTCTACCCTTCTAGAAACTTTCTGGATCTTCTCTTTATCCCTTATGTTCTGAAATTTCATGATGGTGGCATAGGTCTGTCTTCATTCATTGTGCTGGACACCTTAGTCAGCCTTTTTAATATTGAGTCTCATATCCTACAGTTGGGAATTTTCTTGTACCATTTCTTGATAATTTCTTACCTCATTTTTTAAATGAAATTTCTGTTTTTCAGATACTAGATGTGAAATCTGCATACATATTTTTTATTCCCCATTTGCCTTTTTTATCTACTTTCAGGTAAAGTTCCTCCACGTTGTACTCAAAGTTTTATGTTGACTCTTTTTATCTTATTTTTAAAATCTAATCTTTTTCCAGATATATTTATTTTCTGGACACATTATCTTCTTTAGCTCTCTGAGAATATAAAGTATAGTTTAAGGTTTTTAAAAAGTGTTCTGCTTCTCTCAGCTTTGTCTCTTTCTCTTGCCTTTGGTTATTTTGTGTGTTCTTTTGTTCCTTTGATTGTGAGTTTGCCTTATTTGAATCTGTCTCTCAGGTCAGTAGCATTCCCCAAATGTGTGGTGATCCTTAACTATGTTTCTATCCTTAATGGTGAAGCATTAGAAAGCTGTTTGGAAGCTCTGTGTAAGTTGTGGAACTTGTCCACTGGAGGCTTCACAATAGGGTGATAGGTAGTGAGCTTCTGAGTGCCTTTTTGTTGGATGACTTCCACTTGGGTGTCATTGTTGCATAATTTCAACACCTAAAATCTAATTGCTTTTCAAGACCATACCTAATTCAGCTTTATCCCCCATGCAGTCCAGAAGTGTGGAGTATGTACTTGTTGGACACATATGCATGTCCCTGTGTTAGAAATGTAAAAGTGCCAAGGAGTAGGACTTGCCTATAGTCAGAAATGGAGTTGTGTCTAGAATCTCGGATTTCAAATCTAAGGTTCTTCCTACAACTAATGCTCCTCAGGGCAGGAGAAATTTTTCTTCATAACTCAGGGATGCGGGGTTAGAGCTGGAAACATTCTTCTCAAATGAATAAATTTTGTTTAATATCTTACATTTTAACTTCAAAATGCACCTGAATTTTGCCTTTGACTCTATATCCTCATTGGTTTCAGTATAAAACTTCTTTATAATCCAAAGTCTTTTAGTAAAATCAGTAAACCAGGAAAATATGCGAGATGTATCTCCTATGACTTCTCATCCCCCCGCCTGGCACACATTCATTTACTCCAGGGTGAGCAGCACAGCCCGGTATCAATAAGGAGTTCAGCTGTAGTTCAAATACTGTCAGAGATCCCATGCTCTTCCTTCCCCTAAATAGTGGCTTAAACAAGGCAAGAGATTATTTTCATCTCATATTAATCTGAACATGATCTTTGTAGATCTGTGACATCAAGGACTCAAACTCCTTGCATCTCGATGTTCCACCATTGCTAAAGCATAGCCCTCACTTACACAATTAAAGGTAGTCAATGCTATGCCTACCTCACAGCTCAGAAGTTAGGAGGGAGGGCACACTGAGGCAAGCTTCGCTCCTTTAAGGTCACAGTAGAGTAGAATATTTCTTTTCTGTTTATATTCCATTGACTAGAAATATAAATCACATGGCCACACTTGCCTGCAAGTGAGCTAGAACATATGCTTATCTATTTTTATGTAAAAAATGAGACAATAGATATTGGTAGACCACAAGTGGTCTTTTCTGCATAATGCTGCCATTTTCTAGCTAGGGGTAAAAGAGCACAGGGACATACATACTAGCATGAGAGACTCAACACAAAGGACCTTTCAGTAACTACTCATGGAGATCATATGACTCAGCTTCCAGGAATTCTCCCTTAAAGGGACATGGCAGCCCTGCAAATTGCAACTGGTTTCCTCAGCCAGCTTCTGACCCTCTGGTAGACCCCAGAAAGACCCCAGAGATCAGAAGGGCAGCCTTTCCTTAAGTGGTACTACCTCCACCCCAGCAGGGCTAACCATTGGTAAGGTGTGGGGGAGGCATGGGCACTTGTTCTTAAAGAACTTGTCAGTAGATCTTATCGTTCATTACTGGTCTTAGCTATTGAGGTTCCCTTAAAACTTAGGGTCATGCTCCAGAGATGCTAGGTGCTGAATTATAGCACCAGGATTTACCTACTCTCTGGGGAATCAAGCAGATTTGCACATCTGGGACCTCTGGATTTCCGGATATCCAATTCAAGAAGTGGGGCAGGTTGGCATCTGCACAGAGCTTTGTTTCAATGCATTCATGCACCAAGGGCCGGTAACACATGAAGTTAGAGATGGTTGATTTGGAGAAACCCACCTAACTTGAGACAAGGGAAGAAATAACAAATGTTTTAATGAAAACAATCATGATTAATTTGAGGGTACTCTCAGGCTCTTTCCATGAACAGTAGCTATAGAATCCAGAAACTTCCCAGGAAAGAAGCCTACCTAATACTTTCTGTATAAAACAATGAGATTGAAAATTGTCACATTTTACTGCCAAGCGCTTGTCTAAATTAAATGCATATTTTAGAGGAGTTAAATAACCTGCCCAGGGTCACCAACTAGTAACCACAGAGATATATTTCAAACCTAGGTCTTTCTGCCTGTGAAGTCTTTATTGTAACCACTGCATTAGGTTGTGCAAAAAGAGTGAGTAGAGATGACTTATTTTTATTTTTATTTTTTAGATTAATGTGGCTGCTAATGACTAAACTTAAAGTTCTGGGAATGCAGATGTTCAATGAGGTAATATATACTATAAATTAATAATAGGAATTTAAAAAATTTTTTTTACTGTTGGCATATGTTGTGTTGCTAAGAACTTCAGATCACCCTAAATGTGCAAAACAATTATAGTGACTTCATAGAGAAGAGAACTAACTTGCACAAATTACCTTTAAGTTTTGTATGAAAATACTAATTACTATAATGTTGGTGCCCCAAGTAGGGGCATAACCCATCCTTTATGAATGGCCTGCTTAACTCTATAGATGCAGTAATCAGTAGTAGCCATTCTGGTTTAGAAGATAGTTAATGTGATGACAGTCTTTTTCTGCAGATTTTTCAGGGAGACCTATTCTTCAATAGAAGAGAAAAAATTTTAGAACAAATTGGTACCATCACAAAAACCATGTCTCGTTAAAATATTTTATAAGCAAAAACATGTTTTAAAGTGAGGCAATGAGGTGTGTTATTAATGTTAAGCAGCAGGTATGTATTTATAGAGAATTTCAGGAATGTGTTACAACTGAGAGCATCTTTACATTTTCTCAGCTGAGCTGAATCTTTTTTTATTGGAATAGATCATGCTTTTCAAAAGCCCCCTTGTATCATATCCAAATAAGAGTAGAATAGGTCCTTTTATGAGGAAACCACAAATCTGGAAAATAGTGGTTTTCTTTGATACTCTTTTGGCCACACTACTGTTTGGTTTAACTTGCATTTCTGGTAAAGCAGTTGCTTGAGTCTTAGAATTAGTTTGCTTAGAATTTTTATGTTTCTGCCAGACCTCTTCCTGTTGACATATTCAAATAGAATCAAAATTGTATGACATCATCAGCAGTGTAAGTATAGCATTTGAAAACAGTCTAAGGCTCTGATAAATTAATTAATGTATTCGGGTGTGTTTACTTGGAAACCTGGAATGGAGCCTATTTTTAAATATATTTATTATATATTGGAATATAATCTGGAAAAAGAGTTAGAAAATGCTTAATCTCCATAAAGTTTTAAAATAGTCATTCCCCATCTCTTACCATCTCAAAATGGGTAGCTCTATCCTCATTTTTAGAAAGATTATGCCTAAGCACCATCACTATTTTATATTAGAATCACCTATGAAGAAGATTAAGGAAATTCTCATTCTCTTTTCAAAACTAAGCAGTGGGTATAATAATCAAACCTGTGTTTATAAAAATACGTATGTACAGTATGCTGAAATGGGCATTTTTCCAACAGGAAAATAAACTGTCTACTCTTATTTCACTACTGGGCGAAGTAGATTCTAAGAAACTACCCTTCAAATTCTATAATGTTATTAAGTACTTGACCAGGAGGCTGTAGAGCTAAAGACTTAAAGCCAGAGTTAGGAGCCACTGACAAGGGAAAAGCAAACAAATTTATAGAGTAAAGGTAAACATCCTTTCATGTTAACTAATTCCTAAATTAAATCAAGAATGAGTTCAATTCAATTTTCAATTCTGCTGTTTCTTTTCTCCATGGAATATTAGGATTGATGACTTAGGATAATGGGCTGTGAAAACAGATTTCCTGGGTCGTATTTGGGTTCCTTTCCTTACCACTGTGTAACCTCAGGCAGAATATTTAACCTCCGTAAGTCTCAGTTTCTTCTGTAAGATTAGGTTAGTAGTACTTAGAGCCTAAGTGTGTTTGGGGATTAAATAAGGTAACACATGGAGAGAAGCGCTGGACATCCTCTAAGTACACAGTATACATTAGCAACTGTCATGATGGAGGTGGGGTTTTCCTTCACACATATAGATTTTTGTTAAGGAAGATCAATAGTCACTGTTATTCTAAAATAAATCACCTATCAAATAAAAATGAACCCCATCAGAACTACAGTGCCATCTGCATTCAGGAAGTGTTCAGAGGGGTAAATCATTACTATACATATGGGCTCAGTGTCATGTAAAACCATTACTGCTCAGACATCTAGGTCAGGGGAGGGACAGCAGGTGGGGAGAGCCAAAATAAGCAACACAGTCTCTACCCTTGACAGAATTTACAGTGAGGGAGGGGAGATAGCTGAGAATATAAATAACCCAGCAGGGTGAAGGAGTGAATAGAGCAGGTAGGGAAGGTGTTGATCTTGGATCGCATGTGAACATACTCGGCTACCAGCTTTCAAAATAGATTATGGTCTAAGACTCTTTTGACTGTTCTTCCCACAGGAGGGTGGGCCACATTGGGGAGCCTGTCATTCCTCATCTGGTGATTGGGGTGAGGTGGGATCTGGGGTTAATGTTAATTACAGATATGATATTAAAATATAAATTCATAGAGTACTGAAATATTTTTAAGTGAACACTTCGTTTTGTAGCCCAGATAGAGCTTTGCTTTTTCCTTATGATCTCATTTGGTGCGTTGGTTTACTTCTTATCACAAGAGAAAACAAGATGTTTCCAAGGAAATCAGTTTCAAACTCAGCTGCATGTGAAAATCACCTGGGGATTTTTAAAAAATGACCTCATGCCTGGGTCCTACCCCAGGGATTTGGATTTAATTGGACCCAGGTATCAGTATTTTGAAGTTCTCCAGGTGATTCCAATGTATGGCCGAGGCTGAGAGTTACTGCTTTAGCCTACCCTGACTTTTATTTTCTCCCAGGTGTTCTTATTTCAAGAGGCTGGCTCAGCCCAGATCCTGTCAACAGATTTTCCTTTTGGCAGTTCCTAATCTCATACCAGCCCATGTGTTTTCCCTTTGGAACCACGTGGCACTTTCTGCCAGAGAAATTCTCATCTTGGGCTCCTAGCAGGGCAGCAGGAGGCTTTTCTCCTTTAACATCCTGCCTCCAGAGGTCCCAGGTCTAGCCATCAAAACATAACTAACTGGCCTATTTGTCACATATACATGACATGATGAACTCACATGTTCTGTTCTACAGCCTTTTGGTCACTCATTTGACAACAGATTCTTTCTGCCTCCCCCAAATCTCTGATGATGCAATGTGTAGAGCTGTATACTAAGTTGAAGCATTTTGTACTTGGTACCTCAGCCTGTCCATATACTCCAGGCTCTTGACTCATCAGTTAGCCTATATATTCCTTTGCTTATCTCAGCTTACATAGTCTTTCCGTATAGGTTGGTTTCCTGTGACTTTACTCATTCCGTTTAACAATTATCTGTTAATGCTGAATAGGAGTCTGGTACTCTCCTGGACATCGGGGACAAAACATTGTCCAAAACAGCAAAAATTCCTTCCCTTACAGAATTTATGTTCAGGTGGGAAGAGACAGGAAAGAAACACAAAAATAACTAAAATATATGGTGTGATCAAAGATAAGTGCTGTGGAGAAAAATAAGGCAGAGCCAGGAGAAAAGGGAGTGCTGGGGTGGGGTGTAATATTAAATTGACCTTGCAGTCTTACCCAAGCAAGAGGCTTGGGCCTGAGTGGTAGTGGCAGAGATGGTGAAAATTGTTTGCAATCTGGATAAGTTTCAGCAGTACCTGAAGGTGAGTGAGGGATTGAGCTGTTTCAGGAAGAGGAGAATTCCAGGAAAAGGGTACTGCAAATGCAAAGGCCCTGAAGCAGAAGTGAATCTGGGATGGTTAAGAAATAACTAGAGGCACATTGGTGTTTATAGTGGCAGCATTCACAATTTGTAATGGATGGAGGTGGCTAAGGGTACATCGACTGGTGAATGGAAAAAGGAACTGTGGTGTATACATACAATGGAATATTGAGCAGCTGCAACGGAATGAAGTTGTGAGGCATGCAACTAGGTAAGTGAACCTTGAGGACATTATGTTGAGTAAGATAAGCCAGAAACAAAAGGACGAGTATTGTATGGTTTCACTAATATAAACTAACTATAAAGAGCAAACGCTGATTGAATTGGAGAATGTAGGTTATCAGGGGATAGAACTGTGGGCAGAGATTGGGCAATCGATGTAAGAGTACAAAATGTTCAATAAGGCTCTTTGTAAAGGTTTCTAGATTGTAAGCTTTTGCAGTAGTCACGTCTGTTCCTGAGTTTAACTCTTATTTCTAAGTTCTGAGATGCTGAGCTCTTTGGGTATAGCCTGGTAGTTGCCTGGAACTTTGGGTATGTGTGTGACACCCGAGACCCAGAGATCGAGTTCTGCAGCTCTGAAAGGTGGCATTACTCCATACAACAACTGAAAAAGAGATCAGACTTCAGTTCGAGTTTGAATGAAACAGACATGGTTAAGACTAAGGTAAATGAGACTAAAGGGTAAAGGATTATATTGACTGTGTTTTAAAACTTCTCAATTCTAGTACTCACATAAATATTTCTGATATACATTTTTTTTTTAAACTGGGAGAATAAGTATATACTCATTTATTCATTTGTTACATATTTACTGAGGACTTTTTATGTGCCAGGCATTGTTCTAGGTTCTGGGAGATAGGAGTGAACAAAACAAAGCCCCTGGTTTTATGACACTTAACCTTATAATGCAGGAAACATTTACTTAAGTAAACAAGTAAATAAAATATGTAGTATGTCTAGAGATAATGCTACTGAGGAAAGTTAATTAGAGGAATGAAAAAGGGAATGCTGGGATGGTGTGATGCTGGTGGTAATAAGTTAATATTAATGTTTCAAATAGGGTGACCATAGAAGGTCTCTCTGGTAATGTGATATTTGCACGGAAACCAGAAGGAAGCAAATGAGTGATTAATGCCTGTATGTGGTGGGAAAATGCTCCTTGCTGCAGAAGTCCTCAGAAAGTTTTCTTCTTTGTCCTTACTCCCTAAGTGATTTCATCCTGTTCCATGGCTGTAGCCACTTTCTATACCCTGAAGACTCCCGAATTTATATCTGCAGACCAGACTTTTCCAAACTAAAGCCTAGTATGTCCATCTGCTTGCGTGAGCCTCCACTTGGAGGTCTAATAGATGTCTCAGATTTAACATGTCTCTCACCAAACTCCTCATCCCCCCAAACCTGCTCTTTCTGCAGCCTCCCCCTCCCTTTAGTAAATGGCAGCTCCATCCTTTCAGTTTCTCAAGCCAAAAATCTTGGAGTCATTTTGACTCCTCTCTCTTTCAAACTCCATATCAGACCCATCAGATAGATCATGAGTTACTTATATTGGGGATAACTAGATAAGGAGGAAACTGGGAGTTGGGTGAGTAAGTGGAAGTAAAGTAGAAAGCAAAGCAGTAATAGAAGTGTCTATTAGAAGTATCAAACAGGGCAGTGTTAGATGAGATGAAGAAAATTGAAGCTAAGGGAGCTTTAGCCCCAGAACTCGGGTGATGTTATAAATTACATCACAAATAAGATTCCCCTAAAGGAGCAAAAACTTCAGAGTGGTCCACTGTGTTTGGGTATGTCTTGGCATCAAGAGTTAGTTTGCTGAACTGTGGCTATAGCCGGATGGATTGGGAAGAGGCTTTAGGTACCCATTGAGATATTTTACATAAAGTCTATCTAAAGCATTTTCTGTCCTCTCACTCTGGAAACACTTTGGAACTTTGATAGGAAAGCCAGAAATGCAGAGCCATAATCTGAAAGAGACAATGAATATTTGAACCACTTGTTGAAAAATTTATCCTCTTTGCGGACATGTCTGCAATAAAGCAAAACATTTTTCTGAAACCTCAGGGATAGGAGATCCTGAAAATTTTCTAGCAGCAGGAAATGGTTAAAAGTTAAGTTTCTTGATCAAATTAATTTGAACAAGGACAATGAAAAGGAAGTATGTAGTCATTGTCCTTCTATTTTAATTTGCCATAAGTTTCCCAGTATTCAAACTCTCAGTACAGAAGATTCCTGCTGTTTTGCTGCACTGAGTTCCTGGAAATCACATCCAGATTCCCCTAAAGGAGATTGGAAGAGAGTAATACTTGGAGATTGCATTCTCTACCTAGGGATTTACATCAAATGAAAAACAGACATAACCAAGAGTATAGCATAAAAGAGCTTCCATGCTCCAGTAAAATTCCATTTTTCTAGCTACTTTCGATAGAAGGTTAAGTTCCATACCTGTTACTCTTTCACGGACAGAAGCTGAGTCCTTTAAAACCTTTAAAAAGATCTTTTCTCGACAGGATTTCTCTCTCAAGGCCAGATTTTAAGCTATCAGCGCAAGTCACAAGTCTGATTGCCCTGAATACAGTCCTCACATAGCTAACTGCCCAAATAGGTGTTTTTGACAATGAACGCCAAGTCAGAATTTCCCATAACGGAGGGTGATAGAGACTAAAATAATTTCCCTCATGAAATGGAATGAGCCTGAGCTCTGGAATCTGACAGACCCCAATTGCAATTGTTGCTATGCCATCTGTAACCTTGGGGAAATTATTTAATCTCTCTTTGCACATTTCCTGTTCTGTAGAGTAGAAATAATGGGTTGAATGTGGAAGTTCAACAGACAACATGTTTAATGCCTGGCAATTAGTAGGCACAATAACATTAAATGTCATTGCACCTTTTCTTCCCTGTATAACAAAATGATTCTTTTAAAGTTTATTTCTTCTCTTTTTATTAAGAATTATTTTTTGGTATGGTACCTCAATTTAGGACTGAAGGCTCCAAACACCAAGGAATTATTAGTCTTAATAATAAATCCCCTTCATACTTTTCATATCTGATTGTTATCATATTAGTAGCTGTTGTATATCAAGTGCTAATATCCTACCTAGTATTTCAATTAGTGTTTGTCACAGTGTTCTCTGACATGCCTCCCAACAACCCTGTGAAGGGAGAGACTATTGTTTTCCCCATTTTAAAGATAAGGAAATAGAAGTTTAAGTAATTTGCTTATGGTCACCTGGCTCACAAGTGGCAGAGCTAGGGTTCAGACCCAGGCACTTTGACTTCAGTGCCATGCTCCAAACACTATAATACAAGAGTATTTCTCTAATATGCTGAAATTATAGTAATATGATTATCTATTCTTGAGAAGAGCCACTTACTACCTTAATAACCAGGGGCATATCTTCTCCAAAAAAGTGGAGATTGAGCATGGAACCTGTAACCTAGGGGGATGTTTCTATTTCTTATGTTTGTTTAATTTTCTCTTGCTTTTTCCTATAATACAACCAGATCTGTAGAATAAGATTTGGGGAAAGGGGAGTAAGTGGAAATAATAAGTAAAACTTAACTTTTTATATCATTTAAGGTTGTTTATCACTAAAGAAAGTCAAATTTGATTCCTACAGATCCTTTCCCTTTCCCTATTTAATTGTGACTCAAAAAAAAAAACAGAAAAGAAAGAAAAGAAAAGAAAAAAGAAACGTAGGGTATGTGTAGTAGATCAGCTTAGTCTTTATCACCATGCTTCCACGCCCTTGGATATTTTCTGTATTTAATCAGTTTATGTGCATTTTGCATGTTGCCATGGTAAAGACCATTCCATGATATAAGAGAATTAATGCTAAGGAAGGCTTTCTAAATGTTAAACCCCATATTTTTACTTCTACATTTTATCTTGGTGTTACTAAGGTAACTCAAATAATTTGCTTCCTCTTTGAAGTTTATAGCCTTAAGGCTATCATTCAAGATCATTTTTCTCCTCATGCTGACTCATTCATGTTCCTAAACTTTTTTCCCCGAGTTTCATTCCTGCAGCTACTTGCCCTACACAGATGTTGTCTGCTTTTCTTCCTATGGTCATAAGCTAATTATTGTTGGTGTAGTGGTTAAATATTTTGGAGAATCACAAATATCACTGACAATTAGGGGAAAGTGATAGACCAGAACAATGCACTAACACTTAAAATTTCAGGGGGTTCTTCTCATGTCCCGTTTAAGAAATGATGGATGAAAATATTGAATATGTAGAAGCTTATCTAAATATCACTTAATATCCAAACCTATTTGGAGCCTGGGTTTTGAATAGCAAGTCGCAAGAATTACAGGTATAGCAAGGAATTTATAAACAAATCTATCTGAATCTATTCCATTTCTAAACTCAGATTATGAGTCAAGATACTTGTATATTGCCACTTCATTTCTTACTTCAATCCAAGGCAATCTCATGCTTGCTTTTATGCCCCTGTCCTTCTTTGGTGAGTCCCTTGGCAAATACCTGCAGGGGATAAGTGACTAGTTGGCATGCATCTTTCCTAATGCTGGTCTGGCTCACACAAATCCTTTGGGTTTGAAACAGTGCAAAGAGCTAAGCAGCAAAGAAAAGGGATAATACTATGTTGATTCTCCTTGTGTATGGATCTTTTGCCAACATGTTTGACTATGGCCTCATATTTATCTTTTATCCCCAGTGCTTGTCTTTGTATCCATTTAGTAGGTGGATAACAAATGGCAAAAGAGGGAAAGAAGAGGGAGGGATGAAGAAAAGGAAGGAAGAAGGAATATATCAAAAGGAGGGAAGAAAAGAAAAGAAAAGAAAATACAGACCAAAGGAGACTGACTTCTGACCAAAGACTGAATTTCTTGTGTGTAGCTCAGAAGTCCATTTCTAAGGAGGAGCTCTAGACAGATTACAGACCTGGCACACATCTGGATAGATCCAGGGAAGAAAAGCAGTCTTTGACCCTACAAGTTGTGACCTGTGTTCAGTCCTTGGAAAACTGCTGAGCAACTCATCACAGGTGATGACTGGCCCACTGAGATCCTAAAACAATATTTTCTGCATGCAGTGAGAATTTTGTGAGATTGTTCCAAACACAGCTCATTCATCCAAAGCTTTGGGGCATATTTACATAGAAATGAGAGTAGAGTTAAGACATCAGATGGAAGGTAATCCAGTATGAATCAGGGTTGGTACATACGTTTTAGAAGGCAATTTGCCACATTTAACATCAGGGTATGGGGTGAAGCTTATAAGCTCTACATGCTTCTGTAAAAGGTTGCTTTGGGTAGATTTTCACACTTATTTCAGAAAAAGACTTTTTGTGAATCTTGGTGACTTTCTGGCAGTTCAGTCTAAGGATATGTAACTTCTTGCCTCCTTTTTACAGAGCATCTGAATCAGCTTATGATAACCCTATCCTTACATCTCCAGAGATAGAAAATGTCGGGGGAACAAAAAGCCGTCACATTGCAGTCCTTTTGCTGTGTCTGGAATGTTCTCCTGGCCCAGGTCTCCAAATTTTCCTAAGTTATTTTTAATATTTATACTTTATATTTCAAAGAACATATCACTTCCTGAACCTCCAGTAGCTCAGGTACTTCTGTATACTATCAGAGTATCCTTAACTTACCACAATCGTGATTAAATGATTGTATGTAATATTTTACCATCTGTCTTCCCACCATAATATCAGGTTCATAAGTATATCTGCCATACTCATTGGTGTATCCATATTAGTGAGCCCAATACCTTGCAGATAAAGGCTACTCTAGTACTTGTTCAAAGAATGAATAAAGCTGCCCAGCACTATGGTAGATGCTAGGGATATAAAGCTTTTCAAAGCCAATGCATCTGTCACTGAGAAATGTTGTACTCCTGGAATAGGCACTTCCTATCCCTCCCTTGGCATCCAAAAAGGGAAAGACCAAGAGTGAATCGAGATCCTAGGGCTTTCTTCACCCCACTTCCCCTAAATCCCACTTCAAACCCAAGATAGACCGTGCTTGCATCAAAGGATATGGGTAGAAATGAACCAACTTATCTTTCCTCTAATTGCTGTTTCTTTGTTGCATGGACATTTATTTTGTTTCTGCAGAAACAATTTAATTTATGCCTGTGTAGCCAGTTTTATACAGGTCCCTAAAACATTGGTCTATGTTAAGTTTTCAGCCTGGGTCATCTGAAAATAGGATCAAACTTTACAGAACAAATAAAACAAACAAATCTCCACAGTTTTTCCATAAACCCTGTCTTTTCCCTTGGCCCTCAGCCTATTTTCCACCACCCAAGACATCATCCACCTCATTCCTGAATCCCTCTTTAGTTCAGAACTTCCGAAGATCATGCCGCTTTGAAGTGTTTGACTTTTAAAAGTAAGGTTTCTTGTTTCTTTCCTTTTTTTCTAGTAATGTTTTGAGTAAATTCCTGTGATCCTTTCTAAGCATTTTTTCACTTTTCAGTGTTTATAATTCATATATTAAAACTTCCCAATCTGAACTAGGTTTTCTTCTTCTGAGAACCCCAGTCTACCTTTTCATCCCACTGATGAAGTTACTGAGCAAAACCAGCTCAAAAACCAATTTCAGATAAGTAGATAAGACTGTAGAAATTGACATATTACTGGGCTTCAGTATCTTGTCTCCTAGGTCTTTCAGCCATTTCTTTTTAACATTTTTTATTGTGAAATATAACATATGTACAGAAAAGTGATGACTTTCAAAATACAGTATAACAAGTAGTTATAGCGCAGATTTCAAAGTATGGTATGGGTTATGGTTCCACAATTGCAGTTACTTCCTTCTAGCTGTTCTAACACACTAGAGACTAAGAAGAAGTATCTGTATAATGATTCAGTAGTCATAATGCTTTGTTAAATCTTATGTTGTCTGTTGCTACTCCTCCCTCTCATTTGATGACTTTCTTGATCTTCAGGGATATCTAGGCAATAACCACTCTAACTTGTTCATATTGAAAAGGGGTGTAGACATTATGGGGAAGGGGACTGCAGCCAGTTGATGTTCTTTAAGAGGCTGGTGCCTCTGGGTTTCAGGACTTATCTGGCATAGGGACAATCTGGAGGTTTTAAGTTTCTGAAGAATAAACTTGGTGAGTAAAACTTTTATAGAGTCTCAGATAGAGACCTGGGTATTTTTTAAGGCTTTCAGGAATACTATTGGTTGGGGCTTGGCATACTGTGGCAACCTGCAATATCTAGCTGAAGACTGTGTAAGAGTGACCTCCAGAACAGCCACTCAACACTATTTGAAATCTCTTAGCCACTGAAACCTTATTTTTTTACCTTTCTTATCCCCATTTTGGTCAAGAAGGTATTTTGAATCCCTCAATACCAGGGCCAGGCTCATCCCTGGGAGTCTTGTCCCATGTCACCAGGAAGACTCACACCCATGGATGTCATATCCCACATAGTGGGGAGGGTAATGAATTTATTTGCAGAGTTGGGCTTAGAGAGAGAAAGGCCATATCTGAGCAACAAAAGACATTCTCTGGAAGTGACTTTTAGGCATACTTATAGGTAGGCTTAGCCTCCCCTTTACAGAAGTAAGTTTCATAAGGCAAGCCTCAAGATTGAGGGCTTGACTTATTAAGTAGGGGGTCCTAAATTTCACATAGTATGTATTCTATTCAAAATAAACACTCAGTGTTTCACATTATCTTCACTTAGTTGTACAGTCATCATCATTCTCAATTTTAGACAATTATCGTAACCCAAAACACCCCATAATTCTTATCCCCCCCCCAATTATTTACCCCTATTATTGGTGTGGTACTAGTAATGTATTCCTATTAAATATAGTCCATAGCACTCAACAGGTAATTTTTCCAATATACCACTCTGTTGTTAACAATTGTACAAGTGTCATACCTTTGAGGTAGATTATGCAGGAACTTATTTATATTTGTAGTGCAAATCTGTGAGTACCATGACTTTAAACAACCCCTTTCAATCATGTTCACCTTCATTATGGCACTGTTACTTATAATCACATTAATGAACTTTCATCACTACTGTCCATTCCCATACCTTTAAGTTCAACCTTGTCAACAAGTCTGACATATTAAGTAACTGCTCCCCCTTCTCTAGCTTCTATCTATCTCTGGGTCCCCTATAGTCTACATTTTAAGACTCTGAGTTTACATTACCTAGGGTGCTCATATTAGTGAAATCATACAATATTTCTCCTTTTGTGTCTGACTTATGTCACTCAACATCATGTCCTCACAGTTCATCCATGTTGTTACATGTTTCAGGACCTCATTCCTTCTTACTGCTGCATGATATTCCATCATATGTATATACCACATTTTGTTTATCCACTCATCTGTTGAAGGACACTTGGATTGTTTCCATCTTTTGGCAATTGTGAATAATGTTGCTATGAACATTGGTTTGCAAATGTCTGTTCCTGTCACTGCTTTCAGATTTTCTGGGTATATACTGAGGAGTGGAGTTGCCAGGTCATAGGGCAACTCAATATTTAATGTTCTAAGGAACTGCCAAACTCTCTTCCACAGCAGCTGTACCATTATTCATCCCCACCAGCAGTGGATTTGTTCCTTTTTCTCCACATCCCCTCCAGCATTTGTAGTTTCTTGTTTGTTTAATGGCAGCCATTCTTAAGGGGGTGAGATAATATCTCATTGTGGTTTTGATTTGCATTTCCCTAATAGCTAATGAAGGTGAACATTTTTTCTCGTGCTTTTTAGCCATTTGTATTTCCTCTTCAGAAAAATGTCTAGCCATATCTTTTATGTATTTTATAATTGGGTTGTTTGTACTTTTGTTGTTGAGTGGCAGGATTTTTTTTTTATATATACTGGATATCAATCCCTTATCAGATATATCATTTCTAAATATTTTCTTCCATTGAGTTGGCTGCCTCTTCACCTTTTTTACAGTCTTTGAGGCACAGAAGCATTTGATTTTGAGGAGTTCCCATTTATCTATTTTTTCTTTCATTGTTTGTGCTTTGAGTGTAAGGTCTAAGAAGCTACCTCCTATTACTAGATCTTGAAGATGTTTCCCTACATTATCTTCTAGGAGTTTTGTGGCACTGGCTCTTATATTTAGATCTTTGATCTACTTTGAGTTAATTGGTGTATAGGATATGAAGTAGGGGTCTTCTTCCATTGTTTTGGATATGGATATCCAGTTCTCCCAGCTCCATTTGTTGAAGAGACTATTCTGTCCCAGTTCAGTGGATTTGGGGGCCTTGTCATAAATCAATTGACCATAGATATGGGGGTCTATTTCCAAACTCTCAATTTGATTCCATTGATCTATAGATATATCTATCTTTGCACCAATACCCTGCTGTTTTGACCACTGTGGCTTTATAGTAGGCTTTAAAGAAAGGAAGTGTAAGTCCTTCCAGTTCATTCTTCTTTTTTAGGATGTTTTTGGCAATTCAAGGCCCTTTCCTTTCCAAATAAATTCGATAACTAGCTTTTCCAAGTTTGCAAAGTAAGTTGTTGAAATTTTGATTGATATTGCATTGAATCTGTAGATCAATTTGGGTAGAATCGACATCTTAGTCTTTCTATCCATGAACATGGAATATCTTTCCACCTATTTAGGTCCTCTTTGATTTCTGTTAGCAAAGTTTTGTTTTCTCTGTAGAGGTCCTTTACATCCTTGGTTAAGTTTATTCCTAGATACTTGATTCTTTTAGTTGCTATTGTGAATAGACTTTTTTTCTAGATTGCCTCTTCAGTTAGATCATTACTCGTGTGTAGAAACATTACTAATTTTTGTGCATTAATCTTGTATCTTGCCACTTTGCTGAATTTGTTTATTAGCTCAGATAGCTTTGTCATCAGTTTCTCAGGATTTTCCAAATATGGGATCATATTATCTGCAAATAATGACTTCTTCCTTTGCGATTTGGATGACTTTATTTCTTTTTCTTGCCTAATTGCTCTGGCTGGAACTTCTAGCACAACATTGAATAATAGTGTTGACAGTGGGCATCCTTGTTTCATTTTCAGTCTTAGGGGGAAGGCTTTCAGTCTCTCACCATTGAGTATTATGCTGGCTGTGGGTTTTTCATATATGCTTTTTATCATACTGAGGAAGTTTCCTTTGATTCCTACCTTTTGAAGTGTTTTTATCAGAAAAGGATGCTGAACTTTGTCGAATGCTTTTTCAGCATCAATCGAGATGATCATATGATTTTTCCCCTTCAATTTCTTAATGTGTTTTATTACATTGACTGATTTTCTTAAGTTGAACCACCCTTTCATGCCTGGGATGAACACCACTTGGTCATGATGTATAATTCTTTTAATGTGCTTTTGGATTCAATTTGCAAGTATTTTGTTGAGAATTTTTGCATCTATATTTGTTATGGAGATTGGTCTGTAGTTTTCCTTTTTTATAGTATTTTTATCTGGTTTTGATATTAGAGTGATGTCTTCGTAAAATGATTAGGTAGTGTTCCTTTTTCTTTAATTTTTGAAAGAGTTTGAGCAGAAATGGTGTTAGTTTTTTTTGGAATGTTTGGTAAAATTTCCCTATGAAGCTTTCTGGCCCTTGGCTTTTCTTTGTAGGAAAATTTTTTATAACTGATTGGGTATTTTTACTTGTGATTGGTTATTGGTTTGTTGAGGTCTTCTGTTTCTTCTCGGGTCAGCCTAGGTTGTTCATGTGTTTCCAGGAAATTGTCCATTTCTTCTAAGTTGTCTAGTTTTTTGGTGTGCAGTTGTTCATATTATCCTCTTATGATTTTTTTTTTATTTCTTTGGGATCCATAGTAATGACACCCCCCCTCCCCCATTTCTCATTTTGTTCATTTGGATCTTCTCTCTTTTTGACTTTGCCAGTCTAGCTAAGAGTTTGTCAATCTTGTTGCTCTTCTCCAAAAAAACAATTTTTGGTTTCATTTATTCTATTGTTTTTGTTTTTGTTTTTGTTTTGTTCTCCAGATCCTTTATTTCTGCTTTAATCTTCGTTATTTCTTTGTATCTACTTGCTTTAGGATTAGTTTGCTGTTCTCTCTCTAGCTTGTTCACTTGCTCAGTTAGGTCTTTGGTTTTAGCTCTTTCTTCCTTTTTAATGTATAAGTTTAGAGCTATAAATTTCCCTCTCGGCACCACTTAACCTGCATCCCATAGGTTTTGATATGTTGTATTCTCATTTTCATTTATCTCTAGATATATACCAATTTCTTTTGCAATTTCTTCTTTGACCCACTGATTGTTTAAGAGTTTGTTGTTTAACTTCCATGTATTTGTGAAAGTTATGGTTCTTTGGTGGTTATTGATTTCCAGCTGCATTCCACTATGGTCAGAGAATTTGAATAATTTTAATCTCTTTAAATTTTTTGAGACCTGTTTTATGCCCCAGCATATGATCTATCCAGGAGAACATTCCATGAGAGCTAGAGAAGAATGCTTATCCTGGTGTTTTGGGATGCAATGATCTGTATATGTATGTTAGGTCTAATTCATTTATCACGTTGTTTAGGTTCTCTATTTTCTTACTGGTCCTCCGCCTAGTTGTTCTACCTATAGAAGAGAATGGTGTATTGAAGGTCTTCCACTATTATTGTAGAAACATCTGTTGCTCCCTTCAGTTTTGCCAGTGATTGCCTCATGTACTTTGGAGCTCCTTGATTGTGTCCGTAAGCATTTATGATCATTTCTTCTTGGTGAATTGTCCCTTTTATTAATATATGGTGTCATTCTTTGTCTCTTATGGCATCTTTGTATTTAAAGTTTACTCTTTCTGATGTTATTATAGCTAGCCCTAATTTCTTTTGGTTGCAGCATGCAAGGAATATTTTTTTCTATCTTTTCACTTCGGTCTCTTGGTGTTGTTGGGCCTAAGATGAGTCTCTTGTAAACATCATATTGATGGATCATATTTTTCTTTCATTCTGCTAGTCTGTGTCTTTTCATTGGGGAGTTTACTCCATTCACATTCATTCACAAGTCATTACTGTAAAGGCAGTTCTTGAGCCAACCATCTTATTTGGTTTTTATTTGTCAGATCTATTACCCCCCCCCCTTTTTTTTTCCTTTAAGTTACCCTTACTAGTACTCTTCAATTCTATGTCCTTCTCCAGAGCTGTCTCTCTCCTTTCTTTCTTTCTTTTTTTTTTTCAGCCAACAGAACTCCCTTTAGTATTTATTGCAGGGCAGGTGTCTTGTTAACAAATTCTCTCAACATTTGTTTGTTTGTAAAGTTTCAAACTCTCCCTCAGTTTTGAAGGAAAGCTTTGCTGGATAAATATTTCTTGGCTGGCAGTTTTTCTCTTTCAGCATCTTAAATGTGTCATATCACTCCCTTCTTGCCTCCAGGTGTCTGCTGAGTAGTCAATACCTAGTCTTATGTGGTTTGAGAGACCATAATTTCCTAGAATCATGATATAAAGAAAGCCTTTATGCCCTCTCACTCAGCTGCTGGAGTGTGTGATTCTAGGGGTATCAAATGTCATTGCTGTAGATTTTATTTATCTTTGCTGTGTGAAAATAAGTCTTGGAAGAGAAGACTTATGACATCTAACTCAGAAAAGTTGGCCATTAAATCGATATGTTGTATTTAGAGCCTAACCCAACAAATATTTTTTTTCCTGTATGCACAGAGCCATGCATTAAATATTTCTTGGCTCGATGGCTGAATGGACAAAAACCACATATTCTAAATTTTAAGTGCATTCACATCAGTTTCAATTTTTTACGATGAAAGTTTGGTAGCTGTTGATTTCTTCATATAGATTTGTTTTATCCTGGATGCTGGAGGCCCTGAACTTCCTTCTTCTTTTGTGGATTTTAATGAACAAATCCAACAGAAATGACAAATCAAGAGCTGGCATGAAATTTTGAGCAGCAAGCCTCAAAGAGAATTATTTGGCAATCAGTGTTTTATGCTATTTTCAAATCTTCCCTGGTCCCTGAAGCCATAAGAGAAATTTTAAATGGTAGATTCCTATGAAGATTAGGAATCATTTAATAAAAATGAAAATAAAAATTGTCACATTGTAAGTCCATTAGTCTTTCAACCTCTCTCTTTAAAACATCAGTTATGTTTCCTGAGCAGTGTTACTCTGTTTCCTAGTTGTTTTATTGAACATAGCTGGAAAAATTTTAATTTGCCCTATAAAAAAAAGGCCAAGTAAGGAAATTTTTGATAAAAAATTGCTTTTATCTCCCTGTCACACTTTTGGTTGACTCTCTGATTTTATATGTACCAGACTACTTTATATGAATGTGAAAAGTTGCTTGGAAAAGAAGCCAAACATTCTGTTTGGAACAGAAAATGCAACATTTACCCCATAGCATCATTAGGAATTCAACTCAATGAGCAATACATTGAGCATTTAGGCCCCGGAAATAGGAATATGAAAAAACAGATGGCCCCTGCCTTTTCAGATTACTTTAAATTTTAGAAATTAAAAATGAACAAGAAACTTGCGTTTCAATGTTCTGGAGAGTAGGAGTCTTCCTGTCTTCTCCACATTGCTCTCCTTGCTATCCTTTGTCAGAAAGAAAGTAGCCCTCAGATAGACAGCACATGTTCACGGTGTATCTGCTGCTTAGAATTGTTGTGCTGTCTTTGCCCAAAGGGGTAAAATTGGATTGGAGATATACCTCAATCTCATTTTATCCATTGCCAGAAGAGATACATACTCTTCAAACCAATCATCACAGGTTCCTCAAATGAAACCTAGACCTCAGTTTTGGATGTTGAGACTGATAAAATGAACTGAAACCTTGTCTAAATCACATTTAAATGATATCCAGAGTTTGAGGGGAAACACACTGTTTTTTCCAGGGTTCAGAATCCAACTGGAGGATGGTGGCATGTATACACTCTACCTCCTGGAAGACAGTTCCTGTTTTAAAGGAGATAAAAACAAAATGGAAAGAAGAGGTAACCAGGAAGATGAGTAGGATTCAGAGAGCTATCACTACATCTTAGAAAGGCTTTAGGTATATTTAGAATTTCACAGGTGAGGGAGGGAATGAGTAACAGGCTAGCATAATCTCATTTATGTTCAGCTTTTTAAGAATATTATATCAATTTAGCCACATTTCAGAAAGCATTTTTGAATTTAAATTTACATCAAATATACAGAATAAGGCTTAAATAATTTTTAAGGAGTCATGTAGAAGTAGCGGAAGCTTCTTGACAAAAATCACAAAGAAACAATAGCCTTCTATTAAGATCTCACCACAATTTAGAAATGTAACATTCCCAACCATTATACTGTTCACAAGACTTTTATGCTTGATCTTTTTTTCACTTGTTTCTTAATAAGGTAATGCTCTTATGAGAGCATTACAAAATTTGGGCATTTTCTTGGGTACAAGCTGAGACCTAAGAAGACAGTATTAATCAATACATCCATTTTAGCCCTAGTAACAAAACATTCTACATTAAAATGTCAATGATCCTCAAGTTTGAAATTATAAATTATTCCTGATTCCTTTCCTCTTCTCAAACATTCTCTCTCTTGGTTTAGTCATTATCTGCTATGTGAATCTAGCTGGTCATAGTCACTCTTATTTATTGCAATATCAAGTTTTATAAAAACAGAAGATAATAGCATAATAGAAAAGTTTGGTTGTTGCTGCAAAATACCAGACTTGGTTGTATGTATCTCTGTGTAGGAATGTGTGAGTGTATATTTAAGTATGTTTTGATTTAACAAGTATGTACTGAGGGCCTATTTGAAGGCATTGTGTTATTTTCAATCCAGAGATAAACAAGATTTAATCTCTTAAGTGAAAAAAAAAAAAAATAACCTCTTTAAAGGCACCATTGGCCCAGGAAACAGTAATCAACCATGTTTACAAAAAAGAACAGTTATAATGTGTGCCCTTATAGGAATTTCCCTAGTGGACATTCCATGCATGTGCTTGTGGGTGATGGCAGGTACGCTGGCTGTTTGGTTTGCTTCCATTCCTCCAGCATCTAACATAGTGCCTGACCTATAACACTCTCATGATTATTTTAGAGCAAGTACTTGAGTGAATGGAAGTGATCCATGGTTATGTGAGAAAAAATCAGCTACTGATCACTATGTGTAACAGATTTTTAGTGGATTCAAAAGCCTACGACTGTGATAAAGATAGCTGTGCAAACTGTCATGTAAAGCAAAGACCCAGAGATATATGGTTGAAGTAAAGATGATTTAGGGATTTTCCTTTACATGATCAATGGGTATAATGAGACTATTTCTGCACTGGTAAAGACAGAACTAGAATTGCTGGGTGGTAGTAATTTTTTCTCCCCACCACCATGATCCTTAGAAAAACAGGTTAAGCCCAACTTAAAGAAATCCCAAACAATGCAGTTAGGCCCGTAATTGAACATATGACATCATGGAAATATCTAAGGAGAAAAAAATCCAAAAGTGTTCATTGAGTTGCAAGTTCAACTTGTCTCTTAAAGCTCCTTCTGAGTCTAAATTTCTCTCATTTTATGATGCTGTAAGGGCCTTATAGCTTAAGAATCATTTAAAAGTCTTAATAGTTTATATTTTTTATTTTATTTTGTCAAACAAGGAACATTAAATGGAATTTCTCCTATACTCAATCTCTTTTTTTAAAAACTATTTGCTTCTTAGCGCATTTTAAATTCTTAAAAGCTCTAATCAGCATGTTGTTTTAGCAAATACCACTAGACTGAGGGAAAAGACTTGGTTAGAAGGCATGGCTTGCCACTAGCTGTGTTCCTTGGGCAAGTCACCTGATCTCTCAGCTAAAATTTTTCACCTGTAAAATGAGGTGACTGGATAATCTCTGAAGTCCCTTTCAGTTCTAAAATTTCAGAACCCATTTATGATTTTCTCTTTTAATTAAGTGTATTTCAATAAAAACCATATAATAGCTATGTTCTTCTTCAGTGAATTTTCCTAGAAATATTTTGTCCTGTGTACCACAAGTACAGAGTAAAACTGAACGAGTCATGCTCTCCCAAGGGAGAAAGATACCATTTCTATGTAATTGAGGACATTTGGCTTTTTCTACTGTGTTTTGTTACCATCTTTGAACTGCTAAAAGAAAAACCTTTGCAGTTAATGCTTTGAGCATATTTTGATGACTTTACTTTGATTTTATGGAGACTTTGGGTGCAACTGAGAAGAACTCATAATTTTAAAATCAGGGTATTTCTGTATTCTTCCTCTTCTGCCCTTCTCCATACTGGACTCAGCTAATGTCCCAGCCCTGCACAATGTCATCTCGCCTCCCACGGTGTTACTCAGACACACTGTTTTTACAATTATTATTTCCACAGCTGAAGGCAATTGCCCCTTTCTTCATTAAAATTACTACATTTACACTAATTTATTCAGCAAAAATTGCTACCAATACGCCAAGCATTATTTTCTAAACATTATGTATCACAAGATCTGAAAAGAAAGTCCCTGCCTTCATGAAACTTACATTCTTATTGGAGGACACAGCCAACACATTAAAAAACATAATAAATAAATAATTTTTGACAGATTGAATGTGAGATATAAGAACAGTGTCAAGAATGACGCTAAGACTGTTAGCTTCCACAACTGGAAAGTTGGAATCTCCATCTACTGAGATGGGAAAACTCCATGTGGAATGGGGCTCTGCTGTGGGAGTGAGGGTTAGGGGAGTGGGACAGGAGTTGGTTTGGAACATAATGAGTTTGATGTGTCCAGTGGGTATCCAAGCGGTGATGTCACATAGGCAATTGGATCTATGAGTCTAGATGGAGATACTGAATTTGTAAAGTGTTCAGTATAGATGGTGTTTAAAGCAGTGAACCTAGGTGCAATCACCAGAAGACTAAATGAGTTAGGGAACAGAAGAGGACTAAAGACTGAGCTCTGGGACATTCCAAATTAAGACCTCAAGGAGAAGAGGAGGAAACACAAAGGAGCTGAAAAAAGAGCAGTCAATGAAGGAGGAGAAAACCTAAAAGTCTGCAGTATGCTGAAAGCCACGTGAAGAATGGTCAATTATGTCAAATGCTGCAGATAGAGCAAATAAGATGAGGATGAGATTTGACCATTGGGTTTAGCAACATAGATGAACAATATTCTGTTGAACTCGTTATTTCCTGTGTTCAGAAATTATTAGATTGTTTTTTTGTTCATTTTTGTAAGGTGCGATTGACCAGGTCATTCATAAGATATCTATCATCATTTGAAATTGGCCTTTGTTTCTTTGAACTGTGTATTATTGTGCTGCCTAAAGGTGCTGGCACTTACCCACTACCAGAAAAATGCTGAACAAAACAAATGTTAGCCATAACCACCTGACAGGAATAGGTGATCAGTGCTAGTATATGGTGTTAGGTTGGAATTAATTCTAGGCAAGAAAGTACTAAAATTATCCTGGGGAGGGGTATGGATACATTATTTTAGGAAGTATAATTATTTGCATTTCTGAAATAGGAAAATTCATAGAAATAAAATTATGCTGAATGATCTTAGGAGGAAAAAACTATTTAAACCAAATAGTTCATTAGAAGTAACTGCCTCAGTTTGAGATTTTCACAAATCATTTGGAAACTACAATGATAGTGAAAGAGAAATCAAATGTAGTTACCCTGCAGTGCATGACTTTTCAGAGGTGCTGAAATTCATGAAAGAAGAATACAAAACAAATTTTTGATTATACAAGCAAAAGGTCCACCCTTTCTTGAGTTTTTGAGTTTTTAAATTCAAGTCCTCACTTACCCTTTGTTTTGTTTTGTTTTGGTTTTGTTCAAAAATATTAAGGCATAGCAGATGTACCACATCAACACTAGTGGTCAGCAATGGGGGGGGGATAAGAAATATGGGATATTTGGGGTTTTCTTTTGTAATTTATCTTATGATGATGATGATGATGATGATGATTGGAGTAATGAAAATGTTCTAAAATTGATTATGGTGATGATTGCACAACTATGTGGTGATACTAGTAGCCATTGATTGTATACTTTGGATGGATTGTATGGTGTGTGACTATATCTCAATAAAATTGCATTATATATATATATATATATTGCAACTATATATATATAAAGTTGTTACGCTGTGCTGCAAATGGACTTTTGGAGCCTTGTAATTTGTTAAAACAATAAAATGTGTGTGTGCATACGTTTGTATCATACATTTGTGTGTGTTTTATATACCTATAGACATACATTTATATGTAGAACATACATATGTACATATATTGGCATGAATTCATATGTTTTTTAATTTCTTGGTTTTAATTTCCAATATGTAAATATTGATAGATATAACCCACATAATCAAAAGCTCTTTGGGGTCATCCTTATTAAATTTTAAAGTGTGAAGGTGTCCAGAGCCCAAAAAGTTTGAGAACCATGCTCTATATTGGTACATTTTATTCCTGAAATTGTCCCTTGCTTAAAGGAATAAGCCCAGTTGTGCCCATTGTGTATGGGAATTTATCACAAAGGCATTTTTTCCACCTCTATCAAAGAATAATTTGTAGACTGTAGCATAGGCAGGGTGTTTATTATCACTCACTGCAGCTAATTGTGATCACCACAAAGCTGACTTGGGTGAGCATTGCTCCATGAAAGACCATCTGAATTCACTCATTCATTTATTCATTGGACAATTGCTCAAGGCCTTTTCTGCCAGACATGTAGTAAGTGATACGGATGCAAAACAAATAAGACATACCTTCTGAAGCAGATCTCGGAAGTTAAGATGACTTAGTTCCTGCCTGTGACTGCCACTGAAAACCTCCCAACTAGAAAACATTTGGGCAGTGAGATTCTGATGACTCACTGAGATGAAAAAAGGCTATTAAGTGTCAGGAAAATCAAACTTTGAACTAGACTGAAATTTTAATGACACCAGGAATATGCAAAGTAATTTATTTAGGTTTTGTGTCTGGCCTACAGTATGTCAGGCACATTCCTAGGTTTTGAGGACACACACATGCATAACATACGGGTCCTACCTTCAAGAAGCCTGCAACTTAGTGCTCATAACAGAATGGGGTCATGAAAAATGTGTTTCATAAAATGAAATGATCTTATCAAATGCTCCATATATGTCAAATAAGCTAAGGAGTGGTAGGTCAACCAGGTAGTTGAAAATTTCAACATTGTGCTAAAGAACAAATCCAAAAGGAAGACAAATCACCTTTTTTAAAAAGGACAGATAAAACAGTAAGACAGAATGGATAATATTGTAATAGTTTCCAAAGCTATAACCACCAATGAATTCAAAGAAGTTTTGCTTCTGCCTGGGGCATTTATTGTGTAGTCCTTAATTCAGCATTAGGGGAAGGGAAGGTACTAGAAACAAACAAGGCTTGGGAGGATAAACCATAAATTTAGTTAGTCTTTTTCCCTGTCTCTTTAATTAATGCTAAATAACAAGAACAGCTGTGGAGAGCTAAGTTATTGTGCAAAGAAGTCAGAAGGGAGAGAAATTTTCTTCTTAGCTCTCAGTGGCCACCCTTATTCTTCTCCATAAGACAAGGAAAGAGTATTTGTTCTCACAGTAGCAGAGTGATTAACTTCAAGTTCTGGGTCACTGTAAAGGCAATGGGAATGAGGAGCAAGAGAGGAGAATGTAGACCAAGGAAAGGATGTACCTCTTTTCCCCTTTCTGTAAAGCTCAGATGCCCTCTAGGAGTTTTCAGGGCAAATAGGCAGACTCAGAGGAGAAAATCAGGATAAGTTTGAGCTTCACAGTGAAATGTGAACTGTACAGAAAATAGTGAAAAGAAATCAAGACAAAAGCACAATACAAAAAAAGGCAAGAAAAAATGGTGGCCTCCCCAACCCACCATCGCCACCACCAGTGAGATCTTAAATGACATGGACCAGTGGTAAAGTTGTTTGCCTTCTCCATGGAGCAAGAAAAATGCTTCACCTGCAGGGATCAGTAATTAATTAACACAAATGCCAAAAATATATAAAATATTAATGTGAAGCAACAGCCCAAGTTGATAAGATAAATATCAAACATATTTCAAAGGATAGGCATTTCAAATGGAGTCAAGAGGTCATTCTGGAGGTTATTCTTATACATTATATAGATACCCCTTTTCAGTTTTTAGTGTGTTAGAATAGCTAGAAGGAAATACCTGAAACTGTTGAACTATAACCCAGTATCCTTGAGTCTTGTAGATGATCGTATAACTATATAGCTTATATGATGTGACCATGTGATTGTGAAAACCTTGTGGCTTACACTCCATTTATCTAGTGTATGGAAAATGAATAGAAAAATGGGGATAAATATTCAATGCATAATGGGGAGGATGGGATGTCTTGGGTGTTCTTTTTTACTTTTATTTTTAGTCTTATTTTTATTTTTTTGGAGTAATGAAAATGTTCAAAAATTGTGGTGATGAGTGTACAACTATATGATGGTACTATGAACAATTGATTGTACAATTTGGATGAATGTATGGTATGTGAATATATCTCAATAAAATTGCATTAAAAAATAAAAATAGAAAAAAGGATGGGTTTTGCCATTTGTGGAATCTTTATGGTTATCTTTGGGTTCCATTTAGGGGAAGAGAGCGCCCAGGAAATAATTAAGGACTCAGTGACTGCTCTGGCTAAGGGCTCTCTGATCCACATAAGCACAAAGGAACAATTATTGGGTGGTGGTTTATTAAAAGTACTTGCCTTTTCCATTTGGGTCTCCTTCTTTCCTCAAATGGTGGGCTTATTCAACGACTCACTAGAAAACTAGTGCACCATGATAGCACCTTTACTAATTTAGACTCTTGCTTCTGATAATTTGAAGCAGCACTTCAAAAGCTGGTACCAATGCAGTATATTATGTATGAAGCTGAAATTTTAAATTAATTCACCAGTAGCCTCTCTTTTCTCAGAAACATGATTCCTGTGACAGAATTCCGGCAGTTCTCTGAGCAGCAGCCTGCCTTCCGGGTGCTGAAGCCATGGTGGGATGTGTTTACCGATTACCTCTCTGTGGCCATGCTGATGATCGGCGTGTTTGGATGTACTTTACAGGTGGGTGTCTAGACCTATGGCCAAATGGAGCCAAAGTGAGAAAATAAGTCAAAGAAACCTCTTAAAGGAGCTGGCTATGTGATGTTTAGCCATGTAAAAATATTGGTCACTGTTCTTTACTCGTACATGGTATCTGTAATCACATCAGGGAGCAGGAAACACTTATTTACTAATCTTTGCTCATAAGATAAATATGGTACTTACTTGTAAGATTTCAATGAGCCCAAACAGCAGTTGGCTATAATCAAGTAATGTTTGATGACTCTAACATCAAAGGGGTCCCTTATCTTTCAAAGTTGGCTTTCCAGTGAAATGTAGCATATATATCTACTGTACCATTTTTATTGCCAGAGTGGAATTTTTTTTCTTCCCTTTACCTCTAATACATGCCCCAGATATTCAGGAATAGTTAGGATTTTGATGAACTATCATTATTTTACCCAATATGTAGTTCTGAAGTAAACTATAACCAAGTCAAAATTACTTTTTATTCTATATTGATGCTACATAGTTGTATATTGAATCCAGATATTTTTTCATACTTGCTATGTGCCACTCACCATGCTTTGAGGACATAGACACCATCTATAAGTAGTTTGTGTTCTAGTGGAGACTTAAATAAATGAGCCATTAGAAAAGCTTGTATTTTACTATGATAGAGGCATCCAAAGGTACTAAGGGAGCACAGAAGAGGGGCACTCTACTTGGCTTGGGAGCAAGAAGAAAGGTGATAGTTAAATTAAAACTTGAAGAATCAGCCAGGGTTAGTCAGGTAGAGGGAGCTGGGGGTTGGAGAAGGTGCCAGGAAGAGGGGAAAGAAAGCAATAAGCCATGGATATGAGAAAGAGCATGACATCCTTGGGAAGCTGTTAGTAGGATTGGCACAGATTGGGTGTCATCAGTATGAAAGTTGAAACCATGCCTATCAATGGAGTCACCCAGGGAGAGTGTGGAGAGTGAGATGATGTCAAGAATAACATTAAAGAGTGAATAGAGAAAGAAGGGGAGCTGCTGAAGTAGACTGAGAAGGGCAAGTGGAAACCAGGAGAGAGTTGTGTCTCAGAAGTCAAAATAAGATGTGTTCCATGATGGCAATATAACTAACTCATGGACTGGATTACTTTCTTCAGGCTGCCATGATGAATTACCCCAAACTGGTGGCTTAAAGAAACCGGGAATTTATTGCCTCACAGTTCTTGAGGCTAGAAGTTTGAAATCAAGGTGTCTACAAAAGCTTTGTTCCTTCTGGAGGCTCTGAGGAGAACCTGTTCCTTGCCTCTCTCCTAGCTTCTCGAGATTGCCAGCAATCCTTGGCTTGCAGCTGCAGCACTCTTATCTCTACCTCCATACTCACATGGCACTTTCTCTGTGCATCTCTGTGTCTGTGTCTTAATCTCCCTCTTCCTTATAAGGACACCAGTCATTGGATTAGGGCCCACCCTAGTTCATTATGACCTCATCTTAACTTGAATGCAAAGACCCTATTTTCAAATAAGGTTATATTCACAGGTACCAAGGATTAGGATTTGAACATATCTTTTTGGAGGACCTAATTCAATACACAGCGTAGACCAAGAAGGAAAAAGTGGCAACTGCATCATTGGCAATTTTAGACAGTCTCAGTGGTTTTATAAAAGCAAATGAAAGTTAGAGTAGAGGCCATGGGGTAGATGTGACTTTCAGGTAGGTGAGTTGGGAGGGAGAGAGAACTAGGAGAAAGAACAATAGGTAGAAGTGGTGCAAAGTGGAAATAAAGGCTGTTTAAAATTAATTTTTAATAATAGCTAATACATGGTGCTTCCTGTGTGGCAAGCACATACTAACTCATCCTTATGTCAGACCTAAGATATAGGTACTGTTATCATCCCCATTTACGAATGAGACAGCTGAGACCCAGCCTCCCATGGTGAGCAGAAAAGCCGTTATTCAAACCCAAGCACTTTAGTTCCAAAATCCTTGTTCTTAACCCCTGAAACAGTGCTGCTATTTTACAGGTTGATAAAAGGTCTCCAAGAATAAAAGAAAAGAAAAAGGATGCCAATGGGAAAGTAGTTTGAAAGAAAGGTTATAAATTCATTCATAAATCAAGTATTTATTGAAGAACCTACTGTGCACCAGGCATGGTTTTAGGTAAAGTCAATGAAGGAGCTAAAAATAAAGGGCAAAAATCCAACCTTTTGAGCTTTAATTTATGGGAAAAAACAATGAGCAAAATAAACAAAATCAGTTAGTAAATTATATAATGTGTTAGAAAGTGATGCAAACAATGGGAAGAAATATAAAGCATTCAAGGATGGTTCAAAAGTCATCATGGGTAAGATGGGAATTGCCAACATCAAGTACGGTGTCTGGAAAGGCCTCGCTGAGGAGGTGACTTTTGACCAAGAAACTAAAGGAGGCAGATGTCTGAGAAGGAGCCCTCCGGGCAAAGGGAAAAACAAGAGCAAAGAGTGTTTGGGTCAAAGGGTTTACAGAAGGCTCTCCCCTTCTGCATGCAAATTTGACCTTTTACTTTCTCTTAACTTTTTAGCTCTTTTTCCCTAGAGACCTGATAAAGGTAGAATGTGAGCTGTGTTACTAGGCAACATTGCTTATGATAGAAATGACTGCTGATTCGTCAACTGCATCTGGTTTGGGAGAGTGACAATGCCTGATAGGAAGTTGTGTCATTGCACTTCTGTGATTGTGGTGACACTTGTAACTGGGTATGTCCCGTGACACATGGAAGATGTATCTGTTGAGTTATAAGAGATCTTGGCTCTTTGGGGGTATATGGCCTTTAAGCCCTGAACTTACTTCCTGAACTTGATCTTTTTTGCTTGCACCTGAGATGATACAATGAGGAGGGATGTGGGGCAAAGACTACCTCCTGAGCAGCAGTCTGGACCACTACATGGACAGTTGTGAAAATTCCCCCAGTGAGGGGACACCTGATGCTGCCTTGCTGGCAAGCTGTGACTCCAATCCTGCATCTTTCTAGGTGATTCTGGTGCCAAGTGAGGTCTGTGATACTCTTGTAAGTCTGAATGTTCAAGTGAACCTAGAAAGACCCCTATGGTGTTACAGGCCTGAAGCAGGAGTATCCCTGGCATGTTGAAGGAAAAGCCAGCCTGGTCTGTGTGCTAGAGTCATGTGGGTGAGGAGAAGAGTAGTAAAGAATGAGGTCCATGGGGCAATGGATGCCAGATCATGAAGTGCCTTGTGGGCCTCTGCAAAGGTTTTGCCTTTGCTCTGAATGAGATGGGATGCCTTGTGAGGGTATTGAGCAGACAGTTGCCATTATCTGACTTATGTTTTAACATGATCATTCTAGCTTTTTGTGTTGATAATGCAGTGTAGGGCACAAGGATGGAAGCAGCGGGGATTATTTAGAATAATACAGTGCAGTAATACAGGCAAGAGATGGCCAGGACCAGAGTTAAAGTAGTGATTTTGAAGGAAAAATCATCAGGATTGCTGAAAGGTTGAATGTGGAGTGTGAGAGAAAAAGAGAAATCAAGGATGACTCCAAGATTTTTAGGCCTGAGTCACTGGAAAAAGAGTTTCTCTTTGAGCCTGGTGAATTTGAGATACATACTAAACATCAAAGTAAAGTTATCAGTTAACAGTTCGATGTAAGGCTAAGAAGTTCAAGGTAAGTGATTGTTGTAGTTTTTCTCATTGCTAAAGAAAATACCATGCAATGAGTTGGCTTAAATAACGGGAATTTATTGGCTCATGGTTTTGAGGCTAAGAGAAGTCCAAAATCAAAGCATCATCAAGGCGAGGCTTTCTCCCAGAAGGCTGTGGCATTTTGTTGCTGGCTGCCAGTGATCCTTGGTCCTTGGTTTTTTTGTCACAAGGCAATGCACATAGCATCTCTCCTGGCTCCTCCCTTCTCTTCTGATTCCATTGACTTTCAGCTTCTGGCTGTAACCTCTTGCTTTTTCTCTGTGACCTTCCCTACTAGGCCTTGAGTAATAGGATTAAGACCCTTCCTGATTTAGTTGAACTATACCTTAACTGAAGTAACCTCATCAAAAGGTCCTATTTACAGGGGTTCAAACCCCAGGAATGGATTAAATTTAAAAACATGTTTTTCGGGGAGACATTGCCCAAAGCAACACAGTGATGAATGGTCTTCTGGATCTAGCATCCAGGTGGGAGAATTATCCTTGATTTGGATGGGGGAGTGGGAGGGCGGGAGGAGTGACATCTTCTACCAGAATTGGAATGAAGTCTACAGATGCATTTTATTTGGGAGGGGGTAGGGCAGCAGAATAATTGGAGTTTATGCTTTATGGCTTCTGATTTCTCTGTGAAGTAGAAAGTGACATTAAGTACAGAGATTGTGAGGGGGTGGCATGAAGTGGCAATAAGGATGGTAATGGAGTAGGATCCTTGAGAAGGGCAAAGATTTAGAATGGCCAGTTGGGAAATAATAGAAGAAAGTGTTGGGGATTGAATCGTGTCCCCACCAAAAGACATGTTCAAGTCTTAATCTGTGTTCCTGTGGGTATGAACCCATTTGTAAATGGGACCTTTGAAGATTCTAGCAGTTAAGATGTGGACTCATTTGTGAATGTGATCTTCAAAGATTGCTATTTAGATGAGGCCAAATTGAATCATGATGGGCCTTAATCCATTAGACTGGAGTCATTTTAAGCAAAGGAAATTCAGGTGTAGTCAGTCAGTAGAAGCTGGAAGTCAGTGGAGCAGACACAAGGAGAGAGAGATGGATGTGTGATGGAGGGTTGCTTGAACACTATAGATTCTGGGAGGAAGCAAACCCTGCCAACACCTTAATATTGAACTTCTAACCTCCAAAACTGTGAAACAATAAATTCCTGTTGTTTACTTTGTGGTATTTGTCATAGTAGATGGCAAACTAAGACAAGAGGATCAGCAGGAAGACTGTACATCTATCTGAATTTATTACTGTGACATGACATACAACACTGCCTCAGGATCTGCTTAGCAAGCAGAGGGAATTGTTTTTCTTGTTTACATATTCCATGACAGGATGAAATGCAGAAAAGAGAAACCGAACAGAAAATCTATAAATATTAGTTAAATCTAATATTAAATCTAATATTAGTTAAATCTAATAATATTTATAGAAAATCTATAAATATTAGTTAACTTGGAAGAGAATGCATGAAAACAAGAGAGTATACCTATTACAATGTCCATAAGGAACATCATCTAGGAGATGAACCTCATTTAGGAGATGTGTCTACAGTGAGTTGGGGAGTGAATTCAAGCTCAACTTGAACATATATCTACACTTTGGTCAGAATCATCTTTCCAGAGCACATGCCAGTCATGTCTCTCTGCTGTACAGAAACTTTTGGTGTTCTCCACTCATCACCCTGCCCAGCACCACCCCCATTAACACCCACATCTGGTGCCTAGTCTACTCATAGTGTTTTTCCTTACAGCTTTTGAAAAGAAAACTGACACCAGTTGGCAGGGTCCAGGAAGTGTTGTGTGAGAGGGTCAGTGTTCTGAAGCAAAATGAAATGCCCAAAAGGAAAATTGTGTCATACTATGAAGGCCAAAGAGCTCAAAAGTCAAATGGGGTGGGCCATTCAATTCAACAAACATCCCTGAGCACCAGTGATGTAACAGGCACTGTGCTGGGTGTTAGACGCTGAAAGAGAAATACAATACAGTCCCAGCCTCAGACAGCTAACCATGTAAAAGCTGTAGAAATACATAAGCAATGCCATTCAGTGCATAAGTGACTTAATAGAGGGTAGACTTCAAGAGCACTAATATAATGTCATCTTAGCCATTGGAGATCAGGGACGAAAGGAGGTGTAAAGCTAAGTATCAAAGAATGTGTACACACAACAAAAATACATATTTTTTAAAAAAGAATAAAGGAAGGAGAAATCAGAATAAACAAGATTTAGTGTGATCATTTTATAAAGTCCTCATTGATTGGCACAGTGAACAGAGGGCACAGATGTCATTTAATGGGCAGAGCCAGGGATGTTAAATAGCCTGCAGTGAGTGGGACAGTTTCACACAGCAGGAGAATTGTCCTATCCAGAAGGCTAACAGCGCTTCTGCTGAGTAAGACTGGTAAGGAAACCTGTGCTAGAATCTATATGTGCTTAATTTCATTTAGTTCCACAAACAGCCCTGTGGAGGTAGATTAGTGCCATTTTTCAAATGAGAATTCTGAAGTATAGAAAGTTAGGTAACTTGCCACAAAACCAAGAAGGACTCAGCCAGGATTCAAATCTAGGGCTGGTTCTCCAGCCGATATCCTTCAGTCCTGTGCACACTGCTATGAAATATTATGAAAGCATTACAATTATACAATTGTGTAGTCAAACTTTGGTTTATAAAATAGAATTTGAAGTGTTAAAACAAGGGCAAAATGACTAAAAGGGAAAATAAGAAATTATAAAAATAATGAATTTTCTGAATTACAGATTAGATTGTTTTAAAGGATATTTGCTATGTACATAACGTTAAAGAAAAATAACTTCCAAGCTATAGTAAGTATTAAAGAAACAAGAAGTAAGGAAAGTAATTTACTAAGGAAAGTAAATTACTAAAGAAAGTAAAACCACCCAGGATCCATATTACAAATTAAAGTAATGCTCCTTAAGGGAAGTTTTAAGCTCTTATTTAAACTCTGCTAAGATAATCCTCTGAAATTGGCTTTATGACTAATAACTTTACAAACAAAGCTTTCTCTGAAGCTCAAATCCCTTTCCTGTGTCCAAGGTGATATTAAAAAACTTAAAATACATTTCTGTGCCTTGATTTTTCCCTTTGTAAAATGAAAATACAATCCTTCTTTCTGATCTTATTTATAAAGCAATTAACTCCTGGATTTGAAAGCCTGACAAAGCAAATTCTAAGGTAGAGGTTAGAAGAGTACTTATTGGTGACAAAACATCAATCCAATAGCTTTTTGAGTTACCATTTTATAAGTTGCCTTTTCCATGGCAAATACTAGTCTGTTTATCCCTAAAGGCTTACGTTCCTCTAGATTCAACACTAGGCAGCTTTGAAAAATGCTGTAGGCAGAGGGGATTTTTATCCATTAAAGGAGTGTTAATCTTTTCTTGTTCTAATGTAAAAGAATTAGAATCAACACTTTTTTGTCCTACCTCATCTGACAAATATTTATTTGCATCTGAGTAAGTAGCTATTTTCAAGGCTAGCATGGAATAAGAGCATACATACAGAGCACTACTTAGATCACATCAATCCACATAAAAACAAATATAAACTCATTGTAAACCTAGAGAGTTTATATATCCTATTCCTTTACAGTCATACACCTCAAGGACCATAGTGTAAACACCCAACTTTGTGCTATAAACAACACTATTCAGAAACTCAGCACACTCAATAACAGACCAAATACTGAAAGGTCAGCATGTTGCTTCCTGGAAAAATAAGATTTCTTTAGATCTCTGCTCAGTGACTGTAGGTTATCTTATTTTGACCAAATCCAAAACAGCCCACAGGCAGGCTGTTACCAAATATAGAGTTCATAGTTAAAAACCAGAAACAGGAACTGGGAGATGCAAGCCCCCTGGAAGCCCCAGGGGAACTGCCTTGTGATTGTTACACAGGAAAGACATTTCCTGCTTTCTGAATTAAGGAGAGAAGAAACAAAAAAAGCCAAGAGAATGATTTCAGTGACTTGACGCCACCTTCAAAAAATCCTTGCAGATTTAACTGGATCCCCAGGAGCAACCTGGCCGGCAGGGTCACACTGGGGAAGGATGTGGGACATCTGAGCTTGTTGGTCAGAGTTGATCCCTACTTTGATTTTTGGAGCATACTGAAGTTAGTTTCTGCTTCTAGGATTTAGAACCATCAATGTCAGTTCCATGGGAAATGACCTTCGGGTGAGGATGCTTAGGGGCAGTTCACAGGAAAGTACGGGCGACAAAAACAACTAATCACAAGATTAGAAACTAATCACCAAAGTGATTTCAGAGCAGTTCATTTTGATAATGTGCCCTAAATTCTTGCTTCTGTCAGCCTCATCCTCTGCCCCCAGAAAACCCAGGATTTCTAGTAAATCCTTTTTCTTTTGCCAATCCTGAATTTAGATTAGCCCATGGTTTAAGGTAAAATTCACTATACTTATGAAATAGCAGATAGCACTAGTAGATAGGGTTAAAATAAGACCTCAGCTAACATAAGTTTTGTAAAGTTTCTATGTACCCAGTACATGACTTTATAAATATTCTACTTGAGTCTTTGGGAATTATGAACAAAAATTATTTGGATGGTGAAAATAATTTTGAATAGCAGCTTTTCTCATCTCTGTAGGGATGGTGGTGAATACTGTGAGAGAAACCATTTTAAACCCCCTGTTACATCTAGTGACAAAATATGTCTTAGTTAGGACTTAGTAGTTATGATGGTTTATTCATACTGGTTTGATCTTCCTGAAAACTTTACTTCTTGTTATCTATCACCTTGACAATTTAATGTACAGAGAATTCCTGGCCACAAGAATAATATATGAGTGCCTTTCAGCTCACCCCTTGTACGTTTAACACAGGGCATGAATCTAACTGTTTTTTATAGATCATCTGACACTGTCCAATACAGTCATTAAATGTGGAACATTTCCTCTTGTCTCACTATTATGGATAATGATGATCTTGTTGCCGATTGAATGTTTAATAATACATGTTTCCCCTCAAATCATCAAATTCTGACAGAGTATTTGGGCTTTTTTCTATGTGAAGCAAATGGGATTTACTATATATTTATCCTAAGTTGTTGATACTGTGTTGAGTCATTCAAAACTTGTTTAAGGTCTATATTAAACAAGTTTCTATCACGTGGGGAGGGGTGATCTTGTATTTCTGGTCAGAGTCTTTGAGCTGGAGATCTTCCTCAATCCTGTGATCATATCAGGCCTCTTTCCCTTCTCATTTTGTTCCTATCAAGGTCCCCTATTTCTCTTTCCACTGATAATTCAAGAGATCCTTTGGATCCTGTCAACCACGTAGAGGCCTTGTGGTGAGAAATAGGCTAACATGGGGACTGCTTTTTAATTGCAACACTAGTAAGTTTCCAGATGATATAGAAATAATGGGTGCTGTTTTTTCTTCACCTACTCTACTGTTTTCCTTTGTAAAATCCTGCATTCTGTTATGTTTATTTTATTATAATTGCTATTATTCTGGAACATATAGCCTTCATAAATTTTTAATTGATCCAGTAATATTGTTTCCTATCCACTTTTGAAAATGTGAAATAAAACACTCCAACTATAAAAATGTTTAATTGCTAGAAGACATAATGAAAAATAAAATACCATTCCAAATAGCGAAAACTGTTAACTCTCTAGGAGTTAAAGTAACCCAGCATACACAGACTTTCACAGAAAGTTTAAATGTCTAATACATGACATAGAAGACAATTTGAATAAATGGAAAGACATTCTGTGTCCTTGGATGGCATAGACTTGATATTGCAAGATGTCCTGTTGCCACAAATTATTGTATAAATTTAAAGCAATATCAATAAAATTTCAGTTAGATTTTTTTGAGAAATGATAAATTTATACCAACATTTATATGAAGAATACTTATGGTAGAGGAGGGGAATAGAGTGGAGTAAAGGGATTAAAGGGAATTCATTCATTCATTCATTCATTTTTAAAAACCAGGATGGGGCTTTGCATGAACCAAAGATGCATTAAGGAATATAAATAACTCAACCCCTCTGCCCTAAAGTTCTCCCCTCTCCTCACAAACACAGAAAAAAATCACCTCACTGTATGAACTAATTTCTTCAAATTATAGAATATGACTCAGATACTCCATCCAAACCTCATCCTTTTCTTCCTTTTTTTTTTTTTTTTTTTTTTTTTTAAATCAGTTGTAAACCTCTGAATCTCTTTCTTGGCAAATATTTCTATTGTATTTCACAAGTAGGAAATTTCTCATCTACAGATTTCACTATTGGGAAAATCCTTGGCCCTAAAATTTACCATCCCTTTGTTTAAAAAAAAAAAAAACAGAAATCTGGTTAGAAAAATTACCTCTAATTTATAGGAAGATAAGCTCCAAAAGGGCAGACGTTCTCTGTCAGGTTCACTCCTGTAACCCCAGCACTGAAAACAGTAGCAGACATGTGTAAATGCTCAGCAGAATGTGTTTTGTGGAATGAAGAGATGAATAAATGAAGTACAGATGACACATTGTAGCCATGTGCTAATCTTCAGTGAGCATCTGACATCTTTGGAAAGGGGCTGAGACCTTGAGTTATGGAGGCGCTGTATTCATTTCTGGGTGTTCTACGTCATAATTTAAGATACTGTGACTATTAGAAAAGAGGGCCCAAGAAACCTTTTATGAGGCCTGATTGAAGGCGTGTTTAGCCTAAAGTTGAGAAGACTGAAGGGAACATGAGAAGAGACAGCAGATACTTGGTGGCTGCCATGTGGAAAGTTTAAATGGCTCATACATATTTCATGTGGCCTAGAAGAACAAATAGAACCAATTGCAGAAGTTTTAGGAAAGAAGATATTTGGCTCAGTATAACCCCAAACTTTAAAAAAGTCAAGTACTTTCTGAAAAGGTCTTATAAGGCAGTGAGTTTCCTGTTATTGGAGATGCTCTTTCAGAAACTGAAAGACCTGTTAAGGGACAGCTGTAAAAATAATTAATGTGTTCTTTACATACAATAGTTCTAGGCAGTGGGTTTAGACAGTGACAAAAATGACAAATTCCTTGCCACAAAATAAATACTTTAAAAATATAATGCCAAATATGACGAGTGCTTTGAAAAAATTAAAACAATGTGAAGAGAGAAAGTGACAAGGGTCCTATTTTAAATAGGATGATTGAGGAAGTCCTTTCTGAAAAGGTGACAGTTGAGCAGAACTAAAGGAACTGAGAGAGGAAGCCTTGTGGATATATGGAGGAGTAACATTCCAAGCAGAGGGAAAAGAAGAGGCCAGTGTGCAGAAAAGGCACAGGGGCTAAGAGTAGCCTCTTTCAGTTTTTCCTTGCTTGGATCTACTTCATAAGGCCTGAGATGAGCAGTAACCTAAATTGAGTTCCCACCATCCCAGCATTAACCCAAATTGCCTTCCCACCCTGGAGCATTTGTGCTCCCACAAATCTCAGGTATCTTAGATTTACGTTTCCAGGCTTAAATGTGGATATTAGAACAAAAAATTATAATAATCCTACAATATCTTGGAACCCAGGACCACATGAACACCTGAAACATTTTATCACCTCTGTTGGCACTTCACTAGTCACAGAGGATGACAGAAAATGTTAAGAGCCTATCTCATTGTCCCAACAAATCTTGAAGTTGCTTAAAGACGGGTTTTATGTGTGATTCATCTTTATATCCACCTGGATGTCTTTGACCTAACACATACACAAGAAATATTTATTGAGTGAATGCATTAATGTGCTTCAGCAGCCCTACAGATTCATTGAATACCTTAATAATAAAAACAATAATGTGAACATACAGTTTAAGACAGTACCATCATAAACTGATGGGGAAAGCTTTGTGTGGGTTAATTAGTGAGGAGGTGATTGAAATCAGATCTCTCCCTAAAATGTGTAAAAGCAGCCAATAGCAAATTATTTTTCTTTTATAATGCTGTTGCCCTTATGCAGATCTATATGGGAATGCTGGGGCTTTGTCCTTAGAATAATTATCATAAACCCAGTGCAGAGAGCCTGAGGTTTGAGCAACAAACTTTGTAATTAAAAAACAAAAAAGAAACAGAAGTCCTTTAAAGATGTATTGAAATATTGCACTAATAAGAGATCATCAAATCCCAACTTATTTATTGTTGTATATCCTCATGTGTAAGAAAACTGCCAAAATTTGCGTGGAGGGAAACATGCTGTTATGGCTAGAAAACTGTAGAAACTGAAGCACCTCTGTAGAGCAAGTGACAGCATCGTTTCAGTGATATCAATGGAGTATTTTACAGAACTGAGAATTTGTTTTGTTTGGGCCATATGTGGTTATTTATAATACAATTTTAATTGCTGCGGTGAAAACTAGGTTTGTCTTAACTTGACGATTGCCCATTCATACTGATGTTGGGTGGAGAAGTATATTGCCAGCATCACAGAGTAAAAACTCTTATTAGGGGTGATTAAGTTCTGTTAACAGTATTAGCACTTGACTTCACCCCCAAGGATTGGATGTTAAGAGCTGCCCTGAAAGCCCGACTACCTTCATGTTGATTTGTGGGAAAATGGTTTCTACATTCTAACCAACCAATTTTCAAATGAACTTTTCAATTACTCTTTAGGATACTTTAGTCTTTCAGGGCATTTTAAACATTCATTTAAATTTTATTGGTTCTTAAGTAATAGTGGCATGTCCATGATATTGGTTTATCCTTATCCATGAAGGCTATAGTCCTGTAGTAGTTAACTAAATTTCTTCTTAAAAAATTAAACATATAATTTCAGAATTGGAAGAAAATTTAGAGGTCACTTAGTTACTTAGTTAAATGCCCATCCAAAATAGAAATCACTTTTATAACCTCCTTGACAGATTAATATCTAACTTCTGTTTGAGTACATATGGTGCTAGGGAGAAGTATTCTGTTTAATAAAATTTTTGCTATGAAACTACAAATAAATCAATGCAATTTTATTGAATGTTGACAAGGTTCCCAAGACTGTGCTAGATATTATGGGGAATATGGAATAATTTAACACTACCATTGCCCCAGAGGAGTTTAAGAAATAGAGATGCAAAATAACACATTCATTCATTGCACTAATTTATTCTCAATCTTCTTTATTATAGTTTCTGTGCTCAAGTCTGAGGACACAAAGACTTGGTCTTGGTCCAGAAGAAATTTAAACTGTTACAAAAATAGTTATTCATACATGTCCTTCTAAAACAAAAGATAATTGTATATACAATATATGTTACATTACAATGAGAGCAAATGAGAAAGAACATTTAAGTCTTCCTGGAGAAATTAAGGTTTCAGATATTCTATATAAGAGGGTTTAAATTCCTGGAAAAACAGAGTTGTGGGCTATTAAAAAGAATAAGACTTGTGAGGCAAGGTAAAGTTTCAAAAATATCCAATTGGAGGTTTCTAGCAAATAAAAAACTTTCAGCTTTTTTTTCATATAATAGCGCTTCATGTGTCCAAAAATAAAGGGATAAAGGCTTTGAAACTTACATAGTCACTCTTGTCATCATGTAATGACAAGTTTAAAACATTTCTTGTCCTAAGATATAAACCTGTGCTAACTGGCAACATTAGGGTCAGCTATTTCAAAATAAAATTGTTATCTCTCTATATTAAATATATTAGTTCTTAAGAGTGAGTAGGATTCTTTGCACTGAAACCTAAAGCTTGGGCCATGTGACCTTAAGTTCAGGTATGTTAGCTTATCTTTTAGAATGCTGATGTTAACTTTTAAAATGGAGGTGCTAGATGTTAGACTGAGAAAATGGTTAATTCATGATGAGAAGGTGTCATAGGGATCTTCCCTTCTGGAGCACTGTTGGTGTGTATGATGATATTGGTTAGTGACTTGATTTTATATTTTAGAAATTCTGCACTATCAACCACAAACCTTTTATCTAATAAACAGACTATCAACTATAGCATCATTTTACCTTGTAAGAAACCTCATATACTCACTGGAAATAAATTTCAAAAAAACAAAACAAACCCCCCAAAAACCTTAGCTTTTTATACTTCCATCTAGGCCAAGTAAATCTGAAGAGAAAAATTAAATCTTTCCCGAAAATTTCAGACAGAGGATATGGACACTCCCATATCCTTCTAGTATGATTTTAGGTAAAACATGTGGCTTTATAAAATAAGCAATTTCAGCATCGTTTTTATTTTGTAGATTTATTGTGAATAGAAAGTGCTAGTAAATAGAAATTTGTTATTTTAGTCTCTTCATCGACCCCAAAATGCCTTCTCTTCATTAGGTGCCATTTCTGTATAGTCATGAGTGTGGTTGGTCGGATATCTGGCAAGCAGGTATTGAGAGAGGTCTGGGATCCAGGATCAAATACCCAAATTCTTTCCTCCCGTAGCTACCTGCTTCCCTCTCCCAGAAGACCCTGCAGGAGCTATATGGACGAAGGACAAGACCAAGCAAAGGAATATTCGATTAAAGTCCCAAACCTCACCGTCAGCCTCCTGGTGAGCCTAGGCTGGACCTCAAATGAGGCACAAGGACTCCCAATGCCTAAGCTCTCTAGACTTGTGAGACCTGACCCAGGAGGGGGACAAGAAGTTCCCTTGGCCTCTTCTCCACACCTTACTCTCTGCTGATCCCAGGAAAAGAAAAGGGGACCCTGGGAAAGGAAGGCAGAGAGAGGAGTGGAGGAAGGGAAGGAAAGATAACATTGATTCTAGAACTGGTCTAAGCTGCTGTCCCCAGGCCCTCCTAGGATAAGAGCAACTTCTAAGAAAGCAGCAGCTCTAGACCCATCGTATCACATCAGCTTCAGGGAAGAAGAGAAACGTCAAAGGATGACTCCCAAGAGAAGCTCTAAAGATAGAGTCCAAACAGACTAATCCTGAGGGAGAGCCCTGCCATGTGAACTTAAGAGCCTTAACCCCTGTGAGCACCATGGTTCAATACTTTTCCTTGAACATTGCCAACTCGACAAGCCCTCTTTCTCCTAGAAGGGAGAAAGGAGGAAGAACAGTCTTGCATTCAGAGATCAGCCATTAGCTGGATGATTCTGGAAAAAAGGAAAAACACTAGATGAAATTCACTCTATATGGTACTATTTGCCTGTAGCATGTATGGCCTTTCTTATCCAAATTAATGGTTTTTCTGGAGTCCAGATCTCATAACTTCCAAAAACACATGACTGAAAACAAACATTCTTTTACCCTTCAGTGCACATAAATGTTTAAGAGTTGTCATGATTCTTGCATACCTGCAAGCCTTCTATGATGTCACAAGTTACAACTATTCTTTCATAAATTGTATCATTCATTCTGTAACATAGACTGGATCATTGCCTGGCACCTAACACCTTCTCACTTACCAAATGCTATAACAAATTATTCTTCAGTTGTTAGAGTAGAATAAATTTTTAAAATAAATTATTTTTGCAAAATCCTTTTAGGACAGTTTTTTGTTTGTTTGGATGCTTCTAGTGTTTAAAGTTCTGTATCTTTGTGCTGTTTGTATGTTTTATTTAGTCTAGAGAATTTGTTTCTCTTTGGACTCTCCCGATTTCTCTTATCCTATTCCTGCCCACAGATTTACTAGTAAACTGCAGAGTTCCGAGATAAGTCAGCTGAGTACAGAGTTAAGATTTCAATCCCAGGGCATTGCTTCAAAAAGAGCTTTTCCTACATTATTTCAAGAGCATAATCATAGTTAATATTTCAAATTCTTTAAACAACTGAAACAGTGGAACAGTAGTCTGTTATGAATCAAGAATTATATATTCATAATTTTATCTGCAGTGTTTATACCTCCATTGAATTTTCCCTCATGATTCTGACTGGATGTTTTCCACTTAAACAATTCACTGGTCCATTTGGCTTATTGAAAAATGCCATGAAGCAAAATGAGAGACTGCTCCAAATCTTACTCCCTCCCTCATTCTTGAATCATTTTTTCCTAATTCCTTGTTTGTTCTGGAGCAGCTTTCCTCAAAGGAAGAAGGGAAAAAAACACAACATAGATACAACCAAGAAGACATAGGAAATGAACACACCCTTGATGGCTGGAAAGTCTCAGGCTAATCAACTAGGTTAAAAAAATTAGTGCTGGTGGTGTGCGTATTGCCATCCTTGCCCTCAGGAAAGCCGATGTGTCAATATTTCAGTGATAGGAGAATTGGCTTTACTAAGAGAAATATCAAAGTGTAGACATGATCCTAATATAGATATGAGAGCTTCTTTTTTACTTTAGGAATAAATTGACAGTATCTCCCAAATCTGGCACTCTTTGTGTATCTTAAATGAGTCAGCACTTAGCTCTGGCTTTAGGAATTACTAGGCTAACATCACTTGGCATTTGGAGGATGTACGAAATGAATTATTTCATCTCAGAAGAAGGTAGCTAGGAGCCAATGTTTCCAGATGTTCACTGGCATCTGATTATATAAATGTGTGTACTTGCTATTGCTGTGGTTTGTTTTCCTTTGGGGAGGACGGGGAGACATACTGTTTGTTTTATTCACCTCATTTATTGCATACCTACTTTGTACCAGGCAATGAAAACAAGGCACAGCATCTGCCTTTAAGGAACGCGGTGGTCTAGGAAGGCAACCAATAATTAAATAGACACCTATACTGTGTTTTCTTAGATGCTGTGATAGAGCAAAAATCAGAACTTAAAAAACTACTGCAGTTCTGGTAGAGTATTTGAAACTATTATCTACCTGTTTAACTACTACTAGTTATGTATTGTAATAAGACTCAATAAAATATGAGTTAGCTTTTCCGAGTGTTTAATCCTTACAACAAACTGATGGCATTTAAGGTTTCTCAAGCATAGAAATTAACTTCTGATGATGTTTAATGCCTGATGATGTTTAATATGCTATTGTTATATTTTACCACTGAGAAAATTAATAAATTAAAAAATCCATGTTTTAATGGACTCTCCCTCCAATCCCCTGGATTCTCTTCCAGGGACATGGACTACACGCCCCAAAGGTACAAGAGTGTGCTTTTTTCTTTTCCTTCTCCTGTTGAGGAACAACCAACAAAAACACTTTTTACCCAGCCCTTGTGCTTTATTAATAAGCACCTTAAAATTTGGCGATTTGCTTTAATCTTGTTTCCCCTCTGATATCATGGTCTACACTTCCTCTGCGCACATGTGTTATTTCCTGGCTATCATATGTTTTGAACATCATTAAAAAGAAAGGAAGGCCCGATGGGTTGCAGCTTCCATCATGCTCCTCTCAGGCTTTAGGGGGCAAGCATCAGGGCGGATCTTGGCGAACTCTGCTCTTTTTGGGGCTTGTGCAGCCCTGTGTGACTGGAAGGGTGATGGAGCAAGAAGCCGAGCCTGAGGGGCAGCCCTGAACCCTCGAGAGAACCCCCCTCCACTCCAGGCGTGAAAAACCCCACATGGCAAATCTGCAATATCAACATGTCTGTATCTGTGGATGGTGCTGTCAGCACCTCACAGGTTTCCGCTTTGGAACCAGAGGCCCTGGTTAAAGCAAAGCCCTTGCCCTTGTAGATTTTACAGTCTGTGGGTGCACAAAAAAATACACAGTGAAAGAGAGCCATCAGACTCAGGCACATCTGTCAGTGAAAACAGGTGTCACCTCGACAATGGCAGTGGTTAAAAGGACCCTGTGCCACAGCTGCAAGAAGAGAAACCTTCATCCTCAAATTTGATTTCAAGACCAACTACCTCATTTAGAAGGAGAGCAAGTAGTGAGACAGAAGGAAATTCAGATGAATTCGCTGGTGAATGACAAAGAAAGCGCCATAAATCTGATAGCATTTCCCTTTCCTTTGATGAAAGCCTTGCTCTATGTATAATAAGGGAGGTATGTTGTGTTGATTTTTTTACATATATCAAATTGAGAAACTTCTCAGTCCTTGTAGATTTCTTCTCTTTAGTGTAATTTACCTACTTGGGAAGGTGGTGGGGGTTAGTGAATATTCACTTCCTTTTAGGAAACTTGCTGTTTTATAATTGGGTTTTAATGGAATTTGAATTGGATATATAGCTCATCCTTTACTACTACCCTTCATATTTTAAATAATTTCCATTTTCTCTTAAATGAGAAGTATCTGATTTATTTTACCATAAGTAGGTCATTTAAATGTGACTAGTGCCTTCCTTGTAGGGAGATAAAGTTTGTGTGAAAGATTTAATACTTAAATTTTAGATACTCTTAAACCTTCTGATCCTTAGTTTCTCTGCTCTTTCATAACCTCTTCAAATACTCTTTACAAATAAGAAGGAAATTGGTTGTTATATTTGGTGCCATAGAAGATAAAATGTACTACTTATTCTCCAGCCTCTTTGGTTAGTAAGGGATAGATGGTGATGATGTTATCCATTGAAAAGTCTTTGAGAACAGCCATCATTTACCCATAAGGCAACTTTTTTAAAGCTCCAGAGTAGAATGTGGAGTTGTCCTGGGGGGGGGGGGGGGGTTCCAACCTGATATACAATTTCAGGATTTATTGGGAATCAACTGTTTCTCTTAAGTGAAAAACAATTTAAGACACTTTGAAGTACTTCTTGGGCTGGATTACACTGTCCCTAATAGTTATCTAGGTTTTTAGACCTTTACTTAAGGCAAGTTTTAGAAACCATTGAGTTCAGAAACATAAATACAGAGATTAGATAAATAGAAGAACTGTCCATTTTAAAAATAACTGGAAAGATCAACTTTTCTCTAAATTATCCAGAAATTATGTACCACTTTCCTTCAAGAATGACAGGAGCATAGGATTCTAAAATATTTCTCAAACTATGTAGATTAATTTATTAATTTATATTTATATACAAGTCTTCAGCAAAATTGTGTGAATAACCAAATGTTTAGACAAATGGGATTGAGTTTTGATTTACGGTCCCAATGTTTTTCTCCCGGATATGACAGGTTGAGGACAATCAACTGAACTATGAGTTTAGAGTAGAACTGAGGGATAATTTTACACAGCAACTTTATGTGTCTGTTAGTAGCAGTAGATTGTTTTAGATAGACTTCAGAAAAACAAAAAACACATGCACACACAGCTTACCCATGCATATATAAAGAAGTGGGAAACAAATGGCTGAAGATATAGTACTTGAGCCAGAGCTATTCTCAAATACAGTAAAGCTTAATTAATTTGAAATGTATGATACATTAACTAGAACTAAGCAGAATACATCCTTTCTAAGGAATTAGTGGTATGACTGAGATAATTTAATGTACACTCATTATATGTAGGCAGTGATTATGCTGTTTGTAAAACAAATGTATGTGCAAATGGAATCTAATTCTAAATGCCTATGGACTACTAATGTAGTCTTGTCTAAATTTTTAGGCTTTGGATACATATTTATTGACTTACAAATAAGTAACAATTTATTAAATGATTAAAAGAAAGAAAGGAAGGAAAATACCATGTGCACGGCAGGCAGGAGATGATGCCACATATTTGCAGTTATGCTTTTCCATTTCCCCTGGAGACAAGAACATTGTTTTGTTTGCCCTGGTGATAGAGATGCAGAGTATGTGGTTCTTATGGGTCTCCCTCTATTTTTATCCTCCAGTGGTGATTTCCCCTCCAGTACTCATGCATTGAACTTGGAGACTAGCAAGACTTGTGAATAAGATATTTGCTTATGTCTTAAATAAAGCATTTTAAATGTTCTACCACTTTAGAGCCATCTCTCCTCTTTTCAGTTCCTTTTTTTTTTCTCACCAAGACTTTTGTACTTAAAATATTTTCAATAGTTAGCCTTGAAACAAAATCTGCATTTTTCAAAGTTAATCCTGTCACTGATGAGGGTAAACCTGGTGCTTTTGAGTATAGGTGCTTTCTTTGTCCTTCTAGGTCTCATTTTGGGGAGAAAGTGCTTAATTAAGTTTGTACATTTACTGATAATTTAATGATATGAAAGTTAACTCATTCCCCTTTACTCTCCATCCCGTTACTCAGTTGAAATGAGTCTACCTTAAGGAAAAATGACAATCCATCTTTTCAGTCTTCTCCCTCTCTTTCCACATGCCAACATTTTGCCCTGTCTCTGGAATCCACCTTACCCACCCAGGTAGCTTCAAGGCCCAAGTGAAGTTGTTCCTACTGCATGAAGCCTTCCCTGCTTACTCCAAATCTGAGCCCCTATTATATAAGCTTACCAGGGCATTCGTTTGGTGTATACCATTTACACTCTTGTGTGACTTTTCTTAAGGTTGTTTATGTCTCTCCAGCTAGATTATAAGTGCTTCTAGAACAGTGAATGTTAGTTATGCCTCTTTGGTTTTCCTGTGATGCTTAAGATATAGTAAATATTCAATAAGTCAATAAAGGGTGGTCTGGCCAAGAATGATAACTCTAATGAGACCTGGGGAATAGGTCTTTGGGGTTTGTTTCTTGCTTGGACATTCTTAGAGCACATGTCTTGGTTTATTCCGTCAGACTGGGGACAAGTCTGCCTGATGAGCTTCAGGATAGAACTCTTTGGAACCAGCCAGAAGCTCTATTTGAGTCTTTGGCTGAGGGGAAGGATGAAGAGAAAAGTATTAATCACCTTTTATTGGCCCACACTTGCCTTGTTGTGGCTCCACTTTACCTGTTTGGATCAAACCTTCCAAAATTGAGTCAAAGCCCTGTCGTAGTAAAGAATATGCCCCAATCTAAAGAATATACCTGTATCACAGGTTAACTTATTAGAATGTGTACCTGTTTTATCATTTGCCACAAATTCTCTCACTTATTTTTTCTTTCTATTATAACAATAAAGTTGTAACTATGATTTAAAGTTCAAAGTGGAGAAATGCTTTTGAGTTGTAGTTCATAGAAAAGGACCAGTGGATTTCATTGTTGATGATGTAGGAAAACAAGTATTCTCATATGTTCTTTATGGGAAGAAAGTAAAGAGATTCAGCCATTTGGGGGGAAGGGGAAATTTAGCATTACAGGTTTACTTTGTTGAGCATTATCCAAGAAACACTGATTCATTAATGCTGTTGATTTGTCTCAAGACTAATTTTTATATTAAAATACATACTTCTAGAAAAGATAGTAAAGCAAGTGTTATGCTACAAAGCATCCTCTCTGTTCCATGTAATATAGCAATGATAGATAAAATTTAAAAAGAGAAAACAAAAATGCATACACATTTTGGGCTCAAAAACAAGATATACATTTCTGTGGAGCACGAATAGAATGTTAAGTGGGGCTGAAGCAACTGCTGGGCTCTGATCCAAAAGTAAGCAGTAGCAGCCAGAGGGTCAACTCCTGCCAGTAAAGAAAACTAAAAGTGCAAAGTGCAAGGTAAGAGACCAGAGCCTGGTCACTGTTTGAAGCCAAAGTCTGGGTTAGATGACCCCCATGCCCAAAAAGAAGCTGAAAAGAATGGCAATTAACTAGATGCTGGAGCTGGTGCTTCAGAGGAAGCTGTGCATGATAGGGGTAGAGGCAGAGGATGACACAGCTTCCCAACCAGGAACTGAGTCAACCTGCCCACTGTCTCCCTGACAGGACCGCTGAGGTACTGACATCTCAGCGGAGCATCAAAACATGGTGAAAAGAACTGATGGTGGATTGGGGCTCAAGACCTGGGTGCAGGAAACCACAAAAGAGCATGAGAGGGGCCGTGGAAAACAACCTACTGCTCCAAATGAGCCTACCTGCCAAAACACATGAAGAAAACTATACTAAGAAAAGCCATTAACAAAATTAGCAATTGGAATATTGATTCCCTCCAGATGAAATTAAGTTTTTGAAACAGCTGACAGTGAAGTTAAAATAAATATATATAGGTGGTTGAAGATATAAAATAACATGGAAAAAGTAGGCAGATACAACATAAGAACAGATGGATATAAAAAATTTAGAAACCTTGGAAATAAAAGATGACTGAATTAAAACAAAAATTGACAGTATGAACTACATGGTATTCCACTGTAGAAAAAAATAATGGATTAGGTAAGAGTTGTGAGTTTACCTAGCTCAGCAGAGAGAAAGACCGCGATTAAAGCTGACACACGTACACACACCCATGGAAGATACCTTGAAAAGCTCTAACATACATCTAATAGGAATTGCAGGAGAAAATGGAGGAAATGATGAAGCAATTTTTGAGGCAATATTTTAAGATATGTTTGCTAAAATTTTCCAAATTTGAAGAAAATCAAGTCCTTAGCTCCAGGCTAAGCAGGATTAATACATGTATACTTAAAAGAAGTTAAAGTGAAACTGTAGAATATGTTAGAGTAAAGGGTAAAGGTAAAATCTCAAAAGCTACCAAAGAGAAAGATAGATTGAGCACTAAAGAACAGAATCAAACTGGCAGCAGGCTTCTCATCAGCAAAAATAAAGACCAGAGGATAATGGGGTAATATTTTTAAATGGAGGGAGGAATTCACTGTCACAGAATTTTATAACTTAGTAAACTGTTATTCAAGAATGAAAGTAAACATTTGCAGACAGATAAGATATATGAGTTTTCCATCCGCAGACCCTTATTAAAAGAATTATTAATGAATATACTTTACCCAAAAGGAAAATGAACCCAGAGTAGAGGTTTAGAACATGCATTTAAAACATACATCGATTCTTATAAACCACCACTACAGACAGGATATAAAAGAATTTCAACACCCCAAAGAATTCCCTTTGCAGTGAACCTCTCACTCCGCCACTAACCTTTGGCAACCACTGATCTGCTCTGTGTCTATCTATTCTCTGTCCTATTTTTCAGAATGCTATGTGAAATCAGACAGCCTGTACTCTCTTGAGACTGGCATTGTTTTTAATAGCAAAATTGCCTAAATGTCCATAGTCATGGGAATGTTTTTAATAAATTACAGCACATCCACACTATGTAATTCTCCAGTACTTAGCGTGAAGTAGATCTCCATGTACCAATGTGTTAAGGTCTCCAAGACATAAAGTAAAAGTAGAGAACTCAAGGTGCAGGAATAATACATATAATAAGATCCCATTTGTCTATGCATCATGTATATGCCAGTGCACAGATAAAGATCTGGAACAGTTACCAAATTTTTCATTGCTCACTAAGAGAAAAGGCATTAGGAGTAGGGAATGGTAAAAGGAGGATTCTACTTTTTGTATTAACAGCAAGCATTTTAAGAGAAGACTCATTTATGATAGCAAAAAAAGAAAATAAAATACTTAGGCATAACAATAATAAATGTCCAAAATCGATGTGAGGAAAGCAATATAACATTCCTGAAACACCAAAATTAGATGTGAACAGGTGGAAAGACATACCATCAACATCATAAAGATATCAATCCTTCTTAATTTATAATTTTAATATAATTCCAATAAAAATACCATCTTTTTCTTTTTTCTGGGTCTAGACAAGTTGATTATAAAGCTCAGTGTGAGAGAAAAGCAAGAATTTTAATAATTATCCTACTGATTTAGTTGTCTTTCTCCTGGGTTAGACCTTGAAGAGCAAATTGTTCTTGGTATCCCTAACACAATGCCTGACATGTAGAAGATGCCCCAAAGTTCTTGAATTTTTCTGAGGATACAATCAGAACTACTCAGCACTTATGTTCCACATATCCTACACCACCCCCATATGTGTCATTTATATCTCTGGTGTGAAATAGATAAGTGGCCCCTATTTATGTTGCTCTATCTTTGTTATTTCAGGCAGTTTCTATGAAGCTCAGCAGCTTTGTTTTATTTTAACCTCAGCCCTTTGATGTCTTATTAATGGAAATGTACCTTCTCAACTAGTTAGCTACAATGTGGGTTCTGTGTTTCACTGCTGTGCTTTTCTGGAAATTGACATATAAGTAGATATACTTTTTTGCATAACAATATTGTGTTATGATTCCAAGAAAGAACTGAGAATCAAATAACTATTATCAAAAGATATATAATCAAAGATACAGCCATAAACATTAGTGACTTAAAATAGTGTAAATAACTATTAAAAGGCCATAATTGCACATTGATTATGCAAGATATTTCACTATGTAATAAAGTGTGTACATTTGCACATAAAAATTCATCTCCTTGAAGGTACAAATGTGACTTAAATGTCACAGTTACAGTTTTAAATATTTACAAAGATATGGCAAAACCATCTTTTACCTTTTTATTTTAGGAGGACTGTCTGCCTTCATTTCTTCTGTCTTCTTTCTCTTTTTAACTATACCTTTGAAAATACCAAAATACCGATCCTTCTTCTGGTTCTTGCCAATGATGCAGTGTCCTGAAATACCATTTATGTTAAACATGCAGGTAACTTGCGCCACCTTGGTGACAATAGAAATAGACGAACTCCTTGCTTCATGGGCTCAAAACTAAAAATTAAAAAGATAAAGTCTTCACATGCTAATGATATTGCAAATTCCAATGTGAGGTCTTTTTGTGGGGGTGGTGGTGGAATATTCTGTGCTCAAAACGTTTCGGGCAAATGCTACAAATTGCACACTTCTCTTAGAGATTCGCAATGCAAATGAGTATATTCAAGGCTCCAAGAAGTCCTACAAGGAAGAGGCCTGATAAATGCTTTCACCTGTGGTTTTCCTAATGTCTTTGACCATGGAACCATGTTCTCAAACACCGAGACCCAGTGACAGATACATGGAACTTGACTTTGGGTAATGCTACTATAGAACATACATTTCTATTATCCATATTTACTAGTAACAATTGCAATATTTTGAAACACAAGTACATCCCTCCATTAATTCCAATTTACAGCTTTAAACAATGTTGACAATGTTTTTGAGCCTAAAGACATACTGGTTGAATTCCAGTGCAACAAACCCCAAGAGGCTGCCCAAATTCTTTTAATTTGTAGTGTTTTGTTTTTGTTTTTTTTTTAATCAAGTACATTTTTTTTTATTAGAGAAGTTGTAGGTTTACAGAAAAATCATGCAGAAGATACAGAGTTCCCATACACACTCCCCACCACCATCACCACCACCCCCACACACAGTTTTCTCTATTAACACTTTGCATTAGTGTGGTACCTTTATTACCATTGATGGAACAATATTATTCTAATTTTACTATTAACTATAAATATTAATTATAATATTTACTGTTAACCATAGTTTGCATTAGGGCCCACTGTCTTGTGCAGATAGACGGCTTTTAAAATTTTAAGTCTAGTAACATAAAGAACCTAAAATTGCCCTTTTTAACCATATTTAAATATAGTTCAGTTGTGTTAATTATATTCACAATGTTGTGCTCCCAACAACACCATCCATTACCAAAAGTTTTCCATCACCCCCAATAGAAACCCTACCAATTAAGTAAGCATTTATTCCCCATTCCCTTCCCCACCTCCACCCCTAGCCCCTGGTAACCTGTATTCTAGTTTCTGACTCTATAAATTTTATTTTGCTGGTGCCTTATGTTTTTTTTTTTTTTTTTTTTTTAACTTTTTTTTTTTAATCATCATTTTATTGAGATATATTCACATACCACGCAGTCATACAAAACAAATTGTACTTTCGATTGTTTACAGTACCATTACATAGTTGTACATTCATCACCTAAATCAGTCCCTGACACCTTCATTAGCACACACACAAAAATAACAAGAATAATAATTAGAGTGAAAAAGAGCAATTGAAGTAAAAAAGAACACTGGGTACCTTTGTCTGTTTGTTTCCTTCCCCTACTTTTCTACACATCAATCCATAAACTAGACAAAGTGGAGTTTGGTCCTTATGGCTTTCCCAATCCCATTGTCACCCCTCATAAGCTACATTTTTATACAACTGTCTTCGAGATTCATGGGTTCTGGGTTGTAGTTTGATAGTTTCAGGTATCCACCACCAGCTACCCCAATTCTTTAGAACCTGAAAAGGGTTGTCTAAAGTGTGCGTAAGAGTGCCCACCAGAGTGACCTCTCGGCTCGTTTTGGAATCTCTCTGCCACTGAAGCTTATTTCATTTCCTTTCACATCCCCCTTTTGGTCAAGAAGATGTTCTCCGTCCCACGATGCCGTGTCTACATTCCTCCCCGGGAGTCATATTCCACGTTGCCAGGTGGTGCCTTATGTTGTGTTCTCTCAGTAGCATGGAAAACTATTGTTCTTAGTAACTAAATTCGATTATTATTTCTACTCAGTTATTTCTGGTTAATCAACAGCTTTAGGAAAAGAGATCACTGTCTTTACTCTCCTGGGATTTGAGTAGGAATTTAAAAATTTATGTTCATTAAGACTGAAATTATAAACATGTTCACTAAGACTGAAAAAAATATATAAAATCAGAAGGCTGGAAGGAACTTCAGGAGATCATGTGTGTATGGCCCTCCTAAGATGGGCTGTTCATTATAAAGCCATCCTAGTGGAAGTGTGGTAAAATGAAAAGACTGTGTGGAGTAGTGGAACAACACTGGGCAGGAAGTCAAAAGACAGGTTTAAATACCTGCCCTAACAATGCCTAGCTTGGGCAAGTCGCTTAAATCCTCTGAACCTTGGTCGGTTTCTTCTGTATAATGGAGAGAATATTACCTGCCTCCACAGCCTGGCTGATGATAGCCAATAAGGTGCTTTGTGCAGAACATAAAATGGTACCCCACTGTATGGACACAGCCCCAAAGGCACACAAAGGGAGCACACTCTGTATTTCATTCCCCACTTGTCCCTCAGCTGAGCAGGCTGCTACAGAACATAACATAAAACCCTATACAGTGGCCCAGCTCCAGGGATCTTCCACCACCAGAAGCAAGCCTGGAAGAGGGGCTGGGTAGGAGATTGTCAGGGGCCCACTTGGTCTCTTGGCAGGGATTTTGCACCTCAAGAAGGTGCCTGCCTTTTTACCTTCAAAGGGATCTTGCATTACTTCAAAATCAAGAGGATCTTGATTCCTCTGTATTTTCATTACACCGTTAACATGACAATTAGCTCAGAGGTGTCACTGGTGGAGAATGTGCTCAGGGAAGCATTCCTTTCCCTTATGGTCCCAGGCTCCCTCCCTCTGCCTCCTTCACAGATTGTTGGAGCATTAAATAAAACCACAAATGTGAAAGTATCTGGAATCCCAAACACTGAATTTCTTAGGTGTTATTCTTTTATATTCCTTCAAGATATTCTGGCATTTGTCTAGGCTTTCTCTTACTCTTCTCTATCCCAGTGGTTTCCAAAGTAGGAAATGTGACCCCCAAGAAATATGAAAGATGTTCCTCTGAGGTCTGAGATGAAAATGAGAACTTTTATTTATATTTATTTTAATATTAAGGAGAAAGAAATTGGACTTTACATATATTTGACATATGGATTGAGAGTACTTTCTGGATGTTATTACAAATAAGCATACATATACTGGGTGGGCATGCTCAACATTTTTCTCTGATACCGGTAAGCACTAAAAAATGTTTGAAGACCACCATTCAATTGTCACACTTCTGTAGCCACCAAAACCTCTGAATGCAAACACGTGTTATTCTCCCCCACCTTCTTTTGATTTATATAGTAATTGCCTCCTGCTTTATCCTTGAAGACAGACCTTTATAAATCTTCTGGGGAAACTTCCCCTCTTACCCAAACCTTATTCTATCAATTATTGTCTCCATAAGATGTGCAAAGCAGTAAGTTTTTTCCCTAAAATACAAAGTATTTATATAAGGTAATTTGTTATTTAGGAAAAAGTCAAATTGGAATCCTTTTCACTTAATCCTAGAAATACAGTAAAATAAAATAAGAATGTGGGTTCTGGTGGTCTGCGCCAGGTGACATTGAGCAGGCTGCTTAACCTCGCTGTGCCTCAGTGATGATTATAGCTGTCATCACTATAATCACCATCCTCGTCGTCATCTCTCTGAGAAGTGTCCTCCTTACCCTGACCTGTGCTGGAACTGGAAGGACTGATGTCAGTTCTGGTTTCATTTGCTTTCTCAGCAAACATATACTGGTAGTCTCCTGTGTATCAGACACTTTACTAAGTGTTGAATAATCCACCCCATTGTCAACCTTGTGCTTCTGTTTGGTGGGCTCCTCTCTCACTTGTCACTGCTTGTGACATTCCCATGCCATAGCAGTCCACTTCCCAATGGGCTTGGTGTCCATCCCTATAATCGGTATAAAGGGTTTAAATCTTTGCTCTTGCAGTATGACTACATTATGGGTTCCCAGCCATTTGACATTGTAAGGTACAGATAAACTTTTTCTTTACATTATTAATTCCACATGTCATTGCTGTCAACTCCTTGGTTATTATTTCTGCTCTGAGCTTATTGTTCAGGTAGTTCTGCTTACATGTGCTGCTTCCTGGGCATGATTCCTCCAGGTCGACTCACAGCGTATTCTGTCTTATCATCCTACCTCAACTTCAAAAAGGATGCATTCTCTCTTTCCCAAACTATAATCCTAGGAGACTACTTAATAGTCTTTTCAACAAATTGAAACATTGGTAGAGGAATAGAGATTCTCAACCTAATATATGGTATGAAAGGCTTGTTATTATACTTTTGAACATTTCTGTATTCATTAATCTCTCTGCAGAAATTGCTTTTATAAAAGCCTAATGAAATTCCTATTATATTAAAGCCATTCATATTTAGCTATGCATATAGTCCAGGATTTGGGTAGGAAGAACTGAAGAAACTACAAAGATAGGAGTTTCTTTTATGTTTCCTCCTTACAATTCCTTTGCTCCTTATACACAGGCTAATACTGTAAGGCCATCCAATTCAAATTGAGTACGATAAGGGGATGTGCTTCTCAGACCGACGATTTTCCCAGGCTCCAATGAGAAAATAAACATAATTTTTAAAAAATACCTGAATTTAAAATATTTACTATTTATTTCATTGTGAATTGTTCTGTGTTCTAATACAAAACCCTTGGATTTTATGTCTTAATGTAGACATGATGAACAAAATTGGATATCTCATTTTTCCGACATATGGGCTAAGAATAAAATCTCAATGCTGGAATTAAACATTGTATTCTCCAGGAAAAGGAAATGGACATTTATTGGATGTTATTGCTGCTTTCTTAGCACTAATGAAATTATGAAGGCTCTTTGAATAATATAATTTGAAAATATCATTTCTGTATTTCAGGTCATGCAAGACAAGATAATCTGCCTTCCGAAAAGAATGCAGCCTTCTCAGAACCATTCTTCTGTTTCGAATGTGTCTCAGGCAGTTGCCAGCCCCACCCCACTGCCTCCACCTGCACCACCTGCTGCTAACCCCGGCACTGTGGAAATGAAAGGACTGAAGACCGACCTGGACCTGCAGCAGTACAGTTTTATAAACCAGATGTGCTATGAGCGAGCCCTCCACTGGTATGCCAAGTATTTCCCTTACCTTGTCCTCATCCATACTCTTATCTTCATGCTCTGCAGTAACTTTTGGTTCAAGTTCCCTGGCTCCAGCTCCAAAATAGAACATTTCATCTCAATCCTGGGGAAGTGTTTTGACTCTCCCTGGACCACACGGGCTTTATCCGAAGTATCTGGGGAAGACTCGGAAGAAAAGGACAACAGGAAGAACAACATGAATAGATCCAGCACCCACCAGTCTGGTCCAGAAGGCAGCTTGGTGAACTCTCAGTCTTTAAAGTCAATTCCTGAGAAGTTTGTGGTTGACAAATCCACGGCAGGGGCTCTGGATAAAAAGGAAGGTGAGCAAGCAAAGGCCTTATTTGAGAAGGTGAAGAAGTTCAGGCTGCATGTGGAGGAAGGTGATATATTGTATGCCATGTATGTTCGCCAGACTGTACTGAAGGTTATAAAATTCCTGATCATCATTGCATATAATAGTGCCCTGGTTTCCAAAGTCCAGTTCACCGTGGACTGTAATGTTGACATTCAGGATATGACTGGATATAAAAACTTTTCTTGCAATCATACCATGGCACACTTGTTCTCAAAACTTTCCTTTTGCTACCTATGCTTTGTAAGTATCTATGGATTGACATGCCTTTATACTTTATACTGGCTGTTTTACCGTTCTCTAAGGGAATATTCTTTTGAGTATGTCCGGCAGGAGACCGGAATTGACGATATTCCTGACGTGAAAAATGACTTTGCTTTTATGCTTCATATGATAGATCAGTATGACCCTCTCTATTCCAAGAGATTTGCAGTGTTCCTGTCTGAAGTCAGTGAAAACAAATTAAAGCAGCTGAACTTAAATAACGAGTGGACTGCTGATAAACTGAGGCAGAAGCTACAGACAAATGCCCACAACCGACTGGAATTGCCTCTTATCATGCTCTCTGGCCTTCCAGACACCGTTTTTGAAATCACAGAGTTACAGTCTCTAAAACTTGAAATCATTAAGAACGTAATGATACCAGCCACAATTGCGCAGCTTGACAACCTCCAAGAACTCTCTTTACACCAGTGCTCTGTCAAAATCCACAGTGCGGCTTTGTCTTTCCTGAAGGAAAACCTCAAGGTCCTGAGCGTCAAGTTTGATGACATGAGGGAGCTGCCCCTCTGGATGTATGGACTCCGGAATCTGGAAGAGCTTTACCTAGTTGGCTCTCTAGGTCACGATATTTCCAGAAATGTCACCCTTGAGTCTCTACGGGATCTCAAAAGCCTTAAAATTCTCTCTATCAAGAGCAATGTTTCCAAAATCCCGCAGGCAGTGGTTGACGTTTCCAGCCATCTCCAGAAGATGTGCATACATAATGATGGCACCAAGCTAGTAATGCTCAACAACTTAAAGAAGATGGTTAATCTGACAGAGCTGGAACTGGTCCACTGTGACCTGGAGCGTATTCCCCACGCTGTGTTCAGCCTGCTTAGCCTCCAGGAATTGGACCTGAAAGAAAATAACCTGAAATCTATCGAAGAAATCGTCAGCTTTCAGCACTTGAGAAAATTGACAGTACTAAAACTGTGGCATAACAGCATCACCTACATCCCAGAGCATATAAAGAAACTCACCAGCCTGGAGCGTCTATCCTTTAGTCACAATAAAATAGAGGTGCTGCCTTCCCACCTCTTCCTATGCAACAAAATCCGATACTTGGACTTATCCTGCAATGACATTCGATTCATCCCCCCTGAAATCGGAGTTCTACAAAGTTTACAGTATTTTTCCATCACTTGTAACAAAGTGGAGAGCCTTCCAGATGAACTCTACTTCTGCAAGAAACTTAAAACTCTAAAGATTGGGAAAAACAGCCTATCAGTACTTTCACCGAAAATTGGAAATTTACTATTTCTGTCCTACTTAGATGTTAAAGGTAATCATTTTGAAATCCTTCCTCCTGAACTTGGCGACTGTCGAGCTCTGAAGAGAGCTGGTTTAGTTGTAGAAGATGCTCTGTTTGAAACTCTACCTTCTGATGTCCGGGAGCAAATGAAAACAGAATAACTTATTTTTCTTTAAAGTTTGACTGAAACATGCTTCTACCAAATACAGTATAAATGATTAGTCTTTACGCCTTTCCCATTTTGTTTTTTTTTTCTTTTTCACACAAAACAAAATGTACACAAAGACTGAGTAAGGAGTATGTATATTTTTAATAAAAATTTATTTGTATTTTTTCAGTATTAATATTTAAAATTTTATTTGTCCCGGAACCTAATGTATCTATTATTGTTTTCTACTGACAGAAACAGATGGTTCTATCTGTTTGGGTTTTTTCTTCAGTTCACTCTTGTGAAAGGGAGGAAATTTGAGTTGCAAGGTTTTTGAGATTTTTTAAGTAGATGAAGGTATTTTGCCAAGGTCATTGTTAGCTTGTTTACACCTGTACAGGGTCCTTATTTTTGTTTTCATTGTGTGTGTACCAAGGAATCTGTGCTGGTTGTTTTAATGCCAGCTGCCTTCTCCATTGGCCAAGTTCTTCATTCTACATAGAAAACTCTTCTCTTGAGTCTAAATACACATAAGTGCGTTGTCACCAAGTATTTAAAAAATTTTCCCCACCTCCAACAGAACCCTAAATCATATTATTTCATATGCTTGACAGTTCTGCTTAGACAAGGAGTGTGTGAGTAGGCGAAGACAATTTCTTCAAAAGGTGGCATGCTTGAATTGATCATCTAACTGATTTGCATTTTTACCATTTTAAAAATATCATTTAAAATCTAAGTACAGAGGCTCCCCCTCCCCTTTTAACTTGAATACTGCTATGTCAAACTCGCAAGCACAGAAACTAGATTCCTTTAAATATTCTAGTAGGTAATTAAATTTAAAAATCATAGAATGAGAAGCCTGTTTTTGAGTAATTTAATCATCCTTGATATCTTGATATGCAGGTGCATCAGATGGAAAAATTTCACTACTAAATCTCTGTTAAGTAGCTGGAATACTCCACTCAGGCTCTCTCCCTTCCTCTGGGCAGGGTGGCAGTGGTAATCTCTTCAAGCTGCCTGTCGTTCAAAATATTCCACTTAAATATTTTCGATTTCCCTCAAGCCTGCCTTTGCTGCGAATGCTAGTGATGCAAGCCCTGGAACTCTATCTGCTCTCTATGGTTCAAAATAAGTATTTCATCTAAAACGGTTCTGTTATTTTTTTTTTTTAAATTGTGAATAAAATGCTAAGTGGTTGTCACCTAGTAATAACTTCTTCCTGATGGTCAACGGAAATTTTGTTTATCTTTGTACTTAAAATCCAACGTAGTGTGATTCTTGGGAAAAATTTTTCATGGACTGTTAAGCTGTATAGAACTGGAAAATGAAATACACTATTTGTGCCCTCAGTCCAGGACCAGTACTACTGATCATAGGAACTTTGTTTTCTGTCCCATATTCATGTTGACTTTTTTCCAAGTCCTCATCTGAACTAAGAAAGTTTTATGACTTAACAATAAAAGTAGGAAAAAGATTTGGGGGGTTCAAATGCTGTTTTTAAAAATTGTTCCTTGTTCCCGGTAAATTTGTTCAGTGCTTCTTTGAGTCATACACTGAATGCAACTATAGGAATTTCTCAGCAGACATGTGTACCTCAAACGTGTTTTAAATGTTATGATACATCGTGGGGCAAAGGATTAGGGAAAGAGATGCTTTTCATATGCTTAATAATCTAATGATGTAAACCAAAGTGCTTCACAGTTTCTGCTAAATGTTAGTTTTAGCAAGGAGATTTTGCATAGAGGATTTATTTACAGTTGAAATTGAAATAACATGTTTGAAATAGTAACATGGTTATATTTCTTGTCTGATAAAATATTCAATTTCAGACTATTGTGGGGAATGAGTTGTATTTAGAAACATAACCGTGTTTGTTTTAAACAGCTAAACACTTATTGGCAGATTGTCCATGGCTAAACATAACAGAAATACCCTGTTGAAAGGTAAGCTTAGATAGCTGCTGGTAAAACACTGGGTGCACTATTTTTCTGGATGAAATTTTAGTTATTTTCTATATCACCCTTCAAAAGGGATCTATTCAGGTTAAAAAATCGTATTTATGCTGAAGTATTTATCTAATATTAATTGATAATCTCATATGGATTCATAACTAAATAAGTTACTAAAAACTAGCTCTTATTACTTATAGCAATTTGCTCAAAATTCCAAAAGGACTTGTATTGTTAATGATTTCACAGGCAAATCCCCAACCTAAGTTTTAAATGACACCTAGTAAATCAGTATAATTCTGTGATTTCATGTTTTAACTCAAAAGGGAAATTCATAGATGTTTCTATTAGATTTTATAAAAATTCCAAAGACTCAAAATTCATTTTGAGTCTAAATTTTCTGACTCTGGCCCTTTTTAATATTGTAGCTTTTGTTCATATTCTTAAGTAAGGAACATTCAATTACTATTTGGCCTTTAAATGGGAAACTCAGGTAAATGAACTGCTGACTTTTCTAAAGTCCTTTAACTGATCAGTGTGTAAGGAGTATTTACCTAATCACCTTCTGTATTTTACAAGTGCCCTTGCTAAAAAGGAACAACTAGCCCTATTTCTCCAACCTCTATAATATTCATGAGAAACTGCTAATGTAAATTTAAAAGCATCATATTTATTCATAACTCCTATGGCTGCTTGCAGTCCATGGTGAGTAAATTTTTTGGTCAGTTTTAATGGTTAAGTATAGAACAAACAATTGTCTTGTGAAAGTCTGGTTGAATTGTACCATATAAATATTTTCTAACGGAAGCTGCCTAAGAAAACTAGTGTTTCTTGTTATGTGTTGGGTTTTTTGGTTTTGTTGTTTTGTTTTGTTTTTAACACACACCTTCAATACAGAGGTTCTTGATAACAGTAAAACTTATTTACAATTGTAAAATTTTCTTATTGTTCACTATCTTCTTCTCTGTCATTACATTTACCATGTAGGTATTTTAATGGGTTCTGACAATTTACACGGCATCTTGTGCGATAGGCACTACTTTTCTCAGAGAAGCTTGGAAAATATGCCTACTGTGAGTATTTTATTCATTTAGAGATGCCTCCTTACCTGACTCGCAAGCCGTCTTTGTGGAGGAGAGTTTAAACAACCCGGAATCTACTTGGGATGAGGGAGGCCCAAGTTCTTGCAATATGCTATCCTATGAGTACTGATACTATGAAACAGAAAACAAAATCTTTGTATCTTTTACCATTTCTCCTGAGTGGTTTTACTGTTATTTATTTTCCTAACTCTGGTATAAGAAAAGTCCATTCTTTAAGTAGTTTGTTTTACTCTCGAATCTAATATCATACCAAATTACCGGGTAAATAGTAATGACATATTTATTTAAATAGTGAACATTCATGATCCATCTATGAAAACTGTAGGCAGTAGTACTCAGTAGTGAACAGTTAAGATAAATATCAATATAAACTTTGTTTTAAGATTCAATTAGCATTCTCCTATTAATCCTGAACATGACCATTCTATTCAAACGGTTCTCATTTTTGGTAGGATCTCAATCACTCAGGGTAGGGTTCCATTCTAACCTAAAGTTAACTTAGCAAAGCAGCAGTTATTGGAGAGGGGACTACCTCAAGAGTCTGTCAGATTTTCTCATCCTTTCTTGTCTATTCAAAGACTACTCAAAGAAAACTTGGAGAGTCCCAGCCAGATCTGCCATTGATTTTTCAGATTTAAGCCTCAGTGACATTGTTCTGATACAGTTTCATGCCAGCTTTCCAAAGCACGTGGCAGCCCACCTGGACACCAGGCATCCACTCTTCCTCCATTTTCCCAGGGCCACTCACTGATAAAGGTAACGCCACCACTGCCATCTCAAGGGTTTTTTTTTTTTTTCTTAAATCAGACGACCTTGAAAAGGGATATATAACTTTGCACAATTTAATTTCTTGGTCGTGTTAAAAAAACAGCTCCTGTGCCTGTTTTTTAACGTGGTGTATAAATTTGTTTCTTTTGATACCTCTCTCTCTCCCTCCTAATTCTGTTTCTTTAATGAATATTTTTATTGGGGTTGACTCCATGCCTTACATATTCACTCAGTTTCCCCTTTGCCACTTGTTTTCTTTCACTGTCTGTGTTCAGATTGTGTCAAATACTGGCAAAACCTCTAAGACTGTCAAGAAAATGCTTGAAAGTTTGATTTGTCTAGTGCAAATTCATGATGAAGTCTCAATGTTATTTGGCTATGTAGTATAGAAAATAAATAGTCATTTTTGTAATTTAAAATTGAGATTTGTCTCTTTGTTATTTGTTTTTAGAAATCATGTTTATCTTTTGCATTTCTTAAACTGTCACTGAGGCTCCCTGTGCTCTGCAGGAAATAGATTGCTGAGTGTGTACCATGCATTGTTAGTTACTGCAATTGTGACTAATTATTTCCTTCCTTAATTCACTGTATTGCATCTACCTACGGTGCCCCTGGAGTTTCACTTGGGTAATTAGTGCCTTAATCTGGGATCTGGAGTGCAATTTCTGTGCATTTGCCAGATCAGATTGTACAATGGCTGTCCACTCCAGCTTCCAGTAAATACTTTTCTGTAATGACTGTGGTTACTTAAAGGAATCAGAATGGTTCTGCACAGCTAGGAGGCCTCTCCTAATTAATCACATTTGCTCCAGACTTAAGGAAACCCTCTGTGCCAGTTTGAATGTATTGTGTCCCCCAAATGCCATTATCTTTGTGGTCTTGTGTGGGGCAGAAGTTTTGGTGTTGGTTAGATTTGCTTGGAGTGTGCCCCACCCAGCTGTCGGAGATAATTTTGATGAGATGTTCCCATGGAGGCGTGGCCCCACCCATTCGGGGTGGGCCTTGATCGGTGGAGCTATATAAATGAGCTGACTCAAAGAGGAAAGGGAGTGCAGCTGGGAGTGATGTTTTGAAGAGGAGCAAGCTTGCTAGAGAGGAACGTCCTGGGAGAAAGCCGTTTTAAGGCCGGAGCTTTGGAGCAGAAGCCAGCTGCCTTTCTAGCTAACAGAGGTTTTCCAGACACCACTGGCCGTCCTCCGGTGAAGGTACCCTATTGCTGAGGTGTTACCTTGGATGCTTTGTGGCCTTAAGACTGTAATTGTGTAGTGAAATAAATCCCCATTTTATAAAAGCCTATCCATCTCTGGTGTTTTGCATTCTCCAGCATTAGCAAACTTGAACACCCTCTAAAAGAAAACTTTATGTACCACTTAGGCATAAAAAAATTATGATTGGTGACTTTCAAGGTTAAATTGTCACCTTACATATTTTCCTATAGTCATTTATGACGTTTATTTTACTGAGAGTCAATTCTTTGGAGAAGGACTACTGAGATGCAGAGAGTTGGTGAGTATTGTGGGAGAGACGGTGTGAGTATCAAAAATTTAGAAGAGATTGCGTGAGGGCTCTGAAGAAATTCTGGAGCATGGGCTGGGCTATGCAATAAATTAGAGACATCTGGTGATTTCAATGTGATTTGCAGAAAAGGAAAAGGTTCTGCCCACTGCCACTCTTTAATTTCCCATCACCTAGACCTTTCATTTATACAGAATAATGTGATAAATACACTGAAATTAATCAGTCCCATTATTTGTTATGGTTGGCTAGCAAGGTATTAGCTTTTTTGTTTGGGTGGAAAACTGACATGAAGAATAAGAAGGAAGTCACCAACGTCCATTTGAGACTCAGTGTGGTACTCACTTGGCCATCATACAAGGCCTACATACTTCTGAATGTAAGTTTGTGTGTCATCTTAAATACCTAGGTAGGAAAACAGTGAAAAGCATTCATAAACTACATTATTTTTTGTGTAAGTCTTGTAATAAAGATTATTATCCTTTAGATTTCATATGTAATCAAAGCAGGATATAAATAAGCATACATATGATCAGGCATACCATAGGTGTTAATGAATGTTTCAGAGTATTTGAATATTTTGCATGAAAGATATAGGATCAGGCAAAGGAACACCTAAACCAAACAGACCGATTCTGATTATTTTTGATTCAGGGTTTCTTATGTTTGGGAATAAGTTGGGGACAAGTTTGGGAACAAGTTGAAGATGGACTTTCTCTTTAGTTTATTTTTTTTAATCCTTAAGAAATTAATTTTTATTTCAACTCAAACTACATCTAGACATCTACCGTTAAAAAAAAAAGTCTTGGTTCAATTCTTATTACTATTCTCAGGTTATATAGATCTTGGGAAAAGTGACACAAAAAAGGCACATGTGAATGTTGCATTTTATATCCAGCAGAGATTTTCATATGAAAAAAAAATTACATTTCTTCAATGAGACTCACAAGAGCTCCCCAGGTTTCCATTGCAAAATCACATGGATTCACACAGAATAATTTTATTAAAATCACCCTCTAACAACTTTGAACTTCTTACATAGGTTGATACAGGCCAAGAACAAAGCCAATGCAAAAACAAGGACTTACTGTGAGTTTGGGGAATTAATGCCCACAAGTTTATGAAACGTTTGATGAGTTCCATTTCTACCTGTTAAGCTGTTTGTATAAATTATATTTCTTAGTAATTTAAATGACCTATGAAAAATACTTTATGGAGTAACCAATCTGTACAAAAATCTACAACAAAGATCTTTAAGTGGAAACATAATTTCATTTCTTGGGGCAATGCTTTTCTGTGAGCCTTTCAATTTGTTCCAAATTAGAAAGCGTTGAGTACTTTTTTCTTAACTCTCCTCAGGTTCTAGCCTCTTGTGGTGTGACTCATAGATGTTCCTGGTGGACACATTCTGAGCTTCCAGTTTAACAGTGCTAGCATGCCAACAGAAACATGTTTCTTATGCATCCAGAAACAAAGACAGGATGTTGTCAGAGTTTACTTTATTAAGGAAGTATTAAAAATAAGTTCATACTTCACTGTGAAATCTAGAACTAAAAATTAAGCTTCAATTAAAACCACTCAATCTAAACATATAACACTCTATATAGCTTGTTAAATCTAGGGGACCTGTCAAAGAAATTGAACTGATGGGAAAGGGGAAGAATGGCAGAAGGGATGGAATACCTGATTTGTGTTAAATAAGGCTGCTGTTTGCTATGGACAAAAACTGGAGGTGGAATTTGCTTAATAGAAGTCTTCCTAATAAAGGACCCTCAATGTACTTTCTAAAAATCAGGCTGATTTGTTGACCTTCAAATTCTATCAACAATGTAAAAATAGTCAGATCTCAAGTATAGCAAACCAGCTGGACAATTATTTTTAGATATTTTTCCCTAACTCAGAAATTGCTGGTGGCTATTGAATATTTTAACTATAAATATGATCAAGAACTTGCCAAAAATGCCTGAATGTTGACTCAAAACTTTATTGCAAAGGCTGATACTGACATTCTTAAAAGCTCTGCTACACTAAAAGTCACATTCAGGGTTGTATTAAAATGTTTGGAATCCTATATGTTTTTTCTTACATCTGTACAGGAAAGATGACAAAACATTACACAAAGATTGATCCAAGACCCTATGCATGCTTTAAATAGTCCTGACAATAAAGGAATTGTACTTTATTCATACATTTTAATTGATTAGACAGGGGCTCAGAGACTTAGTTATTCATAGGAATGCCCCTTCTATTTTCAGCTCTGTTCATTCCAACCTAATTTTGGCTCTACTTGGATTGAGGTCACCTGAGACTTTGTTAAAGTATTTTAAGACTTTAGAATTTCTCTAACACTTTCTACCTACCTCATTAAGGACATTTATCACTTATATTATGCTTATTTTATGACCCATCTTATCTCCTTCCAGAGATGGAGGCTAAATGAGTGCAGGAACCAAGACTTATTTATCTTTGTATTTCCCTACAGTGCTTACCTTTGTGACTTGTACCAATGGACTCTAGAAAATTATTATTGAACCAATCAAGAGGCCTAATTCCATTAACCAAGGGCCTTGGAACTGTGAATAGCTATCATCCCTTTTGGCAAAATGGGCCCTAAGCAAGATGCTTCTCTGTCTTGATGAAGCTATTAAATTTCAGGTTTATTAGAAAATAGAATTTGGAGCCTTTGAAAGACTGGTTAGTCCAGAGACTTTCAAATAATGTTGAAAGGAGCGCTAACTCTCCAACAAAGTATCTCAGAGGGGCTCCAGGAGTGGATAGGGCTCCTGGCTTCATATCAGTTTCAATTACTATTGCCATGTAACAAACCACCCCGAAATTTAGTGGTGTAAAACAACTATTTTATTACACGCATAAATTCTGCAGGTAAAGCATTTGGACAGGGCACCATAAAGACAGCTTATCTCTGGTCCACAATGTCTGGGGCCTTAGTGGGAAGACTCAATGGCTGGGAGCTAGAATCATTTGAAGGCATCTTCATCCATATGTCTGACATTTGATTCTGGCTGTTGGCTGGAAACCTCAGCTGGGGCTATCAGCCAAAACAATTATACCCTGGCTCTCCTTACAGCCTGGGCTTCCTCATAGCATGGCAGCTTCAGGGTAGTCAGACTTCTTACATGATAGCTTAGAACTCCAAAGCAAGTATCCCAACAGGCAAAAAGGATGCTGCATCACCATTTACAACCTAGCCTCAGAATCACATACATCACTTCTGCCGTACTCTATTGGTTGAGACAGTCATATATGTTGCCCAAATCTGGGGGCAAAGATGGGGAAGAGAGGATATAGACCCCACCTTTCACTGGAATGAGTGTCAAAGTCATATTGTAAAAAGACTGTGTGATGTGTGGAATAGGAGATACTGTGATCATCTTTGAAAAATGCAATCTTATAATATCTCACACAAACCTCTTCAACCAGAGAGCAACACCTCTATGTTTTATATATAAGGACCCCTAACTTGTTAATGTTTACTAGCATTTGTCTATAAGAAATACAGAATCCATAGAGGCCTAACAACATGTAAATTTCACACATCTTTCAGCATACCCAGCGGTTATAGTAGAAAACCAGAAGTTGAGAAATTTAGTATTTTGTCCACCCCTTTTCTTCATTTCTAATTTCTTTGGGCAGGCTGGAAGAACCTGACAGAATTTGTATTCTGAAATAACTAGAAGAAAGACATTATTTCATTTTATTGAATTACATTTTTAAAATCATCTGCTTTTGATCAGGTTTAAGTTAGGTGCTGTCACCAATTTTATTTAATTCTCCTTATGCTTCTCCCAGTGTAAGCCAAAATTCCTGAATTGCTCACAGATGTGTGTGTACACAAATTAGTCAGAGGAAATGTGTCATCAATATCTGTGGTAAGAAGGTGAACAGACCTGGGGTGGTGCCTTAGCCAAGTCCCTCAGCTCCCTGCAGCTTGTCTCCAGGCCTCGGAGCCAGCTCAGTGCTCCCTGTCTGCTCTGGCTTCCTGGGCCCGGCCTGACTTCAGTGAGGGTTACAGACCTCACAAATGCTCCAGGAGAGGCAGCAGCCTTCTCTGTCAGGTCACATCCTTCTAACTCAAGAGGGACATTTGGGGGTGGGAAGTTTTCTAGGAAATAATTACTCATGAGCAAAAGCACGAGAAAAGACCAGAGATGTTCTCCTGCGGACAATTTAACTAATGACTCACAGCTGGGCAGCCTGCCCTATTACGGCTGATGTGAGACGTGTCTGTGTAATGCTGCATTAGGTCCGTACTCTCCCTCCAGCCTACTAAATCTCCAAGCCAATTTATTGAGGGCCCCCCTCACTCCTGTTCACTCTTATAAAATCCACCAACATATTTAGCTCATTCAGAAAGAGTAAATATTTATAGCAAGACTTCCATCATAAGATCATACCACAGATGTCAGCTGGAATATGTCTCTCAAGATTTAAATGAAATTGGCTATACCCCCATTCCATGACTTCTGGAAGTCCAGTGTCAGACTTAAGCACATAGTCAGGCCACTAGCTCCGAACCTCTTTCTATTCTGAATGATTTCCATTCATGGATCACCTCACCATTCCATGTGTTCAATCCCTGTTTTACACCTCGCAAACTGGGCCATCCCCTTCCTTGATTTCCCCCCAACACACTCACCAGGCTTTGGTGCATTTTAGAGGCTTTAATGAAAATGTGGGAAGACAACAGAGCAGTCAAGAGAGCAATGCAAGCCACTTTGAAAAACCATGTCTGTAGAAGCCCTGCAGCCTAGCCACTGAGTTATTCAACCATTCCTTGTCTTTCCTCTCCCCAATTCCCCTTCTCTTCTCTGTTCCACTGCCCCAATCTCAAATTCTTCTTTCACCCCAGCAGCTTATCAAAGTTTCTCTCAACACACTTCCATCCAGTAAGAGGAATTCTGCTATCCGCTGTTAATTTTTTTCTTAATCAGCCTGTTACAGTTCATTGCTCTGGCCTTACCTATGGCAATTCCTCTGTCTTCTTCAAAATTTCTTGCCCTTCTCCTTCCCTCTGAATATGCCAAATTTTCAGGTTTTCCTCATTTCTCTGTCCCCTTTTCTCTTTACACCAGACCTTAGTGATCTTGTTTACTTTCAGAGCCGTATCCACACCCTTTCTAGGGCAACTCCCAGATCCCTACCTCTAGTTAGCATCTCTCTTCTACCTGTCCCTTCCAACTGTCTTCTAGACATTTCCACTTGTCCTGTCATTTCAAGCTTAACATGTCTGAAAGAAAACCTCTTCTATGCATAACTATTTAAATTGCAACAGTCTCCTAAACAGTGTTCCCATAAACCTCTTGTCCCTCCACCCTGCACTTTCTCCTCCACTACTTGGCCAGTTTTCCAAAGTGTACTCTGATCTGATTGCTCCTTTGTTCAAAAACCTTCCCATTGTCTTCTTTATATTGTCTGTGGACCTTATTCCATATTTTAAGATCCTCCACTTCTAGACCTTACCTGTGTTTCCAGCACAGGCTCTGCAATCCAAAATGAGTTCATATCCTCACTATCCATTTACCTGCTGTATGATCTTGCACAAGTTAATTTAAACTCTCTGAGCCTCTGTTCATATTAAATGCATCCATATTTTGGCCCTTCTCCAGAAGTACTTAAAATGTTATATATCCTAGTGCTGGGCCCATCCCCAATTTTGTCCTTACTAAGTTGTAAATCTTCTCTTCTCCATAGTTTATTACCAGTCTTGGTTCTAATCAAGGTACAGACCATATGTACTCTTGGCCTTCTACCTGCTTCCTCAACCCCAAGTCATAGCTATTTTCAAGGTCTCTGTGATGTAACTTAAGGTTTGATAGCATGAAAGTAAAATAAAGTGACAATATAATATATTAGGGGAAACCAAACCAACAGGAGATATATATATATATATATAAACATGACAAGATTTATTATAGGAATTGGCTCATGTGACCATGCGGATTGGCAAGTCTGAATTCTGTAGGGCAGGCCACAAGTTCCGAATTCCAATGATGAGTTCAGTGAATTCCCCAGGAGAAGCTGGCTGGCTGCAGTAGAGAGAGAAATTCTTTCTGACTGACAAAATCATCAGTTCCCCCTTTAAGGCTTTCAACTGCTTGGATGAGACTTCTCTCACTACTGAGCAATCTCCTCAGTTGATTGTAGATGGAATCAGCCATAGATGCAAACAACTTACTAATGATTTAAATCCATGAAATATTCTCACAGTAACAACCAAGCCAGCACTTGCTTGACCAAACAAATGGGCACCATAACCTAGCCAAGCTGATACATGAACTTAACCATCAAAAACAATAATACATATAATGAGCCATGTGGATGATTAGCTATCTTGTGGGGCATTTGGTGGGAGCCATTAGGAGAACTGAGTGGAGGTGGGGAAGGATGACTTGTTCCCTTTTTCCTAAGTTCAAATGCTGACTTGTCACTAGTAGTGCAGGGGAGAAAGACCTACAGCCAAAGCTCTGTCTGCATCAGAGGATCTGAATCTTGAAGGCCATAAGATGTAATGTATAGGACTTGGGGGTTGGACCACAGTTTAAATCCCAGCTCTGCCACTCTCTGTATGTATGTACTGGAGCAAATCACTTAACTATCTGATTTGTCATTTCCTCATCTGTAAAATGGGATGGGGTCCCCAGTTTAAGGAGTGTTGTGATGATCAGTGGTGTGATGCATATGACAAACCTCGCACAATGCTTGTACTCAAGAAGTTTGCTGAGCTCTGGATATGTAAAAGTAGCCTATACTACTGCACATTTTCCTGGAGGCAGTACCTATTTAACAACCAGAATGTGCTAGACATTGTGTTAAAGGCAATAAGGTCGTGCCTTTGACCTCAAAGGAGCTAGAGCATCATGGGGCATCACAAGTAAACAATTATCATTGGGTAGTGGAACAGAAGATGTAGTTGGCATCTCAGTGGAGTAATCTGGGAATACATATGCTTTCTCCAATAACCATCATTTCCTGAGCACATTCCAGGTACCAGACAGTGTTCTAGATGTGGAAGGATCAAAAATGAATAACAAGGGAGGGCTTGGCTAGACTTACCTGGGAGATAGGAAAGGTTTCAGGAAGTGACATGTGAGCTGACTTCTGATGAGGTAACTCCCAGGCAGAAAGGAGAGGAAAGGGAAAGAGCTTTTTGCATGGGGACAGACCTGAAAGACCATGTGGTGTCATTGGAGGGCTTGGGAGTAGGGGAAGGGTCACAGTCCATTGAAATGGATGGGAGGTGAAGATGGAAAGGCAGGTGTGCTGGTTTGGATATATTAAGTCCCCCAAAACAGCATGTTCTTTAATGCAATCTTGTGTGGGCAGATGTATTAGTGTTAATAAGGTTGGAATCTTTGAATTAAGTTGTTTTCATGGAGATGTGATCCACCCAACTGTGGATAATACCTTTGATTGGATTATTTCCATGGAGGTGTGGCCCCGCCCATTCAGCATGTGTCTTGATTAGTTTACTGGAGCCCTATAAGAGCTCAGACAGAAGGAGCTCGGTGCTGCAACTGAGAAAGACATTTTGGAGATGGCCATTGGAAGTAGACTTTTGCTAAACCCAGAGTTTGTTCCAGAGAAGCTAAGAGAGATGAAGTCCCGATTTTGCCCTGTGATACGCTAAGAGAGGACCCCTGAGGACTTAGAAATATCCTGGGAGAAAGAACCAAGAATGCACAGAAGCTGAGAGAGGAGCTGGGACACAACCCAGGATCAGCAAACGCCAGCCACATGCCTTCCCAGATAACAGAGGTTTTCTGGATGCATCATCCATGCTTCAGTGAAGGTACCCTTGGTTGATGCCTTAGCTTGGACACTTTCATGGCCTTAAGACTTAACTTTGTAACCAAATAAAATGCCTTTATAAAAGCCAATCCATTTCTGCTATTTTGCCTAATAGCAGCATTAGCAAACCAGAACCGCAGGTTAGGGTCTGTTTGAGGGTGCCCTGTGTATGCCACCCACACCAGAGAGCTCTTTATTTTCTTCTTCAGGCAGTGGGAAACAGGGGAAGATATTTAAGCTTATCCACGGTTACATTCAGAATCTGAGAACTTCCTCTCTCTTTTCAAATCCTTGTTAAACGAAAAAACTACCATCTGGTCTTGCAGAAAATCAAAGGCTGCAGTGAGAAGCCAAAAGTTGGCAGATTAACAATACAATACACAGAGCAAATTTTGCAGCACTTAATGAGACCTATACACATTCACATGTTCCTTCAACTTGTCCTTGGCCTTACTAGACCTCAGGAAAACTGCTCAGCGAACTCATTCTCCTTAGTCCCTGCCTCTTTTCCTCTCACACCCTACCTAGTTTCTTCCCTTTGCTTTGCTGTGGCTTTGAAAATCTGTTGCTTTTCCTGATTGCAGGAAATTTGCCCTGTTTAGACTCTGCAATGTTACAAAGGAAAACCCCTCAATTAACCTGAATGCTGAGCATCATTCTCTGGGCAAGACTCCCTCCTCCCTCTGCCTTGCTCCTTACTGTTCAGGTATCCTCATTTTTGAGGTGCCATTGATCTTAGGGCATACAAGGCTGTATGCAGATTTGTATTTGCCCATCCTCTCTGATGCCCATTCCCCCAATGAGCCCAGGCTTCCTGCTTGGGGTGATGTGGGCTGTAAGGGTCTGGACCAGAGAGGAGGAAGAGGATGTGGCTTGGCAGAGCCAAGTGTCCTCATGTGACCTCTTGCTCTTTTTTTGTCGCCAGAGGAAAGGTGGAGCTTTCCTGCCCACAGAGCTTAATTCCTTTTCACATTCTTCATGATGCTGCATTTCTTTATGAATAGCTTGAGACTTACTGTTTCTTATGGGCAGCACTCTGCAGAACTCCTTTGTTCTCTGGAACCAAGGGCTTTGATGGGCCTGCTAGGCAAACCACAGGTTGAAAAGTCAGATGTTATACCCCTCCTCTGATAGTACCATTCCTTCATGTGCTTGGCAGCCCCTGTCTCCCCAGAAGAAGGCACAGGCCCTGAGAGGATCCCCATGAGCCTGTCACAGTGGGAGCCGCAGCATCTGTGACATCTAAGTTCTCTTGACCAGACCCAGGCAGCCTCTGGATCTTCCCACCACTTTCAGACCCAGAGGAGGTGCTGCATCTAGCGTGTGAGAGCTGCCCCCACAGTGGCTGTCCAGAGGAACCAGGTGACACAACCCCGAATCGAGGGGGAGTTGATTTCCCGTGGGGTAAACCTGGACCACAAATCCTACTCCCTCCCTCCATTGGGTGGTTCTGAGGCTCAGTGGTTTGGTATGGCCTATGCAGACATCCCACACACCCCAGCAATTGACAGTATTTTATCATGAAGCAATCACCAGCTCAGTAACAAGTATTCACTTTCCTCCTTCCATTCCTTGATTTTCTTTTTCTCTCATTTTTCACTGCACCTGCCAAAAAGCTTTAGCAAGTAGACTTTGTCTCAGACTGATTTCTAGAGAATGCATTAGCAGTGGCCTACTGAACTCAGTAACACTCTAACCCCATTAATTTGGTTGGTTTGTTGCTGGGTTGGCCTGGGCAAGTTTTTAATCACTTCTCTTCCCACACACTCTAAGACCACAAAAGAAGGCCATTCCTTATTTCTACTTTGGAAAAGAACAGATTCAGATCTATGATCCCTGGGAAACAGATAACCATAGGGAGAGTCACCACTGTCCTGCTAACAAGAAAGAGAGAAAGAGAGAGGATGGAAACAATCTTCCAAAATATGGAGAATGATTTTTAAATTGATACATTTATGCAATAAAATTCTAGATAGACACTAAAAATAATGTTATAGATATATTTAACAACATATAAACTTATTCATGATATGTTAATTGAAAAAGCAGAGTACTTAGTATTTCACTTTTGCAAGATGCATATATATTTATGTATAGAAAAAAAATGAGGGAAGATATACACCAAAATGCAAATAGAGGTTGTCATTATGAGTGAGTCCTTTTTTCCTTACATGTATCAGTAATTTAAAATTTTCCCTCCAAGAAATATGTATATATATTGTGTGTATGTGTGTGGGTTTTAATTTAAAAGGAAAAAAAAGTATTCTGGGCCTGGCACTTATAAGTGTATTTTCAGCCAGTTATATGCTGCAACTTTAGGAGGAAAATGAGATGAAGACACTGGAGAGACTCTGAAGGACTAAGGATAACAGATAGGCTCTTATTTTTTGGTGAGAATTATTAGAAGGATATGGTTTATAATTGTTCCAATGATACACACTTGTTGAAGTATAAAGATATAGACATTATATACATATACTATATATATATTATATAGGTTATAGTATTGCTGTTGTAACAGTCCTTTGTGGTGCAGCTCATAAAGCATGCCCATGCATTTCATTATTTTATTATATGTAACAGTTTTATTATTCTTAATATAAATATGTTGCCCCTTGAATATTTCTTTTGTATATTTTTATATAATTCTAGAGAGTTTTTAAGAATAAATTATTGTATTTGCACAGAGTGAGGCAACTAGGGAACCATCCATTTATTCAACATATACCAAGTATTTTCTGTTTTCCAGAAACTAAGCTGAGTACTAGGTGTGCCAGTTTGAATGTATTACAGCCCCCAAAACACCATTATCTTCGATGTAATCTTGTGTGGGCAGACGCCTCACTGTTGATTAGATTGTAATTCTTTGAATCTTTCCATGGAGATGCGCCCCACCCAACTATGGGTAAAGACTCTGATTGGATAGTTTGCACAGGAAGTGTGGCCCTGCCCATTCAGCTTGTGCCTTAATTAGTCTACTAGAGCACTGTATAAGCTCAGAAAGAAGGAGCAAGCTTGACACAGCCAAGAGGGACAGTTTGAGGAATGCACAGAAGCTGAGAGAGGAGCTGCAGATGAGAGAGAGTTTGAAGATGGCCATTGAGAGCAGACTCTTGCTTCGGAGAAGCTAAGAGAGGACAAACACCCCAAGAGTAACTAAGAGTGATATTTTTGGGGAACTGCAGCCTACAGAGGAACATCCTGGGAGAAAGCCATTTTGAAACCAGAACTTTGGAGCAGATGCCAGCCATGTGCCTTCCCAGCTAACAGAGGTTTTCCGGATGCCATTGGCCATCCTCCAGTGAAGGTACCCAATTGCTGCTGTATTACCTTGGACACTTTATGGCCTTAGGACTGTAACTTTGTAACCAAATAAACCCCCTTTATAAAAGCCAATCCATCTCTGGTGTTTTGCATTCCAGCAGCATTAGCGAACTAGAACGCTGGGTATTGAGAGTTTAAAGATGCACACTCTTCCCTCAGTGAGCTGGACTGTAATGGACACTCTAAGCCCAGGGCTCTAATGAACCAGAGAAGAAGGTCATGCAGCGCAGGCTGGAGGATACAAGTGGTTAGGGAAGACTTCCCAGAGTGATGCATAAGCTGGATCTTGCAGGACAACTGGGAATTAACCAAAGAAGGGGAGAAGGGCATTCTAGGCAGGATCTATGAGATATAGAGGGAAACAGATCCAGGGAATGTCAAAAGTTAAATCTGTTGGTCAGCACTGCCAAGAACTATGTATGATCTGGGAAAAAATTCTTTGTGCTGTTCAAAACGGTAGTCACTAGTTCCATATGGCTGTTGAGCAATGCAGGGATTAAAATTTTACTTTTATTTCATTTAAATCTATTTAAATTTGGATGAAGCCTGCTGCTAGATCATGAATATTGTTTTTCCCTAGTAAGAAGTTCATTTGCGTTCTAAAGGTTAAAAGGAGTCATTGCAAAATATCAAAACAGAGCAATTACATAATTACACGAATACACTTACAAGAAAGGTTACTTACAAATTTGCAAGAAGAGTGCTTTGGCCAGTTGTTAACATACATTCGCTTTCCACAAGCTTCTTAAGGAAGATGACAAAAAAGGAAGAGTATAAAACAAACATTGCCGTAAAATTCATCTGTAGAAATGATCTACAGTGGAAACAATTAGCTCACCTACAAACCAATAAGTAAAAGATAAACATCACAGTAGGAAATTGAGTAGATGGCCATTCCCTAGGGCCAGCATACAAATGACCAATTAAATGTGGGAAACACTATTCAACCTCATTACTATTCCAAGACATTTCAATGAAAATGAGATTCCCATTTTTCAACTATCAAATCAGTAAAAATTTTATTTTAAAGATTGCACATTGTTGATCCCCTAGCGTATAACCTGATTGGTCTCTGGAACAATGCATATCTCTGAGACACCTGAAACTCAGAGCTAGAGCTCGGCAGATATGAATGTCAGTATTAGTGCATACAGCCACTGTCAAAAAAAAAAAAAAAAAGCTGAAAAAGAGCCCAGACTTCAATTAGTGATATGAATGAAGCAGGTCTGGTTAAGACCAGGGCAAGCCAGGCCAAAAGGTAAAGGCTGAAACTGATTGTGTTTTAAAACTTCAACTTCCATATGAGACCAAGGGAAGAGATATCTATTTGGTACAGGATCTAAATTTTCTAAATGGTACAACTATACAGTCAATTTGTTCAAACACCACAATTGCATGGAACTTTGAATAGGAAGTGAGATACGGTAGGTTAGTATAGGCTGGAGTGAAATAGGGACACATCCCAGAGTAATTTGGGCAGATAATAAAAAATATATTTACAGCCTGCCCCTCCCCAGCCCCGAGGATCTGAGGGAAGGTGCAGATGTGTTGAACATCCTCACCTGGACTGGTGTGGATGTTGTCACAAACATTGGGACTGGCGGTTTGATGTGCTGAGCCCTCGATCATGAGACTTGCCCTTATGAAGCTCGTTACTGCAAAGGAGAGTCTAAAGTTGTATGTAATGGTGCCTAAGAGTCTCCCCCTGAGTACTTCTTTGTTGCTCAGATGTGGCCCTCTTTCTCTCTCTCTGAGCCATCTCGACAGGTGAACTCGCTGCCCTCCCCTCTACGTGGCACCCGACTCCCAGGGTTGTAAATCTCCCTGGCAATGAAGAATATGACTCTCGGGGATGACTGTGGACCCGGCATCGTGGGACTGAGAGTATCTTCTTGACCAAAAGGGGGATGCAAAATGAGACAAAATACTTTCAGTGGCTGAGAGATTTCAAATGGAGTCGAGAGGTCACTCTGGTGGACATTCTTATGCACTATATAGACAACACCTCTTTGGTGTTAATGTATTGGAATAGCTAGAAGTAAATACCTGAAACTACCAAACTCCAACCCAGCAGTCTGGACTCCTGAAGACAATTATATAATAATGTAGATTACAAGGGGTGACAGTGTGATTGTGAAGACCTTGTGGATCACACCCCCTTTATCTAGTGTATGGATGAGTAGAAAAATGGGGATAAAAACTAATGGACAAATGGGGTGGGATGGGGGGATGATTTGGGTGTTCTTTTTTCACTTTTATTTTTTATTCTTGATCTGGTTCTTTCTGATGTAAGGAAAATGTTCAGAGATAGATTGTGGTGATGAAAGCATAACTATGTTATCATACTGTGGACAGTGGATTGTATACCATTAGATGATTGTATGGTGTGTGAATGTATTTCAATAAAACTGAATTTAATTAAAAAAAAAAAAAAGATTGCACATTGTTCAGGATGTAGACAAATAGTCACTCTCAAAACATTTTTAGGAAAATACACCGATACGTCCTTTCTGGAGATTAGTGTGGCAGTGTTGTAGCCAAAGACTTGAAAATGTTTAAACCTTGTCAGCCAGCTATTCCATATCTGGGAATTTGCTGTAAGGAAGTAATTAGGGATTCTTGCAAAGATTTATGCACAATGTTGTCCATGTCTGTGTTCCATATGACAGTGAAAAAAAAATGACAACAACCTAGTTGTGATTCCAGATAGGAAATTTATTAAATAAATTATGACATATCTATACAACCGAACACCTACTTTTCTGTTACTGAAAAAACTATCACTTCCTATTAGAATGTAATATTTCTGTTATATTTTTAAAAAATTGTGTGAATAGAAAAAATACCTGAGGGATATTCACCAAAATGTTAATAGTGCTTATCAACTGTAGTGTGATTATGAGGGATCTTTATTTTCTTCTTTATGCTTCTTTGTATTTTATAATTTTATACAATGAAAATCTATAACATTAAAATAGAAAAGCATTATTTTTTAAGTTGGGTTTGTTAATTATGTCAGTTATGTTCAATTGTAGTAGAAGTAATTAAAAGTGGGCAATTGCTATATTTCTTTACTAGATAAAATAATTGAAGTGGCTGGTGGCAGGCATTTGCTGGTCTAGACTTGTGGATAAAGAAGCAACAATAGATATTTTAAAGAGGTTAAATGACTTCTCATTCCATTCCAGAAAGTCTCTCCTGCTCTTAAAAGCAGCAGAAGTGCTTTAATTAATCAAGATAAAATGTTTTCAGCCAGAGATAATTATGCATTGCTTTTGAAGTCTGGGATGTCAAAGGTTTGTATAAATAGAGGGGATTTTCCCCCTTGTTAGTTCTTGCTAACATTTTTAACCCGGATATGACGGCCTGTGATGGGAAAAGTAAGTTTTCCAGTATCTGTAAAAGGAGAGAAGAGTGGGAAGGAAAACTGTAACCAGAGACCAAAACAACAAGAAACTTCAGCTAATTAGAAATTCTTCTGCCTTTGACTTTTAGGAGAAAACGGAATTCTCAAAAGAGCAACTCTGAATTGAGATTTGCTCATAACCAACTTTCGCGATATTTCTCAAGGCTTAACCAACTCAGTCTAATCTCCAGACTTACTCTGTCAACTTTTCTCAGTTTATCCACTGGAAATAATTCCTAATGGTGAATCTGAGAGTCTTCAGGATCCAAAAGAATTTTCAGAATCAACTAAAAACACATGAAATTATGTTCTATAGGCTCCAGTTATTATGCACACACACAATAACTATTTTTCAAGCTCTTCAAAAATAAGAGCTGGTACTTAAAAAGATTTGTACTTAAGCAAAAATAAAATAAAGATACATTGTTTGCATATTTTAGTTAAATGAATTTTTTCCTACTTAAGAAAAAAAAAGCAGCTAATTGAAGAAGTCAGCATGATGTTCTTACAAAAGCATGTGGAAACTCCCTAAATTTAGAAAATAGAGGCCATGAAGAATGTCAAGAAGGTTCTGTCAGTGGCAGGAAAATCAGAGGTAATGAAAGCCAAGATGAGAGAGTTTCGAGAAAGCAGCGGTTGTCAACAGTGTCAAAAGCTCCAGAGAAATGAAGATATGGCTGCAAGGGGCGGTAGAGATGGGAACCAGATTGCCACAGGCTGAGATGGATGAGGAAAGGAACCCAACAAAGTAGCTTGGGAGACAATAACTAGATGGGATGCAGCCTGGAGAGAAGTTTCTTTCATTCCAGTTTTGTTTTATGATGCAGAAGACTCAGCTTCTGGAGAAGATAGGGAAGTAGGGAGCTCCAGAACTCAGTCCTCCCCCCAAAAAACAACTAATAAACAGGCAGGAACTGTCTGAAACAACTATTTTAAAACTCCAGTGGCCAGAAGAAACTGTACAGTATCCAGGGCAGAGCAGGAAGAAGAGGCAGATAAATCACAGTAAGGAACAGTTAGCTGAAGGGCTGCATTCATTTGCTGGGCAGTCCAGGAAAGCTCAACTTTGGGGAACCATCAGAGAAGCTTTTGAATCCCTTCCTGATCCCCTCCCCCAAGACACTTTGGAGCCAGTCTGTATTCCCTTTGTAGGTCTCTGGCCTTGTTTTGTCTGGGAAGGACTGACTTGGAAAAGTCCTCTTCTGGGGTGACCCTCCTCCCAGAATGTGCCCTTCAGGCAAAAGTAGCATGAGACAGTGAAAGGAGTATAAAAACTAGAGAGGTGGACAGTCTGGGGAAAAGGCCTGCAAGTGTCAAATACCCAGGAGAGGGAGACCTGTCTCCTGGGAAACAGAGCGGACAACCAAACTCCTGTAAACAGAGGAACTCCAAAATAACTAACAAGCAAAAACCCAGAACAAGACACAGGTCCAGAGAGACAAGGAATACACTGCATACTGTGTTCACCTTGGGCAAACATTCCTGATAGGAGGGCTAAAGCTCAAGAAAATCTCTGTCTTATCACCAGTTAGTTACAAAATCAAGAAACAGACATCTCAGGGATAAATCCCAGAGTTAACATTTTAAAATATTAAAATGTACAGTGTGCAACAAAAGAGTAAAAGACAAACAAAGAAACAGGAAATGATGGCCTATCCAAAGAAACATGATAAAAATATAGAAAATACCATAGAAGAAGACAAGAAAGTGGACATATCAAACAAAGCCTGTAAAAAAAAAAATCTTAAAAATGCTCAAGGAAAAGAAGGAAAGTACAGAAAAAGAACTAAAGAATATCAGGAAAATAATGAATGAACAATATGAGAGTCTAAGTAAAAAGATAGAAAATTTAAAAAGGAACCAAACAGAACTACTGGAGTTGAAGACCACAATAACTGAAATGAAAAATGCCCAGGAGGATGTGGGATATGACTCCCAGGGGTGTAAATCTCCCTGGTAATGTGGGATATGACTCCCGGGGATGAATCTGGACCCAGCATTGTGGAATTAAGAACAAATTCTTGATCAAAAGGGGGATGCAAAATGAAACAAAATAAAGTTTCAGTGGCTGAGAGATTCCAAATGGAGTTGAGAGGTCACTCCGGTGGGCATTCTTATGCACTATATAGATAAAGTTTTTTAGGTTTTAATACATTGGAATAGCTAGAAGTAAATACCTGAAACTATCAAACTGCAACCCAGTAGCCTTGACTGGTGAAGATGATTGTATAGCAATGTAGCTTACAAGAGGTGACAGTGTGATTGTGAAAGCCTTATGGATCACACTCCCTTTATCCAGTGTATGGATGGATGAGTAGAAAAATGGAGACAAAAAAACTAAATGAAAAATAGGGTGGGGGGGTGTTTGGGGTGTTCTTTTTTACTTCTATTTTTTATTCTTATTTTCACTTTTTCTGGTACAAGGAAAATGTTCAAAAAATAGATTGGGGTGATGAATGCACAACTATATGATGGTACTGTTGACAACTGATTTTACACTTTGGATGATTTTATGAAATGTGAATATATCTCAATAAAATTGAATTAAAAAAAAAAATGCCCAGGAAAGTTTCAAGAGCATATCAGAGTTGGCAGAATAAAGAATCAATGAATTTAAGACAAGACACTTGAAATGAGTCAGGCCAAGGAGCAGAAAGAAAAAAGAAATATTAAAAGTGAAAATAGCCTAAGATAGCTATGGGACACCATCAAGTACACCAATATATGCATTATAGGTCCCAAAAGGAGAAGAAAGAGAGAAAGGGGCAGAAGAATCAGTCAAAGATATAATGATATAATGCACTGTCAAATGCAAAGGACAAGGAGATAGCTCTGAAAGCTGCAAGAGAAAAGCAATGCGTTATGTTCAAGGGAGTCCAATTAGATTGAGTGCTGATTTCTTATCAGAAACCATGGAGACAAGAAGGCAATGGGTTGAAATATTTAAAATGCTGAAGGAAAACAACTGCCAACCAAGAATTTTATATATGGCAAGACCCTCTTTCAAAAATAAGGGAGAGATTAAGACATTCTCAGATAAACAAAAGCTGAGGGAGTTCACCACTACTAGATCTGCCCTACAAGCAATGCCAAAGGGAGATAGTTCTTCATATTGAAAGAAAGGATAATAGACAGTGGTTCAACAGCAAGCAGAAGAAAAATAAAGACCTGCAGTAAAGGTAACTGTGATGGTTACTTTCATGTGTCAACTTGGCCAAGTGATGGTACCCAGCTGTCTGGTCAAGCAAACACTGGCCTAACAATTACTGTGAGGACATTTGTGCCTGGTTAATAAACCAACAGGCTGGTTTATTAAATCATCAATCAATTGACTGCAGCTGTGACTGATGACTCACCAAAGGGCCTATCTTCCACAATGAGAGGATGCAATTGGCTGGATTTAATCCAATTAATCAGTTGAAGACTTATAAGTGAGACAGATAGAGGACCTTCACTTCTTCTTCAGCTGCCCAGCAAAGCATTTCCTGAGGAGTTCATCGAACACGTTTGTCGAAGAGCCCAGTTCATTTCCTGAGGAGTTCATCGGATATCTTCATTGGAGTTGACAGTTCGCTACCTACCCTACAGAATTTGGACTCGTGCATACCCAAAGTTGTATGAATCACTTTTATCTTATGTTCATAGATACCTCTCATTGATTCTGTTTCCCTAGAGAACACTAATACAACTTGATACTGGAAGAAGTTCTTAAGAAACAGAGTCTTAAAATGGGCTTTTACAATTTGTTTTCTACTTTGATTAGATTCAGAAGCACTAATGACTCCATTTCCAATAATCAAGAGGGCACTGACAGTCCATGGCAGGAGTTGGCAAAGGAGATACGCAAAATGGCAGCATTTGATTCTCCTAATCATACTCTAGTACAAAGCAAGGCTCTGGGTGATGGTGTTTTCAACACCTTCACAGAGTTTTGCAGAATTAAGAGGTATGATGATGTTGGCTGGCTGCTCTTAGATACTTTGGATAAAGTTGTAAGAGAAAGGGATGAGCTAAAGGCTTCAAATTCAAAACTTAAACACCATATGACAGATGTAAAGGTTTCTATGTGTGCCCTGAAAGAAAATCTTATTTCCTGTGCCTGCAGACTTGAGGTTTTTGAAAACCAGATGCAGACTCTCATTGTGCAAATAACAGATTTACAATGTAAACTAAAATCTAAACCACTCAGGATGTCTGCTGTTAAAGTAAAGGCATTGATTGGAAAAGAATGGGATCCAGAAACTTGGGATGGGGACATATGGATTGATAATAATGGCAGTGAGGACATTGGAACCCTGGATCCTGCTGAGTCATTATTAGATTGACCTGTAGAGGGCTGTCCTGAGGAAACAGCTTCCCCACCACCAGTCTGCCCTAAGGAGCCTGCCATCCAACCCCCACCTAAAGAGATTAACTCTTCAGTGCCTGCTAATCCTGTAATCACCTCCCCTGAGGAAGCAGCCCTCACTCCTCTGTCTGGAGAGATTAATCCTGTTTTAAGAGATGAAAATGCAACAGACATGTCTGGAGATAAATGGCTTGAGGGTACAAAGTGTGACCCATGGAGAAGTACGCTATACTCCAAAAGAACTGTATGAGTTTTCCAACTTATCCAGACAGAAACCAGGGGAATATGTGTGGGAATGGATATTAAGGGTGTGGGATAATGGTGGAAGGAATATAAAGTTGGATCAAATGTACAACTATGTAATGGTACTGTGAACAATCAAATGTACAATTTGTTTTGTATGACTGTGTGGTATGTGAATGCATCTCAATAAAATGGATATTTAAAAATAAAGTTGGATCAGGCTGAATCTACTGAAAAATGGGCCAACTAAGCAGAGATTCTGCATTCAATGTTGTAGCTCGAGGGGTTAGAAAGGGTGTTAACAGTTTGGGTGGTTGGCTGAAACATGGATCAAAAGGTGGCCAGCATTACCAGAGGTTGAAATGCCAGATGTGCCCTGGTACAATGTGGAGGAGGTGATTCAAAGGCTTAGAGAGATTGGAATGTTAGAGTGGATTTATCATGGAAGACCTGCTTACACACCCCTGGAATGTCCAGAGGACACATCTTTTACCAGGACTGTGAGGAATAAATTTGTGAGACTAGCTGCATCATCCCTGAAGAGCTCTGTAGTCACCCTTCTCTGTAGGTCAGATATTACTGTGGGAACTGCTGTCACTGAGCTGGAATCCTTAAACGCAATGGGGATAATCGGGTCCCAAGTCAGCAGAAGCCAAGTGGCTGCAGTTAATCACCACAGACAAGGTGGGTGTGGCTACCATAATGGAAAACAGGCTCAAAGCAGCAATCAAAATAATATGACTTGGAGAGACTTATGGCATTGGCTAGTGGATCATGGAGTACCAAGTAGTAAAATAGATGGACAATCGACTAAATTCTTGTTTGAACTACATAGGCAGAAGAATTCTAGGTCACGTGAACAGAAGTCTCCCTTGAATTACAAAAACAGAGAGTCATGGCCCCTTAATCAATTCCCAGACTTGAGACAGTTTATAGATCCAGAGCCCCTTGAATGAAGGGAAGGCTGGGATACCCTTGGGGAAGGACCCTGTTACACTGCCAAAAATTTATACTGTTAATCTTCCTCCCAGCCTTCCCCAGGGGGACCTACAGCCTTTTACCAGGTTAACTGTGCATTGGGGAAAAGGAAATGATCAGATATTTTGTGGATTATTAGACACTGGTTCAGAAGTGACATTAATTCTTGGAGACCCAAAATGTCACTCTGGTCCACCAGTCAGAGTTGGGGCTTAGGGAGGTCAGGTGATTGATGGAGTTTTAGCTCAGGTCCATCTCACAGTGGGTCCAGTGGGTCCCTGGACCCATTCTTTGGTTATTTCCCCAGTGCCGGAATGCATAATTGGAATAGACATACTCAGCAACTGGCAGAATCCTCACATTGGTTCCCTGACCTGTGGAGTGAGGGCTATTATGGTGGGAAAGGCCAAATGGAAGCCACTAGAACTGCCTCTGCCTAGCAAAATAGTGAACAAGAAGCAATACTGGATTCCTGGAGGGATTGCCGAGATTAATGCCACTCTTAAGGACTTGAAGGATGCAGGGGTGGTGATTCCCACCACATCCCCATTCAATTCTCCTATTTGGCCTGTGCAGAAAACAGATGGGTCTTGGAGGATGACAATGGATTATCATAAGCTTAACCAGGTGGTGATTCCAATTGCAGCTGCTGTTCCAGATGTGGTATCATTGCTTGAGCAAATCAACTCATCCCCTGGTACCTGGTATGCAGCTATTGATCTGGCAAATGCTTTCTTCTCAATTGCTGTCAGTAAGGACCACCAGAAACAGTTTGCATTCAGCTGGCAAGGCCAGCAGTTTATATTCACTGTGCTACCTCAGGGTTATATCAACTCTCCAGCCCTCATTTCTCCCTCCCACAAGGCATCACACTGGTCCATTATATTGATGATATCATGTTGATTGGACCTAGTGAGCAAGAAGTAGCAACTACTCTAGATTTGTTGGTATTTGTTTGGCAGAGGATGGGAGATAAATCCAACAAAAATACAGAGGTCTTTCACCTCAGTAAAATTTCTAGGTGTCCAGTGGTGTGGAGCCTGTCAAGATATTCCTTCTAAGGTGAAGGATAAGCTGTTGCTTCTGGCCCCTCCTACAACCAAAAAGAGGCACAAAGCTTAGTTGGCCTCTTTGGATTTTGGAGACAACATATTCCTCATTTAGGTGTGTTACTCTGGCCCATTTACCGAGTGACCAGAAAAGCTTCTAGTTTTGAGTGGGAACCAGAACAAGATGAGGCTCTGCGACAAGTCCAGGCTGCTATGCAAGCTGCTCTGCTGCTTGGACCATATGATCCAGCTGACCCAATGGTGCTGGAAGTGTCAGTGGCAAATAGAGATGCTGTTTGGGGCCTTTGGCAGGCTCCAATAGGAGAGTCACAACGCAGGCCCTTAGGATTTTGGAGTAAAGCTTCACCATTCTCTGCAGATAACTACTCTCCATTTGAGAAACAACTGTTGGCCTGCTACTGGGCCTTAGTAGAGGCAGACTGCTTAACCATGGGCCACCAAGTTACCTTAAGAACTGAGTTACCTATCTGATAGATGTTGTCTGACCCACCAAGCCATAAAGTTGGGCATGCATAGCAGCACTCCATCATAAAATGGAAATGGTATATACGAGATAGAGCTCAAGCAGGTCCTGAAGGTACAAGTAATTTACATGAGGAAGTGGCCCAAATGCCCATGGCCCCCACTCCTTCCCCCTTACCTTCTCTTTCCCAGCCCATAGCTATGGCATCTTGGGGAGTTCCTTACAATCAGTTGACTGAGGAAGAGAAAACTCGGGCCTGTTTTACAGATGGTTCTGCACGATATGCAGGCACCACCCAAAAGTGGACAGCTGCATCACTGTAGACCCTTTCTGGAATGTCCCTGAAGGACAGTGGTGAGGAGAAATCCTCCCAGTGGGCAGAACTTCGAGCAGTGCAGCTGGTTGTTCACTTTGCTTGGAAGGAGAACTGGCCAGCAGTGCATTTGTATCCTGATTCCTGGGCTGTTGCTAATGGTTTGGCTGGATGGTTAGGGACTTGGAAGGAACATGATTGGAAGATTGGTGACAAAGAAGTCTGGGGAAGGGGTATGTGGATAGACCTTTCTGAGTGGGCAAACAACATGAAGATATTTATGTCCCACATGAATGCTCACCAGAGGGTGACTTCAGCAGAAGAAGATTTTAATAACCAACTGGATAAAATGACCCGTTTGGTAGACACCAATCAGCCTCTTTCCCCAGCAACTCCTGTCATTGCCCAATGGGCTCATGAACAAAGTGGTCATGGCAGTAGGGATGGAGGTTATGCATGGGCTCAGCAACATGGACTTCAACTCACCAATGCTGACCTGGCCACAGCCACTGCTGGTTTTCAATCTGCCAGCAGCAGAGACCCACACTCAGTCCCCAATATGACGCCACTCCCCAAGTGATCAGCCTGCTACCTGGTGGCAGACTGATTACATCGGACCACTTCCATCATGGAAGGGGCAGCGATTTGTTCTTACTGGAATAGACATATACTCTGGATATGGGTTTGCCTTCCCTGCACGACATGCTTCTGCCAAAACTACAATCTGTGGACTTACAGAATGCCTTATCCACTGTCATGGTATTCCACACAGCATTGCTTCAGACCAAGGAACCCACTTCACAGCAAATGAAGTGAGGGAATGGGCACATGCTCATGGAATTCTGTGGTCTTACCATGTTCCCCATCATCCAGACGCAGCTGATAGAACAGTGGAATGGCCTGTTGAAGACTCAATTATGGCACCAACTAGGTGGCAATACCTTGCAGAGTTGGGGCAGTGTTCTCCAGAAGGCTGTGTATGCTCTGAATCAGCATCCACTCTATGGTGCTGTTTCTCCCATAGCCAGGATTCATGGGTCCAGGAATCAAAGGGTGGAAACAGGAGTGGCACCACTCACTATCACTCCTAGTGATCCACTAGGTAAATTTTTGATTCCTGTCCCTGCAAGCTTAAGCTCTGCTGGTCTACAAGTCTTAGTTCCAAAAGGAGTGCTTCCACCAGAAGTCACAACAATAATGCCATTGAACTGGAAGTTAAGACTGCCACCTGGCCACTTTGGTCTTCTTATGCCTCTGAATCAACAGGCAAGTAAGGGGATTACTGTACTAGCTGGGGTGACTGATTCTGACTATCAAGGGGAAATAGCACTGCAACTACACAATGGAAGTAAAGAAGAGTTTTCCTGGAATACAGGAGAACCCCCAGGGTGTCTCTTAGTACTACCATGCCCTGTGATTTAAGTCAATGGAAAACTGCAACAACCCAATCCAGGCAGGACTACCAATGGCCAAGAAACTTCAGGAATGAAGGTTTGGGTCACCCCACCAGGCAAGAACCACGGCCAGCTGAAGTGCTTGCTGAGGGTAAAGGGAACATGGAATGGGTAGTGGAAGAAGGTCGTGATGAATATGAACTGCGGCCACATGACCAGTTACAGAAATGAGGACTATGATGGCATGAATATTTCTTCCTTGTTTTGTTATGATTATGTTTCTATTTGTCTGTAAAGCAAATATCTTTGCTTTCTTCTCTGTCTTATCCCCTTATCATATGGCATAACCCATGCTGTTCATTTTGCTGTATTTAAGCTAAAGGAAATCAATGTTAAGAGCTAATGTTACCCAAAGACTCCCACCCTATTCTGGAGAGATTTCCAGTTTTATGCTGCACAGTGGAGTATTATTAGGCAAAATATATGTCTGTTATTATTATCTACTTAGAGATAAAGTATGGTTTTAGGTCATGTGTATAACTGCCAAGTTGACAAGGGGTGGACTGTGATGGTTAGGTTCATGTGTCAACTTGGCCAGGTGATAGTACCCAGCTGTCTGGTCAAGCAAACGCTGGCCTAACAATTGCTGTGAGGACATTTGTGGCTGGTTAATAAACCAACAGGCTGGTTTATTAAATCATCAGTCAATTGGCTGCAGCTGTGACTGATGACTCACCAAAGGGCATGTCTTCCACAATGAGAGAATGCAATTGGCTGGATTTAATCCAATTAATCATTGAAGACTTATAAGCAAGAAAGATAGGACCTTCACTTCCTCTTCGGCTGCCCAGCGAAGCATTTCCTGAGGAGTTCGTCGCAGATGCTAGTTCGTTTCCTGAGGAGTTCATCGGATATCTTCACTGGAGTTGACAGTTTGCTGACTGCCCTACAGAATTTGGACTCATGCATACCCACAGTTGTGTGAGTCACTTTTATCTTATGTTCATAGATACCTCTCATTGATTCTGTTTCCCTAGAGAACCCTAACTGTTCAAGTTTGCTAATGCTGCAGAATGCAAAACACCAGAGATGGATTGGCTTTTATAAAAAGGGGGTTTATTTGGCTACACAATTACAGTCTTAAGGCCATAAAGTGTCCAAGGTAACACATCAGTAATCGGGTACCTTCACTGGAGAATGGCCAATGGCATCCGGAAGACCTCTGTTAGCTGGGAAGGCACGTGGCTGGCATCTGCTCCAAAGTTCTGGTTTAAAAATGGCTTTCTCCCAGGACATTCCTCTCTAGCAAGCTTGCTCCTCTTCAAAACATCACTCACAGCTGCACTGAGTTCCTTCTCTTTGAGTCAGCTCATTTATATGGCTCCACTAATTAAGGCCCACCCTGAATGGGTGGGGCCACGCCTCCATGGAAATATCCCATCAGTTATCATCTACAGTTGGGTGGGGTGCATCTCCATGCAACAACCTAATCCAAACATTCCAACTTAATCCCCACTATTATGTCTGCCCCACAAGATTGCATCAAAGAATATGGCTTTTTCTGGGGGACATAATACAATCAAACTGGCACACTAACTAATACAGTAACCATTTTAGTAATTAAAAATGCCAGCATTGGGAGCTTGGGCAAGATGGCGGCATAGAGAGGAGTGGAAGCTAAGTAGTCCCCCTGGAACAACTAACAAAAACAGAAACAACTAGTAAATAATCCAGAATAACTGCCAGGGGACAAACGAGACCGTCCACTCATCATACACCAACCTGAATTGGGAGGAATGCCCAAGATCATAGCATAAAATCTGTAAGTAAAATCTGCAGATCCAAGTTGCGAGACCCCCTCCCCCATAGCCCAAGCTGCAAAGCCTCGTGGTGCCAGAGAGAAGCTCTCTCCCAGCAAACAAATATAGCTCAGCTGAGCTCCAATTGGGGTTTTAAGTATCGAGTGTGAACTGCTCACTACAGGTACAAATCCCCAAAAAACAGACAGAGGCTTTGGGTGATGACTGACCTTGGAGAGCTGGAGGGTCGCCTTGGACTAGGTCTGAAGGGGACTATCTGTTTCTTTTTAGGCTCAGTGGAGAAAGCCCCAGTCGTTTTAAGTTTCCAGGGCTGTGACTCAAGGAAGGGTGGAGACAGAACAAGCAGAGAGAGAGAGAGAGACACTTGAAATGCTAATGACATCCCCCAGGGGGTCTATCTTCTCTAAGAGGAAAGGGGTGGGGCCCTTTCCATTCAGAACCAGACCCCAGAGCCTGGGGGAACATGGCCATACCTCCTCACACCAGTCAAGAATTATAGCCTAACAGGCATCACCTGCTGGGCAGAAAAGCACAGTGACCTGAGGCATCACAGGGTGGAACAATTTTCTAAGACACACCCTCAGGGAAACCAGATACTGAATATTTCTTCCCTCTGGGACCTGAGCCTGTTCCGGTCTGGGAAAACCTGATTTGGATAACCAAGGAAACCATGCCTAGACAACAGAAAATTACAACCTACACTAAGAAAAACAAAGTTGTGGCCCAGTCAAAGGAACAAACGTACACTTCAACTGAGATACAGGAATTTAAACAACACAATGCTAAATCAATTCAAAAAGTTTAGAGAAGATATTGCAAAAGAGATAGAGGCTGTAAAGAAAACACTGGGCATACATAAGGCAGAAATCAAAAGTTCAAAAAAACAACTAGTAGAATCTATGGAAATGAAAGGCACAACACAAGAGATGAAAGACACAATGGAAACATACAACAGCAGATCTCAAGAGGCAGAAGAAAACACTCAGGAACTGGAGAACAAAAAACCTGAAAGCCTACATGAAAAGGAGCAGATGGAGAAAAGAATGAAAAAATATGAGCAACATCTCCAGGAACCTAAGGATGAAACAAAATACAATAATGTAAGTCTCATTGGTGTCCCCGAAGGAGAAGAGAAGGGAAAAGGGGCAGAAGCAATAATAGAGGAAATAATTAATGAAAATTTCCCATCTCTTGTGAAAGACATAAAATTACAGATCCAAGAAGCGCAGCGTACTCCAAACAGAAGAGATCTGAATGGGCCTAAGCCAAGACAGTTAATAATCAGATTATCAAATGTCAAAGACAAAGAGAGAATCCTGAAAGCAGCAAGAGAAAAGCAATCCATTACAAACAAAGGAAGCTTAATAAGACTATGTGCGGATCTCTCAGCAGAAACCATGAGGACAAGAAGAAAGTGTGTGATTGTATTTAGATACTGAAAGAGAAAAACCACCAACCAAGAATCCTATATCCAGCAAAGCTGTCCTTCAAATATAAGGGAGAGCTCAAAATATTTTCTGACAAACAGACAATGAGAGATGTTGTGAACAAGACACCTGCCCTACAGGGAGCACCTACACCTCCCTAAAGGGAGCACTACAGAGTGACAGGAGAAGACAGGAGTGCATGGTTTGGAACACAATTTTGGGAGATGATAGCACAGCAATGTAAGTACACTGAACAAAGATAACTATGAATACGGTTAAGAGAGGAAGGTTGGGAGCATGTGAGACACCAGAATAAAGGAGGACAGATAAAGACTGGGACTGTGTAATTTGGTGAAATCTAGAGTGTTCAACAATTGTGATAAAAAGTACAAATATGTTCTTTTACAAGGGAGAACAAACAAATGTCAACCTTGCAAGATGTTAAAAATGGGGAGGCATTGGGGGGGATGCAATCAACGTAAACTAGAGACTGTAACTAATAGAATCATTGTATTATGCTTTCTTTAATGTAACAAAGGTGATATACCAAGGTAAATGTAGATAAGAGGGGGAGATAGGGGAAGCATGTTGGACACTTGACATTGGTGGTATTGTCTGATTCTTTACTCTACTTTGATTTAAGGTTATTTTTCCTTTAGCTGCTTCCTAGCTGTCATTTTTTTTTCCTCTTTCTTTTGCCTCTCTACCTTCTTTGACTCTCCCTCCTGCCTTGTGGAAGAAATGTAGATGCCCTTATATAGATAGTGGTGAAGGTGGTGAACACATAAATATATGACCATACAGAAAACCGTCGATTATTTACTTGGGATGGAATGTATGGTGAGTGAACAAAACCATATTTAAAAAAAAATGGATTGATGACAAAACCTCGAGGGAAATATACTGAGTGAAATAAGCCAGACACATAAGGACAATTATGGCAGGGTCTCACTGATAGGAACTAATTATAATATGTAAACTCATAGACATGAAATATAAGGTACCAAGATATAGGAGGAGGCTTAAGAATGGGGAGCGGTTGCTTAGTATGAGCAGAATGTTCAACTAGGATGAACTTAGATGTTTGGAAATGAACAGACATGTCAGTAGCAAGATGTGAGAATAACTAACAGTGCCAAATGGTGTTGTCAATTAGGTGGAAAGGGGAAGCTCAGAGTCATATATGTCACCAGAAGGAAAGTTGGAGGTCAGAAGATGGGAATGTATAAAACTGAATCCTATGGTGGGCAATGTCCATGATCAACTGTACAAATACTAGAAATCGCTTCCATGAACCAGAACAAATGTATGACAATACAATTAGAAGTTAATAGTAGAGGGGCATATAGGGAAGAAATATATACCTATTGCAAACTATATACTACAGTTAGTAGTATTTCAACATTTTTTCATAAACAGTAACAAATGTACTATACCAACACTACAAGTCAACATGGAGTGGGGCTGGTTCGGCATATGGGAGGATTAGAGTTTCCTTTTCTTTTCCTTTTTTTTTTTCATCTTTCACTTCATTTCTGTCTGGAGTAATAAAAAGTTTCTAAAAATTGAACAAAAATTAAGTGTGGTGATGGATGCACAGCTGTATGAGCATACCCAGGATCAAGTGACTGTACACTTTGGATCTTTGGATAATTGTATGGTATCTGAACAATCCCAATTAAAATTAAAAAGAAAAAAAAAAAAACACTGATTGTGATGATGAATGCACAACTATATGATGAAACCATGAACTATCAATTGTACACTTTGGATGATTATCTGGTATATCAATATATCTCAATAAAATTGCATTAAAAACTTAAAAAAAATGCCAGCATTGTTGTATTGTATTGTTTGGTATTTAACTCCACTTCTTACTTCCTACAGTTGCTAAAAGGCAAATGCATAAAAACTAATGTTAAATATAGGTTTTGGAATATACAGTGTACAAAGATATAAGTGGTAACAAGTACAAAAAATGGTGGGGGGACAGAGGGGTATAAGAAAAGTATATGTGCATGCTATTGAAGTTAAGTTAGTATAAAACCAAATATGATTTTATACATTTAGGGTGTCAAATTTTAACTCCATGGTAACTGCAAGGAAAATACATGAAAAAATGTGGTACAACACAAAAAAGCAAATAAATATAAAAGTAGGCTTTAACAGAAGTGAGGGACGAAAAGGTATAAGATTACAAAGTCTAAACATCAAAATAGCAGAAGAATGTCCTGTATTATCAGTGGTGATTTGTGCTGATTTGGAGTTGTTGTGTACTCCAGAAAAACCATATTCTTTTAATCCATTCTTATGGGTGCAGACCTATTGTGGGTGGGAACTTTTGATTAGGTTGTTTTAACTGAGATGTGACCCAGCCCATTAAATGGGGGTCTTAATCCTTTACTGGAGTCCTTTATAAGAGGATTAAAGGCAGAGACATTTGGAGAGAAAGCAGAAAGACAAATGCCCAGAGAAGCAAAAAAGGACCCACAGGAGCTGAGAGACAGAGAGCCATTGAAACCAGAACCCAGGAGAGAGGGACCAGCAGACATTGCCATGTGCTTTCTCATGTAACAGAGGAACACTGGATGCCAGCAGCCTTTCTTTAGAGAAGGTATCCTCCTGTTAATGCCTTAATGTGGACATTTTCACAGCCTTAGAATTGTAACTTGTAACTTAAAAAATCCCCATTGTTAACAGCCAACCCATTTTCAGGTAAATTGCATTTCAGCAACTTTAGCAAACCAGAACATGACTTTAAATATAAATTGATTAAACTCTCCAGTCAGGCAGAGATTGACAAAATGGATTAAAAAGTAGAACCCAACTATATGCTGTCTGCAAGACCTTAAAGTCAAAGATAAAAGTAGGCTGAGGGAGGCAGGATGGAAAATATATATACCATGAAAGTAGTAACCAAAAGAGAGCTGGGGTGGCTATACCAATATTGGATAAAATAGACTTTAAGTCAAAAGCAGTTACAAGGGACAAAGATGGTCATTATATACTGATAAAGGGGACAATTCAACAGTAAGATGTAACAATTATAAATATATATATGCACCTAACAGCAGGGCCCAAAATATATGAAGCAAATACTGACAGATTTGAAGGGAGAAATTGATGGTTTTACATTAAGAGTAGGATACTTTAACACACCACTCTCACTAATGGATAAACATCTAGTCAGAAGATCAATAAGGAAGCACAGGACTTTAATGATACACTAAACCAACTAGACCTAACAGACATATATAGAACACTACACCCAACAAAAACAGAATATGCATTTGTTTTGTGTGGACATGAATAATTCTCCAGGATCCACATGTTGGATCACAAAACAATCTTGATAAATTAAAAAATGTTGAAATCATACCACGTATATTCTCGGAATACAACAGAATGAAGCTAGGAATCAAAAATGGAGGGAGAAATGGAAAACACAAATATGTGGATATTAAACAGCATACTCTTAAACAACGAGTGGGCCAAATTAGGAAATATTCTAAGGTGAATGCAAATGAAAACAAACTCACCAAAACTTATGGGATGTGGCAAAGGCAGGGCTGAGAGGGAAATTTATGGCTCTAAATACTTACATTAAAAAAAGAAGAAAAACTTCAAACCTATATGAAATGGACAAATTCTTAGAAATACACAAACTACCTACATTGGCTCAAGAAGAAATAGAAGATCTCAACAAACCAATTACTCCTAAAGAGATTGAATCAGTTATCAAAAAACTCCTAAACAAAGAAAAGCCCAGGACCAGAGGGCTTTACAGGGAAATTCTACCAAACATTCCAAGAAGCCTTAACTCCAATTCTGCTCAAATTCTTCCAAAAAATTGAAGAGGAGCAAACACTCCCTAACTCATTCTACAAGGCTGATATCACCCTCATACCAAAGCCAAATACAGATACCACAAGGAAAGAAAACTATAGACAAATATCTCATTAGAATAAACATGCAAAAATCCTCACAAAATACAAGCAACGTAATAAAAGAATTATATACCGTGATCAAGTGGGATTTATCCCTGGTATGCAAGGGTGGTTCAACAAAAGAAAATGAATTAATGTAATATACCACATTAACAAAATGAAAGGGGGAAAAAAACATGACCATCTCAATTGATTCAGAAAAGGCATTTGACAAAATACAGCACCATTTCTTGATAAAAACACTTAGAAACCAAGGAATAGAAGGAAACATCCTCAACATGATAAAGGGCATATATGAAAAGACCACAGCTAACATCCTAGTTAGTAGTTAAAGACTGAAAGTTTTCCCTCTCAGATCAGGAACAAGACAAAGATGCCCACTATAACCACTGTTATTCAAAATTGTACTGGAAATTCTTGCCAGAGCAATTAGGTGAGAAGATAAATAAAAGCATCCAAATTGGAAAGGAAGAAGTAAGTCTTTCCTTATTTGCAGATGATGTACAGAAAACCCTGAAAAATCAACAACAAAACTCCTAGAGCTAATACATGAATTCAGCAAAGTTGTGGGGTTTAAGATCAACACCCAAAAATCAGTAGTGTTTGCATACACAAATAATGAACAATTGGAAGAAGAAATCAAGAAAAAAAATCCATTCACAATAGTAACAAAAAGAATCAAGTATCTAGGAATAAAGCTGACCAAGGATGGAATGGGCTTGTACACAGAAAGCTACAAAGCATTGCTAAAAAAATTTAAAAAGACCTAAATAAATGGAAGGATATTCCATGTTCATAGATTGGAAAAACTAAATATCATTAAGATGTCAATACTACCCAAAGCAATTTATAGATTCAGTGCAATCCCAATCAAAATTCCAGCAGCCTTCTTTGCAGAAATGGAAAAGCCAATCATCAAATTTATATGTAGGGTAAGGGGTCCTAAATAGCTAAAGCTGTCTTGAAAAAGAAGAATGAAGTTGGAGGGATCACACTTCCCAATCTTAAAACTTATTACAAAGCCATAATAATCAAAACAGCATGGTATTGGCACAAAGACAGACATTTAGACCATTGGAAAAGAGTTGAGAGCTCAGAAATCAACCCTCACATTTATGGCCAACTAATTTTTGACAAGGGGGCAAAAACCACTGAACTGGGAATGCATAGTCTCTTCAAATGGTGCTGGGAAAACTGAATCTCCAATTGCTATAAAAAGGAGGACACCTACCTCACATGATATACAAAAATCAACTCAAAATAATATAAGAGCTAGAACTATCAAACTCCTAGAAGTAAAGATAGGGCAGCATCTTCAGGACCACATGTTAAGAAATGATTTCTTAGACTTCACACCCAAAGCACAAGTAACAAAAGAAAAAATAAATTAATGGGACTTCATCAAAATTAAAAACTTTTGTGCCTCAAAGGAATTTATAGTGAAAGTAGAATGACAACCTACACAATGGAAGAAAATATTTGGAAACCACATATCCCAATAGAGTTTTAATATCCAGAATATATAAAGAAATCCTTCAACTTAAAAAGACAAACAACCCAATTTAAAAATGGGCAAAGACTTGAACAAACATCTCTCCAAAGAAGTTGTACAAATGGCCAAAAAGCACATGAAAAGATCCTCAACATCTCTAGCCATCAGGGAAACGCAAATCAAAACCACAATGAGATACCATTACACACACATTAGAATGGTTGCTATTTAAAAAAAAAAACAGAAAATAACAAGTTTCGGAGAGGATGCAGAGAAATAGGAAAACTCATTCATTGCCAGTTGCAATGTAAAATGATGCAGCTGCTGTGGAAGACAGGTTGGCAATGGTTTCTCAGAAAGCTAAGTGGGGGACTACCACATGACCCAGGAATCCTACTACTAGGTATACACCCAAAAGAATTGAAAGCAGGGGCTTGAACAGATATTTTTGCACATGTATGTTCACAGTAGCATTATTCACAATTTCCAGAAGATGGAAGCAACCCAAGCTTCCATCAACAAAGAAGTAGATAAACAAAATGTGGTATATACACATAATGAAATATTCAGCCATGAAAGGGAATGAAGTTCTGATACATGTAACAACATGGGTGAACCTTGAAGACATCACATTGAGTAAAATAACCCAGACACAAAAGGACAAATATTGTATGATTTCACTTGATATGAAATAATCTAGAATATGCAAATTCATGGAGACAATAAATATATTACAGGTTGTGGGGGTGGGGAATTAATGCTTAGTGGATGCAGAGTTTCTTTGGGATGATAACTAGGTTTTGATAATGGTTGGTGGTGAAGGTGGCACAACACTATGAAGATAAATAATACCACTGAGTTGTATACTTGAATTTGGTTAAAATGGGAAATTTTGTTGTATATATGTCACCATAATGAATATTTTAAAAAAATAATGAATGTGAATAATTTGTGACCACCCCACCTTGCATTGTTTCCTTAACACTGATTATCACCTGTGGCACTGAGTTTCCAAATAAGGTCCTATTGATTTTTGCTCCTGCCTGGGGAAATGATCACTATCTTCTCTTTGATGAATTACTTAGCCTAAGAGAACTTTGTCTTAAGTAGGTTCTCTTAAGTAAGTCTGTTGTCTGATGGACCATCCTGTTGATCCTCCTAGCAGAATGCCTTCTATCTTAGTGTCCTAGCCCAGTCCTGACAGAGCATCTCAGACAGTAAAAGTGAGGGCCGGTGAGCTGATGGAGAGAGCAGGCCTCTGTGCTCTCACTCTAGCCCCAGTGCTGCAGCCCCAGATTCCTTTCTGAAGGCAGAGAGAGCCCTGACTGCCACAGTGCCCTCTGAGCCAATTTACCCATTAGGCAAATAGGCACTGTGGGCCTAAGGCTCACCATTCTTCTAGAGGCCAATGAAAACATTTTAATTTAGTATCTTTCAATGTCACAAGAAATATGAATATAATAATAATGCATATGCAATAATGACTCCAGCCCAGATTATGTTCATCTTTATACTAATGCAGCCATAAAAGATCATTTTTAATATTTTTTTATGGAGAGAAGGCCCGTGAAGGCAAAAGTGCCGGGGGCCCATGATGGTCATAATGCTGTCCTGGGTGATCTAAGAAGGCAACAGAACTGGCCAAGAACTGCCCTGCCCCAGGAGGGGCCGAGGGGCCGTTCCCACAAAGCATCTTTCCAGAGAAAAGAAAAGCTCCGCAGGGACGGGGACAACCCTCAGTTTAGAGGCAGACGGGCTTCCAGGACCTGCCCCAGCCTCTTCAGTAAGGCAGAATCAGGCACGGTATACCCTCTCCCCTCACACCCAGATCAAAACTAAGGGAAATTCAGCATGCGCTTACTCACGCGTCTTCCATAGGCAAACCCAGTCATGACCTCAGCCCTGATTCTCAAGTGAGGAGAGCTCATCAATGACCTCACCTCCTGTTCCTTCAAAGGGCAAACTTAAGCATGACCTCCCCTTAGGTAAGTCAAGCTCAGGCATGATATCACCCCTCCTCCCTTCCACCCCCCCAACCCCACCCCCCACCATTCCCCTCTCCTACCCACCTGGCAAATGACACATTTCCACCCCGACTGCTTCTCAGAAGTAGCTCCGCCTGAAGGTGTGGGTGTCTGGCTGGCCTCTGCTTCCTCTCAGTCACAAAGCAAGCCAGTGTGTCTGCAAGGCAGCTTGGAGTGACTTAAACTGTGACTCAGCTTGCTCTGGCAGATGAGAACTTATTCAAGGCTCAACATAAAACAGAGAGTTTTTAGGCAAGTCTGCAGGGCAAGCTGAGCCAATTTAGGAGGAGACTAAAAAGGAAAAGGGGAAATTCTAGGCTGAGAAATTCCTAGAAGAGAATTCATAACCTTAGCCTGCAAAAGAAGGTTACCCAAGCTGACAGTGCTAGGCAGAATGGCCTTCAGACATGGTCAGCAGCTGTCAGTACTGAAAGCATTTCAGAGCCATGGCATCTGTCTGTCCATTTTTCCTGCTTATCCATCTGATCTTCTTTGTGGGACCAGGCTCTCTGTCTCAAAAAGGGAAAATGGCAGGCCTGACAGACTGAACCACCCAAGTGTGCGCTGGGTACTGTATTATTCAGGGTTCTCCAGAGAAACAGAACTGACAGGGTATGTTTGTGTGTGTGTGTGTGTGTGTGTGTGTGTGTGTGTGTGTGTAAATAATAAAAGATTTATTATAGGAATTGGCTCACACAACCATGGGAATTGGCAAGTCCAAATTCTGCAAGGCAAGCCATAAGTTGGAAACGCCAATGAAGATGAAGTTGAGTTCCTCAGGAGAAGCTGTCTGGCTGAAGTAAAGATAGAAATTCTTTCTGACTTCTGAAATTGTTACTGAACAAGGGCTCACTGCCTGACATGCACAGAGACCAATACTATGACATAGGGATTTTCAGAGAAGAAAGAGCTTTAATGCAAGGTCGAACAATATGGAAACAGGAGACAAGGCTCAAATCTGTCTCCCCAATCTGAGAGTTAAAGGAGATTTTATGGCAATCAGAGGTGAGAGATAGGGACAAAAGTGGGGAGGTTTGACTTGGCATAGTCCAATTGGTTAATTATAGAGTTATCCATATGTGGTAGAGTGGATTTTAGGCCAGATCTTCCTTAATGAAAGATCTCTTATATTTGATTTGCTTCCGATGTCTCCCTGTACCTGTTAACTTGGTTCCAAGGGAGGTGACTTTTGTTCCTGGTGTCTCAAAGATCATCTAAAGGACAAGAGTCAGTGTTTTCTACATATGCTCAAGTTATATGACTTACAGTAAAACAAGCTCAGAAGAAAAGGTTATAGAAACACAGACTGGTTTTTACTGCCCACATTTTCAAAATATTCACTTCTGACTTTCACGCCTCCAACTGATTGGATGAGAAGATTCCCCTCATTGCTAAACACAGTGTCCTTTGTTGATTGCAGATGCAATCAGTTATAGATTCAATCAGCTAACTATAGATGCAAAGCTATCTTTTAAATGCCCTCCTAGTACCTTACAGGCCAATGCTTGCCTGACCAAACACCTGGATACCATAACCTAGCCTAGTTGATACATGGACTTAACTATCATAGACACTCAGGATTCCATGAGCAATATTATTTGAACATGTAGTCTGGATTTGATTCATGGAAGAAGGAATAAGACAGGAGAGAAGTTAACCTTATTAGACAGGGCTCTCTAGGGAAACAGAACTGACAGGAGATATCTGTAAATATTATATTTTATAAAATTGTCTCACACAACTGTGGAGATGCATGAGTCCAAATTCTGTAGGGCAAACTTTCCAATGAAAGTTTTCAATGAATTCCCCAGGAGAAGCTGGCTGGCTAAAGTAGAGATGTAAATACTCTCTTCTGACTTCTGAAATCATTACTTCTCCTTTTAAAGCTTTCTACTTATTGGATGAAATGTCCCTCACAGCTGAAGGCAATCTCCTCAGTTGACTGTAGATACAATCAGCCATAGATGCAATGGACTTACTGATGATTTAAGTCCATTGAATGTCCTCACAATAACAGTTAGGCCAGTGCTTGCTTGACCAAACAAGTGGGCACCATTACCTGGCCAACTTGACATATGAGCCTAAGCATCACACCTTGTAAATAAAAAGTCTGTTCCATGGCCACAGCCCTGCCTGATATCATGCAGATGTTTGTTCTAGCTCAAGAGGGAGGCCAGGTGAGGATCAGCCAGGAATTGTGATTTTAGAAGCCCCAGGAAAAAAAACCTGACCCTTTCCCTCAGACCTTCTACATATCCTGTGGTGTTAAAATTCCTTAACTGTTTACAATTGCTTTGCATTCTTTAGCTAGGAAGGCTGCATCCAATAGTCCTGGGAAACATTGGACTAACATATGAATAGTTAATAGTAGATCTCCAGAGGACTTTTTTTTTTTTTTAAGTTTTTTTCCCTTTCCTTTTCTTTTAAAATTCAGTTTTATTGAGATATATTCACATACCATACAATCATCCATGGGGTACAATCAACTGTTCACAGTACCATCATATTGTTCATTCATCACCCCAATATATTTTTGAACATTTTCCTTACACCAGAAAGAATCAAAATAAGAATAAAAAAGTAAAATAAAAAAGAACACCCAAATCATCCCCCCATCCCACCCTATTTTTCGTTTAGTTTTTGTCCCATTCTTCTACTCATCCATCCATACACTGGATAAAGGGAGTGTGATCCACAAGGCTTTCACAATCACACTGTTACCCCTCATAAGCTACATTGCTATACAATCATCTTCAAGAGTCAAGGCTACTGGGTTGCAGTTTGATAGTTTCAGGTATTTACTTCCAGCTATTCCAATACATTAAAAAGGGTTATGTATATAGTGTATAAGACTGCCCACCAGGGTGACCTTTCAACTCCATTTGAAATCTCTCAGCCACTGAAACTTTATTTCCTTTCATTTCGCATCCCCCTTTTGGTCAAGAAGATGTTCTCAATCCCACAATGCTGGAAGTCATATCCTGCATTGCCAGGGAGATTTACACCCCTGGGAGTCAGGTCCCAAGTAGGGGGGAGGGCAGGGAGTTCACCTGCCGAGGTGGCTTAGCTAGAGAAAGTGGGATACATCTGAGCAATGAAGAGGTACTCAGGAGGAGAGTCTTAGGCACAATTATAAGCAGGTTTAGCTAAGGACATTTTTTAAAATATTCAAAGCCACAATTTCTTCATCTATGAAATGAGGATAAGGATACTATCTTATAGGGATGTTTGAGGATCAATTTTCAATAAGCCCTTCCTTGATCACCCTATTTAAAATAGCTTCCCTCTCCTCCTCAACCCTCATCAGCACTTCCTAGCACCCTTCCTTGTTTCATTTTGCTACTTAGCATTTATCATTATCTCCATATTATGTCTTTCACTTTTCAAATTGTCAGCAGGGATTTTTGTCTGTTTTGTTCACTGCTGTATCTCCTTACCCTCAAAACATTGCCTGTCATATAGTAGGTGCTCAGCAAATTTTTTTAATGAATAAATTATGTAAAGTTCTCAGCACAGTGGCTAGTACATACTAAGTGTGCCAGTTTGAATGTATTATGTCCCCCAGAAAAAGCCATGTTCTTTGATGCAATCTTGTGGAGCAGACGTATTAGTGGGGATTAAGTTGGAAGGTTTGCATTAGGTTTTTCCATGGAAATGCACCCCACCCAACTGTAGGTGATAACTCTGGATAATTTCCATGGAGGCATGGCCCTGCCCATTCAGTATGGGCCTTGATTAGTTTGCTGGGGCACTATATAAGCTCAGACAGAAGTAGTGCGCTTGCTACAGCCAAGAGAGACACTTTGAAGAATGCACAGAAGCTGAGAGAATAGCTGCAGATGAGAGAGAGTTTGAAGCCGGCCATTGAAAGCAGACTCTTGCTCCAGAGAAGCTAAAAGAGAGGACAAACACCCCAAGAGCAACTGAGTGACATTTTTGAGGAAATGCAGCCTAGAGAGGAACATCCTGGGAGAAAGACGTTTTGAAACCAGAACTTTGGAGCAGATGCCAGCCACATGCCTTCCCAGCTAACAGAGGTTTTCCAAATGTCATTGGCCATCCTCCAGTGAAGGTACCCAACTGTTGATGCATTGCCTTGGACACCCTATGGCCTTAAGACTGTAACTTTATAACCAAATAAACCCCCTTTATAAAAGCCAATCCATTTCTGGTGTTTTGCATTCTGGCAGCATTAGCAAACTAGAATACTAAGTATGTAATACATGTTAACTATTACTGTTTGTTTGCATTTCTGTATTTCATCCAATGCTTGTCTTGGCTTTCCAGAGCTGCTATGACAAATACCACACAATGGATTGGCTTAAGCAACAACAATTTATTGGCTCACAGTTTTAGAGACCAAAAGTCCCACATCAAGATGTCATTAAGGTAATGGCTTTCTCTTGGGGTCTGTAGCCTTCTGGTGATGGCTTGCTGCCACCCTTGGGATTCTTTGACTTGCATCTCTGCTTCCATCTCATGTCGATATCCTTTGTCCCTTCCTGTGGCTTTCTCTTGACTTCTGGCTTCTGTATTTTCTGGCTACTTTGACTGCATCTGAATTTCCTCTCTTTATAAGGCCTCCAGTAAGATGGATAAAGAACCACCCTGATTCAATTTAGCCACATCTTAACTAATAACAACATCTTCAAAAGGTTCTATTTACAAATGAGTTCATGCCCACAGGAGTGTGCATTAAGATTAAGAACATTTCTTTTGCAGGGTACCTGATGCAATCCCCAAAAATTCTTAAAAGGAAATATGAGGGTTGGAAGTTAAGCAGTTATCTTAGGTTAGTTGTCTTTTTCTTACTCCCTTGCTATGGTCTCTTTGAAATGTTCTTTTATTGTATGTTTGTTTTCTTTTTAACTTTTTTTTTCATACAGTTGATTTTAAAAAATAAGGGAAAGTTAAAAAAAAAAAAAAAGAAAAAAGACAAACAAGGAAAAAAAAAAAAAAAAAAACGATGTAGTGCCCCCTTGAGGAGCCTGTGGAGAATGCAGGGGTATTCGCCTACCCCACCTCCATGGTTGCTAACATGACCACAGACATAGGGGACTGGTGGTTTGATGGGTTGAGCCCTCTACCATAAGTTTTACCCTTGGGAAGACGGTTGCTGCAAAGGAGAGGCTAGACCTCCCTGTATTTGTGCCTAAGAGTCTCCTCCAGAATGCCTCTTTGTTGCTCAGATGTGGCCCTCTCTCTCTGGCTAAGCCAACTTGAAAGGTGAAATCACTGCCCTCCCCCCTACGTGGGACCAGACACCCAGGGGAGTGAATCTCCCTGGCAACGTGGAATATGACTCCCGGGGAGGAATGTAGACCTGGCATCGTGGGATGGAGAACATCTTCTTGACCAAAAGGGGGATGTGAAAGGAAATGAAATAAGCTTCAGTGGGAGAGAGATTCCAAAACGAGCCGAGAGGTCACTCTGGTGGGCACTCTTACGCACACTTTAGACAACCTTTTTTAGGTTCTAAAGAATTGGGGTAGCTGGTGGTGGATACCTGAAACTATTAAACTACAACCCAGAACCCATGAATCTCGAAGACAGTTGTATAAAAATGTAGCTTATGAGGGGTGACAGTGGGATTGGGAAAGCCATAAGGACCACACTCCACTTTGTCTAGTTTATGGATGGATGAGTAGAAAAATAGGGGAAGGAAACAAACAGACAAAGGTACCCAGTGTTCTTTTCTACTTCAATTGCTCTTTTTCACTCTAATTATTATTCTTGTTATTTTTGTGTGTGTGCTAATGAAGGTGTCAGGGATTGATTTAGGTGATGAATGTACAACTATGTAATGGTACTGTAAACAATTGAAAGTACGATTTGTTTTGTATGACTGCGTGGTATGTGAATATATCTCAATAAAATGATGATTAAAAAAAAAAAAAAAAAAAAAAAGGAAATATGAGGAATTAGTTGTCCGAAACCAGCTCCAATTGGCCATCCCACAAGAGCGCCACCAGGAGAATACCAAGCTATAAGAATCAAAGCAGAGGCTCAGAGGGGCATCAGAGCAAATTCTAGGAGTGCTAACACAGGTGGAACTAAGCTGTGACAGGCAACAGGAAAGAAAGAGCCACCCTATTAAGTAGATATTAAACTATCAGAGCATCCTGATAAGGCATATTCCAATTACATGAGCTCACATACCAGATATAGCCAAAATCAACAATCTGTTTTCAATCTTGCTGGAAGTCAGTTCTTTTAAGTTGTGCCTCCTTTGTCTCACTTCCTACAAACACACAGAACAAACACATACACCCAAGGCCCCCTTTTATCCAGCTCAGTTTTCTTATTGAAATGCCCTGCTGACCCTCAAAAAGGAAAGGAGAAACTCTTCAAAGTCATGATGATAATTTTTCTGATCACTTTGAGAGGACCAGTGTGAAAAGTATTTGTTTTGTCTCTTCATCCAGGCCCCTACTTTCCTCAGCTGGAGACACACTCAGGCTCTAGACAGAAAGTCCAGGCAGCCTGTACTGGCTTGGCTTTCTCAAACAGAAAAGGCTTTATGAGACAGCTAGAGGCAGTTGACTCAAGGAACATTGCTACACATCCAGTACCTTGGTGCAGATTATAAAAAGGCACCTCCTCCAGGTCCATGGATTGGAAAAAGATTTGTTCCTCCAGGCTGAAGCATACCTGAGCCTAGTGAGAGAAGCAGGGCAATATATTTCAGCTTACTCTCATTCACCTTGGCTAGACATCTTTGTGCAATAGAGAAACTGCATAACTGTACCTGATAGATGGTATGGGAGAAGAGGGTATTTGGAAAGCTGGGAGTAAATGAAAAACAAAATACATGACCCCTACTATATATACCCAGGGATGATACCCTTTTCTTTTGAAACTTGAATTCAATCTATCTTTGTATCTCCTCTAGAAGATGCTAATGGACTCACCTACTGGTACTTCTCCTGCTTAATGCCCACTAGCCACTAGCCAGCCGTGAACAAGATCTGTGGTATCCATAGTTAAACTAGCCTGAACTAGGAACAATGGCTTTAATGAGTGTGCCGGTTTGTATATATTATGTCCCCCAGAAAAAAGCTATATTCTTTGATGCAATCTTGTGGGGGCAGATTGATTAATCTTTTTGATTAGGGTATGAGCTCTTGATTAGATGTTTCCTTGGAGATGTGACCCACTCAACTGTGGGTAATACCTTTGATTAGAATATCTCCATGGAGATATGGACCCCACCCATTCAGGGTGGTTCTTGATTTAATCACTGGAGTCCTATAAAAGAGCTCACAAACAGAAGGACCTCAGAGCTGCTGCTGCTTAAAGAGACGTTTTGAAGATGGCCATTGAAAGCTGATGCTGACATTTTGGAGAACACCATTTTGAACCTGGGAGCAAGCAGATGCCAGCCACATGCCTTCCCAGCTAACAAAGGTTTTCCAGATGCCATCGGCCATCTTTCAGTGAAGGCACCCTACTGTTGATGCCTTACCTTGGACACTTCATGGCCTTAAGATTGTAACTTTGTAAACAAATAAACCCCTTTTATAAAGCCAATCCATTTCTGGTATTTTGCATAACGGCAGCATTAGCAAACCAGAACAATGGGTTTAAAGACTGAACACATAATTTAAAAGGCCATTTGGAGGGGGGCAATGTGGTGTCAGGAAAAGGCACAGAACAAATCAGTCGACCTGGTATGGTGGCTTTATGATGTGTCAACTGCTAGACTGAACTGTAATTCCAGTAATTGCCTTCCCTGCATGTTTCCAGTTAGGAGGGACCACAAGAGATATTCTTGTGTGAGGTTTGGAGGGCAGAGGAGAAGCAGCAGCCATTTTGCAGCCCACACGTGTTGTCAATATCTGCTGGCTCACCTTGTTGGGGTGGGAGAGGAGCCAGGCCTGCCTCTGCTCCATCTTCCTTGGATCTTCCTTCAGCTCCTCTTACTCTTGGGCCAGTTGTGTGTTTAACTCTCTGATGAAGGGTGCTAGCTTCTCCTGCAGAACAACTACACCATCAAAGTCAGAGGCAGCAAGAACTGACAGAGGTTTCACCCTGTCCTCATGGATTCCATTTCATGCTTGTGAGGTTCCAGCTTTTCCTTGCCCTCCCTTACTTTGCATTCATCTTTCCTTGCTGATTGTCTGAACTATGGGCTTCAAACTTCAGAATCAAATGTAAAGATAAGAGCCTAACACAGACTCCTTAATTAGCTCCCATAATTACGTGAGGTCAAATTCCTGTAACAAATTATATACATACATTTAAAATGCATAGTAGTTCTCTTTCTTTGATTGAATCCTGATTGATGCAGAATTTGTTATGGAGGGTGGGTGCTGTCATAACAAAAAATGAAAATGTGGGAATGGCTTTGGAATAGGACAGTGGGAAGAAGCTGAAAGAACTTTAAAAAAGAAAGGTTAAAGATCCAAGAAGAAACTGTATAAAAATGTAGGTCTTTGAGAAGGCTGCAGGTGAGGGCTTAAAGCAAAGTGAGGAAAATCTTATTGGAAAAAAGAGGATCCTCATTATGTAGTGGTTGAAATTTAGCAACACTCTTGCCAGCAGTAACATGGAAAGCAGAAAATGTGCCTAATTAACTGAGTGAACTAGCTAAGGTGATTGCCAGACAGTGTTGAAGATGCCTCCTGGCTTTTTCTTGCTGCTTATGATAAAATGCAAGAGAACAGAGGAGATAAACTGAAGGAATCATTGTTAAACAGAAAGAAGTCAGGACTTGATGATTTTGAAAATTCCCAGCCTTCCAGTTGATAAGTGATGCTAAATTTAAGAAATGGCCTACAGGCAAGAACCACTTCCAGGGAACTAGCAGGAAAACATGGTTTAAAGGTGAAACTCGAGGTGTGACTGTAAGATCCTTTGTTTAGACCTCAGAGTCCTTTCAGTCAGATAAAAGGCCCACTAAAGAGGTGAAGTACATACCTCCCAGGTAAGAGTGTTGTTCCTAGGCCATTCCAGCAGAAGCCCAGGCAGAGAAGGGATTATCTTGAACACATTTATGGGTTTCTCTTTTTTTTAAAGGCCTGGACCCCAGTAAGATTCACAGGCAACCCACAAAGTCTTAACGAGAATTGTAGTCACAGAAGCATACCTGGCTTGAACTGAAAGAGACACAGATGGTACAAAATGAAAAGGGGCTTTTGAACTCCCAGAATTCTATTGACAGGAAGGAGGCTGAGAAAACGACAGTTGATAACCCAGGCTACCTTTCATGGGAAAGAAAGGATAAGTCAGAAGGTAGAACTAAGAGCCCAGAATTCAGAATTAAGAAGCAGAATCAAAAGCCATCAAGAATTACTCCTAAGCAGGAGTAGGCCTGACTCTTACTCAGAAAGCTTACAAATTTTGCCTGGGTGAATTTCAGAATTGCTATTGACCAGCGATACCTTTGTGCTTTTCATACCCCCACCTCACCCCCTATTTTGAAGAGGAATGTATACAGTGGTTATCCTATGTCTGCAGTCATTACCCACCATTGTCTATGTTGGGAGTTGGGAGACAGATAACATATCTCTTTAGTTCACAGGTCTTCAGATTGCCAAAGAGCTTCATCTGCACCTGAACCTGCTGTAGGTGACATGATTTTGGACTTCGAGCTGACACTATAATGAGACGATGCTTTGGAGGCTTTGGGGATGGAGTGAGCATATTTTTCATTTGTGAGGAATATATATAATTTATGACCAGAGAGAAGACAGTGTTCGTTTTTTTTAACTATTATATTTATTTGTAATAACAAACCACATAAAAGCTTTGACTGTGGTGATTTTAAAATATGTCCACAAATTCTTTGATACTCCTCCCTTCAAGAGATGGGCCCTAACTCCTCTCCCGTTTTATGTGGGCTACACTTAGTGACTTGTTCCTAACAAATAGAATGAAGAGGAAAAGAGAGTGTGCAAATTGTGAGAGTAGGTCGTAAAAGGCATTACAACTTCCTCTTTGCTTCTGTGTTATGAGGAAAGGCCCCTGTGGCAAGGATCTGAGGTCTCCTGCCAGCAGACACGTGAGTGAGCACTCATGGAAGGTCAAATCTGCAGATGACAGCAGTCCCTGCTTATGTTTTATCTGCTACCACATCAGCAACCAGTTAAGCTACTCATGAATTCCTGACCAATAGAATTTGTGAGATAATAAATGTTCCTTGTTTTAAGCCACTAAGTTTTGTAAGTTTGTTATGCAAAAAATAACTAACACACCTGGGTTCCAGGCTCAGCAATACTGTTGACAAGCTATTAATCTCTGAAAGCGTCATTTTAGTCTGCCTAGGTGACAACCTGGTTTGAAAAATGAAGATGTCAGACCAAGCGATCTCTTACAACCTCTCAGTTCTGGCCTTCTGAGGGTGTTTGGTTTCCCCCACCTCCGTTTTTGGGCCCCTTCATCTCCTCTCTGCTGCTCTATCCCTTAGTCAGATGGTTTTTATTGCTGTTCTTACCCTCACAGACTCTCCATTGTAAGTGTATTTGCTGCTGCAGACCTACCTCCCCGACCTCATTCCAGACTTTCTAGCTGAAGTCTCCTGCATTCTTAGGTGGTAGCTAAATAAGCCAGCACCATCTCTGTCAACTGACCCCCCTCCCCTCCCAGGTGAAATGTCAGCATTTTCACCGGGTCTTTGAGAGCTAGTGTCCTTACCCAAAGAAAGGAGGGGAGTAGAACTTGTAGGCATAAGAGCAGACTGGTGGGAGAGAGATTTTGGGGTGCTTTCCTCTAAATCCCACCATAAACGGCAACATACACTCTACTTGAATTCACAATAAAGTTGATTATCTGAGACCTTATTAGCAAAGAATATAAATGCTTCAAAGAAGGACCCATTGTTTTAAAATTATTTTTCACTTTTATGGACTTGGTGGAGTATGGAGCTATACAGAAAATATCACTTCTTGGTATCTTACCCTGAATTCTATTTGCACTCTTCTCTCCCAACATCCATGCATACACTCTTAATCCAGCCACTCTCTCCTTCTCATCCTGCTGTGTTATCTCCCTGTCCTCTATCTATCTTGTCAAAAATGAGGAAAGGGGTATGAACCACTCTAGGGCGGCTTGACACAGAAAAGATTTCTTTTCAAAATCCCATGTCACGATGAACTAGTTAAGAAACTGTTTGATGGACTATATTGGCTTCTCCGGAGTCAGCCTCTGTGGAAAAATTATCAAACATCTGGCTCATTTGCTGACAATTGGGACAGTTCAATGGGGAAAAAAGGGGAAAGAAGAAAGGAATGCATAAATGGGTATTTTTGTTTTGTATTGTTTTGTTTTGTTTTATCCATAGGTATCTGATTCAGGAGCCAGGGCTCATGGATCTTGGAATACAGTCAATGGTTGATTCTCAAAATGAAGAGGCCAACACTAGCAAAATAAAAAACACATTTGGTCCATCACATTCCTGACTATAATGGATGCTGAGAAATGGATGCTTTATAGCAACCCACAAGTTTCCTGGTACTGCTGTCTCGTTGCAAAATCCTGGCTCCCTCAAAGTATAATCTCTTGCCTCTGTCAGAGAAAGCCAGCCTTTAAAGAAACTAAATCCAAGGTCACTTATTTCCACATAAAGAGAATATTTTGTCAGCTGCCAAAATTCATTTTTCTAATGTGCTCTTACCCAATAACTTAAGCCTGGGGTGCTGGGCAGAATCCAACTTGGGCAATTCCATTCTAACAACCAAATTCTTCCCATGAGTCTGAACTGGACATGACAGTATTCTTCACTTCTTTGACTATCCTCTCATTAATCAAACTAATGTTTTCACCCCCAAAGCATGAGATGGAATTTCTAAAAAATGGATTATTCTTAAGAATTTAATGAGAGATTCCATTATATGAACTTTGTAAAGTACTGTGGAAGTCAAGCCTAGATTCATTAATTTAACAAATAGGTATCAAGGTACATGCGAAGTGCTGTTCTCAAAAATGCAGATATACCAGGGCACCAAAAAAAAGGCTTCTGCTCTCAAACAGTATATTTTGGAATAAGTGATGAGATGAGGTCAGAGAGGGAGGCAGGAATAAGATTATTTGGGCAATAATATAGTGTTTGGATATTATTATATGTGAATTTGGAGAGTATTAGAGGAGTGATATGATTGGATTTAGGGATTTTTATAAGCTCACCAGGATGGGGAAGAGCTATTGTATGGGATGTCTATAGGCCAGGGTCCTAGCCTCCTGCTCTTTTCCACTGGGGTAATTCTGGGGGTCAACAGAGCTGTGGCCATATTTTCCTCAGGGTTGCATAGCTTGGTTAGCTCACAGGGCCAAAGAGGCCAAAGCCATGGCTTGATCACCTGGACCATCAGCATTGTACTGCTCTATGACAAGCACTGCCTTCCTCTCCTTCTCTAGCAAGCTATACTTCATAGGCTTCCTTTGGTCACAAGGGGCACCAAACAAGAGAAGGTAAATTGAGAAGCGTAAGCTTGTTTCCATTGCTCCAAGAGTGGTTCATGCTCTGATAAATGCAGCTGAGTGGCAAACTTACCAAAATCAAGGAGCAGAGATATCTTTACATGCACGTGTGTGTGTGTGTGTGTGTGTGTGTGTGTGTGTGTGTGTGTGTGTGTCTTATTAAATGGTGGCAGTCCAGGAAAAAGTATATATTGATAAAGAATATTTGATAACTTTTTATTTATTGCCCACCCTGTACACAGTGGCAAATATAAATGGTGAAATCATAGAATATGAGAGTATTAAGGGATGTTATTGGTTATCAAGTCCAATGTCCCACCCAGTGTCGGATTTTCCTATAGAGCCTTGTCAGAGAGTCCTCCAGAAAATTATAACACTCCCATGTTCTATGGAAGCCATATGAATGGCAATTTAACTGGACATTGTTCTGTTGACTAGAGAAGGTCACTGATGGTTGGCATACCTATTGCTCAAAGTTGTGGTCTAAATATTTGAAGGTCAGAGAGAGAAAGTCAAATCTTAAAGAAGAGCCAACATCACAACGTGGAAGGAGAGCACCAAGTAAGGTTGTCAATCTCAGGAAAAAGATGGAAGGGGGGATGAAAGATACAGAGCAAAAGCAAGAAGAAGCTGAGGATGCTGGTGAATGAAGAATACTGAGTAGGTGAATTGGAGATGAGCAAGTCTGGAGGAATTCCTAAGTTTACATGCAGGTTCTTATGATGGACTTTTTTTTATACAATTCTTACACTAATTTTTATGATTGTGCCATGTACTTTTGGAGGGGATGAAAGGGAAGTTATATCCCATTTCTGATGAATGTTCTCCTGCAATGAGGACTTCACTGCTTCACATGGAAGCTGTGCCGGTTTGAATATATTGTGTCCCCCAAATGCCATTGTCTTTGTAGTCTTGTGGTAGTTTTGGTGCTGGTTAGATTTGCTTAGAATGTGCCCCACCCAGCTGTGGGTAATGATTCTGATGAGATGTTCCCATGGAGGCGTGGCCCCACCCATTCAGGGTGGACCTTGATCAGTGGAGCTATATAAATGAGCTGACTCAAAGAGAGGGAAATGAGTGCAGCTGGGAGTGATGTTTTGAAGAGGAGCAAGCTTGCTAGAGAGGAACGTCCTGGGAGAAAGCCATTTTGAGGCCAGAGCTTTGGAGCAGACGCCAGCTGCCTTCCTAGCTAGCAGAGGTTTTCTGGACGCCATTGGCCATCCTCCAGTGAAGGTACCCAGTTGCTGATGTGTTACCTTGGACATTTTGTGGCCTTAAGACTGTAACTGTGTAGCGAAATAAACCCCCATTTTATAAAAGCCTGTCCATCTCTGGTGTTTTGCATTCTGCAGCATTAGCAAACTAGAACAGAAGCCCATTCCATCATAAGGAAATAACAACAATCAGAATATTCTCTGCCCTCTGGTCACAGATCTTTTTTCTCTCTTGACACGGAGAAAACCTAACTCCTTTTCCTCCTGACAACATTTCAAACAGCTAAAACGGCTCCCATGACCTCTTTCAATATTTCCTGCTCTAGACTACACATTTCCTGATTCCTTCAACTGTTTTCAAATGACATACTTCATAGGTGCCAAACCTTCATGTTAAAAAAGACTTCAGAGATTCAAATCCAGCTCTCTCTCTACCCAGGAGGAAGCTGAGTTTAAGAGAGTTGAAATGCACATGGTGGGGAGTGGATTTTGCCCACAGTAACCTGGAAGTGGCTGGTCCAGAATTTAAACCTTGTTCTCTTAATGCAAAATCAAAGTGTTTTTCCTACATTTTTCAACAAGTCTTACCATCCCACTGACCTTCCTCTGGATTCATTTCAGCTTGTCAGATTTCTTCTTTAAATGATGCTGAACCACTGGCAGACATGGTCCAATCAGTCCAGAGAACCGGGGGAGGAAATCATTTCGTTTCTTTTCTTTTTTTTTTTTAACTTAAAATGCGCCAAAGAAGATATTTTCCACCTTGTACTAGAATGCTTCATTTTTAGTTGAACCTAGGAACAGGAGTTTATATTTAATCTCCTAATAAAAATCTCATTGTTGGTTTAGGTAAATCCTTCCACTTTGAAATATTTTTGAATTTTAATTATCCTATCAAGCATATGAACTAACCATTCACGTTTTATGGCATACGTAGACTTAATAAACACGCTGTGGCAAAGACAGTTTTCACGAAATATTCCATGTCCTTCTTTGGTTTTCACAGCCTCCCTTGCAATTGGGTTGGGGCTATGTGACTCTCTCTGGCCAAAGGATGGTGAATGAAGGTGATGTCACCTTTAGGTCAAGGCATTTAAGAGCTCTGTGCTTCCTCTGCTCTCCTGGTACAGAGACCTTGGACATCACATGTTCTAGATGTCGTAATTACGGGTGGAGCTTACAAGAGCCTCTAGCAATACGTTAAAGACAGTTACCAATATTCCATTAATTTGAATTCTCTACATGCAGCTACAAATTCATTTTATCAGCCAAATATATTATCAAAGACTTAATTAAATGCCTTGTTAAAAATCCAAATACATTAAGTCCCAAGGTCCATGGACATGACCTGATCAGATTTGCATTTTAAGAGATGTAGCTGGGTGGGGAGTGAATGGGAGGGAACTGAGACTAGAAGTAGGGAAACCAACTAAGAGGCCGGTTCATGAGAGGGAAGTGTGATTACTGACCAACATGAGATTACTGAAAGCAAAGTTCTGCCAAAGTCATCTCATTTCCGTTTTTCCCAGTGTTGCTTCACTGCCATGTCCAAGAAATGGCAAAGTCCACAGTCCTAATCATGGCTCTCGCCTACCACTCAGTTTTGTCTTGCCCCATTCCCCTTCCTCTCTGTCCTCCAGCCTACACACCTCTTTCAGTTTACTTCAGTGACGCCAGTGTTCTCTGATGGTGGGTTTTTATATGAGATCTTCCTTCTGTTTAGAACACTTTCTACTCTGATCCCCTTTCAAGGCTAACTCCTCATACTTTAACTCTCGGTTTTCTCAGAGAGGCCTCCCTGGCCCCCTTGCTTACATGGATGCCTGCCCCCATGCACTTCCCCTTTCAGAATATTCATTACTCCTACAATCACTTCTCCTGACAAAAACATTACCTCTCCTTCTTCTGAGACTAAAAGTTCCCTGAGGGCAAAGGCCATGCCTGTTATGTTTACCACTGAGACTTTAGAACAATACTAAGTAGGTGTTCAAATAACATTTGTTCAGTTGGATTACCTAATGATTTGTTCTGGAAATGTGCCAGATCAGTGCTAAACTAAGTGGACTGCAGGTTTTAGAATCTCCCCTTTTGTCCTCCGCCTTCTGCAGATTCTGGGTACTTCCTCTTTCTGCAGAGTTCCTCAAAGATGACCTGTAGTGATTCTGTGTTGCAGGAGCAAGTTCTTTCAATTTTCTGAGTTGTCATTGCTCTACTGCAGGAATCAACAAACTAGGGCTGTGGCCCAAATCTGGCCCACTGCCTGTTTTTTTTCTAAATAAAATTTTATAGGATCTAGCCACACCCATTCATTTCCCTCTTTTCTATGTCCCCTTTCACACTTTAGGCAAGGTAGTTACAACAGAGACTGTATGACCTGTTAAGCCTAAAATATTTTCTATCTGGCCCCATACAGAAAAAGTTTGCTGACCTCTAATCTACTGACAATATATGAACTCATTTAAGGCAGCCAGGTGATTTCTTTCCATTACCTCATCTATATTTGGCTTCTTTTCCTCTTTATCTTTATTTGAGCTGCCTTTACAATTTGAACATTATTTTCTCTAATAAACAAATCAGAACAAAATAGATACCTGCTGCCTACTGTCACATTCTGTCCAGCCAATGTCTCTTCCTCATTTGTTCTCCTTGCTCTACACGAATCTAACAAAGCCTATTTTATTGCCTTTAGAATTTTTATAAGATTCATTTCACTCAGCTTCTTTTCCCATGTTATATGCCTTCTGGATTTTGTACTCCTCCCACCAAGAGTTCTCCATGACCCTTTAAGAAAAGAACTCACCAAAGAACTCTCTTTGTAGTTCTTTGCAATATTCATTTATTCAGGATAACAAAAACGTGTGTTATCAGTATTTTATTTTTAAAAGTCACCTATCTTTCATGATTGGCTCTCTAGTCTGGGTCTTTAGATTAAACCTGTATGTTTCCCTTTTTCTTCTTCTGAAATTTTTAAATCTATTATCTTAAGAGTCTTGAGGACATGTCAGAAAAAGCCCAGATGCCCTTCCTCAGCAATTTGAACTTTCAAATAAGAGAGTCCACTCCACTTCTTCTATCCTCCAACAAGTTCTTCCACTTGGTCAGAATTAGTCCAAAGATATAAGAGTTTGTAGGCTCATTTCAAAGTCAGTGTCACCTCATTTCCCCTAGTTCTGCCTCAGTTCCTCCCATCTGAGCCTTAGCCTTGAAACCTAACCTCCAGTTATTTTTATTTTATTTCAGTAACTCCAAGGCGGGGCTTAGGAATCCAATTTTGAAATCAAGCACTAGATGCAATTCCAAGGCATGAGAAGCAGGGAGGATTTAACTGACTTTGTATAGTTTAGTCCCTTTCCAGGCCCCAGCACAATATCTCAGAATTCATAGGCCCCCTTCTACTGCCAGCCTCAGAAGGACCCGGTGCCCCCATTGGCAGTCAGTGCACCCCTGTGCTGCCTGGTGGCCAGCTCTCCCCAGTGCCCAATCCTAGGACCAGGTTTAGTCTGGGCTCCTACTCTTCTCTCATACCCTTGACAGCCCCTTCCCTGGGAAGAGCCTGGCTCTCAATCCCAGGCCGGTGGCTGGGGTACTAAGCTCTAAAGCTCAAACTCCTCTCACCTGCTTCTTGAGCACTTCTTACCCTCAATTTCATGGTCCTCTGGTCACTTATTTAAGACTTTCCTATCCGCCATGGAAAACACCTGCAGTAACTGTTACCTGAACCATGAAGGGGCCTCCAATGCCTCTGGACTCCGAGTGTACCAACCTGATCACATCTCCATAATGAGGCTCAGCAACTATGGAGGTGGCCACAATGCCAGGCCTTGTACTAAGTACTGGATACATAGAAATTAATAAGACATGTCCCTCCTGGCTTTCATATTGGCTTACAATCTAATGAGGTACACAAAAAGTTACACAGGCATTTTACCCTACACTCCTCTGTGAGTACTGGGTTCTAGAGAACATAGAGGTAGAGCACCTAACCCAGAGTCTAGAGGGGTGGGAAGTAGGGAGAACAGCAGGGAAGTCCTCTTGGAGGAGCTTCCGTTTAAAATTGAGACACTTTCCCCACCCAACTCTACCCCAAACATAGAATATAGTAGTGGAACCACCCAGGGGTGCTTTGGAGGAGTTGTAGTTCCAACTGATGATTTCCATTATTCCCCTCATGCCACCCCCAGCAACATAATATTAAAACCTAACAATTTATTCAACATTTGCTATTTACCAATGTTCTAGTTTGCTAATGCTGCAGAATGCAAAACACCAGAGATGGATTGGCTTTTATAAAAAGGGGGTTTATTTGGCTACACAGTTACAGTCTTAAGGCCATAAAGTGTCCAAGGTAACACATCAGTAATTGGGTACATTCACTGGAGGATGGCCAATGGCATCTGGAAAACCTCTGTTAGCTGGGAAGGCGCATGGCTGGCGTCTGCTCCAAAGTTCTGATTTCAAAATGGCTTTCTCCCAGGACGTTCCTCTCTAGCAAGCTTGCTCCTCTTCAAAACATCACTCCCAGCTGCACTCAGTTCCTTCTCTTTGAGTCAGCTCATTTACATGGCTCCACTGATCAAGGCCCACTCTGAATGGGTGGGGCCATGCCTCCATGGGAATATCTCATCAGAGTCATCACCCACAGCTGAGTGTGGCACATTCCAAGCAAATCTAATCAGCACCAAACGTCTGCCCCACAAGACTACATCAAAGATAATGGAGTTTGGGGGACACAATACATTCAAACTGGCACAACAAAGTATAGTTCTAAGCACTTAACACTCATTAGCTCATTTAATCAAAACAACCCTGTGATGTAGGTACTCTTATTATCCTAGGTTCATATATGGGGAAACTGAGGTATATAGAGGTTAAGAACCATGTCCAGGATCACAAAGCTAAGTGGCAGAGCTGGGATTTATACTCAGGCAGCCTGGCTCCAGGAACCATGCTTTTAGGTGCCACCCAATTCTACCTTTCTCACGAGGAAAAATAGTTTGCCTGCTATGCCAAGGTAGCTTTGAAGCAGGCCTTTCTAGATCCTTCTGCCCATCTGCTTGCTTCAAACAAATGGTCAACTTCCTTTAGATAAACTCTAGAGGACTCTCAAAAGTTAGCCAAACAAAGAAAGGAAGTATTGGGGGGTTGGGAGGAGAGGAGATAGCTTCAGGCCTAAAAGCCAGAGAAAGCATGATGGGTTTTGGTAACAGCAAGTAGTGGATGAGCCTGGAGAGGTGGGCAGGGGACAAGGGCTCCCAACCCCGCTCCCCTCCCACTAAAACTGTCTTACTTTCTCAGAAGAGAGGAAATTTCTGTCAAAATCAAGAGATTGCTATATATATAGGACCACGTCCCCTATCCAGCAAAGCATCCCAAGGTGTGCATAAGAGGACAGTCTGGGTAGATGGGCCTCAACTGATGCTGAGTCCATCTGTCCCCCATTTAGTCTCTGACTCTCCCCTTACCTGCCCTCTCTTCATTGCCTTGGGTTCTGCTTGCCTTGACCTCCCTCACAAACCACGAAGATAACCTGTGTTCAAGTTACTGGCATTCAGTTCTTCAGACTTGAACAGGCAGCCTTTTCAACCCAGTGTGGCTGAAACCTGAGGGACAGCCCTCTTGTCACAGGTCCATACCACCCAGCCATCCAGAGCAGCCCTCATGGGCAGCCTGTGAGGAAATTAATTCTTGGCAGGAATTAAATAACAAGAAATCTCTAGGAATCTAGATTTGACTCTGGTAACTGAAGAACTTAACACATGGGGGATAAGATTGGGCACAAAAGATTCTATCCCAATCCCAGGCATTTGGATTTGCCTTGCTGTGTGTCTTACCCAGACATCTTAGGGAAAATGCTCTGCCAGGTCCACACCTTTGTACTTCAGGGACCATTAATTAGCACAAATGGCAGCTAATATTTAAAATGAAGTGTAAAAAGGAAAGGCAATAATTTCTTCACTAAATGAATCGAGGATATATGAATCTGAGGAACACAACCTGGCACTGATTGAAAGTAAATTGTCAGCTGGTTAGATGGCTATAAATACAGGGAGAGAGGCCTCAATGGGCAGCTGGAATTCCTAAGGAAGAGGGGAATTAGAGAGGGCAGAGGAGGTGCTAAGCACAGATAGGGCTCTGCAAGGAGCAGTGGTGGCAGTTCTGTACTGCCAAAATTACAGAGGCAGGAAGGGATTGGTAGGAAGTTGCTCTTCTACTCCCACCACTCTCCATCCCACCTCCCCAATGAGCCAGAAGGGGTTAACCCCATATCCAAACCCATAACCTGAAGCAGCAAGGAGCAGTTTATATTGCATCACAAGAAGTATGGATGATTTCTGTTCAGAGGGGAAAATCATTTCAGGTTGTACTCAATCTAGAAGCTTCTTACTTCCTACCAAAAAGCAAAGGACTTGAAAACCAATCCCATCCCTGCAGTCTGCAGGGAAAGAATCTATGCAGATCTCAGTGGAAATGCCATCCCCAAAGAGGGACTGTGGCCAGTTTCTGCATGGAACAAGCACTGCAAGAAACAGCACCCCTCCTCCCACAATTACAAAGAACTGAGAACTCTCTGCGATTAGTGGAAAGATTCTGAGCCAAGGAAGGACAGAGTGCCATAACAGGAAAACTTGGAGCTCCTCTGTGCATACAGAAGAGATCCCCTCTTTGTCTAGCAAGTAGGGGAAGATGGTTTGGTCAGCCTAGGAGGAGATGATTGCTTGAGGCAAAAATAGTGGGGGACAAGGAGGATGACTGTGTTTTTTCAGTTTGGTAATGGGAGTGAATTTAGCAAAGAATAGACAGTGGATGCCTTAGTCCATGAGTGTTACAGTTTTCAGAGCCCTAAGCCCTTCCCTCCCAGTTTCTGTAGTTCACAAGCCAGGCAGCTGTGCTCATATAGTCTGATGAGAGTATACAGTCTTCCAGTTGCTAGGTTAGCTCTGCAACACCCTATTGTCTCCTTTGGCTACCAGCCCTCAGGTCCTAGATATGTCTTTCACTAGAAGTGAGCTCATGCTGAGCAATGGACCACAATAACCACATTGGCTACAGTTTGCATTCAGATGGACCATTCCAATATAATATGGCAGTGGACATATAGAGGATCAGTAAACAATACAGAATAAGGGCAATGGGGAGAAGTGGTTGGGGAAGAGGTCTTTTGTGAGCTAGGTGAAAGGCAATTCCTGGGTCTCATCTGACCAAGGGTTTCCCTAATGCTCTAATATGGAAGGACTAGAAGATGTAGCACACTGGATGCTACTTGAAGCTTATACTGTTAACATACTTAACTGTTAACTGAATACAGTTTACTGTTTTGTTGACTGGATACAGTTCTCATTCCATAATATGTAATCAATCAGTCATTCTCAACAAAACTTCTAATTGCTTCTATAAAACCCTGAGTTAAAGAATCCCTTAAAGTATCCAAGGATGCACAAAACTGTCTCCAGTAGTCAAGATTCCGACATCTAAGGGTAAATTCCGGATAAGTAGTACCTCATATCAAATGCTTCCTAGCAATGCTTGCAACTGTCTAGATATGACACCCATCTCAACAAATATAGTGAAAGCATAAGGAATTGGTGCTGACATTTTTTGCCCGCCCTCCATCTCTGCACATTTTGCAGAGCCTTCAGAGGTGCTCAACCTCTGTGGTCCCTAGGAGTCACCATGAGGAGGACCGGAGGAAGAATTTGCCATTTTCGGTGGAAAAAAAGTGGTGGTCACGAATTATGATGACTTTGTATGTTGGACTTGGATTTGCTGCACCTTTATAGTAAGAAACCAACTGCTTCAGAAATAATGATGTTTCATTCATCCATAAAATGGCTATGAAGAGGAACATTTTAAGAAATGCAATCCTGAAAAATGGGTCAAACTCTGTTGAACTCATATAGCACACCGGATATGTTTGTAAATAAACTTTATACACACACACACACACACACACACACACACACACACACACATATAATATATATCAATATATCACTGAAGAGGCCACTGACAAGGGACCTGGGATTGGCACAAATAACTTAGATTGGCCAAGGAAGAATTCAAAGAATCTTTGAACTACTTCAAGGTCAACTTGTGAGTGAGAATGGAAGAGGAGCTGGCTTCACTTTATCTAGTGTTAACTGACATGAAAGTTAGCATACCAAATATCTGGGTCACTGACTAAAAATAAGATAACAGATAGGAGAACCAAAGGGTGTGGCTAGAAGGAAGTGGTGACACTGAAGAAAAGGATGTAATAACAGGCAGATCTAACATTGAGATCTGATTCTCAAAGGATAAGAAGCATGAAGAGATCAAAAAAGAGGAGACAGAAGAGCAGTGACAGTACATTGAAAGGCCTTCAACAAAATCAGCTTGTATTACACCACCACCACCAGGGCACACTCTATCCCTCCCATCAGAACAATTATTGATGTGCCAGTGAGAGGTGTACCAATAATTCCTCAAATAATTAAGTGTTCCTTCTTTGCAAAGTAGAGGTGAAAACAGATTTTAGTGAACAGTTGATTCGCACAGATTCAAAGAGTACAACCCATTTAAGAGATCTCTATTTTGTTTTCCTAATGACACCATATGAATCCCAAGAAGCTACCATTTGCCCTGAAGGAGCCAATTCAGAGCACTAAGTCTGCTCAGAGTCTAGTACTTTAGAATGGAACAAAGTTTAATAGTGGATCTTAAGATTAAATTTGCACTGACTATAGCTGCCCAAGTTTTCCCTACAGAGTTACTACCCTGTCACCAGAAAGGAAGTTGATTTGGCTGAGAGTAAAAATTTATCCCAAGAATATATTGCCCAAAAGCTGGGCAACATTTGACAAAGTAAGACTTTAGATCTGTTTTGACTAAGACTTCCTCCCGAAAATTCTGCTGCAAGGAAAAAAAAAAGTCCTCTCTTAAAAACGGTCCACAGTAACACAATTCCTATCAAAATCTTAGCAAGTTTCTTTATAGACACAGACAAGTTCATTCTAAAAATTATATGGAAAGCTGAGAGCCCTAGCATAGCCAAAACAATTTTTAAAAGAAGAATAAAGTGGAAAAAAATCACTCTTCCCAAGTTAAGTCTTACTATGTATCTGCAGTACTCAAGACAGTGTGGTACTAGCAAAGGGATAGACACACAGATCAATGGAACAGAACAAAGAATCCAGAAATAGATCCACACAAATATGTTCAATTAAGTTTTGACAAAGGAGCAAAAGCAATCTAATGGAGGAGGGATATCCTTTTTAATGGTGTTGGAGAAACTGAACAGCCATAGGCCAAGAAAAATGAACCTCTATCTAAACCCCATACCTTATACAATAATTAACTCAAAATGGATTATAGATTTAAATATAAAACACAAAACTATGAAACTTCCATGTTAGAAGAAAATCTTTGGGACCTAGGACTAGCAAAAGGTTGATACTAGCAAAGAGTTGAGACCAGCACAACCCATAAAAGAAAAAATTGATCAATTGGACTTCATCAAAATTTAAAATGTATGCTTTGTGAAATATCCTGATGAAAAGATAAATCATAGACTTGGAGAAAATATTTCAAATCACTTATCTGACAAAGAACTTTTATCTAGAATGTATTTAAAAACTCTCAAAACCCATGTGCAGGTCTGAAGCTGTTATAGACCCCTGAAGAACCATGATCTTTTAATACAATCTTGTGGGGTGGGGCCTTTTGATTAGATTATTTCCATGGAGGTGTGGCCCTGACCATTCAGGGTAGGTCTTAATTAGATCACTGGAGTCCTTAAGAGAGCTGAGAGCCCACACAGTCCCAGACACTTGGAGACACTGGCACAGACAGAAGGACATTTGGAGATGCTAAACTAAGAGACAAAGCCCAGAGCTTACCCTGGAGGAGCTAAGAGAGGACTCCCAGATGCTTAGAGAGAAACACCCTCAGAGAACAAGCAAGGATGAACAGAGGCTGAGAAAGCCATTTTGAAACCAAAACCCGGGAGCAAAGGACCAGCAGACGCCAGCCACGTGCCTTCCCAGCTGGCAGAGGTGTTCCGGATGCCATCAACCTTTCCTCAGTGAAGGTATCCTTTTGTTGATGCCTTAGTCTGGACACTTTTACGGCCTTAGAACTGTAAATTTGTAACCTAAGAAATCCCCTTTATAAAAGCCAATCCATTTCTGGTATTTTGTGTAACAGCAGCTTTAGCAAACTGGAACATCCCAACAGTTAAAAAAATAAATAAATGGATCTGAAGTATCCGCAAGCACCATGTTTCACAATATATGTTCTCTGGACCACCGGAATAAGGCTCTTCTGGGCTGAAGGTGGGTGGGAGTAGAGTGAGGTATGGATAGGGAGGGCTTGGTAAAATACAAATTCCTGTGCCCTACTCCAGAAATCCTCTGGAATAGATTCGAGTGGGGCCTGAGAAATCTGCATTTTACAATTCCTTGAGTGATTTTTTTTTTTCTCACTAAAGTTTAAGAACTCCCATAACTATTCAACCTACCAAACAGTCTAAGAAAATTAGCATAAGAAAGGAAACCAGGACCAGGACCAAGCCAACTTGAGCCTCAAAGAGGCCAACAAAGGGCAAGGAATATTGCAAGGCTGTCAACAAACCAGAGGTGTTAGGAGCAACAACTTCTAAGAAGTGACCACTCTCTAGATTTACTAGGGTGTGAGTGAAATGATGACACGCCCCACACACATACTCAAGAAAACAAGTTTGAGGAGAACTTGCTGTCTGAAGGGATTTTAAAAAATCGTTCTCATAGCCATATTCGAGGGACATGGCGTCCCCCAGGATGCATTCCAGGGGGCTGGGAGCGTCGGGGAGGCAGGGGACATTCTCTGAGGGTAGGGGATGTACTTCGGCAACTGGGGGGACACTCACTTTCCAGCTGAGCCTGTGTGAGTTGGGCCTATGCGGAACCCACAGACAGGGACCCCAGCTGTTGATGATGGGTGAAAGGCCTGCCTCAGAGATATCTAACACTACTTTCTACCACCACCTTTCCTGCCCACTCACACAACACAGGTCTAGAGTTGAAGAAGGTCAATCTTACAAACCACCAAATATGTGTTTCTGCCCTCACTGTGCTGATTCCAACCCTCCACAGGTAGAAAAAGGAGAGCCTGGGGCCAGCAGGCAGTGTGAATAAGTATAGACACAGGTGGAAGTCAGGTTTGCCTGAGCAGATGGTGAGTAACAGGGCTGTAACCTCATCTCAGAGAAATGTGGACAGGGCCCGGCCTGAGGAAAAGAATGACAAAACTGCCCAAGGGAGGACAAAGGTGGGGTAGGGGAGGTAACTGTCAGCTCTTCAAAAAGTGAGAAGGCTTTTAGAACATTATATTAAGGCCAGCCCAAAAGAGACGCTGGCCAAGATGGAGAAATATAGTTCTTTATATAAGGGCAAGAATGAACCACTCACCTAATCCAGGCACTAGGCTTCCGGGACAGCCCTCTGCCCAAGCAGACCACTGAGCAGCTTCTCAGCCCTCCATCCACCCAGGCCCTTGGGTTTCCCATCTTTAGCTCATTTGAATCTATTATACATCCTCTTCATCAAAGTCGATAGGTGGCTAATTAGTGGTGAAAGCAGAGACGCTCACTTCTGTTCACCTCATTATTTGTTTCTCTTTTGGGTTGAAGCCAAGCAACAAATTTAACACTTCCCCCGCAGAATAGGCACTCAGACACACGGGAGCAGGCTCACACACACCACATACAAATAGGCACACACATGCATGCACACATATGAATCCACACATGTACACACTCACCCATTCACCCAAACTCACTCGCACACACGTGCATACACCCAGAGACAGGCACGCATACACCTGCTTCAGCCAAGAGCCCGAGATGTTTGTGGTCGGTGGACTAGGGGACTCTACTATAACTCCTCTTTCAATATCAAACCTGGGTCACGCAGAGAACCATAAAAAACTGCTGGTCCAATGGAATCTCTGGAACCTCAGTCCCCTCGGGCCGGCTGCAGGCATTGTGGACGTTTTGTTGGCAGCCGTTTCCTCCTGCCGCCTCGCGTTCCCCAGGCTGCCTCTGTGCGCGCCGCCCGCTCTCTGTAATTTACTTCTGCATCTTAGGCCCCGTTTCCAGCCATTGTCAATCGACTGGGAGACTTTCCAAGTTTCCGTTTCAGTGATCAACTGTTCTAAATCCAAGCTCACAATAAGATTGCCAGGAGCTTCTTATTTGGGTTTTAAACAGCCGCGCTGGCCACCCTGGGCGTGTGAAGCAATCTGGGCTCCAAATGCGGCGGAGACGCCCTCTAGTGGTCATGGGTGATGCAGCAATGGGCTTTGAGGGCTCCGGGACTGTGCAGGGACCAGTCTGCTCTTTTAGAAGGCAACGGGAAGGAAACGCAGTAATGGTCCCTAAAGCCCTTAACTCCTCCCTCTCCATCATTCCCATAGTCCTATCCATTTTCCCTTCCCATCAATCTTCCTCATTGCCACTCCCTAGCTCTGGCCTTACCACCTCATGTTTAGTTGTGCTGAAATGGTTTTTCTACCTTCATCTTCTTCAGGGCCTAATCCACTGTGCACCTTGCTGTCAAATCCATCTTCTGTTGATCTTCTGTATTCTCTATTTAAGAATCTTCCTAGCTTCCCCGTTGTCTATAGAGCAGTCCTCAAAAGGTAGACACCCTTCCCTGAGAAGTTTAGCCGGGTCTCAGACGGAGTGAGCAGTATTGCTGGAGATTTTCATAACCCACTCACTGACTTATGCTCACTTGGAACCACTGCTACTGACATGAGATGTCCCATCCCTCAAATGTGGAGAAGTGGGGAAAAGATGGAGAACCACTAGTCCACGCAACACAATGTGGAGGTTAACAACTAGAATCAAACTGTCTGGGTTAGAATCCCAGGTCTATAACTTGTTAGATGTATAACCATACAAAAGATTATAAATTCTTAGTTACATTACAAGGTTGATTAAATGAGGTAGCCCATATATCAGATTTATCACAGTGCTTGCCCCATAGTAACTACTCAATAAAAGGCAGCTGTTATTACTCTCCTGGTATCTAGCCAACTTTCCATCTCTGCAACTTGGCTCTTGATACTTTATTTGCCTGGAGTGACCTCTTCATCCTCTCTAGCTATTGAAATTCCACCTGTCTCCCAAGCCCAGCTCAGATCTCCCCATTTGCTTAAAGACAGATAAGAAGCGGAACCCACTAGGTCATCTATTGTGAGAGATAACTTAATTTGTGACAGTGGACTATATAAACATCTATATATATAAGTACACATAATATATAAATATAGGGTATTTTATTATGTCTGCAATCATTTTGAAAAATTAAAGACTTGTAATATGTATTTACATGTTACAGGAGCAGTTATTTTACTATTTTAATTTCTTTGACACTTTACTTTTCTCCATACAAAGATTATAATCTGTGAGGATAGGATCTTTTTTTACTTTTATATTCTCTATAGAACATCTCTAACATAATACCCTATTGCCTATAGTAGCCACTTAGTAGACACAAATGGTTGATGCTTCTCATAATAATAGTATTGTATTTTCTTATCCCTTGTAACAATTTTCCATTCATCATCTTATGACCTTCAACAACATCCCTGAAAGAAAAGTAGAGTTTAGGCGTGGCCACAAAAACCTGCAAGCAAGTTGGGTTATTCATATTTCAGTTACTTCACAATCTTAGAATCTCCAGTGAAATTGTATCTGGGTCAAAAAGGACAGAGGCAAATTTTTTAAAGTAAATCTATGTCATCTTTATCCATAAATTATTTAAAACTTAGTGCAGTAAATTGAGTTACGTAGCACAGCAAAACATGTTCTTTTTTTAAAAACTTTTTTTGTGAAATATAAGATAATAAATTTCAAAATACAGTTCAACAGGTAGTTATAGAGCAAATTTCAAAGTATAGTACAGGTTACAGTTCCACAGTTTCAGGTATTTCCTTCTGGCTATTCTATTATACTAGAAACTAAAATATAATGATTCAGTAGTCATAATCATTTGTTAAATCCTAACTTCTTTGTTATACCTCCTTCCTCTCATTTGATCATTTGCTCAGTCTTCAGGGATATTTGGCAATAACCATTCTAAACTTCTTCATGTTGAAAAGGGGTGTCAACATTATGGGGTAGGGGAATGCAACTGGTGGACGTTCTGGGAGAGACTGGTACCTCTAAGTTTCAGGGTTTATCTGGCAAAGGAACAATCTAGAGGTTTTAGGTTTATGGAAAATAAATTTAATAAATGAAACTTTTATGGAGTCTTAGATAGAGCCCTAGTTTTTCTTTAGGGTTTTCAGGAATACTGTCAGTGGGGCTTGACATACTGGGGCAATTTGTAATGTCCAAAAACATGTTCTTAATCTTAATCCACATTCCTGTGGGTGTAAATGCATTTATAAATAGGACCTCTTAAAGATGTTAATTTTAGTTAAGGTATGGCCAACTGAAGCAGGGTGGGCCTTAATGAAAAGTATTGGAGGCCTTAGAAAGAGAACCCGGGAGTCACAGAAGCCAGAAAGGAGAGAATATCACCATGTGATGGGAGACAGAGATACAAGCTAAGGAACCACAAGGATTGCCAGCAGTCAGTCTTCAGGGAGAATGCAAACCTTACTGATATCTTGATTTTGGCCTTATAGCCTCAAAAATGTAGGCCAATAAACTCCTGTTGTTAAGCCAAAACCAGTTTGTGGTATTTGTCATAGCAGCTCTGGTGAACTAAGACAACCTGTAAGTTAAATTCTGAAATCTAAAACACTTTACTCTGAACTTAAAAAACAAGCAGTATCCTATGATGAGATATCACTGCATACCTATTAGAATGGCTAACTTTTTTTAATCGACAATACAAGTGCTGGTGAGGATGCAGAGCAACTGTAACTCTCATACAGTGCTGGTAAACATACAAATGGGAAAGCCATTTCAGAAAACAAGCAGCTTCTTATAAAGTTAAACAAACATTTATCATATGACCCAGCAATCCCATGCCAAGGTAACTCTTCTGGTTTGCTAAAGCTGCTGGAAATGCAAAATACCAGAAATGGATTGGCTTTTATAACGGGGGTTTATTTGGTTACAGATTTACAGTTCTAAGGACATAAAAGTGTCCAAATTAGGGCATCAACAAGAGGATACCTTCACTGAAGGAAGGCTGATGGCAACTGGGGTTCCTTTGTCTCATGGGAAGTGTCATGGTGACATCTGCTGGTCCTTCTCTCTCAGGCTCTGGTTTCAAAATAGCTGTCTCCAAAATGTCTCTGGGCATTTTCTCTCTAAGCCTCTCTCAGTTCTCACTTAGCTTCTCTGGAACAAACTCTAGGTTTCAGCTCTTAGCTTAGCATCTCCAAACATCTTTCTGTCTGCATTTCCAAGCATCCAGGTCTGTGTCAGCTTTGAGCTCTTTCTCTCTCCCTGAGCTCTCTTAAGGACTTCAGTAAACTAAGACCCACCTTGAATGGGTGGGTCACATCTCCATGGAAACAACCTATTCAAAAGTTCCCAGCCACAATAGGTCTGCCCCCACAAGATTGGATTAAAAGAATATGGCTTTTCTGGGGTACTTAATAGATTCAAACCAGCACAGGTACCCTAGAAAAATGTACATTTATGTTCATACAAAAACCTGTACACTAATGTTTATAGCCTAATGGGATAGAGAACAGATCAGCGGTTGCCAGGGATCAGGGGTGGAGGTAGGAAGTTGCTTAACCTCTTTGAGCTTTAGTTTATGAGGATAATAAAACACAGAATAAAAGGTCAAAAAATGTTAACTATTATAATCATAGCATGGCTAATAATAAAGCTGGCAAAGTCAATGATGATATTGACTCTACCTTTAAAACATATCCAGAATCTAACCAGTCTCAGAATGTCCATTGCCACCACTCTGATCCAAGCCACCACCACACTTGCCAAGATTCCTGCAGTAGCCTGCTAACTGGTTTCCCTGCTCCCTCTCTATAGTCTATCTTCAGCTCAGCAGCCAGAATGATCTATATAAAATATGTCACATCATGTCATTCCTCTGCTCAAAACCCTGCTGTGACTCCCAGTTTACTCAGAGTAGAAGCCAAAGTCCTAGCTCTGTCCTGTAAAGTCCTACAGGACCTGGCTTTATTTGGTTTTCTCATATTATCTTGTTCACTTTATTTCATCCACATGAATACACTAGTCATCTTCCTACCTGATGACCTTGGCATTGGTTCTTTGGAAAACTGAGATTATCTACGAAAGCTAAAAATATCCTATTCCACTCTCATATGTAAATCCAAAAGAAAGGAGTACTTTTATCCACCAAAAGACATGTACAAGAATGTCAATAGCAGCTTTACTCATAATATTCCCAAACTGGAAATAACACCAATAAATGGATAAATAAATGTTGATATCTTCAAACAATGAAAGAACACATAGCAATAAAAAATGATTTACTGATATGCCTAACAACATGAATGAATTACAGATATAATATTGTGCAAAAGAAGCCATACACAAAAGAGTGCATTCTATATAATTTAATTTATTTGCAGTTCAAAAATAGACAAAGCTTGTATAGTATAAATCAGAAGAGCGTTACTTATTTCCCTTATGGGGAGTAACCTAATCTCTCTGAAAATAGGGATAATAGCTACCTTGGAAGGCTGGTGGGCTGGTGGGAGAATACCTGTCGAACACTAGTACCAGTTCTTGACACAGAATAATTTGCTAAATAAAGAACAGTTCATGTCCATGTATGTTCTTTTTTTGTTTAATTCAATTTTATTGAGACATAGTCACATACCATATAATCATCCCCAGTGTACAATCATTTGTTCACAGCACCATTATATAGTTGTGCATTCATCACCACGTTCAATTTTTGAACATTTCCATTACCATACACAAAAAAGAATAAGAATAAAAGTTAAATTGAAAAAGAACACCCAAAACATCCCATCCCCCATCCCTCCCTATTATTTGTTTACTTTTTGTCCTCATTTTTCTATTCATCTGTCCATACACTGTATAAAGGGAGTGGGAGCCACAAACTTTTCATAATCACACAGTCATACAGTGTCAGCTATATGGTTATACAATCCTCTTCAAGTATCAAGGCTACTGGGTTGCAGTTCAACAGTTTCAGATATTTCCTTTTAGCTGTTCCAATACACTAAAAACTAAAAATAGTTATCTATATAATTCATAAGAATAACCTCCAGAATGACCTTTCAACTCTACTTGAGATCTCTCAGCCACTGAAACTTTATTTTGTTTCATTTTGCTTCCCCCTTTTGGTCCAAGAAGGCTTTCTCAATCCCACAATGCCAGGGCCAAGCTCATTCCCACAAGTCACATCCCATATTGCCAGTGAGATCTACACCCCTGAGAGGCACATCCCATGTAGGGGGAAGGGCGGTGAGTTCACCTACATGACAAACTCTGTTTGTTTTTTTGTTTTGTTTTTTTTTTTAATAATTTTATTTAATAATCAGTGGTTAGTTTTCATCCACATTGACTGTCTGTAGGTTTTTTTTTTAATCTTCATTTTATTGAGATATATTCATATACCACACAGTCATACAAAACAAATCGTACTTTCGATTGTTCACAGTAACATTACATAGTTGTACATCCATCACCCAAATCAATCCCTGACACCTTCATTAGCACACACACAAGAATAACAAGAATAATAATTAGAGTGAAAAAGAGCAATTGAAGTAAAAAAAAACACTGGGTACCTTTGTCTGTTTGTTTCCTTCCCCTATTTTTCTACTCATCCATCCATAAACTAGACGAAGTGGAGTGTGGTCCTTATGGCTTTCCCAATCCCCTTGTCACCCCTCATAAGCTACATTTTTGTACAACTGTCTTCGAGATTCATGGGTTCTGGGTTGTAGTTTGATAGTTTCAGGTATCCACCACCAGCTACCCCAATTCTTTAGAACCTAAAAAGGGTTGTCTAAAGTGTGCGTAAGAGTGCCCACCAGAGTGACCTCTCGGCTCATTTTGGATTCTCTCTGCCACTGAAGCTTATTTCATTTCCTTTCACATCCCCCTTTTGGTCAAGAAGATGTTCTCCGTCCCACGATGCCAGGTCTACATTTCTCCCCGGGAGTCATATTCCACGTTGCCAGGGAGATTCACTCCCCTGGGTGTCTGATCCCACGTAGGGGGGAGGGCAGTGATTTCACCTTTCAAGTTGGCTTAGCTAGAGAGACAGGGCCACATCTGAGCAACAAAGAGGCATTCGGGAGGAGGCTCTTAGGCACAACCATAGGGAGGCCTAGCCTCTCCTTTGCAGCAACCGTCTTCCCAAGGGTAAAACCTGTGGTGGAGGGCCCAACCCATCAAACCACCAGTCCCCTATGTCTGTGGTCATGTTAGCAACCATGGAGGTGGGGTAGGCAAATACCCCTGCATTCTCCACAGGCTCCTCAAGGGGGCACTACATCTTTTTTTTTTTCCTTGTTTTTTTTTTTTTTTAACTTTCCCTTCCTTTTTAAATCAACTGTATGAAAAAAAAGTTAAAAAGAAACAAACATACAATAAAAGAACATTTCAAAGAGACCATAACAAGGGAGTAAGAAAAAGACAACTAACCTAAGATATCTGCTTAACTTCCAACATGTTCCTACTTTACCCCAAGAAAGTTACCTAATATAGCAACATTTCTGTGAACTTGCTCCTACTATATCCATCAGAAATTAACAGACCATAGTCATTCCTGGGCATCCCCAGAACGTTAAATAGCTTATCTGTTCTTCTTGGATTATTGTTCCCCCTTCCTTAATTGCTCTCTATTGCTAGTTCCCCTACATTCTACATTATAAGCCATTTGTTTTACATTTTTCAAAGTTCACATTAGTGGTAGCATATAATATTTCTCTTTTTGTGCCTGGCTTATTTCGCTTAGCATTATGTCCTCAAGGTTCATCCATGTTGTCATATGTTTCACAAGATCGTTCCTTCTTACTGACGCGTAGTATTCCATCGTGTGTATATACCACATTTTATTTATCCACTCATCTGTTGAAGGACATTTGGGTTGTTTCCATCTTTTGGCAATTGTGAATAATGCTGCTATGAACATTGGCGTGCAGATATCTGTTCGTGTCACTGCTTTCCGATCTTCCGGGTATATACTGAGAAGTGCAATCGCTGGATCGAATGGTAACTCTATATCTAGTTTTCTAAGGAACTGCCAGACTGACTTCCAGAGTGGCTGAACCATTATACAGTCCCACCAACAGTGAATAAGAGTTCCAATTTCTCCACATCCCCTCCAGCATTTGTAGTTTCCTGTTTGTTTAATGGCAGCCATTCTAACCGGTGTTAGATGGTATCTCACTGTGGTCTTAATTTGCATCTCTCTAGTAGCTAGTGAAGCTGAACATTTTTTCATGTGTTTCTTGGCCATTTGTATTTCCTCTTCAGAGAACTGTCTTTTCATATCTTTTGCCCATTTTATAATTGGGCCGACTGTACTATTGTCATTGAGTTGTAGGATTTCTTTATATATGCAAGATATCAGTCTTTTGTCAGATACATGGTTTCCAAAAATTTTTTCCCATTGAGTTGGCTGCCTCTTTACCTTTTTGAGAAATTCCTTTGAGGTGCAGAAACTTCTAAGCTTGAGGAGTTCCCATTTATCTATTTTCTCTTTTGTTGCTTGTGCTTTGGGTGTAAAGTCTAGGAAGTGGCCGCCTAATACAAGGTCTTGAAGATGTTTTCCTACATTATCTTCTAGGAGTTTTATGGTACTTTCTTTTATATTGAGATCTTTGGTCCATTTTGAGTTAATTTTTGTGTAGGGGGAGAGGTAGGGGTCCTCTTTCATTCTTTTGAATATGGATATCCAACTCTCCCAGCCCCATTTGTTGAAAAGACCATTATGACTCAGTTCAGTGAGGATATGGATATCCAACTCTCCCAGCCCCATTTGTTGAAAAGACCATTATGACTCAGTTCAGTGACTTTGGGGGCCTTATCAAAGATCAGTCGGCCATAGATCTGAGGGTCTGTCTCTGAATTCTCAATTCGATTCCATTGATCTATATGTCTATCTTTGTGCCAGTACCATGCTGTTTTGGCAACTGTGGCTTTATAATAAGCTTCAAAGTCAGGGAGTGTAAGTCCTCCCACTTCGTTTTTCTTTTTTAGAGTGTCTTTAGCAATTCGGGGCATCTTCTCTTTCCAAATAAATTTGATAACTAGCTTTTCCAAGTCTGCAAAGTAGGTTGTTGGAATTTTGATTGGGATTGCATTGAATCTGTAGATGAGTTTGGGTAGAATTGACATCTTAATGACATTTAGTCTTCCTATCCATGAACATGGAATATTTTTCCATCTTTTAAGGTCCCCTTCTATTTCTTTTAGTAGAGTTATGTAGTTTTCTTTGTATAGGTCTTTTACATCTTTGGTTAAGTTGATTCCTAGGTACTTGATTTTTTTAGTTGCTATTGAAAATGGCATCTTTTTCTTGAGTGTCTCTTCAGTTTGTTCATTTCTAGCATATAGAAACATTACTGACTTATGTGCATTAATCTTGTATCCCGCTACTTTGCTAAATTTGTTTATTAGCTCTAGTAGCTGTATCGTCGATTTCTCAGGGTTTTCTAGATATAAGATCATATCATCTGCAAACAATGACAGTTTTACTTCTTCTTTTCCAATTTGGATGCATTTTATTTCTTTGTCTTGCCGGATTGCCCTGGCTAGCACTTCCAGCACAATGTTGAATAACAGTGGTGATAGCGGGCATCCTTGTCTTGTTCCTGATCTTAGAGGGAAGGCTTTCAGTCTCTCACCATTGAGTACTATGCTGGCTGTGGGTTTTTCATATATGCTCTTTATCATGTTGAGGAAGTTTCCTTCAATTCCTACCTTTTGAAGTGTTTTTATCAAAAAGGGATGTTGGATTTTGTCAAATGCTTTTTCAGCATCTATTGAGATGATCAATTGATTTTTCCCTTTTGACTTGTTAATGTGTTGTAATACATTGATTGATTTTCTTATGTTGAACCATCCTTGCATGCCTGGAATAAACCCCACTTGGTCATGGTGTATGATTTTTTTTAATGTGTCTTTGGATTCGATTTGCAAGTATTTTGTTGAGGATTTTTGCATCTATATTCATTAGAGAGATTGGCCGGTAGTTTTCCTTTTTTGTAACATCTTTGCTTGGTTTTGGTATTAGATTGATGTTAGCTTCATAAAATGAGTTAGGTAATGTTCCATTTTCTTCAATGTTTTGAAAGAGTTTGAGTAAGATTGGTGTCAGTTCTTTCTGGAAAGTTTGGTAGAATTCCCCTGTGAAGCCATCTGGCCCTGGGCATTTATTTGTGGGAAGATTTTTGATGACTGATTGGATCTCTTTGCTTGTGATGGGTTGGTTGAGGTCTTCTATTTCTTCTCTGGTCAGTCTAGGTTGTTCGTATGTTTCCAGGAAATTGTCCATTTCCTCTACATTATCCAGTTTGTTGCCATACAGTTGTTCATAGTATCCTCTTATAATATTTTTAATTTCTTCAGGATCTGCAGTTATGTCACCTTTTTCATTCATTATTTTGTTTATATGGGTCTTCTCTCTTTTTGATTTTGTCAGTCTAGCTAGGGGCTTGTCAATCTTATTGATCTTCTCAAAGAACCAACTTTTGGTGATATTTATCCTCTCTATTGTTTTTTTGTTCTCTATGTCATTTATTTCTGCTTTAATCTTTGTTATTTCTTTTCTTGTACTTGGTTTAGGATTGGTTTGCTGTTCATTTTCTAGCTTCTTCAGTTGATCCATTAGTTCTTTGATTTTGGCTCTTTCTTCCTTTTTAATATATGCGTTTAGTGCTATAAATTTCCCCCTTAGCACTGCTTTTGCTGCATCCCATAGGTTTTGGTATGTTGTGTTCTCATTTTCATTCGTCTCTATATATTTAGCAATTTCTCTTGCTATTTCTTCTTTAACCCACTGATTGTTTAGGAGTGTGTTGTTTAACCTCCAGGTATTTGTGAATTTTCTAAGTCTCTGGTGGTTATTGGCTTCTAATTGTATTCCATTGTGGTCAGAGAATGTGCTTTGAAGAATTTCAATCTTTTTAAATTTATTGAGGCTTGTTTTATGTCCCAGCATATGATCTATTCTGGAGAAAGTTCCATGAGCACTGGAGAAGTATGTGTATCCTGGTGATTTGGGATGTAATGTCCTGTATATGTCTGTTAAATCTAATTCATTTATCAGATTGTTTAGGTTTTCAATTTCCTTATTGGTCTTCTGTCTGGTTGATCTATCTATAGGAGAGAGTGATGTGTTGAAGTCTCCCACAATTATTGTGGAAACATCAGTTGCTTCCTTTAGTTTTGCCAGTGTTTCTCTCATGTATTTTGTGGCACCTTGGTTGGGTGCATAGACATTTACGATTGTTATTTCTTCTTGCTGAATTGCCCCTTTTATTAATATGTAGTGGCCTTCTTTGTCTCTCAGAACATCCCTGCATTTGAAGTCTATTTTATCTGAGATTAATATTGCTACACCTGCTTTCTTTTGGCTGTAGCTTGCATGAAATATTTTTTTCCATCCTTTCACTTTCAGTTTCTTTGTGTCCCTGTGTCTAAGATGAGTCTCTTGTATGCAACATATTGATGGTTCATTTTTTTTGATCCATTCTGCGAATCTATATCTTTTAATTGGGGAGTTTAATCCATTTACATTCAACGTTATAACCGTGAAGGCATTTCTTAAATCAGCCATCTTATCCTTTGGTTTATGTTTGTCATATTTTTCCCCTCTGTCTATTAATATCCTTTATTGTACCCATACCGAATCTCTTTAGTACTGAACCTTTCTCCAAGTCTCTCTGTCCTTTCTTTGTTTCTCTGTCTGTAGGGCTCCCTTGAGTATCTCCAGTAGGGCAGGTCTCTTGTTAGCAAATTCTCTCAGCATTTGTTTGTCTGTGAAAAATTTAAGCTCTCCCTGAAATTTGAAGGAGAGCTTTGCTGGATAAAGTATTCTTGGCTGGAAATTTTTCTCACTCAGAATTTTAAATATATCGTGCCACTGCCTTCTTGCCTCCATGGTGGCTGCTGAGTAGTCACTACTTAGTCTTATGCTGTTTCCTTTGTATGTGGTGAATTGCTTTTCTCTTGCTGCTTTCAGAACTTGCTCCTTCTCTTCTGTGTTTGACAGTGTGATCAGTATATGTCTCGGAGTGGGTTTATTTGGATTTATTCTATTTGGAGTTCGCTGAGCATTTATGATTTGTGTATTTATGTTGTTTAGAAGATTTGGGAAATTTTCCCCAACAATTTCTTTGAATATTCTTCCTAGACCTTTACCCTTTTCTTCCCCTTCTGGGACACCAATGAGTCTTATATTTGGACGTTTCATATTATCTATCATATCCCTGAGGTCCATTTCAATTTTTTCAATTTTTTTCCCCATTCTTTCTGTTATGCTTTCATTTTCCATTCTGTCATCTTCGAGGTCACTGATTCGTTGTTCAACTTCCTCTAGTCTTGTACTATGAGTGTCCAGAATCTTTTTAATTTGGTCAACAGTTTCTTTAATTTCCATAAGATCATCCATTTTTTTATTTAGTCTTGCAATGTCTTCTTTATGCTCTTCTAGGGTCTTCTTGATTTCCTTTGTCTCCCGTACTATGGTCTCATTGTTCATCTTTAGTTCTTTGAGTAGTTGCTCTAGGTGCTGTGTCTCTTCTGGTATTTTGATTTGGGTGCTTGGGCTTGGGTTATCCATATCGTCTGGTTTTTTCATATGCTTTATAATTTTCTGTTGTTTTTGGCTTCGTGGCATTTGCTGAACTTGATAGGGTTCTTTTAGGGTTTGTAGACCAATTGAAGTCCTTATCTCTAATTTATCAGATCTACAGCTTTGTGGAGTACACTTTCTCTAACTAACCAGCAGGTGGCGTCCACGAGTCACCTGTTCTCCACAAGCCAGTTCTCCCCTGCTTAGCCTTTTTGGTGAGTGGGGGAGTGAGTCTTGTGGGGTCCAATTGGTGTACCAAGCTTGCGTGTGTAGTTGGTGTTGCCTGCCCTGTATATGGGGCGTGTTTCTGGGCAGTCAGGGAGGGGGGGGGTGGCTCTAACAATCAAATCTCCCTGGTGATCCTAGAGTTTTAAAGCTGCTGCAATAGTCTAATCCTTCAGTTCAGTCCTGCCACAGTTTGTCTCTGCCACTGACCCACAAGTCCTTGGTGTTGGAGTATGGCTCCAGAGACTTGCAAGTGGGCCCCTCTTCCAGGCCGTGCACCCTGGGTCCTCTGTTGAGGGATGACTGTGCTATGTCACAGGTGAGTGCCGTCCCCCCAGGCCAGTTCTGGGCTGCCGGGCTGTGTAGGGAGGCTCCCAGTCTGCTGAAATGATGGCTGAATGGGGCTTTGTGAATTCACACTGCTCTACCTTCCCAACTCTGGGCCAATCAGCTGAGGTTGCAGGTAAGGCTAATGTCCACGCCCAGTTTTGTGGTGTGTGCCTGTTATTTGAAGCACTTCCGTCACACTGGGTTGTCTGGGGCAGTTCTGGGCTATGGGGCTGGCGATGGGCAGGAGTGTTTCCTGTCCACCAGGATGATGGCTGTGAGCGGACACCCCCCTTTTCTTGGGAAGTTGTGGTGTTTAGTGAATTTTCTCAGCCACTGGATTATTGCGTTTTGTCTCAGAGCTCTCCTAGTTCTGCTCTTGACTTGACCTGCCCAAATAGCAAGTCTTTGAAGCTTTCTGTATTGGGCTTCTTAGAGTAATTGTTTTAGAAAAAGAAAAAAGGATTAAAAAAAAAAAAACAAAAAAAAACAAAAAACAAACAACAAACAAAAAAAAAAACGGGCCCTCCTCAGAGATCTAATGGGTTATTGAAATGCTAAGAGACAAAGCAACCAGGGCCATTAAGGAAAGGTCCACAGGGCAGAGAGTTCAGCTTTTCTTCAGGATTTGCATACGCGCCTCAGGGCCCTTCCCCTTTCTATGTTCACCAGAACTCCAAAAATCCTCCGCTTTTATTTTGGAGTTTTTCGTGTTGTTTTTTTTCTATGCCTGTCTCCTCTCTGCTGGGCTGGCTGCTCTCAGATTCTCTGGTGTCTGGTCTCAGTCTATCTATGGTTGGAGTTTGGATCAGTAGAATGAGTTTCCGATAAGAGCAGCCACTGCAGTTCTTCCTTCTCCTTCCCGGAGCTGACAGCCCCTCCTCCCCCGGGGCTGAGCCTGGCAGGGAGGGGCGCGGGTCCCCTGGCTGCAAAAACTTACAGATTTCGGTGATCTCAGCAGTTCCACGTTTTCATGAGTGTTGTATGAAGTATGCCCAAAGTCAGATTGCTCTGTGGTGTCTAGTCCACGCAGTTCCTGGCTTTCTACCTACTTTCCTGGAGGAGTAACTAAAACATACAGCTCACCAGTCTGCCATCTTGCCCCGCCTCCCTGTCTGTAGGTTTTTGAAAGTGGTGACAGGTACATAAGTAACCAGTGTATAGAGCTTGTTTGGGGGATCTTCATCCTCATTACGTTTTCTGGACAACCAAACACGGGCACGATATGGGACATTCCTTATCCCTTTGGCCCAGACAGCCTTGTTGAGCCTTGTGTCGATGTGCACATCTGGTGTTCCCATCTCCTTTATGGCAAATTTCCGGATCTCTTTGCATGCCCGAGGGGCACGTTTCTTGAAGCCCACTCCATGGATGTGCTTGTGAATGTTGACGGTGTACTCCCTGGTCACCACCTCGTTGATGGCAGAATGGCCCTTCTTCTTCTCACCACCCTTCTTTGCAAGAGCCATTCTGCCTAGACCAGGTCGGAAAGAAGGAGCATGAGGGGTTGTGGACTCTGTTTTTGAGATGGTTTTATTCACATACCATACATTCCATTCTAAGTAAACAATCAGTGGTTCCCTGTATAATCACATAGTTGTGCATTTACCACCATTATCTATATGTTAGCAACAATCAGTTACAACCTCTGTCTCTTTCCTCTCTAACTTCCCCTCTGTTAGACTAGTCCTTGTGTAGGATGACGTTAGAGAGGCTATGGGATGTTTGGAATTCAGCTAAGGGGAAGCTGAGTTGAACATAAATAGAGATTGGGTTAAGAACATTATATTTTTCTGATACATTTCCATGTCTAGTTAGGTAGTGTTAGCCATTCTGGGGCAGGAATGGCTGCCGGCAATATTCCCACCACCCACTTTGCTGACTTACCCAGTATCTGACAGACGGGTGCAAGGTTGTAGGAACGTGATCTCCTACATTTGGTAGTATGTGGATAATGAAGGAAAAACATGTTTTCAAAAGTATAAAGCCAGAAGCTAATACGTAAAAAATTCTTCCAATATTTGGAAGCATAAATTTATAAGCAGAAGATTCAATTCTCATGGATGCCTAGTCAAAACAGAGGCTCCATCCTGTCAGGAATAGACCAGATCAGGAGCATATACAACTATAACCCACAATATTTTTTATGTAAATCATGTGAAATAGAATTTATCAGAATCTCTGTGTTGGTAGGGCACAAACCATTGACATTTCTACAGTGAATATGTCTGTGTGTTGAATCATATATTTTATGGAGCCCAACATGTTGAATCACATTATATCCTAAAGACCAGCAGTTTTAGACAAAACAAGATGAAAAATTATCCACCACTGGAGTGCAACACCTAAAGAAACAATCCAGGGACAAAATCAATATACACATTAATAAGCAGATCAATGTATGTAATATAAGTGAATTAGATTACATAATTAATTAGCTTAATGCAAAGTGGGGATAGTTTAAAATGCATTTTAATTACTCTCATGCATGCCTTCATTTCAGGTAATTTTATATATTTAACCAGAATTATTGATCATACCAAAATTCAAAAGATATTATAGAGGTTTGTAAGGTAATTCCTTAATAAAAACATTATGTAACTTTTCTGGATTTTTGGTGTTTGTGGCATTTATTTTCAAAAATTTCTAATTTACCATGAAGTTTTAATCATTCTAAAAGAAAAAATGCATTCACACCTAATTTTGCATTCCTAATTTTGCATGCTTTTTCTTAAAGAAAACTCCCAAATTACGTAAACTCTACACAACCCAGGGCAGCCCCTGCTAGCCAGACAGCAGTTTCAATCAATAAAGATTGCAAATGTTAGCTACACATCTGTCTGGGTACTTTGGAAGTTCTTTTAACATCAGGCTTTAAAAGGACAAGAATATTAAATGAGAAGTATTGAATCTACTTTATAGTATGCCCTACATAGACTTTGTTAAGTGATTGTACCTTGATGTTAAAATAGAATGCTTCTCACCTCAGTTTCTCCTGAGACACTGATATTATAGCTCTCAGGCACCAACGTGAATATGAGAATGCCATAAACAGAATCTATATTTAAAAAAAAACTCTGAGAATCAGTTTAAAAAATTCAGGCCAATGGGGATCACACTCCCGTTTGTCTAGTTTGTGGATGGATGAGTGGAAAGGTGGGGGAAGGAAACAAACAAACAGACAGACAAGAGTGCCCAGTGTTCTTTTTTACTTTAGTTGCTCTTTTTCACTTTAATTATTATTCTGGTTATTTTTGTGTGTGTGGTAATGAGGGTGTTGGGGATTGATTTAGGTGATGAATGTACAACTATGTAATGGTACTGTGAACAATCGAATGTACGATTTGTCTTGTATGACTGCGTGGTATGTGAATATATCTCAATAAAATGAAGATTAAAAAAAAAAATTCAGGCCATTCTTCCAGGGGCTTCTTTCTCACTTCAAGAATATAAAGGTTTTTGGAAAGTGAGAAGTGAGCTGGATTTCTTTAGAGAAATCTGTTCTGTGAGCCTCAAGTCCTGCCCCTCACTCCATGAGGAAATGAGGGGTGAGGGGGTCCTACTCGGGGCAGGCGGTGGGCTTCAACGTGGCCACTTTGAGAACCTTCTATGAGCCACCTGACTCTTGGAAGACACAGAGAGCTGAGGGTAAGACACAGAGAGCTGAAGGGTAAGACACAAGCTGGTAAACTGTGTTAGGGGTGGTGGAGCCACAGCAAGTAGCTACTGAACCTGGGAAATCAGCACACCTTCCCCAGAGGGGAATAAAGGACAGGCCACCCTGAGGCTGTTTTAGGGTCTACCCAAGAAGACCACCTGAAAGGGGCAATGGGACTTCAAAGTATGTGGGTATATTGTCAGAAAAGGGGGCACCCAGGGAGAAGTCAGCTGAAGAAGAGACATCACCACATCTCCAGAGAATTCCAACAGGACCCCAAAAGAGTCCTGAAAAGAACATCAGCTTTAAACTTTGGCCAAGTCTTTAAGAGCATGAAGTCAAATTATGGCAGTTGTAATTGAAGTAAGACATTTTCTTGCTCCCATCTTCCCTTTCTTTCTCTGTGTCCCAACACTAAGGGTTAGCCTAATGGGGGAGGAGGAGCAGGAAAAAAGAAATGAGGGGTCAAGGCTCCCTGTCACTGAAGGCTGCAAGCTCCAGTGGCACAGCCTGAGAAGTGGAGAAATTTTGACATTAAATAAAATTCAGGGTCTTAATCATTTACGGGGACTGGGTATTGCAATGTGTGGATTAGCTTGTGTTTGTGAATTAAAATGACCACAGGACTGACCATATAGTACCTATGGGTGAAACATATTCATGGGAAAGATTACTTTACAAAATAAACTTTATAGAATCAGAAAGAACAAAAGTAAAGTTGTGTTTTAGCACATCCCATAAGTCAAATTCATCCAACACTTCTGTTACATTAACTAAAGCATAAGCAAATAGACAGGAAGCTATAAATAACCTAAAGTTATAATTATGGTATTGCTAAGGATATAAATTTCTAATTCCTTTTTCACAGGGCTTTGATAAAATCCTTACTCAGAAGTGACCAGAGTCATGTCTCTGTCTTGGTCTTGATATGAACCACTCAGTTATTCAACAAATATTTATTAAGATATGACAAATTCAGCTTCCTAAACACTACTTTGGTCTTGTCACTCCCTTACTCAAGAACCTTCTGTGGCTCCCATTGAGCTTCTAGGGGCTGAATACTACCCTGGTGAAATATATCGGAATTAAAGACAGTAGGGTAGGGCTTTAACTCACCAACTCCTTCCTCTCTTCCCATAAATTCTGATGCATGCCCTCGGGGAGGAAAGAGTGCCCCTACCACCCCCTCTCCAGGCCACCCTCATCACTGCCCTAAAAGCCACTATGTGGTATCAGAGCACTCATTTAATTTGCTCTTAGCAGAGCTCCTATCCTTTGCCTACCGAAATCACTTGGACAAAAAGGAAATAAAATTATATTTCATTTGGATTCAACTTACATTTTCTTTTTTTATTAAACTGAAACTATGATATTCTCTGTTGGCAGTGGCCCAGCAATAATCACTGTAGCCCAGATCTCTTCCCTAATGCCTTATCCTTGGAAAGGAAAGCTGATGGGGCTGACATGAGGGGCCCTGTTGAACTGACGGCTTATCCACCTCCAGGGGCTCTTTAGCCTCTGTCTTTGCCACCTGGCCTGACAGAAGGTTTGAGGCTATTGGGGTCAAATCGTTTTGGTTGGGAGGGGAGGGGCGGTGTGAGGAGCAGCAGTTATCAGTGCCTGACCCACATCCAGCTTATAGATCTTTGCCATTCACACAAATACATGAATTATTCGAAGTCTTGCCTTTCTACTCCCTTTCCAGTCATCTCCAGTAGTATATCAGGCTTGGGATGACCTCAAAGTGAATGTTAGACTTAAGTATAATTCCCCTGTTGCTGCTTGCTGTATATCACACTGGAAATGCTAAAAACCACTAATGGTGTGAACCACATTCAAAATATAGGTATTTGGAGATAGGATTAACAATTGTACTCTAGGTTTTCTTTGTTTCTTTATTTCTTTGCATTTACACTCAGTGCAACAGTCACTCGCTAAGCCACTGTGCTAAACACTGAGGATTAAAAAGATCAATGAGACTGAGGCTTCAAGGAGAGGTGGGGGTTTCTCCTTACCATCCTCAACAGCCATCCCAAAGCCATCTGTAACATGATGATGACAATAGTAAATGATAACAGGAAAAACTTATGAAAAGAATGGAAAAAAAATGTTTTTATTCACCTAAAACCTGTAATAACATATGCTTACTATGAAAATGCAGCTTAAAGACAAGGTCTAATTGCTTCTTCCTGTTGGAAATTTTAAAGCTGCTACCACAAAAGCTCATGGTCTATTGGGGTAAGAGACTGATGTGTGCACATTAAGTAAATTACAAGAGGGTAAATGCTCCAGTGGGGTATCGTGTTTTCCCATTGAACCCTTCCCAGGGTGGGCTGAGAGTGTTAATTTTCTTCCGGTAAATAGCAATCTGGCCCCGAGAGATAATCCCTTCCAAACACCCAATCAGTCAGCACCAATAGCTTGATATTTCCAACGGGTGTCTTCCCATCATTTGACCTCCTACACGAGAGACCATGGAGAAAATCTCCTTGCATCCCTGAACCCATTGCCTTCCAGCAGGTCCTGCCCAGAGCCGTCTAAGTGTGCCATGCATGGGAAGGTGTCTGGGTAACACTAGTTATCACTCAAGATACTGCTGTATTTCCTTCCACCTAGGACAAAAGAAGGAATGGGTTCCATAAATGGGTGCTGTTCAGGGTCATTTGGTTTTACATCAGTTGTTACTTTGGGAACATTTTCTATATGCCAGTATGGTTCTGTGCAACTGGGGACACTGTGATGAACAAGGTGAATGCCCCAATCCCTATGAACCTTGCAGAATCCCAAAGGATCTCATTTCTCTCTGAGTTCCTCACAAGATAAATTGCCCTGGCATTTGAAGTTTTCTTTTCCCTCCTTTACCAGGAAGACTAACCCAAGCTTCTTCCTTTAGGAAATGCCCTGAAATGACTAACTCTGTTATTCACACATGGGCCGACAGTTACCTAGGCACAGACAGTATTTCAATGCGTCAGAAATAACATGCTTTCCCCACATTATTCTCTATCACAGTTGCCTGTTTACTGCCTTCCTGGTACTTACCTTCAGAGGCTAGTTCATTAATTAATGTGTTTACTTGTTTATTACCTCACCATCTCACTATAATGAAAGTTCCATGATAGCAAGAACCTTCTTAGCCTTGTTCTGAGTTGAATCTTCAGATTCTAATTAGCCCTTTCCATGTCATAGGTGTGCAAGAGTATTTTTTTAATTAATAATAAGTGAAAGGCTTTAATTATTATTCTTGTTATTTTTGTGTGTGTGCTAATGAAGGTGTCAGGGATTGATTTAGGTGATGAATGTACGACTATGCAATGGTACTGTGAACAATCGAATGTACGATTTGTTTTGTATGACTGCGTGGTATGTGAATATATCTCAATAAAATGAAGATAAAAAAAAATAATAAGTGAAAGGGAGGGAGGGAGAACAGAAAGGGAAGGAAGGGAGGGAGGGAGGGAGGAAGAGAGGGAGGAAGGAAGTCTGAAAAAGATAGGTGCACCAAATTGCTTAGGAACTTTACATATCCTTGAACACATTCCATTTATCAGGTGATCATGGATTCTGGGTGACATCTTTTTGACCAGTGTCTGGAGGTCCCCAAGCCACTGTCTCAGGCATTCTCTCAAGTAAGTACAACAGTGAAATCCTTTTGGCCTCTCAGACCTTGAGTCACAACTCAAAGAGGTTATTCTTTCTGAACGTCTCTGAGTGTAGGAAGAGGAAAAGGAGCACAAGCTCTGGGCTCTAGGAAGCCAACTCTATCTGGTGGTTTAGATACATCCTCGGAGATAGGAGACAAGCAAGGTTTGCATGAGTGCCACAATGTTTTCATTTAACCAAGGTGCAAATTCTAATGAAAATATTTCTTTTCATAATATATCTTTTAAATGTTTTTAATAACTTTTCAATGTGGTTTTCTAGTTGGAGTTCATATGAATCGAAAACCAAGCCTATAAAATTGGCTAAGCAAAGATGTGCACTGACACTGAAGTAGTTGTTGCAAGTAAAAGCATGTGGTCGGATAGGTGTGATCCCTAGGAACAGCAAGCTAGGCTTGAGTTAAGAATTGTAGGTACCTGAAGCTGCTTGCTTATCTCCCTTCATACATTTATTAAACATTTACTGAGCACATATGTCTCCATCAAGTTAAATTATTCAGTTAACAGTCATGAGGTACAAAACCATATCACTCTGGTTGAGGAGGAAAAGATAGCCCATTCCTGAATGTTTTGGATGGTTAGCAGAGTTGTTCCATGACGCCATATGTTGGAGTCCCAGAATGCATCACTCCTTCACCTGGAAAGTAATATTTCCCAGCCCACAACTTGTGAGGATACGAGTGCTTTTTGGTGCTATTGAAGGTACAAAGATCTCATACAAAAAGCTTGTGTCAGGAATCGCAGTTCATAATTTTTTTATTAGCAACCATTTATATGAAAATATTGGTGAGGTTACTTCTTGGATATACAATGCAAATACAAAGGCTGGAAAATAACCAAAATCATAGCCACACTGTGTGTGAGAGAATTCCAGGGCCAGGCTGCTAGCTGGAGGTCTCTCACATTCACTTTTGATTCTAATACTGGAATTCACATTTCTCTGGGGAGGCTGTTTGCTGGTTGGTACTATGTGCAAGGAGTACCTGTAAGTCATACTGGGACTTATTGGCAACATAGCTGTCCTGTCTCCTGGCCAGCTCATGGGAAGCCGTGGCACTGCACAGCCACTGTGGATCACTCCCTGGTGTTGACTAGTCAGCTGCTTTCTTATGATCCTGCCTTGCCACTTAAAGTGCAATGTAGCACACAAATGCCACAAATCATTGAGAATCCAAAGATGTAGTGGACACCTTGAATATATTTCTTGACTGGTTTCCTATATAGTCTCTGAGAAGAGTTTGTCTTTCTCAGCTGGGATAATCTTTCTCACCCTGAACTCTCAGAGCATTTTAGCTGCCCCACTCATGAATTAGCTTTTTGTCTTATCTCCCCTGCTAGTCTTTGAAGTGGGGAACATATGTGTGTTAGAGCAGAATAATGGCCCCCCAAAGATTTCCACATCCTAATCCCTGGAACCTGAGAATATTGCAAGGGGGTATTAAGGTTGCAGATGGAGTTAAGTTTGCTAATTAGCTATTGACACGGGGAGATTATCCTGGATATCTGGGTTGGCCTAACATAATCATAAGGGTCCTTATAAATAAAAGAGGGAGACAGGACAGTAAGGGTCAGAAAAGATGTGACAACAGAAGCAGAGTTAGAGTGATGTGATTGCTGGCTTTTGACAATAGAAAGGGACTATGAGCCAAGAAACACAGGTGGCCTCTGGAAGCTATAAAAGGCAAGGAAATGGATTTTCCCTAGAGCCTCCAGAAGAAACACAGCCCTGCCATACCTTGATTTTAGTCCAGCAGGACTCATTTTGAACTTCTGACCTCCAGAACTGCAAGATAATAAATTTGTATTGCCTTATGCCGCTAAGCTGTGGCAATTTGTCACAGCAGCAATGGGAAACTAATACAACATATCTGATTTACCTTTGTATCCCTAAGGGCTTAACACAGGGCCTTGCTTTCAGTAGGTATTCAAAAAGCATTTTTGAATGAATAAATAAGTGAACAACAAATAATTACTGTTTTATACCTACAATTGGTCTTAACCTGGATGGCACATGGATTCTGTCTCCCCCAAATCAACCCAGGCTTCTTGATTTGACCTTTCACTCCACATCTATCATCATATAGAAGATCGTGCATGTAGCTAAATTCCTTTCGCACATGAAAATCTCTGTCAAAGCAGCTATGTTAATAATAGCCCAAAATTATAAACAATCCAAACTTCCATTAGTAGTAGAATGGATGAACTATGATATATTCATTCAATAGAATTATACACAGCAATAAAAAGCAATGAAGTCCTACAATATGCACCAACATGATTGAATCTCACTAACAATTATGAGAACGGAGGCCAGATACCAAAGTGCACGTTATTACATGGTTCCATTTATCATGAAGTTAAAGAATAGACAAAACTAACCTATGGTGCTAAAAGTAAGATTCACAGTTATCTGGAATGGGACTGTCTTAGTTTGCCAGGCTGCTATGACAAATAACACAATGGTTTGGCTTAACAGTAGGAATTTATTCGCTCATGATTTGAGATGCTAGAGGTCTAAAATACAGTTATTGGTAAGGGCACACTTTCTCTCTGAGATCTGTGGCATTCTGGTACTGGCTTGCTGCAATCCTTGGGGTTCCTTGACTTGCATCTCTGCCTCCTTTCACATGGTGTTGTCCTTGATCTCCTCCTGTGGCTTTCTCTTGGTTTCTGTGTCTGAATTTCTTCCGCTTATAAAGAACTCCAGTAATACGGATTAAGTCCCTCCCTAACTCAGTGGGGCCACAGCTTAATAAGATCTTAGGAGATTCTATTCACAAATGAGTCTACACGTTAACTGATAATAGATCTTCAAAGCATCCTCATGGTGGTGTTTAAAGCTGTATGTACCCCAGAAAAATATGTTCTTAAATTGAATATGTTTCTGCAGGTGTGAACCCATTGAAAGTAGGACCTTTTGATGAGGCTACTTCAGTTAAGGTGTGACCCACCTCACTCAGGATGGGTCTTAATCCTAATACTGGAGTCCTTTATCAGCTGAATGAAATTGGGAAAGAGAGAGATAAAACCACAGGAAGCAAGAAGCTGACAAAGAACCCAAAAGAGAAGGAAGAGACCAAGAGATGCCACCATGTGCCTTGCCTTGTGACAGAGGAACTGAAGATCACCAGCAGCCAGCCAGAGAATGCCACAGTCTTTGGGAGAAAACATCACCTTGATGGTGCTTGATTTGGACATTTTCCCAGCTGCAAAACTGTGAATGAATAAATTGCCATTGTTTAAGCCAAACCATTTCGTGATACTTGCTTGAGCAGCCTAGGAAACTCAAATAGTCCTATTTACAAATGGGTTCACACACACAGGAATATGGATTAAAATTAAGTAGATGTCTTTTGTTGGGGCACATAATTCAATCTACTATAGCCATATTTACTGGGAAGAGAAACGAGGGAGATGAGAAAGCTTTATGGGGTGTTGGAAATAATCTTTATCTTGATCTATGCGACAGCAATGTGTGTGTATATGTATAAATTCACCTAGTCATATTCAAGATTTGTGCTTTTTACTGTTTACATGCTATATCTCAAATTTAAAAGAAAAATCTCTGGTTAGACATGAAGTTTACAGTGTACACATTAGTAAATGATCTTGGTGGTCTTTCCTATCAGGATATGATCTGAATTAACTCTCCAAAATTCTCTGCCTTATTTGGGAAGTTTAAAAATGATAGCTGGGAGGCGGGGCAAGATGGCAGACTGGTGAGCTGTATGTTTTAGTTACTCCTCCAGGAAAGTAGGTAGAAAGCCAGGAAACTGCGTGGACCGGACACCACAGAGCAATCTGACTTTGAGCATACTTCATACAACACTCATGAAAACGTGGAACTGCTGAGATCAGCGAAATCTGTAAGTTTTTGCGGCCAGGGGACCCGCGCCCCTCCCTGCCAGGCTCAGTTCCCTGGGAGGAGGGGCTGTCAGCTCCGGGAAGGAGAAGGGAGAACTGCAGTGGCAGCCCTTATCGGAAACTCATTCTGCTGATCCAAACTCCAACCATAGATAGACGGAGACCAGACACCAGAGAATCTGAGAGCAGCCAGCCCAGCAGAGAGGAGACAGGCATAGAAAAAAAACAACACGAAAAACTCCAAAATAAAAGCGGAGGATTTTTGGAGTTCTGGTGAACATAGAAAGGGGAAGGGCAGAGCTCAGGCCCGAGCTCAGGCCCTGAGGCGCATATGCAAATCCCGAAGAAAAGCTTATCTCTCTTCCCTGTGGACCTTTCCTTAATGGCCCTGGTTGCTTTGTCTCTTAGCATTTCAATAACCCATTAGATCTCTGAGGAGGGCCCTTTTTTTTTTTTTTTTTTTAATCCTTTTTTCTTTTTCCAAAAACAATTACTCTAAGAAGCCCAATACAGAAAGCTTCAAAGACTTGCAATTTGGGCAGGTCAAGTCAAGAGCAGAACTAGGAGAGCTCTGAGACAAAACGCAATAATCCAGTGGCTGAGAAAATTCACTAAACACCACAACTTCCCAAAAAAAGGGGGGTGTCCGCTCACAGCCATCATCCTGGTGGACAGGAAACACTCCTGCCCATCGCCAGCCCCATAGCCCAGAGCTGCCCCAGACAACCCAGTGTGACAGAAGTGCTTCAAATAACAGGCACACACCACAAAACTGGGCGTGGACATTAGCCTTCCCTGCAACCTCAGCTGATTGGCCCAGAGTTGGGAAGGTAGAGTAGTGTGAATTCACAAAGCCCCATTCAGCCATCATTTCAGCAGACTGGGAGCCTCCCTACACAGCCCAGCAGCCCAGAACTGGCCTGGGGGGACGGCACTCACCTGTGACATAGCACAGTCATCCCTCAACAGAGGACCCGGGGTGCACAGCCTGGAAGAGGGGCCCACTTGCAAGTCTCAGGAGCCATACGCCAATACCAAGGACTTGTGGGTCAGTGGCAGAGACAAACTGTGGCAGGACTGAACTGAAGGATTAGACTATTGCAGCAGCTTTAAAACTCCAGGATCACCAGGGAGATTTGATTGTTAGAGCCACCCCCCCCCCTCCCTGACTGCCCAGAAACACGCCCCATATACAGGGCAGGCAACACCAACTACACACGCAAGCTTGGTACACCAATTGGACCCCACAAGACTCACTCCCCCACTCACCAAAAAGGCTAAGCAGGGGAGAACTGGCTTGTGGAGAACAGGTGGCTCGTGGACGCCACCTGCTGGTTAGTTAGAGAAAGTGTACTCCACGAAGCTGTAGATCTGATAAATTAGAGATAAAGACTTCAATTGGTCTACAAATCCTAAAAGAACCCTATCAAGTTCAGCAAATACCACGAGGCCAAAAACAACAGAAAATTATAAAGCATATGAAAAAAACTAGACGATATGGATAACCCAAGCCCAAGCACCCAAATCAAAAGACCAGAAGAGACACAGCACCTAGAGCAGCTACTCAAAGAACTAAAGATGAACAATGAGACCATAGTACGGGAGACAAAGGAAATCAAGAAGACCCTAGAAGAGCATAAAGAAGACATTGCAAGACTGAATAAAAAAATGGATGATCTTATGGAAATTAAAGAAACTGTTGACCAAATTAAAAAGATTCTGGACACTCATAGTACAAGACTAGAGGAAGTTGAACAATGAATCAGTGACCTTGAAGATGACAGAATGGAAAATGAAAGCATAAAAGAAAGAATGGGGAAAAAAATTGAAAAAATCGAAATGGACCTCAGGGATATGATAGATAATATGAAACGTCTGAATATAAGACTCATTGGTGTCCCAGAAGGGGAAGAAAAGGGTAAAGGTCTAGGAAGAGTATTCAAAGAAATTGTTGGGGAAAACTTCCCAAATCTTCTAAACAACATAAATACACAAATCATAAATGCTCAGCGAACCCCAAATAGAATAAATCCAAATAAACCCACTCCGAGACATATACTGATCATACTGTCAAACACAGAAGAGAAGGAGCAAGTTCTGAAAGCAGCAAGAGAAAAGCAATTCACCACATACAAAGGAAACAGCATAAGACTAAGTAGTGACTACTCAGCAGCCACCATGGAGGCGAGAAGGCAGTGGCACGATATATTTAAAATTCTGAGTGAGAAAAATTTCCAGCCAAGAATACTTTATCCAGCAAAGCTCTCCTTCAAATATGAGGGAGAGCTTAAATTTTTCACAGACAAACAAATGCTGAGAGAATTTGCTAACAAGAGACCTGCCCTACTGGAGATACTCAAGGGAGCCCTACAGACAGAGAAACAAAGAAAGGACAGAGAGACTTGGAGAAAGGTTCAGTACTAAAGAGATTCGGTATGGGTACAATAAAGGATATTAATAGACAGAGGGGAAAAATATGACAAACATAAACCAAAGGATAAGATGGCTGATTCAAGAAATGCCTTCACAGTTATAACGTTGAATGTAAATGGATTAAACTCCCCAATTAAAAGATATAGATTCGCAGAATGGATCAAAAAAAATGAAGCATCAATATGTTGCATACAAGAGACTCATCTTAGACACAGGGACACAAAGAAACTGAAAGTGAAAGGATGGAAAAAAATATTTCATGCAAGCTACAGCCAAAAGAAAGCAGGTGTAGCAATATTAATCTCAGATAAAATAGACTTCAACTGCAGGGATGTTTTGAGAGACAAAGAAGGCCACTACATACTAATAAAAGGGGCAATTCAACAAGAAGAAATAACAATCGTAAATGTCTATGCACCCAACCAAGGTGCCACAAAATACATGAGAGAAACACTGGCAAAACTAAAGGAAGCAATTGATGTTTCCACAATAATTTTGGGAGACTTCAACACATCACTCTCTCCTATAGATAGATCAACCAGACAGAAGACCAATAAGGAAATTGAAAACCTAAACAATCTGATAAATGAATTAGATTTAACAGACATATACAGGACATTACATCCCAAATCACCAGGATACACATACTTCTCCAGTGCTCATGGAACTTTCTCCAGAATAGATCATATGCTGGGACATAAAACAAGCCTCAATAAATTTAAAAAGATTGAAATTCTTCAAAGCACATTCTCTGACCACAATGGAATACAATTAGAAGTCAATAACCATCAGAGACTTAGAAAATTCACAAATACCTGGAGGTTAAACAACACACTCCTAAACAATCAGTGGGTTAAAGAAGAAATAGCAAGAGAAATTGCTAAATATATAGAGACGAATGAAAATGAGAACACAACATACCAAAACCTATGGGATGCAGCAAAAGCAGTGCTAACGGGGAAATTTATAGCACTAAACGCATATATTAAAAAGGAAGAAAGAGCCAAAATCAAAGAACTAATGGATCAGCTGAAGAAGCTAGAAAATGAACAGCAAACCAATCCTAAACCAAGTACAAGAAAAGAAATAACAAGGATTAAAGCAGAAATAAATGACATAGAGAACAAAAAAACAATAGAGAGGATAAATATCACCAAAAGTTGGTTCTTTGAGAAGATCAACAAGATTGACAAGCCCCTAGCTAGACTGACAAAATCAAAAAGAGAGAAGACCCATATAAACAAAATAATGACTGAAAAAGGTGACATAACTGCAGATCCTGAAGAAATTAAAAAAATTATAAGAGGATACTATGAACAACTGTATGACAACAAACTGGAGAATGTAGAGGAAATGGACAATTTCCTGGAAACATATGAACAACCTAGACTGACCAGAGAAGAAATAGAAGACCTCAACCAACCCATCACAAGCAAAGAGATCCAATCAGTCATCAAAAATCTTCCCACAAATAAATGCCCAGGGCCAGATGGCTTCACAGGGGAATTCTACCAAACTTTCCAGAAAGAACTGACACCAATCTTACTCAAACTCTTTCAAAACATTGAAGAAAATGGAACACTACCTAACTCATTTTATGAAGCTAACATCAATCTAATACCAAAACCAGGCAAAGATGCTACAAAAAAGGAAAACTACCGGCCAATCTCCCTAATGAATATAGATGCAAAAATCCTCAACAAAATACTTGCAAATCGAATCCAAAGACACATTAAAAAAATCATACACCATGACCAAGTGGGGTTCATTCCAGGCATGCAAGGATGGTTCAACATAAGAAAATCAATGTATTACAACACATTAACAAGTCAAAAGGGAAAAATCAATTGATCATCTCAATAGATGCTGAAAAAGCATTTGACAAAATCCAACATCCCTTTTTGATAAAAACACTTCAAAAGGTAGGAATTGAAGGAAACTTCCTCAACATGATAAAGAGCATATATGAAAAACCCACAGCCAGCATAGTACTCAATGGTGAGAGACTGAAAGCCTTCCCTCTAAGATCAGGAACAAGACAAGGATGCCCGCTGTCACCACTGTTATTCAACATTGTGCTGGAAGTGCTAGCCAGGGCAATCCGGCAAGACAAAGAAATAAAAGGCATCCAAATTGGAAAAGAAGAAGTAAAACTGTCATTGTTTGCAGATGATATGATCTTATATCTAGAAAACCCTGAGAAATCAACGATACACCTACTAGAGCTAATAAACAAATTTAGCAAAGTAGCGGGATACAAGATTAGTGCACATAAGTCAGTAATGTTTCTATATGCTAGAAATGAACAAACTGAAGAGACACTCAAGAAAAAGATACCATTTTCAATAGCAACTAAAAAAATCAAGTACCTAGGAATAAACTTAACCAAAGATGTAAAAGACCTATACAAAGAAAACTACATAACTCTACTAAAAGAAATAGAAGGGGACCTTAAAAAGATGGAAAAATATTCCATGTTCATGGATAGGAAGGGTAAATGTCATTAAGATGTCAATTCTACCCAAACTCATCTACAGATTTAATGCAATCCCAATCAAAATTCCAACAACCTACTTTGCAGACTTGGAAAAGCTAGTTATCAAATTTATTTGGAAAGGGAAGATGCCTCGAATTGCTAAAGACACTCTAAAAAAGAAAAACAAAGTGGGAGGACTTACACTCCCTGACTTTGAAGCTTATTATAAAGCCACAGTTGCCAAAACAGCATGGTACTGGCACAAAGATAGACATATAGATCAATGGAATCGAATTGAGAATTCAGAGACAGACCCTCAGATCTATGGCCGACTGATCTTTGATAAGGCCCCCAAAGTCACTGAACTGAGTCATAATGGTCTTTTCAACAAATGGGGCTGGGAGAGTTGGATATCCATATCCAAAAGAATGAAAGAGGACCCCTACCTCACCCCCTACACAAAAATTAACTCAAAATGGACCAAAGATCTCAATATAAAAGAAAGTACCATAAAACTCCTAGAAGATAATGTAGGAAAACTTCTTCAAGACCTTGTATTAGGCGGCCACTTCCTAGACTTTACACCCAAAGCACAAGCAACAAAAGAGAAAATAGATAAATGGGAACTCCTCAAGCTTAGAAGTTTCTGCACCTCAAAGGAATTTCTCAAAAAGGTAAAGAGGCAGCCAACTCAATGGGAAAAATTTTTTGGAAACCATGTATCTGACAAAAGACTGATATCTTGCATATATAAAGAAATCCTACAACTCAATGACAATAGTACAGTCGGCCCAATTATAAAATGGGCAAAAGATATGAAAAGACAGTTCTCTGAAGAGGAAATACAAATGGCCAAGAAACACATGAAAAAATGTTCAGCTTCACTACCTATTAAAGAGATGCAAATTAAGACCACAATGAGATACCATCTAACACCGATTAGAATGGCTGCCATTAATCAAACAGGAAACTACAAATGCTGGAGGGGATGTGGAGAAATTGGAACTCTTATTCATTGTTGGTGGGACTGTATAATGGTTCAGCCACTCTGGAAGTCAGTCTGGCAGTTCCTTAGAAAACTAGATATAGAGTTACCATTCGATCCAGCGATTGCACTTCTCGGTATATACCCGGAAGATCGGAAAGCAATGACACGAACAGATATCTGCACGCCAATGTTCATAGCAGCATTATTCACAATTGCCAAGAGATGGAAACAACCCAAATGTCCTTCAACAGATGAGTGGATAAATAAAATGTGGTATATACACACAATGAAATACTACGCGGCAGTAAGAAGGAACGATCTGGTGAAACATATGACAACATGGATGAACCTTGAAGACATAATGCTGAGCGAAATAAGCCAGGCACAAAAAGAGAAATATTATATGCTACCACTAATGTGAACTTTGAAAAATGGAAAACAAATGGTTTATAATGTAGAATGTAGGGGAACTAGCAATAGAGAGCAATTAAGGAAGGGGGAACAATAATCCAAGAAGAACAGATAAGCTATTTAACGTTCTGGGGATGCCCAGGAATGACTATGGTCTGTTAGTTTCTGATGGATATAGTAGGAGCAAGTTCACAGAAATGTTGCTATATTAGGTAACTTTCTTGGGGTAAAGTAGGAACATGTTGGAAGTTAAGCAGTTATCTTAGGTTAGTTGTCTTTTTCTTACTCCCTTGTTATGGTCTCTTTGAAATGTTCTTTTATTGTATGTTTGTTTTCTTTTTAACTTTTTTTTCATACAGTTGATTTAAAAAAGGGAAAGTTAAAAAAAAAAAAAAGAAAAAAGAAAAACAAGGAAAAAAAAAAGATGTAGTGCCCCCTTGAGGAGCCTGTGGAGAATGCAGGGGTATTCGCCTACCCCACCTCCATGGTTGCTAACATGACCACAGACATAGGGGACTGGTGGTTTGATGGGTTGAGCCCTCTACCACAGGTTTTACCCTTGGGAAGACGGTTGCTGCAAAGGAGAGGCTAGGCCTCCCTATGGTTGTGCCTAAGAGCCTCCTCCCGAATGCCTCTTTGTTGCTCAGATGTGGCCCTGTCTCTCTAGCTAAGCCAACTTGAAGGGTGAAATCACTGCCCTCCCCCCTACGTGGGATCAGACACCCAGGGGAGTGAATCTCCCTGGCAACGTGGAATATGACTCCCGGGGAGGAACGTAGACCTGGCATCGTGGGACGGAGAACATCTTCTTGACCAAAAGGGGGATGTGAAAGGAAATGAAATAAGCTTCAGTGGCAGAGAGATTCCAAAAGGAGCCGAGAGGTCACTCTGGTGGGCACTCTTATGCACACTTTAGACAACCCTTTTTAGGTTCTAAAGAATTGGGGTAGCTGGTGGTGGATACCTGAAACTATCAAACTACAACCCAGAACCCATGAATCTCGAAGACAGTTGTATAAAAATGTAGCTTATGACGGGTGACAATGGGATTGGGAAAGCCATAAGGACCACACTCCACTTCGTCTAGCTTATGGATGGATGAGTAGAAAAATAGGGGAAGGAAACAAACAGACAAAGGTACCCAGTGTTCTTTTTTACTTCAATTGCTCTTTTTCACTCTAATTATTATTCTTGTTATTTTTGTGTGTGTGCTAATGAACGTGTCAGGGATTGATTTGGGTGATGAATGTACCACTATGTAATGGTACTGTAAACAATCGAAAGTACGATTTGTTTTGTATGACTGCGTGGTATGTGAATATATCTCAATAAAATGAAGATTTAAAAAAAAAAAAAGATAGCTGATGGAATATAATCAATCAGGAGGAAATAGAAGCTTTTTAAGACCATCTCAGAGTTTTGGAAATGTGCTAGTGGCAGGAAATTTCCTTGAGGACTAGATAGAATGGTGGTAAATCATTAACTTCTGGACCCCTTGTTATAGTCTCAAAGTAAAACTATGCCTGGACAAAATCAGCAAGCAAGTAGGAAGCTTTGATTGCTATAGCATTTGAAAACTATGTCCTTGATTGTTGCTCAAAGATATGAGCTGTTGCTAAGATACTTTAGATACCAGGAAACTGGATTGAAATGGAAGACGAGCAATAAAACAGAATTTTTGAACACAAGAGTAAGCACAAGAATGTGTCATGTTGATGTAGACTCAGATGTGAAATTGAGAAGGCATGAAGTGGTAGCACTTGGCTTCAACTTGTTCACAGACTGTGCCCTTCAGTAAAATATCTGAAAATGTGGAAACAATCCTTGAATACATGACGTTTAAAAAAATTACACTAAAAAAGTCATTGGGAACCTAGGTGGTTAGAAATATAAATCATCCGTCATGTCAGTGGAGCAGGGACAGGATGAGCCTCTGACTGCAAGATCTGGGTTTGAATGGTGGGTGGAAGGAGGATGCAGAACTAACCAGGATTAGGCTATTGCTCAAAATTAGATTTATAAAATAGCTCATCAAAAGCAAGATGAAATACAACAAGGATGGAGGTGTAACAAGCATATTTTGTTCAATTCACCCTGGATCCTGAGACAAGATGGAAAATAAATAACCAAATCAAAGTGAAATGGAAAAAGAATGAAGGCTTTTATATGTAAATACATGCTTCAGCAATGTCTGCTATTTCAAAGGCTTTCAAGATACTAGAATGCATCAACAGAAATATGACAAAGAAAGCTGTTCAAGAACTAAAAGGAATCCTCTGTGCATATTATTGTCTCTATCTAGCTTTGCTTACTGAGTATTTAGAAAGATTATTTTTTTAAGAGACTAGGAATTCACCTTTTACTGAGAAATGGCATGTAATAGGCCTGGAAACCTGAGACACTGTGCTATGAATTGTCTATACTACACAAATTTCAAGAAAATTTCCCCATCCCACTTCCTTTAAAGGAGTTACTAAAGAATTGGAAATCAATCTTATTTAGGACAAAATCACAGGAGGAATTTAATATATGTCTAAAGAATGTATTTTTCAGGGTTATTATAAAGAGATGTGATTAGCTGCTAACATCCACAATAGGAATCAAAACAACCAGGCTTAAATGTCATGAAGACACCCCACTTTGTTGTTTAATTTTGGATTGAACAAGCAGCAAAGGTTCTAGAGTGTCCATCTTGAACAATCTTTAAAATTAGAACCAACCTTTTCTTATTTCTGACAGTTTAGGCATTATATACTTTTTGGAGCCCTGGACACACTGATTTTAAGTGCCTCACATGTGAGAACTGTTTCTTCGAAAGATGGCAGAATTGGCTATGGTGTTCTATGGTTAAATACAAATCTATACCTATACAGAGCAGAACTTGATATTTTAAAGATGGGTCTGTATTTTCCTAGGAATCAAGATATTTCATACACACACACACAAACATACTCTCATTCTTTCCCACTTCAAAACACATTTCTGAGCCTCTTTCCCCAAAACCTATGAAAAGAAAGGATCTCAGAAGTTAGTAAGTACTAACCTTTGGCAAGTACTGAGGGATGACAGCACACTCAGCTCAAGAAAGAGTAGAGTTCATGAACAAGGATATTAGAGAGGATTTGGGGATCTTTCTTTATAAAAATCCAATTAAAATGGACAGTCTCACAGATGAATGAAGAGTTCAGAATCAGTATCAACTACCTGATGCCTTCCTGTCACCAAATAACAGCTGAACTTTCTCCATTCCCCAAAGAGGCCCTGGGACCATGCTGACCTGGGTTCAGATCAGACATCTCCTGACTACTCTGGCCTAGAGATGACTCCGTGGACCCAGATGGTGGTGCCAAACAGAGCTCCAGCCCACACTTCACTCTCTGGTCTGTGATCCCTTCCTGAGTCCATGTGAGACACCCACACGCCTGCTTTTTAAGTCTATCCTAAGGGGCATTCAGCTTCTCCAAGTGGTTGACTCAAAAACATGAAAGCAAAGAAGCTGAGGCCCTAATCAACGTATACATGTCACTGGTCTTCCACTTCTGCTGCATCATGGGTTCAATACTGTATAAGAAGCTCCTGTGATGCCAGGAATCTCAAGACCCCTTCTCCACTGGTGAAAATAATAGCTGTCTCAGTTTCCCAGCTATTGTGACAATACCACACAACAGGAGTTTATTGGCTCATGGTTTCAGACTCTAGAAGGCTTGCTTCCTCCTGGGGTTAGTAGTGTTCTAGCTGCCTGGTAATTCTTGGGTTCCTTGGCTTTCCTGTCATATGGACCTCAAAATCCATGACGTCAGTGTCCTCTCCTTTCTCTTCAAAGTTCCATTGACTTCCAGATCCTGCTCCTCCCCATGGCTTTCTCTTCAGAAATTCTCCAGTAAAAGGATTAAGGCCCAATCTCATTCACTCAGCCACACCCTAACTAAAAATAATAAAGGACCAATTTAGCATAACTTCACACCCAGTGGAATGGATTAAGATTAAGAACATATTTTTTTTGAGGTATGTAATACAATCTACTTCAATAGCTAACACTTACTGAGCATTTACTATGTGCCAGACACTATTCTAAATACTTTACCTGCATTGTTCATTTACTCATTCAACAAATTTTTATCAAGTGCCTACTGTTTGCCAGACACAGTCCTGAGCACTGGGAATATAGCAGAAAATAAACAATACTTGCCTTCATACAACTTATAGTTTAGTGGGAGGAGAAAAACAATAAACACAATAAATAAGGAAATTATATAGTATATTAGGAAGTCATAAGGACTGTTTTAGTTCACTGAAGCTGCCAAAATGCAATATATCAGATGTGGACTGGCTTTTAACAAAGGGAATTTATTAGCTTGCAAGTTTACAGTTCTGAGGCCATGAAAATGTTCAAATCAAGGCATCATCAGATGATACCTGAACTCCTCTGTCGGATGGCAAGGCACATGGCGTCTGCTGGTTCTTCTCTCCCGGGTTTTGTTGCTGTCAGCTTCTGGCTGCTCCTTCTGTGGCTTTCTTTCTGAGCTTCTGTGTCCTTCTCTGTCTTCTGTGTGTGTATCTTTTGCTCTGTGTCTCATCCTCTTATAAAGGACTCCAGTGAGAGGATTAAGACCCAGCTGGCTGTGCCTCAACCAAAATAACCTAATCAAAAGGTCCCACCCACAGGAATGGATTAACTTTAAGAACATGATCTTCTGGGGTCCATAAAACTTCAAACCATCACAAGAACCATGGAGAAACTAGTGTAGGTAAGAAGGAGAGGGTGTGCCAGTTCCTGTTTTAAATAGAGTAGCCAGAGACCTCACTAGAAAGATGGCATATGACTTTTGATGCAAAGTCCTGGCATGCTCAAGAAGAGTAAGGATGCCAAAGTGGCTAGAGTGGAGTAGACAAGGGGTAGAGTTGTAAGGTGGAAGAGGCAATGGCAGGCTGGTTGGTGGCCAATGGTAAAGGGTCTTTTAAGTCATTGTAAGGAATTTGACCTGTATTCTGAGTAAAAACAGAAGCCATGGGGTGTCTTACTCTAATTTATGTTTTAATAGAGTCACTGTGGCTACTCTGTTGAGAGTTAAGGGGATAAGTGTGGAGATTTTATTTAGGGAACTTTTACAGCAACCAGGCAAGAGATTGGCTTAAATTCAGTTCCTTGGAAGCAAACTCACAGAGGGATAACTCCATGCAAAAGTTTTACTGAGTAGTGTGCTTGGAAGATAACACCTCAAGGACATGAAGAAGGCAGAAAAGGATAGAGGGAGAAGTTGGCCTGCAAGATGGTGGCAACTAAAGCCACAGCCTGTCTTCAGGGGAGATCTGGAGTTGGGATGGACCCTTCAGAGTTGTCCCAAGTTGAGGCGAGGTGGTCAGTTCTTAGTATCCCTACATTAGTCAGTTATTCATGGGGGCTTCTCTCTGGAAGAGCATTTAAGTGAGGTAGTTCTCTTAAGAAAGGGGCAATCCCCAGGAGGGACATGCCTGTGTACCTTCAACAATTGATATTCCCAGCAAGTAGAGGATGGGTGCATTGACCCTAAAGACAGCTTCTGGGAGGAGCCACAGAAACCTCTTCAGAGATGAATGTGGCTTGGCCCAGGGTGATAGCAGTGGCTATGGTACAAAGCAATTGGATTCTAGACAGAGTTTGTTGATAGATATAAGAGGATCTAGTGATGAGAGAGAGAGGAAAGATACTCCAGAATTTGGGACTTTAACAATGGAAGGTTAGAGCTGCCATTAATTAGAGAGGGAACAGTGAATCTGTACTGTCTTGTTTAATACTCATAATTAAACCAGGAGGTAAGTGCTTTTTTTTAGCTACATAATATAGCTGAGGAAACTGAGGCACAGAGATGTTAAGAAACTTGCCAAGGGACTCATAGCTAATAAGCAATGAAGTCAAGGTTTGGACCCATCAGTCCCACTCAAAATATGGTTTTATCATTAGAAAGGGATAATGGGATCCTTTCTCTGAAATATTTGTTTGGGAAACCAGAAACTGAACTTATATCAACTTACAGCATCTTGATTTATTGCCCTGAGCCTAGTACAGTGCCTGGCACAGAGTAGGAGGCTCAAAATTATTTGTGATTTACTGTGTGAAGACTCAGTTCCATATATAAAATGCCTATATGTATTTCTACCCAAAACTCTTCATTATCTTCCCTATCTATATCGATAAAGTCCTAACTCTTCAGTTTATCTTACAAGGTCCTTCATGATGTAGTACAAGTTTCATCTCTCACTAAGCCCCAGCCCCTTCAAACTTCACTTCCTTTACTCTTCCTGTTCCCCTTGAAGATCTCCAGAGATGTCTTGACTATACTCTGCCTAATCCGGTTGGTCTCACACTTTTCTCTGACTCACTGTGCTGGTTCTGCTTCTTTATCATTGTTTAGGACCATCCCCAAACATGGAACGGCTCCTCTTTTCCCCTAACCCAGCTGAATATTCCTGACCTTCAAAGTTTAGATGGAGACTCTCTCTTCCATGAAGGCTTCTATGCAAGCTACGGTTTTGTTCGATTGCCTATAAGAAAAACTCAACTACATTGCTTTAACCAAATAGGATCTTATTTTTCTCTCACACATGCGTACACACATGCACATACTTTCCAAAAAGTCCAGAAGAAGGCAGTCCAGGACCGCTACAACTGCTTAAGGAAATCATCAAGGACCATGTTCCTTCTAACTTCCTTATCCGCCATCCTTAGCAGCTTGCTTCAGTCCTCATGATTGTAAGATGGCTGCTCCACTCTAGGTATTGTATCTGGATCCTATGAAAGAAAAAGGGCAAGGGCAAAGGGTCAAAGGTGCGTGCCAACTGAATCTGTACCTTTGTATGAGAAAAATAGTAGCTTACCAGGAAGCCCCACCCATAAGACTTTCTTTTTCATCTCATTGGCCAGAGCCTGATTGCCTGGTCCCCTTTTACTGGGTATATTGTATCCTAAACAAAACTGTATCCTGTTAGAAAGGAAGAGGAAAAGGCTGAATAGGAGATAGATAATCAGCAGTGTCTACCATACCTTCAGAGCCTACTCTAGCCTGTTTGAACTCCTTGGAGCAACTATTTATTTTTGCAATTTATTTGCTGCTGAAGGGTAGAATGCAACTAAGCACATGGTAAATGTTCCGTCTACAAATATCAGGAATCTGGGGCAACATGGGGCAATGGTTTCTAGCCAGCCTTTGGACCTAAATGGCCTGGGTTTGAATCCTAACTCGGCCGTTTATTAGTTCTGTAACTTTGGTCAACTTTCTTAACCTCTCTGTTCTTTAATTTTGCAATACTTTATGTGGTTATTATAAGGATTAAATTAGCTGGTTTTAATAGAGCATTTAGAATAATAAGCACCATGTTAGTGTTTGTTTAATAAATTATCACCACCTGTGGTTGAAATATTCTTCATTCAGAAATTGGGACACAAAGACTGACAAGTTACAGCATCTTCATGGGCTAAAGGGACAGAATAGTTGAAGCCAGGACTAGTGAAGGGAATTAAAATACTTATTGATCACAGTGGCTGAGCCATCAGAAGGAAACTAGATAACCTGCTGGTCAGAGTCAGGCTATAAAGGCAGGCTGCCCAGATTTGGCCACTAGTTTTCCAACTTACTAACTATGTGACCCTGGACAAATCACACAATCTCACTAAGGCTCAGATATCTCATCTGTAAAACTGCCATAAAAATAAATAGTACCTACCCCATAGATGTGTTATAAAGACTAGATGAAATATTCAATGGAGGGTGCTTAACATGGCTCATGGTAAGTCTAAATAAATGCCAGTTTTATTAAGAATTAGGACCTAGGAAGGAGAGGTCATCTGGACCATTTGAACCCCCAAACTGGAGCAGGGGCAAAGCAGGGACAAGGGCTCAAATTTGGGGTGCCATTTAAGTGGGAAACTTGTACAGGAATGTAGAATGAGGCAATGCCATAAATGTTGATCCTCACTGAAATTCATTCATTTTCAAACACATTAAACCCAAGGCTGGAAGTTGGAACCGAAAGAGAACGCTTATAAGCTGCAAAGTCATTTGACATTGCTGAGGCACTCCCAGGTACTGTGAAAAACCAGTGTCCTACGATGTTTTAAAACTTCAACTTCTGTGTGAGACCAAAGGAAGAGATGTTTTTTTGGTGCAAAATCTATATTTTCCATAGCTCACTATATAATTTAACTTGTATGTTTAGTTTACTCAAACACTGTAATTACGTGGAACCTTGAATAGGGGGTGAGATCTGGTTGTTTTGTACAGGTTAGCATGAAGACCTGATACATCCCAAAGTACTTTGGACAGAGAATAAAAATGCATTTGCAAATCCCCTTTGAGGGACTGAGGAAAAATGTGGAAATATTAAACTTCCCCACCTGGGGAGTTACTGATATGCTCACAAGCATTGGGAACTACCATTTTAGAAGACCAAGCCCTTGATCTTGGGGCTTGCCCTTGTGAAGCTTGTTACTGGAAAGGAGAGGCTAAGCCTACTTATAAATGTGCCTAAGAGTCACCTCCAGAGAACCTCTTTTGTTGTTCAGATGTGGCCTCTCTCTCTAAGCCAACCCAGCAGGTAAACTCACTGCCCTTTCCCTTACATGGGACATGACTCCCAGGGGTATAAATCTCCCTGGCAATGTGGGACATGACTCCTGGGGATGGATCTGCACCCGGCATCATGGGACTGAAAAAACTTTCTTGACCAAAAGGGGGAAGAGAAATGAAACAAAATAAAGTTTCAATGGCTGAGAGATTTCAAATAGAGTCAATAGGTCATTCTGGAGGTTATTCTTAAGGATTATATAGGTATCCCTTTTTAGTTTTTAGTGTATTGGAATTACTAGAAGGAAATACCTGAATCTGTTGAACTGCAACCCAGTAACCTTAATTCTTCAAGACAAGTGTATAACTATGTAGCTTACACAGTGTGACCATGTGATTGTGAAAACCTTGTGGCTCACTCTCCTTTTCTCCATTGTATACAGATAAGTAGAAAAATGGGGACAGAAATTAAATGAATAATAGGGGAGGATGGGGGGATGGTATGTTTTGGGTGTTCTTTTTTACTTGTACGTTTATTCTTATTTTGTTTTTTTGGAGTAATGAAAGTGTTCAAAAATTGATTATGGTGATGAATGCATAACTATATGATAGTATTGTGAACAATTGATTATACACTGTGGATGAATGTATGGTATGTGAATATATCTCAAAGTGAATTAAAAAAAAAAAAGTGTCTTTCACTTTGAGTTCTGACAATGATCCTTTCAAGAATGCAAGAAATGGACCTCTACAAAGAAGCATCTACTTCATCTTTTTTCCCTTAGAACTGGCATATAGCAGATACTTGTTTATCTCTGGAAGTTTCAAACTAATATCAGTAGAGGCTTATTAAGGCAGCCTAGCACCAACCTTTTATCATCTTTATATCTAGAAAATCACAAAGACCTTGAACCTGATGCAACCTTCTTCAAGGAAAATAGGACAATGTAAATGACCCTAATCATCCTTCTGCAAGCTAGAGAATCATACCTGTGCTTCTGTTTCCCACTTTGAGGTAGGGATTAAATTGATTATTTGATTATTTATTAAACTGATTTGGATTATTTATTAAACTGATTTTCTATAACAAAATCTCCCTTGATTAGAATATCAGAGAAAAACTAATCCCAAATCACAAATACATATTTCTATATGTACATACACACACGCATGTACACAGAAACATGCACACACATACTTCATACTTCCAAGAAACCAAGAGACTAAATAGCTTACCCAACATCACATGGTTAGTAAGTACAATTTGAACACTAGCCTTTTAACTTTAAATTTGTGAATTGTTACATTCCAAAACAATTTCCTCTATCATGAAATCAAACTCATGACAGTCCAAATTAGTGTGTATTTCCTGTATCCTCGATATAAAATCCTCTTCTTAAATAGCAGATAGCATACTGTTGCAAATAGAGAAAGAGATGGCGGAACAGAAGACTAGAAGCCTTCAGTCCTCTCTGCCACTCATCACCTAACCCTCTTAGAGGTTTCAGAGGATCACATATGAATGGAAAATGGTATTGAGCCAAGTAATTGGGCTTTCACTATCAGTCGAGCCTGAACCAGAAAGAAAACAGGTCACACAGCCTCTCTGGGCCTGTCTCTCTCTAGGCATCACCTGAATCTCAGCCCACCTCACCCAGCACTCACTGGTAAGGGAAGGCCAATTCAATGAAAAGCAGGATTGAGGGCCCAAAAAAGAGGAGAGCGAGCACATCTGTGTGTGTATCCATGCCCAGGGCAGAGGCTCTCTAAACATCCAGCTCCAGCCCTGAAGTTACTCAGTACAGCCCTTCTGATTTATCCAGACAGATGGGAAGGAGAGTGAATACATGAGAGAGAATGAAATGAAGTAGTCAGGGATTCTCCTCATTCCTTCTCCCCCCCAGAAAAAAAAGTCCCAAACACCAATGGGGCATTGTCCCCCAAGTCAGGCCTGTTTAAGCTCTTCTCCAGTGTCCTACATCTTAGAAAGCACAACCCAAGAAGGACCCTGAAAATGACCAATCCAAAGAAGCATCCCCCCTCCTGGGGTGGATCAAGAGGTGGGTACAGGGAGCATCACGAGCTTCATCAGCCCACAAGCCAACATGTTTTATTTTATATTCTTAATGCTGATATTTTAGAATTTAATGAGGTTATACAACATAAAATGATAAATGGCAGGGTTTTTATGAAAAGACTTGGAAACTTCCCCCCTACTGGGAATGCGCCACATTCTCTCCTAATTTTACACTTACAAGCAGACATAATCCACAATTCTGAATGAGTCCATAATAGAAAACCTTCAAAGGGTGGCATGTAAGTTCCACCTAACTCATTTTTACAACAGGGAAAGCTTATTTCCAGGAAGAGATTTTGAAGATGTGAATACTAAGTGAGCAGTGCTATTGTATGTGCATGAGACAGAAAAGTCTTCTAGTATTTGGAAACTGATGCAGTGAACCAGAGCTGGTTTTAATTATGTAGAAATGATTTTTTACAGTAAAACTCAAACTGGAAAATTGCTTCCGAGTTAGAATAAAGAAATCTTAAGATCTTAGAGCTGACAGAGACCAAAATGATCATCTTAGACAATGGTGCCCTACATTTTCGTTAATTCAATCAACAAATATTTACTGAACACTTATTATGTGCCAGGAACTCAAGTACAAAAATTCATTTTTAATGTTAAAAAAGGTCACAGTGCCCCATATGGTAGTAATTGTATTTCTAAACTTTAGAGAAGAAAGGTATCTATTGAGAAAAAATTAACTACAAAGTGGAACATTAAAATAAATACATTTTAAGCATTACAACAGCAACTACATTTGAAAATTAGCATCCACATACGAGACATTTATTCCATTGAAAAAAAATACTTTATTCACAAACATATCCTAAGATGCCTTGCAATAACACCACAGTTCCCTCTGAGCCTAAATCCTTTAAGTTAGAAATCATTGATCTAGTCCAATGGGTTCATTTTACAGATAATGAAAACTGAAATTTAAAGAGGTTATAAATAACTTACATATGGTCTCATAACTGGTAGGTGGTAAAGCCAGAAGTTCTGACTCGTACCCCAGAGCAGCTGCTGCTTATTTGCTGTTTACTCACATATGTGACAGAGAACACTAACTGCCCCCCATGATTCATTCTCTTTCTTATGTCCTCCAACTTTGGGCTGGGCACATGGGCAACCAAATGGAGACCATGCTTCCCAGCGTCTCTTGCAATGAGGGACCGCCAGGTGACTGTGGCCAAATGAAGGTAAACAGAATTGATATGTGCAATTTCTGTCACATCCTTATCAAAGGGAGCTGCTACATCTCCACATCCTAATTCTCCCCTTCCTCTGCACCAGCCTTGACCACACAGATGAAGTCAGCACCCTAGGGGTAAATACAATAAATAGAAGGAATCTGAGTCCCAAGATGCCCTCAAGGAGCGAGGTCACTCTGTACCACCCTGCCCCCTTCTGGACAGATATCTGAAAGAGAAACTTCTTTCTTGTCTTAGCTACTATGTTTTGGGGTTTCTTTGTTGCAGAAATTTAGTCTAAACCTAACAAATACAATGTAGTACAATCAGATAAAAGGTCACAGGTGAGAGGGCAAGGGAAACAGCAAATTATGCTTTTTAAAATAAAAAGAATGTATTTTATTTATATTTCTAAATAATTGCATTGCATATGATCTTGGGGGATCACAGAAGAAAATTAATCGCTCACTGTGGTAGCCAGCCTCCAACCTGCTTCCCCATGTCCCCTGCCTTCTGATATTCAAACCTTTGTATAGTGCCCTCCCACATTGTATCAAGCTGGTCCGCGTGACCCATAGAATGTGACAAAAGTGATGGTTTGCAACTTCTGAGGCGAAGTCATAAAAACAATGTGGCTTCTGCCTTGTTGCCTCTGTCTTGGATCCCTTGCTCTGGAGGAAGCCGGCTGCCATGTCCCGAGAACACTCAGGCAGCCCTGTGGAGGGGCCTTTCATGTGAGGAACGTGAGGCCTCCAGCCACAGGCAGCGTGGAACTGAGGTGAGCGTGGGAGTAAATCCTCCAGACCCAGTCAGACCTTCAGAAGACAGGCTCCCTGGAAACATTTTGACTAGAACATTTTGAGAGTTAGAGACAGAACCATCTAGCTAAGCTGCTCCCAATTCCTGACCCACAGAAACTATGAGATGATAAATGTTTGTTGTTTTAAGCTTCTAATTTTTGCATTAATTTGTTACACAGCAATTGTTGAATGTGTTTGTTATGTTAACTAATGCAGAGCTGGTAGGTGTTATGGCATCCTAGAAATGTTGGCTGGCCTCCACTGTTGGCTAGGTTTTTCTGTGTTATTGCCACAGAAAAGTTTAGATAATGCTCTCTAATTTTCTATAGGATTAGGTCCTAATAGGCAATAATACCTATGAACATGTAGATTCTTAATGAATGTTGGACATGTGAATTTTGGGGATAAAGATAGGGATAGGGGATCTCACCAAGTATTACCCCAAATCTCAGTTGTCAAAAGAGGCAAGATGACACCAACTCATCATAAAATTTATCTGAATTTTAATTTTTCCCGATATTTAGATGAAAAGCATCTGTCAATGTACAAGCCAGTTTTTTCATTAATTATTTAAACACCCATCCAATACATTGAGACTATTGCATATTACAGTTTATGGAAATAATGATAGTAATTATGGACTACTCTCTCTCACTCAACCAACATACCGTTAATCATGGTGCCTATAAACAGTAGTTTCTGGATGTCCCCAGAGCTTCTCCTGCTGTCTGAGACCTTGGCTCTCCTTGTGAGTTCTCAAGGGATGCTACCACATGATTTTTTTTTTTTATCTTCATTTTATTGAGATATATTCACATACCACGCAGTCATACAAAACAAATCGTACTTTCGATTGTTTACAGTACCATTACATAGTGGTACATTCATCACCCAAATCAATCCCTGGCACCTTCATTAGCACACACACAAAAATAACAAGAATAATAATTAGAGTGAAAAAGAGCAATTGAAGTAAAAAAGAACACTGGGTACCTTTGTCTGTTTGTTTCCTTCCCCTATTTTTCTACTCATCCATCCATAAACTAGACAAAGTGGAGTGTGGTCCTTATGGCTTTCCCAATCCCATTGTCACCCCTCATAAGCTACATTTTTATACAACTGTCTTCGAGGTTCATGGGTTCTGGGTTGTAGTTTGATAGTTTCAGGTATCCACCACCAGCTACCCCAATTCTTTAGAACCTAAAAAGGGTTGTCTAAAGTGTGCATAAGAGTGCCCACCAGAGTGACCTCTCGGCTCCTTTTGGAATCTCTCTGCCACTGAAGCTTATTTCATTTCCTTTCACATCCCCCTTTTGGTCAAGAAGATGTTCTCCGTCCCACGATGCCAGGTCTACATTCCTCCCCGGGAGTCGTATTCCACGTTGCCAGGGAAATTCACTCCCCTGGGTGTCTGATCCCACGTAGGGGGGAGGGCAGTGATTTCACCTTTCAAGTTGGCTTAGCTAGAGAGACAGGGCCACATCTGAGCAACAAAGAGGCATTCGGGAGGAGACTCTTAGGCACAACCATAGGGAGGCCTAGCCTCTCCTTTGCAGCAACCGTCTTCCCAAGGGTAAAACCTGTGGTACTACCACATCATTTTTATTTGGGGCTGGGGTGGTACTTTCACATGGAAGCTCAAAGAACATCTGAGCTGAATATGTCCCTTCCTGAAACAGTCACCATAATTTCTAAAACCAGAATCAGGATATATTTTTATTAGGAACTATGCTAAAAAAATCTGGGTCGTAGAAAGGACCATCATCAAAGAGAAATGGGTTGACCTGGTTACCAGTAATCCTAGCGACAATTCATTCATTCATTCCCCAGATATTCTGTGGGTGTCTGTTATATGCCAGACAGGGCACTAGGCACCATGAACGGGACAGGCACAGCCCCTGATCCTGCCCTTGGGGCTCCTACAGTCTAACTTTCAGAGCTGCTGCACATAGGGCTAACTTCAGCTTCTCCCTGTCCCCAATTCCAAGCTGGAGGATGGGGTTGAGACCCAGACTGTCCTTTCCCTTTGCCTCATGCTGTCCAGTAGGGCTTTTGTGTATAGTTGGGACAGGGGATGATCAGGATGAAGGCTTTCCTGGAAAGCTGGTGTTCCGGTTTGCTAGAGCTGCCATTATGCAAAATACCAGAAATTGATTGGCTTTTATAAAGGGGATTTATTAGGTTACAAATTTACATTCCTAAGGCCATAAAAGTGTCCAAACTAAGGCATCAACAAGAGGTTCCTTCACTGAAGGAAGGCCTGTGGTGTCCGGAACACCTCTGTCAGCTGGGAAGGCACATGGCTGGTGTCTGCTGGCCCTTTGCTCCTGGGTTGTGGATCAAAATGGCTTTCTCCAAAATGTCTCTGGCCTTATGTCTCTCTTAGCTTCTCTTAGCTCTCTGCTTGGTTCTCCTGGGCATTTCTCTCTGTGTCTGGGGATCCTCTCTTAGCTTTTCCTAGGCAAACTCTGGGCTTCATCTCTTAGCTTAGCAGCTCCAAACATCCTTCTGTCTGCATCTCCAAGCATCTCCAGGCATCAGCAATCATCTGGGTCTGTGTCGGCTCTTAAATACTCCACTGAATTAATCAAGACTTATCCATTCTTCCATGGAAATAATCTAATCAAAAGTATCGCCCACAGTTGGGTGAGTCACATCTCCATAGAAACACTCTATTGAAATGTTCCAACCTAATCAAAAGACTAATAAATCTGCCCCCACAAGATTGCATTAAAGAACACGGCTTTTTGGGGGACATAATATATCCAAACTGGCACAGCTGGGTAACAGAGGGTATCACCCTCTGCTGTATATCATGGCTAGAGAAGAACCTGAACTATGCAGATATTTTTTCACACACCCAAAGAGCTTAGGAAGCAAAACGTACATTTTCATTCTGTCAAAAGCAATGTTTTGACGTCCCAAATGTTTCTTGCTGACTGCAGGAGTATCTAATGCTACAGTCACAGAATCCTGGGCTGCTCTTTGGGGTCCTGGGAGCCATGCAATGTGCAGCCAGTTGATTGGGCCTGCTCAGATGGTAACTTGGTCTTTAACACAGATGAAGTCACTGGGTCTCCTGCTGGTTACAAAACAAAAACAAAAACAAACAAATGAAAAAAAACCTTCCTTTTCTTACAGAGTATACCCTAAGTTAATGTAAAACAAAATGAAGATACATATTACTTGGATTTAAATGTGGAGATAGATGCATTTTTATATTAGAAATGAAATTGGTTAGGGGAAAAAACCTTCTACCACTGTTTTCATATTTAAAATGGGGCCAACATCTCCTACCCTCTTTGGTTTGTTTGTTTCCCATCCTTACAGAGGTCCAGACTCTGACTCTGACCTTTTATTGAGGCTCAGGGGTCAGTGGATATGTCAGGCTAAGGTGAGACTGTCCCATGGACATCCTGCCATGATTGTGTGAAGTTGATTGAAAGCCCAGAACAGGCTCAGAAAGGAGGGGAGAGTGGTCATGAACCTGGGGAAGCGCCGACTGATGCAATGCCAGGCTGTCACAGCCTTGGCTTAGCTGCCGAGTATTGCCCCCTTGAAACTCCTATCAAAACCTGACCTCCTAGCAAAGTTTTAGGAGATCAGGACATTGAGGGCAACCAACCATAGACTTTGGCTGTGAAGGGGCAGAGAAGGATGGGGCTGTGGCTCAAGAAGGGGCTAGGAAAAGCTATTCATATGCTTCACTTATTGAACTACTAGATGTTGTCCTAGAAGAGCAAGCATTAATTAATAAACAATAACTACAAAATAAATGCAGTATTGCTCCTATGAGAAGAACTACTGTACCAAGAAGTTAAAATGGGATTTTGAGTCCATTTTGACTGAGGACACAAGACAACCGCAATCAAGAAGGTATCAAGAAGCTGTCTGCAGCAAAAGCGTAGAGGTACAGTTAGGGAAGTAAATTCAGTCCATTAACAACAGGTCAAAAGTCCACATTTGCAATAAAATAGATATGCAGATTGAGAGAGAGTGCAGTGAGCTGATGTGGAGCCCCCTTGAGCCAGTTTGGATATATCATGTCCCCCAAGAAAAAGCCATGATCTTTTCATCCAATCTCATGGGATATTGGGATTAGGTTGTTTCCATGGAGATGTGACCCACCCAACTGTGAGTGACACCTTTGGTTAGGGTGTGACCTCTGATTGAATGTTTCCATGGACGTGTGGCCCCACCCATTCAGGGTGGGCCTTGATTAGTTCACTAGAGTCTTATAAAGGGGCTCACAAACAGAAGGCCCTCAGAGCTGCAGCAGAGACATTTTGAAGACAGCCATTAAAGCTGATATTTTGGAGAACTCTATTTTGAAATGCAACCTGGGAGCACGCAGACACCAGCCATGTGCCTTCCCAGCTAACAGAGGTTTTCCAGATGCCAATGGCCTTTCTCCAGTGAAGGTACTCTATTGTTGATGCCTTACCTTGGGCACTTTATGGCTTTAAGACTGTAACTTTTTAACCAAATAAACCTCCTTTTTATAAAATCCAATCCATTTCTGGTGTTTCACAAACTGGTAGCATTAGCAAACTGGAACACTCCTTAAAGGGACTTCCCCCCAAATGGACACTCTTAAAGGTACTCCAACAGAGAGTTAAACAACCAAGAACAGGGCTAAAGGGCGACTTTGATGCAGCCAGTTGGTGAGTGTATCACCCAAATTAGGGAAGCACAATTGAGAATTCCCCAGAAATGGGAATCTCCAAAGAATCTCAGAGCATGTGAGAAAGGGTCCACTTTGAACACTGTCCCACCTCGAGAGTGCCCACCACCAGCTCTCAACAGTGCTAGTCAGTAGGACCTTTTCAGGCTTCTCATATTATTTCTGTAATCCCTTAGGGGTCAGAAGTTGATCTGGTGATGGGAGGGAGGTGGTAACTGGCCTTGTAAAGGGAGAAGGCACTGACCACATCCCCTTTTTCTACTGCAGGCTTCCTGCTCACAATGGACTAACTTTGAATGATTCACAGTCTGATTATCCCTCTGGACTGGGCACAATTAATTACTAAACTGAGACTGTCCTGGGATCTAAAGTGACCAGAGGGCTTTTCACTATCTGTGAGTGAGTAGCTCAATTATGGGACCCACTGGGGGTTTCATCCAGGGGAAACTCTCCCCTCAGAGTGGTTTATAGGGGCAACTAAGGGGTGGGGGGGAATGTTTGCTTTTTACCAGACTTTACAAATCTAGCTCTTTCAATCACACCATGAAAGGAAGGCACATGGTGATATAAGTGCATAGAACAGAGGAGCAAGGAAGAGCACTGACGGGGTTTCCAGCAGTGGGGAATCTTTGAAGTTCACAGATTTGTGAATGTGACCTTATTTGGAAATAGGGTCTTTGAAGATGTGATTAGTTAAGATAAAGCCAAACAAGGTTAGGGTGGGCCCTAATTTGACTGATGTCCTTAGAAGAGGGAAATTTGGACAAAAAGACAGACATAAAGAGGAGAATGCCATGTGACAGTGGAGGTAGAGATTGAAGTGCTGAAGTCGCAAGCCAAGGAACTTCAAGGTTTGCTGGAAAACCACCAGAAGCTAGGAAGAGGCAAGGAAGGATTCTCCCTTATAGGTTTCAGAGGGAGCAAGGCCCTGCTGACACCTTGATTTTGGACTTCTGGCCTCTAGAACTATGAGACAACAAATTTATGTTGTTTTAAGCTTCCAAGTTTATGGTACTTTGTTATGGCAGCATCAGGAAACTACAACAGTGTGTGAAGAGCAAATAAGGGAGAAAGATAGGTATTAAGGCCAGGGTGGGCTTTCTGAGTTACTCTCATGAGAGATGGAAAAATTGGGGGTGACTTCCACATCAAGATTATGGTCATGAGGATTGGTGTCTGGACTAACATGATAAAGAAAGTAAACTGGAGGTGAAGAATGTAAGGATGATGGTGGCCACCACAAGGTGTGAACGTTACCCAAGATGACGGCAGGTCTTGAGACAGAGAAAGAGGATTATGACGGTAGTGTCAAAATAATCAGTGCATGGAAGAGTTGATCAGGAAGTCTGCATGAGCTTCCAAAGAACAGGGTTTCATGGCGAAAGGAAGAGTTGAGAAGGTAGGTATCCAGATGGGTCAATGGAAGGGTTTGGGAAAGAGGAAGTAAGTGAGGAAACTGGAGAAGAGGGAGCACCAACCATTGTTGGATGAGATCAGGGGGGTGGGGAGATGATAGCAATTGTGGGTCAACCGATGAAAATAGAGATGTGAGACAGAATTGAGTCAGTCCTTGACAGTCTTCTGCAGTCTTGCTACTCAAAGAGTGGTTTGAGGACCACCAGCGTCAGCATCACCTGGGAGCTTGATTGCAGACCCCACTGCAGCCCTACTGGATCAGATTCTGCCCCCCAGATGATTCTACGAACGTTAAAGTTTGAGCAGATCTGGTCTAGAGTACGATAAACTTAATCCAGCTGTAGCCTGGAAGAAACAACATGAGGTTATTAGATGTATCTGGATATTCCTTTTCTTTGGGGTTCATAGGGGGTTACTGCATTGACCTCCTAGTGTCTGAAAACAGGTGTTCATAGACATTAAAAACAAGCCACTAGGCAATGGTCAGTCACATGTGGATGAGCTCAGGCTGCTGGGTTGGTATTATGGAATCTCATCTGCTGTGCACCTTTTGTGGGTGGCTGTTTGGTGAGGATAATGGGGCTGAATAGAATTGAAGCCAGTTCCATGTTTGCACAGAGTAAATGACAGCCTACACGGTGAGATTGGAAGAAATAAGTAAAGACAAAGTCCAAAATCTCTCCCCATAAGTCTTGCTCACAGTGCATCTGACATCCCACATATCTCACTCTATGAGGCCAATTCCACAGAGATGTACTGGGCATGCACCAGGGGCCAGGCAGTTACCCTTCAGTACTGCTTTCAATTTCAAAGCCTTTGCACAAACCTCATCAAGTTTTAATCGTGCTTCTCATAGCCGCCCTATGAAGTCAGTGGGGAAGATGTGATCAGTTGAGATAAGGTCAAACTTTCTCTATTTACAGCCTTTGAAGATTAGAGAAGTGAAGGATTTTCCCAAATCACACAGCTAAAAAGTAGTCGAGTTCGGACTTGAATCTAGATTTTCTGACTTTGGTGTGTCACTGTGGAAAAGACCAGCTCTGTTTTTAAGGAGCTTATTAGTTACATCATAGACATAAGAGTTTGGTGGGCCTTGAATTGTTGTAAAGTATTTGGTTTCCCAGTTATATGAGCAAAGGAGTTTGAAGTGCAGAAAGAGAGCTCAGTGACAGTTTCCCCCTCTTCTCTGACCCATCTCACGGGCTGTTGCAAACAAAGCCAGAAGCACCTCAGGCTCATTGCAATTGACTTATTTGGGGTAATGTGCAAAGGAGCCTTATGTGGGGTACTGAGGGTGGGAGGGTACTCAGAAAAAGCTTTGTCATTGCTTTGTTTTTCTGCTCCCTTACCCAAGTGTCAACTGTAAAATTGCATGGCTATAAAATACCATTGTCTAGTCACTGATTCTAAGATGAAAGCACATCATGCTAAATATATTGCTGGCAGGAGTCTTAATTTTCTAAAGAAGAGAAATGTAGGAGGAATAAGCCAGCTCATCCCATAATTTCTAGACTCCCCTCACCATTTCCCCATGTGATCCTCCCATCCTCCTCGCGGGACTCCTCTGTAGTCAGGGAGACTAGGGTAGGAAAGAAGCAGAGGGAGCCCAGAGCCTCATTTAACAGAATGTTTTGCAAGCTGAGCTCTCCCTTTTCACTTACATAGCTTGAAAATAGCAGTTATTTTTCAAAATCCGGGGAAGTAGCACTGATGTAAAGTAGCCTCAGTTTATAATGACGGCATCTCTCCCTTCAGCCCTCAGAAGACTTTTGATAAAAGGGGCCAGTTATCTCTCTTGGTGTATTTTCCATGGTTGTTTATATAAAACTTCTTTATCCAAGCTGGAAGAAATTGTTGGGAAAATCAAAGAAAATAAGCCTGTTTAATTCATCACCACTAGGTCCCAGAAGTACCTACCAGAGCCTGCATCTTTTTGTCTTTCAGTGGGCTTCTAGGTTTTTTTGTTTTATAAAGACTAATACGGTTACAACGGTTTGGGTCAAGGACCCAGTGATGTGGAGCATCTGTCCTGACACTGGTCCCAGTGTTTTGCCTTTAACTGGACAAACTAGGAAGAAACTATGGGCCTATGCTAGGTGAGCAGGTGGTACCAGCTCTGTAAGCTGCAAAGTCCAGAGAATCCAGATATTGGGAACTTTTTGGAAATCATCCTGTTTCTGCAGCACTGGTCTCCTAAAAGCAATCAGAATTCTGGATTTCTGAGTTGACTTTTCAAGTAGATTACCAGAAAATCCTCAAAAACTGAGCATGGGTCTTGACCTGCCCTTCTCACTTAGTCTGAGGCCTTCTGATGATTTTCCTGTTAACATGTTCCTGAAAATAAACACATGTGCTACACAGCAGGTCTAAGATGAATTCCATGTAAAGGTCTGAAAATAAAGATGTGGGGGACTTGTAAAAAATAATTTAACTTTTCTTTCTTATCTTCTTTACCCATTAAGTGCTATAATGAAATGGGTTGGAAAAAAACAGTAGCACACATTTATTGATCTTTTATTATGTACCAGGCACTATTTTGGGTCCTTTTATATATTTATTTAATCCTCACATTGGCTCTTCTCCTTTACAGTTAAGGAAAATGAAGCTTAGATGTGCCTAAGTTTACAGAATCTCCTATTGGGTGGGACTGTGATTAAAACTCACAGATATCTGTCTTTAAAGCTCTCAAATGCCATGCATTGCTCACAGAGATAACCAGGAAGGAGTCTTATTTCAGAGCTTTGCATCCTCTATAGCTCTTTGTAGTTGTCAAAGTATATCGTGAACAGCTTTTTTGTTGTTAGTTCCATAATAACCCTATGAATAAGCAGAGTAGGGCTTTCCCTCACTTTCCAGGTGAGCAACCTAAGTTCCAACAGATTAAAAGACTTATCAAGATCCCAGAACTAGTAAATACAGGATCAAGGATAAGAATTTAGATCTTCCTACAGCTGTAGTAGATCCATTCCTTGCACCATCTCTCTACTAGTGAATTGAACCATTTAGGAAAAGAACCAAGTGCTGGAAGAGACCTGCGTGATCATGGAGTTTACATATCTCATTTTACATTTGCAGAAACTAAAAGCCATTTGCAGAGAGGGGAAGTTACTTAGCCAGTATTTAGTTACTATTAACTAGTCAATAGCAGAAGTGACACCTGAAATCAGACTCCTGATATTCTCAATTGAGTGCTATTTCCACTCTTCCAAAAAAGAAGAAATTTTTAAGTGAAATCATAATCAGTAGAAGAAACACTTGAAGGAAGCAGTTTTCTGCTGCTTTGGAAGTACGGAAAGGGAAGCCTCAGGATGGAGCCTCTTTGTGTCTTGTGTTCTGTCCTCAACCCCACAGTATTTACTAAGATATTTTGCTTCAGGAAGAACATAGGCAGCCACTTATTGATATTATGGCTGTAAAGTAAATTGTTCTTGGTGTCAGTGTATAGCTTCCTATTGAAGGTGTTATTTTTATGTGTGCTGTATTAGGTTACAAAGGACAGTGTCCTGTAAGATTAGAAACACCATCCTCTTGTTTTGAAGACAGAATGAGTCATTCAAGCATTCGGCACTAGAGGGCGCTCCATGAGAAGGTTGAGCTACACAGACTCCCAGAGAGGCTCCTGGAGCGGCTGGAGACGGGCTTATGGAAGACAAAGAGACAGGAAATAAACAGTAAAAATGTACAATAATTATCATGGGGCCAGACACCACAAGCCACACAACAGCTAACGAAAAGTGTGCTGTCTCTCTGCTTGTATGTGTGCATGTTTGGTTTTATTTTTGTTATTGTTTTCATCTAGCCTTGATCCAGAATAGGACCAATTTGCCACATATGTACTATAATTCTCACAACCCTCAAACGTAGGTATTATTATCCCCACTTAATAGATTAAGGAGTTAAGAGTCAGTAAAATTATTTGATAGTTACCAAAGTCATAAACGCGAGAAGTATTTTACTATCAACCATCTTTCCAGTAGCATTTTCACTGTGCTAGGACTTGTCCTGTTGAAGACCATATTAAACTCTCTATTGTCTAATTAAACGTCTTTCATTTTTAGAGTTCCTTAGACCTTCTTTAGCTAACCCTTTTGTTATTTCACAACCTTCCCAGTGTGCTCCAGCCAATCCAATCTTTTTTTTTTTCTGTCCCATGCATGAATCCCTGGATTCCCTTATTCCAACCTGTAAAACACCCTTCCACTGTTACCGCAAAGGAGAGGCTAGGCCTCCCTATAATTGTGCCTAAGAGCCTCCTCCCGAATGCCTCTTTGTTGCTCAGATGTGGCCCTCTCTCTCTGGCTAAGCCAACTTGAAAGGTGAAATCACTGCCCTCCCCCCTACGTGGGATCAGACACCCAGGGGAGTGAATCTCCCTGGCAACGTGGAATATGACTCCTGGGGAGGAATGTAGACCCGGCATCGTGGGATGGAGAACATCTTCTTGACCAAAAGGGGGATGTGAAAGGAAATGAAATAAGCTTCAGTGGCAGAGAGATTCCAAAAGGAGCCGAGAGGTCACTCTGGTGGGCACTCTAACGCACACTTTAGACAACCCTTTTTAGGTTCCAAAGAATTGGGGTAGCTGGTGGTGGATACCTGAAACTATCAAACTACAACCCAGAACCCATGAATCTCGAAGACAGTTGTATAAAAATGTAGCTTATGAGGGGTGACAATGTGATTGGGAAAGCCATGTGGATCACATTCCCCTTTGTCCAGTGTATGGATGGACGAGTAGAAAAGCGGGGGCAAAAAAATAAAAAATAAAACAATAAAAAAGTAAAACACCCTTCCTTTCCTTCCTCCACTGCTGAGACCACCATGTTTTCATGCCCCAGGGTACCCGTTGCCGTTTACTCTGGACCTTACACCATTTCTCTCTGGTGTTATATGCAGGGGCTTGCCGTAGAAGTTGCTTGCTAAACACTGGCTAACAATGGTTCGCAAGCCTTAGCAGGCATTGCAGCCAACCAGGGGGCTTGATAAACTTGCAGATGCTGGCCCATACTCCCAGACAGTATGATTCTGGAGGTCTGAGATAATGCCCGTGCATATTTGGCCAGCACCCTGGATGAATCTGATGCAGGTAGTCTGTGAAGCTCATTTGACAAAACATTTCTTGTTGCATTCTTCTGAATGTATTCTCGCTCGTATTACATCTTCTGATATGATTTGCCATTTTTTACTATTACTTTAGACATTTTCTAAAGTTGACCCATTTCTATACATTTTGTTTCTTAAGTTTCTTAGAGGGCAGAGGCCTCATTTTCTGTACTTTCTTAATCCCCCTTTCATAACCATTAGGTCTCTATTGGGTTGGCAGTTTCCCAGCAACATTCTTTGACTAAAATGTAGCTTCCTCTCCGCATCACTTCCCTGTGTAGCTCCCCCTCCCCTTCACGACTCAGTTTAGATTGTTCGAAGCGATTTTACTGCCAGAGTCCTGGTGAGGTGTGCCAGTGGCACCCCACATTTCTCCCATGAAAGCATGGCACACGGTGGGCACATCTTTCTGTATTTCCTTAGTGACTTTATTCCAACCTCATCTACTAGATACTTGCTGTATCCCCTTTGTAAGGGCAGAGACTTTGGTTTTCCTGTTCATTATTGTATCCCAGCACCAAGAACAGAGCCTGACATATAGCAGGCACTTAATGATTATTTGTAAAATAAGTGAAAAAATTGAGAGTAACTAAGAAGAAAGACACATAAGAGTCGAAGCTAAAAAAAGCACCTCAATTCACAATAGACATGTGAAGTGTGGAGACAATTGGCCTTTGTTGTCAAAATGGGGCACCAAGGAGGCCAAGGGGAGCTGTGAAGTCCTAATTACTTTATCAAATTCCTTGCCCCTGCGGATCCAAGTCGGTTCAACTCAATACACATTTATTGGCTGCCTTCCAGGTGGCAGGCACTATGCTAGTCACCTTGAACTTGTGGGTATGATAATTGAAGTGAAACCATTTTGTGATATGTATGCTGGTGTGTTTAAATATTAATAGGAAACGAGATGACACTCCTCCACTCTAAGATGACTCCAAGTCTTGTAACTGCCACCTAATGTAAGGCAGTTCTTAAGAAGCCATAAGGCATAATAGAAAAATAGCCAGGCTTTAAAGTTCCGCTGACCTTGTTTGAAATACCAGAGCTGCCATCTCTTACTAATTATGCTACCAGTAGCCACAGCTGCATCTGTAAAATAGGTCTAATCATCATAACGATCCTGGCATATAATAACAATGGCTAACATTATTAAGGGCTATGCCAGACACTCTGCTAAGCACTTTCCATGCATTATATTTTTAAATCCTCTCAGCTATTTAATGTAAGTGCCATTATTATTTACATTTTACTATTGAGGAAACAGGCTCAGAAAGGTTAAGTAATTTGTTTAAAGTGGCCCAGCTAACAAACAGCACAGTCAGAATTTGAACCTAGGACTGGCTGCTGAATAAATGAGGTAATGTGTGTAAAAGCCTGGCATTTAAACCCTCGATAAATGGTTTCTAATATTCTTACTGCCCTCAAGAAATCTGGCTCACAGAATTATTGTTTTTGGCATGAGTCACCATGAGGATGGTTCAGCAGATAGCTAGAAGGGCTGGGTTCCTGAGCGCATGGCACAGGCTGGAGGCAGGAAAATAGCCTCCTTAGCCACCAGTGTTGTTGCAACTCCTCCTGCACTCTGTTTCCCAAGACTCAGAAGCCAGTACACTCAGAATCCCCTCCCTGCTGGAATCAGAGCAAATTAGGGTACAGGGGCCTTAGAGATGACCCAGTTGGGTCCCCAGTCTGGTGTCGCACATCACATCCCCGCCAAGTGGCTGTCACTGCTTTAATGTCTGTCTCAACCTTACCCACCATCTGCATGCCATCTCTGCATTGCTTTCAGGCAGGGAGTCCAGAAGTCATCAAGATCCCCTACAGTAACCCCATGTAATCCAGATGTGGCCTGCCAGGAGTGGGGATTAGTAAGGACACAACCTTAGGAGAGGGCCCTCCTGAAGAAAGTCACTCTTTCTCACTCCACCCTCTTCCTTTCTTGTCCCTCCAGGAAGCAGTAAGAGGCAGAAGAAGTTCATGTGCAGGGGCATGAGGGCCCCTAAGTCAGGGGGAACTGATGTGGTCTGTGTCACGGCCGTTGACAGAGGAGCAGCTGGCTCAGCCCTGTTGGCATTCAGAAAGCCAGAGTCACACAAACATGCGTACAATCAGCCCACCAAGCAGCACCTTCCCAGCTAGCATCTAAGCCCTCGTTAAGGCTCTCAGGCTACAGAGTGCTCATGATGACAATTTTCATTTCCAAGGTTCTCCTTGACTTTCTTTTCACCAACGTAAAAACCTAGGGAAGGAGATGTCAGAATATAATTTTCTGCAGCCAAAACCCTCCCAGTTTAGCTTTGAACACAAAAAAGGATCTTTAGCAAGAGATAAGCGAGTAAAAACCCACTTCCTGCTGTATTCACTCAGAGTTACCTGTTTGTGTTGTCTTCTCTTTTCCATCAGCACAGAGCAAACGAGAACTTGTCATCCCTTCATGTGTAAGAACAGCCGTCTTCTTCAAAGGGGCTGATGCCTCAAAATGAGACAGGCCTTCAGATTTTCCAGTCCCAATTCTCTCCTGAAATTGTACCAAGATCCTGGCATCTTAAGCAGACATTGAGTCAAGAACTTCTGTTATTACTATTTGTTAGCTTATATGTTAATAGGTATTTGACTAAGCCTTACTAAGCTGAATCTGAGTGAGTGTCCATCCTTGAAAAGAGTGCTTTGCCCTGCAAGGCCTCTCTCCCTTAGACCACCAATCTTACCCCCCTGTTGTGATTCTGCAGCTCCTGCAGAGCTGTGAGCTTTCAATCGTAAAATCTCTCCCCTGACCTCACCAGTTCTCCTTAACAACCAAGGCTTTCATTGCCTCTAAGACTTATACTTAGGCTATTTTTAACTTGTCCTTTCTTTTAAAAAAATTATACCAGAAGAGCTTAACGAGCCTCATTTAGCTTTTTGTAGAAAAAGAAAATTTGCAGACATTAACCAATAAGTGCTACTGAAAGCCACTGCTGGCTGGCACGCTTCTTAAAACCAGCCCCTCCCCTCCTCAATACAATAGTTTATTTTTGGATAGCAGCATTCGCACAGCATCACAAACATGCCACATTGGGGTTCATCATGAACCTAAAAGAAGGTGAAGATTTAGGTGAGAGGTTGAGAAAAATAACTCCGGGTTTCAGAAGGAAGGGTGAAGGAGGGAGGGAGGCATGAGCTCCCGGTGTAATGCACTGCAAGTCCTGGATTCAGCACCCCACACCTGCAGATTCTCTTTAACTTTGTTTCCAATCAGCCAGCGATATGAAGGATATGAAATGAGTTGGAGAAAGAGAAGGAAGAATTCAGATTTTTGCTCATTGTTATCATGTAAAACTAAACAAACAAAACAAACTAACAAAAAAACACACCACACAACAACCAACCCAAACAAACAAACAAAAAAAGAGCTCTAGTGTGGTTGCAGAGGACAAGAAAGCATGGCAATAAATATCTCAGCCATCCTTCCGCCCAAAGTCAGGAGTCTCCCTGGGTCAAAGTTGATTCAGGGTAAAGGTTCTCAGCTTTTGTGCAGGCAAGACGTCCAAGTTATAAATTACAGCACCACACCAGAAACGTAAAGACAAATCAGGGCATGACCATTTGCTATCTGGACTTTTAAGCTAAATTACCATGGAAGCCTTTCCAGATGTGAAAGCAAAGCTGCAAACCTGCTCACACCCACCCATGCTAGTTGTTCCAAAGTCTGCTGATTATATTCATAGTCATGTTCTTAATTGCGGCCCAGCCAGGCCTTACACTCTCTGTCCAAAAGTTTCTGCATGATAGTTTAGGTCCACAAATACAGTCTTGGTAATGCTAGTGGTGTGTCTAAGGTTTGGAGATAAGAGGACATACTTAGACTTCATCAAAGGAAAAATTTTGTCCTTGGATAAATAGCCGAATCTCTCTCCCTCCCTCCTTCCCTCTCTCTCTCTCTCTCCTGAACTGTTAGTGTTAAAATGTATCATCCGATAGAATTTTTCTTTAGAATCCATGTTATTTCAAGCATTTCATGATAACTCAGAAGATAAAGTGCCCACTCAGAGCAGTATAACCTGCTGTTGGACCATCTTGGCTGAAAGAAAAGATTTTTAGGCTGCTGAAAAATAAAGAAGACATTTATAGAAAGGAGGAAACTTTTTTTTTTTAAAAAAGAAATTGTGGTCTAAATGGGTATGAAGTATTTATTCATGAAGTATACTTCGATTAATTAATCAAAAGGAGACAGGATGAGAAGAGTAGCTCTTTTGAGGTGCCACTCAAGTCTAGCACTCATAATTAAAAAGGCAAAGAAAAAGTTGTGCTCAGATTCTTAATGAGTGATTAAAAAGTCAACAAACTCCCAACAAAAGAGCAATTTGCTGAGGTCTTTGTGTGTTTGCTAGTGAGGCAAAAGAGTAAAGTCAATTGCTTTATGTACAGTGTCTAGAGAAATTGTGCAATCCTTAAAGACATTGGATTTCAGTCTAGAAGGGATCTTTTCTCTTGTCCCAAGGCCACATGTTAGAATGAGGATGAAGAATTAAGCTCTGTGCCTGTGTTCATACTGTTCCCTCTGCCTGTGGGAACTTCCCTGCTTTATCCACCAGGCAAACTCCTATTCATCATCTCTTACATGAAGCCTCCCTTGATGCACCCAGGCAGAGTAGAATCTTTGTATATACACATCTGTCTCTCCCCACCAGACTGTGAGCTCTACAATAACCTGGAGTATTCTTTATGATATTTGTCCCCTAACATCCAGCACAGAGCCTGGCTCCCAGTTAGTACTCAAGGAATGTGATTATTTTTAAAATAATATCTAAAATTATATATAAAATATAATGTATATTTTATAATATACACTATAAAAATATATAGAAACAAATGCTTATTGAATGCATGCATGTAGACAATGGCAAAAAGAACAAACAGAGAGAGAGTCCTGGGGATGGAATCCAAGATAGAAGTACTGAGCGCTTGGGCCGAGGATGGCTTCACCCAGGTCACCCGCAAGGGTGGCCAGGGGGCGAAGAAACGGCAGGCTGAGCAGCTGTCCGGGGCAGGAGAAGGCGGGGACCCCGGACGCATGGATAAGGAGGCGATCCGGCCTGCAAAGAGGCCTGTCTCCCCACACCCCCCACACCCCAGGGGACGGGCTTCTGGGTGGGAAAGAAGAAACTAGGAAAATTCCAGTCCCAGCTAACAGATATACGCCATTAAAGGAAAACTGGATGAAGATTTTTACTCCTGTTGTAGAACATTTGGGACTTCAGATATGCTTTAATTTGAAATCGAGGAATGTAGAAATCAGGACTTGTAAAAAAAAACAAGCAAGGATGTCAGTGCTCTGACAAAAGCAGCTGATTTTGTGAAAGCTGTTATTCTCGGATTTCAGGTGGAGGGTGCACTTGCCCTCATCAGGTTGGGTGACCTCTTCCTAGAGTCTTTTGAAATTACAGATGTGAAACCTTTAAAGGGAGACCACCTCTGGAGGGCAACAGAAAGAATTGCTGGCAAAGGAGGGAAAACCAAGTTCACGATAGAAAATGTAACCAGGACGCAGATAGTTTTGGCTGATTTGAAAGTTCGCATCCTTGGCTCTTTCCAGAACATCAAGATGGCAAGAACTGCCATTTGCAATCTTATCCTGGGAAATCCTCCATCAAAGGTTTATGGCAATAGTTGAACTGTGGCTAGCAGAGCAGTAGATCGATTCTGATTTCAAATCAGCGACTTTGTCTTGTCTTCGGACTCTGATGACAAAGACCTTACTTTCTACAAATGTTTGCAAGAAACCAGGGGAAGGATTTTTCAGTCACTTTCAGCCTTGGTCCTTTCTTCCAGTCTCAGCCAGAAGCATTGACACAAAAAAGTTTGATAAGTACCTTTCAGGATAATTTAAATATCAAAATTTAATACCATTATTATTATACTTAAACATCATCATATTTTCATTTTAAATCACATATGTAGCAGATTTGCATTGTTTATATTTCTCATTTGGAGGGAAACTTCTTGCTTAAATAGTTCTGTAAGAATTTACAGGTTTTTTAATTTATAACTTTATAACTTTATAACTTTATAAATTTATAAGCATTTTTTCCCTATGGATTATAATTAAAAGGTTTATCTCAGAAAATCTCTCTATGAATCATTTCCTTAATAATGGGGATAATATTTGAATATGTTAGAATCTGATCATTAGCAGTTTGGGCTATACTGTGTAACCCATGACAGGCTAATCTTTGTACCTGTTTTGCAGTTTTTAAGATTAAAAACCTGTGCCAGAAAGTTAATATGGGGAAAGAGTTACTTTTCAAATAAGTGTTTAATGAAAGTAGTTAGACATTACCAATGTTGGGTATTTCTTCTAAATAAAGGGAAATAGGGTTTTCCTCCTCAGAAAACTACTGTGTTCTGCAAGTGCAATAGATTCTTTCAACTAATGTCTACTTACTTAAATATTATTTTGATTCATCTCACACAATTCTAACATGGAAGGAACACACCACATTAAACATGTGATATGGTACTGCATTCTGTTATACATTTCTAAAACCCTTGTCCAAAGCTTTTTAACTTTAGTGATAGAACTATTAGAAAGGTCATGTAAGAAATAAAGTCTTAAAGCTAAAAAAAAAAAATAAGGATTAAAGTAAGCATTAGTGCATAAATTAATAACAATGGACTCGACTCATTACTGGGCAAGGCAGTGGGAGAAGACTGAAGAAACACGTAAGTCTAGGTCCTTGTTGAGAGATTTCGAAGAAACAAACATGGAATAACAGGGGAAACGCAAAACAATGTATGATTTTGTCTTACAGTTAATGGTTTAGAGTAGTCAGAGGCAAGTGCCAGAGCTTGGCACTTTTAAGTTCCACCCCCCTTTAAGAGGAATATCCCAAACCCATATTTAAAAGGCAAATAGCAGTTAGAATACTTTTTCTGGGTTGCTCCTGGCTCTGCTTTCACCCACACCTTCTTCTACTTTTGCCGTTCTCTGAACAGCCCAACACCTTTCTCATCTCCCCAATACCCAAATCTCTTCCTGCTTTTGCCATTGGATTGTCTGCTCCTCCAGCTCCTAAACCCTCCCACCCCCCTCCACCCCACCCCCAAACTCTTGCTTAGACTGACATCCATGATGTACCTTCCCTGGCATGACCTCCAAACTCTCACCCATGAACCAAGGCAGACTGGAGGGTTTGGCCCAGTGGCTGGTGTCCGCTCTTGTCCCTGGCACTAGAGGGTTTTCAGTGAGGTCCAAAGCAGTTAAGGAAAGATCCTTGAAGGAGGAGATGCCTCACCCTGTCACACCTTTGCAACTCTGCACAAAGAAATGTTTTGCCTCAAGTCCAGTGTTTCAGACCTGGCATCTCAACTACTTAACCTCACTTACTTTGTGCTTTGCTCTCATCATTCTTTTATGCTTTTCTGGACAATGGCTCTGCTTGATGTCTATAGCTTAATGCCAGTGTTGGCTTTTTGATCTATGCCCAATCCAGTTTCTCCCGGCTTCTGATCCTAATGTGCCTCTGATAACTTGCCTCCTTAGGGCGGCCTGTTCCAAGAGCACACATGAGACAGGGGTTTAACTAAGTCCCTGGTATCCCATTGCTGTATTTTTCCCCTGGGCACTCCCCCACCATCTACTTAGTCATCCTAAAAAGTGGAAGGCTTCATAAAAAAGGCAAGTCTTAAAGACTGGGTCAGATTCAGAAGGGTAGATAGGAAAGGTTACCAAGTGGTAAGAACAACAATAAAAATGAGTATGAAGAAAACAGATTTATGAGATGGGGACATTTGGATCAGTCTTACGAGATTTTCATACTATGGCTGGATCCTAGTTCAAGGCAGACACTGCTGGTGCTGCCATCAAACTCCACGGTGCCCAGTACAGCTACCAAGACAGCAACTGGAGTTTAAGAAGTAAGTGACAGAAACCATCTAATTTGTGGCAAATCATTGCTCATTCTGTGTCTCTGAGAAAGCAGTTCTGGATTCTGAATCTTGGAACCCCATGTATAATCTTGAGTGGCTTGATATTTAAGGGTACTGCTATGTTTAATTAGGGCATATTAAGGGTCAGATTGTATGATAATCCTATTATATGTACCCACAGAAAATCTACAAGGTTCTAGATTTCCTTTTGTCATACCCTAGAGAATTTGGGCAGAGCCAGCACTTTCTAACTTGAGCACTTCTTTTGGGTCTGAGTTGATACTAAGCAAAATGATAGGTCCAAATTAAGTGGCTCCAATAAAGTGAGTACTGGAAAAGCTATGGATAGTATATGCTCCAGTATAAACCGAGAAAGGGGCCAACTTTGTGGAGTCACGAAAAGGGCTGATTATGGGGCGCATAGCAGTCAGCTTTATCTGGGTTACCCTGTGATAGATAAAAAGCTCCAAACTCACAGTGGCTTGCAACAGCAAAATTTATTTCTTGCTCATGTTATATGAGCAAGATGGAACTGCTTCAGCCACTTTTAAGTCTCCATTGCCTTGGAATCAGCTCCCAGTTAATTGCAACTCTGTTTCACATTTTCTTCATTCCAGGATCTAAGCTGAAAGAGCAACCCTCATCAGGCACATTGCCATTCTCAAGGCAGAGGGAAAAGGGAGGTGGAGAGAACCCACACTGACTTAAAGCTCTTCCTTGGAAACGGTGCCTGTCACTTTCACTCACATTTAATTGGCCATAGCAAGTCATATGGCCAAGCCTGAGATAATCTTTCTGCAGAGGTGGAGCAAATATTGGGAACAATCTCACAGCTACCACAAGGACCTTAACCATCAGATCTGAGTGTTTATAGCTGGTGCATTAGGAAACTACTGTTTCTAAGAAACACTGTGAGTTTCTTAGACAAGCAATGCCAAAAGTAGCATCTTTGTGGAGGCCTGTAATATAAATCAGAAGGGGCAGAAACTGCTGCTTAAGGGCCTCATCTGGAGACCATTATATTAATTGAAGAGTGAGTTGACGGATTTGGGATTGGGATTGTTGGAAAGAGAATGGAAAGGAGAATTTGGGCAGAATAGTTATTTTAAAGGAAAAATAGGCAGAACTGTTCACCTGGATAGATACTAGGGCAGGAGGGATATGAGTCAAAAATGATTCCAAGGTTTCTCCTCACTAGTAGGAGACGGAAGTCAGGCATCAAAACATGCTATTAAATTATCTATAGAAAACATGCTGAAGATTTCTCAGAACACAGCACACTGAGTTTCAGAGATGATATGCAGCAGAGATGGTGTGGCATAAAGATCACTGGACGTGGTTTCAAAAATCTGGGCACCCAACTCAGCGGGTGAACTCACTGCCCTCCCCCCTACGTGGGATCTGACTCCCAAGGGTGTAAATCTCCCTGGCAATGCGTATATGACTCCAGGGATTGAGAACATCTTCTTGACCAAAAGGGGGATGTAAAATGAAACAAAATAAAGTTTTAGTAGCCGAGAGATTCCAGAGTTGAGAGGTCACTCTGACGGACATTCTTATGCACTATATAGATAACCCTTTTTAAGTTTTGATGCATTGGAATAGCTAGAAGTAAATACCTGAAACTATCAAACTCCAACCTAATAGCCTTGACTCTTGAAGACGATTGTATAACAATGTAGCTTACAAGAGGTGACAGTGTGATTGTGAAAGTCTTATGGATCACACTCCCTTTATCCAGTGTATGGATGGATAAGTAGAAAAATTGGGACAAAAAAACAAATGAAAACTAGGGTGGGGGGTATTTTGGGTGTTCTTCTTTACTTTTATTTTTTATTCTTATTTTCACTTTTTCTGGTACAAGGAAAATGTTCAAAAAATAGATTGGGGTGATGAATGCACAACTATAAGATGGCATGGTGAACAACTGATTGTACACTTTGGATGACTGTATGGTATGTGAATATATCTCAATAAAATTGAATAAAAAGAAAATCTGGGCACCAGTGGTTCCCTGCTCTAGTACTGAATAGCTGGGCAGCCATGAGCAAGTCACTAAACTTCTCTGTGTCCCAGGTTTTGTTTTGTTTTGTTTTGTTTTGTTTAACTCTTTATTCTGAAACAATCCTAAACCTGCAGGACAGTTACAAAAACAATACAAGCCCCATACAGAGAACTCCAGCACACCCCTACTGCCCCAGATACCTAGATCCACCAAATCTAACATGTCATCTTTATCATGTCACTCTATCCATCTATCATCCATCTATCATCTTTCTTTTATCTATCTATCTATCATCTAATAGAATCTATCTATTTTGAACATTTGAGAGCAGGCTGCACACACCATACTCCTTAAATATACAACAGTTCCATGTACATTTCCTATGAGCAAGGACACCCACCCATGTAATCACCCTAAGTTCAGCTATCAACTTCAAGAAATCCAGCATTAATATAAAACTTACAGTGTATATTCCAATTTTTTTATATCCCAATGTCCTTTTAAGCCTCTTGTCCTTCATTCTTAGATCCTATCCAGTACCACGCACTTCACTTGATTGTCATTATCTCCTTAGTTTCTCTTTCCTTCCTTCCTTTCTTAAATTATGGAAATATATATATCTCATAAATCTTCTCATCCTAACCCCTCTCAAGCACACCATCAAGTGGGATCAATCACAGTCACAATGTTGCAGTACCCTCACCACCATCCATTACTAAAACTTTCCCTTCACCTCAACAGAATCCCTACACTGAATTTGCATTAACACCCCATTGCCCCTGCCCCCCACCCTGTTAACTTGTACTCTACTTTCTGTCTCTATTGCTTTGCATATTCTCTGATGTTTTCTTTGTGGTTACCATAGGATTTAAATTTAACATCCTAAATCTATAAGAGTCTTCTTTGCTTTGATACCAATTTCAATAGCATACATAAACTACATTCTTATACCTCTCTGTCCCACACCTTTATGTAGTTCTTGCCACAAAATACTTGTTTATATATCATGATACCAAAACTATTGGTTTATCCTTGCATTTGCCTTTTAGATCCTGTAGGAAGTAAAAGATGGAGTTACAAATCAAAAATACAATAGTACTGGTATTTATATTTACCCATGTCATTATCCTTACTGAAGATCTTTATTTCTTCATGTGGTTTCAGTCAATTGTTTAGCATCCTTTCCTTTCAACCTGCAGAACTCCCTTTAGCATTTTTTGTAGGGCTGATCCAGGGATGATGAAGTTTGTCAGCTTTTGTTTATATGGAAATGTCCTAATATCTCCCTCATGCTCGGTTGGCAATTTTTTGCTTTCAGCACTTTAAATATGTCTTCCCACTGCCGTCTGGCTTCTATGGTTTCCAAAGAGAAATAAGCACTTAATCTTTTTGAGGCTTCCTTGTATGTGACATATTGCATCTCTCTTGTGGCTTTCAGAATTCTCTGTTTATATTTGGCATCTGACAGTTTGATTATAACGTGGTGTGGTGTGGTATTTGGGTTTATCCTGTTTGGAGTTTATGGAGTGACTTGGATGTGCATATTCATGTCTTTCATTAAATTGGTAAGTTTTCAGTCATTATTACTTTGAATAGTCTCTCTGCTTGTTTCTCTCTTCTCCTTCTAGGACTCCCACAATGCATATACTGATATGCTTGCTGGTTTCTCAGGCTCTGTTCATGCACTTTTCTTCATTCTTTCTTCTTTCTGCTCCTCAGACTGGATGACTTCAATTTTCTTATCTTCAAATTCACTGATTGTTTTTCCTCCCAGCTCAAATTTGCTGTTGAACCTCTCCAGTGAATCCATAACTGTGGTCTTCAGCTCTATTTGGTTCCTTTTCATAATTTCCATATCTCAATTGATATTTTCTTTGTGTTCATCTATAATTTTCCTGATTTCCTTTGGTACTTTGCCCATGTTTTTCTTTGGCTCTTTGAACATATTTAGGACAATTTTTTAAAAGGCTTTTTTGGAACGTCCCAGGTCTGGCCCTCCTCACTGATGATTTCTCATGCTTTAATTTTCTCCTTTGCCTGGGCAATCACTTCCTATTTCTTTGTATGTTTTGTGATCTTTTATTGAAACCTGGACATTTGCATATTTTAATATGTCATCACTGGAATTTAGACTATGAGTTATCTGTTCCTCAAGCTTGTATCTAGCTGGTGTTATGACAGAACTTTCTTTGAATGTCAAGAGCTAACAAAGGACAAAGAGAGAGAGAGAAGGAGAAAAAGAAAACACCTTTCCTAGTCTTTAAAGATTGACCTGTGTGAATGCTCTCTTTCAGGGCTTATCCATACAATGAATTTAGAAAATAGCTCTAGGCTAATGCATAAGGCTTTTCCTGATCCTTTCTGTAAATACATCATGACTTAGGCATGTGCATTTGGCCCTAGGAATTGCCTTGTTTACATGGGTATGAATGTCCCCTCTTCCTTCATGGTCCCAGGCACTGAACAGTATGTGCAAAAACCAGCAATCCCTTGCCCCAGGCAGTCAGTCACTTGATTGCTCCCCCACAGCACTCTGTAGGAGATCTCAGTAAGCTGTCTTCTATACTCAGGGCAAGTTCTGGGACAGTGAGTACCTCAGGTCACCACCAGACAGACTGAGCCAGATATACATGATCCCAGATGTGCTCAAGGGCTACTCTGCTCCCTCTGGAAGTGTGACCAGAAATCTGCACTGGGAGCATGGACAGCTCTGCACCCAGCTGGCGAGGGGTGATGGATGGGCCAGCCAGGGTGCCATAAGATCCTAGTGCTTTCAAGTAGACTTTTTCTTTATTCAGCACACACCCGGTTACAGCAGTCCCTTAACTGTTTACTGGAGCTTCGAGAAAGATGTTTCTGGTAGTCTTGCCGGTTGTTCAGTTTCTGTGGGTGGAAGGACCTGTGAAGCATCTCACTCCACCATCTTGATTTGTGTGATGGTTGGAAGCTATATTACCCCAGGAAAACAAACAAACAAACAAACATGTTCTTAAATCTAATCCATTCCTGTGGGTGTGAACCCATTGTAAGTAGGACCTTTTAATGATATTACTTCAATTAAGAAGGTGGCCCCAATAGAAGAGATAAAAAATAAAATATAGATATAACTATAGCAGATTTAAAGGAGCAGAAGAAAAGACCAGTGAACTAGAGGATAAGACACCTGAAATCTTACATGCAAAAAAAAATGGATAGGGAAAAATAGAAAAATTTGAACAGGGACTCAGGGAATTGAATGACAGCACAAAGCACATGAGTATATCTGTCATGGGTGTCCCAGAAGGAGAAAAGAAGGGAAAGGGGGCAAAAAGAATAATTGAGGAAATAATCACTGAAAATTTACCAACTCTTATGAAAGATATCAAATTACAGGTCTAAGAAGTGCAATATACCTTATAAGGGTAGATCAGAATAAACCTACTCTGAGATACTTACTAATCAGATTGTCAAATGACAAAGACAAGAAAAAATTCTGAAAGCAACAAGAGACAGGTAATCCATCACATACAAGGGAAGTTCAGTGTTCCAGTTTGCTAATGCTGCCAGAATGTGAAACAGCAGAAATGGATTGGCTTTTATAAAGGGGACTTATTTGGCTACACAGTTACAGTCTTAAGGCCATAAAGTGTCCAAGGTAATGCATCAACAATTGGGTACCTTCACTGGAGGATGGCCAGTGGTGTCTGGAAAACCTCTGTTAGCTGGGAAGGCATGTGCCTGGCATCTGCTCTGGAGTTTCAAAATGGCTTTCTCCCAGGACGATCCTCTCTAGGCTTCAGCTTCTCTCGAAAATGTCACTCAGTTGTCCCTCGGGTTTTTGCCCTCTCTTAGCTTCTCCAGAGCAAAAGTCTTCTTTCAAAGGCCATCTCCAAAATGTCTCTGTAAACTGCAGTTCCTCTCTCAGCTCCTGTGCATTCTTCAGAGTGTCCCTCTTGGCTGTAGCAAGCTCACTCCTTCTGTCTGAGCTTTTATAGGGCTCCAGTGAACTAATCAAGGCCCACGCTGAATGGGCGGGGCCACACCTCCATGGAAATTATCCAATGAAAGATTTCGCCCACAGCTGAGTGATCACATCTCCACAGAAACATCCAATCAAAAGTCTCCAACCCAATCAACACCAATATGCTTCCTGCCCACACAAGACTGCATCAAAGATAATGGTGTTTTGGGGGACATAATACATCCAGACTGGCACACTCAGTAAGATTAAGTGCAGCTTTCTCAGCAGAAACCATAGACGTGAGAAGGCTGTGATATGATATATTTAAGATACAGAATATTATGTCTGGCAAAACTGTATTTGGAGTCTATGTATCATCCTGTTGATGCCTGGAGTTGGACATTTTCACAGCCTAAGAACTGTAAATTGTAAGTTAATAAATCCCCATTGTAAAAGTCAACCTCTTTCCGGTATATCACATTCCAGCAGCTTTAGCAAACTGAAGCACTATGTGACACCTGAGACTCAGAGTTAGAGTTCTCTGGCTCTGAAAGTTAGCATTACTCCATCCAGGAACTATTAAAGAAGCTGAAAAAGAGATTGGACTTTGATTAGAGATGTGAATAAAACTGATCTGGTTAAAACTAAAGTAAATCAGAATACAGGGTGAAAGATGATATTGTCTGTATTTTAAGACTTTAACTTCTTTGTGAGACCAAAGGAAGAGATGTTTATTTTGTCCAAAATTTAAATTTTCTGTAGCACACTATGTAATTTAACCTGTTGTGTCAGTTTATTTAAACAACTTAATTCAACTTTATTTGACTGGATCTTAGAATAGGGAATAAAATATTGATATTCTGTACAGGTTTATATAATACTCTGATGCATTTTGGGCAGAAAATAAAAAAGTATTTGCAAAGTCCTTTGAGCAACTGGAGAAAAACATCGAACTATTAACATTCCCTACCTGGGGAATTCCTACTATTCTCTTAAGCAATCATGGCTCTCAATTTAATAAGCCAAGCTCTTGATCTTGAGGCTTGCCCTTGTGAAACTTATTTGTGTAATGGCAAAGCCAAGCCTACTTATAATTAATGCCTGAGTCTCCCCCAGAGACCCTCTTTTGTTACTCAGATGGGGACTCTATCTCTAAGCCAAAGTCTGCAAATAAACTCACTACATTCCCCCCTATGTGGGGCATGACTTTCATGGTTGTAAGTCTCTCTAGTAACGTGGGGCATGACTCCAGGTATGATCCTGGCCCCAGCATCATAGGGTTGGTTGATCAAAAGAGGGAAAAAAAATAAAACAAAATAAAGTTTCAGTGGCTAAGAGATCTCAAATAGAGTTGAGAGGTCACTCTGGAGGTTGCGCTAATGCAAGTTTCAGCCAGATATTGCAAATTGCCACAGTATGCCAGGCCCCAATCAACAGTGTTCCTGAAAACCCTAAAGAATACCCTGGGCTTTATCAAAGACTCTATAAAAGTTTTACTTATGAAGTTTTTATTTTTCAGAGACTTAAAACCTCCAGATTGTTCCAATGGCAGATAAGCCCTGACACTCAGAGGTACCGTTCTCTTTGAGAACAACAACCAGTTTCATTCCTCTACCCCATAATGTCAATGTCCCTTTTCAGGATAAAGAAGTTAGAATGTTCATCACCCAGATATTCCTCAAGATTGAGAGAATGATCAAATGAGAGGGAGCTGTTGTAACCGGGAAGTTAGAATTAACAAATGATTATGACTACCAATTAATTATATAGATATTTCTTTTTGCTTTCTAGTATATTAGAATACCCAGAAAGAAATACCTAAAATTTCTGGACTGCACTCCAGTTGCCTTGATCTTTGATAACCATTGTATAACTATATACCCTTTACTTTGTGACCTTGTGATTATAAAAACCTTGTGACTGATCCTCACTTTTACCCATTTATCCAGTTTTTCAACTTTAGAGTCTTGTGATCACTTATTAAGGGCCTGAGTCAGCCCAGGTTCCAAAGCTATCTTGATAGACAGTGCCGGATCTAACAAAAATGGGCCTGACTGACATGCACAGTAGCTTAAGCCTTAATCTATAAGTGACCTGTACCTCATTATAATACTAAAAATCATGCTTTTCATTATATTAAGGCCACCATTTTCTTACATATGTTCTGTGACTTAGAATGTTATCAACTTGCCTATGTCCAATGATTAGATCATCTCTAATCTCATCACCTTGAGCCATTGTGCTCATTATCCTAAAGCCTGCCCATTTTTTGATACTATAAAACCATCAGAATTACTGCAGTTCAGAAAGACAGACTTTTAGGCCAATAGGCCCTCTAATCTCCTGCTTCTCACTTAGCATTAAACTCTCTTTTTGAAACCTTGGTGTCTCAGGAATTGGTCATTTGAGTGCATTGGGCAGAGAACCCACCACTTTCGATCAGCTCCAAAACCACAAGATCATCTCAATTGACACAGAAAAGGCATTTGACAAAATCCAACATCCTTTCTTGATGAAAACAGTTCAAAAGATAGGAGTAGAAGGAAACTTTCTCAACATGATAAAGGGCATATATGAAAAACCCACAGCTAACATCCTACTCAATGGGGAAAGAAATCTTTCTCTTTAAGATCCGGAACAAGACAAGGATAACCACTGTCATCATTGTTATTCAACATTGTGCTGGAAGTTCTAGCTAGAGCAATTAGGCAAGAAAAAGAAATAAAAGGTATCCAAATTGGAAAAGAAGGAAAACTTTCACTGTTTGCAGATGACATGATCCTATACGTAGATTGTCCCAAAAAATCTACAGCAAGGCTATTAGAGCTAATAAACAGTTTCAGCAAAGTGGCAAGATATGAGAGCAACATGCAAAAAAACAGTAGTGTTCTTGTACACTAGTAATGAACAATAAGGAGGAAATCAAGAAAAAATTCCATTTACAATAGCAACTAAAAGAATCAAATACCTAGGAAAAATTTAACCAAAGACATAAAGTACCTATACACAGAAAACTATGATCAAGGAAGACCTAAACAGATGGAAGGACATACTGTGTTCATGGATTACAAGACTAAATTTAAGACGTCTATTCTACCCAAAATGATTTACAGATTTAATGCAATACCAATCAAAATCCTAACACCTTACTTTGCAGAAATTGAAAAACCAATAATCAAATTTATTTGGAAGTGCAGCATGCCCCAGATAGCTAAAAACATTTTGAGAAAGAAAAAATTAAGTTGGAAGTCTCACACTTCCTGACTTTAAAGTATATTACTAAGCTATAGGGATCAAAACAGCATGGTACGGGCATAAAGATAGATATACTGACCAATGGAATAGGTAAGAATATATAAACAAATCCTACCACTCAACAACAAAAAGACAAACAATCCAATTTAAAAGACATGGATAGACACTTTTCCAAAGAGGAAACACAAATGCCTAAAAAGCATTTGAAAAGATGCTCAGCTTCACTAGCTATTAGGGAAATGCAAACCAAAACCACAACAAGATACCATTTCACACCTACTAGAATGGCCATTATCAAAAAAACAGAAAACTGCAAGAGTTGGAGAGGATGTGGAGAAATAGGTATACTTATTCACTGTTGGTGGGAATGAAGAATGGTACAGCTGCTCTGGAAGGCAGTTTGGCGGTTCCTCAGAAAGCTAAGTATAGAATTGCCATATGATTCAGCAATCCTGTTACCAGGTATATACTCAGAAGAACTGAGAGTAGGGACACAAATAGACATTTGCACACTGATGTTTATAGCAGCATTATTCACAACTGCCAATAAATGGAAACAGCCCAAATGTCCATCAGCTGATGAGTGGATAAACAAACTGTGGTATGTATATATATAAAACTACCTATTGACCATGCACAGAATCCCAGGAATGGCAGGGACTTGGTTGCCCATTCTTATGTATGGATGATTTAGCCTCATGGTCTCAGCTCACTTTTGGCTCAAGTTCACTGCCTGAGCCGAGCAGGGACACTGACTTGAGAATGATCAAGAATAGGATCTACAGCTGCTTCCTCCTGTAAGTCTGCTTTATATAAGGAGCCGCTCACATTAGGACAGTACTCACTTTTGGTTCCATGACTACAACTTGTCATTCTGAACTTTATTTTCAGAGCATCTCCATGTCACACTACTTTGAAGAACTGTCAGAGGTAGTTTCAGATCATGCTCAGACATAAAAATCTTTCAAACCCAGAATTCTAGAATTTCACCTATGAGTAAGGAAATTCCACAGGCTGGCTCATCTCTTCCTGCCCCCCACACTCCTCTCTCCAGCTCAAGTATGGCTCAGCTTCATCTTGACATTTAAGGTTTCTGGCTGTGCTCATCTTCTCTTCCCACAGATGGGAACTGTCAGGAGACATCCCAACACACTGAGTTCTGGGTGGATTTTTAAACATTCAATTCACCATTTGGAAACAGCAATTACCCTTCCTCCTTTCAAAATGACCACACAAATCAGTTTGCTTTGGGGGCATTTTTATTTTTTTAAAGAATTGCCCAATTTCTTTTTATGGTGCTTTTTCCCAAGATTTTTGTGTCATACCAACTTTCATTTGCCAAAACTATAATTAAAATCCCCACTTGCTATTTTCTGTCACATCTGTGTTCTTTCATTCTCACTTTAACCTTTTATTTTATCCAGATTAGAATACATGGCAACCTCACCCCGCATCACGACAATTTTAAAGTAAATAATATGTTGGGGAAAATGAATATTTAGTCTGCTTTAACATATTTTTTTTCAATATAGTGTTATTATGTTTAAATCTTTTACTTCATAAGAATATAATTTAGAACTTCGGAATTATTATTTCTGCAATTTTGCTTGTTAACTCAGTTTAGATTGTTTTCCCTTATAGGAAACCAGCAAAGTGGTCATGTTTTCCACTGAATTTCTTCTTTTGCCACATAAACAACCAGAAGATGTTTTAGATTTGGAGATTTGAATATGAATGCCTTTTCTCAGCTAACAAAAACTTAGGGAATAGCATGATATAGGAAAATCTCTTCCCAGGAAAAATCTTCCTGAATATACTACTGCATAGAAATCTAAAACAAATCCATTCATTAATTAAAAAAAATTACTGAGTGCCTTTTGAAAAGTCTTGATACAAAGAAGAGAAGAGAAATGGGTGGTGGCTGGCTGGGGGGTTGGAGGGAGTGTGCCAAGAGATATGTTATTCCATAAGATGAGATAAATAATAGTAATTTTTAAAAATGGTGATGCAGTACTCCAGTAAAGAAGGAAAAATTAATGGTATAAGAGAAAGGGGACAATTGCTAGACTTACCATTTGAGATTGGGTGCATTCCAGTAAAAAATGAAGGGATGACTGGCTTTAGAAGAGAGCAGGGATATTTCATCATAGTAGTGTCAGGCAGGAAGACAGTATATGGGTACAGATCCGTAGGTGGTTGAATTTGGTATTTCTGCTTTCATTCTCTAAAAAAAAATTTCCTCAGAGAAGGGAACATGTATTCAAGGGCTACCAATTAAAAAGCACCCTATTGCCTAGATAGGCGACCCTACTTTTACCACTCTACGAATCAATTTCTCCTCATCGTGGTTAAGACATTCACCCTTAGTTTTTCTAGTTTCAGTTTCACCATATTATTTCTGACTATAGCAGTCTGAAAATTTCCCTTCCTCTTTGGACTTGATGTTACCTCACTACTCATGGAGAGTTGCCCCATACACTCCACCCAGTCCCATTTCCTCCATCCTGCTTCTCTTCCCTCAGTCTGCTGATTTCTAGTCTAGTCTCCGTCATTTCAATTTCCTCAGCCATAAAGAAGAGAGACAATTTCCTTCCTTCCTCCAAGACTGAAAACTTAAATATGTCCAAAAAATGAAATGGTTTGAATCCATCTGAAGAAAGAATGGGAAGAAGAGGAAAGTGGGAGGTACTGCCAGGGAGGAAAAGGAAGATGAGAAGGCAACTGCTTTACCATTTGCTTAGGCTGAGTTGCTACTATATAATTCAGGGCATTATATGGATATGAGTTCCTGCCATTTTTAAACATGGAGGTGTTCAAGATGTTCAGATTATTTTTGCTGCAGTATTGAGCCAGAAAAAAGAGATTAAGAGATTTGGTCACACTTATGTGAACAAAGTTATACTAGATAATATTTACAGTGCAAAACCTGTGTTCCAGGCACTCAACTAAGCCCATTCTATATATTATCTCATTTAATGTCAACCTGACAACAACCTGAGATACATATTATTATCCCCATTTCAGCGATGAGGAAACCAAGAGAGGTTAAAGAAAGAGGGGATGGTCAACTAATTTGTGTCCTGCATCTCTTCAGGATTACTACCATGTTTGAAGCAAATATATTCTACATTTATTTGTACATATTATGTAGGTATATCTAGATTTAGCCCCTTACTCCATTGCTATTTTCTCACTTCATAAAGGAATTCATCATGATATTATTCATAAGCAACCTCAGTGCATTTTAAAGCTTGATTTCTACACAACTTTTCAAAAACATATTTGCAGATCATTGAAACTCGGACTCCTTACCACATGTTAGGCACTCTACTAAGTGATGGAAGGAGGAAAAATGAAACTTCACTCCTCCAAGGACAACAGATTCTTCTCTAGGAGGAAAGTCAATTATTCATTCATTCTACAAGTATTTTTGCATGCCTTAAAGCATACTGTGTTATTATTTAGGTAAGAAGAAATCAACTCAGAATTACTTTGTAAAAGGAGATGTACATATAATGGCCTTTATTGTACATGATCCTTTTAGACAGTAACGTGATCAAGTGCTTGAATCCCTGGAGCCAAGTTGCCTGATATAACAGTCTATCTCTGCCACTTACAGGCCTGTGAACTTGAGCTAGTTCCATAACCTCTCTGGTTTCCTCATCTATAAAATAAGGATAACAGTATCTACCTCATAGCGTTAGTGTGAGGATAAAATGTGAAAATATGTAAAATGCTTAAAAGAATAGTGCCTGGTACATCATTAGCACTGTGTAAGTATTAGCAGTTATTATTACTGTGATACAGATTTACCATATGCTGGAACTGTTGCTGATTCCTGACTGTAACAACTCAGCATAAGGGCAATAAGTGCTTTGTAAGTTTTCGTTGACTGGAATTTCCTTGAATCTTTATCCCATTTCCCCTACCCCATCCCTGTAGACATGTCTAATAGACATGTCTATCCTATTTCTTAGTTTTGATTCCAGTGTCGAATCAGCTATTGTCATTTGCTGCCCCTTTCCTATTTATTTTCTTAGAGAAAAAAAAGGGATGCTGACATGGTGTTTTACATCCTTGACCATCAGTTGTCTTTCATTACTTATCAGTTGTAGAATTTTTACTTATTTTAGTTTTTAAAATGCTTTATTATTTTTCTGATCATCAAAGTAATATATGCTCACTGGAAAAAAAATCACTTATAGAACTTTATAACAGAAAGTGAAAGACCCATATCTAGAGATAACCCGTTAACAGCTTTTTATATATGCTGTCAGATTTCTTCTAACCATAAAGTTAGTAACAAGTTTAAGATGAAAAATATAAATAAAAAAACAGGATCATACTGCTTATATTGTCTTATTGTTCTGCAACTTGATTTTTTTTACTTAAAGATCTTGGATATCCTTCCAAACAGATCCATCTTATTTTTTACCAACAGCTAAGTTTTCCTTCTACAGATCAACATCATTTGTTTATCCAATTCCCTACTTGGATTTTGTTATTAGACTTCTACATCATTGTTATTTTCACACTATTAACAAAAAATGCTACAACACACACACAAATATGTACATATATCTTGTAAACGGGTAAATATTTCTGGCATACACTTTTGCACACATGTGCCTAAAATATAAGTTCCTAGGTGTAGAATTGCCTGGTCAAAGAGGATGTGCATATTTATCAAAAACTGCCAAATTGTTCTTCAAAGGGATTTATTCAATTTACATTTGTAGTGTATGAGAATGTCCATTTCTTCATATTTGACTGTTTCAGTATCGTTTTTCTCTTCTCAATTTATGCCAATCTTGAAATCACATTTCTCTCAAATTTAGAATCAGAATTTCAAACCCAGGGAGGACCGAAAGGTAGAGCAAAGTACAGAAGAGTGTTTATACAAACAGCAAAACATTCCAAATTAATGATTAGTAGCAGGATGTTTTCAGCCAAAATATCACACCACTAGATGTTAACCGTTTTTAAAATTTCTTTGACCTCCCAGATCAGCAAACCTGAGACTGTGATTATATCACCTGTCACACACTCTCTAGCCACACATCTCCTTGACTGGGTGTGGGAATAGAAGAGGCTGTTGGCAAGAGGGTAAGGGGAAAGAGAGTGAGAAAACAAGAGAAGGGAAGGACTCAAAATGTGGTGTCACCTTGTAACTGGTCTGCTACTCCTTGAGCGTGCTTTGGGCCTCTCTGTTCATGCTCCTCCCTGTTCCGGGTACTGTTTACTTGCAATGCTTCACGAAAAGGTGCTCACCTATCAAGAATCAGTCCAATCAGCCTCTTCTCTTTAAAGCGTTTCCTGAGACTCTAAGCAGCCACCCTAAAGCCTCACCATACCTGAACAGGCAACTTCTTGAGCATCTATAACACAATGTGCAGCATGTTTATTTAAAACTAGACACTGAATAAATGTTTGAACATTTGCTGATATGGAAAGCTCTTGGTAGAAGTAAGATGAGTCTTCTCATTGTTCAGATAAACGGGAGACAGTGAAGTAATGGACAAGAGTCATTTGTCTTGTTAAAAATCAACAATTCCAAACATTCCTATTGACTTTATTTCTTGATCCCTGCCTGCCCACTCTCCAAAAGACTGCAAAGATATTTCAATCTTAAAAACAAAACAAAACAACAATAAAAGATTGGGGAAGCCATCAAGTTGGAAAACACCTCTCAACAGAGCTAACAACTTTTCTGTCTGCTTTAGATACAAGACAAAAATTTTTGGTGAAGGAGAATGGGGAGAAGGAGCAGATTTAAACAAGAACAGACCCTCTAGCACGTGTTTAATACGAGTTAGAACAAACGAGGCCGGGAAACTCTTTATGCCAAGAGAAAGTTGTGTGCGACCCAAATTCCAGGTAAGTAGTTTCTCCATGGGCTGGAAAACCTTCTACTGGAATTTTCCCCTTATCATTTCATAACATTTCCATCCAAGTCTTAATATCAGAGTTTTAGTCGACAGGAAGGACCCAGGAGAGGCTAGGGTTCTTGACTTTGCCTTGATCCTAGCTGGCGGCAGCGCCTCCCAGGCATGGTGCTTTGCCCACGTGAGCGTGTGATGGATATTACAGCGACGGCGATATATGGTTGGCGTTCTTCCCTGCCCCATGCACCTGCATGGCGTTCAGCAGTTTCTTGCCGCCTGTCACCGACCCCGGGCCACTTCCTTCGCCAGACAGGCCCCATCTGGTTAGCTCGCCGGCCCCAGCTGCGGAAGCGCCCCGACCCTCGGCGGGCGCGGCAGGACAACCGGAGGAAAGTGTTTGCAATCACATGGAGGCCCGGGCCCGCCCCATTGGCTGCAGCCGGGCCAGTCGCGGCGCTCGCCGGTTGCGGTTGGTCCCGGAGCTGCAGCGCCTGAACGGGCCCGGAGTCCATGTTACGCTTTGTCTAATTCCCCTCGTTACAGAGTCATGTGCTGCCGCTCCCGTCGCCGCCGCTGCCGCCGCCCGTGGTGCCCCGGCTCCTCCGCCGCGCTTCGAGGTGGCATCCGCGGGCGGGGCCGCGGGAACAGGGTCCAGGGCGCAGCGCGTTTTCACCGTCCCGGCGCGTCCTGGTGCAGCCGCCGCAGCGCAGCCGCCCGCCGCAGGTGATGCCGCCACTCCTGCCTCGCCATAAGCCCTAGTTCGGCGGCCAGTCTGCCCGGGCTGCCCCCAAGGTTGGTGCGTACCTCTATGAGGCAAGAGCCGGGGCCGAGAGGGAGAACAACGCGCGGATGAGAGCTGCGCCGGAGTCGAAAGCGCGCAGCCCGGGCGCAGGCGTTCTGCCGGGCTGCGCATAGTGCCACGGCCCGGGCGGAGGTTGCGGCCCGGGACTCGCTTCCGAGAGGTGGGGGCCAGCCTGGCCGGGTTCCCGCCTCTGGGACGCCCAGGTTCTGGACGGTGTTCCGCTTTCAGCAATTTGAGGGGCGGGCGCATCGGAAGCTTGCGGTGGGCCCCGCGAAAGGCGAGTGCGAACTGCCTTGCTCCTGTGCCAGCTCGCGCGCTCTCCCTTCTCTCGCCTCCCTCCGCCCAATCAGAAGGGTTGGGAACTCGAGCTACAGCTCCGCCGGTTCTTCCTGGAGGTGGGTGTTTGGTGTCTGGCCTTGCTGACCCGGTGCCCATAAGGTGAGCCCTTTAACTTCTCCAGAAACGCCTTCCCTCCGCCTTCTTCCCGCGCGGGGTGGGCAGGACTGGGAACCTGGCGGGCGGGGGCGGCGAGGTGAGGGCGCGCGCTCCGCCCCTAGCGCCACGGGAAGGGCGGAAGGGACCCGCAGGTGCACCCAGCCCGCCCGCGGGCCATCTCCGGGTTGGGTGCCGGTATAATCCGCCTCTAGCTTGTTTGGAAGCGTGGGCACATGGGAGCAGGACTTCTATGCGAATCCTGTCTGGGGTGTTGGAAAGGAGAGGGAAGATTAGGAGTGGTTGCCAAAGGGACTGTCACCTCCTGCTCCTGGAGGGTTGCTTCTCTTATTGGGGGTATCCCTTGGGGATAAATAAATGAGTGCTTTGGTTTCATTAAAAGGCCAACCACAGTGAAGAAGAACTGCTACAAGTCGAGGGGAGGAGAGGTAGGTCCCTGCTGGAGAGTGGTTGGGGTATGCGGTCCCAGCGGTACACAGTTGGGGAGACGTGTGGCCGACAATGGGAAGGTAGGGTTACCTTGAGGGTGGAGACTGATGGAGGGTGCAGCACAGAGGCGAAGGAGAAGGGAGCACTCAGGAGGTCGGCAGAGATGGGGAATAGGTATTGGGGATTCCTAGTCGAATGTGGGTCCAGCTTCAACCACTTGGGCTCATACATGGCTATTGTTGCTTCTGAGATTTCCTCCTTTCCCTCTCCATTGCTTTCAAAATATCTGTTGAGCAAAGAAAAATAGGAAGACATATTTTGAAAGGGATGTGGGACTGGATAGAGCTGACTATAAACTTCCCTTAGCAACTTCGATCATAAAATTCAGCTCAGGCAGCATTTATTGAGGACGTATTATGTGCTCTCTGCTGGATGCCAGAAGAGTCTGGACAGGCAGGGAATTCCTGTCTGCAGTAATGGTGAGGGCTGTTTACCTCATAAACCACCAAAGGGACCATCTATGTGCCAAAAATGATTTAGACCTTCCCTGTCAAAGCCTCTGGAGCCTCTGATTCTTACAGTCCTGTGGGAAGAATCCTGCACCATAACCAGTAAATGGAGTCTTCAGACAGCATTTATTTTTCTGCTCCTAAATACTGACCAAACACCTAGTGTTAGCTAGGTCAGAGTTATAGTTGTTGCTTCTGCTGTCTTTGACACCAACTGACTAAAACCCTGTTAAAATCCAAGAGCAAAATAACAAAGGTCCTGAGATTAAAAGTAGATGGTTAAAGTAAAGATGGGGGTCAGATGATTTGTGGTGTTTAGTCTCTGTAGGTTATTTAGGAAGCTTCCAATAAAATGATCCATAGAGCTAGAAGTTGTTCCAAAGTCTTGAATTGGTGTGTTGTATTTATATATTTGAACATTTTATCTTAGATTTACTTCGTTTTCATTGAGGGTTTGTGTGTGTGTACTTTGTTGATTAAAACACAACCGATTAGAAGGTGAGAGAGTAAATTGTCCTTAAATGACCCAGTTCGCCTTAGCCTCTTCCACCATCATGTTTGGTAGTGTATGATGCAACAAAGTATTGAGCCATAGTCGCGTGTTTTTCTCCTTGCTGCATTTTCCAACATTTAAAAACCTTGGTCAAAATTTGGTCTGTTTTTCTTCTTATATTGTGCAGGGCTTTTGGGATTAATCTTAGAATTTTCTGATGTAATTGTCATGTCCAGATAGTTAAATTGTTTTGGTAACTGTATTTTGGCATCTAGATTTGGCTCAGTTTCAGCACTGTAGGTAAATTGACAATAGCTATAAAAAAGCCTACATTTTGTCAAAACTGTTTACTGACGATCATATATGTTCTTGAAATGGTACTTGGTGAGGGATTTTATATATTTATAATTGTAATTGGTGTTTGACATTCTAAGAAACACCAGTCAGTAATTTATTGAGTACCTGTGGTAAGCCGAGAACCAGAGTGGATTCTCTGGGACCTTACAAGGAAGGAGAAGATTCAACCGGTCATAGGGTCAGATAAGACAGGTACATGTGAGGATACCACCAGAAGCAAACAATTGCATTTGTCTAAGAGAGCAGGGAATACTGAAACGGGAAGGGTTTTTGGAGCCAACTGGAAGTGCTGTGTGTGTTGGTGTTAGTGGGGGAGGGTAAATCTGAATTGACTTTGGACAGTGGTCAGGGATGTAGTTGCATCGAAGGAAGGGACAGGAAATCCCCCATATTAGGGGAATGGTACATGGTATAGCTTTGAGGTTTGTCACTGGTGGAAAACTAAATAGGTTTGCCTGGCTGGAGCAGAGAACATGATGGGTGAAGAAAGGCAGAGGGAAGCTAGTTAGTGGGAAACTTGAAGCAGTAATCATTTGCCCCATGATCAGGGTTCTCAACCATGGATAATTTTTGCCCCTCAGGTCATCTGCAACGTCTAGAGACATTTTTGGTTATGCTAGCTGGAGAGTGGGATGCTATTGGCATCTGACGGGTAGAGACTAGGGATACTGCCAAACATGCTACGATGTATAGGATACCACCATCCCCACCCCAATTAAGAATTGCCCAAGATAGTAGTGCAGAGGTGGAGAAACCCTGACCTAGACAATGACCATCACTGTGGTATTCTGATAAATGGAGTTATATCTCAGAATAGCCTTGAGGGATGTGCTTCTTGACATGTAAGGAAGAATAACATTGAGTGTCGGGAGCCAATCTGAGAGACTTCTGCTGTGCTCTGCTGTCTGGACTGATGAGGGTCCAGGCTAACCTTGAGAAGAAAGGGGCAATTTCAAGAGAGATCATGGCAGATGAACTAATAGGCGGTAAAATATTTGGATAAGTGGGAGTCGTAGTATTAAAATTGGAAAGGGTTTTAGAGAGGCCCTGGCCCAACTTCTTTAATTTAGTGAATCCTTATATTTACCAGTCACCCCCTGTTTAAATAGCTCCTTAAGAAGGCATGTTAGAAAAACCTTTCTTATTTGAGCTGAAGATCACTTCCTTGAAACCTTATTCTATTCTATTCTTCTGGAATACCTACTTTCACGGGGCAACCCTTTGAATGCAAAAAAACCAGAGTGATTACTCCCTCCCCCAACTTTTCTCAGTGCAAAATAGTCCCACTTCTTTTTACAGTCTTCTGTGGGACATGATTTCTAGATGTCTTCTCAGTTTGTTAGTATCTCTCATAGTGAGTAATGGTGCCTGGAGTTGAATACGGTTTTCAAGAAGTGATTTGGACAACAAAGAGTACAATAAGATGGCTATTTCCTAAACCTGGGCAAAAAGGTCTACTTACAGCAGTCTAAGATAACAATTGCCTTTTTTTTTTTTTAAAAGCAGCCCCTACCACAGACTCATGTATAGGTGATAGACAGTCAGATATTTTGTTCTTTGAGCTGCTGTATTCTGATTTCATTGGGCTTTTTGTGTGTGTTTGTGACGCTGAGTGGACGATTTTTAAAAATTTATTGTCCAGCTTCATCTTGTTTATTTTGGTCCAGTATTCTAGCCTGCTGAGATTTTTGAATCTTGATTCTGCTTTCTGTCATATCAAAGAGAAATGGAGGATAATTTTGCTTGCCAAAAATCATTTATATCAGTACTACATGAAACCCAGTAGTTTGGTGCTGCTGGTCCCATTTGAGTGTTAGGGTGCTGAGTGATGGAGATGTGTTTTAGGGGCTCATTGGCCCTTAGTTTGGGGGCTTCTGAAGAATCTGTGTTTATGGCCAAGCATCACTGCCTTTAGCTCCTTTGCAGTGTTTGCACCTGAGGTGCCCTTTCAAAATTGTCTGAGTCTGTTGCAAGCTTATGAAAGCTGTACTGCATCCTCTGGGGTCTTTCTAATTCTGTTTAAACATCTGGAAGAGACTTTCTAATGTTTTATGAAAATCTGAAGCTTGCCAGATCAGAATTGTTTTTGAAATTTGTGTAGAGATAGGCCCATAACTGGTATTGTCCAAAACCACTTATAAACTTGGTTCCCACACATGCCAAGTTCCTTTTTTTTCTGTTTGTTAGTATACCCAAGATACTTAATCAATGACAGCTTTACATTTGGGGAAGGGGAGAGATTGAGGCTTAGAAATGAACTTTTCTCCCAGAACCGGACGTTAGCTTGTCATTGGTGTTATTTCGTACTTAGAGTTCACGTGTCTTCACTGGCAAGACATTAAGGAAAGTACTGTTCCCATATATCTTGAGGCAGACAGGTCAGATATCCTAGATAACTTAGTGCCACATTCTCAGGTTCTAGATCTATCCAACAAACTAGATTCAAACAAATGGCTTGGTTTGGGTGGTAGCCATCCAACAGTGTTGAAGGAATTCTGCAGCAAAATTCCAGAATTCATAGCCAACATGTGCACCCTCTGTTATGCATGCCCTCTGTTATGCATGCCCTGATCCCTTGCTGGTGTGTTGTCTATCCTGAGGAGAGAAACTGGTCTCGCTTCTCCACATGGGAAACCTGTCCACCATCCTTTGGCTATGAAGGATATTCTTATGAGAAGGGATGTTTTGTGAAATTTCTTGAAGGAAAAATATTTGAGCATGCTTAGACATTGTCCTTTTATACTTTCAAAGCCTGTGTCAAAGTTGAAGTCACCTCGGAGAGTTTATAGCTGGAAGAGATCAATCCTTTAATTTTATAGATAAGAAAATCCAGGCCCAGGGAGGTGATGTGATTACCTTAAGCTTACACGTGTAATGACAGTGCCAGCCCTAGAAATCTTTACTGCCTTAAAGGCCACAAATAGACTAAAGATAAAGATTTCTCCTCTGGTTGGTGTGTAAACAATGGGATCCCTCAGGTCTTATTTACATAATTGATCTAAAAGAAGGAGCACACAGTGGAATTTCTGGGTTTACATATGACAGTAAGCTCTTCTAAATTATGAAATACCTAACCAATGGGGATTTACTCCAGGGAAACCACAGGAGGATGTGCTCGTCATCAGAAGATTTGCAGGTGAGTTTCTACATGGGCAAATATGAGGTCAGTTATTAAGAGGGAAATTATGGAACTGTCATAGATGATATTTTGTTGAGAAAACCCAGGAAAGGGCTCTGAAAATACTTCACAGTGTTGTCCCAATTGCTGTTACAGACAGAAAGGACAAGAAATGCTAACCTTCATCAAAATGATTCTGGAAACAACAGAGAAAGCATAATGTTAACTGAATTTCTGCTGTGCTTTGTTTGAAGTCATGGACACTTGACCTGAAGAAAGACACTGGAGATGGAATGACTTTGACATAATGGTACCTAGAAAGTTTGGACATTCCTGCTAGAATGTAAGCTCCATGAGGACAGGAGCCTGCTTCTCTAATAAAAATGTTAGGATTTCCAGCTGTCTGGAAAGAAGGTGGCTGGGAGGAGATGTTATTGAAGCCCATGAAACCACTAGAATGGGGACATAGGAAACCTTGGTGACCTAATTCTAGTAAACCGGATGGTATTTTAGTTGCCTACTGCCTTGATTACATCCTCCAGTACTCCTTCAGTGTGGTGAAGGCGGGGATGTTCCTGTCCTGTTCACCACTGTTTTTCCTAGAATCTTGAGCATGGCAGGCCCTCCATTAGTATTTCTTGCCTGAAGGCAGGAATGAAGAAGTGTATCTTAAAGCTTTATAAGACATAAATTCAGGATGAATGCAAAGAAACGTGCCAGTTTCTTAACCCTGGCTGATATCAGAATCAGTCTGGGAGCATTTTTTTTTTTAATTTAATTTTATTTTGAAATAAATTCAAAGTTATAGGAACAGTTGCAAAAACAATACAAACCCCATACACAGAACTCCAGCATACCCTGACCCCCCTCCCCTGATACCCCAATCCACCAACTTTAACATGCTGTCACACCGGTATTTCTTTCCCTCCCTCCCTCCCTCCCTATCTATCATCCATCATCTATTGCTCTGTCTTCTGAACATATGAGAGTTAGCTGCACACATCCTTGAACACACACTATAATTCACGTATGTACTTCCCATGAACAAGAACATTGTTTTATGTAATTCCATTAAATGCAGCTAAGAAGTACTAGATATTCAGCATTGATACAAAGCATTCATTCTATATTTCCTTTTTTTTTTCCTCCCCTATGTCTCAACTGTGTCCCTTTGAGCCTCCTGTCCTCCACCCTCAGATCCCATCTAGGGTCATCCTTGGCATTCAATTGTCATCTATTTAGACTGTCCTTTTTTTTTTTTCTTTTTTCTCAATGTGGAAACATATATACAGCCTAAATCTTCCCATTCCACCCCCTCCCTAGCCTTCCATTAGTGGGATTAATCACATTTAGAATGTTGTAATGCTATCTCTTTCCCACCATCCATTACTAGAAATTTCCCTTCACCTCAAAATACACATGCCCAGGCTCTGCCTCATACCTGTTGAATCAGAGTCTCTGGGTTGGGGTTTACGCATGTGTGGTTTTGAAAAGACCTCCTTCCTCCCAGGTGATTCTGTTGCATAGCCAAGGCTGAAAACCACCATCTTACACAGTTGTACATGAAGACTGGCTGCTAACTGAATACTCCTTCAAAAGAGTTTTGAAACATGGATGACAGTCCCATTACTGGTTATTGAGACCAAAAGGAGCTTTGAGGATATATCCGTTTCCTTAGAAGATGGTGACCAAGACAGAAGATGTTCTTGAGTGTGGCCCTTGATGCCTCCATGAGCTTCTGCATCCTGATCTGGATGGCATGATGGGGCCAACTCACAGTCCACTCCTGGGCAGTCATTTCCAAATGTGGATCATGACGATGGTTTCACCAGCCCAAGAAAAATGAGAAGAGTAAAGACAATGTAGTAAGCTTTTCAGTTTTAATTTTAATGTTAACTTTATTCCATTTAAAGGGTCTTTCCTACTTTCAGGGATTATCCCCCCCCCTCCCCTTTTATTAAATAATTGTAGAATATTTGGTGGTGGTTTGCTCTTTGGTGTCATTTCTTGGTCCCATAAACCCGGCAATTTTTATGATGGTCTTCTTTTTGAAATGTTGCTGGTCTGTGAAATCAAAAGTCTGGGAAATCTCTGCTGCTCTGAACTTTTCAAAATGTCTGTATCCTCCCCTTGCCACCTGCTTTTGAGAAAGGCTCACAGATATTGATGTTAGAGTCTATTACTTGTGTTTCTTTTCTTGAAAACATTTTTTCTTTCCTTCCCTGCTTGCTGGTAATAGTTAGGAACATTGCCAGAGAAGGCTTCACTTCCCAAGCAACACATAAATCCCATTGCTGTATCTGAGCACCAACAGTAGCCAACACTGCAAAAGATTCCAGAGGGCAGGGAGAAGAAAGGGTGTGCAAGACAACCCTTCTCTCTGAAGGATGTTGGCCACCAGAAAGATGCTGATCCAGATCTCACACAATGGAGACAGGGCAGATCTGATGACTGGGTATGAAATGGAATCAATCAAAATGTTCTTCACAGATTGTTCCCAGCCCAGTTCTAAGAAATGTTTGGAAATTCAGGTTTGTTGGAAAATGGTCCTTGTAATGCTTAAAATGGCACCTACTGAATAACCTTTCAAAATCAGTTTGTGTCAGATATAGTTTTTTTTTAACTAATAATAGTTATATTAGCTGGTTAAGAAGTAATTTGCAACTTATGGAAAATTCGGTTATTAATAATAAGTTCCTATTTATTGAACGTTTACTGATTGTCCACACTTATGCCCTGGAATTTACATATTCTCAGTTAATCCTTTGTGGAAGGTAGACAATTCCCACTATACAGATGAACTAACTGAGGCTCAGAGAGGTTAAGTGATTTGCCAAAAATCGCACAGAAGTGGTGGAGCTGAAATTTGAAACCAGGCTTGCTTTCTCTAAAAGCCTATTCTGTTACCCACTGTGTTCTTTCTATTTATCTACTTAGATTTCTTTGTACACATTTTGTAATACCTATTAATATTTCTGTTTAAGGACTAAAAAGAGAATCCGATTCTGAGGAGAAGGGGACCTTACAGCTCATCTAGTTGATGGCCCCCATTTTATGAATTGGGACCTGAAATCTGGTAACATGATCAAGAGTAAAGCTATGGTAGGATCTGGGTCTTCAGGCCAGATGTGTTCTTGTTCTTGTGTTCTCGTTCTCACCCTTGCATCATGGTTTTAGAAATTATCAGCCTGTTGGTAAATGCATATGAGTGAAAATTTATCCAAAATTGAGGGTTTAACTTAAAATCACTTGATGGTTTTGGTATTTTTTCCTATCCTGTTCTCTGTTATCACTAATAATGGTCATAGAATGCCACTTGGAATAATGCACATTAAGCACCCTCCTCCTAATTAGATCTGACCCTACAGTAACTATTGTACTTTAATACTATATAAAGATGTAGCTCGTCTCTGCTAATGTGTTATGTCCACGTGCTTGCTGATTAAATGCTGTATAACAAATAAATGCAATTCAAAACGAATAGTCATTATCCATATCCTCAAAGTTAAAAAAAAAAAAAGAGTGGGTAAATAAATGTCCATATATCTGTGTCATATATTTATAGTCTGTTTTATTTGTATTATGCTCAAGTGTAATCATTTTAGTGGAGTGAATTCATTCTGTTTAAGCTTCCGCTTCAACAGTTTTATTTTTCGTATCAACTTTTAGCCAATAATAAAGTACAAAGTGGGAAGTATTCTACAGTGTTAAACCACTTTCACAAATATACCCTCTTCCTACACACACAGAGAGACTTTCTCTAACTAAATTCTTTCAGATATTTTTCTATTATAGAAATGTTTCTCTCACACTTAGTTCTAAGTTCTTTTCCTTATAAATTATTTGGATGTGGCATTCCATACCAAGGAGAAACTTTATAATTGTATTTGTAATATCTGTACTAACTGGACAGAGAGAGAGTTTGAATTGGATATTAGCTGCAGCCCCTGGAGTCTCAGGCAAATACCAAATGATGCCTGAGTGGGCCTCAAGTAAGATGATTTCTGGCAGCTGATACTCAATCTCGGGAGGATGGGGTGGGGGTGGGTGGAATCTGGGCTGAGTTATAAAGTACAGGTCCTGTCTAAAGGGGGTTGCTGCTATTTAGCAGCCTATTCTCGCCATGTGGGAATGTGGGCCAGTGTTGCAAGATCTTTCGACTTTTTCACTGTAATCCAGAAATCTGGATTACTGTGTAAAATCTGGTTTTAAAGTGTGGCTAATTCAACATTTTAAATATGAACCTGCTGTAGACCAAACAGAATAGCTTTGTGGGCTGGATATAGTCTGTGAGTTTAGACCCTCAGACAGAAAGCCCTTTGATGGCCAGATAAATGGGAAGCATTGAATCTGATTAGGAGCACAGTACATTTTTAAAAATCAGCTTAAATTGAAACAAATTAAAACTTGATTTAGACTTAGCAGAACAAAACACACCAAAACCCCCTTACTTGATATGTAATGATTTCTGCCCTTTAAATTTTAGTATATTATGTCTGAAGTGGATGCATTTGAAAGGGGTTGTTCTACCCACTATGTAATAGATTCAGAGAGAAGGATATAGAATATGGGAATGAAGATGCCAATAAGAAGTTGCTGTGGGTATATGGGGGAAGGAGCAGAGGGTCTGGTGGTAGAGAGTGAGGGGTAAGGCCTACTCGAAGTGGAAGAAAGCTCCTCTGCCTCAGAAAAAGGGAAGTCGTTTTGTTTATATCTTAAAGCTGGGGTTAAGTGGGGAAGGAAGGGAGGAAAACAAAGGAGTCCTTACGTGAGAAAGGGAAAATTGTAACCCAATGATATAAGAAATACTGCAGATTCTATGTGAGTGGGTGAGTCCAGCGTTTTTTGCCATTCCTAGAGCACTCACATTAATTTGTTGTGACTTCTGCAGCAGGGGAATGGAAAGGGTTCCCATCAAAGAGGAAAATGCAAGTGAGAAAGAGAAGAGGGGTCCACAGAACAGCAACATCAAAAATCTGGAAAATGTTTGCACTGTGGAAAGTTGGCTATGTTTGAGTATAAGCCAACCCCCCACCCCACCCACTCAAACCACAGTAAACTTGTGGGCTTTTGCATGGCAGACCCGGGGAGGAGATGGCTTTGAGAGCAGCTTGCTCTGCATGTGGAAGGCTGGTGCTCAGCACCACTTGGATTAGTCCCAGGCTTCTTTATTGCAGCATGGCTGCATCTGCTTTGCCAGGGTGCTCTGCTTGGAGAACAGCGTGGGCTGGGTTTCAGCCCTCCTCCCCCTGGAGGGCACACTGTACAGGATACAACTGCAGACTGCAGACCCCTGTACAGCGATCCTGCTAGTGCTCTTCTCTTTAGTTTTTTGTGCTCCACTGTGGAAAGTCCTTCCGTACGTGAAGTGTAATTTGTTGTACCTACACCCTCTTTGATTGAGAAGAGAGTAGGAATGTTTTAACAGATCTCTGTTACCAGCTGAGTCTAGAATTCTAGCTTGAGAGGGGATTTTTAAAAGCATTCTTCTCTTTGATCATCCCAAGTCTAGCACGTTGTTCCTGGAATTTCAGTATTTTCTGGGAAAGAAACCTTTTGCTTCATCAGCATGCTTTGTTCCAGTCCTTAGGACTGTTATATATATCTGTGTGATCAGAACCAGGTCTTCCTAAACAGGAATAACTAAAAAAATTTTTTAACACTGGTTGCTTTTAGACTATAATAAAAAGTACATTTTTAAAATGCAGCCCCCACATTTATTAGTGTAATGGAATAAGGGTCTTTGTTTCTCATGAAAGAAACAGGTTTGTGGTGTGAGAGAATGGGTACAGGTTTTCTTGCACTGTTGCTGTGACAAAGGAAAATATTTCGGATTCCACTGCTGCTTCTTCCACGGACTCTAGTTCACAGATGGAAAGAAATCCTGGAAGATCCTATCAGGAAGCGAAACTTGTAAATAACCTTTGTGCTGGTTTGGGCAGTATGGATTAACACACTGAACGAGAATTCTTCTTTCACCTTCTTATAAAAATGCATTTTAAAAAGAACCCAATCCCAGACACTAATCTATTCTGGAAATAATTGGAAACCATGGTGAAGCACTCACCATGCCCCAGGCAGTGTTCTAAGCACTTAACACACTCACTCACTCCATAATGGCTCCATTTTGTAGCAGAGGAACCAGGCCCAGTTCCCCAGCCTAGCTGTACCTCCCTGTTACCTGAGCAGTCAAGGTCACTTAGCCTGCAAGTGGCAGAGCTGTGATTCGAACCCACGCTGTCCTGTTTTCAGGATCTGTGCTCCTTAGGTCTGCCTTATTGCCTCTTACACTCTCTCACAACCATGGTAACAGGTTTGCGTCAGAAATTGCTTCCCACATCCCCTCAGTCTCTTCAACTGTGGATCAGGGTTTGATTAAGAAATGAAAGAAAACTATACTCCTTCCCTGAGTCCTCCTCCCTAAACCAAATGGACTAATGAAATCATCAGGAAACAATTTCCATCTAGGGACTGGAAAGTTCAATGAAGGATGTTCTGGGATACTGGACTGATTATTGTAAGGGCTGGAGTTAGAGCCTTGTTGCTACGTGACAGCCTTGACAACCCTTTACACCAGAATTGTTTTTAAGGGCACAAAACCCCTATCTATTTTACCTTCTTAAGAGCAGTTTTTATGTTGCTTTTCACACTTGAAAAATTGGGCAGTGGGAAGGATCCAGGATTTGGAGCTGAAAGGACTTGAGTCCTGCTCCTGGCACTCTCTTATACTGACTTGTGGTGTGACCTTGGGTTTCTTGAGACTTGTGTTTTGTCACCTGTAAAATGGGGTAGAGGATAAAAATGGTAAAATGATTCATTTGGTGAGGACGAGGAGCTAATATGACAATATTTCATTAACAGCGGTAGCCCTGTGTGTTAGGCAGTGTGTTGACCAGCATGGGCTTTGTGTCTTAGAAGTCATTTTCCATGGATGGGTGCTTAGGTAGGTGCTTGGGGAGTGGTTGGGAAAGGTTTGTGTTGATCCAGGCTCCTTTCCTTTCCTGTTCTCTCCTTACCTGCATTATAGTGTGAACGATTGTGTGGGTGTCGACTCAGTTTCTGGCCCAAATTCCTTTTCCTTGGTTTTTCGCCCCTCCTACTTTGGGCTCGCCTCCAGTTTGCCTACAAAGTGCTGTTTGTTGTAAGGGTGAAGCTGGCGATTCTCTGGAAAGCAGCACTGGCTGCAGGCAGTTACTGTAGTTCAAAGCAAAAAGCCAAGCTGAAGTAGGAGGACACTGACAGGGCTTGTTAGAATTTTATACATTGATTTTTTGAAAGAAAGAGGAGTAAGAGACGCCTTCTCCAAAGAGAGATTATGAAATGTCCTTCATAAAAAAGCAAAATTGGGTAAGGAGAAGGGGCTTTAAGAAATCACTGCTTATTACTTTGAAAGAAAACACTTTCTGAGTACTTACTATGTCTGCAGTACACTCTAGTAGGATAGGAAACAAAGGCTATCATTTTGGTGCATTTAGGTGATCTGCATTGGGTTTAACACTTTTCCTGTTTTATTTTTACCTTAGCTATGAAGATAGGTATCAGTGATTTCCCACTTCAGAGATTACAAAATTGAGGCTCAATGCGGTTAGATAACCTGATCAGGGTCACATTGCTAGAAGACCAAAATTTACCTAGATCTGTCTCCTATCTACAACAGGAAAGATATGCCCCAGCTTTCAAGGGGGAGACAGACGTGTAAATAGTTTAGTATAATTCTAGACAATGTGCAGTATATTTGCTGTAATTTCTCCATGTGGTAAGTTTTGTGGCCATTTGTTCAAAGGAAGGAGAGTGATTTTGACTGGAAGGTATCAGGGGAGATTTCACAAACAGTAACCTGAGCCGGACCGTGAAAGATGAGGAAGGTGGTGATGGGCAGAGAATTGGTCGGAGAGCCAAGGGAACACTGGAGCATCAAAGTAGGGGGATCTGCAAGTACCCAATATGGTTGGGGAGTAGTGCTGTAATAAGTGTGAGAGGTGCTAGGGAAGGAAGCCAGAATAGTAGTTGGGGACAGGTTAAGGAGGGCTTGGAGTGTCTCGCTAGGGAATTTGGACCTCATTCCAAAGCCTTTGAAGGTTTATTCCATTGCAGATTGTTGAGAAGGGAAATAATTTGGTCTAGTCTGTGACTTTCAGTGGCTCTGTTGTTAGAGTGAAGAAAGGATTAGAATACCTGTTTAGGGTTCCCCAACCAGGCTGTACCTTAGGGTCACCTGGGAACTTCTAGAATGTCCAGATCCTGGAACTGCACCCCCCCATGGGTTCTGATGCTGCAGATCTGAGGTGGGGCCTAAGAATTGCATTTAAAGGGCCCTACAGGTGATTCCAAAGGCAGCCAGGCAGTGAGGGAAGGTTTCCTGTCCGCATAGTACTTGCAGGAAAGTGTCTGGGCTGAGGCTTATTTTGGGTTTATCATTGTATGGATGATCTTAAACCATAGGAGGGGACCAGTAATCAAACCTTGGGGAAGACTCTTCTCTGTAGATGTCGAGAGTTTTATGGTTTACTTTTTATTCTCTATAAATATTAAATCTCAGAATATTAGCATTTAACTGAAGGTTTTCACGTATATTTTCCCATTCCTATCTAAAATGTAGTATGGCTCTTTAAGCCTTCGTGCTAAATTTCCCTTTTCTTTCTGTGTTTACTTATAAGGAAATGGAATGTGTAGGATTTCATTGGTGGCTGCCTCTTTTCATTGACTGTCTCTCTTAGCTTTGGAGGCCACTGTCTGGATGTTAATCCCACTCTGCCACTTACAAGCTGTGGGACCATGAGCGAGTTATTTAACTTTCTATAATACGGAGATGTAACAGTATGTACCTGCTAGGGTTAGTTGTGAGGATTAAGTGGTTTATGTAAAACGCTTATGTTCCTGGCACATAGTTAACACTCAAATGTTAGCTGCTGTTGTTGCTGTTATTTTTGTCATTAATTCTGCAGATACCCAAAGGCTTTTCTTATATTTCCCATATATCAAGAGTTTACTTGAAAAAAAAAAAATGACAGTACAAATTATGTTGCGAGTTGTAAGGGTGACATATTAGGAAGTTTGAATCACGTAGTGTTCCCTCTTTCCTTTCAGAGCTTTTTATTTTCTGGAAACAAATGTTTCCCTCTAATAAGCAAGCCTTGGAGCCTGTATCTGGGAAAGAACCTTTCCTTGCACGTGGGCCAGTGCTAATAGTTCAGTTCTTCAGTCGCTTAGGAGTTGGGTAAAATGATGCTCACTTGTACATTTCCTGGGGCCCAGCCTGAATTGGGGCCATGTTTTTCCAACATTAACAAACTTCTCTTTCTCCCATTTCTTGAGTTAAATCAACTGCTGGCTTTAAAGTATAATTTTTTTGCTGGGAAGGCAAACAGTTCTCACCAAGGGAGAAGAGATTTCTCAACATTAAAGAAATTAGAAATTATAATGTATGCTTAAAAAAATAATGTTCGTACAAGTTTTAGCCCCTTGTTTCCCCCTTCTCTGCTGTCCTTCTTTTTCCTGCCCTGTGTTTGCAAACCATTCTCATGACCTTATGCCTGTGCGGCATATTTGTAGTGGGGCCAGATTATACATACACCACTGATTTTTTTCATCTGGCCGCCTAAACTCAACCTTCGAGCCCCTTCATTTCTTTGGGTTTTGCTAACAATGTCTTCTTGTTGAAAGGAATATTATTTCTCATGAACTTTACTAATGGTGTGTGGAATAATAAGATAATACTTTATGAAGTTCAGACCTTAGATCCTAAAATTTAAAATAAATCCAATTTATTGTCAGCCTTGGCATGCCAGGTCTAGAAGTGGTTGCTTCCCGTTGTGGATCCCAGCCCCTCCCTGCAAATTAAAGGGAACACAAAAAATGAAACTGAACTTCTTGTTTTTTCTCACCTCTCTGTTAATGTAACTAAGTCAATTGGCTCGCCCTCATTTGCCCTTTTCTCACTTCCCAAATTAATGTTATGTGCAAATTTGATTCTAACAGTGTGAATAATTTCTAAGTTACTTTTGAATACAGATTGCATACTGTTTCTTATAGCTCTTTTCTTCATCATACTAGTAGATGTATCCAGTGTTTTACATTTTAGAGGGCTTAACTCCTGTGTGGCTCTTGTAGCCACATAAATTTCAGTTGATTTAGTGATCCTGATTTCATGAGACACTGTATCAAATGGTTCACCAAGATCAAAGTACATGGGGTTCATTGCATTCCCTTCCGGTTGCTCATTCAGTTGTGCTGTAGTCAGGCGGTCCTGGAGCCATGAAATCCAGGATTCTGGGCAAAGTGAGGAAGCAGCCCTTCTTCCTGTCTTTTTGTGGATTTGTGCCTGGCTTTTCCATTTTGCTAATAACTTTCATTTCTGTTCAGTATTCATTTATTCAGCAACATGTACCAGACTAAGCATCTGTGAGCTATAGAATCTTAGCCTAGTGCTCCTACAATCAACTACACTCTTAAAAAGAAAAACCTTTGAGCCTTTCACTCCACTCCACTTCTTTTGCTATATCCCTGGGACTGTACTACATGAATTTTCACATTGGAAGAAACAAACTCAATCTATCTGCATCCTATTGGTAGTAAAGTGTGTTGGTTAAAAGTAAACTATGGCCAGCCAGGCTAGCAGTGTGACTTTGGGCAAATTACTTAACGTCTCTGTGACTGTTTACTGCTCTGTAACATGGAGATACTAATAATTCCTGCGTCACAGAATTGTCAGGAATAATTGAGTTTACATATGTAAAGTGGTAGACTTTTTTGAGTTAAGGCTACTAAAAAATAATGATGAATACTTTTTCAAAAGTTGATAATAAAGTTTATAGATTTCCCAGGTGCTTTGCTTTGCTTTTGTGCCATTTGCCTTGGTCAGTCCTCTGTAGGTAAACGAAAGATAAAAATCAAATCTCTGCTTTTGCAACCTTAAATTATTTGAATTGTTTTTCTCCTTTACGACTCCGTTATAAAGGATGATTGAGAGTTCATGTCTTCAAAAGACAGTCAGTAATGTGTGTGACTTATTTCCTGTTTGCTCTTATATTTTTTTTAGCAAATGTATGATCTTAGAGATGTCTGTACACACACACATTTTGAATTCTTTTTAAAGGATTTTTCTTTTCTTACTAATGAATGTTAACTTTGGCTTATTAGGACAAATTTTGAATTGTTGGGAGATTGTGTGTGTGTGTGTATAAAATATATATTATTTTTTAAAAAAATAAGAGTGCCCAAAGAGAATTTAAAATATGTTTAATAAAGGAAGCACAATTACCCAGCACAGACAATGAACAGACAAAACATGCATTCCAAAGAAAAATATCTTATAGGACAGTGTTCAGTCTACACAATACACATTGTGGTTACTAGTCAGTAGATAACCCAAAGCTGTTCATTGCGAGCAGTCTGTGCAGGGTACATTTTGAATACTCGTTTAGCTTTTTAACAGGTATTTGCATTTAGTCAAACTTTTGTGGTATCTTACTATTTTTTCATTCTTCCATGTTATGCTCACTTAATCACAGTACAACAATCAGCCTGGACTGAACCACATTACATACATATTTGCATACTAACCAAAGAATGAGAGGGGAAACTTGAGGGGAAAAATGGTACAAAGATTTTGCCTATCACAGTTTGATTGATCAGTGCTTCTGGCTTAATTATTTGCTTTATAAAATAAAATCTAGCTGCAGCCCAAGAGCATATTTAACCTAATTTATATCTAGTTACGTTGCTAGAACTTAAAATCAGTTGCTCTGTTGCAAAATACATGCTTATTGATTACACTTTACAAATTTGGCAAGGTGATGAAGTAGCATGATGCATTTAAGAGAGAACATTGCAAGTTGTATTTTAAAAGCGAGATTTTTCTGAGTAAAAGCTGTGTAGCACAGAATAACAAGTCCAGGTCCAGGGTGAGTTTTAGCTCCATTACCTACTGCTTTGGGAAAATCACTATCTGTGCACTCCTCCTCTTCATCTGTAACACACTGATAATAACTCCTCCCTTTGAAGGCAGTTCTGAGAATTGAGTGAGATAGGGTGCGAGGGGCTTATGTGCAAGGTGGGTGGGTTTGTGATGTTTGTATTTGAAAGCTGAGGGAAATGGAGCACTGAGCTGAGGGAGACACTAACTCAGGGCTGTAGCCATGCTGGCTCTGAGTTCTACCCTGTAGCTGGGTCTTCACGTCATGCTGCAATGTCCTCCATCCAGTGCTTTTATCTTTGTCGAACAAGAAAACTCTGTGCCCCAAAAGAAGCCTAAACAATCTTGCAGGTAGTTTTGTTTGTTTGTTTGTTTTTGAAAGATTATTTGCAGCCCCTTGCTTTATTTTGCCATAAATGGTACTTACTCTGACTCCTTGAAGATGGCTAAATTACTCCCTGAGGGTCTCTAAATGCCAATCAAGCCAGCCAGTTGACTCTAAGAAAGGCTTCCTTGAAAGCCACAGCCCAGGTTGTGCTGGGAGGTGACCCAGAGACCTCCTTGAGAGGTGCAGGTGCTACCCTGGAAGTGAAGACACAGACTGCTAAGCAGGGACACTCACTCAGGCAGAGAGGCAATCACTCAGGTAGCCAGAAGGGATGTCATCTTATTTTTTGGTTGTTTCCTGTCATCTTTTTTTCCATCTGTAATAATCACTGAGAATCCTGATATTCACACAGAGAATTCTTGGAGCAAACATTTTTTAATTACCAAAGAAAGGTCTTTCTCTTTTAAGATGGAGAAAGATAAGTAGCATTGCTTTGGATATGTTTGTCACCTCCTCCTCTGCACCGTTTAGTCCTCAGAAAAGCTCTCTCTTCTAACTTAATTTGGAGTCTCTAAAACAACTTTCACGATGTTGTCTTCATCAGTGGACTGTGGTACTTAGGCAGTGGAGCCTTTCAAAACGGACCCTCCAAATTCTTACAAAACCAGTATTATATTTTGTGGCATCATCTGTGCATACCTGGGAGCATAGTTTTTCTCTGTTTATGGAGTTGTGCTTTTAATAGTTTTCTTTTTCTACTCAGCAGTGGCAAGGAAGAAACTCTTCTCCATGAAACAGAAGGGGCAAGGGAATAGCTGAAACACGAGAACATATGATGCTTAGGCTTGTTTGTGGTTATTCGGAAACATGGTGGGAAGTGATGTCATCTTAGGAGTGTTGTTCTCTTAACTATAAACTTTGGAATCCATACATAGAGTGAATGTTAATGTTTTTGATACGGTGCAGGATATTAGTTACAGGGAGCTTCAAGAGAGATGTGGTTGCCTTTGTCCCAGGGCTGGCTGCCACTTTGGAGGAAAGTGTTTTGAATGCAGGTATGGATATGGCAGCATAGGTGACTATAGTTTCTAGGCTCCTACCAGATGCTACTCTATGTTTTATTACATATTAAACAGTATGAACTTTAAAATGGATCACAAAATGTATCACCCAGCACAGTACTAGGACGTAATCATAATAGGAATAATTTACTGTTGTTTGGGTGCTTTTGCATTAAAGACTTGGAATTTTTCAGAACTTGGGGAGATTTTAGAAGTTATATGGTCTAATCTCATGAGTTCCCAAATATAGAAATTAAGGCTCTGCATGTTAAGCATGTTTCCTTTGCCTTTTCTTAATTTTATTTTTCTTCAGAGGAGTTTTCTTTCTGGGCTATTGGAGTTATAATGAGTAACAGAAATGAAGGCAGGGATACCAAAAGGTATTTAAAAATATACTTATGTCGTTAAAAACATGGTGATTATTTATGGTGGGTTTTTTTTTTTTTTGACTATTCAATTTATTGAAGTTACAAACAACAACAAATAAAACACTAGTTCTTAAGTATGTTCTTAAGTTCATCCTACAAATCTTATTCTGTTAATAGGTCTAGCAGATTTCCACAATTGCTTTTCAAGAGGCCTTTGGTTATTATCTGATAACATTTACAAACTTAGTTCATTGAACTCACTTAAACATTTCAACCTATTTTTAATACAGTTTTATTGAGATATATTCACATACCCTACAGTCATCCACAGTGTACAATCAGCTATTCATAGTACCATCATATTGTTGTGCGTTCATCACCAGAATCAACTTTTGAACATTTTCCTTACTCCAAAAAGAATAAAAATAAAAATAAAAGTAAAAAGGAACACCCAAAACATTCCACCCCCCCATCCCACCCTATTTTTAATTTAGTTTTTGTCCCCATTTTTTTACTCATCTGTCCATACACTGGACAAAGGGAGTGTGAGCCACAGGGCTTTCACAATCACACAGTCACACCGTGTAAGCTATATGGTTATGCAATCGTCTTCAAGAATCAAGGTCACTGGGTTACAGTTCAACAGTATCAGGTATTTTCTTCTAGCTATTCCAATACACTAAAAACTAAAAAGGGATATCTGTATAGCACATAAGTATGCCCTCCAGAGTGACCTTTCAACTCCATTTGAAATCTCTCAGCCACTGAAACTGTTTTTTTCATCTTTCTTCCCCCTTTTTGTCAAGAAGATTTTCTCAATCCCATGATGCTGGATCCAGGCTAATCTCCGGGAGTCATATCCCACATAGGGGGGAGGGTAGTGAGTTCATCTGCCTAGTGGGCTTAGAGAGATAGGCCACATCTGGGCAACAAAGAGCTTCTCTGGGGGTGACTCAGGTACAATTATAAGTAGGTTCAGCCTCTCCTTTTCAACAGTAAGCTTCACAAGGGCACAACCCAAGATCGAAGGCCCATCCTACTAAATTGTTAGACCTAAATGTTTGTGAGAATATCAGTAATAACCCAGGTGGGGAAGACCAACATTTACTCATTTTTCCCCAGTTCCCCGGGGGGGGGGGGGCCTGCAAATACATCCTCATTCTCTGCCCAAATTACTTTGGGATATATTGGAATTTCACACTAACCTGTACAAACCTACCAGATCTCACTTCCTATTCAAAGTTCCATGTAATTATGGTGTTTGAATAAACTGACTGCACAGGTTAAATTATTTAGTGTGCTGCAGAAAATATAGATCCTGTACCAAATAAGCATCTCTTCCCTTGGTCTCACACAGAAGTTGAAGTTTTAGAACACGGTCAACATCATTCTATACCCTGTGTCCTGATTTGCCTTAGTCCTCAACAGATCTGCTTCATTCATATCTCTAATTGAGGTCTGAACTCTTTCAGCTTTTTTAACAGTTGTACAGCATTTTTAAAATGAGAGAGAAGTGAAAGTAGTTTTGAGCTAACTGCCTTCCTTCCTTGCTTCCCTCCCACCAGGTGCTTTGTACCTTCCCAAAAGGTAGCTCTTTTGGGAAGAAGTATTGTTTGTGAAAAGAGATGAAGAGTTGACAGGACTAGGGTAAGCAAGGGACTGAGAGAAGGAAGGAGGTGACAGTAGTGATAGAGCTGGACCCTACAAAGATACTAAGACCCCTCAGGAAATTTTTAGTAATAAGCGTTTATTGAACTGTGAGTGCCTGAAGCATAGGAATGTGTCCCGCTGGTCCTGGGAGCCCCTCTGCTCAGCCCCTGCCTTGCTGTTTGTCTGCATGTGTCATGGCTCCAGCGTCCCAGCTGCTCTAGTGGGTTGGTGGGTGAGGATGTGACTCATTTCCAAATGAAAGCACTCTTGTTATATCCACAAGTGTCTGGGAGGTCTCAACGCTGCCAAGATTCTTTTTTTTTAATGCAATTTTATTGAGATATATTCACATAACATACAATCATACAAAGTGTACAATCAGTTCACAGTATTGTCATATAGTTGTGCATTTATCACTACAGTCAGTCTTTGAACATTTTCATTACTCCAAAAAACAAAATAAAAATTAAAATAAAAAAGAACATCCTAAACATCCCGTTTTCCCTCCTCACCCCCATTGTTCATTTACTTTTTTTTAATACGGCTTTGTTGAAATATATTCACACACCCTACGGTCATCCACAGTGTACAATCAGTTATTCACAGCACCATCATACAGTTGTGTGTTCATCATCTGAATCAATTTTTAATCCTTCTCCTTACTCTGAAATAAAAATAAATGCTAAAAAGAACACCCAAATCTTTCCATCCCCTCCATCTCACCCTATTCTTCATCTAATTTTAGCCCCCATTTTTCCACTCATCTGTCCATACACTGGATAAAGGGAGCGTGAGCCACAAGATTTCATGATCACACCGTCACAGTGTGCAAGCTGCATAGTTATACAATCGTCTTGAAGAATCAAGGTCACTGGATTGCATTTCAACAGCTTCAGGTATTTCCCTCTAGCCATCCAACACACTGAAGACTAAAAAGTGATATCTGTATAGTGCATAAGAATGTCCTTCAGAGTGACCTCTCGACTCCATTTGAAATCTCTCAGCTACTGGAACCTTATTTTGTTTCATCTCTCTTTCCCTTTTGGTCAAGAAGATCCTCTCAGTCCCACAGTGCTGGGTCGGGGCTCAATCCCCAGGAGTCATTTCCCATGTTGCCAGGGGGATTTTTACCCCTAGGTGTCATGTCCCACATGGGGGGAGGGTAGTGAGTTCACCTGCCGAATGAGTTCTCTGGAGAGAGAGGGGACCACATCTGAGCAACAAAGATGTTCTCTGGGGAGACAGTTGGAAGTGGGCTTAGCCTCTCCTTTGCAGCAACAAGCCTCACAAGGGAAAGCCCCCAGATTGAGTGCTCAGCCCACTAAATTGGCAGTCCTCAATGTTTGTGGGAAAATCAGCAATAACCCAACATTTCTGCATTTCCCCCCAGTTCCTCAGGGGGCCCTGCAAATATACTTTTACTCTCTGCCCGTGTCACTCTGGGGATGTTTTGGGATTTCACCTCAGCCTGTACCAACTCACCAAATCTTACTTCCCATTCAAAGCTCCATGCACCTATGGGTCAAACAAATTGATCGTACAAGTTAAATTATCTAGTGTGCTACAGAAAATATAGATCCTGCACCAAATAAACATCTCCTTCCTTGGTGTCACACGGAAGTTGTAGTTTTAAAACCCAGTCAGTCAGTGGGATTGGGAAAGCCATAAGGACCACACTCCCCTTTGTCTAGTTTATGGATGGATGAGTAGAAAAATGGGGGAAGGAAACAAACAAACAGACAAAGGCACCCAGTGTTCTTTTTTACTTTAATTGCTCTTTTTCACTTTAATTATTATTGTTATTTTAGTGTGTGTGGTAATGAAGGTGTCAGATTGATTTTGGTGATGAATGTACAACTATGTAATGGTACTGTGAACAGTCAAATGTACGATTTGTTTTGTATGACTGTGTGGTATGTGAATATATCTCAATAAAATGAATATTAAAAAAAAAAAAAAAAGCAACCCAGTCAGTATCGTCCTTTACCCTTTGGCCTGATTTCCCTTAGTCCTAACCAGATTAGCTTCATTCATATCTCTAACTGAAGTCTGAACTCTTTTTCAGCTATTTCAATAGTTGCCAGATAGGGTAATACTGACATTTGTAGCTGCCAAGCTTTAGCTCCAAGTCTCAGGTGTCGTGTCACACAAATACCCAAAGTTACAGAGACTGACCAGGTTATACACAAGGAACTCAGCATCTCAGGATTTAGAGATAACCATTACAACTAAGGAATAGATGTGACTGCTGTAAGAGCTTACAATCTAGAGATCATTACAATAAGCGTTCCCCTTATAAGCTGTGCTCTAAAATTCATTTCTCAGAGTTTACACATTATAGTTCGTCCTTATTAGAGAGGCATTATAATGTTTGGCCTCTCGTTTCTGGTGTGCTTCACTCAAAATATTGTACTCAAGATCCATTCACCTAGTTGCCTATCTCACAGCTTCATTTCTTCTTGTAGCTACTCAGTATTCTATTGTATGCATACACCACAGTTCACCATTCTGCTCATCATTCGATGTACCCTTAACTGCCAAGATTCTTAATCATCTTTTAATATGTGCTATGTTTCTTGTCGTCTGTCAGGAGGCCTATAGCAGCATGCTACTGGCAGGTGAACTAAATGCTAAAGCAGAAGGAATAAGAAAATGAGAAAATTTCAACAGTTTACTAGAAGCTGAGGCCATGCGTGTGTTTTTGTGAACTGCATTTACCTTAAAAAGGCCCCGTTAAAGAAAAAAAACAATTCAGGGAACAAATAGTAGTCAGCTGATTGACTTCTGAACTGGACAGACTTTGTACCCTGGCGTATGAATAGTTATCCTGGAACTTTTTGAACTTTTGCCACCAAATATTTCTGAAAAGGCTGATAGAACCAGTGGTAGATAATGGGAAACAGCTCAGTGTCCTCTGCTCGAGTAATCAAGGTACATATTATTCAGGTGTTTAAAGAACCTAGGTAGTTCAATGCTGTGAAGGCACTTGACTTGCATGATCATTCAGAAATGAGGGAAAGGATTGCAGATAACTTGCTGGGTTTTGGAAGCTTGCAGAGTGAGGGGAAATGGCCCAGATTTTATATTTGAGAAAGATGTGTGTTCAACGCTATTTGGCCACTTTCTAGCTGAGATATTGGGTCAGTTACTCTACTTCTCTAATTCCATTTCCTCATTTGGGAATGTGAGACTAGGACTCTCTTTTTTTGCAGATCTGTTGTGAAATGTCAAGACTAAGAGGCGATTAAAATGAGATGCTGTCTAGCACTGAGTAGGAGCTGAATACACCACTTTCTTCTTACTTGACTCAGAATTTTGCTTTTTATGATCGATAACCATCCTTTATATTCTTTTCTTCAGTTTGAGTTTTGAAACATGAATAACTTATTTAAGCCAACAGCTGGGTGATAAAAGGAGCTGTTTATTGGAGACAGGTCTGTAAGTGCCTTGTAACCTGATAGATTCAGCATGCAAAGGCAGGCAGTGTTACAGATGCAGACTCCACACCTGGCAGCCCAAAAACCGGGCACTGAGTACAAATGCAAACTCCTAGAGCTGCCACACTCTGCATATGGCACATTCTTAAACCATCTGTTTACTATTTCTTAACACTACATTGAAGTACACCAAAGTCAGAGGTCAACAAAATGAATGTAATCTCAAGAAAATTGGAGCTTCTCTATGAGTCATACAGACAGAGAAATACTGAATAGTTTTCTGGAGGAAAGCGTAAGATTATGTTTCCTTGTGGAATTGTTATATTTAAATGTTAGGGGGCTGTGAGGGTGAGGTTCATCAGGGTAGAGAGACCCTAGGAACCCAGAATACTTTGTAGCTTTTTTTTTGCAGTGCTTGGCAGCTCAGTTGCTCAGTTTTTTGCAGCAACGCTTTCTCTTTGGAGGCAGCGATATACAAGACAAGTAATTTCCCATCCTGAAGCTCTTTGGGCTGCTGGGCTGTCGTGGATTCACTGGGATGTGGCTGTTAACTTTAAAATTTTGCATAAATTCGGCCTCCACTCCACGGGAAAGGCAGAGTCTTGTCTTGATACCTTCCCCGAGGTGATTTTTTCCGGGTGGTGGCGGAGGGAGAGGAAAGAAGGAAAAAGAAGGCAGACTCAGGGTGCCGGGAGGAAGCGTGGATTCCATTGATTTTAGATACACGTGGGGAGAGGGAGAACCCAGGCAGAGACTAGAAACGGAAGAGCTGCGAGCGCGCTTGTGGCAAGGCCGCCGGCAGGGGGAGACCCGGCCCGAGGCCGTGGCAGCCTCGGAGGTAGCGGGTGCGACGGGGTCTCCGCCCGCGGGGGAGAGCGCCTGGTGCCTACGATGGCCAGGCGGCCGGCGGTTATGCAGCCCGCAGCCCCCTCATCTTCCCTTCCTGCTGGTCTGCGCCCCTCCCTCCACTCTGCTAATACTCTGATCTCTCTCGCTCTTTCTCCCCCGCTGTGTTTTCAAACAGGAAGTGCTCGGCTGTCTGTAACGTGCTGCCGGGTCCCAGAATGGAGGAGTGAAGTCTCTCCATCTCCGCCGGTTCCAGCCTCCGGAGCCCGCCAGAAGCTGAGTCCCCGGAGAGCGCCCTGAGGGAGCAGGGTGGCCGCCTGGTCCAGGTGCGCTGGGTTGGGGTCGGGGAGCCCGCAGGGCCGGGCGCTGGGTTGTCACTGGCCGCCACCGGAGTATGCAGCCGACCCGGATCTCAGCGTAGCCCTGTAGCCTCACTTGGATGTATTACCTTGGACGCCCACCCCCTCTTACTGCTTTGTCACCCAAGGGTCTCTGCAAAACTCTTGCTGCAGTTTGCCCCTGTGTGTTGGACCCGGGCGTGGAGGTTTTGGACCGGCTCTGTGTCCACGGACTCCCCAGGCGCTCCTCCGGGCCGGCGCTTACCGGGCGTGGCTGCCCTGGGCTGCCTCTGCCTTGGGCTTCCAGGAGTCTCCCACAGCCCTCTCCACCCCTCCTCCTCCTCCTCCTCCTCCTCTTGCTCCTGCTGCGTGAAGCAGCAGCTCTTTGTTCCTCACTTGCTGGCCCGGAGTTATGTATATAGATGTTCTGGGAAGCTTGACTCTACTAGGTGTTATTTCGGGTGGTATGAGGGTGAGGGGGTGGGATGTAGATAGAGGAAGAGGGTGAGTTGTGGGTGCAGAGATGTGAGGAGGAAAGGAGAGCAGCAAGAGTCATTGGTGTCCAGGCTCAGAAATTCCACCTCTTTAGCTGGAGAAACTGAGGAGCTGGCTCTTTGCTGTCTATTAGGGGAGAGGCAGGCCATCACAGACTGAGGGGAGGCGCTAGGTAGGCACTTACCAGGAAGGTTGCTGCCAAGAATGAGGGAAGGCAGCGAGCTCTGAGGTGTTTAGTCTGGTGTCTGGTTCGTTAACTCCAGTGTGGTTTCTTGTCCAGGTTCCCCCTGGTGAGACAGAAGGTACTTTTAAACATGTGAGCCAGGCGTCTTTATTAAATGCCCTTTGTCATCAAGGTAAAATTGAGAATGACCTTTCTAAAATTCACCAGGTCGATCATAATTTCACATCCCATGTCTTACTCCACCTTAAATGTTCATAGGTGGGTAACAAAACACTAGAGAGAAGGGTGGTTTTATACTACAGTCTTTTTGTGTCTTCATTTCCTTGCTGCACCTCTCTGCAAACTCAGTCAAATTAACTTCTCCCCCAGTGAAACCCTGGCGTTGTTTCGCTACCTGTATTTATCTACCTGGTGAAACTCTAATCTTGTGAAGGGACATTAAGGGGTAGTAGATGGTTGAGAAGACTCAGTTTGATGAAAGAATTGTAAGTCTTCAAATTCAATATTTGAGCACTATTAAAACCAGTAGCATTTTACTCTTTATTTTGTATGATGTAATGGCAGCAGATGACTGGAGGGGAGGAAAATGAGATTTTGCCATAGAAAGGTCTCTTTCTGTAGCAGGAAGGCAAAGAATGTGCATAATCACTTTACTATGTGTACTGAACTCCTTCATTTTATTGGCTGGCCAAACTTCCTCAGAAGGCAGGCTTAGTTGTAGAAATTAAATTCATGGTATGAAATGCTGGCTATAACATTTTAATGCTTAAAAATTTTATATTAAACTAAATTTTATGCATAATTAATTTTGCTGTGAAAGGAAAATCTTATAGGCAGGTGGCCTAGTAGATTTGTACTATCCTCCTTTTTATCCATATCAGTACTATGGAGGTAATTTTAATTATATGCTCCTGTTATTCCAGTAGCCCTTCAGAACTTTGATCTCTTAAAATGCAGCTGCTTGAACATTGTGAAAATATCAATAATTGTCATAATTGTATTAGGGGTAAGTAGCCAAGATTATGTATACTATGAGCACTGAGCAATTAATTTCATTCTTTCTAGACGGACAGATGCGGACTTCTTAAATTTGAATTCAGTTGTGAGATATCTGTGTTTATGCTTCTTCCGTTGGCAAATACATCACTAGATTGAAAGAGAAAACAAATCACTAAGAGATATTGTTGAAAGACCTGTGTACAACCTTAGTTGTGCCTTTGTTTTTATACCAAGTTATTTTCTTTGCCCTCTGGTTCCTTAATTTCTCTGGGGACTTTCGTCAACATCTGTTACTTTGCTCCAAGATACAGCAGCCTTTGTGAACCTCCAGATCTATCAAGGAACAGGATTTACTCCCACTGTAGCAGAATTTAAACCTGCTAATAATAATAACCGGCTTCTATATTGCCATTTTACAGAGCACATTTCCTGGATCTCATTAACAATATATTGCTCTTTTCAGCAGCCTGGTGAAATAGGTTTCCTTTATTCCATTTTATGGGGAAAGGAAACTGAGGCTGATAGGATATGACTTTTCAGTGGTCATATTAGTACATGGAAATGCTGGAACTTGTAAAGGGTTTTTTATTTATCCTTGGCTGTTTGGTAATCTGGAAATTTCCTGTCTAAGGAAGAGATGGTAATGCTAATTAATTAAGGTGGTCCTCTGCCATTCCAAAAGAGAGTTGATTAACAGTGACTCAAGATCAGCAAGTTTTACCTTAATTTCCAGGTGCTCTTCTCTTCTCCTCTCAGGCTCTGCCCACCATACATTTTTTTCATTTTTTTGTTTTTGTTTTCTTGGCATGTTTGAAATTTATACTTCCTCTTTGTCAGTGACTGGATTTAGTTGTGTTTGCATGATTGTAATTGGTATTCTGCTGCAAAATTCTAATGGCATATTTTGATTTATATATGTCTCATGAGGTCTTTTTGTGGGGTTAGATTAGCAAATTTTACCTTTATAGAGTTAAAAAAAACCCTCAACACTTCTTGTTTACCCCCAGGGCAGCTTATGTCCCAGAAAATAAATAAATAAATAAATAAATAGATTAATTAATTGTGTATATGACTCTTCCCCACCATACACGACTTTCCTCACGCCAGTTCAGGATAACCCACTGAAAAATTCCCATTATGGGAAAATGTGGGTAAACATATATATACTTTAAATTATATATTAAATATTTTTGTACTAGTCCCCATATGGAAATAAGTTTTTCTTATCTTTGAAGTACTTAAAGTTGGGACTCTCTTTAGCTAGGATTTTGTGTTTTAGTTAGAAGAATATTGATTAAAATTTGGAGTACATTCTCCTTGGGAAATGCTGGATAAGACATTCTTTTCAGTAGAGTAATTGTCTTATCTGAGTGGTCTGTAACTTCCCCTCTATAAAATTGTGTCAACATCCCAAAGTAATTTGGGTGGAGAATAAAAATATATATATGCAGGGCCCCTCTGAGGAGCTAGGGGAAAATGCGGAAAATGGGCTTCCTCACCTGGAATGTTGCTGATGTTCTCATAAATATTTGAGGACTGGCAGTTTGATGTGCTGAGCCCTCTATCATGGGACTTGCCCTTATGAAGCTAGTTACTGCAAAGGAGAAGCTAAGCCTGCGTATAATTGTGCCTAAGAGTCTCCCTCTGAGTACCTCTTTGTTGCTCAGATTTGGCCCTCTCTCTCTAGCTAAGCCAGCTCGGCAGGTAAACTCACTGCTCTCCCCACTATGTGAGACCTGACTCCCAGGGGTGTAAATCTCCCTGGCAATGTGGAATATGACTCCCGGGGAGGAATCTGGACCCAGCATCGTGGGATTGAGAACATCTTCTTGACCAAAAGGGGGATGCGAAATAAAGCTTCAGTGGCTGAGAGATTTCAAATGGAGTTGAGAGGTCACTCTGGTGGACATTCTTATGCACTATATAGATAACCTTTCTTAGATTTTAATATATTAGAATAGCTAGAAGTAAATACCTGAAACTATCAAACTCCAACCCAGTGGTCTAGACTCTTGAAGACAATTGTTTAACAATGTAGCTTACAAGGGGTGACAGTGTGATTGTGAAAACCTTGTGGATTGTACTTCCTTTATCCAGTGTATGAAAGGATGAGTAGAAAAATGGGGGAAAAAACTAAATGAAAAATAGGATGGGGGGTATGATTTGGGTTTTCTTTTTTACTTTTATTTTTTATTCTTATTCTGATCCTTTCTGGTGTAAGGAAAATGTTCAAAAATAGATTGAGGTGATGAATGCATAACTATGTGATGGTGCTATGAACAGTTGATTGTACACCATGGATGACTGTATGGTATGTGAATATATTTCAGTAAAACTGAATTTAATTAAAAAAATTGTGTCCAGTGGAGGGAAGAGATAAAGTGAGTATTCTTTGTTTCATAAGTGAGGAATGACTTGACATGTATATTTTCTTAACACACAGTGCACTGCCATCGCTGCCTGTGCTGGTGAGTTGCAGTGGCTTGTGAACTATCCATGTGTCTCTTCCAACAGAGAGGCTAAGAGCCAAAGGGTAACTAACTTTGATGTTAAATGCCAAGGTGAAGTTAATGGCCAAGAGAGGACTGGGAGTGGATATAGATGTGAGTTAAGATTTTCTTGTTTTAAAATCCTCTCTTTTTCCTTCATGTACATTATAAAAGGAGAATTATCTTCTCCAAAAATTTAAACTTTAAAGCAGTGGTTTTCAACCCTTACAAAAAATAAGGTGCTTTTATTTAACACTGAAAGATTTTAAAGATCTTGACCTGCTCAGAGTTTTACTTCTTATCTCTGATGATTGCAAAAGGTTTAGTGACAGAATTATTATTTATTATCACCCAAATGAGTATGTATTGTAAATAAAGACCTCAGCATCTTCCTACATTTGTAAAATAGTACATATACATGTGAGTCAGGAATTCAGTCTCCAGACGCCTCCCAGCACCCAGCAGTTCATAGGTTGGTAATCGAGGCCAAAGTAAAACTGCTCCTGGCTAGAAATGCTGCGATGGTGATGTAAAAAGTATAGCCGTCAGGTTATAAAGATTCCTAGTTGGAATTTTTCCTCTGTGTTACATTGAATAGGGGATGTGTAAAAGTCCTGACTTTGCAGCTGATCTTGTTTTGGGTTAATTGTTTTTCATTGAGGTCTTTGCAGTTACTTGGTCATGGATAACTGGATTTCTTCTCAGAGTACCCTTACAGTGCTTCTGTGAATATTCCTTCCTCGTGTTTGAAGAGTCAGAACTCTGACACCAGTTGCAGAATCACGTTCACTGTCACAACCAGCACCTCAAGCTGCCTTATATTCATTTCCCAACCTTAATCTTTACAATGTGTGTTCAGTTTGTGCTGGAGGAGTTATTATTTATCCCTATTATACAGTGGGAAAAACTGGCATATAGGTTCATATTGAATCAGTCTCCTTTTTCAGTGCCTGTTGCTGAGTTCTGGTATCCTGCTTCGAGGATGAGGCAGGGCACCTACACCCATCAGGGTTAGTACATGATGTTCTTTCTGGTAAAATAATCACTTCTTATTTACAGAATACCTCGCTTGTGCCAGACCCTTTACATGGATTGTCTCTAATTCTGCTGGTGTCTTGCAGGGTATTATCCCTGTTTTATAGGTGAAGAAACTGAGGCAGGCAGACTATAACTTGTCCAGGTCACATGGACAAGCTAAGGCGCCTGCACTCAAATCCAGGTTTGTACAATCCCCAACGCTAAAATATTTTCCTCGTTAAACATTGGTGTCTTTTTCTGTCCCTAACCTAAATGATAAAGAGAAGCAATAGTTTTTTCAGCCTTACCTAACTTTTCCCCAATGGTTAAGTAAAAACCATAGACAATATGTAGATGTTAGGAATAGGGACACGGAAGAGTCAGCATATTATAAATATTTTGACTTTCATGCAGTATGTATTCATTTCTTTTTTCTTATGGACCCTAGGTATATGGAATTTACTGGCATTTGTGATAGTTTCTTTAGGCAATATTACACAGAAGCAGTATTGCTGGATCATAGGATACAGGCATACTAATTTTACTAAGAACTGCGCCGATTGTCAAGTTTATACTCCCATCAAAATTGCATGAGGATTTCTTTTTTATTAGCAAATTTCCTGGTTTTTGCCCATCCAATAGATGTTACTTGTACCTTATAGTTTTATTTAGCATTTTTTTCTGTTTACTATTGAGGTTGAGCATCTCTTCATCTACTTCATTTTTTTTTTTTCCTTTCCCATGAATTATCTGTACATAACTCTTTTGGTTTGGTAAATCTTCCAAAATGCAATATATCAGAAATGGGTTGGCTTTTACAATGGCAATTTATTAACTTACAATTTATAGTTCTTAGGCTGTGAAAATGTCCAACTCAAGGCATCAACAGGATGATACCTGGTCTCTGAAGAAAGGCTGCTGGCATCTGGGATTGTCTGTCACATGGGAAGGCACATGGCTGGCATCTGCTGGTCCTTCTCTCCCAGGTTTCATTGCTTTCAGCTCTTCCTTCAGTGATTTCCTCTCTGTTTCCTGTGTGTCCTCTCCTAGCTTCTCCAGCGTTTTTCTCTAAAATTCTCTGGGGACTTTTTCTTTCTTTTATCCTCTTACAAAGGATACCTGTAAGAGGATTAAGACCCACCTTGAATTGGGTGGGTCATATCTCAATTGAAATAACCTAAGCAAAAGGGTCCTACCCACCATAGTTCTACACCCACAGGGGCACGATACAAGTTCAAACTACCATAATATTTTTAGCTCTTTTTTTTTTTTTTTTTTTTTTTCCTATTAGATTTCTTGCCTTTTTTTCTGGCAAGAAGTTCCTTAAGGGAGTGTTCACAGTTCTTTGTATAGTCTAGAAATTAATCCCTGTTAGTTTCAGATAGTGTAGATATCTTCTTCCAGTATGCTGTTTCTCTGATAACTTTGTCTGTGGTACTTTTCATTAATAATAATTTTAAAAATCTTTAATTTTAATGTAGTGGAATCCATCAAATTTAAAATTTATTATGGGTTTGTGCATTTTGAATCATTTAAGAAACCCTTCCCTATTCTGAGATTACAAATGTAGTCTCTCTTCACTTTATTTTGTTAGCTTTGTTGATTTACTTTTATCATTTGGGTTTTTAAACTCTTGAAGGTGAGACATGAGGTATAAAGCCAATTTTAATTTTTTTTTAAATAGGTCATATTGTGAGCCAGTTTTCCCAACACTCTTTACCAAATAATCCACTTTTCCTCAAATAATCCACTCTTTCTCCACAGACTTTTGATGTCCCCTCTGTGGCACATAATGCACATACACAGGTCTCTTTCTGAGATCTCTGTTTTGTTTGGCTAGCTTACTTGTTTGTTCCTGGGCCCTGACATACTGTTTAAATTACTATGGCTTTGAAGTATGTCTCCTCATTACACATACAAGTATATTACTTGACCTTATTAGCATGATTGATATAGTAAAAGTTCCAATATGTTTAAGATTAGTTTTAGGCAGATTTCTTGTAGTTATTTGCTAGTGTATTTACTCTTTACACGTGCAAATGTGTTTTCTAGAAATGTGTTTTCTCATCTGGGAGCATTCTTTAATTCCTTAATTGATACATAGTTTAATTTAGTTTTGACATTTCTTACATTACATTTACCTTTCAGTTTTTTCTTGTTTTTGCCTTTTTTTTTTTTTTTTTTTTTTTTGGAGTTATAAGCTTCCTTTCACACTTGGTCATCTCTGTCGGGCAGTGTGTGTGTCTCACTTCAAAGACTTCTCTTTCTTCTTCAGTGCTTTGCATGTGTTTATAGAGCTGTGATATGTATTCCTGGTGTGGCTTTTGAATGATGTTTTGTGAAGTGTGATGCTCTAATACATGGCTGAATACTCTTGGATGAGTGTTCATTATAGATATTTCCTTATTATTTGAAAAGCGTCATCAGTTTAGTTTCAGCTTGATTATCTCCAAGTTTACTTTGCCCCACTTTGTTTATATATATATATATATATATATATATATATATGTATATATATACACACACACATTTTTTTTTATTGAGATTGTTCACATATCATACAAATATCCAAAGTGTACAATCAGTTGCCCATGGTATCGTCACACAATTGTGCATCCATCAACACAATTATTTTTTTTTTTTCAAATTTTAGAACATTTTCATTACTCCAGAAAAGAAATAAAGGCAAAAAAAGGAAACTCAAATCCTCTCATACCCCTAACCATGCCCCCCTCCATTGTTGTTTCGTAGTTTTGGTATAGTACATTTGTTACTGTTGATGAAAGAATGTTAAAATACTACTAACTGTAGTATATAGTTTGCAATAGGTATATTTTTTTTCTATATGCCTCTCTATTATTAACTTCTAGTTATAGTGTCATACGTTTGTTCTAGTTCATGAGAGAGATTTCTAATATTTGTATAGTTAATCATGGACATTGTCCACCATAAGATTCACTGTTTCATACATTTCCATCTTTTAACCTCCAACTTTGCTTCTGGTGACATACGTGACTCCGAGCTTACCCTTTCCACCACCTTCACACACCTTTCAGCACTGTTATTGTCGCAACATGCTACCATCACCCCTGTCCATTTCCAAATGTTTAAGTTCACCCTGGTTGAACATTCTGCTGATAATAAGCAAACAGTCCCCATTCTTTAGCCTCATTCTATATCTGGGTAACTTATGTTTCATGTCTATGAGCTTATATATTATAATTAGTTCGTATCAGTGAGACCCTGCAATATTTGCCTTTACATGTCTGTCTTATTTCACTCAGTATAGTGCCCTTAGGTTTTCTTCATCATCGCATTTGTTTTAAGATGGTTTTGTTCACATACCATACATTCCGTCCTAAGTAAACAATCGTTGGTTCCCTGTATAGTCACGTAGTTATGCATTCAGCACCATCACCACTATCTATAGAAGGACATCTCCATTTCTTCCACAAAGAAAGAGGAAGAGTCAAAGAAGGCAGGGAGACAAAAGATAAAGAATAGAGAGAGAGAGAAAAACACACAAACACACACACACAAAACTTGACAGCTAGAAAGCAACAAAAGGAAAGATAGCATTAACCTAAAGTAGAATAAGGAGTCAGACAACATCACCAATGCCAGGAGTCTCATACCCTTCCCCTATTCTCCACCCCCCCCCCAATACGTGTTTAGCTTTGGTATATTGCCTTTGTTATATTAAAGAAAGCACAATACAATGTTTCCGTTAATTATAGTCTCTAGTTTGCATTGATTGTATTTTCCCCCCAATCCCACCCTGTTTTTAACACCTTGCAATGTTGACATTCATTTGTTCTACCTCATGTAAAAACACATTTGTACCTTTTATGATAATCATTGAGAACCCTAGGTTTCTTGAGTTACACAGTCCCAGTCCTTATCCTTCGTCTTTTGTCTTGGTGTCCCACGTCAGCCTTCCTCTTTCAACCATAGTCACAGTCATCTTTGTTCAGTGTACTTACATTGCTGTGCTACTATCTCCCAAAATTGTTTTCCAAATCTCTCACTCCTATCTTTTTCTTTCTGTCTGCAGTGCTTCCTTTAGTGTTTCCTGTAGAGCAGGAATCTTGTTCACAAACTCTGTCATTGTCTGTTTCTCAAGAAAGTATTTTAAGCTCTCCCTCATATTTGAAGGGTAGTTTTTCCGGATATAGGATTCTTGGTTGGTGGTTTTTCTCTTTCAGTGTCTTAAATATATCACCCCACTTCCTTTTTGCCTCCGTGGTTTCTATTGAGAAATCCACACATAGTCTTATCAAGCTTCCTTTGTATGTGATGGATAGCTTTTCTCTTGCTGCTTTCAGGATTCTCTCTTTATCTTTGACGTTTGATAATCTGATTATTAAGTGTCTTGGTGTAGGCCTATTCAGATGTATTCTGTTTGGGGTATGCTGTGCTTCTTGGATCCGTAATTTTATGTCTTTCATAAGAGATGGGAAATTTCCATTGATTATTTCCTCTATTATTGCTTCTGCCCCTTTTCCCTTCTCTTCTCCTTCTAGGACATCAGTGACATGTGCATTCTTGCTTTTCATTTTGTCCTTAAGTTTCCAGAGACGTTGCTCATATTTTTCCATTCTTTTCTCTACTTGTTCTTTTGTGTGTAGGCTTTCAGGTGCCTTGTTCTCCAGTTCCTGAGTGTTTTCTTTTGCCTCTTGAGATCTGCGATTGTATGTTTCCATTGTGTCTTTCTTGTCTTGTGTTGTGGCTTTCATTTCCATAGATTCTGCCAGTTGGTTTTTCGAACTTTCAATTTCTACCTCAGGTACACCCAGTGTTTTCATTATATGGTTCATCTCTTTGGCCATATCTTCCCTAAATTTTTTGAATTCACTTATTATTAGTTGTTTCAATTCCTGTATCTCAGTTGAAGTGTAAGTTTGTTCCTTTGACTGGGCCATAACTTCATTTTTCTTAGTGTAGGTTGTAGTTTTCTGTTGTCCAGGCATGGTTTCCTTCGTTACCCCAATCAGATTTCCCCAGACCAGAATGGGCTCAGGTCCCAGAAGAAAGAAATACTCAGGATCCTGTTTCCCTGAGGGTGTGTCTTAGAAAATTGGTACATCCTGTGGTGCCTCAGGTCACTGTGCTTTTCTGCCCAGCAGTTGGTACCTGTCAGCCTGTAACTCCAGACTAGTGTAAGGAGGTGTGGCCCATGGCTGTTTTCCCCTAGGCTCTGGGGTCTGGTTCTGAATGGAAGGCAGGTAGTAGAGCTTGGCCCCACCCCTTTCCTCTTAGGGAAGATAACCCCCCTAGGGAGAGGTCATTAGCATTTGACCTCTGCCTGTGCTATCGCCACCCTTGTCTGGGTCAGAGCACTGGGAACTGAAAATGGCTGATGCTTTCTCCACTGAGCCGAAACAGGGACAGAAAGCCTCCTCCAGGGCCCTTCCACAGCCACTCTCCAGCTCTCCAAGGTCAGTCGTCACCGAAAGCCTCTGTCTGCTTGTTGGGGATTCGTAGTTCATAGCGAGCAGTCCACACTTGTTAATTAAAACCCCAGTTGGAGCTCAGTTGAGCTATATTTGTTTGCTGGGAGAGAGCTTCTCTCTGGCACCACGAGCTGAGGCTTTGCAGCTCGGGCTGTGAGGGGAGGGTCTCCCAACTTGGATCCACATAACAGATTTTATGCTGTGATCTTGGGCATTCCTCTCAATTCAGGTTGGTGTATGATGAGTGGACAGTCACATTTGTCCCCCCGCAGTTATTCCGGAGCATTTACTAGTTGTTTGTGATTGTTTTTTATTAGTTGTTCCAGGAGGACTAGCTAGCTTCCACTCCTCTCTATGCTGCCATCTTCACCCCACTCTGTTTTCAGTTCACTGGGTCTCATTCCTCCTCCATTCTCCAATTTATGTCACACTTGAATGCTAGGTCACTTTATTTGATAAGCAGGTATTTGCATGATTATGCAGTATAGAGTGTACTTTTTCTTATAAAATATGATGGAACCATGTTGTATAAAACATGTCATATTATAAATAATTTTGAAATCATGTGGGGACAGATTATGGTCTCATAATAGATATGACATGAATAATGGGGAGTATGGGGAATGGGATGTTTTGGGTGTTCTTTTTTACTTTTTCTTTTTTTTTTTTGGAGTAATGAAAATGTTCAACAATTGATTGTGGTGGTGAATGCACAACTATATGATAGTACTGTGAACAATTGATTGTACATGTTGGATGATTGTATGGTATGAGAATATAGCTCAATAAAATTGAATAAAAAACAGATGTAACATAGCTTGTCTAGGTCAAGGATGTTACCCATCAGTTCTAGGAATATACAAGTGATAGGGTATGTTTTATTTTTTTCTTTAGTTCTTAAGGTGCTTTATGGATGTGGAGAGGATTGCAGTCTGTTAGTTAACTGCAGAAATTTACTAAACATGAAGAAAGTTGACAAAGTTATAATGCAGAGTGTTCTAGAGTCTGAATCCCGTGTAGGTAGGTAAGACCAATGTCTTTGCATTTTTGGAATTGTCCTATTGTGCTTTTAACAGGATTTATTCAGTATTCACCTGAGCTCGTGGATTATAACAGCCCAGCCACTGCCCTGATTGAACTTACTTACTCATTAGAGGGCTTCATCAGTATGGATGTTTTTCACTTCTCATTCACATTCCTGTGTGCTCACCTCACCAGCTGTCAGATCCACCTGTCCTCCCAGCCTCCTTTCCTATTCAATTATTCTAATATAATTGACATCCATGCTACTTCTTCTGTTCAGCAGACATTTACTGAGCTCCAGACTATTAAATACTAGTTCCCTTCTCTCTCTTCCTCCTACCTTCTGTGTACCAATCATTGTGCTGAGTTCAGTGTCAACGTGACTCTGGCACAGCGCTTGACCTCAGAAGATAGACACATAAACCATTAACTGGAACTTAGAATTTAAAGCACTTTCAGCAGTACATTGTGATAAATAGTAATAGAGAGTGGGACACAAAGGAGAGAGCGATTTGCTCTTGTTTATGAGGACAGAGTTCACAAAGGAGGTGGATTTTGTGCTGAATCTTGGAGGAATAAGGTTATTTACCAGGCTGAACAGGAGAAAAGCTGTCCAGAACAAGGAAACAGCCCAGGTTGAGAGCCCTGACAGAGCCAGGTGTGTGATGAACACAGTGTGAGTGCCTAGAGCAGAGGGATTGTGGTGTAGATGGGAGAGGCTGGAAGTCAGTCTTGGCCCAAAGTGTGAAGGACCACACCTGCCATTTCGGAGTTTATCCTGAAAACATTGTGGAGTCATCGGAGGTGAAATAAATGCTCAAATTGTTTTCTGAAGATATGTGAAAAGGAAGCAGGGAGAAGTCCAGAGGCTATTACAATAATCCAGAGGTAATGAGACCTGAGCTGAGATGATAACAGTGGGAAAGGGAAGGAGAAGATGGATTTGAGAAACACTTTAGAGAAATAAATTGCTTACTTACTGTATGGAAAGTGGAAAGGGAGGAAGGAGGAGGGCGAAGAATGATGACTTTTGTTTTTTTCTGTTTGGGGAGATTGTCTGGCTAACAGTGTCGTTAGGATGAAAAACACAAGAGGAGCAAGTATAGAGAGAGAACAGTGAGTTCAGTTTGGGGTGAAGTTGGGGTGCCTGGGGGGTGGTATTCAGTTGATCTTGCGAGGTCTGAACCCCAGGAGAGAAGCCGGGGCTGAAGACATGTTTTGGGAAGTCACTGGAATTCATCGTTTTAGCCAGGAATGTAGTTTAGATCTCCCAGGGAAGGCTAAAGGGCCAAAAACTGAGCAAAAGAAGGGAGGCTAGAAAGACAATCGGGAAAATCTATAAATGAAAGTAATAATAATATTAAGTACCAGTTGCTTTTTTTGTTTTTCTTTCCATATATTATGCCATATAATCCTTCAACAGCTCCCTTGAAGTAATCATTGTTATTCTGTTTTAAAGATAAGATATCTAAAATTCAGGTAAGCAACTTGCTAAATTGCCCAGCTAGTAAATAGGGAAAAGCTGTCAGAACTGTCAAGAGGCCACAGGGAGATCTCAAAGATTGAAGGCTGAGAATAGGACATTGGGTTAGTTACTTGGTTGGTGGTCAGAAGAGTCTGAGTCTAAAATCAGATTGCCATGCAAAAAAAAAAATCTATTTACTCTCTGATCCCTAAGCTTGTATAGTTTACAGTGAGAATTCCTATAAACAAAACAGAATTATCACAATGCATTTAGTTCCTTGGTTCAGATAATTTGAATAGCAAGGGTTATGTGTAGGCATGTTTGTAAATATGCAAAGGAGGAAGAAGGAGAAGTATTGATCTGTATTCAGATTTATTCTGCAACCTATGTATGGTGAGAATACTGCAACAATATCCTCATCTGTAAAATTTATAACACAGCCAGTATTTTGTAATATCAAATAAGATGACTATAAATATCTGAAAATTAAATACTAGTCTGAAACTTTAAAAAAAATAGAGGGGCATATAGGGAAAAAATACACCTATTGCAAACTAATTACAGTCAGTAGGATTTTAACGTTCTTTCATCAACAGTAACAAATGTACTATACCAACACTATGAGTCAACAATGGAGGGGGCGTAGTTAGGGGTTTGGGAGGATTTGAGTTTCCTTTTTTTTGTCTGTATTTCTTTTCTGGAGTAATGAAAATGTTCTAAAAACTGAAAAAAAAATTAATTGTGATGATGGATGCACAGCTGTGTGATGGTACTGGGGGCAATTGATTGATTGTACACTTTGGATCTTTGGACAATTGTATGGCATGTGAACAATCTCAGTAAATTAAAAAAAAAAAATCAGATTGCCATGGGTGAGGAAAGAATAGGAGTGGAGAAGTGGGGGCACTGAGTAGGCTGTGTGAGTTTGTGTATGTGTGTATGTTTGTCCATCAAGGAAGGTGTTTTGCATGTGAAGATGACTGGCGCGATGACTGGCGCTTATATTTTGATGTAGAATAGTGGAGAGGAAGTGACTAAATGTAGAAGAGAAAATAACTAATGGAGCAGAAAAGATGTGGGACTAAGATTCTGGGGCACGGGTGGATTTTTTTTTTTTAGTGCAACTTTATTGAGATATACTCACATACTATACAGTCATCCAAAGCGTGCAGTCGTTTGTTCACAGTATCATCATACAGTTGTACATTCATCACCACAATCAATTTTTGAACATTTTCATTACTCCAAAAAAAATTAAAATAAGAACAAAAATAAAAGTAAAAAAGGACACCTAAAACATCCCCTACCTCCTAACTCCCGTATTATTTATTCACTTTTTGTCCCCATTTTTACACAAGGTTTTCTTAATCACACGCTCCTACTGTATAAGCTATTTAGTTATACAGTTGTCTTCAAGAATCCAGGCTCACAGGTGGATTTTGAGTTAAATTACTTTTCTAATAAAATTTTGCAGCTAACTTTTTAAAGCTTGAAGGGAGTTGTCTTGGAGGGGAATAGGGACATTCATTCCTTTGAGACAAGGGAAGGAGAAAAAGACATGTATGGCTCTAGATGAGTGTACAAGTGCAGGGGGAGGAAGTTGTGAAAGTTCATTCCTGATTGCTTGGATCTTCTCAGTAAAATAGATGAAATCTGCTGAGACTATGGGAGCCTTGAGAAGATATTTGAGAGTCTGTAGCAATTACGTTGGGGAAAAGAGCTCATTTGATTGAAGGCCCATTTGAGGTTTTATCAGTGGATGCTGTTGGTGGATTTTTTTTTTTTTCTGGTTCATAGAGGAATATGAATAACATGGATGATCTTTTAAAATATAAAACCGACCTTGCCTGAAATGTTACGTTTAGATGGTAACTTAAGGAAGTGTAAGAATCTGGGGGGAATGGAGGAAAAACAAGACAGAAGCAGCAGATTGAGCATTGGGGATCTTGAGTTCTAGTCCTAGTTTTTCCATTGACTAGGGATGGCCTTAGGGAAGTCAGTTAATCTCTCTGGGACCCAGTTCTCATTTTTCAGTTAAGGATGTTACACTTAATGTTTTCTCAGGTCCCCTGTACCTCTGAGAACTTCGGTGAGACTTACTGTACACTGTTGGACAAAAATGAGTGGATAGGAGAATAAAAGGAGCTAGATTCCTGACATTTACCATTTATGGGTTTTTCTGATAACAACTCTGACCCCCAGTGCCTTTGGGGAGTCGACAGGAGACCACGACAGCTGTCAGATAACTGCCCACCTGTCTTCTGCTGTGGCTGAGGGAGGCAAAGGCAGAAAGGAAGCAAGTCAGAAAAGGTGAAGGACAGGAGCATGAAGCCACAACGGGAGTTGTGCAGAGGTAAATAGTTGATTGGCCATTTGACCCCGATTGCCCTCCAGGAAATCATAGGTAACAGATGGTTTGGTCATTTCATAAAGGCGGTGGATGGTCTTCTCATTCATCACCTGTTTTGTTCCTGTATGATGTTTCTCTCCCTCTCTGGTTACATTTTCTTTTCACTGGGCTTATCTCTCCCTCTCTGGTATAAGTGTGGCATTGTACTATCATCCAGGTCAAAATCTTACATCCACTTTTTATTTTTTCCAATAAAATTTTAGTTTTAGAACAGTTAAAAAAAAAAAAGTGGCGTTATAGAGGAGAATTCAAGGCAAGCATATTTATAGCATCTTACTTTAAGTCCATTCTGCTTCCCACCTCCTTCACCACATCTTGGTTTTCTTTCTTTGTAGAATTGGGTGTGTTCTTCCCCTAGAAGCCATTTAACCATCTTTGCCTCTTTTTAAGAATGGGGGATGACACCTTAAAGCTCTAGAGGTGGTTAGCATGAAAAGCTGAATCCAGGTCAGGTAAGTGGTTCCGGAGGTTATTGTAATAATTTAACAAGCTTCAACAGGTGATGGGTCACCCTTCAAATTAAGTCTCTAATTTTTCTCTATATTGCAGATTTGAGAGAAACCTGGGCATTTTCTTTTGCTGTTACATATTAAGCTATTACACAACCTAATGCTTGGAAAATTCTTCACAGGAAGAAACAGGGTGTAACAGTATTTTTAAGATTTTTTTGTTTTTTAATTACACTTTTAGCTAAAGTGTGAGAATACTATCCTCTCTCTACCACACTACTCTAGTTTCTTTCTGAAAGTCTTAATTTTTCCACATAGTTAAATATTCTTCAATGTGAAACATAGTTAAAAAATTAATACCATTTAAACTTGAGGTTAAAACATAGTCTATAAATGTGTTCTTTCATTTCCTGAGAAACAACAGGAAGGATCTGATTTCTCAAAATAAACTAAGTAGCCTGACTCTGAACTCAGCAGTAAAGATCAAAGAATCTAGCATCATCACACAATGGGAAATTTTTAGTCATTTTTCACTTGCTGCACCATTTTATATTCCCACTAGCAATGAATGAGTGTTCTATTTCTCTACATCCTCCTCAACACTTGTAATTTTCTGTTTGTTTTGTTTTTTTTAACAGTAGCCATCTAGTTGGTGTGAAACGGTATCTCATTGTGGTTTTGATTTGCGTTTCCCTAATAGCTTAGTGATGTTGAGCATCTTTCCATGTAGTTGTTGGACATTTCTATATCCTCTTTGGAGAAATGTCTATTCAAGTCTTTTGCCCATTTAAAAAAATGGTTGTCTGTCTTTTTATTGTTGAGTTGTAGGATTTCTTTATATATTCTGGATATTAAGCCATTTTCAGATACATGGTTTCCCATTGAGTTGGTTGTCTTCTCACTTTCATTACAAAGTCCTTTGATGCACAAAAGATTTTACTTTTGATGGATAGACCATTCACTTTTGATATATTGGATTAATATCTACCACATTTGTAATTGTTTTCTGTTTGTTCTTTGTTTCTTTTTATCCCCCTTTCTTTGCCTTTTCTGGTTTTAATTGAAATTTTTATATTATTCCATTTTATTCCATTCTTAGTGTATCAATTATACATCTTTTAAAAAAAAAAATTTAGCAGTTGCCCCACAGTTTACAATTGACCTTTCTTGTGAAAAAAAAAAAACAAAACAATTTTTTTTGTGTGTGTGTGTGCTTGCATAGAAAAAAAATTTGTTATACCACAACAGCAGGAGTGGTTATCTCTGGGTGGTAGGATTGTAGATATTTTTACTTTGTTTTTTAGCTTTCTGTATTATTTGATATATATGTGTACACACAGATATCAAGCATGTATTACTTTCATAATCAGAAACAACAAGGCTCTTTTCTGTTTGAACAGAAAGGAGAGGCGAGTCACAGGAAAACAAGCTGAAAATCTCTGGTTCTAAAATTTATACCCTCTTTTCTTCCAGCTTGATTAAGCACATTGTCCCACAACCACCTGCACTTCACTGGTAGGAAGAGGAAAGGGGTTGGCCTGCATCTCACATTACATTGGGAAGGTTGTCACACTTGTCTTAGACCTTCTCTCCCTACACAAAGAGAACAAACTCTCACGATGATGACTCTGGATCATTTCAACCCACAAGAGTTTCCACTTAATAGAGTTAACCAGATCCCTCTATTTCTGCATAAATTGAGGTTTTCCTCTATATGGCATGTTTTCATTCCTTTTAACTGTCTTTCAAAAAATAATGAGCAGAATATGAGCACTTAAACCATTTTAAAGTACAGCTTTTCAAATAAAACTTTTGTAAGAATTCTTTGGCTGGCTGGTGTGTAAACTGCTCTCCTCTGGGTGGGGGGGGTGGGGGTGCAGTGAAGGGATGCCAGTGGTAGTGGCTGTGGTAATAGGTGAAGAGATTGTAACTGATGTGAGGCTAATGGTCTCTCTGGATTGCAGGGAACTCAGCCCCCTGGTGAAATATTAGAGAAATGATCATTACTATTCTTGAGATGTTAATTGTACCTTCTGAATTTATTTGTGTTTACATGTAAAGCAAACCCAAATTAAGGTTTAAGAGAATAGCATGGCTTAGTGATAGGAATGAAATGTAGATTAAAAAACAAAAACCCTCCCAGGTAGTTTCCAGAAAATCATAAATTTTAAAAATACTGCAGTTTATTAGCCTATAAAATAAGCATTGTTACCTTTTGCTGATGACTTTTGCATTCAGGTCTTCTGAAAGAAGGGAGTCTTTATAAAAGCAAATCTCTTTTTCTTGTCCTTCCATTTGAAAAATCAGAGGTCCTATCATAAATGCCCAGTATGAAGTCTAATTATAGTAGTGCACTGACAAAGAGGCCAAATCCCGTTTTGTGCCTTCAAGAGGTAGTTAATTGTAAACAGTGATGTGAAAATCATTTTAAAAATTATAAATATAACTTCGGCATTCCCCTGTAAAAATATTGAGCATTAAAATCATATTTATATAATTGGTAAATTAATAGGGATATAATAAATTTTAATGCTTACATAATTGCTAAATTAATTTTCCCTGCCCTTATACATGCTTAATTCTGCAAGAATAATTAGTACATTTTTGAGGGATAGTAACACTAAGACCAAAAGCCAACATTTACAATAATCTTAAAATATTACTTACAAAGTATTGAATTTAAGTTAATGGATGGAACTTAAAAGCTGAGTACTTAGTTTGAGTTGAGGGTCATATATTAGATGCGCTTCTCATTCTCAGGTGAACTTTCCTCAGTGCTGGGAAATAAAGCTTAAAAAACCTACTGAGGGCAAGCTTATTATCTGAACCATTTTAGGATTTAAAAAAAGGTATAACTTAAGGTTTTCTGGAATAAATAAAAACTTCTGCATTCTCTCAAATCTATAATACTTCAGACTAAGTCTTTCATGCCAAAAGTTAAACTCTGAAGTCTTTCTCAATGGAAATAGGTATGCATCATCTTCCATGAAATAACTAACCAAAGACGGTTTGGCTTCAGCCTTCTCCTTAGTGTACTAATCCTAGGACTCTTTACTCTTACCTTAGAAGTCCTGTTTTTTTATAAGATTTTTTCCATATTTTCCTTGAAATCCCTCTGACATTCTCCATACCCCCTTATTAAAGTTATTAATAAGGTCTTTGACAGGAAACCTCATTTGCTGCAGAAGTGAAAGGAATTGATACTTTGATAGTCTTCTGGGGTAAAAACAGAAGGAAGTTGCAGGGAGATAGGCTTTGGCTTAATACAAGGAGCCACATCCTTCAGAGCCATGCAGAGCTGGACTGCTGCCCAGGGCCCCAGCGCTGAGGGCACCCTGGGGAGACTGTCCATCCTTAGCTGAGGATGTAGAGAGAATCAAAACCTGCTATGGCAGGGAGGGCCAGAGATGCTTTCTAAGGCCACAGTGTGAATAGACACTGTTCGGTGACAAGCTTTGTGCTAGAAAAATCCATGTTCACATACCAGCTCTGTCACATACTAAGTGTGTGATCTCAGGAAATTAAGCTAAATTCTCTAAGCCTCAGTTTCCTCATCTTTAAAACGATGTGAGGATTATTATGTGAATTTAATGTCTAGAAAGTGCTTGTTGTAGCTATGCCTTCCAACGACTTAGTCACTCTACAGCTTTTCACTCTGTGTCCTTTTCCCCTTCTCTCTGTTCTTCCTTCTTTTCCTGCCCTCTCATTTATTCTTTTATAACCTCTAGTTATTTTCTTGCCTTCTCTGCCTGTGCCTTAGAGCCTACGAGTGATGCCCAGGAATGCTCTAAACTCCTTCTGTATTATAACCATTGACGTCTGATGGCAAGCCAGTGGCCAGGGCTTGATCCTCTGTGTTCTGGATTTGGCTTATGATACAGTCCTGAAGGTCTTCATAAAGTCAAAATGCATTGCTGCTTTAGCTTTCCCAAGAGCTTTTATTCATTTTACTATAACACTTTCTGCTCCCTAGTTGATGGTCCTGAGAGTGTCAAATAGGAGATGGATATGGAGAGAGAAAAATCTTTTTTTATAAAGGTTTATGGATGGAGAAATCTATATTGGTAGCATTTTATTTTTTCCTCTCTACAGGGTTCTGTTTTACAGCCAGACTTCTAATTATTAGATTATTTGAGAGGTAAGAAAAATATCAGATTCATAAGACCCAGAAGCATTCTCTTCAGGAAGAGCATTTAACAAAACTCAAGGTGTTGGCTCTGGGTACTAAAGGGGGAACATAAAGAATGTATTTGTTTACCAGCTATTTGAAGAACCACTTGCATGGCAGAGTTCCGTCACTCAAAAACATGGAAGAATCTCATTAAGTGCATATTTCATGACTAGAAAAGACCTGGAAGGAACCATAGTGATCAACCAGTTCAAGGATTTAAAAATATATATAAATATATAAATGATGAAATAGATACTTAGAAATGAAGTGACTTGTTTCTTGAAACATAACTGTATATAAAAAGAGGCAAATGAGGAAGATGTAGCCTCTAACATTGTAGTTATTTTCTTACAATGTAGCACAGAACCGTGACTCTTGCTTTTGGACCTGGGTGTTCTTGGGCTCAAAGATGGTCTCTACTCCATTAACCCTAACTGCTTATGTTATAGATTGAATCATGCCCCCCACAAAGACATGCTCTGGTCCTGTGGGTGTGAACTCATTTGTGAATAGGACCTTTGAAGATGCTATTAGTTAAGATGAGGCCAAGCTGAATCAGTGTGGGCTTTAATCCCATATGCCTGGAGTCTTTATAAGCTTAGGAAATTTGGAGACAGCCAGAGACAGAGATTGAGTTAGGGATTGTTGGCAAGCTTCCACCAGAATTCTGCAAATTCAGAGAAATGATGATCTTGCTGACACCTTGATTTTGCACTTTTAGCTTCCAAAATTGTGATAAAACAAATTCTTGTTGTTTAAGCCATTAAAGAATCATTAGTCAGTCTGTGGTATTTGTTACAGCAGCCCTGGCAAGCTAAGACAGTTTACAAAGGATTAATGAAAAACTTTGTGTGTTCTTACTCAGATTCTTGTCTTTTTCCATGGGTGATGATTTTATGAGATTTTTAGTTTGGCTTGCTCTGGCCCAGGAGTAATCTTAAATAGGCATGTATTTGGACAGTTTATGTCTCCTAAGTAGTAGTAACAACAAAAACAATAATAATGGTTAACAACATTTTTTGACCTTTTCCTCTGCCAACACTATTCTGTTCATTAGAACCTTATATGAGTTAACTCTAGGAGACAGGTATGACTGTACCCATTTGCCAGGTAAGAAAACTGAGGCTGGCAAAGCTTAAGCTGCTTATTCTAGGTAATAGTTTCATAAGCTGGAACTAGAACCCAGATCAGGTCTGCAGAGCACATATTCATAATCACTGTCCCTTTCTATGTTCTTTGCTCCCTTTTGTGGCCTGTGTAATGAGAGAACAGGGCATGCACTTGAAAATCTTACTGTTACAAATGATTCACAGGGGCTCGTCTGGCTCTGCAGGCCCTTGGCTTCCAGCGGATAAGGTGTTTTTCCTTACGGTTTCATAAATGAGGCATTGAGGCTTTGTTTTTCATTTATCTTATTTTTTGACTTGTCATTTCAAAGTAAAAAGTGCCTTTCAGTTTTTTATTATTATAGAAGTAGTAAATCCTCAGTTAAAGAAAATATGGGAAATAAAGGAATATATTAAAGTAACTTTTAGAACTCCACGTTCAGTTAGTTAAGAGTGAGTTCACATCTCTGTTGTATTATTTATGCGCTGACTTTGGGCAGGTTCTGTAGCCTTCCCGCACCTCAGTTCCCCACATGTAAAACAAAGGTTATAACAGTGCCTGCCTCAAAGAGGTGTTATGAGGATTGGGCGGATTATAATCATAAAGCATTTGGAATAGTTTCTGGCGCATAAGAAGCACAGCACAGGTGTTGATTAAGTAAAACGATCACCCGTGTAGACTTTCCATCTGTGGCCGCTGGAGCAAGAGGCAGAAGGGGATCCAGAATTCAGATCATGCAGAGCTATGTGGCCCAGGACCCACAGCTTCTGTTTTCTTCCTTAGTAATCCTAGTAACCTGGAATATAAATAAAATTCTACCCTCTCTCACTTTGAAGATGCTGAGAAAATGAATGTGATTCTTTTTCTACTCCTTGATTTTAGAGAGCCCACAGAAACCAACCCTGTTTATTTGAGATTTTTTTTTTGTTGCAGGTTAGGCCAGGCATGCATTTCCTTTCATGTGATATTTTCTGTGGTCTGTGTTAGTTTAGTCCTTCCTTTGTTTTCTTGTGCTGTGGTGTGAAGATGCCTTGTTTATGAAGTCTTGGTGTCTTTCATGTGTCATGCATTCTTAAACTAATTCCAGTTGCTCTGACCCTGTGAGATTTAAAAACTTGTTCTGTTCCGGTTTTTAAGCATTTTTAAAATGTTTTAAATGTTGTTGAGGGGGTGGGCCATGGGAAAAATTTCCCAGAGTTGTTAGTTCTTAGAAAATGGTAAATTTCCATGGATGAGGTTCTAGACTGGGTTAAATTCTGCCAGGTGCACTGGTCACTTGAACTTGAATTCCCAGTTCTTTTGATGTTTATATCCCTGTTTCTGTGGTAAAAGTACAGAGCAGGAGCCTCTTAAACCTAAATGCCTGCTGAGTTGGGCTGTTGCCCATTGTCCCATCAGAAAAGGTCTTAAGTAGTGCTTGGACTTGTATTAAGGCAAGGATCAACGATTTGTCTGTTTTCTGGGTTTTTTTGTTTGTTTTGTTTTTATCTTTGAACCAAGACTTTCCATAGAGAACACAGACTTGTTTTGAATATTGCCGCCTCTGGGTGTGAGTGATTGTGCAAGTCACTGGTATTTTAGCAGTTGCTTCCTGTATACCCAAAGCCCTTAAGACCATGAACCTACTTTGTCTCTCTAGGTCGCCTATCTGGACATTTCTTATAAATGGAATAATGCAACATATGGTCCTTTGTGACTGGCTTCTTTCTCTGAGCATAATGTTATCAAGGTTCATCCGTATTGTAGCAAAATCAGTATTTCATGTCTTTTTATTGCCAGATAACATTCCATTGTATGAATATGGCACATTTTATTTATCTTTCATGGGTTGATGAGTATCTGAGTTGTTTCCACTTTTTAGCTATTATGTATAATGCCACTATCAACATTTGTAAACAAGTTTGTGGGTAGACATATGTTTTCATTTCTGTTGGATTTATACCTAGGAGTGGAATTGCTAGGTCGTATGGTAACCTGCTTAACATTTTGAGGAACTGCCAAACTGTTTTCCAAAGCGGCTGTACCATTTTGCATTCTCACCTGCCGTATCTAAGGGTTTCAATTTCTCCACAGCTTGGGCAACACTTGTTATCTTGTTATACGTATCTTTTTGATTGTAGCTGTCCCAGTAGGTGTGAAGTGGTGTCTCGTTGTGATTTTTGATTTGCATTTCCAAAATGACTTAATAGTGTTGAGTGTCTTTTCAGGTGAAGACATTCAATTAAAATTTTATTTCTTTCCTTAAAATAAAGTTTTCTTAGACTCTCACTGTTACAATCTAAGAAGGAAGCATATCCTTTGAGAATTCTTCAAGGATGGAACTTGTGACCCAAATTGCTATGATTTCAAGGATTGTTACATTGAGAGAAAATGGCTGCATTCACTGTAAGGACTGATTAGTGAAAGGTCAGAATTTAAATAGAGTTCAACAGTCTCACATTTCCAGGAACCTGATAAAAGGAGCCCCTGTCTATGATAAGCAAAGGAAGGACAAGAAGGTGGAAGAAAAGTCCAAATGTAAGAGATTCCCTTTCAAAGTTACCAGCACAACCAAATCAATGAATGAGGCCTTCATATGGTTGGAAAATACAAAGGCCATCGTTGTATTCCCCAGTGTCTCCTTTCCGTGTCTTGCTCGAAGTATTTATTCTTGGTTTTGAAGAAGATGTAACCTTGAATGCAGCAGAAAAACCAAGAGTTTTGAATCATAGAAACTAAGAGTTAGAAGCTAATGCTCTCTGTAGGAGCCTTTACATTATGTGGAATGGGGTTGCAAATAAAACATCCCTGGTTTAAGTTCTTAAAAGCTACCAGGTCTCCTCAGATTACAGAAATTTCTTCAAAAAATCTGTCTTATCTTTCCCACCACTTCCACACTACACACATAAATACACACACATACAAATAAGGTATTTTTGAATACCATGATGTCAGTGAGATTATGTACGTATATATGCCACCTTATTCCTCCCCCCAAAAGGCAAATCAATTCTTATATTAATAAAGAGCTAATTTTTGAGCTCTAACTATGTCAGACACTATGCTAAACAGTGTACAGTCATCATGTTATTTAATTGACATGGATACTCAGTGAGGTCAGTGCTACTCTTATTCCCATGTTACGAAAAAGGAAATTTAGTTTCTGCATGATTAAGTAACTTGCCCCGTAGCACGCCAGCTATAGAGAGTCAAGCTGGGCTGCTTCTAGGCCTCCAGCCAACATGCTCAACCACTGTACCTAGTATAAGAAAGTGTTCCTTGATTCCTTGCAGCAGGAATTTGGAAGATGCAGAATGAAAACTTTGTATACGAATTGTCACTGTATTGTTTTGACGGAGATTGTGCGATTGCTTTCTTGGCGTGTTACCTCCAGGTGCGGCTGAGAGTGGCAAGAACCTCACGGTGGGTACCCAAGGTGGTAAATATAGCCTTCTGTACACCTGGTGAAGGTGGACTTGATCCTCTAGCCAGTGGTTGAACCAACAGAGGATTTTAACCTGGGGAGAGTCCTAGATTTTCTTCTCTACAGACTATAACTTGTGTGATCGTGGGGTGTGGGCTGGTGTGGGTGGAGATATACAATAGGGAATTGCAGTTGGTCATTATTAAGGCCTGGATTTAAGCAGTGGTGAGGAGAGGACTATTGTGAAAGATTTCTAAGGTTAATAATAATCATTAGGACTTGGTAAATGTAGATGTGACAGTTGAGAAAGGATTTGAGTATGGCTTCCAGAATTCTAGTATGGGAGACCTGGATGCAGGGCCATCACTGATGTGGATTGCAGGGTTGGGGGAGTGGTGAGGGGAGGAATACAGGCCTGTGGTAGACGAAGGTCCAGGCTCTATTCTGATTGAGACCCTCTTGGGTTCTCTTGGTCTTGGGTGCTTTAGTCAACTTAATTAGAAGATAAAAGTTAAAATGCATTTGTTTGCCTTTTAGATTTTCTAGAACTGATGAAGACTAAAGTTTCTCCTGGCCTTTGGCATTTTTATAATGCAAGAGAAGGGTTTAGTGTAATTATTAGTACTTTTAGCAAAGTTTTCCTATGTTTTTGAGAAACTTGAAGTAGGTGCTCTTAGAAGGGAAACCCAAGAAAACAACATTTGGTCACTGAGGCGGTGAGAGACATTTTGTGCACCCGCCCCAAAGGAATGCAGTCTGACAAATCCAGGTGCTCTGATAATGCAGGTGCTTTCACAGCTGTCCAGTCCCAGCATCAGCTTGAGATTGCTTAAGACTGAGCTTCAGTTTAAGAGAAACAGACCCTGCGGTGAACAGCGACGTTGTGGACCTGCACACCCTTCCCAGTCTAGCTGTATGAACATTTGTTGAATTTGGTAATTTATGAGTGAACTAGTAGTAATCTCAGCATTTTATTCTTGGAAGAGTTGTTTGGACATTTTCTTTAGGACACTCCATCTACCATACCTCAACCTAGACATGGAATCCAATTTTAATTCCACTTCAAAATCCATTTCTGACATAAGGTATTTGTAATGTAGTGTTTATGTGGTAGAAGATAAAGGGACTTCTTATGTTGTTTCATTCATGCCTCAAGGTTGTAAAATTATGTAAGTTGTTTACAGAGAAAATGTCAGTGAAGAAAGGTTCATTTGCCACTGCTAGAAGTCACAGACCCCAAGCATTTAGTTTGATGAATGTCTTTGGTCTTTTCTTGCAGCTGTCTCCTGTTTACAGAATCACATTATCTCATGTATATCTAGGGTTAAATGTCACAGTCTCATGGAGAATATAATGTAACAAAGTTTCTGTTTTGTACTTTGTAAAAGAAAGTGAGTAGATGATTACATGAGGTTGAATTGGTAAACAGAAGTACTTTTCTTATAAGTGCCTGTATATCATGGTCTTTTGAAGTTCAGATGGTCAAGAGATATCCTCTTATCACTCCTAAATGTATATGTTTTTAGACTTAAAATATATTTAAACAGAATTCCAAGCTTTAATTCTTAGATTGCTTATATTTATGTTAATATACATAGGGTATACTAATCTTAGGGTCTCTAATAACAATAGAGTTCCATTTATTCGTCAACACTGTTTCTTTCTGCTACTTGCAGGAATACTAACAAGGCACCTTAATTGTCATCTCAAGAGTTAATAATGATTTATATCAGTTTATTATGAAATTTCTTGGTGATTTACAGTTGGAAGATATTGGTAATCCATATTCCTTGGTTACTTATGATTTGGCACAGTTGGTAGATAGATTTATTTTAATACTCTCAGTGACTGTTTACTGTGGTAAAATCCATTTAAAAGATTGTGAGATGTTTTCTCTATTTTTGCTTTCACTTGTCGTGCTTTGCTTGTTTGTTTCCAAATGCTACCTCATATTTCTCCAGTTTTGTTTTGGGGCACTTAAAGCTTTACCTTCATTTGGCGTTGGGACCATTATATTTCTGTTGATCCAGCATAGCTCAGTTCCTTGAATGCTGTCTTCCGCTGCACATGGCAAAATCTTGCAGCATTTAAAATTTATATTAGTAAATTGGAAGATGACTTAGATCCACACATCTACATTTCCAACATGAATGGAAGTTCTTTGGGGGCATACACCATGGTTTAAATGTAAATAATCCACTAACAGCAACCAGCATGGTGTTTCCTACACGGTGCTTTCTCAGTCAGTCAGTGCTTGTTGAATGGAGTCGCCCCGGGTTCCTGATAGCCTTCTCACCTGGAAGTAGACCATCAAGAATGTTCTACTAGCAGTTTGCATATGTTGCCTATCCATTCCAAACCTGACCACTTACCACCAAGACATAAAGTTTAAAACTCCCTGGTGGGGTGGAGAGCAGAGGCGGTTAGATGTTGATGCTTTCTTTACTCTTTATGGTGGTTCCTCTACTCTCCATAAAGAGTTTGTTACAGAGAAGGCAAGACACAGACTGTCTAATCCTATTCTGTACCAAGCACGCTAGTAGTCTCCATGATGAATAACTTTGGTGTTTTCTTACAGCTGTCTTCTGCTTTCCCCACGTTGGTTTCTCCATTCCACATCTCCAAGAAAATTTCCTTACAGTAGCCATATTTTCAGGAATATATCTATTCCTTATATTGAAGGTCACCTTCCATGCTGTCCTTTGGACAAACCAAACAGTATTTGTATTTAGCCGATTAACTTTCTTCTGGGTTCTGTTTGCTTACTTAATGCAACTGCATTTATCTAAAGTGTGTTTTTGTTGTTTCTGTCCCCAATTTGGACCTTTCCCTCTAGAAGAATTGGCATTACTGGAGAGCCTTCACCCCTGTGCCTCCTGCACAAGGCCAGGTATACAATAGGTGATTCGTAATATTTGATGCTTGCATGAATATTTTTAAAGGTTTAACTTTTAGTTTACAATATTGTGCTTAATTTCAACAAGCTTGTGAGAGGATTAGCGTAGAGTTGAAATTTGGGTGGAATATTGGGAATTTGGGGTGGGGTGGGGTGGGGGGTAGTTTGTGACCAAGATGAGTGGAGATTGATTTTTAAACTACAACCGGGCTTCTAGTGCAAAAGATTTACTTATTCAGTCCAGACTGTGAACAGTTGTCCTGTTCTCACCAAAGGCAATTTTGTTGAAATGTTCTTAGAAACAGTGTGTACAGGCTTCTGTAATTGTACAGAGGGGAGATCATAGAGATCCAGGGAACATCAAGATACTAATTCAGCCTGTTCTCTTTGAAAACTATTTGACCCCTTCCCTCTAATTCAACAACCGCTCAAAACTCTTAACACAAAGTTGCAAAATAGGAAAAGAGTTCAAAACCAATTTCTGCATTACAGTCATTTATGAAGAGGGTTCTAAGAGAGAAAATATTTCTAAATGTGTATTTGCATAAATAGCCTTCTTAGGTTCTTCTTGTTCTTTTAATGACCTAAATAACTTGAACATTAAAAAAAATGTTTTAGTTCCTGCAGAAACACTGAACTACCCTACACAAAAGCAAACTATAGGCAGTGAGGAACTGGGCGGTTATTGAAGCTCGTAGCTTCCTTTTAATGGATCCTTCTTCTTTGTACATAGCTCCATATTTATGTCCAGAATGGACTAAGGGTGTTTTTATGTTACAGTATGCTGTGGAATGGATAAGGAAAACAGTGAAGGAAGAGTGTCACTGTTATTCAAATAAAACAGAACCCTTCTGTAAAACTAAAACTAAAAGCTGAAGAATTAAAATATGAAACATTTTATGTAGGGTGGAAAACTAACTTGATTTAAACTAATAAATCAAACCATTGTGTGCTTCTCAGAATCCTAATTTTTATAATCCTGTCTGTTAAATTTGTTAATGGAGCCCAAATGTTTTCCCTTATGTTAAATAGATTTATAAGAGTTGAGTATTAGCTATATCGTAGCAAATTTACAGTGTCTTTCAGTGCCAATGACCTAATCAGTTATTAATCTTTTCTTTGGGGATGTTTTTTTTCCTCATCAGCTATCTAAAATATTTGGAAAATTGTATCTTTGGGGAGTTGCCATTCATCAGGAAATGCTTGTTTATAGATGTAAGCCAGATCACATGTAAGAGTAAATGTTATTCATCACTATGGAAACCAAAAATTACAAATGGGATAGTCTTAAATATTAAGCATTATGCGTTTTATGGAGATAAGTCATCCAAATTCAGTTCAGTTCATTCACATACTTATGGGACATTTACAATAAAAAAACTGTGGATTCTCTGTTTGATGACTTGTTTTCTTCTACACAAAACTGAAGAGATCGTTTTCTTCTACACAAAACTGAAGAGATCGTTAAAGGAAGAAACTAAGAGGAAAAGGTCCCAGTTTATGTAGATTATCAAGCTTATAATTATGGAACCCTACATAGGGAGGCAGGAGATTTGGGTTTTAGCTTTGACGCTGCCAAAAACTAAGTGTATCACTTTGACCAATACTTTTAACTTCTTTGGGCCTCGGTTTTCTCACCTGTCATGTGATGTAGTTGGACTATGTGACCCCTAAGCTCCAAGTTTCCATGAATCTGTTTTCCTCATTATTCCTTCAGAAGTAAGAAACATATTGTGTATTGAGAGGGGTATTATACTTGAATGTATGTCAAATGAGGAGAAATGAAGTTTATTGTTATGCTTTCTTTTCTTCTTAGAGATGTTGTAGGTTTATAGAAAAATCATGTAGGAAATAGAGAATTCTCCTCTACCTCCTTCACAAGAGCAATTTTCCCTATTATTAACACCTTGCATTAGTGTAGTACCTTTGTTACAGTTGATGAAACAGTATTATAATTATACTGTTAACTATAGTCCATAGTTTACATTAGCATTGACTCTTTTTTTAAATACAATTTTATTGATATCTTTACACACCATGCAATCCATCCAAAGAATAAAATGGCCCACAGTATCATTACCCAGTTGCACATTCATCACCGCAATTAATTTTAGAACATTTTCATTACTCCTCCCCCAAAACATAAAAATAAAAAAGAAAATCTAAAACATCACATACCCCTTATCCCCCCACCCCCATTATTGACCCCTAATATTGGTGTGGTACGTTTGTTACTGTTGATGAAAGAATATTAAGATATTACTGTTAACTGTAGTCCATAGTTGCAATAGGTGTGGTACATGTGTTACAATTGATGAAACAATAATATTATAATTTTACTATGAACTATAGTCCATAGTTTACATTAAGGTTTACTCTTTGTATTGTACAACCCTATGGTTTTTTGTTTTTTTTTTTAATTTAGTTATATATACACAACCTAAAATTTCCTCTTTTTAACCACATTCAAATATGTAATTCAGTGGTGTTAATTACATTCACAGCACTGTGTTATTACCATCACCACTATCCATTCCGAAGCATTTCCATCACCCCAAATAGAAACTCGGTACCAATTAAGCATTAACTCCCCATTCCTAACCCTATTCTAGTTCCTGGTAACCTGTATTCTAGTTTCTGACTCTGAATTTTCTTATTCTAATTAATTCATATCAGTGAGATCATGCAATATTTGTCCATATGTGTTTGGTTTAGTATACTCAACATGATGTCTTCAGGGTTCCTCTGTGTTGTCACATGTATCAGAACTTCATTCCCTTTTACGCCTGAATAATATTGCATTTTATTATAGACCACATTTTATTTATGCATTCATGTGTTGATGGACACGTCAGTTTCTTTTCCTCTTGGCAGTTGTGAATAATGCTGCTATGAAAATCGGTGTGCAAATATCTGTTCAAGTCCCTTCTCTCAGTTCTTTTGGGTATATACCTATAAGTGGGATTGCCAAGGCATATGGTGATTCTATACTTAACTTTCTGAGGAACCGCCAAACTGTTTCCCACTGTGGCTACACCATTTTACATTCCCACCAGTTATGTATAAGTGTTTGTATTTCTTCACATTATCTCCAGCACTTTCCAGTTTTCTACGAGTAGCTATTCCATTGGGTATGAAATGGTACTCATTATGATTTTGATTAGCTTTACCCTAATGGCTAATGATGTTGAGCATCTTTTGATGTGCTTTCTGGCCATCTGTGTATCTTCTTTGGAGACAAGTCTATTCAAGTCTTTTGCCCATTTTTTAATTGTGTTGTTTGCCTTTTTGTTGTAAAGTTGTAGGACTCCATTATATAATCTGGATTTTAAACCATTTTAGTGGATATGTGTTTTTCAGTTGTTTTCTTCCATTCTATATGTCTTTTTATGTTCATTATGAAGTCCTTTGATGCACAAATGTCTTTAAATTTGATGAAGTCTCACATATCTATTTTTTTCTTTTGCTGCTTGTGCTTTTGGTATAAGATGTGGTTGCCTAACACCACATCCTGAAAATGTTTTCCTCTGTGTTCTTCTAGCAGTTTTATATTTTTGATTCTTATATTTAGATCTCTGATCCATTTTGAGTTGATTTTTATATATGGTATGAGTTGGTGTCCACCTTCATTCTGTTATGGATATCCAATTTCCCAGTACTGTTTGTTGAAGAGACTCTTCTTTCCCAATTGAGTAGACTGGGTACTGTGGTCAAAAATCAGTTTGCCATAAAATGGTTTCTTAGACTTTACACCCAAAGCACAAGCAACAAAAGAAAAAATAGATAGCTGGGACTTCAACAAAATTAAAAGTATTTGTGCATCAAACGACTTTACCGTGAAAGAGAAAAAACAACCTACTCATTGGGAGAAAATATTTGGAAATCACATATTTGATAAAGGTTTAGTGTATAGAATATATAAAGAAATTCTACAACTCAACAATAAAAGTTCATTTAAAAAATGGGCAAAAGACGTAAAAAGACATTTCTGCAGGGAAGCTATACAAATGGTAAAAAAGCACATCAAAAGATGCTCAACATCATTAGCAATTAGGGAAATGCAAACCAAAACTACAATGGGATACCATTTCACACTCACTAGAAGGCAACTATTTTTTAAAAAAAACATAAAGTTAGAAGTGTTGGAGAGATTTTAGAGAAATAGGAACACTCAATCAATGCTGATGGGAATGTAAAATGGTAGCGTTCCTATGGAAGAGAATTTGGCAGTTCCTTGGAAAGTTAAGTGTAGAATTACTATATGAACCTACAGTCCCACTTCTAGGTTTAAACCCAAAAGATTTGAAAGCATAGACTCAAACAGTTATTTGCACACCATTGTTCATGGTGGCATTATTCACAATTACCAAAAGATAGAAGCAACTCAAATGTCTATCAACCAATGAATGTATAAATAAAATGTGGTATATACATCCATTATGAGTTTTCCAATTCTCCCTCTATTACTGATTTCTAGCTTTTTCTTTATGGTTGGACAATATACATCATATGATTTCAGTATTTTTTTAATTTACTAAGACTTGTTTTATGACCAACATATGGTCTATTCTGAAGAATGACATGTACACTAGAGAAGAATGTGTATTCTGCTGCTGTTGATGAAGTGTTCTATATGTTGTGGTAGTTTGAGACTGTATGTACCCCAGAAAATCATGCTCTTAAAGCTGGTCCATTCTTGTGGATGTGAACCTATTGTGGGTAGAACCTTTTGATTAGATTACTTCAGTTACGGACCTTTTGATTCGGTTACTTCAGTTAAGGTATGGCCAGGGTGGGTCTTAATCCTTTTACTGGAGTCCTTTATAAAGGGGGTGAAAGCTGAGGGAAAGCCACAGAAGCAAGCAGCTAAAATCTACCAAACCCGGAAGAGATCAGCAGATGCCACCATGTGCCTTGCCATGTGAGACAGGAGTCCAGGATCCTGGCTTGCTGGCTGCTTGTCTTGAGGAGGAAGTTATCGTTTGATAATGCCTTGATTTGGACATTTTCATGGGCTCAGAACCATAAGCTTGCTTAAGAATTCTGCTTTACGAGAATCTGAATGTCCTGTCTATTCCCTATGAAATAGACCCATGCCTCCGAGTCTGCTCTATTGTATGTCCTAAAGTTGTTAATCCTTTGTCCCAGACTTCTTTGACTTAATTGCTTCTTACACTGCTTTAGCTGTCTACAAGCTGCTTCTGCCTGCGGGGCAGACTCTGGGAGGGCAAGCTCTGGTTTTTGGAGCCAAAGTGGGGAGTCCTGATTCAGTCTTTCATGCTGCTACCCGATATACGTGATAGGTACTAACATGCAAATACCCCAGTATATGTATAGCAGAGTTAACTCTTCTCCCTCTAAAACATGGCTGGGGATCCACAGTGGGAGCACAGGCTGGCTTCTCACCATGCTGGGGAGGGAATGGGGGTGGAGTCTGCAGGAGCATCACAAGCTTCTACTGTTTTTGAATCTGCATTTTCTTCGTTTGGTATTTGCCCAATTACGTCAATCGTTTAACTGTTCTATGGAGTTTTGAGAGAGATGGCTTTGCTAGCTTTTGCTAGTTTTTCAAAGATTTTGTGGGGGAATGACAACTGGAGCATCTTACACTGACATATTGGTCGACTGGAAGTCATTATACTTTGATATACTTTATCACCTCAAAAAAAGAAAAAATCTGTGTTTAGTGATGTTTGGTGCCACATGTTGCCATGTATCTGTCAATGCTACTATCTTCTCTACTCAGTATACATTGACATAATATGTCAGAATCATCTAGCAGTGGTGAAGTATGCAGATAAGTTGAATTATAGATGTTTAATTTGAATTGTATTCAAAAGGTGGCATATAAAGGGTTTAATTTTTGTTTGTAGATAAAAGGCTAATTCCTTAAGGCTTAGTCCTAAGATGCGAAGAGGTTGGTAGCAGGGGTGGCTGAATTGGTTGGTGAGAATGTTTATCCCTATATCCATTAATTCTTAGTTCTACTATGATTTGCCGTGACTATCATTTCAGGAGTTTCTATTACAGGAATATCTTATGAACGGAATTTGAGTCATTAGGACCTAATCATTCAGCACAGCTTGCAAGAGGGAAAAGATGTCTGTATTTCTAGCTCTAATTGCTGATCTGGATGTGTGTAGATAAGGCAGCCTCTCTGTGCCTATTTTGCATTAAGTGGTGGCAAGATCTATCCCATTCTTACCCCTCAAGAACGTTATGAAGATAAATAACATCCCCAAATGAAGCTATAAGCTAGTATTATTTTGTATAAGTTAAGCAGCCTGTTAGAATCTTTTGAGCTTTCTTCAAAATACAAATGGCCTTTGACATTCAGATGTTGCTGTCATTTTTTTTTAATATGGGAGGAGTTTACTAGGTTACTAGTTATAAAATATGCACGTGATTAAAACATGATTGCCAGATGGCAGGGGGGCTGTTATATTATGCGAGTAGTGATCCCATCCTTTAGGCCGCAGTGTTCTGTTTTCTACCTTCTAATTCTAGACTGAATGTATCTGAAATGCCTTGAACCTGCTGAGGGTATTCATGGGCTCTTTTTACCTAGGGCAGCAAGAATGAGTCCAAAACACTTGATTACCTGGCCTTTGCATTGTACCATCACAAATAAGGGTCTGCTAAATGGTCTTCTTTTAAACATTAGTTCACTTAATAAATAGTTACTGGTTGTTTGCTATATTGCAGGCACTGTTTTAGGGGCTAGGGATATGGGAGTGAATATAACAAAGGTGAAACTGGTATCAGAAGATGGAAACCAATTATAAGTGTACATTCTGTGGCCTGTAATAAGTGCTAATAAGAAAAATAAAGCAAGCTAAGGAGAGAGCGATGGGAGAATGGAGTGTTAGGTGGTCAGGAAAGCTCTTTCTGATCAGGTGACACCGGAGCAGAGACCTGAAGTAAGTGCAGGTACAAGCCACACTGTGTATCAGGAGAAAAGGCATTCTGGGCAGAGGGAAAAAAAGTGCAGCTGCGTGATGGCCACAGTGTGGTTAAGAAAGGCCACTGTGGCTGGACTGGAGTGAGTGATGGGGGTGCAGCAGAGGAGTTGAGTTCAGAGGAGGGGAAAGGAGGGTGGGCAGATCTCCTCTCACCATAGTACGGACTCTTGAATGGTTTAAAAAGAGTTGTTAGTATTAAATCTTACTGTGGACTTGAGTTTAGTAGTTTGTCTATAACGTTTTCCTTGATCACCCCCTCCTAGGCAGTTATTCCTTTTTCGATGTCTCTACAGTGCTTTGTTCTTTTTTTTTTCATAGCATGTATCACAATGTTTTTACTTCCATCTCCTTTGAGGTTCTGTTTATTTCTGTATCTTTAGTATCTAACACTGTACCTGGCACATAGGGGGTGCTTATTAAATGTTACGTGACATCTTTATTTATTTAACAGACACTTACATAGCACTCATTGCCAAGCAATGATGCCAAGCTTTGCAAATATTAATTCATTTGGTATTCACAAGAACCCTTGGTATGCTGCTTCATTTCATGGGTAACTGAGACACTAAGATGTTGAGGAACTTGCACAAGGTCACATCTAATAATAAATGAATGAATTTAGAAGGGAAAGAAAATAATAATGCAAAGAAAGACAGACTCTTGAAAATTGTTTTGTGCTACCTCTGGGCTCCAGTAGTAACACCAGATAGGGCCAGATGCCACATGCTGGGATCACAATGGGGACAGAGCATTTCAGTTTCTTAGGTCCTTTTGCAAAGCCCCTTTCTCTTCCAGGCCAGGAATACACTGCTTTTTTACTCCAGGCTTGCATCTACCAGAACTGTTTTCCTGCTGGACCCATTTGAGGCTTTAGTTGCACCTTCATCTGCTCCATCTGGGTGCTGTGACTTTCCTATAGAGAATTGCCAAAGACTCCAGATAGCATCTCTGTTTACCATTGACGCTTCCAGCACCATTGGATCAGCTAGATCATATGACCCAAGTAACAGAGCAGCTGGCATAGCAGCCTGGACCTGTTGCAGAGTTTCTTCTTATTCCAGTCGCCACTCAAAACTAGCAGCTTTTAAGATCACTTGGTAAATGGGCTGGAGTAGCACACTCAGATGAGGAATATGTTATCTCCAAAATCCTGAGGCCAGCTAGGCAAGTTGTGCCTCTTTTTTAGTTGTAGGCAGAGCCAGATGCAAAGGCTGATCTCTGCAATTCCTCCAAGAATGCAGTATTGCTTTTGATTTACCGTTTTGCTAGGTAGGGGCAGTTCTATTGGCTTCCATTATAGCCCTCCCTCCACAAGTCAGGGAATCAGTGTCAGGATTCTGCCAGTTGTTGAGTATGTCTGTTCTAATTTTGCATTCTAGATCTAGGAAAATAACCACAGAATGAGTTTGGGGACCTATTATGAGGTAGACCTGAGCTAAAATTTCATTGATTCCCTGACCTCCATAATCCCTTACTCTTACTGCTGGACCAAAGTGATGTTTTAGGAAGTAATGTCACCTCTAAGCCAGTGTCTGATAATCCCTGAAATGTCTGATGATTTCCTTTTCCCCAAAGCATAGTGTGGTGGTTTGTATATATTGTATCCCCCAGAAAAAGCCATATTCTTCAGTGCAATCTGTGGGGCCAGAGGTATTAGTGTTAATTAGGTTGGAACCTTCTGATTAAGTGTTTACATGGAGATGTGAGCCACCCAATTGTCAGTGAAACCTTTGATTAGGGTGTGACCTCTTGGTTGAATGTTTCCATGGAAATGTGGCCCCCCCATTCAGGGTGGGTGTTAATTGGATCACTGGAGTACTTTAAAAAGAACCACACAGGGCCAGACTCAGAGAGTGACTGAGAGTGACATTTTGAGGAGCAGCTACAGCTAAGAGAGGACAAAACGCCCCAAGAGCAACACTTTGGAGAATGCAGTTTTGAAACGTAACTTGGGAGCAAGCAGACACCAGCTACGTGCCTTCCCAGCTGGCAGAGGTTTTCCAGATGCCAATGGCCTTCCTCCAGTGAAAGTGTAGTTTGTTGATGCCTTACCTTGGACACTTTATGGCCTTAAGACTGTAACTTTGTGACCAAATAAACCCCCTTTGAAAAGCCAATCCATTTCTCGTGTTTTGCACAAGGGAAGCATTAGCAAACCAGAATATGTAGTTACCCTGGTAAAAATCAATAGGTCTTTTTGGGAAAGACTAGGAGGAAGGTTACTAGTATAAAGTTTTGGCTGTGTAACAAAGTCCTTCCCTAAGAGGACCCAGCCTTCCCTTCATTCATGAGTCTTTGGGTCTGTAAACTGTCTCAGGTCTGCTAATTGGTTAAGGGGCTCTGACTCTCTGTTTTTGTAATTTAAGTTAGACTTTTGTTCATGTGACCTAGAAGTCTTCTGCTTCTACAAATCGAGTAAGAATTTAGTAGACTGCCCATCTATTTTACATCTAAGTACCCCATGATCTACTAGCCCATGCTGTAGGGGTGTACAGGTCAGATCAGACTATTTTGATAACTGCTTTTAGTCTGATGCCCATTATGGTATGTCCACACCCACCTTTTTTTTGTTGATTAAGTGCTGCCATTTGGCTTCTTTCAACATGTGATCGGATCATTCCCATTGTGTTTAAGGATCCAAGTTCATTGACAGCAGTTCCTACACTAATATCTGACCTAAAGAGAAGAGCAACCACAGAACTCGTCAGGGATATGGAGTTAGTCTCGCAAACTTATTCCTCACAGTCCTGGTGAAAGGTGTGTCCTCTCGACATTCCTGAGGCAAGTGAGCAGGTCTTACATGATAAATCCACAGCAACATTCCAATATCTCTAAATCTTTGGATCCCTTCATCTTCATTATACCAGGGCATTTCTGGCATTTCAGCCTCAGGCCACGTGGGCCACCTTTTGGTCCATGTTTCAGCCAGCCACCCAAACAAACTGTTAGAGCCCTTTCTACCCCCTCGAGCTTTTAACATTGAAGTTAGAATCTCTGCTTAGTGTGCCCATATCAATAAATTCAGCCAGATCCAACTTTATGTTCTTCCACCATTATCCCATACCCTTAATATGCATTCCCACACACATTTCCCTGATTTCTGTCCATATAAATTGGAAAAATGATGCAGTTGTTTTGGAATATAGCACACCTGCTCATGGGTCACACATTGTACCTCACCTTTTGGGGCCTGTTCAGATTCCAGTTTATTTGTAAGTCTAGAAAAGAAGGGTGATGATGAGTGGGTCATGAGAAGAATTAGAAGTGGCTTGCTAGTCATCTGCCTCAGGGTGTTCCATTGCAGTTTCATCTGGTGAAACTGGATTAATCTCTTTAGACAGAGGAGTAAGGGCTGATTCCTCAGGGCAAACCATTACAGGTTTATCTGGCAAAGACTCAGCAGAATCTAGGGTTTCAGTGTCCCCACCATTATTATTATTATCAACTCTTATGCCCCCATTCCAATCTTCAGGATCCCGTTTCCTTTCCAGACAATGCCCTCACTTTTAACAGCCAACACCCTGCAAGGTTGGGAATTCATTTTATGTTGTGGCTCAGCCACTTACACAATGAGATTCTGGGTTGGTTTTCAGAAATCTCAAGTCTTCCATTACATGATATCAGGTTTTCTTTCAAGGCACACATGGAAACTTTCCTGTCCTTCATGCAGTGTTTAAATTGGGAATTTGAAGCCTTGAGCTCATCCTTTTCTTTTACATCTGTATCCAGCATATTTAAGAACAGCTAGCCAACATCATTATACCTATTAACTCCACAAAATTCTGTTAAGGTGTCAAGAACCCAATCACCCAGGGCCTTGCTGCTTGTAAGCATTTGGGTAGTGATATTTTGCCTATCTCTATCGCCATCTAACACTATTGACTATCAGTGCCATCTTGCTTGTTGGAAACGGAGTCATTTGTGCCTTTGAATCTAATCAGGTTAGAGAACCAATTCCAAAACCCCAGAACCAATTCAGAAATATCACACTTAAGATTCTGTTTCTCAAGATCCGCTCCTGGTACCAAAATCTCTATTACTCAGGGTTCTCTAGGGGAACAGAACCAACAAGAGATCCATATATATATATATATGTACTGTGTAAATATTAAGAGATTTTTTTGTAGGAATTGGCTGACATGACTATGGGGATGGGCAAGTCCAAATCCCACAAGCTGGGAACTCCAGTGAAGGTTTTCAATTAATTCCCCAGGAGAAGCTGGCTGGCTGAAGTACAAATGGAAATTGTCTCTTCTGACTGCTGAAATCATCACTTCTCTTTTTAAGGCCTTCAACTGCTTGGATGAGACTTCTCTTGTTCTTGAAGGCAGTCTCCTCAGTTGATTATAGATGGATTCAGCCATAGATGCAATCAACCTACTGATGATTTAAATCCATGAATTATCCTCACGGTAACAGTCACACCAATGCTTGCTTTACCAAACAGCAGGACACCATAACCTGGCCGTGTTGACACAGGTACTTAACCATCACATCTTGTGAGAGAAAAGAAATGAAAAAAATGACAAAAGAGTTACATGAGACAAGTTTCCCTCCACAGGGAGATTCTGTAGTCCTATTGCAATTCTTTTCTCCCCGCCTCAGGGAAGAGAGGTTGCAGGAAAGTCAGAGATTAAAAATGAAAGGGAAAATCTAAGTGTAAAATACAGAGTCATCTAGAACAGGGGTCAGCAATCTGTAGCCCATAGGACAGCTGCCTGTTTTTGTAAATACAAAGATTTTTTGGAACACAGCCACTCACATTTGCTTGTGTTTTTTTTATGGCTGCTTTTGCACTGCAATGGAAGAGTTGAGTGTGACAGAGACCATATGGCCCACATAGCTTAAAATATTTACTATCTGGTCCTTTACGGAAGTGTGTTATATAGCAAAGCTATCAATAGAACTTTCTGAGAAAATGGAAATGTTTCTGTTTCTTTCTCCAGTGCTTTCTCCAGTGTGGTAGCCACAGCTTACATGTGGCTACTGAGAACATGAATTGTAGGTAATGTGACTAACTGAATTTTTTCATTTTTAATATTTAATTTTAATTAATTAAATTTAAAAAATGAATTCAAATTTAAATAGCCATATTTGACTAGCGGCTACTGTATTGGATAGCACAGGACTAGAGCACAGATTTCAGGTTGAGGTTGGCTGTAGGGTGTAAAGTAGATACTGACAAGTGCCTATTAAGACCACTTGGAAAAAGGAGACGAAGGAAAGAAGCATCCAGAAAGGTGCAGTTTAGAAGAGCTTTAAGACAGTTCTCATTTTTTTTCTAGTGTAGCGCTTAAGAGTTATTGGTGTTTGGATCCAGTTCTACTGCTTACCAGCCCTGAAACCTTGGTCAGAGTTACATAGCCTCTCTCTCCATCAATATCATTGTCTGTAAAACTGGAATAGTGTAGTGCCTACCTAATACATAATAATATTGTTATGAGGTTTAAGTGTTTAAATAGTGCCTTGCATATGGTAAAAGCTTTATAAGTATTTGCTGCTCTTACTATCATTATTATTAATTTATAAGGTTTGTGTGTGTGTGTGTGTGTGGCATAGTCTAGGAAAGTAATCCTTACGTTTAATTTTTTTTTTAAGGAAAGTAGATTCTGAATTGCAGGGAAATTTGTACATTAGCCTGGCTAATGTCTTCCTAATTTGGAGACCAGCTATGCTTAAAGCTCTTAATGTAGTTTCATTACAATTAACCTGGTTTTTTCGATGGTCACTGTAAACATTGATAGATGGCCAGATTATTTTGCAAACTCTTCACAGGTAAATTAGGCATGTTTAATTAGAAGCAGAACATTTCTTGGTCTAAGTACTTGTTCCTGAGCAGAAGAATTCCTGGTAATATTTGAAAGGAAGTATGTTTCTCTTTTATCTTGAGACATGTCAGAATCTCCTGACATGAGTAAGCTTGGTGTCTTCCCTTTTATAGAAGCAGTGAGCAGGGAGGCAGGAACATATGGGGAGGTAGGAGTTGTAATTGTTTGGGTAAGTGGTAACAGTAATAGAAATCGAAAAGAAAAAAAAAATTCAAAATCATGTCACTATGGGTTTTTAAAATTGAGTGATTATTTGTTAACGTTCTTATCTTCAATCTTATCTACTAATAATCTATACTTGCCACTGCCAAACATTATCACTCTTAAAGACAGCCTAGAAGTCAATGGGTGCAGCCTCTTGAAAATCTACTTTTAGGTTTTCTGAGGCAGTAATGATGTAACAATACTTTTACGTTGTTAGATCTGTTCTCCCAAGGCTGGAACAACAGACTTTTCAGCAGATATTATGTGCTCAACATTGCTCTCCAAGGCTGCCTTGGATCTGTATTAGACTGTGTTGCAGCACTCCTTGATAAGCAAATGATAATAAGAAAGCCTTGCCCAGACGGCAGGGGCTGTTTTATTATGCAAGTGGTGATCCCATCCTTTTAGGCTATGGTGTTTGTTTGTTTTCTACTTTCTAATTCTAGATTGCATTTGAAGGTATCTGAAATACATTGAACCTACTGAAGGTATTTAATGGGCTTATTTTACATAGAGCAAAAAGAATGAGAAAATGGTACGCTATTAATATCCCCTAGGCTTGAAACCATGTACAGCCTGAAACAAGTCATCTAAGGGAGAGAGGATATGGAAATATCAAAGTCTCTGATGTGATGAGGCCCTTGAGGGATCGGTTTGTCCAGTTAGCACAGCTGTTTGGCGGGTGGCTTTATTTTGACATGCACCTCCTTGCTTGGGATCTCACAACTGCATTTGCCTGCTAGACTTTATCTACTACTCTTCAAGCACACTTGTCTACAGCCCGTTGAAACCATTTGCTTCATTTCAGCTCAAAGGGAATAACCAGTAAAAACTTTTCTCCTGCTATAAATTCAAAATATCTCCCCCCCCACCTCCTTTTTTGTTTGAACTGTAGGGAGGGGATGCAGCGGGCATTTAGAAGACTGTGGTTCCAGTTATACATTTTTGTCAGGTAGAAACCTTATTAATATAAATTGTGGAGCTAAAATTAATATGTAGACATTATGAGAAGATTTTTTTAAACTCAGTAAAGGAAACGTGTTAAGAACTAGAGGGTGGCCAGCAGGCTGCTATTTGCAGACCTAGGATGAGCTCAAGCAGACGGTTCTGTTAGAGATGTTGAAATGGATAGGAAGCTGGATAAGGTGGTCTTTTGTATGCTCTGATAGTGTATGCTTCTAAAATAATATAACAGAAATATTTTCTGTGGTTTATCTTATTTATAATATTGTGTATAACAAACTTATTTCTTTTTTCCTAAATCATAGGTGACACTTGCTTATCAAATATGGCACCCTAATAGTTGTATTTGTTGTAATGATGGTGTTATATAACCGTATCTTCCTTACAAATCCAATTTAAAATTAATGATTTACTAGTTACAGTATACGTGAATGAATTCAGTAGTTATTTATTTGGGGCCTGTTATACCCATCTGTTTCAGTTTGCTAATGCTGCCGTTATGCAAAATAACAGAAATGGATTGACTTTTATAAAGGGGATTTATTAAGTTACAAATTTATAGTTCTAAGGCCATAAAAGTGTCCAAACTAAGGCATCAACAAGAAGATACCCTCACTGAAGAAAGGCCAATGGCATCTGAAACACCTCTGTCAGCTGGGAAGGTACGTAGCTGGCATCTGCTGGCCCTGGGTTGTGTTTCAGCTTCTCTCCCAGCTCCTGTGGGTCCTTAGCTTAGCATCTCCAAACATTCTTCTGTCTGCAACTCCAAGCATATCAGTCAGCTCCCAGGTGTCCCTCCAAAAGTCTCAGATGCTCTTGCAGCGTTTTGTCCTCTCTTAGCTTCTCCGGAGCAAATTCTGGGCTGGAGTCTCAGAGTGTCAACAAGCATCTGAGTCTGTGTCTGCTCTTTTAAAGGACTCCAGTAAGCTAATCAAGACCCATACTGAATGGACGGAGCCACACCTACATGGAAATAATCTAATCAAAAGTATCACCTACAGTTGAGTGAGTTACATCTCTGTGGAAACAACCTAATCCAAATATCCCACAAGCGTGGATTAAAACATGACTTTTGGGAGGACATGATATATCCAAACTGGCACACCATCGCACTGGACTAGCCTCATGGGGAATAAAAACATAAATGAGGTACTGCCTTTGCCTTCTAATTGGAGAAATAGACAAATGCATATTAGTCAGAATCTAAATGAGACAGTGAAAAATATTAAAATCAAATTACAGAAAAAGTGAAGAGGGAACCATTTAATTCTTCCTGGAGTGATCCAGAGAAGCAACGCAGACTGAGCTTTGAAAGACAAAGTTGGAAGGGGTGTGTGGTGGTTTGAAACTGTATGCACCCCTGAAAAATATGTTCTTAAATTTAATCCATTCCTGTGATGTGAACCCATCTTAAGTAGAACTTTTTGATGATAACTTCAGTTAATGTGTGACCGACCTCAATCAGGATGGGTCTTAATCCTATTTTTGGAGTCCTTTATAAGCTAAATGAAATTCGGACAATAGAGAGAAAGCCATAGGAAGCAAGAAGCTGAAATAGAAAGGGAAAGACTGGGAGACACTGCCATATGCTTTGCCATGTGACAGAGGAACCAAGGATCCCCAGCAGCCAGCCCCCAGAAAGCCATAGTCTTTGGGGAGAAAACATCACATTGATGATGCCTTAATTTGGACATTTTCTTGGCCTCAAAAAATTCCCATTGTTAAAGCCGAACATTTCATGGTATTTACTTGAGCAGCGTAAGAAACTAAAACAGGATGGATGTAAGTAATAATAATTAACACTTACTCAGTATTTACTGTGTGTGAGGCATTTTTCTGCATGCTTTACTTGACCTGTGTGTCCCTCTGAGGTAGGGTACTGTTATCCTCATGTTACAGATTAAGAAATTGGTTAGTGGTAAGGAGGGGATTTGGTTAGGATATGGAAGGGAAGGAATGTTGAATATGTTGAGTAGTCTAATGTAGGATTTGCAGGGTCAGGGAACTAAGTAAGAGATGGGAAAGGTAGATTCTAATCAGATTGTCTAATCCAAATGAAAAAATTGACTTTTCATTCTGTCTCTCAGTCCTTGCATTTGTAAAACGAGTCTATTGTCCCTTTGTAATTAAAAACATGATTAGCTAAAGGAAATCATTTTCTTTGGATTCTTCACCCAAAAAAAGTGGTATTGATAGGTATTTATATGTGGTTCAGTCTGTTGAAAGTGGTAACATTTAACATGTGTTACTTTCTGTATATATCTTTAACGTTTTTAGAAAGCTGAACTACTTGGAAATTAAAACAGTTACTAAGTAGAGATGATTGTAATTTTTTAAAGAGGACATTAGGAATGACTTGGGGATGTGGACTTACATAGTTCACAAAATCACATGTGCAATTGAGCCTTTTCATGCTAGTACCTGTGTGTCAAAATTGTCTCTATTTTCTTAATTTTACATTTTAGTTACACATTTACATTATAGAAGAATATGGTACATTTTGGGAAATAGAGAAAAGAAAAAAATACTCCAATACAATCACTCTCAACCTCTTTATCTCTTTCCTTTTTGTGTTTTTAAAATAGTATTTAAAGTTGTATACAGGGCAGTAGAGATACAGTACTACATTTTTTTCATATTAACATATAGCCATTGCCCTTATATGACTATCCCATTTACTGGGTGTGCCATCATAGGCCTATGGTTGGCAATGAGGTTGTTTACAGTGCTTTACTGTAATGCAAAATGCTGTAATATCTAATGCTGACCATCATGATCCCCATAGCTTTTCCTAGGTTTTGGTGTATTTCCTTAGGTGAGATTTCCAAGGTGGCTGTTCTCTTTCTAATATCAAAAATAACAGAACCATTTGATGGAAGTGTTTTTTCAAAATAAAATAGTTGTTTTACTTCCCATTTCTCTCCTCCGTGGGCAATTTATAAAGAAAGGATGGAATCATTCTAAGCATAGTAAAGTTTGAGTATATTGTATAGCCACAGTTTTGAGTCATTTGGAAAAAAAGAAATTTTATGCCTATGTCCACCAAGTGACTTTAGCATCTGAATGATTGTGAAATAATCTTTAAAACATGGTTGAGAGGCGGGGCAAGATGGCAGACTGGTGAGCTGTAAGTTTTAGTTACTCCTCCAGGAAAGTAAGTAAAAAGCCAGGAACTGCGTGGACTGGACACCACAGAGCAATCTGTCTTTGGGCATACTTCATACAACACTCATGAAAACGTGGAACTGCTGAGATCAGCGAAATCTGTAAGTTTTTGCGGCCAGGGGACCCGCGCCCCTCCCTGCCAGGCTCAGTCCCGGGGGAGGAGGGGCTGTCAGCTCCGGGAAGGAGAAGGGAGAACTGCAGTGGCTGCTCTTATCGGAAACTCATTCTACTGATTCAAACTCCAACCATAGATAGACTGAGACCAGACACCAGAGACTCTGAGAGCAGCCAGCCCAGCAGAGAGGAGACAGGCATAGAAAAAAAACAACACGAAAAACTCCAAAATAAAACAGAGGATTTTTGGAGTTCTGGTGAACACAGAAAGGGGAAGGGCGGAGCTCAGGCCTTGAGGCGCATATGCAAATCCCGAAGCAAAGCTGATCTCTCTGCCCTGTGGACCTTTCCTTAATGGCCCTGGTTGCTTTTTCTATTAGCATTTCAATAACCCATTAGATCTCTGAGGAGGGCCGTTTTTTTTGTTTGTTTGTTTTGTTTTTTTAAATCCTTTTTTCTTTTTCTAAAACAATTACTCTAAGAAGCCCAATACAGAAAGCTTCAAAGAATTGCAATTTGGGCACGTCAAGTCAAGAGCAGAACTAAGAGAGCTCTGAGACAAAAGGCAATAATCCAGTGGCTGAGAAAATTCACTAAACAACACAACTTCCCAAGAAAAGGGGGGTGTCCGCTCACAGCCACCATCCTGGTGGACAGGAAACACTCCTGCCCATCGCCAGCCCCATAGCCCAGAGCTGCCCCAGACAACCCAGTGTGACGGAAGTGCTTCAAATAACAGGCACACACCACAAAACTGGGCGTGGACATTAGCCTTCCCTGCAACCTCAGCTGAATGTCCCAGAGCTGGGAAGGTGGAGCAGTGTGAATTAACAAAGCCCCATTCAGCCATCGTTTCAGCAGACTGGGAGCCTCTCTACACAGCCCAGCAGCCCAGAACTGCCCTGGGGGGACGGCACTCACCTGTGACATAGCACAGTCATCCCTCAACAGAGGACCCGGGGTGCACAGCCTGGAAGAGGGGCCCACTTGCAAGTCTCAGTAGCCATACGCCAATACCAAAGACTTGTGGGTCAGTGGCAGAGACAAACTGTGGCAGGACTGAACTGAAGGATTAGACTATTGCAGCAGCTTTAAAACTCTAGGATCATCAGGGAGATTTGATTGTTAGGGCCACCCCCCCTCCCCGACTGCCCAGAAACACGCCCCACATACAGGGCAGGCAACACCAACTACACACGCAAGCTTGGTACACCAATTGGGCCCCACAAGACTCACTCCCCCACTCACCAAAAAGGCTAAGCAGGGGAGAACTGGCTTGTGGAGAACAGGTGGCTCGTGGACGCCACCTGCTGGTTAGTTAGAGAAAGTGTACTCCACGAAGCTGTAGATCTGATAAATTAGAGATAAGGACTTCAATAGGTCTACAAACCCTAAAAGAACCCTATCAAGTTCAGCAAATGCCACGAGGCCAAAAACAACAGAAAATTATAAAGCATATGAAAAAACCAGACGATATGGATAACCCAAGCCCAAGCACCCAAATCAAAAGACCAGAAGAGACACAGCACCTAGAGCAGCTACTCAAAGAACTAAAGATGAACAATGAGACCATAGTACGGGATATGAAGGAAATCAAGAAGACCCTAGAAGAGCATAATGAAGACATTGCAAGACTAAATAAAAAAATGGATGATCTTATGGAAATTAAAGAAACTGTTGACCAAATTAAAAAGATTCTGGACACTCATAGTACAAGACTAGAGGAAGTTGAACAACGAATCAGTGACCTGGAAGATGACAGAATGGAAAATGAAAGCATAAAAGAAAGAATGGGGAAAAAAATTGAAAAAATCGAAATGGACCTCAGGGATATGATAGATAATATGAAACGTCCGAATATAAGACTCATTGGTGTCCCAGAAGGGGAAGAAAAGGGTAAAGGTCTAGGAAGAGTATTCAAAGAAATTGTTGGGGAAAACTTCCCAAATCTTCTAAACAACATAAATACACAAATCATAAATGCTCAGCGAACTCCAAATAGAATAAATCCAAAAAAACCCACTCCGAGACATATACTGATCACACTGTCAAACATAGAAGAGAAGGAGCAAGTTCTGAAAGCAGCAAGAGAAAAGCAATTCACCACATACAAAGGAAACAGCATAAGACTAAGTAGTGACTACTCAGCAGCCACCATGGAGGCAAGAAGGCAGTGGCACGATATATTTAAAATTCTGAGTGAGAGGAATTTCCAGCCAAGAATACTTTATCCAGCAAAGCTCTCCTTCAAATTTGAGGGAGAGCTTAAATTTTTCACAGACAAAGAAATGCTGAGAGAATTTGCTAACAAGAGACCTGCCCTACTGGAGATACTAAAGGGAGCCCTACAGACAGAGAAACAAAGACAGGACAGAGAGACTTGGAGAAAGGTTCAGTAGTAAAGAGATTCGGTATGGGTACAATAAAGGATATTAATAGAGAGAGGGAAAAATATGGCAAACATAAACCAAAGGATAAGATGGCCGATTCAAGAAATGCCTTCACGGTTTTAACATTGAATGTAAATGGATTAAACTCCCCAATTAAAAGATATAGATTCGCAGAATGGATAAAAAAAAATGAACCATCAATATGTTGCATACAAGAGACTCATCTTAGACACAGGGACACAAAGAAACTGAAAGTGAAAGGATGGAAAAAAATATTTCATGCAAGCTACAGCCAAAAGAAAGCAGGTGTAGCAATATTAATCTCAGATAAAATAGACTTCAAATGCAGGGATGTTTTGAGAGACAAAGAAGGCCACTACATACTAATAAAAGGGGCAATTCAGCAAGAAGAAATAACAATCGTAAATGTCTATGCACCCAATCAAGGTGCCACAAAATACATGAGAGAAACACTGGCAAAACTAAAGGAAGCAATTGATGTTTCCACAATAATTGTGGGAGACTTCAACACATCACTCTCTCCTATAGATAGATCAACCAGACAGAAGACCAATAAGGAAATTGAAAACCTAAACAATCTGATAAATGAATTAGATTTAACAGACATATACAGGACATTACATCCCAAATCACCAGGATACACATACTTTTCTAGTGCTCACGGAACTTTCTCCAGAATAGATCATATGCTGGGACATAAAACAAGCCTCAATAAATTTAAAAAGATTGAAATTATTCAAAGCACATTCTCTGACCACAATGGAATACAATTAGAAGTCAGTAACCATCAGAGACTTAGAAAATTCACAAATACCTGGAGGTTAAACAACACACTCCTAAACAATCAGTGGGTTAAAGAAGAAATAGCAAGAGAAATTGCTAAATATATAGAGACGAATGAAAATGAGAACACAACATACCAAAACCTATGGGATGCAGCAAAAGCAGTGCTAAGGGGGAAATTTATAGCACTAAACGCATATATTAAAAAGGAAGAAAGAGCCAAAATCAAAGAACTAATGGATCAACTGAAGAAGCTAGAAAATGAACAGCAAACCAATCCTAAACCAAGTAGAAGAAAAGAAATAACAAGGATTAAAGCAGAAATAAATGACATAGAGAACAAAAAAACAATAGAGAGGATAAATATCACCAAAAGTTGGTTCTTTGAGAAGATCAACAAGATTGACAAGCCCCTAGCTAGACTGACAAAATCAAAAAGAGAGAAGACCCATATAAACAAAATAATGAATGAAAAAGGTGACATAACTGCAGATCCTGAAGAAATTAAAAATATTATAAGAGGATACTATGAACAACTGTATGGCAACAAACTGGATAATGTAGAAGAAATGGACAATTTCCTGGAAACATATGAACAACCTAGACTGACCAGAGAAGAAATAGAGGACCTCAACCAACCCATCACAAGCAAAGAGATCCAATCAGTCATCAAAAATCTTCCCACAAATAAATGCCCAGGGCCAGATGGCTTCACAGGGGAATTCTACCAAACTTTCCAGAAAGAACTGACACCAATCTTACTCAAACTCTTTCAAAACATTGAAGAAAATGGAACACTACCTAACTCATTTTATGAAGCTAACATCAATCTAATACCAAAACCAGGCAAAGATGCTACAAAAAAGGAAAACTACCGGCCAATCTCCCTAATGAATATAGATGCAAAAATCCTCAACAAAATACTTGCAAATCGAATCCAAAGACACATTAAAAAAATCATACACCATGACCAAGTGGGGTTCATTCCAGGCATGCAAGGATGGTTCAACATAAGAAAAACAATCAATGTATTACAACACATTAAAAACTCGAAAGGGAAAAATCAATTGATCATCTCAATAGATGCTGAAAAAGCATTTGACAAAATCCAACATCCGTTTTTGATAAAAACACTTCAAAAGGTAGGAATTGAAGGAAACTTCCTCAACATGATAAAGAGCATATATGAAAAACCCACAGCCAGCATAGTACTCAATGGTGAGAGACTGAAAGCCTTCCCTCTAAGATCAGGAACAAGACAAGGATGCCCGCTGTCACCACTGTTATTCAACATTGTGCTGGAAGTGCTAGCCAGGGCAATCCGGCAAGACAAAGAAATAAAATGCATCCAAATTGGAAAAGAAGAAGTAAAACTGTCATTGTTTGCAGATGATATGATCTTATATCTAGAAAACCCTGAGAAATCAACGATACACCTACTAGAGCTAATAAACAAATTTAGCAAAGTAGCGGGATACAAGATTAATGCACATAAGTCAGTAATGTTTCTATATGCTAGAAATGAACAAACTGAAGAGACACACAAGAAAAAGATACCATTTTCAATAGCAACTAAAAAAATCAAGTACCTAGGAATAAACTTAACCAAAGATGTAAAAGACCTATACAAAGAAAACTACATAACTCTACTAAAAGAAATAGTAGGGGACCTTAAAAGATGGAAAAATATTCCATGTTCATGGATAGGAAGGCTAAATGTCATTAGGATGTCAATTCTACCCAAACTCATCTACAGATTCAATGCAATCCCAATCAAAATTCCAACAACCTACTTTGCAGACTTGGAAAAGCTAGTTATCAAATTTATTTGGAAAGGGAAGATGCCTTGAATTGCTAAAGACACTCTAAAAAAGAAAAACGAAGTGGGAGGACTTACACTCCCTGACTTTGAAGCTTATTATAAAGCCACAGTTGCCAAAACAGCATGGTACTGGCACAAAGATAGACATATAGATCAATGGAAGCGAATTGAGAATTCGGAGATAGACCCTCAGATCTATGGCCGACTGATCTTTGATAAGGCCCCCAAAGTCACCGAACTGAGCCATAATGGTCTTTTCAACAAATGGGGCTGGGAGAGTTGGATATCCATATCCAAAAGAATGAAAGAGGACCCCTACCTCACCCCCTACACAAAAATTAACTCAAAATGGACCAAAGATCTCAATATAAAAGAAAGTACCATAAAACTCCTAGAAGATAATGTAGGAAAACATCTTCAAGACCTTGTATTAGGCGGCCACTTCCTAGACTTTACACCCAAAGCACAAGCAACAAAAGAGAAAATAGATAAATGGGAACTCCTCAAGCTTAGAAGTTTCTGCACCTCAAAGGAATTTCTCAAAAGGTAAAGAGGCAGCCAACTCAATGGGAAAAAATTTTTGGAAACCATGTATCTGACAAAAGACTGATATCTTGCATATACAAAGAAATCCTACAACTCAATGACAATAGTACAGACAGCCCAATTATAAAATGGGCAAAAGATATGAAAAGACAGTTCTCTGAAGAGGAAATACAAATGGCCAAGAAACACATGAAAAATGTTCAGCTTCACTAGCTATTAGAGAGATGCAAATTAAGACCACAATGAGATACCATCTAACACCGGTTAGAATGGCTGCCATTAAACAAACAGGAAACTACAAATGCTGGAGGGGATGTGGAGAAATTGGAACTCTTATTCATTGTTGGTGGGACTGTATAATGGTTCAGCCACTCTGGAAGTCAGTCTGGCGGTTCCTTAGAAAACTAGATATAGAGCTACCATTCGATCCAGCGATTGCACTTCTCGGTATATACCCGGAAGATCGGAAAGCAGTGACACGAACAGATATCTGCACGCCAATGTTCATAGCAGCATTATTCACAATTGCCAAGAGATGGAAACAACCCAAATGTCCTTCAACAGATGAGTGGATAAAGAAAATGTGGTATATACACACGATGGAATACTATGCGGCAGTAAGAAGGAACGATCTGGTGAAACATATGACAACATGGATGAACCTTGAAGACATAATGCTGAGCGAAATAAGCCAGGCACAAAAAGAGAAATATTATATGCTACCACTAATGTGAACTTTGAAAAATGTAAAACAAATGGTTTATAATGTAGAATGTAGGGGAACTAGCAGTAGAGAGCAATTAAGGAAGGGGGAACAATAATCCAAGAAGAACAGATAAGCTATTTAACGTTCTGGGGATGCCCAGAAATGACTATGGTCTGTTAATTTCTGATGGATGTAGTAGGAACAAGTTCACTGAAATGTTGCTATATTATGTAACTTTCTTGGGGTAAAGTAGGAACATGTTGGAAGTTAAGCAGTTATCTTAGGTTAGTTGTCTTTTTCTTACTCCCTTGTTATGGTCTCTTTGAAATGTTCTTTTATTGTATGTTTGTTTTCTTTTTAACTTTTTTTTTCATACAGTTGATTTAAAAAAGAAGGGAAAGTTAAAAAAAAAAAAAAAGAAAGAAAAAAGACAAACAAGGAAAAAAAAAAAAGATGTAGTGCCCCCTTGAGGAGCCTGTGGAGAATGCAGGGGTATTCGCCTACCCCACCTCCATGGTTGCTAACATGACCACAGACATAGGGGACTGGTGGTTTGATGGGTTGAGCCCTCTACCATAAGTTTTACCCTTGGGAAGACGGTTGCTGCAAAGGAGAGGCTAGGCCTCCCTGTATTTGTGCCTAAGAGTCTCCTCCTGAATGCCTCTTTGTTGCTCAGATGTGGCCCTCTCTCTCTGGCTAAGCCAACTTGAAAGGTGAAATCACTGCCCTCCCCCCTGCGTGGGATCAGACACCCAGGGAAGTGAATCTCCCTGGCAACGTGGAATATGACTCCCGGGGAGGAATGTAGACCCGGCATCGTGGGATGGAGAACATCTTCTTGACCAAAAGGGGGATGTGAAAGGAAATGAAATAAGCTTCAGTGGCAGAGAGATTCCAAAACGAGCCGAGAGATCACTCTGGTGGGCACTCTTACGCACACTTGAGATAACCTTTTTTAGGTTCTAAAGAATTGGGGTAGCTGGTGGTGGATACCTGAAACTATCAAACTACAACCCAGAACCCATGAATCTCGAAGACAGTTGTATAAAAATGTAGCTTATGAGGGGTGACAATGGGATTGGGAAAGCCATAAGGACCACACTCCCCTTTGTCTAGTTTATGGATGGATGTGTAGAAAAGTAGGGGAAGGAAACAAACAGACAAAGGTACCCAGTGTTCTTTTTTACTTCAATTGCTCTTTTTCACTCTAATTATTATTCTTGTTATTTTTGTGTGTGTGCTAATGAAGGTGTCAGGGATTGATTTAGGTGATGAATGTACAACTATGTAATGGTACTGTAAACAATCGAAAGTACAATTTGTTTTGTATGACTGCGTGGTATGTGAATATATCTCAATAAAATGATGATTAAAAAAAAAAAAAAACATGATTGAGATAAGCATCTGATTAGAGTTTTACCCTGGTACAAACTTCTTTTTCGTGACCAAGTTGCAAGTTTATGTGCAGCCCATTGCATCAGGGTATCTGAAGACCTGCATTCAGTTACAGCCATTGACCTTGTCAGAATGCTGCACCTAAAGTGGTTCCTAGTAGCCTTCTCAACTGCCTGTACAAGAGCTGCAGACATGTCTCCCCGTAATAAAGAGAATGGAAATTACGAATTTTGTGTTACTAGCCTCTGGACAGTTCAGGAAGTATTCTGTGATCTTAGGTCATGGGGAATAAAAGCCTTCTACGCAAATTATATTTAAAACTTCGTAATTAGAAAGCTGATGGGAGGGGAAGATGGATAAACAAACAAATCTGTAATATGTCATGTGGTGATAAGTGCTATGGAGAAAAATGAAGCTCAGGAAGGCAGCTAAGGCATGTTGAGGGTTGGGGTGAGAGGGTGGTAGTCAGGGAAACTTAGTGGAAGTGATGACAAGAGCCATGTAGTTATGTCTTGGAGAGAGTAGACCAAGCAGAAGGCCAGCATGTGCAAAGATCCTTGGTCAGAAGAATTGCTTGGCACTTTGAGGGTCAGTGAGGAGGCCTGGGTGGCTGGATTTGAATAAGTGAGAGGAGCAAGGAAGGAGATGGGACCAGATGACAGTGGGCCTTCAAAACAACTACAAGAACTTTGACTTTACTCTGGGATGGGAAACTACTTGAGTACTTGGGCAGAGAAGAAACATCATCTCAGTTGTGTTTTAAAAGACCATTTGGGCTAAAGCATAGAGACCAGATAGGAGGCTCTTGCATTAAGAGAAGAGATGATGTTGGCTCAGGCAAACAAGGCAATGGTGGAATCAGTAAAAAGTGGTTGAATGATGGTAATATTTTGCAGGTAGAGCAAATAGGATTTGCTCATCGATTTGATGTAGCTTTGGAGGGGGTGTGTGTGCAACAAGGGCAACTGCAAGGTGTTTGGCTCAGTCAGCTGAAAAAAATGAAGTATACATTTAATGAAATAGGGCAAAACAATGGGAGGAGCAGGTTGGTGTGGGAGACTAAGAAGTTTGGTTTCAGATCTGCTTAATTTGAGATATCAAGTAAGCATCTGGAATATCAAGTCTTGGAGTTTAGAGAATAGTCCCTTGGTGATTCCATGAAAAATTCCATACACACACATACATATATGTATGTACATATCATTTATATATATATATATATATATATATATATATATATATATATATATATAATATTATATTTGTATATAATAATTTATATTAATTTAGGAGTCTTCAGCACAGTTATAGTACTTAAATTGGAGTTTAGATTTGATGAGCTCACCAAAGAAATGAGTGCAGGTAGAAAAAGAAGAGGTCTAAGGCTTAGGCCCTGGGGTACTCCAGTAATTAGAGATCAGGGAGAGAAGGAAGAATCAGCAAAGGCATCCAAGAAGGAGTGCCGAGTAAGGAGAATCAAGAGGGGTTGCTATCCTAAAATCTAATTTAAGAATATTTCAAGAAGGAGAGAATGAGCTATTTTGTCAAATGCTGCAAAATAAGTAAGATATAATGAGAACTGAGAGTTTGACACTTGGATTTGTCAATATCAAGGTCATTGAAGGTCTTGGTGGGGTATTTTGGTGGAGTAGAAGAGAAGAAAGCCTGATTAGACTGGGTTCTAAAGAAAATGGGAATGAGTATAGACATCTCTTGAGAAATTTTGCTATAAATATAGGGGAGGATAAGAGTAAAATAGAAACTGGAAGATGTGGGGCAAAGGAAAGATTTTTTTTTTTTAAGATGGGAAAACTTACAGCCTGCAGAATGCCTATAGGTACACTCCAGTGGAGAGGGGAAGCTTGGTGATGTAGGAGAGAAAAGGAACAATTGCTTGAAGAATGATATTAAGTAAGTTAGATAAGTTGGAATCTTATTTAGTAATTAAGGATTGCTTTAGATAGAGGCAGATAGTTTATCCATAGCAACAGGAAAGACAATGTGGATATAAATGCAGGAAAGTTGGTAAAAGTGGAAGTGGGAGTATATGGGAATTCTCCTTTGCTTCTGTTTTCTCAGTGAAATATGAAGGACAAGGTTTATCAGCTGAAGGCCAGGAGGAGATTTCTAAAGAGAGGAGAATGTGTGAAATAGTCATCCGGCGAAGGGGGGAGTGTAATGGACTAGGGAACTGTGGCAGGTTTGCCCAGCTAAACTAAGGACCCACGTGAGACTAGTGGTCAAGAATTTAAAATATGGCTCGTCAGTCAGCATGATGATGTGGCTTTCTCCAGCCAAGTTTGGCAGCCTGGTTACAGGTGCAAAGTACCCAAATTTGGATTTAATAAAAGATATGGTTTGCCCGGTGAGTAGGATAAAGAAAGAAAAAGGCAAGGGGAGCTTAGGTGTATGTAAGGGTGTGTTTATAATAATAGACCTAGAATCTGATGTGGGAAGAGAGGACATGAGGGAGGTGAGGAACTGTGAAAAAGTACAGGATCAGTGGAATGTAGTCTCGGTGGGATTAACAAATTATTAGAGTAAATACCAGAGGCAGTGAATTGAAAAGTTGCGAGTTTTCAAAAATGTTTAAAAGATAAGTAGAATGTTTTAATTGATTGGATACGGGGAATGAGAGAAATAATGCTGCCCAGAAGCTTGGGTTGACTAGATAAATATTGGTTCCAGACTCACATTTTTACAGGGGTGGATACTTAAGAGTGGCAGAAAGTAAGGAGTGGGTGGGGAGTGTGGTAAACCGGCAGGTGCCTTGTCTTTCTGAAGAGTGGCAGCTCAGCTCTCACTTTTGCTACTGTGGGCTGTGTGAGTCCTAGGCTGTAGGTCTTACGATTTTTGAAATAATGGAAGTCAGGATGTTAATATATAATTTCCCAATTTATAAATGCTGATTCCATTCTTAAAAAAATAAAAAAGAACTAAACACAGTGGCCAGTTGTATTCAGATCCCGTACTACTACTTGTCAACCTCTTAAATAAATAGTTGCTGATGTCACTAACTCTGAGGGATTATAAGAGGAAGAAAAGGTTTAACAGGAAGATAATCAGTTCTTTTTTAGTTTGTCGAGTTTGAGGGTACTTAATGGAAATTCAGGTAGAAATGCCCTGCTGGTGAATGAGTAGATAATTCTGAGGTGCTACAGAAGATGCATCTTTAGAAATATGGAATATATTCATGGTAAGTATACGATAAGTAGGTGTTACAGTGATGATGACAACATGAAAACATTTGAATGGAGAGGGAAATACAAATTTGGTAGTCATGAGTATATATACATTGGTATATAAATTCATTAATGGCTCTATGTATGTATGTTTCATGACAAAACTGTGAAACTAGATGAGGGGGGGAGTATATACAGTGTAAGGAAAAGTGAGTGGGATGGGAACCTACCAGAATATTTAAGAGACTAGCGGAAGAAAAAAAGGAAACCTGAAAGGAACAGACCATGAGATAGAGGGGAAACTGGCAGTCGAGTGTCTTGGACACCAGGGAGTAGATATCAACAATTGCTCATGGCTGAAAGGTCTGCAAAGATAAGACCTAAAAATGTGCTTTAGATTTGGCAACCAGGAGGATATTTGTATTCTTAGGGTAAAGGCCAGATTTTGGTGTGTTCAGATGTGAATGGAAGATGAAGAAGTTGACACAATGGGTATAAACAGATCTTTTGAGAAATTCAGATGGGCCAGGAAGGAGCGAGGAGAACACAGGGTCAAGGGAGGATGATATTGTTATAGGAGGACAGAGACTTGAAGGAATATGTTTATAGAGTTAAAAAAAAAAAAAAAAAAGAAAGAGCCAGGAGAAACAAAATTAGGAATGGAGAGAGAAGAGAGAAAGTATCCCTGCCCAAGGTGGTAAGGCAGTAACTGTGGTACCATCAGAGGTAAGAGGCAAGGAAATGTTTCCCTCCCATCAGGGAAATAAGATTTATATTCTTGAAACTGAGTTTTACCTAATCTTATTTAAGTAAGGATTTGAAGCCAGTGAACACTTGAAGGCAGAGGCAAACCGCATACTGAGCTGTGTCATCCAGGCCACAGATACCAGAGCAGTTCTGAGAAGAGGCACGTGAGAGGGTACAAAGTGCTGACTATTGTGGTGCTGATTGCGTGCTATCTCCCAGAGCCATGGGCCTCTTGCTCAGGCATGAATTCTTTGTGGTTTCCATTCCATTAACTTCCAGCAGCTTCACTGAAGTTCATTTTTAGCTTCTGCTTTTTATTTCCAAATTGATAGCTGAATGAAGTGGTCACTGGGCCAGTGACCCTTGGCCCAGGGCAGCAGGTCATGCCAAAGGTACCCCTGGCTGTGAATTAAGAGGTGGCATTGGGCCTGGTGCCTTAAAACATCTCTGTGAGCTGTTCATTACCCCTCATCTGGAAGCAGTTCATACGTGTCCCCTGCCTTGGTGACGGAATAATGCATTGGGAGGGGACGGACGTACCCCCGACCAGGGAGAGTGAAATAGGCCTCACTCCCATCAGAGTTGGAACCCAAACCACTGTTTCTTCTTATATCCCTTTCCACAGAACGTCTTTTGGGCATGCTGTGGAAGAGGAGACCAGAAACTTGGACAGTTGAGAAACAAGTTCCTCAAGGGTGGTGACGGTGACTGTGGCCATTTAGCAATTTTTTATGGCCCCATTTCATTCCAGGCCCTGTTTTGGGCCCAGGGACACAGAGATGAACATGGCACACATGTCCCTATGGTCATGGGGGTTTGTTTCTTGCGTCCTCCCTTCCTTCCGTTCATTCTTCCATGACTACTATGTACCATGCCCTGGACTGGCTATTGGGAATTTTAAAAAGTTAATGTCAGTCTGCTCAAGGGTAAACCAAAAAATTACAATACTTATGAGTCTTCTATAATTGCGGTATCTTGAGAGTTCTGAGTCCACAGATGATGTTAAGTGTTGTGGGTGATACTGAAGAAAAGGGTTCACTCTCTCTCCTCAGAAAACTTACAGTCTGCTGTGGAGAAGAGAAAGCACATTACCTCCAGAAGCACATACCATGATTTAAGTTTTTCAGTGTATGATCATTTGTATTTCAGACTCCAAGTATCTTTGCATTCCCAGCAGAGTACCTAGTGCCCAAGTGCTTAATAAATGTTGGTTGAAGTTAATGAATAAATTGTGTACTGCAAGACAGAAATTGACATATTGCTATAACAGAGCGTGGTTCTTTGAGCCAGGCCTGGGGAAATAGGTAGGCAGTTCCACATGAGAAGAGAAGAGGTGCCCCCCAGGCATTCCAAACACCAGAAGCAGCACAAGCCACTTATCAAGCACAGGAAACAACATGGGGCTCTGTTCGGTGAGAAGCGTAGGGCATATGGGGAAATGTGGGGGGATAAGAAAGGACAGGGGCGGATATCTCTGGGTTTCAACTGCCAGTCCAGTTAGTGTGAACTTTACTGAGGTTTTTAAAGGGATGTTCCAGGGTATACATTCAAAAACTACTTTGGATGGCAGTGTAATGTGTATATTGGAAGGTTTGCAGGATCAAAATGGAGTTTTGGTTTTTTAGAGCGGAGGGAGACTGGAGCATAACTGAAGGCTAAGGGGAAGGGACCAGTGGGAGAGGGAGGGTTTTCTGATGAAGCAAGCTCACTTCAAGATGGTAAAAGAGGATGAGATGAACAGCTCTCCTTGTGGGGGAGCTTGGTAAGCACAGGTGTAGGACATGCTTGGAGCCAAGCCGTCACGGAGAGAGATGCTGCTGGAGTAGCTGATCTAGATTGTGGATTCTGGGCCTTTGAGGCCACTGTTAAAATGGCATATAATGGGGTTTCAGCTGGGTGCAGGGATAAGAAAGGAGAAGCAGCAGAGGCTAATGATACACCCTTTGTTTGTTCCACCACACCTGTAAGCAAGTGGTATAAATGGAAAATGGACAATTGGGCAGAAAATGCAGAACTCTTGAGTGTTTGTCTCTTGGGACCTTAATTATCTCCTTTTTAAAATAATCCCTTAGATCCTGTTCAGCACTAGCATTCTTTGAATCTGTCCGAGAAGACATGAGAGACTTGAGAAAAACTGGATGCTTTCTAAAAGGCAGACAGCCAGGTTCTGCCAGCACCCAGCTAAGGGATGGCGTGTAAGCCTGGCAAAGTGTGGGTACTTTTATTCATTTCTTGCTTACTCATTATTATTAGTACTTTGTAGGTAAAGTTTACAAGAAAAACAAACCAGCTACTTCAAAAGTGTGTTTCATGTTAACCTCTTTTTCTTTTCTTAATGCTGATGAAAGTAGGGCATGTTGTTTGCACAGCATCTGGTTGTGCTACAGCTTGTACCTAAAATTGCAGATGGACCTTTCGCAAGAATTCCAAGCACATGAACACAGACTCTTCATTTGTTCTGTTTATCTTGTTATAAAGGAAAATGATCTCACAGTGAGCCTTAATAAGTTCCTCTTTAGGTGGGCTGTAAACGAGATAGACTCTGTGTAATGGAGCCTTTATGTTTCCCAACATTAGTCACTGAAGGAAAACACCCACATAATAATAAAAATAATACCTAACATCTGTTCAGTACTTTAGACCAACAAGAACCATATATATTCACATATAGCCATGATGTTATAGTCTAAACTAATGAAAGCAAACATAGATATTGGGTATATACAGGACTCTGTTTATTTAGGTAAAGATTTATGATGAAGAGCCGGATGCTTCTGTTCTTTTAAGCCTTGGCACAAGAAAGACAATAGAGTAGATAAGAGCCGTGGAGTTAGACAAATGTGGGTTCAAATCCCAGATCTTTCAACTACTAACAGTGACCTTCAGCAAGCTACTAATAATTCTTAAGTCCAAGTTTCCTAATTTGTCAACTGGAAAGATAATTCCTCTCAGAGTTGTTATGACAATGGGAAGAAATTAGGTCTACAAAACTTGTCAGACATGGCTTGAACCAAAGAAATACACTATAACTGATAATTAGTAATGATGAGTACTGTTCTTAGATGATGTCCAGTTAGATCTTGGCATCATCTTTCAACGTTCCTCACTTTTGTTCCCCATATCCCGGCTATCACAAGTCCCATCTTCATTCCTCCTTTTGAAATATTACATTTGTTTTTTTTTCTCCAGCCCCATTGGTACCACACTTCCCTCTCCTCCAGCTAAATTATGTGAACAACCTCCCAACCAATCGCTGATGTGTCTCTGTCCCCCATTGCCCCCACACCCACCGCCACCATGTACCTCATAGACCACAGTATAATGATACATTCTAACGCTTTGCTTCATGTTTTTGTGAATTTGCACTCTCTCTGTTGCCTACAAGTAAAACCAAACAACCTTTGCACTTCAGTGTCCTCTGAAATCTGGCTAAACCTTAGTCATCTGATTTTTATTTCTTATGACTACTCAGCACAAATTCTTTGCCCCCGTCACTCCAGGCCTACAGTGCCTTCACTTGTGCTGTCCTCCCACCTAAAAATGCTGCATACAACACTGTTTAAGTTTAAAATATGCAAATGTGTGTATATGAATTATTAGCCATGAAAGAAACCTGAGGGACCAGAAATGCACCTTCCTTCTAAAAAAAAGATGAAGAAATTCATACCTTGACACATCTCTCTGCCTTCCATTTTATTGCTGCCTCTGATAATTAAGTGTTTGACAGTGTTGGAATGCATATTGTCTTCATAATGGCATTGACATATCTTAGTAAGGATAGTACCCTAGAGTATTAACTGTCCAGAGGAAGATATTTTTGAGTTACGGTATTTGGAAAAGGCCATCAAGTTTTCTATTTATGTGCACTACTGAATGTTTTTCTAAACCCATCAGAGACTCCTTTTTGTTATGGTTGATATTTACTGTCTTTCCTTAACCCTGGTAGATTGAACTATGCTAAAGAGCCTAGCAGTGACTATATTGGCACCACCCATGCCCACACCTGCTGGCTCTCAGTTAGGTGTTAGCAAAGACCTGTGTGTGGAGCCCTGTGTAGAAAAGAGCACGTTGGTGGCATCTCTGACAGGTTACCACTGTTCCTCAAACCGTGGCCTGAAACCACAGGCTGTGGAGGCAGAAATGGGGGCAGAAAGTTGTTTTAAGTCCACTGCCCAGTTTCTTCTACATTTGTTGGTCAGTTTTTCTTAAGGTGTAACCAGATGTTTCTTAGCCACATAGACAGTTGTTATTTTGCTTGGTCTTCACAATTTAAGATTATTCTGGTTTATTGAGATGTTTACCTCACTGGTTTTCATTCTTCCTTCTATTCTACTGTCTCCATAGCTAAGAGTTAAGAGTTAAGAGGTAAGGGAAGGGAGGGGGTAGTAATGTGAGGATCTGTTCTGATTTCACTTTTTCTCTTTTAATTTCTAAAGAGATTAGAAGAGATTAAGATTAAGACAGGGCGGGGCTCTCCTCCAGAGGCCCAGAGAAGGGGTATAATTATAACTGCCTAAGAGAGAGCAGTTGCATTTAGGATTTTATTTTTCTCCTAGCTTTTTTCTTAGGTAGTGGAAGAAAGTTACCAAACTTCTGTAGTCTATCTTACTCACTAAAATTTCTCCTTATCCAATTAGGTAAGTGCTTATTAAATTAATATCATTCAGCTATAAGGACAAGGGCACCCTTTTAGAAACCTTATCTTAAGCACCTAGTAATAATCAATTTGAAATGCACTGGGACAGTGGGTAGCATTTTCCTTGGTTTTTAGCTCAGAATACACAGTTTGTTTACATCCTATAAATTGACAGTATGCAGCTTATTTAATAAAAGGGAAAAATGCTTATAAAGTTAACCAGGTAGAATACAAATATGCACATACAGTGTGAGAACTTCAATGTAAAATGGAAATCACAAATATATTTGTAGCAGAGAGTAGAGGGAAATATCACAGATGTTAACATTGGTCAGAAAATTAGCTGATTTTTTAAATCTTTTTTTGTTAAGTAGTTTTATTGAGAAATATTCACATATAATCCCTACAAAGTCTACAATCGATGGCTTCTGGTATACTCAAAGAGTTGTGCATTCATCACCACAGTCAATTCTGATTTTTTTATTTCTTTTACTTCTGTCTCTGTGTCTGTAGTTTATAAATTTTCTTTCTGGAGTATTATTAACTTTATAATAAAAAAATCACTTTAAAAAAAAATCACACCAAAAGATGACTGAATACCAATTTGGTGTTCAGTTATAAATTTCAGAAAATAACAAAGAAGTAGAATGGGAAAAAATATGTGGTGTAAGTGATTAAACCTGGAAACCTCAGATATCTGGAAGACACGCCAAGAAGCAAACTTAAGTTGTCTGATTAAATTAATTTATACATATAAAGCATTTTGAGCAATGCCTGGGATATGATTAGTTCTAAATAAATGTTAGTTGTTTTAATTATTACTATTTTTCAACATTATCACCCCTGGATTCTAGTACATTTTATGATGCCTTTGCTTAAATCATACTTACTCACTAAATGCTTGTTGAATTAATTTTTCTAGACCCTTCACAATCCTGGTTTATATTCTCTGAACATGCTACAGTGGTTGTGTCACATTTTGATTTTGATTTTGATGTCCACAACTGAAATGAATACAAAATGGCAGATATGATCTGACAAGTACAAAGAATAGTGGGAACATTCTTTGCAAGAATGTAGCAAGTTTCATCTTTGCTTCATATTAAACTCAGTCTATGAAAACATCTAAGTATTTCTCATAGATGCCTCAGCTGTGAAGCCAGTTCTCTTACTGGAATCCTGAATTTTTTAAATTAAATATGTAATTAAATTTGAATTAAATAATTAAATTTAGTAATTTAACTTTTTAAATTAAAAATAATTTAACTTGCAGCCCTGCTAAACCTTGTTTCTTTTAGCCCATCTTTCAGCTTGTTGGTGTTTCTGTTGCAAATTCTCTTTTCCAGCCTTTTAAGTTTTGTCCAATTGAAAACTTTCTCCAGCAATATCGTTGATTTAAAACGTGGAACAGGACAGAGAGCCCTGTGCCGTGGCATTCAAGGCTTTCCCAGATCTTGCCACAGATGAACATTTCAGGTCCTATTCATTGCATGCTTGCTCTTATTTTATTTATAATGCTAACAAAACTCATCTAGTTCATTTCTTGGTCAAGAACAGATTAGTGGCCACAAATTCAAGAGGGGGAGAGAATTCTTAGAGATGGATAGACTGACTACAGCCTGAGATGATGGTCTGATGCCCCAGAAGGAGATAGAAAAGCTGTAAAAAGGCACCAGGAGGTACATGACACTGTACATTTGCTGAAGCCCACAAATTTGTAGCGCAAAGACTGGTATCAATTTTCAAAAAAGCATTTAAATTGAAAATATTTTTTTAAGACTGTATGCAAATTCAAAAAAAAAAAAAAATCATTTAGGAGGTTAGGAGATCCCAGAAGGGAATGTAGCCTGTAACAAAAGAACTGAATTGTACTACCAGTGTATGAAAGAAACTCACTGAAGGGGGTGGAGGAAAAGGGTGCTGACTTAAGTAGCACTGGAGATGACTGCAGACTGTAAGACAAACGCGTAAATAAATAACGGAGAATGGACAAATCTCCTGTGCAGAAGAATTCCCAATTATTTGCGTAGATATTCCAAAGTGTACAGTATGAGAAAGGGGCAAAAAGAGTTACTTCATGGTGGGGAAACCCGACTAACACCACCTCAGCCAGGTGATCAAGGTCAACATCAACAATGGTAACTCATGCTGACAGTATGAACCCTTGATCTGATGCAAAGAGAATGGCGCTTTACAACTCTGTGGTTTTCTTCTCTAAATTCATAATTCCTGTCTAATTATGAGGAAAACATCAGACAAATACTAATTGAGGAACATTCTACGAAATATGTGACCGGTACTCCTCAAAACTTTTGAGGCCATCATGAACGTGGGAAGTCTGAGGAACTTCACAACCACGAGGAGCCTAAGGAGACAGGATGACTAAATGTAACATAGTGTCTTGGATGGGATCCTGGAATAGAAGAAAGACATTAGGTAAAAATCAAGGAAATCTGCATAATATATGGACTTAATCAGTATTTGTTCTCATTAGTTGTGACAAATATACCATACTAATTTAAGATATTAATAATAGAGGAAACTGGGTGTGGGGTATATGGTAACCCTTTGTAATATCTTCACAACTTTTCTGTAAATCTAAAACTGTTTTTAAATTGTTTATTTAAAAAAGGGGGGATGGAGCCTCAGAACTCCAAAATCATTGCCACAAAAGTACCTCTGCGTACCACACCCCAAGGGCTCCTGCAGCCTCCCTGTTACAAAACTGTTGAGTGACGCTCTTGGTGTTGGAGCTGAGTCATCAAGAACAGGTTCAGTTAGAGCCAAGTTACTACTTTTTGGAATTTATAGCCCCAGGCCTTGTACACACTGTCATTCATTCAGTCTTCTTCCTGACATAGTTTGCCCTGAGAGACCCAATATCCCGAGTTCAGACATTTTTTTTAAATACTCTATTTTGAAATATTTTAGACTTAAGGAAAAGTCACAAAAATAATACAGAGTTCTCAAAAACTCTTTACCCAGCTTCTCATAATGTTAATGTCTTACAAGTATGTGGCGGTTTGGAACTGTATGGACCCCAGAAAATCACATTCTTAAAATTAATCCATTCTTGTGTGTGTGAACCTATTGTTGGAAATAGGACCTTTTGATTAGGTTACTTCAGTTAAGGTGTAGGTGTGTCTTAATCCTCTTACTGGAGCCGTTTGTAGGAAAATGAAACTCAGACAAAGAGAGAAAGCCAAGGAAGCAAGAAGCTGAGAGCAAGGAAACCTGGAAAAGAAGGGAGAGACCAGCAGACACCGCCCCCATGTGCCTTGCATGTGGCAGAGAAACCAGGGATCACTGGCAGCTGGTCTTCATGAAGAAAGCATTGTCTTGATGATGCCTTGATTTGGACATTTTCACAGCATCGAAACTGTAAGCAAATGAAAACATAAACAAGATAATTTCAAATAGTTATATGAACTGTGAAGACTGTAAGACGAGGTTGGGACTATTCAAGAAAGACCTCAGTGAAGAGATGACGTTTGAGCTAGGGCCTGGGTGATAAAAAGAAAGGAGCCATGAGACTATCTGAGAGAAGAATATTTCTGAAGAGGGAGGAACAAGTACAAAGGCCCTGAGACATGTGTGAGCTTGGCCTGCACCAAGTACAGAAGGTTGGTCAATGGGCTAGAACCTGGTTACCTGGTTATAACTTCCAGCTGCTTGACAGATACACTACTGCTTTTTCTCCCCCCTATAAAGTACCTAATTTTATGCTTAAAATGTGACCTTGTTGGCTCAGGTGAACTAGCTAGAAAAATAGTGGACCAGAATTCCAAGAAGAGAATTAGCACGTTTTCCCAGTAGCAAAGTGTCATCTGAAAACAAAACAACACTGGGAATTATAGATTCTTAAGGATTATTAAGAATGCTCCTATCTTCTCAAGCGTGCATGTCTTCTATAGAGTAGATACAGTGATAACTTCATAAGTGGAAAACTATCTGTGCTATAATAGGGAATATGTTATTGTTCTGAATGCATTAATATTTACTGTAAAATACTACCTTGAGACATGTACTTGATTTTTAGACTGAAGACCTTTTATTGCTTGCAAGCCTGATAAAAATCAGATGGGATAAGTTGCTTTTTTTTAGTCTTTTTCAATAGAGCATAGGTGCTAAGTAAGAGTTTAATTAGATGTATATCTGGAATAATTTATTAATTTGGACTATTCTATTTTAGTATCTGCAAATAATTTTTTAAATTTTTGACTGATTCTTTTGAATGGACTCAAAACTCCCACTGGAGCAGTGTATGCCGAAAGCAGAGGGCTCCATATCTCCTTGTCATCTCTCACTTTTCTGTTGTTTTTCTCAGACAGGGCCAATTGCATAGCCTTCTTGGCATCAGTAGCACAAAGGTGTGAAAGGAAATGCTTGGAAGATATTGGAATGTACAGTAGAAGGGTTTGGTTGTTGTTTATCTCTGACTTTTAACTTTCAGAACGTAGGAAATCCCTATGATCCCATATCTTGAATGTTCTTTTATATAGCAATTTAGAAAGAGGTAAATTGAACTAAAGTCCTTTAGTAAATCAGACAGAATCACATCTGTTGGGTTTAGCAGTCACTGTTATCAAGGCTGGTAACCTAATTGGCTAACTACTTGAATAGTTGTCTTTCCTTTCTCCAGAATAGAAGCTGTTCCTATTGTAGGTGAAGAAGGCATTGTCTTACATGGTATGGAAAGTTCTGTTAAGTTTGGAAAGAACCACGCAATTGAAACAAGAAACAGCAGTGTCCCCTGCAATATGCTGTTTTTCTTATTGTTAGCCCCAGGATCCACATGTCTCTAGACCCCCACAACCCACCCACATGTCACTCAGTGAGCAAATAGGCTGATGTTAAAGTGGTTACAATGAACAGTGTTATTTGACACTTGTACTTGCTTGTCTGAGGACAGATAGGTATGCTGGATAATTCATAATAATATGAATGATAATATAGGGAACATTTTTGAGAAGCAAATTATTACATATTCCTAAAAATATGACTGAAAACACTGGGAGCAGTGCAAGATTTTTACTACCAAAGAAAAGATAAGCCTACTACTGTTCATAGAATACATTATAAAGTCTATTAGGTGGTGTTTAGATTTGTTTTTCTTATTTGACGAAAGTTTTAAGTCCCTATGTATTTGCAAATTCAGTAGACTTACTATGTTTTCTTAAAGCTATCACTGTAGAGAAGTAAACAGCTTAGAGCATTTCCCAGCTAAGTAATTTTATCCCAAATATCTACTTAATTTCAAAGGCAATTTGAGTTAGCCCTGAGCACGCTCAGAAAACTGAATGTAAAACTATGTGCAGAGAAATATTTTTTCTATATAGTACATGTATCTTCTAAGTAGCATATATATTGATTTGAAAATTTTATGTAGATGTGTGTATTCATTCTTTGTGGCTCATCTTTGTTTCTAAATTTCTACCGGAACAGGTTTGATGTATGTAATTTTTAAACTATAAAAAGTATCTTCATATCTTCAGATTTCTATTCACATATATTTCCTTTTATAAAGTACTTGAGCTCCTGAAAAGTTATTGAGACCTTGAACTTTTGTTAGCTAAATTATTTTTAGATGCCCAAAAAGAGCTCTTAGAAAATGATAGTCACTTTTTTTTTTTTTTTTTTTTTATGATTTCAGTGATCTCTTTATCATGTTTTCTTAAAGCAGGGAACATTAGTAAAATTTGTGAAGCCAGGATAAAAGTTCTGAGTCTGACACTCCAGGTTATCATACCTGGCTCTATGGGAGTGACTTGTGTGTGGGAAATACCAGGGGAAAAAAAAAAGATGTCAGCAAATGCTTATTAAACATTTTATAACGAGCATATATTATATCTTCTAACCGGCAACTATTAGAACCAATCTTACTCTTAAAATAGTGTAATCTCAATGTAGTTTACAAATACATTTCTCTGATACACAGAGGTTTTCAGGGCAGGAACAACATTGTGATGCTGTATAATTGGGGGCCACCTCTCCTGCCTTGGGGTTTCCTCCAGCAGAGCAGATTATAGAACAAATTCCCCACCTAGTCCCTGTACTTATTCCTGAGTAGCTGAGTGAAAATTGTCTCTGAAATGTGGCTGAACCTCTGTATATGTTTTAAGTGCCCAGAGGCAACTGATTCTGGGAAGGAAAATCTTGGGCTCCTAAAACTTTTAAAACATTTAATATATGTCAGTTAAGTGGTTGGTTGTTATACCATAGTTATCATACCACAACTCCACTAATGCTGTGGAAGGAAGGTCATTTACTTCCAAGTGTTAAGAAACATTTATCAAATCTAAAATCAATTCACAGGAGAAGAACCAAGATGGTAATGAATGTAGAAACCAAAACCTAATAAGGAACCATTAAATATCTATGGATTGCTAAACATCGATGGATGGCTAGCCTAAGAAAAGAGAGCTTTTCAGGAAAGACTTCTCCTGCACTTTTAGGGAGTATTATTCAGATGACAGTATTAGGGAAGAGAAGTGAAGTATTATTTCTTGAACATCTTACAATGTGCCAGGTTTTAGGTGCTTTCCAATACTCACAGCATTCTACAAAGGAAATACTTTTATATCCTATTGACCAGGAAAATGAAGCTTGGTGAGAGATAATTTACTTTGTGTCTCATAGCTAGTAAATGGATTCAAACCCAGGTATGTTTGAAAACAAAGTCAAGTGGAAGAAGAATTAGGCTTGTATCTGAGTGGTCCCAGTTGCAAAGCTAGGACCAGCATCTGTAAAGAATAGAGAGATTGATTTCCTATCAGAATGCCAAAGCCCTTTCTTGTTTCTCAAAGTGAAACAGAATGCCTTTTCTAAAAGACAGCTTAATTGAAATATAATTTACCTACCATAAAATTCATCTTTATTAAGCAGTGCAATTCCAAAGTGCCTTTTAAGGTAGTGAGCTTCCTGTCATTGGAAATGTTTTGAATAGAGGAGGCTGGAAAATCTCCCAGTCCAAAGATACTGTAAAGGAACCATTCTGCTCCTAAGTTTGCTTCCATCTCTAAGAAATTTGATTTTAAATAACTCACAACTGTTTCAACACCACCAGTGTGCTGAGTGGCTTTACAGTTAAGTGTTTTAAAATTCGATAGCTGTAGGGAAGGGAAGGAACCAGAATGTGTTCCAGTTGTACTTGTCATCTTAATTTTGGATTAACCAGCTGAGCTGTTCAGCTTTGAAAATACCCAGGCCAGTAGTTCTCAAGTCTGGATGTAGATTAGAATTGCAAAGGAGCTCTTAAGACAATTGAGATACAGATACAAGGGCCACGTAACCAGGCCAACTAAATCAGCACCTTTGGAGGTAGGACCCAGCTCTTAGATACTTTTTAGAGGTTCTGCCCACTGTTCTCTAATGTGCAGTTGTACTGGGAACCACTGTCCTTGGCTGAGGAGAAGCTCAAGTGCTCTGGAGGGTCATGGAGGGTCAAAGACCCAAACTAACACTATCCTGCCAGCTGCCCCCAGTTCCTGCCTGTTGTTGTTCCTCTGAGCCCTAATGGTGAATCAGCCACATCCATGTTACTTCTAGTTTGGCAACTGCTGCAGCTGTCCCACTTCCAGCTCTTTCAAGCTGTCTGAGGCAGTGTTGGCAGTTAACCAGAAACCGTTTGTTTTGTGACTTTATAACCAGATAAACTTTTGTTTGTATCTAATTCATATCCACCAGACATTTCTGCAGAGCTTTAGGACTGAAAGGTCCTTGAGAAAAGAATTAATGTAGAGCCATTTCCATATCTGATCAGTGTTCCTGCTTTCAGAACAGTTACTTCACCCAAATTTGAAAGTTTTTGTATCTGTTTTTCAGTCATGCAGGCTACTACGTATATGCTTTCTCTTTGTGGAACTGATTATAATGTGGTCTGGTGAAAAGTTTCTTTCTCTATGGATGGTAACAATTCTTGCCCTACAGTGTCACTCTGAGTTAAGGATTGTATGTGATAATACTTTATACTTTACAACTATGTTTTCTCCCACCAGTAAACATTCATTGTGCTGCTGTGTACCATGCACTGTATTAGGCACTAGGAAACAAACATGTATATGATCCTTGTCGAGAGAATCATAGAGCTTAGTGAAGGAGATAGACTCAAAACCAGGTGACTGTAAAAGGACATCAAGGGCAGAAATGCACAGGATATTCAGGAAGCAGCAAGGAAGGATGAGGAGCACTAGGTTTTTGGCACAGAGATTAAAGGACAGGCTTCCCACAGGCGCTGATGCCTGACAGAGGGGATGTTAACAAAGTGTATTGGAGAAAGCGGAATATTCCAGTCAGAGGTGACAGAAGGAGCAGAGGCTTGGAGGTGAGAATTTAGAAAGAGGAGTGTTGAGATGCTAAAGCTGATAGGTGTTTTATTCCATTCGTAATTACTTTCCCTTGGGAGAAACAGCTTTTTATTGTGTAGGATACCCTGGAGAGGCTTGGAGGGTGGGGGGAACAGATGAGAGATTCAAGTTAAAACAGATTTTATGTTTTCTTTGTTTGCATGATTTTGTGCACATGTTTGGGGAATAGTACAGATGTGAAGTTGAATGATTTATATACATCATCAAAAATCCCTGAATAGAAACAGCCCTTTGTCCAGGTCAGATGTAGTACATATTAACACTTGAGATGGGCATTGAAGCATCGTGGTGCTTATAGAAATTAAATCACTTAATCTCTCAGAGGACAGAGGTTCATTTTTATAAAGAGAGGCTTTAGAAAGCTCAGGAGATCCGAACTGTAATTAAACTGAGAGATGGTCCACAAACCATGGAAGAACTGAGCAGGTGCTTTTGATGAGCCTCACAATATTTTTGTGCACCCCAATTTTCCAGCCAGCAAGCCCACAGCAGCATCCCTCCAAAACTGTTACTTATGCACCTGCCTTGATTGTTTCACATTTCTTCTTTACCCTTACCCTGCAATCCTTCATAATCACACTGCTCAGGAACCAAGAAATCACCAAGGAAGTGATCCAGTTGGTGAATTTCAATTCTTCTGCAATTGAAAGGGGAGTGTAGGGTAAGGGGAGTAAAAGATGCATAATTCTAGTGTCATAAACTTTTCATGCCATAAATTGTCAAGTGTGCTCTACAGTGTCCTGATACCAGTCAGACTTTTCCTGGCTGGAAACAGACTATACCCCATACATTTCTCTTCCAGTGAATCCTACCTGAAGACCAAATGGCCTCATCAAAAACAGTGTGATAACCAGGGGCCTGTTCTCTCTTTGCCTCTTCTGTTGACTCTGTCAATAGCAGCCTTGAGACAGGGGCATTTGCAGGGCTTTTCCTGACTGCTTGAGTTCTAAGCTATTTGTCTAAGTCCTGAGCCCCATGCCCTGTAAGTGTGAAGAGGAGATGTGCTGAGTGGAAAGAGCTCTAACAGGGCAGCCAGGAGAACTAGATTTCACTTCTAGCTCTTCCTCTAACTGGCAGCTTGGCCTTGGGTAAGTCACCCTCTTCTGGCTTTGGTTTCTCTTCTGTAAAAGAAGACTGGGTTTAAATCATCTCTCAAGTTCTCTTCAGAATTAAGCTGGCAGGAATCAGAGTCACTAACCTCACTGTAACTGCGTCATTGCCAGATCCTCACCTGTCCTCCTTGTTGCCCTTCCCCATTCATCACACTGTCTCCTTCATACTTTCCACCTGACCTGCCTCTGCCTGGCTCCATCCTTTCATGCCTGCCTCTCTGTATCTGGAGGGCCTCCTTTGATGCCCAGCCAGGGCTAGATTACCAGATAGAAAGACTAAACATGTGTTATGAGCACCTGTAAAGCAGAGAGAGGCACCACCAGAAATTTTTTTTTTTTTTAATTTGATGTCCAATGCTTAAAAATATAGCAAAACAGTCTTTATAGGGGAGAGAAGAGGCAGACCTTTGTTGGACTTCCTTATACTTCTTTTGTGGTTTATTGTTTTAATTTAATTTATATTTGGAGGAGTACTATATAATTTTTTTCAGTACTTCAGGCTTCTGAAAGCCTAAAACTTCTTGGACTTGGCCATTTCATCAAAGACTCACGGAGGTAGGGGCAAACTTGCTGCTTTGCTCTGTGCCCTTTTCTGTCACAGCCATATGCATCCTTATTTTAGTACAGTCACATCTGTCTCTATAGCATGGTTCACTCAAGTCTTCCGTTTAATTGTGTATTTTCCAGGTGAACATCTCCACGCTACGTATTAGGCCCTGGGAGAGGCAGGCCAGGGAGAGAGACAGAGTCTAAATCACACTCACCCCCACCCCCAAGAGTTTACAATCGAGTTGAGACATAACTTAGTCTCCAGAACAATTTAATGCTAACAGCAGCCATAAATATTTGAAAGCGTGCTGTAGAAATTCAGAGGCAGAGCAGTCTTTGGAAGATGTACCCTGCAGAAAGGACCTTGAAGAAAAGGTGGTGGAGCATTTTATCCTATTAACAAAATATGCATATCTGAATGGGCTGTTTCTTTATTTCTAAGCTCTAAATCCCATGATCGTGGACTGTTGGTTTCTACCCAGGCTCAGAGTGGTCCAAACCAGTTTATTCCAGACTCAGGCATTCTGTCTCTTTCTCCATGTCTCCTGCCCTGGCTTTGATCCCTTGAGCTCACCCTCTCCGGTAAGCTGCTGTAGCCACTGAGAATGACCAACTTGACTTCCCTGGGCCCACAGAGTAAGAAGGCTTTTTCCTTGTGGACTCTGTATGGTTGCATGGGGCAACACTTGGCTTTTGCATATGTTCTGGGTAGTGCCCAGTTCCTTATTTTCACTACAGTCTGGTTAAGCCCACACCTTTATCACCATCATCATCATTGAAGCTAAATGTATTGAGTGCTTATGATTGTGTCTGGCTCTCTGCTAAATTCAGTGTATGTATAGACTCATTAAATCCTCACAGCAACCTCTTAGGTGAGTGCTGTTTTCTCCTTCTTACTGATGAGGCTAGAGAGGCACAGAGACATTGAGTAACTTGCTTGAAGTCACACAGCTAACAAGTGGCAGAGCCAGGAATCTTGTTCCGGCAGTGTGATTCCTGAGCCCCTGTTCTTATCCATTACACAGTAGTACTTGTTCAAAGAAAGAGGAGCTAGGGAGTGGTGTGGTGGGGTGGGGACAGCATGGACCAAGAGGTAGCACTTTGTATTTGAGGAGATGAACTGATTTTGAGATTCTTTCCATCACAATAAAAGTTCTTTGAATTGTTGACAAGAGGAAATTCCATGTCAGAAAGTGATTCCCCTTAAGTATATTTATTAGGTAGTATTTTTTTCTCTGTAATGCCATCTTTTTAATTCTCTTCATTTTAAAAAGTTGCTTTACTTTTTTCACCCAGTATTTGATCCAAATAAAGGTTGTCTGTTATGGGTGCCTTTTCAGTGAGGTACAAAGTATCACATTGCCACTGTGATTTCCACTCAAGTGAGTCTATTGTCGCCACCAAGGGACATGGCAGGATGAACTAGAAAGAGTGGCTTTGGGTATTTTATCTCCCTGATTCTACCAGCAAGCACAGTTAAACACCTGGAGTATGTCTTTTCAGGATTTTGGTGGGGTTGATTGGTTTGTTTTAAGGAGAATTTCCTTCAGAAAGTTAAACATTTTTTTCCTCTGCTCTTTTATCCCATTTGCTTTTTGAGGTGTTTGCTTATGTTCATAACTGTGGTGGTGATCATGATTCATAAAAAGGGGTCTCTTATTTTTATGACGTTTCAATTTGCTACTTCCCTTGACATTCTTAAGACTAATTAGGTGCCTTGAGTTGAGGTCTGAAATTTCAATCGCTGTAAGTATACTTTTAAGATTCCCTTAATAACGTCAACTTTTCAATGAGAGGCTCCAGTATGTAATTTAATCCCTATGTCATTTTATTTAATGATTGTAATCATTCAGGAGGCTCCTGTTGCACATTGTTTTTGCCCTTAAGAATAGTTATTATGGAATTCCTCGCTTAAACTGAGGTCATCCACTTTCCCTTCCTAAGGATTCGTGCCTTAGTGATGTGAATCCCCAGGTGACTGCAAGGGGAGAATGTGGGACCTAGAGAATTAAAGTAGTTGGGGCAAGATGAAAACTCTCATAGTAGAGACCTCTTTCTGAGTACTCTGGAAGGAGCTCCTTCTATCTCCCCCAATACTTCCGTTAAAGCCAAAGCATTTCATCCTTAGCTTGGCTCCTTCAAGAGTCCCCAGGCTCATTGCAGCTGTAAGACTATCTGTCTGAAGTGGCCCAATGAATAACCCCTCTTCCATGCCCAATTACAAAATAATTTGAGAGAGATAAAGGAGTCAGGCTGATGGACAGCAAAATATCATCTCTATTACTAATTATGCTTTTTGGAGAATGTGGCTTTGGGTCTACAGCCAAATGGGCCTCCTAAATTTCATCCCTGAATTAGATACTTACCCACCCTTTCCCTGGCACAGCAGAACAACAGAAACTGGCAACCAGCAAGGTTCTTCCTCCCATACAGCAGGAGAGGAGTCCAGAATTCACACTGTCTGCAGGTAAGCAGATCCCAAAGAGAAGAAAGAAAAAGGACAGGGAATTGGTGAGGGGTTAGAGAGAGGTCAGGAGTGTCATTCTGGGGAATCCTCCCAAGAAGATAACATGAGGCGATTAGACAACACTTACTGTTGAGTCTTCAAGGTAGCTGAGACCTGGCCCCTGGCCACCAGGGACTTCCAGTCAGGAAGGAAGTTAAGGCATCTGTGCAACTATGATTGAACCCAAGAGCTTCCTGTTTTAAGGCTTTAAATGTGATGTGGGAGCACATTTTATATGGTGGCTACAATGATCCCTGGTGTGCAAAGAGGCCCCATCCCTTTTCATATCTGGCCTGCTCCTAAATCTGAAACTTCTTTCACACACCACTTTTAGTCTTTAAAATATCAAGGCTTATTTGTCTCAAAAAGCAAGGAGAGGAATGACTCCTCCTCATAAAGGGCCAGATGATTCTGCCTTACGAATGTTTGATATGTGCACAGTGTAGCCCAAAGGTGAATTTTACCCTAAATGAAAGCACGGTACAGAAAGAACTGCAGCTCAAGCAGAAACAAGTGCATTATAACTGCTGAAGAATAGAAAAAGTAGAGCTATTGCCATGTTTGAAGGGAATTGATTTTGAGTATTCCTATCTTCACTAATTCCATGGTTCTGGAAATTTATTTACAGTACTTAACTGAAAAAATCCCCAAATCCTGCTTCAGTTTTCTTTTTTATTTCCCCAACTTCTGCGTCCTTTCTAAAGAACAGAGTTTTACAGAATGCTGAGTTAAGGTAGATGTCACAACTGGCCAGGTTTCTGCTGCTTCACCGAGTCACTGACCTTTTTGTTGGTGTTCTCAGCCAAACTCTTGAGAGCCTGGTTGTCAACCAGAACCTGGGGCTCACTTTCTTTGGAAAAACCTACCTGTGTATCTTGGCAAGTTGTACTAGCCACTGCACGTTATTCTCAGGTGGGCTGTGGAGTAAGACCGATCTGTGAACATGCATTTGTAGTAGGCATTGGCTAAAAACTGAAATGATTCCAGAAGTTAAGGTTCACAGCTCTAACCTGCCGAGTCATCTCAGCTCAGACTTGTTGACAAGGGCTCCCAAGCTGCAATTTCAAGCTTGCCTTACTACTCATTGCTTTCCAACCTGTCAGCGACTCCTCTGCAAGTCTGTGGGGCCCCTCGTAGAAGGGGGATGTTTTCAAGTTCAGATCCCACCCTCAGAAGTTCTGAGTAGACCCAGGCATCTGAATTTGTAGTATGTAGCCCGGCTGATCTTCCGTCAGGTGTTGCTTTATAAGAAACAAAAGAGTGTGTAACTCAAGCTTCTACAAACCTGCTAGCATATATTCATGCAGAGAGGCTATTGTGATTTGTCACATTCAAAGCACAAAGGGTCCCAAAGGGCTTTGCATTCATCTTTCAGGTGCTGGACTTCCTGTCTTCCACTGGGTGCCCACAGCATTCACTCCCTTTTATTCTTAACTGCAAGGGATGTGCATGAACAAGAAAAATAAATACCAAAGAACAGACAATTACTGCATGAAATCTTGTCTTGGAACTTGAAAGCTAAACACTTTTGGACCAAAAAACATGTATCTTTTCTTTACCCTGCGCTATCCTTATGTAACCTCACTCTTAACGTACCCCACCCACCCCGTTAAAACTTTTTTAGCTTCTCCTAAACTTTAAAAAAAATTTCCCCTATCCTCAAGTGTATTAGTATTTTCCAATTCTGAATCAGTCTCTACCTTATCGGGTAACCTTTTCTTCTGGACAGTTGGATCATTAAAATAAACATGACATAGACTTATGCGCATAAGGTAGAGGAAGAATTTTAAAAGATCAAAGGATCATAGAGATTTTAAACTCCAAGAGCACATTTTCCCTATAGAGCTCACTTAAACTTAGTACTTAAGATGTACTAAACTTGTATTAGTTTTCATCATCACACATGATTGTCCTGTTTCTAAATTGCAAATACTCTGTGGGTGGGAACCTTGGTCTATCTCCAGAATGTAGTCCAGAGCCCAAAACAGAGGAGGTTCCAAATGAATATTTGATAGTATGTTTCCAAGCATTTATTCCACACTCATTTGTTGCATGTCTTTCACATACCAGGCAATTAGAATCTGACTGTTAGGTGGTGAATGTACAGAGCTCAATAAGACACAATCTCTCCTCTGGAGTAAACAAATAATTATATCCTAATGATTGCCCTAATGGATTGTGAACAAAGTAGCCTGAGAACTCAGCTAGTCAATGGCAGAACTAGAAATAGAACTTGGGGTACTCCTGTGTTCTTCCTTTAAAATAATTGTTTTGGGAGAATGGCATCAACTTTGAATATAGTTTCTCATATATTAGCCTGGAATAGCCTGGTGTTTATAGTCTCATTTGTTATAAAGCTTTCTTAGACAGATTGATTAACTTAAATTTTCTCTTGTAGGAGCCTAAAGTAACAGCTCTCCTGGTACGTAGACTAACTGCATTATTTTATTATTTCGTTACAAAAAAAGAAAAAGGCAAGACAGTCTAGAAACCTGTTAACTGGAATAGTTTGTAGCCCCGAGGTAACCAGTGAGCTGTAAATCATTGCACCAAATATCAGAACATCACACAGTATAATTAGGCAGATAAAAGAAGGGATACACGATTTTCTGAGCATGCATAGCTCCTGGTACATTATAGAAACTTAATAAATGGCATTGAATTATTTGAATGTTGGCTCCTATCTTAGATAAATCTTTTCTATAAAATATTAAAATATCACTACATACTTTGTTTTTAATGAATTCTGATTAGAAGGATTGGTTAGATGAGAGTTAGTGTAGCTTTTTGACCCTACAGGGGTTCCAAAAGTTTTGTTCCTTCAAGTTTATTCCTAAAATTTTGACCATATGTCCATAAAGCACTTATAAATTTGTTTTATCTTATCATTTGTAATTCCTAATTAGTAAAATTAAATGAACTAGTCTCATACCCTCATCAATTTGAAACATTTGAATGCCTGCCTGCCTTCCTTATTTTTCTCCAAAATGATTAGGTGAACAACCTGTAAAATAATAGATGTTAAAAAAAAATAATAAATAAGGATAGTTGTTTGGAAGGAGAATTGTTTCTTAAATTTAATGCTTGGGTTTTTTGTTTGTTTCTTTTGGTTTCATAAAATTTGTTCTAGGGCAGCTACATCTTTCCCGGTGCCTGAAACAGATTGAAGTACATTGGGGGTCACTCTATAGCCAGTACCACTTCTTCAGACATCTTTCTTCCTAGTTAAAAAATTTTTTTCCAAGTTACATTATCTGTCTATATATATATATTTAAGTTTTGCTTCCTTGTCTATCAGTTTTTAGCCCTGTGACTTGATAAGAACGTTATTTAACATTTCTTAGCTTCAGTTTTTTTTTTTTTTTCTTCACCTGTATAATTGGGGAAGTAATCTACCTAAAGTAGTGGTAGCAATTAAGTGAAAAATGATGTTTGTAAACCTCCCTTCACCACCACAGGATGCCTAGCACTTACTTGGATCTCAGGAAATTGTAGCTTGACTTATTTTACTTCATTTCCTATATTTGGGTATGTTGCAGAGTCTTAAGAGTCACCCCCATACCTGTTTTGTATTGAGAACTTGTATCCCATTCTTTCTGGAACATAATAAGCATATAAAAATACTGCCCCCCCCCCCCCCGCCTTTAGATCTCATTATTCTTTGGGGGTTCTGGTGACCATTTTGCAGCAACATGTTTTAGTGATTAATTTTGAAGCCTAAACCAGAGCATTATTGACGAAGATAAAAACCACAGGCTCCAGGAATCAGTATATATTGATGTTTATTTAGAGCCAATGGATGGATGATGTTCAATATATTAAATATTAAGTGCAGAATCTTTTGGTTTGGTGAGTGCTGTATTGTTACCAATTAAAACATTTGCTTTGAGTTACCAATGTTTAATTTTATCTAGATACAGTCCATTTCACCTGACAGTTACTGTATAATAATGATAAAATACAGCTAACAGCCCAAATAACTGGCTAAATTTATAAAAAAACTGAAAATAACCTTGTTATTTAAATGCTTATATTTTGGTGGGTGGCCAAATTTGCATCTTTAATGTTACATTGAGTTCTTACAATTTTAAACTGCTGTGAACTATTTTTTTATAGAAACAACTTTTTAAAAAAAAGACAAAAAGAGAAATTTTGGGGGAATATGGGCATCCTTCCCCTCCTCACTTTCTGCTTTTCTGTAATTTCCAAAATATCATTCAGAACCTTGACGTAGTCACTTTAAAGTCACAATTTTCTAAAAATACAGATACATGTGATGTCATCACCTTAAACCAGATTTGGTTGTTAGCTTGTCTGCCACTGGAAATAAGTTTTTAAAATCATATTTAGTGTGTTGTGTTCCCCGAAGTTCTGCTTAAGAGTATTTTTGAAATATACAGTCTCTTTTCATCATTGAGTAATTCCATAAATTTCTAAAAAACAAAAATTGTGCACTGAGACCAAATCTGAAACTTTCAGATTTACAAGAGTACTTTTAGAACAGCAAGCCAAAAATGTCAGTTATTCCACTTTAGCAAATAACAAAATAGCAGCTAACTTGGGTAGCCTTTGTTTTGTGCCAGGAGCTGTTCTAAGTGCTTGGATGTATTAACTCATTTAATCTTCATAAAAACCCTATGAGCTAGTAAAGTAGGTGTTGTTATTATCATTATTATCGTCATCATCATTATCTCCTAGGCAAGGAAACTGAAGCACAGAGAGATCTAGTAATTTGCCCAAGTCCAAACAGCTAGTAACTAACAAAGTCAAGAGTTGAACTCAAGCAGTCTTCTAGCTCCATGGTGTAGTCTCGTAATTACTGTATAGAAGGCTAACTCTAGTCCCAGCTTCCACAGACTTCCACAGACTTGAAAGTAAGATTTGTATTGGAGTAATGTTTTGAAAATGTTATTCTTCTGAAATACAATTTTCTAGCACTTAAGGTATATATATATAGATAGATAGATAGATAGATAGATATAAATTATTTTAAATGATATATTGGCTATGAGCAGATGTATGGAGGTTGTGTGTTATACTTTGAGATTGCTGAAAATCTAAGTTCTAGTTTTCTCAGAGTTTTAGCCCCAGAAGGGACTTTGGTGAGTATCGAGTCCAATTTCCTTCTTTTCCCAGTTTACAAATTAGAGGAATTCTTCCATGAGTCCCCAGACAAAGTTAGTCACTTCCTGCTTTGTAATCCTGCAATGTTTTGTTCCTTCTCTATATTTTAAGCAACTACTATTTAGTAATTAATTTGTTTATATGTCACTTCTTTCCATCCCCCACCCTTGCCTTCAAGTTCTTCAAGAGCTGGAACCAGGTCTAATTTATTTTTGTCTCCCACCAGCCTGATGACAGACGGATGAATCACATTGCCCAGAGAGGTTAAGGGACTTGCCCAGAGTAGCAGACCTGGAATGCGAGCAGCTTTCTTAACTCCTGGTCTAATACTTCTCATTCACATGCTGCCAGAAATGTTTTCGAATTATTTGAACTCTTCCTAAGGAGTTATGACACAATTTTCCTAATATGTTCCTCTGGACTAGCTCATATACAAAGTAATTTATTATGATGATGATAGTAATGTCATCACCACCTCTCCCACTGGGCCATTTTGAGGATCAAAGAAAATTATATTTGTGTAAGTTTGGAACTGATAAAAATACAAGTGTGTATAATTATTACTCTAATCTATTATTGTTGATGTGCAGTTTACAGAGCATGTTCACATGGTTTATGATTTGCAAAGTATTTTCTCATTCATTACCTCATTTACTTTTCATTACATCCCCTTGTTGCCATTTCACAGTTGAGAAAACTGAGGCTGAGAGAGATTATTAAATACTTCAGTCCCGCTTACTAGTGGCTGCAGGAAGACTGGAACTCGGCCCTCTTGCTTCTTTCAAGCACAGCTACCAGAGCAAAGCCGCCCAGTCCTTTCGGGTGCCTTGTCTTCTTCCTTTGTTGACTCCGACTCCTATAGCTTCCCACAGCGAACCTGGGAGACTGACTTTCACGAGAGAGAGGAACTAGGCTCTTCTCAGAGCAGGCCAATTACATACGTGTGTTGAAATTCTGGTCAGATTTTTCATTTTATCAAAATTCAGGACTTGGGCACGGAAAGCTTTATAAAATAAAGTAACCAACTCCTGTCTCCCATTGGAACAACCAGCAGCAATGTGTGGGCTGTGTGGGTCGAGGCAAAAGGCTGACCTCTCCACTGCGCTTGCCTCGATGGGGAGTTCCTTACTGCGACTCTCGGAGGAAATGCGAGATGATAAAGCCAGCTGCTGCTGCTTCCTGTTTCTATAATTCTGAAATTTATTTTTTAAAGGGTAGAATGTTTTATTTTTAAGCCGGTGGAGAGTACCCTCAATCTGTTACTTGTTGGAATTTCCTTCAAAATTAAATGTGCCACTTGGTCTGCAAAGTGTGTGTGTGTGTGTGTGTGTGTGTGTGGTGTGTGGCACACGTGCACGTGAGTTTCCGCTGATGCTGCCTGGGCTGGCTGGCTTGCTCTCTCTTTTTTTAACAACAGGAATGAAAACCAGTTGAGGCACATTTTACTGGGCAGGACGCTCTGGTGAGATTGATGACAGTATCTGATTTAGAGGAAGTCCGTGATGTGTATCAGTGGCATTACTATCTTTCAGGTTATGCTTGTGCAGTTCAAGTCTGGTTTTTCTTCAGCTTGTGGTTATGTCATTTGTGAATAAAGGCCCAGGTGATCTGTAAACCAGTGACAGTATATGAGTGCACAGTATGTACTGATTTCCCTTTGTGAACTCCTAAGCTTTGACTTGAATGATCTTAAAATCAGAGCTAAGATTCTTACTCACTGAGGGCATTTGCTGTATTTACTATATTCTTATATTTCTTCTTTGCCAAATGAATTTACTTTAGTGCTTCTGAAAAGATGAACTACTGGAACTCCATACACATTCTCTGTCTCTTAAATTACGAAGTGGAACACATGACATGAGAGAAAATATTTCTTCATATTAGTTCTAGTTATGGAGACATTGGTTAACAATCTGACCCATCAAATTGCATCCTGGTATTCTATACCTAATGGCTCCTTTCTATAAACTAGGGTGTGTGAGTAGGTAGTATGTTTCTCAAATGACTTGGACAAATATAACTAAAGATTTATTCTGACTTCTTTAACAACCCCTTCTGAAGATAAATAAAATTTTGGGAATATGGCACTTATTGGGGACCAGTTAATGCACATGATGTCATGGAAATCTCAGTTCTAATTTCAGTTCTGCCATTTCCTTATTGCATGACCTTCAACATGTCCCTTAAGCAGTCTTAGCAAATTTCTTGGTTATATAAAATAAGGTTGACACTATTTCTTTGTCTCACAGCACTTTGTAATAATTGGATTAGTTGGAATCCATGGAACTGCTTTAAAAAATAGAGAGGATGATAAAGATTTCAGGTGATGTTGTTATTAAATTGCAACTGGGTTATCAATTGTGATTTCATTTTTTAGACTTGCTCCTTGTATCCTGAGGCAGCCTCTGAGCACCGGGATTTTGTCTGCTTTACCTAAGGGTTCCTTCTAATGACTTGTAGTTTTTTTTTGGGGGGTGGGGGTGACACTTTTAATATTTGAGCTAATTTCTCATTAAAACAAACTGAAAGTGACAGGTATGGGGTAGAGAGTCAGTCAGATCTGGGTTTGACTGGTCCACTGTATATTAGCTGTGTGATCTTGGACAAATACTCAAACTTTCTAAGCCTTAGTTTTCTCCTCTGTAAAACAGAATAATTAATACTACTGTTCAGAGTGGATGTGACAGTTTAATGAGCTCAAGTATGTGAGGTGCTTGGTTGCTCGACAAGGATTGCCTCAGTGTGGAATGGTAAGTAAGACACAGCCTGAGATTGGCACCGGCAGAGCACAGCATCTCCTCCCTCCTCGCCCCACTGAGGGAACTGTCTGTCTTCTTTCTTCCATACTGTGGTCAAGGAGTGAGAAGTAATTAAGGTGGTTTAGGTCACTAACACTCTCCCTGGTAATAATAAATGTTCCTTTTCCCACCTCTTTCCTTTCCATGTGATCTGACTTGAGCGTTTCAGCAGGTGAGAAAGCCTGAAACTGTTTGGATTACTTGAACGAATATAGAGCTACTCACGCATATGTCCATGGGGTGTATGTCTTTTCAAAGTTACATGGGTTGTGGAATTATTTTTGCAAGGCACCTTGTTTCCCTTTAGATTTTCTAGAAAAGGATTCTTTAATGTTTTACAACTGGATTAGCAATGTGGTGGTTACCAAGGTTACTATTTACCACTTTGCTAAAGGGAAAAGTAAACAATATGTAGCCAAACTCTGTTTTAGAATTTCCACAGAATTAAGAATTCTTTCACCTTTATACCTTTATAATGTCATAACAGCATGCTGACTACTCATTATAGCTACTGGTAGAAAATGTGTTTATAGTATATGATTTGAGTTGATGCTCAAAACTAGAAACAACCATATAAAAAATACCTCTGTACGTTCTCTCCCGACTGTTTTCAATCTCTACCTCCCTACTCCTTTCTGATCCTCAGAAAATAACACTACCCTCAGACTTTCCTTCCCCCATTTTCCCAGCTTTGTCTTTTCCTCCTCAGCCAAGTTTCAAGACATGTACAATCACTTTTCCATTTATTCCTGAACCGTAGTGAGCCAGACTTCCCTGAACATGCTTGGGCAGTGCTCTCAAGTCAGATCCAGTGTCGCTTTTTACTCCTTAACTTCCTTGACTAGCTTGTGATTTGCAAAACTGTTAGTCACTCTCTTCCCTCCTTTGATTTCCCAGCCAACGGTCTCCTCAGAGTTTTCTTCCTCCTTCTCTGACCTTTCCTTCTCAGTCTCCTTTGCTGAATCCTTTTCTTCTACCTGTTCCCTAAATGTTCGTGACTCCCCAGGAGTCCACCTTTGACCTTTTTCTATATATATGCTCTGTTTTAGTCAACCTTCTATATACTGACTTGTCACAAATCTGTAATTCCATCCCAGATCCTTCTCTTGGGGTTCAGATCAGCTAACAGCTAGACATCTCTGTTGAAATTTATTACACCAGTCCTAGATACTCAGATTGAAAAATTGAATTTAGCCTGGAAATCATCTTAGATATTATCCTCTACCCACCAGCGCCACAAAGCGTTGTTAAATTCTGTTACTTCCATCTCTCAATTACTGTTCTAGGCTGTTCTCTCCCCTCTGCATTGAGTGCCCTGACCATCCCTTATCTGGGGAACTGGTAGAGCTTTCTCACTCATTTTCCTGCTTCCAGTTTTTCCCCTCTCCAGTCCCACTTCCACATTCTGGCTAGAATTATCTTTCTAACATGGAATTCTGATCTCATTGCCCCACTTACTAAAACCCTTCAGGGGTTCTTTATTGCCCCTTTCTAATTTGTATCTGACAATATTGAACTTTCCCTGAGTCTTGTGCTCCTAGAAAATGCCCCCATACTTTTATTTTCCAAACTCTCTCTGCTGTTTTGTCTTCTGGGATCACTGTATTCTGACAGCTTCTGCATCCTTCCTCCTGACTCGCATAAGACTCGGGTGACTCCCTTGTTCACTACCTCTATAAAACCCCAGGCCCCCTTGCTTTTCTTTGAGACAGTCATCATTGCGGAACATTCTCTCTATTGCAATCTGTGAATAAAATCATCTACTTAACTGTCCGGTGCGTTTTGTCTTTCACAGGTTTTATCCTACTACCCTTGTTGTAGTTACTATTATGTTATGTTTATTTATATTATTTATAGTATCATGTTTATATTTTATTAGTTTATTATTTATAATATTTAATATGTTTATAAAGTATTGTTTAAGTTAATTTATTGCTTGTTAATTTATTTATTCAGTGTTTATATCGTCAACTGTAAGTCCTTCAGTATTTATGAAAATACTTGCATTATAGTTAAGGATTGATTATAAAATGAGCTTATCGAAATCTTTCTATTTCTAGGTGCTTTTCATTAAGACTTTTTTTTCATACTTGGAAATTTTTTAAATTATGTTATAACAACAACAACAAAAAAAAACACTCCAAAATAGAATGGTTTAAATAAGATAGATGCTTATTTCCTTCTCATATAGTCCAGAAGTGAACAGTCAAGAGCTAGTAGGGCAGCTCTCATGCTTGGCACACTACTTCTAAGGTTGTGCCTGCTGTCACCATTTTCTTCCCAGCTGGAAAAGGGAGAAAGGAACTCCAGATCAAGTAATTGTCTTTACAAAGGTTACCAGGAAGTTGCACAGTCATTTCTTCTTACATCCCACTGGCCCTGCTTAGTTACATGGCCATACCTGGTTGCAAGGGAACCTGGGAAATGTAATCTCTAGCTGGGTAACAGTGCACCCAGCTGAACTGGGTGGGGTGGTGAGTGTCTATACCTTAAGTATAGACATCCACCACCTAAATCTCTACCTAAGTAGAAAGGGGAATGGTTTCTGATGTTTAACAGTCTTTGTCATAGGAATGAAAAACTATGTTGATTACAAAGTCAAACTGGAGAAATTGAGTGATATACATGTATTTTTTTAACCCACTGGTGTTTACCTACCCTGCCAGTTTCGGCAGCTGTTACTATATAGGTGATAGGATTCAATACCTCTTAACTTTTTTTTCTTCTTCTAGAAAAGTATGCCATCCAGGGTATGCTATTCACATAAATGAAAAGGGTAGTTTGTAACTCTTACCCTCAACTAATACAAAAAGTCTGGTGGCAGCAGATACATGTGTATATAAACTGACTAATGCTTATGGTATGAAGTGTCTCTCTAAACTTTGTCTCGTCACACATTTTCACGTTTAAAACTTTGATATCATTTTATCATCATCTTTATAGTATTTCCTGAAAGAAAATATTAACATGTTCTAAGTGGAAGAATCATCATTCATTTCCTACTTGCCTGTTTTCCTCACTATCATATGTGTGTAAATAAACATCATCTATCAATTTGTTGCATAATTTGGGTCAATTAGTAATGGAATGAATACATGTTTGTCCAAATACAACCCCCCACCCCTACCCTCAGCCCACGGCACAGGAAAGCTTCCAGCCGTGAGCAGCCTTAGCTGTTTCTCTCTCTGTACTGTACACATATCATCAGTTGTATGTGCCTTGATGTGAAAAGGTTTGGGAAATGCTTTGTGGATGGTTTTATGTCTGCTTAATCTCTTTTTAAATTCTAGATCTCTTAAAGGAAAATAGTTGTAATGTGCAGCATACCACCATGATAAAGTTCCCTCTCCATTCATGAAGTAGTAATGAAGTAGTGAAGAGACAACAGTCACTTGGAATCAACTACACTTGTGAAGTATCTAAGATAGGATGGATTCCCGGATCATTTGCCTCAGATAATTCTAGCCCATGTGTCCTATCCTTGGGGTGATAATAGCTCCTGGTTTGCCTGGGATAGTTCCAGTTTATACTCTGTTATTCTGGCATCCAGCTTCCTTTGGCATTTGTCATTCTCAGAAGTTTCCCAGTTTACATGCTGAATTATGTTCACTTTTATTGCATATTTCTGGTCTCGTTATCACAGTTCTCTTGGCATTCATACACTTACCTTGTTACTATTGTTGATATTAAGATTGTTTATGCTAAATAATTATGGGCAGAATGGTGGTAGCGGTCCATGATCCATCTTTGTCAGAATACTTAAGCATAGACAGATCTTTAAGCTCTGAGAGGGCAAGGACTGCATCCATCTTGCCTTATTATGAAGATAGTCCTAGCATCTATTACAGTTACTTAAGCATTTAGCAGACACTCAAATATTTGCTGGAAATGTAAATGATTAAGAACTGGATAGCTTTATGACACACAGGTTTTTGTGAAGTCTATGATGGGAAAGATACAAATCATATCCCATGACTGGAAATCCCCAATACCTAAAACAATGGGTAGTGTTTGAGAATGAATCAATGAATGGTTGAACAGTCACCTCTGTCTTATATATTTCTAAGCATTAGCAGACTCTACCCAATGATATTGGTCTATCGAGACATAAGACATTATTATGATTATAGTTCTAATTTGCATATAAAGTTACACAAATTAGCAGATTGTTTCTTTATTGTAATGATCTGGTTTTATTCTTTTATGCTCTCCTGTCTCTCATGAGGAAGAAAGGAACATAACATTTTATCCCTCCAACAATTATGACAACTTCTCAGATGGATAAATTCTGTCACTTATAAGTTTAGACCTTAGTGTACACTCAATCTCTGTGTTTTTGGCTGAAGTACCCAATGGGTGTTCCGGGAATGGGTGCCAGATGGCTGAGAACCCAGTTCCGGTTCAGCTGGGTGGAGACAGGCCCTGAACCTGATTGTGTTCATCCTCCCCAGTTTATCCCAGGGCATGTGTAAATGTTCTCATTTTCTCTGTGGGCCACGGTATGAAATGGGTTGGGAGGCACCAGTAGTTATCTGTGTAATTAAAATAGCAGGTGTGTAGATAAATACATTGACACTTAAATATGCAAAGCGTTTTTCCAAAGATGTTACTTTGGGCCTTTTTTTTTTTTCCCAAAGTGTTAAATAGACGGTTGTGCTTTATCAGAAATATCTCATTTTATCCAGAGTCAGAGATCTTCATGTACTCCTCAAGAAAACAAACTCACTTAAAATGAGTATCAGCATGCTGAATAAAAAATTATGCTTATTTATATTTTGTATCTTTCTAATGCATAAGGTTTAGGAGTTTTTCCACACTGTGTGCTGCTCAAAGGTCAGTATTAAAACAGCACTATTGATGACTGGGGGAGTGGCATAACATCGTAACTGTGGTTCTCTATTAAAACTCCACTAATTCATTATAATTGAGGGGAAGGGGAAAGACCATTAATTCCAAGGACACCTGAGCTAGCGAAGAGCTTCCAGTTAGATGTCCTGTCAGACCTGCTTTTTTTTTTTTTTTTTTTTTTTTTGCAGTTTTGTTGAGATAAATTCACATACCATAAAATCCATCCAAAGTGTATAATCACAATCATTGTCTTCTAGTAAATTCACAGAGTTGTGCATTCATCATCACAATCAATTCTAGAATATCTTCACCCTGAAGAGGGTTCACTATGTTATACAGTCTCAGGTTTCATCTTCTGGCTTTCCTTTTAGTGACATACATGACCCTAAACTTTCCCTTTCAACCACAAGCACCCACACATAATCACTGTTAATTACACTCACTGTAATGTGCTACCGTCACCTTCATCTATTTCCAAACATTTATAATCAGCCTTATTGCATATTCTGCACAAATTAAGCATCAGCTCTCAATTCTCTGCCCTCATTCTATCTTCTGGTGACCTGTGTTCTAGATATTAACAACATGAGTTTGCTAGTTATGTATCATTCTGATATGAATGCTCTGTATGTGAGATCATACAATATTTGTCCTTTTGTGTCTGACTTATTTCACTCAGCATAATGGCCCCAAGATTCATCCATGTAGTCACATGCACCATGACTTCATTTTTCCTTATAGCTGCATAATATCCATTGTGTATATATAGACCACGTTTTGTTTATCCATTCATTGGTTAATGGACTCCTGGATTGTTTCCGTGTCTTGGCAAGTATAAATAAGGCCGCTATGAACATCAGTGTGCAAATGTCTGTTCATGTTTCTGCTTTCATATCTTCCGAGTATATATACCTAGTAGCAGTATTACTAGATCATATGGCAGTTCTGTACTTAGCTTCCTGAGGAACCTGCGAACTGTCTTCCGCAGCAGCTGCACCATTCTACATTCCTACCAACAGTGAATAAGTGTTCCTATTTCTCCCCATTCTCTCCAACACTTCCAGTTTTCTGGTTTTTTTAAATAGAGGCAAGTGTGAAATGATATTTCATTGTAGTTTTGATTCGCATTTCCCTAATAGCTAGTGTTGTTTTACATCTTTTAATGTGCTTTTTAGCCATTTGTATTGTCTCTTTGGGAAAATGTCTATACATGTCTTTTGCTCATTTTTTAATTAGGTTGTTTTATCTTTTTATTGTTGAATTGTAGGATCTTTTTATATATCCTATATATTAAACCCTTATCAGGTATGTGGTTTCCGAACATTTTCTTCTGTTGGGTAGGCTGCCTTTTCACCCTCTTTTACAGAGTCCTTTGAAGAACAAAAGTATTCAATTTTGAGGACGTTCCATTTATCCAGTTTTCTTCCATTGCTTGTGCTCAGACCTGCTTTTTAAAATAAAAATCATTTGTAATTTTCTCAGAGCTACACAGATAGATAGATGTTCAATTGCTTAGAAAGAAAAAGTAAATTGAATAGGAAGTAAAAGTTCCATTGTTTTATCAATCCTTTGAAATAGGGCAAAAGTAATAGTCACTCAAGCTTACACATTTTTTGACACAGTCTAAAATCAGGCTGTGTTTGTATTACTTTTAAAAGGCCGGTCCTTTGGGGGAATTTTTAGTTAACTCTAAGATGTTTTCTGGTGTCAGTAACAAATTCCACTATAATAGAGATTATATTATAAAAGGTCATTAATGATTTTTAAGAGTTGCAATAGTCCTTAATCACTATTTGACTGAGTTGTCCCTTTACTCTCATCGAGTTCTCTCCTCATCTCTTGATTTCTTTGATTCTCTGTTTTCTCTTATCTTTTCTCGGTTAACTTTTTTTTCTTTCCCCTCAAAGCTTCTTAGTTCTTATTTTCCCACTCTGTTGTCCAAAAAGTCAAGACCCTGGTTTTCCCTCAGGTGTCCCACTGTCCCAAAATCTTTATGGGTACCTCTAGCTAATTTTGGAGAGTGGTTAGAGTGGAAACATTTTTAGAGCATGCTTGCTTTGTGTTCACACTTATTCTCGGCCATGCTTGCACCATGTGGCAGTGGTGTTTCATCTCCATTTTCACTAGTAAGGAAAACGAAGGGTCAGTTGTCCAAATTTACAAAGCTAATAATACAGGACATTATTTTTGTTCCCATTTTACAGATGAATTGGTCACAGCTGGATAAGGGATGCAGATTCACGCAAGGCTCACTCCTTGAGCCATGTTCTTACCCATTATACTACCAACTTACAAGAACTGAAATTCTTGGTTAAATTATTAGCTCACTATTCTGGTTTGCTAATGCTGCCATTATGCAAAATACCAGAAATGGATTGGCTTTTATAAAGGGGGGGAATATTTAGTTACAAAGTTACAGTCCGAAGGCCATGAAAACGTCCAAATAAAGGCATCAGCACAAGTATACCTTCACCAAAATGGCATCTGGAAAACCTATGTTAGCTGGGAAGTCATGTGGCTGGTGTCTGCTGATCCCAGGTTGTGTTCTAGCTCCATCCTCAGCTCCAGTGCATTCTTCAAAGTGTCTCTCTTGGCTGCAGCACTTCCTTCTTTCTGTGAACACTTTTATAGGACTCCAGTGATTCAATTAAGACCCACCCTGAATGGGTGGGGTAACACCTCCATGAAAATTATCCAATCAAAGGTCTCACCCACAGTTGAGTGAGTCACATCTCCATGGAAACACTCAATCAAAGGATTCCAATCTAATCAACACTAACACGTCTGTTCCCATAGATTGCATCAAAGAACATGGCGTTTTGGGGGGACATAATACATCCAAACTGGCACACTCACTAACAGAGGTTCCAGAATTTCTCTATGTAAATTATGCCATCTGTTGATTATCTTTATACAGGTTTGAAGTATTTAGTTTTGTTTTCATACAATTACCTCTTATGTCTTTGCCCTACCTTCCATACTATCTTGCTCTTCAGCTGTTGTTTACTTACAAAACATAAACTCATTTTAATTTTGACCTAAAAAAAAAACACATTAAAAACTGAAAATATGCTGCCATTCCCTATCTCCCTAAAAGGTTTTCTGATTATATTTTTTTGTTTGTTATAGAAACCAGTATTTTCTTTCCTATTAGTGTGGATAATCACAGGCTTTAACTATAGGATTCTTTAGGTATTATAAGCTGGCTCCCTTTTAATTTGAGTTCATACAATGCTATACAGTATAATGTATTATATGTATGTGTTACCAAATTAAAGAAAATCTGGACTTGGTAATGAGAAATTTTATTCAAAAGGATTATTGCAAAGGGAGAATGGGGCTATTGCAGAAGAGGAAGTGGGTCTTCTGTAGTATGGAGAACACTGACTATAAGATCAGCAAGCATCTTCAGAGTTAGGTAAAAAAGTTTTTTTTATAGAGTGGAAAAAAACAGGTATAGGGAAGTCATATGAAAGGTTGGGGTGATCAGATAGTAGATCTGGGAATATTTAATGCTGAGACAGCCTATTTTGGGGGAGGTTCCCTTAAAGTTCAGGGGTCTAGAGGAAAGAGAGCAGCTTAACCCAAGTTTGGTTAACAAGCATTTTGTTCCAGTCGATCAGTGGGGACAAGATGTTCAGCTAATCATTTATGAGACAAAGACTGGGAATGTGGAGGGTCTGTGTTCTGCCTTGTCATAGGTAAGTGGGGGGAGGAGGGGCATCTGTGAGTTTTATCCAAGTTAAGTGGGGAAGGGTGGTTCTTTGCAGTAAACCTTTTTTAAAAATAGAAAGGGTGGGTGGGTTTCTTAACCTTCTCTGTTTTCCAGAATCACAGGGTTCAGATAGAATAGGTTGTCAGTGATAGTTACCAATCACTTGTCTTTTGATAGCACTAAAGTAATGTTTTAAAAACTAAGCTTGTAGGTATCATAATCTATTTCATGCTCAAACCTTTGTGGTCTTTTGTTTTTTAATTTACTATATTTGAAGGGATCTGAAGGGCTTATAAAAAAAGATACAGTTATAAGAAAACCATTTAAATAGATGTAAAAGAACAATGGTGGAGCAATGAAGTAGAGAATTTAAAGAAATCTGGGAGTCATCTTTAATACCTCTTTCCTTTACCCTCTCCACGCAATCCATTATCAAGTCTTGTGCTATTTTGTTGTCCTAATTACTTATAAATCCATCCACTTCACTGCCTTCTCCACCACTAATAGCCTAGTCTTGACTCCTACATCGCTTTCCTAGAATACTGTGTGGCTTCCTTCCTGATCTCCTCACACCTTCCTTCACTGACCTGTAGGTGAGGTCCAGGGTGACCTTTAGGAGATACAAATCTGATATACACCCCACCTGCCATCCCCAGCTAAAAACTTGTCAGTGGCTTCTCACTGCCCTTGGTGTGATGAGATTCAAAAGCTGACCTGGTTTACAGGGCACTGCAGGGTCTCACGGAGCACTCCCTAGCTCTAGGTTGCAGGCTGTTCACCTTCTTTCTCTTCCTCTCCCAGCAGGAACTTTCTCATCTGCCCTCCCCCTACAGGTAGGACAGTCCCTCAGTTCAGTCATGACTTCCTCAGACATTTCCTCCCTGACCTTGCTGACTGAATTAAATCTATTATCCACTTTCATAACACTATGCAGCCATGGTATTATGGTTTTATGGGATCTGAAATTGATGCAGTTTGGAGAGCCTCCTTTTAGAAAAGGACTCCAGTAAACAGTGCTCACACAGTTAGATGTGGTATCCATCACTGATGTAAGGGCCAACCTCTGATGGCATCTTCTCACCAAGCCTCCTTCTCTGAAGCTCCTTCCTCCCTGGTCTTTTGTATCACCTGGTTAGGGGGGATCTCTGCCCCAGAGTTCATGCTGGCTTATCACTTGCCTTGTCTTGGTCTTATCTCCTGGTAAGGGTGTGCCTAAACTTACCTTTGTCTTTTTCTTTTACTGTGGAATGTTTAATTGTGAGCCACACTGCATGCTGATGGTCTATCAGAATGAGTTAGCTTCAGAATAACCTGTTAAAAAGAGTTGCATAGTGTTGTCCTTCTGGACATTGAAAACTGCCTGTCAGAGCTGACCATTTTGACTTTAGCATAATTAATAGTGACCTTTTTTCACCAACAGTGTTTGGCTTACAGGTTCAGTGCCTCCTGAGCCCTCTCCTGGAATGCTGTTATAGCTCTTCATGATTCATTCTGTTAGCAAATCTTTATTAAGTGCCTATCCTGTGCCATGCCCTGGGGACATACAGATAAAAGAAACTGCCTTCCCCTAAAGGGAAAAATTCCAACCCAAGTGGGAGGGAGATAGGAAAACATACAAACAGAACTTACAGTTCAGCAAGTATCATGAACAACTGTTGTCTGACTTTGCATTCATTTTTAGTCCTAATGGCTCGGGTCTCCTAATAATTTTTTTAATTAAATAAGCTACATAGTAAAGGTTTAAAATAGTTATCAAAATCTGAGTATCTTTCTCTCTTGTTACCTTTGAGAATTTTTTTGAAGGTTAGTAAGACAGGTACCAGGACAAGGTCCTCGGGAGACCTGCTTTTCAGCAGTCTTTACTGTTCCAGTTTGCTAATGCTGCTGTTTCGCAAAACACCAGAAATGGATTGGCTTTTATAAAGGGGGGGTTATTTGGTTACATAGTTATAGTCTGAAGACCATAAAGGGTCCAAGGTAAGGCATCAGCAATCGGGTACCTTCACGGAAGAATGGCCATTGGCATCCGGAAAACTTCTGTTAGCTGGGAAGTCACGTGGCTGGCGTCTGTTTGCTCCCAGGTGGCATTTCAAAATGGCGTTCTCCAAAATGTTGCCCTTGGGGCATTTTATCCTCTCATAGCTGCAGCTCCTCTTCAAAATGTCACTCTCAGTTGTTCTGAGGTCCTTCTGTTTGAATTCCGTTATAGGACTCCAGTGATCCAATTAACACCCACCTTGAATAGATGGGGTAACACCTCCATGGAAATTATCCAATCAAACATTTCACTCACGGTTCATTGAATCACGTCTCCATGGAAACACTCAAAAAATTCCAATCTGATCAACACTAATATGTCTGCCCCCACAAGATTGCATTAAAGAACATTGCTTTTTCTGGGGGGCATAATATATACAAACCAGCACATTTACCAAACCAGGAGTAAAGATCAGCAGGCTCCCAGCTGTCCATAGCCAGAGCAGATGTCCATGAGTTTATCATCCAAGAGGCTTTCTGTCCCAGAAGACAGCTGGAATAGAATATGGCAAACTTTCTGGGACCCTGGAAGGCTACTTTCGGTGTCAAGGGGTTCCATCCTAGTTCACCTTCCTTAGCCCGATTTCAGGCATGTGCCACTCATATCTAGTCAGTAGTGATAATATTTAACATTATTAAATTTTTAATCTTTAACACTATTAAAGGTGAGTAGACTTAAAGGGAAAATGGTCATTTTTTTAATCTGAAATATCTGGCAAGGAATTTAGAAATGCGCACAAAGTTTCTCTTAGAAATCCTGCTGGCTGCCTCTTAAACTAAATGAAGTTAGCAGTATCAGGGTTTGACGAAATGCTTCACTCTTCTATTGGGATGGCTTTCGCAAGAGCCTTTATTAAGATCTCCTAGGGGCTAGGCTCTCTTTTAGGGGCTGGTAAGATGTCTTCATTGACGATTTTGGCAATCATGTCTCCTGTTTTTTTTTTTTTTTTATGTTTCTTCTAGGCTGCTGTCTCAGGAAAAGCAGCTTCTAATTTTTGTGTATTATCCCCCCCTTTTTTATTCCCAGAGCTTACGTCTCACACATAGCAGATGCTCAGTCAATATTTGTTGAACGAAATAAAGTTTCTAGTAGAGCGTGCATCCAGTGGGGCATGGAGGCTCTGAAGCATTTATGAAATCCTCTTGACCTGAGTTCATGGTTAAGGGAATACTAATGATGACTTACAGAAGAACCTCTGGGAATGAGGGGAATAAAAGACGGAAGCCATTGATTTAGATAAGGTTCTTTTCTATTATTATGTGAATACATCTCATTTTCAAGCTCTCAAACATGGACCTTGACTTTTAGAATTGAGAGCAAGAAGATTCCTAACAGTGTAGTAACACATTTTTGTTAATTCATAAGTTATTTTGACTTAGACCTACTAAAATGTACTTAGAATTGTATCCCTTAGCTTTGAAGTAACAATTTACTCTGTCAATAGAAGTACCCTGGGGAGAAACGCCAAAAGAGGTACTAAAATACTTTGTGTAAAGTTCTTTTTTTATTTCACAAGTTCTGGATTTTCTGTGGTGCTCTCCTTTCAGGTGTTAAATGAACTTGTAAAAAAGTTTTTGGTGGTTAGCAAAATGGGTGGATTTTACCCAATATGAAAATCTGATTTTGGAAGGTTTTAGATAAGAAGTGTCTTATAAAATCAAGGGGTTTTTTTCTTGATTTTTTTTTTTCTTCAGTTATTCTTAAGGTATCTAAAGTAGATTTAGAAGATACCTCTTTTTTAAAAAAAAAAAAAAAAAGTATAATTTCTTATAATCTTTTAAGAGGGGTGACTCTAATGAATTATGTTTTATTTCAATAGAGTGAATTATCAGCTATAGAGTATCTTGCATTATTGGAATATCCATTACTTATCACTTACGTATTATCAATAATACAGAGGTCTGTTGGAAAAGACTAAATTATTCCTTCTTTCCCATTTTGCACCTGAGACATTTTTTTATTAGACAACCAGAGTTTATTTTCTTTAACCATCTGAATTTTCGATGTCTGATTGGGTGTGCTGCGTGTGTTTACAGACACATGGGTGCATATGTGCTCTTCTGTATATTGAGTATTAGGGAAGAGTTGTTTGTAGTGATGGTGCAGTTTGTTCTCCTTTGACTTATTTCCATGAAGGATTTGAAAATTTGACCCTCACCAATCTCTTGTATGGTCTCCCATTTGCCTAGGTTGGCCAAGAGTGCTGGTTTTTTCCTACAGAACACTGTAGAAAGATAAGGAAAATTGGTATTTGATTGGATAGGGATCTCATACCTACCTGAGAAATGAGGTATTAGATAGATTAATTAAGCCCTTTTGCTTCTTCGTATTTTAAACTCTTCTCATTAAATAATATTTCAAAGCTATTTGACTAACTTACTTTTAATAGTGGTAATGAAGATGCACCTAAATTTTAAAGTTTTAGTTTTGGTAATCATATTTTTCTGTTTTGATGCTAGAATTTTACTCTGCTCATAATAATAACATAATTAAAGTTAAGTTTTTCAAGAGACACTAAGTTACCTACATTTACACTGCAAATAAACATGAAGAGCAAGATTTGCATGCAAGCCTGTGGCATCAAAATTGTACTCTTTGTAGTATAATTTGCCACCTTCTGATATAAGTACTTTTAATTTAAATGTTTTTGAAAGAATGAATGAATTCCAATAACTAAATTTTGTTGTCAGTCATTTAATTCAGGATTACTCTCTATGTATAGTGCAATGTGCTAATTCAAAATTCAAGATATTGGCCTACATATCTTCAGTTAAAATACTGAGTGCAGTGGGCTTGCTTTTCTCCTCAATGATTCTTTTTCTGCCTTCAGATTTAGCAGACATCTTCAGGGTCTTTCTTTGTGCTAGATCCTGAGCCGGGTGTTTCTGATACATAACCATGAGGTAGGTATTAATCAGCATTGTATAGATGAGGCATGGATGATCAGAGAGGATTAGTAAAATTCTAAAGTTTTTTCCTCCAGAACCAGTTCAATGTAATCATAATAACGTAATAGCAATCATTTTAAAACATTTTTGAACTTAGAATGTATTCTAGCATGAACATCTACAACAATATTGACTTTTACTATCCTCTTTCTGTTGAAAGGTAGTTTAGGCAGTAAAATAAACAAAGATTGAGGTCTTTTCTAAAGGTTAATGGCTTTATTGAGATATATTTCACATACTATAAAATTAACCTATCAAAATGTTCAATTCAGTGTTTTTTAGTATATTCACGTGGTTGTGCAACCAAATAGTTTCTAGTTTTTTTTACCTGGTTATTGGTTTAGTCCATCAGTACTGGCCATATTTTCAGATAAGAAAACGGAATCTTGGGCATAAAAGGATTTAAATTCAACTCCTGTTATTTTCTGGTTCTGCTTTGTCCAACCAAAATCCAATAACTTCCCCCTTCAGTTTCTAGCACAAAAAGCTTTCTCAGCTTCCCTGAGAAATGTTTGCTTACAGGAATGTTAAGCTGGTTTTTATATGTGCCATAGACAAAGGAGAAGCCCTGGAATGGAAATCTACTTCCTCTTAATGTAATTCTTAAGTCCTTTGCAACAGACATACTGTAAAGGAGAAGCCAAAGAATGTATGCAATTAATATCTAGAAAACATATCTTCCTTAGGTAGGAAAAAAAAAAATCCCCCAATGCCTGCCATTTATATCCATTTCTGAGTCCTGATTCACTAAGGAGATTAAAGCTCAGGATTTGGGATTCAGAAAACTAGGTGCTGATCTCCTCTCTTATTGACTAGGCTTTCACATTAGAAAGTCACTTAATAATCAAAATGTACTTAATATAGTATATTATATGTCTGTGTGTTTAGTATACTTTATGTACACACAAACTTTTTATATGAAAGGCAACTTTTATTTTCAGAGTGCTACTGCATCTTCATTTTCAGTTAATGAGATACTGCCTGGGAGGTGGGAGGGGCATGTGTCATTATCCCAGTTTTTGTTGGATAAAGCCAGATAACAGACACATTAATTCAAGTCGTGTGTTCAAGATAAGAGCTAGTCAGTGGCTGATGCTGCAGGAAAGAACTGTTCTTCTCCTTACAGCCCAGGCACCTTCTCAAGACTGCACTTAACATCCTAGCCTTGGGTACCATCCCTTGGCTTACCCATAAAATGTGATATCTAAACAGGAACATACTAAATGAATAATGGGATAGCACTGGAATTATTTATGTGTTCCATAATAAGTAATTTCTCCCATGTCTGTGCCTTTGCAATACTGTTCCTTCTTCCAGGATTGTATTCCTGACTCTCTCCGCCCTCCCCTAATTACTGCATTCAGGCGTGGGCTTGCCCGGTCCTTTGCCTCTCCGCACTTCGTATTAACCATGTCAGAGCAGTTTTCTTACCATGTTGTAATTGCACACTTATTTTCTTATTGTCCTCTATTAGACCAGCAGCTCCTCAAGGGCAGGGACTATGTATCACCTCACCTCTCTATGCCCCTCCACAGTGCCTGGCACAGAGCTGGCGATTTTCTTGACTTCTGAGTGAGCGTTGTGAAAAGTTGCCATTGGAAAGGTGTGACTGCATAATTTCATAACTGTTCTCTCCTCAACTGCCAACCCTTAGCCAAGAGCACAGTCGTTGGAAGATTGTATGGTAGAGAAAACGAGATTTAGAGATGGAAGATTTTGTCAGCTCTCTTGCATAATTAGCTCAGGGAGGTCTGACTCTGGTTTCCTTATACTGTACTATTGGGAAATAATAATGCTTAACTCACCAGTTATGAGAATTAATCGAGATCTTAAATAGGAAAATAGTTTGCAAACTGTAAACAACTGGAAACAGAAGTAAAAAGAGAGGCAGCGTAGTATGGTAGAAAGAACATGAGCTTTGGCTTTGGCTGGGATTTTTTTTTTTTTTTTTTTTTTTTTTTAAATACTTTCAAACTCACAGGACAGTTAGAAAAATAATACAAGTCCCATACAGAGAACTCCAACATACCTCTACCACTGTGGATACCTAGGTCCACCAATTTTAACACTTTGCCACATTTGCTCTATCATTCTATCTATCCATCTGTCTCTGTTTTTTATCAGTCCATTTTCTGAACACTTGAATGTAGGTTGTACACATCAGGTGCCTTAACACTCAATACTGCCTGTACATTTCCTAAGAACAAGGATATTCACTTATATAACAACCTTAAGTGCAGTTATCTAGCTTAAGAAACATTGATAGAAAGCTTACAGTCTATATTCGAATTTTTTCATATGTCATAACAATGTCCATTTGAGACTTTCCTCCTCCTTTGCTAGAGCCCATCCAGGATCATGTATTGCATTTAATTATCATTGTCTCTTTAATTGCTCTTCCTTTCTTTCCTTTCTTTCTGCCCTCCCATCCCCTCCCCTTTCCTCCGCTCTCCTCTCCTCTCCTCCCCTCTTTCTCTCTTTTCATTATGGGAGCATATGTACAATATAAACTTTCCCATCTCAACCCCTCCCATGCATACATTCAGTGGGATTAATCACATTACAATTGTAGTACCCTCACTACTTTCCATTATTGAAACTTTCCCAGATCCCCAAACAGAAACCCTACACCCATTATGTATCCTGGCAGCTTGTACTCTAATTTCTATCTCTATGAGCTTATGTATTCTCTGATATTTTTATTTTCTTTGTAGTTACCATGGGACTTACATTTAACATTCTCTTTAAAAGTCTCATTTGCTGTAATACGAACTTAACTTCAATAGTATACGCATACTATGTTCCCCCACCTTTAAGTAGTTTTTGTAAAAAATTACATGTTTATATACTTTGTGTTCAAAACCACTGATTTATCATTACATTTTATGCATTTACCTTTTAGATCCTTTAGGAGGTAAAAAGTGGAGTTACAAACCAAAAATACGTCAATACTGGCATTTATATTTACCCATATTGCTACCCTCACCAGAGATATTTATTTATTCATGCAGCTTCAGTCTATTGCTTATTATGCTTTCCTGTCAACCTGCAGAACTCTCTTTAGCATCTCTTGTAGGGCCAGTCTACTGGTGATAAACTCCAACAGCTTGTATTTATCTGGGACTGTCTTAATCTCTGTCATTTTTGAAAGACCATTTGCTAGATACATAGTTCTTTCTTGGTAATTTTTTTTGCTTTCAGCACTTTAATTATGTCATCCCACTGCCTTTTTGCCTTCATAGTTTCTGATTAGAAATCTGCTTTTAATCTTAATCATTCATTAATATTTAATTGGTAATGGTAGGTGATGCATTACTTCTCTCTTGTGGCTTTCAGAATTCTCTCTTTATCGTTGGCATTTGACAGTTTGATTATGATGTGCCATGGTATGGGTCTATTTGGTTTTGGCATCCATTGAGCATCTTAGATATCTCTATTCATGTCTTTCATTAAATTTCAGAAGTTTTCAGCCATTGTTAATTCAAATATTCTCTCTGCCCTTTTCTCCCTTTCTTCTCTTTCTGGGACTCCCACAATGCATATATTTGATATGTCCCAGGTCCGTTCCTCTTCATTGATGGTTTCTAATGCTTTAATCTTCTCCTTTGCCTGGGTGATCACTTTCGGTTTCTTTGTATATTTTGTAACCTTTTGTTGAAACCTGGACATTTTGATATTTTAATGTGCTATCACTGGAATTTAGACTCTGATGCATCTGTTCCCTAAGCTTGTATCCAGCTAATGTAATGACAGAGCTTTCCTTGATTGCCAGGATCTAACAAAAAGAGAGAGAAGAAGAAAGGGAAGAGAAAACCAACCAACCAACCAGATTTTCCACTCTTTGCAGATTGACCTACACAAATGCTCTCCTTTGGGGTTTATCCATACAATGAGTTTGGAGAACAACTTCAGGCCAAAGCATAGGGGCCTCCTTGATCCTTCTGTACATGCAGCTTGTCTTGTGGCTATGCCCTCATGTGTCCCTAGAGATTCCCTCCTTTACACAGTTTTGAATGTCCCCTCTTCCCTGGGAAACAGTTTTCTCACAGTCTGGGCACTCCACTGTATGCCCTACAACCAGCAATCCCTTGCCCCAAGGAGCATGACTTGACTGCTGTCCCACAGCATCCTGTAGGAGAGCTCAGTAAGCTACCTTCTACACACAGGGCAAGTTTTGGAACAGCAAATTCTTCAGGCCACAACCAAACAGATAGGGCTAGACATACATGTGCCCACTATGTGCATGAAGGTTATTCTGCTCCCTCTGGAACCAGGACCAGGGATCTGCACTGGTAACGCATGCTGGCTCCGTGCTGAGCCATTGGGGGGTGGAGGAGGGGTCAGCCAAGGTGCCGGGATATGCTACTGCTTGTGAGTAGCTTTTTCCCTTATTCAGCACTTGCCCTGTTACTGCAGTCCTTTAATTGTTTTCTGGAGCTTTGAGAAAGACATTTCTGCCAGTTCTTGCTGGTTGTTTCAAAGCTTCTGTGTGGGAATAGGGCCTTTAGATGGGATTTAAATCCAGACTTCACCGTTAGTTAACCTCCACCACTTAATTTCTGTGAGCCCATTTCCTCATCATCAAAGGAAAATAACAACACGTTGCCAGCTTAGAGTAATAATGTTGTGAAGGTTAAATGGAATTCAGGCAATACTCTACTTAATGTTCCATCTATGAACATTCAGCTTTTACCATCCAGAGCTCTAGAACTTTGTGTAATCATACTTCTGCACCCTCTTTTCTGTAGCAAAAAAACAAAAACATTCACATTCCCACCAGCAGTGTTTAGGGGCTCTGGTTACACCACATTCTCACCAGCCTTTGGTATTGTCTGTATTTTTAATTTTAGGCATTTTGATGGTTTTTACACAGTTTTGTAGTATTTTTTTTCAATTCAGTTTTATTGAGATATATTCACATACCCTATAATCATCCACAGTGTACAATCAGTTGTTCACAGTACTATCATATAGTTGTGCATTCATGACCAAAATCAATTTGTGACCATTTTCATTACTCCAAAAAAAATAAAAAATAAGATTAAAATAAAGAACACCCAAAATATCCCATCCCCCCTTCCTCCCATTATTCATTTAATATTTGTTCCCATTTTTCTACCCATCTGTACATACACTTGATAAAGTGAGTGTGAGCCACCAGGTTTTCACAATCACAGTCACACCACGTAAGCTACATAGTTATATGGTCGTCTTCAAAAATCAAGGCTACTGGGTTGCAGTTCGACAGTTTCAGGTATTTCCTTCTAGCTATTCTAATACACTAAAAACTAAAAAGGGATATCTATATAACGCATAAGAATACCCTCCAGAATGACCTCTCGACTCTGAAATCTCTTAGCCACTGAAATTTTATTTTGTTTCATTTCACTTACCCCTTTTGGTCAAGGAGACTTTCTCAATCCCATGATGCCAGATCCAGGCTCATCCTGTAACAAGCTTCATAAGGGCAAGCCCCAAGATCGAGGGCTCATGTTTTGTAGTATTTTGGAAGTGGAAGTACTCCTTTAGCCCCTAAAATCTGGAACTCTACTACATTTTTGTACATTCATTTTCAGAGAATGCACTTGATACAAAAGCAGGGGATTGTATCAGATGCAAAGTGCCTAGTACAGTCCTTGGTATGTAAAAGGCAAATGACAGATGATAGCTGCTACTACTACCACTATTATCATCATCATTAAATGCTTTCTGTGTTTTATGGGGATGGGGGCAGAGGGTGGAAACATGGTGATTACAAAGGTGAATAAGACATAGTCTCTGCCTTACATCTAATTGAAGAAACTAACTTTGGAAACAAATTACTAGACAGTGTGATAGGAGTTAGGGTAAGCAAGTAGTGCTTGAGCTGGGTCTTGAAGAGTTATTAAGAATTCAGCAGGAAGGAAAAATAAAAACGGGCTGGAGGAAATAGCAGGGGCACAAAATCCTTGGGAGAGGAGGACACCACTAGTAGAACAGACAATGTACAGGAGGAGAAGAGCTCACTTGAGGTTGGAGTTGGTTGCACAATGTTCTCCATCATTCTGGTGTTATTCCCCTTGCAGGGAACATGGGTGGCTGAGCTGGCAACCTTTGAAAGTTAATGTGAAGGTACAGTGATCCATTGCCATGTCCTTTGTCACCACCTTTTTAGTTTTTTCTTCCTCCACTGGGTACATGATCAGCCTTTTCCTTGTGTCTCCTGTAATCAAACCCTATACTAAGTTCAAGGTGTTTGAAAACCACTGTTGAAGGTTTAACAGCTGCAAGCTATCACTGGTTACAAGGATCTCACCATTTCTCTGTTGTGTGGTCCTGTAGCTATTGACTTTTATGCCAAGGGCTGACTTAATTTTTTTTTCATTCTTGCATGGACCAAGATTGCTTTTGGGTGGCAAGTAAGTTTAATAAAGTGTTCTTCTGCCCAGAGTCATGTGTGCACAGTTAATAAATGTTCTTGAGGAACTTGGTGACGATGATGATCAAGATCTCCTACATTCTTTGAGCGCTTACTATGGGTCAGGCATTGGATGTGTAGCAGTAAGCAAGATAGACATAGGCTCTATCCTCACTGGATTTATAATTATATTTATATCAATACCCTGAACATAAAGTCACAGTATGTTAAGGGGTGTGATGTGGGGAGGTGAGAGTCCTGTGGGAACACACATAGGAGCAGCACCTCACCCAGATTGGAGGTCAGGGAACGCTTCTAAAAAACATCATTAAACTGAAACCCGATAGCCAAGTGAAGGGGAATGGGGAGGAAGTATTCCAGGCAGGGGAAACAATGTGTAGGAGGGGCTGACCTTAAGGGAGAGCATGCCTTGTTAGAGAAACTGAAAGAAATTACCCACCTAGAACATAGGGATCTTGTAGATCTGCAGTATCTCTGTGTGACGTAACAAGCACTCTGTAAGCTGTGACTTGGCGCTGTGTTTTCTGATGAGCTCAATAGCGTGTGTCTTATGGTAAGTTGTTTCTTACTTACTTTGGCTTACTATGCCTTCTAAGAGCCTTTCTTCCTGCTTAAATTTGCAAGCCCCTCACAAAAGCAAAGCACTCACAAGTTGCAGGAACTCAGAGTAAAAGTGTTTGGAGTGGACATGTGATCTTCCACTTCCTTGGTTATTTTTTCACAAAGACTGGTTGCCAGTCATTTTATACTTAAGCACTGAAGTTTGGAATGTGATTCCTAGCAATTTTCACAAAATATAAATACAACTCAATAGTTTAGAATGTGTAATGGAACTTTTAGGCTTGTATTTATCTAATTACATAAGAGATACTACTTACAAAAAAGGTTACAGATTTGAGAATTGCTGTTATAGTTTAAGAGATATTGTTGTGTTTTATTAAGAAATATTACGCACCTGATCTGTACAGTACTAGGTAGGTGGGAGGGTTTCAGAGAAAATAAAATGCAATTCCTGTCTTCAGGGACTTAATCTAAAACAGAATCAGAACAGTGATGCTACTACTCTACATTTTGTCCTCCAAGACAGACACGAGCACTCTGTTTCCTACTGAGCCCAGTCAGTCTCAGAATCCTTCTTAACATAGCACTCTCTCTGCCATCCTTTATTTTTAAAATAAATATGTTCCCAAAACCTTGAGTACTTGCCTTGCCTTTTTTTTTTTTTGTCCTAAGTCTTTAGATTTTTTAGGGAGACTTTTTTTTTTTTAAATAAATCATTTTGCACAGTAATATTGGAACCTGAAAAGAATGTGGCAGTGTTGCTTTTCAGAGAAGTTGAAGCTTCCAAATTCAAGAAGATAAATGTTTGGTTCAAGTACATGATTACAAAAGCCACTCCCATTACTGGCCCCTCTAAACTTTGTATTTTTCTTGGTTACTTCCAAAAGATCATCCCTGTACTTTATTATTTATATAGGCTAGTTTTAGGATTGTAATGCTGCCACATAGTGAATGGTGACCACATCTTTAAGTGTCCTGTCATGGGCTCCTTTCATTGCTGCTGGGGCCACCTGCTTTGATAGAGATGAAGGTTGTGTTGGTCCTGACTCATTCAGCATCATCATTACTGATCATTTCATGCCCACCAGTGTCTTTGGCCTTCTTTTCATTCCACGTGCTTTCCACAGGCGCTGCATCAAAAGCCAGAGTTTCAGCTACATATATGGATAAATCCGAAGTATGCAGACTCAGACTCCTTAAACTGTAGAACCTTAATTTCTACCTGTCCACAGGATATTTCCACTAGGGTGTTAAGAGCTAAAAGAAATCAGATGCTTGCTCAGGGCAAGAGGATGTGCTAGAAGCTTTACAAACATTGCTTCAATTTAACCTTTCCAGCAACCCTTAAAAGTTATCATCCCCACTGTACAAACGGGAAACAGGTTTGGAGAATCCCATCTTTAGTAAGTGATAAAACTTGGTACACAAGGCTATCTAATGTTTGACAGTGTCCATTAGACCCTCTACTTTGATTTGAACAAAATTGAAGCCATTCCACCGCTCCGGCCCTAAAACTTCATTTTTAATATTAAATCAATCCAGTTCACAAAAAATACCATCCTGTTTTTTCTTCAGGGTCCAGTAAGTTACAAGTCTTATCAATTCAGTCTCCTAAAAAGCTCTCAAATCTTTCTCCTCCTTTCTGCTCTATCTGCTACAGACTTTGTGCAAGTTATCATTATCTCTTACCTGGAATGCAATCCTTACCCCCTACCCTTTTATCCTCTTCTCTTGGACTAAAGAGGAAAGCTACTAGAGCAAATCACCATTTTTCTCATATGTGTCCTTCTAGTTTATTTCCTACTACACCTGTCTTGGATAAAAAGATGAAACCTGGATGAGCCGACTTTATTTAGTTTGGAGAAAGTATAGGGTTTTTCTCATTGAATGCTTTTACCTGCATCTCTGTAGTAATGTCTTTTGTTTGCTTATTTTCTAGGAATGTTTACCCTTGCGGAAGTTGCTTCGCTTAATGACATTCAGCCAACTTACCGAATCCTGAAACCATGGTGGGACGTGTTTATGGATTACCTGGCTGTCATTATGTTGATGGTAGCCATCTTTGCAGGAACCATGCAACTTACCAAAGATCAGGTGGTCTGCTTGCCAGTATTGCCAGCTCCAGTAAATTCGAAGGCGCTCACACCACCAGGAAATGCCGATGTCACCACTGACATCCCGAAGATGGAAGCAGCCGCTGACCAAGGTGGGCAGACGACAAGTGATATATCCTTTGGTACATCTGCTATGACACCTGACATACCTCTCAAAGCCACATATCCTCGCACAGATCCCACAATTCCAAATCAGGAGGCAAAGAAAGAGAAGAAAGATGCAGGAGGCCGAAAAACAAACTTGGATTTTCAGCAATATGTATTTATTAATCAGATGTGTTACCATCTGGCCCTTCCATGGTATTCTAAGTACTTTCCATACCTTGCTCTTATACATACTATTATTCTCATGGTCAGTAGCAACTTTTGGTTCAAATATCCCAAAACATGCTCAAAAGTAGAGCATTTTGTTTCCATATTAGGAAAGTGTTTTGAATCTCCTTGGACTACTAAAGCGTTGTCTGAGACGGCATGTGAAGACTCAGAGGAAAACAAGCAACGAATAACCGGTGCCCAGACTCTACCAAAGCATGTGTCTACCAGCAGTGACGAAGGCAGCCCCAGTGCCAGTACCCCAATGATCAACAAAACTGGCTTCAAATTTTCAGCCGAGAAGCCCGTGATCGAAGTCCCCAGCATGACCATCCTAGATAAAAAAGACGGGGAACAGGCCAAAGCCCTGTTTGAGAAAGTGAGGAAGTTCCGTGCCCATGTGGAAGACAGTGACTTGATCTATAAACTTTATGTGGTCCAAACAGTGGTCAAAACAGCCAAGTTCATTTTCATTCTCTGCTATACTGCAAACTTTGTCAACGCAATCAGCTTTGAACATGTCTGCAAGCCAAAAGTTGAACATCTAACTGGATATGAGGTATTCGAGTGTACCCACAATATGGCTTACATGTTGAAAAAGCTTCTCATCAGTTACATATCCATTATTTGTGTCTATGGTTTTATCTGCCTCTATACTCTCTTCTGGTTATTCAGGATACCTTTGAAGGAATATTCTTTTGAAAAAGTCAGAGAAGAGAGCAGTTTCAGTGATATTCCAGATGTCAAAAATGATTTTGCGTTCCTTCTACACATGGTAGACCAGTATGACCAGCTCTATTCCAAGCGTTTTGGTGTGTTCTTGTCAGAAGTCAGTGAAAATAAACTTAGGGAAATTAGTTTGAACCATGAGTGGACATTTGAAAAACTTAGGCAGCATGTGTCACGTAATGCACAAGACAAGCAGGAGTTACATCTATTCATGCTGTCAGGAGTGCCCGATGCTGTCTTTGACCTCACAGACCTGGATGTGCTAAAACTTGAACTGATTCCAGAAGCTAAAATTCCTGCTAAGATTTCTCAAATGACTAACCTCCAAGAGCTTCACCTCTGCCACTGCCCTGCAAAAGTTGAACAGACTGCTTTTAGCTTTCTCCGTGATCACTTGAGATGCCTTCACGTGAAGTTCACAGATGTCGCTGAAATTCCTGCCTGGGTGTATTTGCTCAAAAACCTCCGAGAGTTGTACTTGGTAGGCAATTTGAACTCTGAAAACAATAAGATGATAGGACTTGAATCTCTCCGAGAGTTGAGGCACCTTAAGATTCTCCATGTGAAGAGCAATTTGACCAAAGTTCCCTCCAACATTACAGATGTGGCTCCACATCTCACAAAGTTAGTCATTCATAATGACGGCACTAAACTCTTAGTCCTGAACAGCCTTAAGAAAATGATGAATGTCGCTGAGCTGGAACTCCAGAACTGTGAACTAGAGAGAATTCCACATGCTATTTTCAGCCTCTCTAATTTACAGGAACTGGATTTAAAGTCAAATAACATACGCACAATTGAGGAAATCATCAGCTTCCAGCACTTAAAAAGACTGACTTGTTTAAAATTATGGCATAATAAAATTGTCACCATTCCTCCCTCCATCACCCATGTCAAAAACTTGGAGTCACTTTATTTCTCTAACAACAAGCTCGAATCCTTAGCAGTGGCAGTGTTTAGTTTACAGAAACTCAGATGCTTAGACGTAAGCTACAACAACATTTCAATGATTCCCGTAGAAATAGGATTACTTCAAAACCTGCAGCATTTGCATATCACTGGGAACAAAGTGGACATTCTGCCGAAACAGTTGTTTAAGTGCATTAAGTTGAGGACTTTGAATCTGGGGCAAAACTGCATTGCCTCCCTCCCAGAGAAGATCGGTCAGCTCTCCCAGCTCACTCAGCTGGAACTGAAGGGAAACTGCCTTGACCGCCTGCCAGCCCAGCTGAGCCAGTGTCGATTGCTGAAGAAAAGTGGGCTTGTTGTGGAAGATCACCTTTTTGACACCCTACCACTCGAAGTCAAAGAAGCATTGAATCAAGACATAAACATTCCCTTTGCGAATGGGATTTAAACTGAGATCATAACGTGCACACCACGTGGAGGCACAGCTTCCTAGATTGCAAATGCTCACGTACAAGTTATTGCAAGATAATGCATTTTAGGAGTAGATACATCTTTAAAAATAAAACAGGATGCATAGAAGGCTGATAGAAGACATAACTGAAGGTTTGATGTTGGTAGTGTTTTAAGTCATACATTTCCAAGTCTTTTTTCTTTCCTTTTTTTTTTTTTTTTTTTTTACTTTTTTGGGGAAAGGGAAGGAAAAATCATAATCACTAATATTGGATTCTTTTTAAATTGTTTGTAACTTGGATGCTGCCGCTACTGAATGTTTACAAATTGCTTGCCTGCTAAAGTAAATGATTAAATTGACATTTTCTTACTATAATACCTTTTTGGGGGCTGTCTTGATTTACTTTGGTTAACTGGTACAATGTTACTTTAAGTCAGACCACTAAAGACCCATCAAGGTCTAAACTTGTAAATTTAGATTTTCTGAAATACAGATTTCTTTCTTGTTTTCATTTAAAGCACCTCAAATCAGCATTTTTAATATTTGACTGGTGCTGCTTCTGCTGAGAATCCTATTTTATACCTTCTATACTCTTGAAGGCCTGGAATACCATAAATCTGTAGAATATTGAGTATTTAGTTGTTTTGTTTTTTTTTTTAAAGAGTAAATAGTAACAAAAAATAAAAAAGAATTCTACATAATAATAATATCTGTTTTCCATAATCTGGAGTACATTTTTCTATCAGTAATATAAGGTTGTCAATAAACAAATTTTTAAATAAATTTAATTATAACCCAAATACAATTTTAATGGCTTAATGATTAATAACTTTTCAATGTCACTATTAGGAGGTGTCTTCGTTTGCTAATGCTTCACTGGAGGATGGCCAATGGCGTCCAGAAAACTTCTGTTAGCTGGGAAGGCACGTGGCTGGCATCTGCTCCAAAGTTCTGGTTTCAAAATGGCTTTCTCCCAGGACATTCCTCTCTAGCAAGCTTGCTCCTCTTCAAAACACCACTCACAGCTGCACTCCATCCAGTCTCTTTGAGTCAGCACATTTATATGGCTCCACTGATCAAGGCCCACCCTGAATGGGCGGGGCCACGCCTCCGTGGAAATATCCCATCAGTTATCATTCACAGTTGGGTGGGGCGCATCTTCATGCAAACAACCTAATTCAAACGTTCCAACTTAATCCCCACTATTATGTCTGCCCCACAAGATTGCATCAAAGAATATGGCTTTTTCTGGGGGACATAATACATTCAAACCGGCACAGGAGGATACGCAAAATCAAAGCAAGTATCATTTAACTTCTTGCCGTTGTGGTGGTGGTGGTGGTAGTGGTGAGAACATAACACTTGTAGTCATTGAATTGGTAAAGAACTCCCCATTCATTTCAGTGACAGGTTGTATTTCCTGTATTTGTCTGCATCTAGGGTGGGTAATGTCCAAGGAAATGCTGGCACAATGCACCTTTTAAATGATAGTTTTCATTCTTGAACTTACCAAGAAGGTTCTCCAAATCTATCTCAAAAAAATTCCCTACCACCTGGTTAGGTATTAGTTGGCAGGTATTTTGTAGACCTTCTGCAGGAATGTTCTCTTTTTGTCCAAGAGGACAGATCCATTTGGCACTAGGGATGACAAAGTAGTGCCTTCTCTATATAAGACTAGACTCATTTAATGGAACGCTGCACATTATCTTGTCACTCCTTAGCACAGCTTGAAGGATTTTGCAGAGAACATGGCAAGACAGACTCATGACCTTGCCTTCCTCACAAAAACTGAACCCCAGGCATACTTTCATTGTGGCAAGTGGAAGTGAATCTTTGCCTGCTGTAGAGCTTGTAACACTCTGAAAAGTATTATCACATATAGAAAAGGCTGTGGCCCCTGTGGCTGAGTTAGAGACTGATGCTAGCTCCAACATCCTGGCCATTGCCTCCTAAAAGGCTTGAGCCTCCTAAAAGGCTAGCTTTAAAAAGCCAAGTTTGGAAAATCATACAGGACGATGGTGAATTTGGGGTACAAGCAAATGCTCTTCCATATGTGCATCACCCATTTCTCTCAGCATTCATTAAATTATTTACTAATATGGATTATTTGTGTACTTAGTGCCTAGCCAGTACTAGGTCCCCAGCTGGGGAGTCCACATTGGAATAAGTCACAGCTCTGCCTGCTATGGAGTTTTAGAGCAAAGTGGGGGAGATAAATATTAATTCTGCAAATAATTACAATGGTAATATAGAAAGTGTGCATGGCCCTGTGTAAGTGACTAATAGCTGGGGTGAGAATGTACTTGGCCAAAGAGGAGGTTCAGGAAAGCCTTGCACTTGTAAACCGTGCCTATAAACACTCCTGGGCATTTCCTTCCCACCGGCCATATAGGGCAGCTGTTCTCCCTGCATTGTAATGCTACCATCTGATATCAATAAAGCATTTTTACAGTTTCCTGTGAGGTAAAACAGACCAGATCTTATGATCCTTGCTTCATGGATGAGGAAATTCGTCTTCCTTTCTTAAAACAAGCGCATGTTGTTTGTGAAGGGTGGAAGTGGTAGAACTCCGGCTGCTCACCTTGGTTTTCAGAGGAGAGTGGCTGGATAGGAGCCAGGTAGTCTGTGCAGCAGGGACACTCCCAAGGCTTGACCACAGGCAGCTCTGCCCAGAGGCAGCTGTTTCCTAATCAATACTTGGGATTCAGTCACTTAGAACTGATTAATCTTAGATGCTTTCCAGCAGTATCAACCGGTAACTGTTTTCTTACCAAAATTTCTATTGACATTTATCAGCCCTTAATGATTTCATTGAACTCTGAAGATTTCATGGTCAATTGATTTAAATACCTCGTTCCAAGCCACTAGGCCACTGTTTGCAAATAGCAATTTAATATTTCAAGAGGTTTCCTGAGAAATGCTGATTCGTTTAGCAGACTTTATTTTTTTTTTTCCTACAATTTTATAGAGTTATATTCACATACCATACATTTATCCACAGTGTACAATCAGTTGTTCATGGTATCATCATAAAGTTGTACATTTATCACCACAATCAGCACTTGAACATATTGATTACTATAAGAAAAATTGTTTTTTTTAGCAATAAGAAAAAAAATGATAAAAAGAAAAATACCATGTCATACAATACAATATAATAGTAAGGACAGCAAATAACACCACTACCAAGAATCCCATATTCCTCCCGTCATATACATTTAGCATTGGCATATTGCCTTTGTTACATTTAATGGAGGTATATTACAATGTTACTGTTGACCATAGACTCCAGTTTGCTTTGATTATGTTTTTTCCTGAATACCATCCCTTTTTCAACTCTCTACATGGTTGACATTCATTTGCTTTCCCACATGCAAAAACATTTTTATATTTGTATATTTAGTAACAGTCATTGGCCACTCCAGTTTTTGCCAAGTTATACAGTCCCAGTCTTTATCATTTATCTTTACCTCTGGTGTCATACATTCTCCTATCCCACCTCTTTCAGCTTTACTCACAGACATCTTTGTTCAGTGCACTTACAATACTGTGCTACCATCACACAGTATTATGCTATCTATTTCTGGATCTATGCAATCAATCCTAAACATTCTGTAGTCCTTCAGCATCAAATGGCTGGTCTCTGCCCTCTTTCTATCTCCTGGTCAAGGCATTGACTTTTTTTTTTTTTTTTTTTTTTTTTTTTTTTTTTTTTTTTAATCATTTTATTGAGATATATTCACATACCACGCAGTCATACAAAACAAATTGTACTTTCGATTGTTTACAGTACCATTACATAGTTGTACATTCATCACCTAAATCAATCCCTGACACCTTCATTAGCACACACACAAAAATAACAAGAATAATAATTAGAGTGAAAAAGAGCAATTGAAGTAAAAAAGAACACTGGGTACCTTTGTCTGTTTGTTTCCTTCCCCTACTTTTCTACACATCCATCCATAAACTAGACAAAGTGGAGTTTGGTCCTTATGGCATTCCCAATCCCATTGTCACCCCTCATAAGCTACATTTTTATACAACTGTCTTCGAGATTCATGGGTTCTGGGTTGTAGTTTAATAGTTTCAGGTATCCACCACCAGCTACCCCAATTCTTTAGAACCTAAAAAGGGTGTTTAGCAGACTTTAAATATACTGTCTGGAGATCTCGAAAACAGCACATGAGCGGGTTGAGGGCCCAAATGTACTTTGTCAGCTCGTGAGTCTTCATGAATTTATGTTGGCACCAAATTCACCAGACATGGGGTAAAAACTAAACTAGTTGGAGTGTGAAAATTTTGGCTTAATAGTATTTTCACATATTTCTCCCATGTCTCTTGAGCATCCATTTGAAGAAAATTATTTTCATTTAAAGGTATCTTTAAATATTCCATGTCTGAGTGAGGCTCACAGAGTCTGTGAGAACCTGGTTTACTTTGGGCTGTTTGATTTTTTTTTTCACTAGTACTGAGTTGGCTCAGCAGAGAAGGCTTTTTCAGGGGGTCAGTAAGATGAGCTAAAATTGTTACAGGGACCCCATTCTTAGCCATGGGGATTTAGTAATTTCATATAGGTAGAAGGAGTTTATATAGCTCATGAGCTAGCAGGTACTGACGGTTTGACGTTGTTCATATATAAAAGAAGTCATATTTTATTAAGATTATCTCTAGCACTTTTTTTCTATCTCCCCTGGTCTCTACTTGAACCATTAACCAAGCTCTTTTAAGTTGCTGATCGCAGCAAACTCCAAAGTGTCCTTGAGACCTACGCCCAGCAGTTGTTTCCATTTACCTTGTTGTAAAAAAGCCAGAGTGCTGTCCTTGCTAAGATTTCTGGCAGTGCTTGCGTCAGTAATTCATTCTAATAAAATGGTCCCTTTATCAGCTGAATCCCAAACAAAGCCTGCATTAACAAAAAGCCCCTTTCATGAAAAGAAGGGGGGAAAAAAAAAGAACAAACCCCTGGAAAACAGTTTTCAAATGTCCTCTAACTTGCGACTGTGACACAAAGAAGTGGCTCCGTCTGGTCCTGGCCAGCTGTGACTCTTCTAGGACAAGTACACCACATTTCCCCAGGGGGTGTCTGAGGGAGGCAGGGCTGAAGATAAGGGGGAAGGAGCAGCAGGCCACAAACCGTCCATCTCAAGTCGGGCCCAGCCTGAAACCAGAGTCACATGGCTGAAATCAGGGAAGTCATTCCCTTAGCTCACAAATCTTAAAACTGGAGGAAGGGTAGCTGTTCTTTCTTCACCTCTGACTCTGAATACAATGTTTAAAGCGTCCGAAGGAAGTACAGGGTGAAGAGTTTCGTCTCTTAGGCTCATGACCTTCCTCTCTCCCACTGCTGTGGGACCCCTGGGTACAGACTACCCAAGTCCTGCCTTCTGTCGCCATCAGCACTCCTTTCTTTACTCCTAAGGTTCCAGACTCTAAAGTCAGAATATGGACTGGATTTAAATCCTGCCACTACATCACTGACCATGAGCATGCCCCTTAACTTCTCCAAGCCTCAGTTTCTTCATCTGTAAATACGGATAGTAATAATGCCTACCATATGATTTTTTGTGAAGATTGAATGAGGTGATCCATTTAAGACACAATGCCTGCCTACTCAGTAACATTCATTATTTTGATTACTATTATCTCCAGCTATGATAGAAACTGTTTCACTTCCCCAATAGCCATTCTCGGCTTTCTTGGGAATTCTCTCCTTTAGCTGGGCACCTGGGAACACAGAATAAAATGTATGTTTTTGAGTTTTATCTGGGGCTAGATGTGGCCATGTGACTTAAATTCTAGCCAAAGGAATGAGAATAGAAGTGGATTGTGCAGTTTGGGATTGAGCCCTTACAGGGAAGGGACTTGCCATCTTCTTTCCCGATTCCTGCTGGCTCAGTCACAGAGATAGAATGAGTTCAACTGACAACAAAGCAGACATGGCACAGCAACATCAACAGAAGGAGCCTGTGCCCCCGAAACTTTGAAGGAGCAGGGTTACATAAAGGAGAAATAAACCTCTGTGTTGTTTAAGCCGCTATTAATTAGGGGACGCTGAATACATGCAACCAGTCCTAAAGACCTGGCTACTCAAAGTGCCATCAGCATCACTCACTTGGGAACTTATTAGAAATGCAGAATATCAGACCCTTCCCCAGACCTATTGAATCAATCTATATTCTAAAAAGATATCCACGATTTGTAGGCATATTAAAGTTTGAGGGATGTCCTCAATAATACACCTATCGAGAGCAAATCTGCTGGTCGTCATCAGGAGCCTGGAAAAGGTTAGTGCTGGTGACTAGTGTTTCTACCACCTCTGAGTTCTGCCTCTTCAGCACCCTTCTGGGCTCTAGTTAGAGAGGTATTTGGGGGTTCACTGGTGCTTGTGACTTACACAAACTTCCATACCCTCATTTTCTCTTTCTGGCAGCCATGTCAATAACCACCAGAAAGAGAGGTGGTAGACTGCCGTGGCTGACTGCTTGAAGAGAAGTTGGCAATATGTATTCCTGCCCACACCCCACCCCCGCAAGAGTTATGAGGTTCTGAAGGTCCTAAAACTGCCCCAAGGACGTGCGCATTTGTACTAAGCCCATGTACACCCCTCCCATTTCCAGGTAAGTAAACAACCCCATTTCACTGTTTAACCTTCAGGCTGGGTTTAGATTAGCTGCTTAAAGCTCAGTCAACCATGGGATAACCTGCCCAGTTTGAACTTTTTCAGAATGCCCCTGGAAAACTGCCAAATAACCCAGCCTGAAAATTGGCTGGAGTAGTTTCAGGGAAAGACCTATTCAAAGAATCACCTAGGTATTAAGCCAACCTGCTTACTGTAAGGATTTTTTTTTTTAACTTGCATTGAAAAACTATAAATATTAGCCACCTAATTCAGTACTTTGACATGAGGTAATGTCTGAATGTTTCGAACCCTCTTTAAGATGTATCTCCATAGGTTTAACCCAAATGTTCCCTCCAATTTGAGCCTGCTGGTTTTTTTAATCTGCCTTTGGTTGCAGTGGAAACAGCTGGTCACCATTCTGATGATAACCCTTTACCTTCTTGAAGATGGTGATTAAATCACTGATCATCTCTTCCCCAGGATGTTGGGAAGATAATGTCAACACTGTACCTAGAGCTCCCTGGAGATAAATGGTACCCAAATATCATTTGCTATTAATTCATCATCCCATTAAGCAGGAAATTCAGTTGAAGATGACAGTATTTTTGTCTCTGCCTGAAAAGTAGCTGACACATTTCCAAGCCCACACCTTCCACTTATCAATTCTTAGTAATTGCTATTCTTTATGGGACTTTTTATTTTCATGTTCCCATGCCTGAAGGCAGAACAAGACATTAGGAAGTGGGTGGGACAATATAAATAGCAATAATAGCTTCAACTATGCTAGATGGGCACTTTTCTCAGCCCTCACAGCAGACCTGGAAGGAACGGATTATTCCCATTTTACAGATGAAGAAACTGAGGTGAGGCACTATGCCCAAAGTCACACAGCAGGCTAGAGACATAGCAGGCAATATGCATATTTTATCTCATTTAAACCCCACATGAGCATTATCCTTCATTTAAGACATGAATAAACTGTGCTAACTTTCCTCAGCCCACGTTGTAAGTGGCTGATACCAGTCTCAAACCCAGGCATGCCTACAACCAGCACTTGTATTCTTTCCACTAAACTACATAGCAGATGACTGGTGCTGTCAGCAATTCAAAAAGATGTTTTGAAATCTGTGTTGACATCCAGTTAAATAAATATGCCCCAGGCTAGGATTTTCCTTCATTCTTCAGCATTAAGCAGACGTTTTTTGATGTGTCTCGGCATCTGTCCTTAGCGTAACGAGTGGTTTGACTTGTTTCCTCTGTGGAGCTGTTGACAATCATGAAAGGGCAATCCACCCCAGGTAATATAATTATTTTCCCTTGCTAAATGTTAAAGGCATGACCGTCTCTACTCATAGTCATTTACTCAGAAATGAGAAAGCTGTGTGTCAGCTATTTGATGCAGAGTAAATGTGGTGGAGAGGGACATTCAACAGATCCAGAAAGGTGGGAGCAGGAAAGCACTAACATTTGCTGGGCCTTCGGGGCAGATGTGACTTTTCTTTCCAGCCTGGCATTTCAGACGCAGATTCTCAGGCTGTTACCAACCCAGGCAGCACCAGGCGCCTTCATCATCCTGACCTTTATTTTTACTGGATCTCTTTCTTCTTCTGTTGACCGTCACTGTACTTCACCATCTGGACTAGGACAAGAATTTGTGATAAGTGGCAGGGGAAAGGGTCCAGTTTCATATGGAAGAAACTGGTTTGAAGAGAGAAAGAACGAGGAAAGTTGAGAAAACTAACATTCCTACCCCCTGCTACATAAGTACTGCCCCCAGCCCCCAAGTCAACATTTCCATTTCAAAGCCTCCAGAATGTTTCACTGCTTTTTTTTGTTTGTTTTTTTTTTTGTTTTTTCTTTTCTTTTTCCTTTTTTTTTTTTTTTTTTTGGCCTGTCTTCCTTCCTTATTCATTACAATTTGGTTCTAATACCTTAACTCAAATGAGCTCAGTTTGACGGGGTGAATTTTAACCAAAACATAAATTGTCATTTGAAAAACATTTGTGCACTTTATATCCTTGACCCCTTGTAAAAGTGAATAGAGTTTTTACAAGATAATTCAGCTCATGTACAATCAATATAAGGAGGAGAATCTTCTCATTCGGGAGGACTATAATTAGAGGTAGTAGTGAACAAGGAAAGTCTGCAGACGGAGCAAGAAGGAGCTTCAGAGGAGTCCTGGAAAGGGGTGGGGATGTTCTAAAATATTGTAAACAGTTATTCTATTATTTACAGAATAAAATTAGCTCAATGACATTCTAAGTATGGGCTCAGTTCTTCCACCAGGCAGAGCTAAAGAAATAGCAAATAACATGTGTGCTCAACGGCCATGAATTGGAACATATTGCAGTTGCTTTAGAGAAAGTTATGCGAGGTATTAAGTTAACTCTATTTGTACCAATTCTCAGTTGCTAAAATTCTCCTAAGTGAATGAAATAAATTTATTTTCTTGACCCTAAGACCTAACTCCCTATGGAAAAACAGATTTCCTGTGCAGGCCTGCGGCTCAGCATTCTAAGCCACCACCCCAGATATGCCTCAGGCAACATGGAAGACTCAGTTCCCCACACTCCTGCCAGCAGCTCAACCACCTGTTCTCTGTTATTGTAAATGGGAAGCCACCACTCAGAACTTGGTGGCTGGGTTCAAGCTAATGGGTCTGCCTCCCAGACTAGTTACTTAACGTCGGTGTGCTTTTGCTTCCCCATCTGTGAAATGGGATTAATAATAGTACTTACCTTATAGGGTAATTAAATGGATTAAATTGGTTAACATACATGAAATGCTTAGGACAATATCTGGTGCTTAATAAATTTTTGTGGTTACCATTAACACTGTTTCTAAAACATTTGGGGAATGTGTACATCAGCAAGGAAAAAAGTCTGGAAAATAAGCCTACTCAAATTTAAGACTGTACTGGAGCTAAGAAAATTGACACTGCCCAAGTAAATACTTCCTTTCAGAAGACAACAAAGACAAGTCTGTCATTAGTGACTTAATATCTCACATACAGCTTTTCATACATCTATTCATTTATTTTGCTTAGCAAATTGTGGTAACCAAAGTTTCTATTACTAAGAACACTCTTGGGTTGGTTTAGAATGTTGTTAAGTAGCTTTCTAAACTTGGGTCAGACCCAATCACTCATCTGGCCAAAAGCTTGAATGCAGATTTCCAAGGAATAGCTGCAAGGAACTCTGACTTGGGCTAATTTGTTGGGTCCTCAGTAAAGAATGTTGATTATTTTAGTTTTACGGGGGATAAGGAATTGGTTGCTGAACTAGTATTTTGTACTTCTTTTTGGTTACCTTGAAATTTGTACCAGGACTGGTCATTGGGGCTGGAAGTGTTCAATCTCTCCTAATCTCATCAAGAAGATAAATCATCTCTACAAGCACAAATAGTTGGTCATTTTTGCTGCCTTTGAAGAATTCATTTGAAATATATGACTATGAATTAGTATATATATATAAATATATGTACCCTACTTTTTAAAAGCACCTGATCCATAAAAACCCAAGTTTACAGAACAGATGACTAAAGGGATGATCATTTGCAAAACAAAAAGAATCATTTTGATCTATTTTTGGAGAGAGCTACTTTGGAATGCAGAAAAAAAATGGTTTGTACATTTTATGCATTTTTTGGAGATGCATCTGTTGGTTACAGTAAAGACACTTGCACTTCAGACAGAATGCTCATTTTAAAAATACTTTCCATTCTGGCTCACTTTCAGCATCTTTGTCTATTCCTCCATCTCTTGGCCTACCAAAAAAGAAAAAAAGTAAATAGAGCTTTCACAAGATAAAACAACTCATACAACCGTTTCGTTAAGCTTTTAACTCTGCCAATCCCAATCCATTTAGCTATAAAGGAAGTTGAGAAGCAAAGAGTTACCTGCTAACCTGTGAGATCTCAACCTTAATGAAGGTACAGCTCAATTTGTTACGTTTTTTTAACTAGAAAGAGACCCTGAGGTACACAGGGCTTAAATATAGCATATTTTTATTGTTTTATTGTATCAAATATCAACCCTCCTACCCACCCCCTATTTATTTTAAAGATCGCCTTTAGGATTTAGTTGTACCAACCAAGAAAGAGGGTGGGGAGTGGGGAGAGTGATGGGCAGAACAATTAAGACTGGTTGGATCAGTTCATTCATTTCTTCGAGAAATAGTAATTGAGCACCTACCCCATAAAAGCAAGGTAACGTGCTACATGCTGGAGTAAGGTAAATCAGATGTCTTTGACTCCTAGCAAGGAAGGATTTAACCCATACTTTGTTTTCTGTTCTTGCCCCACCCTCTGCTCCTTGTCCTTTATCTCTTACCAGGCACCATTCTGCAGAGGTGCAATTGAGAGTGGGAGAACAGTACAAAGAAAATAACTGGTATCTTTCTAAGTTCTCAAAGAATCCAAAGATGGTAGCATGGTGGGACTTGCACTTCAAATCAGCTGCAATCTCCACCCACCCACCTCCCTTTTTTTTCTTGTCTCCTCCTGTTTTCCTCTTCCTCTCTCCTCCCCTTTCCTCTGTACCCATATTTTGGCATTAAAGGACAAGGCTTGTACTTGTTTGCTTATTCTTATGTAGCTTTCCAAATGTTGTGATGTCTTTTTTGTCTGATTACAAAAGTAACACATGTTCATCATTACACAAAAGTCAAATATTACAGAAATGCACGTCCTTTGAAAACCTGTCACTCCACCCCTCTGAACTCTGCACTGACTTTCCTTTTTGATCCCGAGTAAAAGGCAAAGTCTTTAAATGGCCTGATATTTTGCACACCCCCTTACCTCTCTGTCCCTGTGTCCTACAATTCTTCCCTTCATTCGCTGTGAACTGGCATCACAGCATTCCAGCGTACCTATACCTCAGGGCCTTTGCACAAGCTGCCCCTTCTGCTTGGAATGCTTTCTCATAGATATCTTCATGGCTCCTTCCTTCACCTTCTTCAAGTCTTTAAGTATCACCTTCTCAGAGAAATGTTCTCTGGCCACCTCTTTAAAACATCAACAATATATTAATTCTGTGGACAGACTGGGTTTGCCGGGGTCATCCAGGAGGCTGCAATCATCTGGCTGCTCAACCTGAGCTGGAGGGTATAAGATGACTTCACTCACGTGGCCAGGACCTTGGTGCTGCCACAGGCAGGGCCTCTTTTTTCCATGGTATCTCCTTCTGTAGTCTAGTCCAGGCTTCCAAAGAGCAAGAATGGAAGCCTCAGGGCCTCTGATAGCTAGGTTCCAAAGCTCACACATCTTCACCAACACCATATTCTATTGGCAAGTCAGGAACAATAAAGTTCCTTGCAAGGGAGCATGGACGCAGGGAGTTGTGATGCATTAGGGACCACGAAAGTAACATCCTCTACACCCTCCTGTTTAAAATTGCATCCTCACTCTTACTTTTTTTCATAGTTATTATCCTTGGCCAACAGACTATAAGCTCTATAAGCAGACAGAGGTATGTGTCTTTTTTTGTTCACTTCCATATCTCCATTGCCTAGAACAGAACCTGGCCTATGGGAGGGGCTTAATAAATGTTTGTTAAACAACTGAATGCATTAATTTGAAAATGCTTTCCAGAACCCTTCATCTTTAAAAATGTTATAATTGAGGATATGCTTTTACTGTTAAAAAGCACTTTCACATAAAATTATCTCATTTAAATTTCATAACAACCTCACTAGGCAGGCAGGTAATGATATATCATTATCCCCACTCTGTAGATGAGGATCCTGAGGCTTAGGCAGGGTGAGTGACTTGCCCACGGTCACACAACTGTTAAGTAGCTGAGCTTCTAACTTCACATCCCAGGCTTTCCACCAGCCATCATGCAGCCCCAGAGGGATGCATCCTCTCTCTCTTATATTTCCCTTCCCAGGGCTTTATTCTTGAGAAGCTCTGTAGAGTTTATAGTTTTGAACAGCCATCTGGCTTCGTGCCATAGGGCCAAGGAAAAGAAACATTTGTTTTTCTGCTATTTACCCATGGGGGCCAAAACCCAAAGGTCTCAATTGTCCAGAGCCATTCAAGACAATAAAAAGTTTAAAGACCTTGCCCCTGGACTGCAGTGCACTGTTTGTGTAAAGTTAAACGTTAAAGCAGGTGTCTAACTGTGGTTGTTCTGGTATGGTAAGTCTTGATCGGAGGCTGTAGTAAGCAGAGAAAAATCTCTTAAACTCTGAGCTGCTATTCCACTCCAAGAAGATTTGGGTAGTGCGCAAATCTCATTCAAAGGGAAACGATAACAAACTAGATATGAGAAAGTACTTAGCTCTGTACGTCCAAATGTGTTTTGATGCTTTGGGGAGTGGAAAGGAAGGCTTAGCCCCTTTAAGAAAAGGACATTAAGAGACAGCTTGCTGCCTGTAGCTAGAATCAAGTTACAGTTAATGAAGTCATTTGCTAAAATATAAAAGTTTTATCCTTTCTCCCTTATTCTCCTTTCGACTTGTCATGGTGTTTCTTATTTGCTATTTAATGGCATTCTAAGTAAAAATTAAAAATTTAAGTTATTAGCATAAACTTTACCATTCATCTTTATATTGTACAATGTCTGTTTTAAATGTAAATATAAGAGCACTTAACACAGATGCAGGATCATGGAAGTGACACAATTTGTATTTAATAGCCCAAACATGCATATGGATTTTGTTCTTACCGGAGCAGTAGAAATGCTGCACAAGACTAATCCAACTGTTTTTATTTCACCTCTTGGTACCTGCATATTTTACCAACACTCTCTCTGCCTTTGGCTTACTGATGAATAAGGAAGGATTTGAAAGGACAAGGAACCACTGGTCACCTGATCTTTCTCTTTTCATCTATGTCACCATTTTCATCATAAGTGGTTGGCTAATTCAGGGAAGTAGCATGAGTAAGAAAGGATATGATAGGGTTCTTTGGTCATTTGTATTTCTTAGAATGCCACTACCCCCTTTCTGGTTCAAACCAAGTTCTGGTTCAAAGAGAAAACATGGTCTCTCTAGGCTGTCAGTATCCCCTTTTTACTAAATCGTAGATGGAACACACTTACCTTGTACTCATTTTGAGTCTTGTTGAACTCCCATGGATTGTGGTTCCATTGGAGGAATGCTGTACTCCTGGAATATCACGAATGCCATGTACAAATGGGGTAGCAAGGAACCATGGACACGCATATTATGTGTATCTCTTCTATGCACACACATGCTCCATTGTCCCATTGTTGTGAGTTACAAAATCCTAGTTCAAAGAAAAAAATAAGAATTTAAGATGGTGACACTAACCCAATGCTTTGTGTGACTGCCCAGGTCACAGGTTCATAAAGCTGACCTTGCACCTTGTTCTATACACCAAGGAGAAGGACAACCTACTTCAAGGGCAGTTACACCACACCCTGTCAACTGTGCTCTCCATTTTTCACTCCCCACATAGTCCCCATTTTTGGTCAGGAAAAGTGTCAATGATTGTTTAAAGAATTATGTATCCTGACAGAGATCATTCATTCAATACATTCAGTAATATTAACTCATTCAATACATATGTATTGATGCCTACTGAGAGCATAGCACCAACTCCCTGATGTATAATTATCCAGTTTGACTCTCTGTGCCAGTTTGGACATATTATGCCCCCCCAAAAGCCATAGTCTTAAATGCAGTCTTGTGGGGGCAGACATATTAGTGTTGATTAGGTTGGAATCTTTTAATTGAATGTTTCCATGGAGATGTGACTAAATCAACTGGGGCGAACCATTGATTGAATTATTTCCATCGAGATATGGACCCCGCCCATTCAGGGTGGATCTTGATTTGATCACTAGAGTGCTGTAAAAGAACTCCCAAACAGAAGGAGCTCAGAGCAGCTGAGAGGGACATTTGGAGAGAAGCTAAGAGCTGACACTGACACTAACACTTCAAGATGCTTGGATAAGTTTGGAGATGCTAGCCCAGAGTTTGCTCCGGAGAAGCTAAGAAAGAACCCCAATGCATAGATGCACAGGAGCTGAAGAAGCTAAGAAAGACCCAGAGACATTTTGGAGAAAGCCATTTTGAAATGCAACCTGGGAGCAAAGGAACAGCAGACACCAGCCACATGCCTTCCCAGCTGACAGAGGTGTTCTGGACGCTATTGGCCATTCTTCAGTGAAAGTATCTTCTTGTTGATGCCTTAGTTTGGGCACTCTTATGGCCTCAGAACTGCAAATTTGTAACTTAATAAACCCCCTTTATAAAAGCCAATCCATTTCGGGTATTTTGCATAATGGCAGCATTAGCAAACTGGAACACTCAACAAAACCTTTGGCTTTGGTTTTATCATTCAAACCTCATAAAAGTAAAGGCAACCTGTCCCTAGTATGGTTCCTAAAAGTTCAAATTTGCTTGCAAATACTTTACGTTTCCTTGAATGCATCCTATCTCCAAGATACTCCAGGCATAGCTTGGCTTGAGCATAACTACTAAAATTCTCTAAACATTTCTATCCTTAACATTTGTCATATCTCAGCAATGTTTCTCTGTCTGGTTAACTTTCATTATATATTAATTTGTGTGTGTTGGTTAACTTTTATTATGGAAAAATTTTTAAATATACCAAAGTAGAAAGAATATTATAATAAACACCCATGAGCACATCATCCAGCTTAACTATTATAAACTCATGAGCAATGCATTTTCATCTATAATATACCTCTACCTATTTTCCCTGATTATATTTTTATTTTCCCCAAACTTTTTATTTGGAGAAATTTCAAATCTGTAGAAAAGGAAGGAATAAGTTATTTCAGGATATTTGTTTTTCCCATTGCTTTGCTTTGTTTTCTTTGGAAATGTTTTTTTATTTGATAAAGTTAAAAAAAAAAGTTTCAATAATAGTTCAAGAGCACCCACATATTTTTCATCTAGATTGCCCAATTGTTAATATTTTGCTTCATTTACTTTCTCTCTCTTCTGTATGTATGTGTATGTGTATAAATACATGTATGTATATGTATGTGTTTGTATATATATATGTGTGTTTGTATATATATATGTTGTGTGTTTGTGAACATGCATAAACACACAGTGGTGTGCTGGTCAATCTTTAACAACTGGCTCTTGGGCTTAGGTGGGGAGGAGAAGCTCTAGTTTTTAGTGTTTGCTATCTTCTGTGGTATATAAATACTCCCACAATGACTGATTTCAGGCTACTGACAGTTAATAATATATAATAATTATACATAGAATACAAATTATATGTATGATATTTTAACTTTTCTGTTTTTTTGTTGTTGTTGTTGTTTTTATTTATGGTTTTGTCTCCCCACCCCAACTATTTTAGTGAATTGCGGACTTTGTGACATTTCACCCTAAATATCTCAGCACATTTCTCTGAAGAACAGAGACATTTTCTTATATATCCACAGTACACTGATCACACTAAGAAAATTTATACTAATATAATATGGTATCTAATATAAAATCTGGACCAGCCAGCCTCCAAAATGGCCCCCAGTGATCCTTACCTCATGTTACTCACACCCTTATGTAGTTCTCTCCCACTTTGAATCAGGATTGGTTCATGTAACTAATTGAATATGGCAGGGTAGAGGTGATGGTTTGGGATATCTGAGGCTAAGACCTAAGGAACATTTCGACTCTGCCTTGGTCTCTTGGATTGCTAGCTGCCATGTGCGAAGATACTTCAGCAGCCACATGGGGTGGAGCCAACTTGCCAGCACCAACTTGACAGTCATTTGAGTGAATCATATTGGAAGAAAATCATTCAACTCCAGTTAAACTACAGTTGGCTGCACCTCCAGCCAACATCTAAGAACAACCTCATAAGAGATCATGAAACAGAACTGGCCAACCTAGCCACTCCCAAATTCCTCACCAAAAAAATCGTGATATAATAAATGATTATTATTGTTTTAAGCCACTAAATTTTGGGATGATTTTGTTGCACAGCAATAGATAATTAATACACAATTCATACTCAAGCTTCCTCCAAATGTCCCCAAAATAGTTTTTATTTTTCTGATCCAGGATCCAAACAAGGATCACGCGTTGCATTAAGTTTCCATGTGATTAACTTTCTTAACTGGATGTTATTGATACATTTTCCCCTTCTTAATGGCTACTAATTTGTGATGTATTCCATGTAGTACAATAGGTGGCATAAAGCTTCAATCATCAGTGTTTTACAAACTTTAGAAGGTGAGAAACTAGCATAATTTGCATCATGTTGGGGAGCCAGATGTGATCTTATTTAACTTGCCTTGGCAGTCCTATCCTTTGCAGTCCTTTGAAGTCTTTTGCATACCATCCCATTTATTTCCATCTTATCTTCCTAGCTTGCCTCTTTCCTTTCTTCCTTCCTTGAATTCAATTAGAGTGCTGCAAGAGATTTGTGCCAAAACAACTGATCTGGCTCATAAATTTTCTGCCTGGCAATTCACCTCTTGATGCTTGCAAATTCTACTAACCCTCCCAAATAAACAGAAATTGAAAAAAAAAAATTGTTTTATTCTACTTTCTCTTTGATCATTAAGATTAATATGTATTTGGACATTCATTCATCGGTCAAATATTTATTGAGACAGGCTGAGTGATAAAACAGTGTTGGTTAATATAAACATGGTCCCTGCGTTCATGGAGCTTACAGTCAAGGGGAGAAAAACAAGAAACATGTTAGTTAACAAACAAGGCATTTTCATCTAACGTTAGTGGCCGTGAGAAAAATCCAATAAGCGGTATAACAGAGAGCAATTTGGGAAGTAAAATAGAGAGTGATTTGAGAAGCTAATTAGGTTGCGGACCAACTAAGCCTTTCTGAGGAGGTGACAATTGAGTTGAGACCTAAACCAGAATACCTCAAACTATAACTTGCATGTGTATCACTTGGGGATCTTGTTAAAATGCAGGTCAGGGGGTCGGGCCTGAGATTCTGCATTTCCAAAAATGTCCCATGCTGATGCTGCTCATCCATGGCCCACATCTTGAGTAGAAAGGATGATGAAAAGGATCTAGAAGATAGTTCCAAGAAGAAGAAATGGCAGTGGCGTAAGTGCTAGGGTGGAAAAAAGCTCGATGTTTAGGTGAGAGAAACAGTGTTAGAGAGGTTGGGAGCAGTCAGTGAGGGATAAGGGGATACACAATGAAACCTAAGAAGTAGGCCAAACCAAGTGGGCCTATTGATCATGCCATGAGTTTTGCATTTTATTTTAGTGTGAGATTCAAGGCGGTAGTGGGTAACAAGATCCAATTTAAACTCTTAAGGATTAACCTGGCAGCTATGGAAAGAATGGATTTGGGGGAACCAGGAGTGGAAGGAGAATAGATTTTAGGAGACTGGAGTAGTTGTCCTTTTGCAAGATGTTAGCGGATTGGACCAGGACAGTAGTAATGGAGACAGAAAGAAGCAGGAGATTTGGATTTTGATTCAGTGGCAGAGCCAACAGGAAAAATGGGTGGATTGGATATAGGGAGGATGAGAAAGAGAAATCAAGGATTTCAACCAGATTTATGTTTTGATTAACAGTAGAAGGTGAGATTGTTACTGGACAAAAGCATTGGATTCTTTGCCCAATGTGCTCAAATGACCAATTCCTGAGACACCAGAGTTTCAAAGGGATAAAGAGTTAATTGCTAGGTACGGAGCAGGAGATCAGGCGGCCTATTGGCCCAAAAATCTATCTCCCTGAACTTCAGTAATTCTGAGAGTTTTATAGTGTTTAAAGATGGGCAGGTTTTAGGATAATGAGCACAAAGTCTCCAGATGATGTAGTTAGAGGTGACTTAATTATTGAGCATGCACAGATTGATTACATGCCTAGTCATAGAATGTATGTAAGAAAATGGCAGCCTTAATATGACGATGGGTGTGATTTTTAGTATTATGAGGAATAGGTCACTTATAGGTTAAAGTCTAAGCTGCTGTGCATGTCAGGCAGGCCCATTTTGGTTAGAACCAGCTTTGGTTACCAAGATAACTTTGGACTTGGGGTGGGTTAGTTCTGGGCTAACCCAAAACCCTTCATTAATAAATATTAGGGGCTGTCTTTAGTGATCATAAGACTCTAATATTGAAAAAACAGATAAAATGTGTACAAGTGAGGGTTAGTCACAAGGTTTTTACAATTACAAGGGCACAAGATAAAGGCTGTACAATCATTATCAGAGATCAAGGCAGTTCAGAGATTTCAGTTATTTTCCTCTGTCTACTTTAAGAACTAGAAAATAAAAGGAAATACCTATATACTGATTCAATAATCATAATCATCCCCTAAATCCTAACTTCTTGGTTAAAAGATCATTTCCTGAAATGTAAAACAAAAACAAACAAAAAAACACTGTATTTTCGGTAAGTGGAAAAGGAAAGCGATCTTTCATCAAGAATGACTCAAGTTACTTCTAAAGCATTTGTTTTCTATGTGCTACTGCAAATCTCATTCAGAATCTGACAAGATGAAGGAAGGACAAATGCATCTGAGAATTCAAAATACATTTGATAATAATGTGTCATTAAGAAAATCATCTTGATAAGTGATCAAGATTCCCTAGCAAATGATGTTTTGCATTACAATGCAAGTTAAATAGACTCTTTTGTCTAAGCCTGGAATTTTCTGATGGAATTAGATGATTTCTTAGAAAAGGGCTAGATGGAAAGCTAGGGTATTTCTGAAGATGCACTAGTAAAATAGTAGTATTTCTCCCTCAGAGATTGTTCACTTTTGCATTCCCATGAATGATTTTTATCATTTGAAAGATTTTAAGAAGAAGTTGTATTTTTCCAGCTGTGCCTCAAACACGTTTTTCTGGTTACATTAAGATGCTCATATTTCCAGCTGAAAGAATAGTTAAGATTGAATTATTGTTCAAATCCCTTTTTTTCTTTCAAAGTTGTTTTTTTCTTGAAGAAGTTTCTTTGTTACTATCAGGGTGAAGTGAAGTCACTATTGAAGGAAAGAATAAAAAAAATTTGGAATGCTTTTTCATAAACTTCTGAAACCCAATGACCTATCCCATGAGAATCCACAGTAGGGCTCAGGGTTTTAGAATAAATCATTTGGCAAAAATGCTTTCTTCCTTTGCTGTTACACTGACACGACAAAAGAAATAACACTCATTGTGCCAACTTGTGTTCTAACATATTTCTCAAGGTGAGATTGTCGAAACCATGGGAATTTCTCCCCGAATGATACAAAATTGCATGTTCACCTCCTAATATTGCATGCAGCAGATACGGATGGATTTTAGTTGAATTTCATTAAATTTCACGACTCTTCTAGTAATCTTAGATTGGTTCCTCCATCTTGCCGATAGTACTAGAAGAGGAGGGGGAGGAAACCAGAATCTTTCCCTCCTGGGTAAAAGAACACATATTGGTTAGGAATCTCACTATTTTCCTTTGAAGACATCAGTTTCTTAAGGATTCTTTCTTAAGATCAAGGCCCTAAGTCCATTAACATTCCCTTTGCAATTATCTTGCTAATTCTACATGCAAACATCTAAATTTCTATTTACTGCTATGGCAGAATGAGCTGAGATCTCCCCAATCCTCATTCCATCTGGGGAGAGATCTGAGGATCAAAAATTCTGAGGGAGTAAACATTCTCAACTAACAATGTAACTTTGTAATGAAATAGATGCAGGAAAGAAACAAAAATTCCGTTACCAAAATAATGCCAGAATTTTAACAATAGGGTCTGGTGGAGAACATATTAATAGGCTAAAAATTACTTTGCTCCAGTGCTACCAGCCTGTGTTGTCTTTGTAATAAGAGTCATACTAACCATGGGAAAACGTTTGTCCTTGGGTAATTCAGGAGGAAACTTGCCCAGCCAGCAGCCTTCAATGGCAGAGTAAAATACAATTAAAGCACACCCGGTGTTCCTTCTACCAATTCACCAGTGCTCACTCTCCTCACTTCAGAGCTCGCTAAAGCTTGGGCAGAAGAAATCTTCCTTTAACATACAGCTGAGGCCTAAGGCATCAATCTTTGCACTTAACAAGAAAAAGCAGCGACTGGGACCACTTCCTCTTGTGGAGAATGGAGCAATTTTCTGCAGGAAAGGAATGAAGACATTCGATAGGGCTCGTAGAGGGACGATATAAGAGGAGGGCAGCAGAGGTGCGGGGGAATAGAATTAAGGAACAAGGTAGCATCTGTTTGGCCTAGAACAAAGACAGTTTTTCCTATCTGGTCACATCCACCCTTTCCCATATGGTGGTAGGGACCAGGCTTCTTGGATAGGGATACAACTGAACTTCCGGTCCTCCTACTCTGAATGACTTTGTGAGGCTTACCTAACTCTTCTAGAAAAAAAAAGTTTGGTTACTCCTTCACCAGTGTTTAGGGTGTTTGGACTTAGGAAAACGAGTGGGGTTGTGGTTGGGAAAGACAGCAAACAGCTTCCTGATCACTTGGTGAGCCCTGAGGGTGATGAATATAGGAGCGACACAGGTCAGACTCTCCCCCATAATTAATGATAAATATAATAGAAAAGATCTCCTCGGTTTTCTCAGAAAAACACACATTTTAAATTGCCTGAACCCATGCCCTACTTAATTCCCACCAAGGGGGCCGACACAGATAGCCAGTCAAGCCTCTAGGTAGTTAAACCTGGCCCAATACAAAATAAAGCACCACTTGCCCTAAACCTACACCTATAAGATGGGCAAACCTTCATTCAGTCAAGGAATCAAGCTAAATTCCTTCTTTCTGTCTACAAAAACTTTACCAATACTTAAAACCTGATGCACGTCAGCTTTTGTAAGTCATCAGCTTCCTTGCTGCAGCAAAACTTTTGGTGTTCTGAATAAAATGCTGTATTCTATGAACCCAACTCTGATTTGTCTTTTGTCACTAAGATAAAAAGGTTTACTGGCCAGCAGATGACCAGACACCAAAGCTGCCAAAGCCCCATAGCAGGACAGGAAGGGAGTCCCCAGGCAACCTGGGTCACATGACATTTAAACATTTTAATTACAAGAACTTTTATGAAGGATTTGAAGTTACTCAACACATTGTGGCAGTGAATATTCCTTCCATAAATACTTTTAAAAAGCTTTTTGATGGAAGACTCTGTTAAATCCTGGGGAAATTAATTATTTTTGGTCTCTGACCTTGAGGATCTCATAATCTACTGGAGAAGACAAACAGGAAGCGATAACTCAATTCAATTGAATTAGATTGAAGAAAAGACTGGGAAATGAGACAATTTGGTTCACCTAAGAGATGATAAGGGTCTTAACCCACATTCTGGCTTGATGAATAAAGAAGAGGAGGGTGGGATGGCTGAGTATAAGAGACATTTCTGAAGTAGATTCAAATTTGTAAGCAATTGGATATGGTAGAAAAGGAGGTGGAATGTGGGGGAAAGAAACACTTGGGCTCTTGTTGGATAATTCTGACCTCACTTATTTAAAAAAAAAGTTGAAGTCTAACCATCAATGTTGTCAAAAAGAAAGAAAGAACAGAGAAACTGCTCTGACTTGCCTTTAGTCATATACTGCTCCACCTTATTATACTTGATGGAATTGACAGACTATTTTAAACCCAGGTACTTTTAATGTGGGCCCCAAGAAAAGCGCAGAGTGGGATTTATGCCCAAGGAGTATCCAAACTGTTCCTGGATGTCAAACTCTAAACTATCATAGCTAAAGAGAAGACTCACTGTAGTTAGGTGGGTAAGGGTCAGGGAGAGACTGCAATTGTGGCATCAGAACTTTGAGTATTCATGAACGAGGGTGTTGTTTTGCCTTTTTGGACAAGCATGTGTGTGTGTTGGAGAGTTTGTAGATTCTGGCAGTTCTAGAAAGGGTGGGGCAAGGGAGCTCACCTCAGGGAATGGAAGGGAACAGAGAAAATAAGCAGAGTAATTTGTCCAATACCAACAGCAAAATACCATTTTTCTCTTACAAAAATGGAACAAACATCAAAATGAAGAAGATACACTTAGCTGACTCTAGCAGGACTAGAGTTGAGAGTACAGGTTCCCAAGTCAGATTGACTGGGTTTATGCCAGCTAGCCCGGAGAGCAAGTTACTTAGGCTCTCTGAATGCTTAAAAAGAGCCTGGCACATAGTAAATGCTCAGTAAATGTTAGCTTCCACTATTCTATGTGATTTGGAGTAGTAAAGGGAAATGAGAACTGTTTTTTAAACCTAGTGTAGGAAGTTAGGAAAAAATAGCTTTCAAAACAGCACTAAAGTATTACATCAAAAGTACATGCACCAAGGTCCCCAGGAGGAATTGGGGAAAAATGCAGAAATGTTGGACTTCCCCACCTGGGTTATTACTGATATTCTCACAAACTTTGAGGACTAACAATTTAGTAGGATGAGCCCTCAATCTTGGGGCTTGCCCTTATGAAGCTTGTTACTGCAAAGGAGAGGCTGAGCCTACTTATAATTGTGCCTAAGAGTCTCCCCCAGAGAATGTCTTTGTTGCTTAGATGTGGCCTCTCTCCCTCTTTCTCTAAGCCCACTCAGCAGGTGAACTCACTGCCCTCCTCCCTATGTGGGACATGACTCCCAGGAGTATATCTCCCTGGCAAGGTGGGACATGACTCCTGGGGATGAGCCTGGACCCAGCATCGTGGAATTGAAAAAATCTTCTTGACCAAAAAAGGGAAGAAAAATGAAACAAAATAAAGTTTCAGTGGCTGAGAGATTTCAAATGGAGTCAAGAGGTCTCTCTGGAGGGCATTCTTTTGTGCTATATAGATATCCCTCTTTAATTTTTGGTGTATTCAGAAGGAAATACCTGAAACTGTTGAACTGCAACCCAGTAGCCTTGGTTCTTGAAGGCGATTACATAACTATGTAGCTTACATGGTGTGACTGTGTGATTGTGAAAACCTGGTGGCTCATACTCCCTTTATCCAGTGTATGGTCAGATGAGTAGAAAAATGGGGACAAAAACTAAATGAAAAATAGGGTGGGATGGGGGGTGGTATATTTTAGGTGTTCTTTTTTACTTTTTATTTTTATTGCTTTTGAAATAAGGAAAATGTTCAAAAATTGATTCTGTTTATAAGTACACAACTATATGGTGGTACTGTGAATAACTGATTGTACACTGTGGATGATTGTAGGGTATGTGAATATATCTCAGTAAAACCATATTTTAAATAAAGTAAATGAACCAAATGAAAATATAGATAAATTGGACAGCATCAAAATTAAAAACTTTTATGTCTCAAAGGACACTACAAGAAAATAAAAGAACAAGTCATGGAATGGGGGGGAAAATTTTGCAAGTCGTATATATGATAAGAGATTTGTATCTAAAATATATAAAGAACTCTTACAATTCAATAATAAAAAGACAAATATACAATTAAAATGGGAAAAGATCTGAACAGACATTTCTCTGAAGAAGATACACAAATGGTCACAAACACATGAAAAGATGCTTGACATCTTTAATCATCAGGCAAGTATAAATCAAAACCACAATGAGATACTTTATACCATTAGGATGACAGTAATTAAAATGACAGATAATAACCAGGATTGGCAAGGATGTGGAGAAATTGGAACAATTATGCACTACTTCTGGGAATGTAAAATGCACAGCCACTGTGGAAAATAGTCTGGCAGTTCCACAAGTGGTTAAATATAGAGTTACCATATGACCAAGCAATTCAACTTCTAGGCATATACCCAAGAGAAACAAAAATATATGTCCACCTGAAAACTTGTATAAGAATGCTCACAGCAACATTTTACATCATAGCCAAAAGGTGGAAATAACCCAAATGACCATTAACTGATGAATGGATAAATAAAATGTGGTATATGCGTACAATGAAATGTTATTTCACAACAAAAGAAATAATGTATTGATACATGCTAAGACATGAATGAACTTTGAAAACCTTATGTTCAGTGAGAGAAGCCAGTCACAGAGGACCATGTTTTGTAAAATCTATTCCATTGTTGTGGGAACCCAGGCCCCAGGCTCCCTCCCCTCCATAGTGAAAGTGAGTTATTTCATGCAGCCTCCTACTTGACTAGGACAGATAAAGGTCATCAGACCTGGGGGGGTGGGGAGGGTTGGGGGTGTCAGGAGAACATACAAATGGTATCGTAAACAAAGCATTAAAACTCCCCTCTGCTGATGACTGTTGATATCAAGTGCCACAAGACCCTGCAGAAACTCTATTCTTACCCTATGGAATGTCTTTGTCCTAACCCTTATAAACCATCTCCTGGCACCCCCCATTCTTTGTGGAGTGCTAACTTCCATCATTCCTGGCTGCCACCAGGGACCATCTCTCTTGTCCATGAGTCTAACTCTGTGCCTGCATGTTCTTTGGTCTTGGGGCTGAGTTGGTTTGCAACAACTGTATAATTCCAGTCTATGAAATATCCAGAACAAGCAAATTGATATATACAGAAATTAGATTAGTGGTTGCCAGGGGTTGAGGGCTTTGAGGATAAGGGGAGTCACTGCTAATAGGTATGTATGGTGGTTTAGAGCCACATAACCTGGAAAAACATGTCCTTAAACTTAATCTTTTCCTGTATAGTATATTTTGAGTGTTTTCTTTTTGGGTGATAAAAATATTCTAAAATTGCGGTGATTTTAGCACAACTTTGTAAATATACCAGAAGCTATTGATTTGCACGTTTTACAGGGGTGAATTGTATGGTTGTGAATTATATCTTAACAAAGCTGTAGAGCAACATTTTCTTGCACTTCTGGGTCACAAGAAAAGAGAATCAACTTTTAGTGGGAAAGGTACATACAAGTATTTGCCGTTTTATACTCATGGGATGTTCCATGTTTTTGGTGCTCTCAGAAATTTGGGGTTTTAAAATGTGGGTAAGAAGACTATAGAGGAGGGACACCTTTATTGCATGGGAGAGAGGAAGTGATACACAGGTGATGAAAAGGCAATGTTCTTGACTATAATAAAGAAGGCTACAGAAGTTTGCTTAGGGTGGGTAAAGTCAGCAGCGGGTATGGCAACAGAAAATATTGCAAACAGTGCAACAAATCAGCAAGACTATTTTCTTCTTTATATTCATCAAGAAAAGAAAAACATATCCTTGGTTACATGCCAATTCTCAACTTCTAATTCATGGCAAGTTTTTCTCTGGGAAGAGATAATTAAATCTTTCTGAAATCTTTGCTCCCTAGCTATGGTAGTTAGGACGACAACAGTGTGGAACAGAGGTCCCAGCTGACCATGATAGACAATAGAGTGAATAAGAAATGTGTCTTTAAATTTAAGTTACTGGTCAGAGCTAGAGTTCAGTAGCTATGAATGTCAACATCACCCCATACAGCAAATGTTAAAGAAGCTGAAAACAAGATCAGACTTCAATTAGAGATATGAATGAAATGGCCTTGGTTAGGACTAAAGTAAATCAGACTAAAGGGTAAAAGATGACATTAACTGTGTTTTAAAACTTCAAATTCTTGTGAGACCAAAGGTAGAGATGTTTATTTGGTGGAAAATCTTTATTTTCTGTAGCACACTATATAATCTAACTTGTATGGTCAGTTTATTCAGACACCATAATTACATGGAACCTTGAATAGGGAGTGAGATCTGGTTTGTTTGCACAGGTTAATGTGAAGCCCTAATACATCCCAGAGTAATGTGGGCAGAGGATAAAGAAGTATTTGAAAAGCTCCCTTGAGGGACTAGGGGAAAATGTGGAAATATTAAACTTCCCCACCTGGGGAATTACTGATATTCTCACAAGCGTTGGGGACTACCAATTTAGAAGGCCGAGCCCTTGATCTTGGGGCTTGCCCTTTTGAAACTTGTTACTGCAAAGAAGAGGCTAAGCCTACTTATAATTGTGCCTAAGAGTCACCCCAAGGAACCTCCTTTGTTGCTCAGATGTGGCCTCTCTCTAGCTAAGCCAACTCCACAGGTGAACTCACTACCCTCCCCCCTACATGGGACATGACTCTCAGGGGTGTAAATTTCCCTGGCAATGTGGGACATGACTTCTGGGTATGAGTCTGGATCTGGCATTACAGGATTGAGAAAGCCTTCTTGACCAAAAGGGGGAAGAGAATGAAACAATGTAAAGTTTCAGTGGCTGAGAGATTTCAAATAGAGTAGAGAGGTCATTCTGGAGGTTATTCTTATACAGTATATAGATATCCCGCTTTTAGTGTATTAGAATAGCTAGAAGGAAATACCTGAGATTGTTGAACTACAACTCAGTAGACTTGATTCTTGAAGATTATTGTACAACACATAGCTTATGCAATGTGATCATGTGATTGTGAAAGCCTATGGCTCACACTCCCTTTAACCAGTGTTAAAGGGACAGATGAGTAGAAAAATGGGGACAAAAAATAAATGCATAATATGGGGAGGGATGTGGGGTTGGGTTGTTTTGTGTGTTCTATCTTTTACTTTTTTTCTTATTTATATTTTTACTACTTTTTTTGGAGTAATGAAAATGTTCAAAAATTGCTTGTGATGATGAATGCACAACTATATGATAATGCTGTGAGCAATTGATTGTACACTTGGATGATTGTATGGCATGTGACTATATCTCAATAAAGTTGCAAGGAAAAAAATTCGTATTACTGGAATTGTGGGAAGATTGTAGAACAGGAAGCTCCAAGAAATAGTCTCTCCACAGAACAACTGTTGAACAGGCAGGAACTGTCTGAATCAACTATTTCAAAACTCCAGAATCCAGTAGAACACTGTACAGCATCTAGGTAGGAGCGTGAGGAAAAGCCTGGTAAACTATACTAAATACAAGTAAAGTGCTCTATCTGCATGGTAATTACCAGTGCCCATTCCCCAGTCTCCCAGCAGACAACAGTGGGCTCCTGCCATGGGCAAAGCTTGCTTTTGCCAGAAAAGGACGTAAAAATCCTCTTCCCCAAGATCCAAGTGGAGAGGGGGATGAAAGCTGATTTCTCATCACTGCTTTTGATTTGCTACTTCAGATCACTGGGGGCCCAGCTATCATTGCATTTCCTCAGAGCTGTGAAGGATAGTTGAAGGGCAGCATTGATTGGGCAAGGGCCAAGTTGAGAAAGTGCAGCTTTGGAGAGTTGTGGAAGAAATACCTGGTGCCCTTCCTGGTCCCTCCCTTCACCCCTCTCCATTGCATTTTGGAGCTGGCTGGCACTCCTCTTGTAGGTCTATGGCCCTGTTCCAGCTGAGAAAGACTGACTTGGGAAATTCCTCTCCAGTATGCCCGCATCCCAGAATTTGCTCTCCAGGCAAAAGCAGCTTGAGACCATGAAAGCAGTGTAAGAAACAATAAGTCATGCAACCTGTGGCAAAGGCTTACCTGCTTTAAATCCTCCAGTGGAAGACCAGGGAGAGGGAGAATATCTGTTTCTTGGGAAGTAGAGGAAGTATTCAAATGTCTATAAACAGGGGAACTTCAAAGGCCACTAGCAAAATGTTCTAGTTTGCTAATGCTGCCAGAATGCAAAACACCAGAAATGGCTTTTATAAAGGGGGTCTATTTGGTTACACAGTTACAGTCTTAAGGCCATAAAGTGTCCAAGGTAATGCATCAGCAATCGGGTACCTTCACTGGAGGATGGCCAATGCATCCAGAAAACCTCTGTTAGCTGGAAAGGCATGTGTCTGGTGTCTGCTCCAAGTTCTGGTTTCAAAATAGCTTTCTCCCAGGATGTTCCTCTCTAGGCCGCAGCTCCTCTTTAGAATGTCACTCTGGGTTGCTCTTGGGGGCATTTGTCCTCTCTTAGCTTCTCTGGAGCAAGAGTCTGCTTTCAACGGCCGTCTTCAAACTGTCTCTCATCTGTAGCTTCTGTGCGTTCTTCAAAGTGTCCCTCCTGGCTGTGGCAAACTGCTCCTTCTGTCTGATCTTATATAGTGCTCCAGTAATTTAATTCAGACCCACCCTGAATGGGTGGGCCAACACCTCCATGGAAATTATCCAATCAGAGTCATCACCCACAGTTGGGTGGGGCGCATCTCCATGGAAACACTCAAAGAATTACAATCTAATTAACACTGAAAGGTCTGCCCACACAAGATTACATGAAAGATAATATCATTTGGGGGAGCATAATACATTCAAACTGACACACAAGCACAGACCCAGGACTATGCATAGGCACAGAAAAGACAAAGAGGATCCTACACTTTGCATTTGCCTTGAGCTGACCTTCCTAGTAGGAGGACTGAACTCTGACAGAGAGCACCAACTGAGGCATAGCCAACTTTTAAAGATGGTGAAAGATGTTTTTACCTAGATTTTTTTTTTAGTTTTGTTAGCTCCTGACACTGAAGAAAACCTCTGTCATATCACCAGCTGGTTACAAACTCAAAACATCTCAGGGAATAAGTCCCAGAGTTAACATTTTAAAATATTAAAGCATAAAGAATGACACAAAAGATTATAAACAAAAAAGGGGGAAATGATGGCCTATCCAAAAGAACAAGGTAAAATCCAGAAACCATCAATGAAGACAAGACTGTAGACATAACAGAAAAGACTTTCAAAAAAATGATTTTCATCATGGTCAAGGAGATGAAGGAAAATACAGAGAAAGAATTAAAGGATATAAGGAAAACAATGATGAATAATTTGAGAATCTCAATAAAGAGATAGAAATTTTAAAAAGGAAACAAACAGAACTACTGGAGTTGGAGACCACAATAACTAAAATGAAAAATTCCCAGGAGGGTTTCAACACCAGATTAGAGCTGGCAGAATAAAAGAATCAGTGAACTTGAAGATGAGACAATTTGAAATGAGTCAGGCTGAGGAGCAGACAGAAAAAAAGAATTACAAAAAGCAAAAATAGACTGAGACATCTCTGGAACACCATCACATATACCATTATATGCATTAAGGGAGTCCCAGGAGGGGAAGAAAGACAGAAAGGGGCAGAAGGAATATTGGAAAGAAATAATGATAGAAAACTTCCCAACCATAGTAAAAGATGTGAATATGCACATCCAAGAAGCCCAGAGAACACATAACAAGATAAACTTAAGGAAAAATACACCCCATCTCATACTGACCAAACTGTTGAATGCAAAGACAAGAAGAGAGTTCTGAACGCTGCAAGAGAAAAGCAATTTATGTACAAGGGAGGACCAATTAGATTGAGAACTAGAGTTCTCAACAGAAACCATGGAGGCAAGAAGACAGTGAGTTGAAATATTTAAAGCTATATTAATATCAGGTAAAATAGACTTTAAGCAAAAACAGGTATGAGGGACAAAGTCAGTTTTTATATACTAGTTAAAGCGAACAATTTAATAAGATTTAAAAATTATAAATATATATGCACCCAACAGCAGAAATATATCAGGCAAAATCTGACATTTCTACATTAGTAGTAGAAGACTTTAATACACCACTTTCAATAATGGATAGAACATCTAGACAGAAAATCAATAAAGAAATAGAGGACTTGTACAATACTATAGGCCAACTAGACCTAATAGATTTATATAGAACAACTTCATTGAACAACAACAGAATACATATTCTTCTTGAGTGCACATGGATTATTCTCCAGGATAGACCATATCTTAGGTCACTAAACAAGTCTCAATAAATTAAAAAACATTTCTATCATACAAGGTATCTTCTCTGACCACAATGGAATGAAGCTAGAAATCAATAACAAAGGGAGAAATGGGAAATTCACAAATATGTGGAAATTAAACAGCACAACCAATGAATTAAAGAGGAAATTGCAAGGAAAATTAAGAAATATCTTGAGGCAAAGGAAAATGAAAATACAACATACCAAGTCTTATGGGATGCACCAAGGCTGTGCTGAGAGAGAAAATTATAGCTCAAAATGCTTACATTAAAAAAGAAGAAAGATCTCAAATCCGGCACCTAAGCTCAAAACTGGAAGAATTAGAAAAAGAAGAATAAATTAAACCCAAAGTAAGTGGAAGGAAGGAAATAATAATGATAAGAGAACAGATAAATGAAATAGAGAACTAAAAATCATTAGAGAGAATCAACAAACTCAGAAGTTGGTTATTTAAAAAGATCAATGCAATTGACAAACCTTTAGCTATACCGTTGAAGAAAAAAAGAGAGAGGACACAAATAACTAAATTCAGAAATGAAAAGGAGAACATTACTACTGAGCCCATTGAAATAAAAAGGACTATAAGAAGATACTATTAACAACTGTATGCCAACAAATTAGATAACTTAGATGAAATAGACAAATTCCTAGAAACATAGAGACTACCTACACTGACTCAAGAAGAAAGAGAAGATCTCAACAAACCAATAACTAATGAACAGATTGAATAAGTAATCAAAAACCTCCAAGGAAAGAAAAGCCCAAGACCAGAATGCTTCAGAGGGGAATTTTACCAAACATTCCAAGACTTAACACCAATCCTGTTCAAACTCTTCCAAAAAATTAAACAGGCGGAACACTCCCTAACTCATTCTACAAGGCCAACATCACCTTATACCAAAGCCAGGTAAAGATACCACAAGCAAAGAAAATTACAGACTCTAATTCATTAATATCTCTAATGAATGTAGATGCAAAAATCAACAAAATACTAGCAAACTGAATCCAACAGCACATTAAAAGAATTATACACTATGATCAAGTGGGATTTATCCCAGAGGTGCAAGGGTGATTCAATATAAGAAAATCAATTAATGACATACACCTGATTAACTGAAGGAGGACAAAAACAAAAACATACAAAAAAAAAACAGATCATTTCAATTGATGCAGAAAAGGCATTTGACAAAGTTCAGCACTCCTTAATAAACACTTAGAAAACTAGGAATAGAAGGAAACTTCCTCAACATGATAAAGGGTGTTGTTTTAGTTTCCTAGGCTGCTCAAAGCCAACACCATGAAATGGGTCAGATTAAACAATGGAAATTTATTTATTCATGGTTTTGAGGCTGGGAAAATGTCCAAATCAAGGCATCATCAAGGCAATGCTTTCTTCCCGAAGACTGGCTGCCAGCAATCCTTGTCTCCTCCGTCACAGGGTAAGGCCTACAGTGGTGTCTGCTGGTCTTTCCCTTCTCTTCTGGGTTTCATTGGATTTTGGTTTCTTGTTTACATGGCTTTCTCTCTCCTTGCCTGAATTTCATTCCTTTTATAAATGACCCCAGTAGCAGGTTAAGAACTATCCTGATTGAGGTGGGTCACCCCTTAACTGAAGTAGCCTCATCAAAATGGGGCTCCACAATAGGTTCACACCTACAGGAAAGGACTAAATTTAAGAACCTGTTTTTCTGGGGTACATACAGCTTCACACCACCACAGGCATAAATGAAAAAACTATAGCTAACATCTTACTTAATGGTGAAAGATTGAAAGCTTTCCCTCTAAGATCTAGAAAAAGACAAGGGTATCTATAGTCACCACTGTTCTTCAACATTGTACTGGAAGTTCTAGTCAGAGCAAGAAGGCAAGGATAAGAAATAAAAGATGTCCAAATTGCAGAGGAAGAAGTAAAACTTTCCCTATTTGCAGATGACATGATCCTATATACAGAAAATCCTGAAAAATCCACAAAAAGCTCCTGGGGCTAATAAATGAATTCAGCAAAGTGGCAGGGAACAAGATCAATACTCCAAAATCAGTAGTGTTTCTATACACAGGCAATGAACAATTGAAAGAAGAAATCAAGAAAAAAATTCCTTTCACAATAGCAAATAAAAGAATCAAATGTCTAGGAATAAACCGAAACAAGGCAGTAAAGGACTTATACATAGAAAACTACAAAATGTTGCTAAAGGTAATTAAAGAAGACAAATAAATGGAAGGACATTCTGTGTTCATTGATTGGAAGTCTAAATATTGTTATGATATCAATCTTACCCAAAGCGATTTACAGATTCAATGCAATCCCAATAAAAATTCCAACAAACTTCTTTGCAGAAATGGAAAAACCAATCATCAAATTATATGGAAGGGTAAGGGGACCCAAAGAGACAAAGCCATTTTGAAAAAGAAGAATGAAGTTGGAGGAATGACACTTTCTAATCTTAAAACTTATTACCAAGACACAGTAATTAAAACAGCATGCTATTGGCACAAGGACAGATATAAAGACCAATGGAAATGAATTGAGAGCTCAGAAATCAACCCTCTCATTTATGGCCAACTTTTTTTTTTTTTTAATGCAGGGTCCTTTCTGTCTTCTCTGGGCCTTTGAGTTACTCTGGGCTTGTGTTTGCTAGTGGCCCTAGGTCTACCAGAGTTTTTTGTTTTTTTTGTTTGTTTTTAATTCAGTTTTATTGAGATATATTCACATACCATATAATCATCCACAGTGTACAATCAGCTGTTCACAGTACCATCATACAGTTGTGCATTCATCACCCCAATCAATTTTTGAACATTTTCCTTACTCCAAAAAGAATAGAAATAAGAATAAAAATAAAAGTAAGAAAGGACACCCAAAGCAGTCCATCACCCCCATCCCACCCTATTTTTCATTTAGTTTTTGTCCCCATTTTTCTACTCATTTGTCCAGACACTGGATAAAGATAGTGTGAGCCACCAGGTTTTCACAATCACACAGTGACACCATGTAAGCTGCATAGTTGTGCAATTGTCTTCAAGAATCAAGGCTACTGGGTTGCAGTTCAAAAGTTTTAGGTATTTCCTTCTAGCTATTCCACACACTAAAAACTAAAAAAGCATAGCTATAGAGTGCAATGCCCTCCAGAGTGACCTCTCAACTCCATTTGAGATCTCTCAGCCACTGAAACTTTATTTTGTTTCATTTTGCTTCCCTTTTTTGGTCAAGAAGATTTTCTCAATCCCATGACGACGGGTCCAGGCTCATCCCCAGGAGTCATGTCCCATGTTGCCAGGGAGATTTCCACCCCTGGGAGTCATGTCCCATAAAGTGGGGAGGGCAGTGAGTTCACCTGCCAAGTGGACTTAGAGAGAGAGAAAGGGATGGCCAATTGATTTTTGACAAGGGGGCAAAGACCATTCAATTGGGAAAGAATAGTCTGTTTAAAAAATGGTGCTGGGAAATCTGGATCTTCATATGCAAAAGAATGAAGGTGGACCCCTACCTCATACTATATACAAAAATCAACTCAAAATGGATCAAACACTTAAATATAAGAGCCAGAACTATAAAACTCCTAGAAGAAAACGTAGGGATGTATCTTCAGGTGCTTGTTTGTTAAGCAATGATGTTTTTAGCCTTGACACCCAAAGCACAAGCAATAAAAGAAAATGTAGATAAATGGGACCTCATCAAAATTAAAAACTTTTGTGCATCAAAACACTTTATCATGAAAGTAAAATGACAACCTAGACAATGGGGAAAAATGTTTGGAAACCACATATTCAATAGGTGTTTGATATCCAGAATATATAAAGAAATTCTTCAACCAACAACTAAAAAAGAAACAATCCAATTAAAAAAATAGGCAAAAGTTGAATAGGCATTTCCCCAAAGAAGTTTTACAAGTGACAAAAAAAGCACATCAAAAGGTGCTCAAGGTCATTAGCCATTAGGAAATGCAAATAAAAACCACAATGAGATACAATTTCATGCTCACCAGAATGGCTACTATTAAAAATATGGAAAATTACAAGTGTGGAGAGGATGTGGAGAAATAGGAACACTCATACATTGCTGGTGGGAATGTAAAATGCTGCAGCCACTGTGGAAGACAGCTGGACAGTTCCTGCGAAACACAAGTATACAATTACCAGATGACTCAGCAATCCCACTTCTAGGTATATACCTAGAAGCAGGGACTAGAATAGATATTTACACACTGTTATTCACAGCAGCATTATTCACAATTGCCAAAAGATGGAATCAACCATGTGTCAACTTGGCCAGGTGATTGTGCCTAGTTGTCTGGTCAAGCAAACACTGGCCTAACCATTACTGTAAAGAAATTTCGTGGCTGGTTAATAAACCATAAGTCTGGTTTATTACATCATCAGTCAGTTGATTGCATCTGTGGTTGATTGCATCTACAATCAACTAAGGGAGTGTCTTTCACAGTGAGAGAATATAATCAGTTGGATTTATTCCAATCAAAGACTTATAAGAGAGAAGAGAGAACTTTCATTTCTTCTTCAGGCAGGCAGCCGCTCCTGGGGAGTTCATTGAAGACCTTCATCGGAGTTGCCAGCTCACAGCCTGTCCTATGAGATTTGGACTTGTGCATCTCCACAGCTGCATTAGACACTTTTATCTCATATTTGCAGATATCTCCTGTTGGTTCTTTTTCCCTAGAGAATCCTGACTAATATACAACCCAATTTTCATCAACCATTTAATGGGTAAACAAAATGTGTTGTATACATACAATGGAAACTTATTCCGCTGTAAAAGGATTGAAGTCCTGATTCATGCAACAACATGGATGAAACTTGAAGACATGTTGAAAGAATTAAGCTAGACAAAAGGACAAATATTGTATGATTGAACTGAGACAAACTAATTAGAATAAGCAAACTCATAGAGTCAGAATCTAGAATATAGTTTACCAGGGAATGTGGTAGAGGTAGGGAATAGGGAGTTAAGGCTTAAAATGTACAGGGTTTCTATCTGGGATGATGGAAAATTTTGGTAAGGGACGGTGGTGGTGGTAGCACATTGTGAATGTGATTAACAGCATTGAATTATATATTAGAATGTGGTTCAAAGGCAAAATTTAAGGTTGTATATATGTAACTAGTATACAAAATTTCTAAAAAATCTATAGAACTTCACAACTCAGTGAACCCTAAGTTAAACCATGGATTATAGCTAATAGTACAATTATAAAAATGTGCTTTTCATCAGTTGTAACAATTGTACCACACCGAGGCAAAGTATTAATAATAGGGTGATATATATGGGAACCCTGTATTTTATGCATTTTTCTGTAAATTCACACCTTCTCTAATAAAAAAAATATAAGTTACTGAATTCTGGAAATTACTTGTAAGCACAGCATAATCTAGCCTATCCTGGTTGAAATATATAACTGAAGTTCATCGGTCCTCCCTCTTCAGATGTAGCTTAGCAGCTCTCAACTGGTTAAGAACTTCATGTACAACTGATTTCCAAACTATATCTTAGTTCATTCTCATGATAACCCTGAAAGGTGGGTATTAATAATCCCATTTTATTTGTAAGAAACTGGAGAAGTGAAATGATTTCTCCTATCCCTGGCAAGCATCACAGCTGGAACTGGAAGTTTCTGAAAATAAAATACAGTCACTGTGCTGTACTGAGGCCTCCTATTACTGATTCTGAACCAAGGTAATTTTATCGTACTTGATAACTCAGCCCTGAACTCTTCCTGGAATATTCACTTTTGTATCCTCCTTTTTGTTTCTCATTTTTTATTTTCTCTAAGAACCTGAGCTGTCTCATCATGTTCCCCAACTTAGAGGTAATTGTCACCCTCCCATTTAGTGGCAAGGAAAGAAGTACTTGGCATGGGTCCCCTGAAAGGTGTGTTGATGGTTTTATATACATTACCACCTTATTTAGTCCTTACGTGACCCCTGTAGCAGAAGTAATATCAGCTCTATTTTAAAAGTAGGGAACTGAAGCACAGGCAGGTTATGTAACTTGTCTCAGATCTTAGTTAATAATTGTTGGTGGGTGAAGTTAAAACCTGTGTCTACCTGACTCCAAACTCCTTGCTCTTTCCAGTGCCTTTCCCCACTATGATATTTGCTGTCTCAGTCCTTACGGGGGGTGGGGGTGGGGGTGGGGGAGAAAACAGAGTTGAGAGGATTAAGGGACCCTGCAGCTTGCTCAGCTTCTATCTATAAGTACTGTCCTTTTGGTAGCCCAGAGTCTCTGAAGATCCAGAGTTCCAATAATCATGGAACTCTTGGAGATTGGAGCCCTCCAATCTCCGCAGAATAAATCCAGGTGCAGATCAGCTGGAAATGGCCATTTAATTTCCATACTTTGCATATAGAAAGGGCCCAATATGCATTTATTCATAAATTCCCCACTTCTCCAGGGGCTTGTCACTGTCATCTGTAGACAAATGAGAACTGCACAGCTCCTGGCATTAAGGCAGGCTTGGGTATTTGACAGGTCCTTCCAGATGGCCATTTCTGGCCTCTGCCTATCTCTGGTTGTCTGCTATGGTCCAGGTACCAACTTCTTCCCCCTTGACTCCAGCTCTACTCCTTGTTTCATATCTATATAAATAAGTTGCTGAGATCCCTTCAAAGGACTGGAAAGAGGTAATGTTCTTGGGTATTTGGGGTTGACTATATGAGTACTTACCTCATATACCCAGATCCCTGGTAATTGATCTGATGTGGACACATCTTTACTTGTCTGTACTTTGAATGATTCTCCTCCCCTTGCCTTCTCTGTAACAGGGAGAAATCTCAGAGCTAACCAGAAGATCTCATGAAAGACCTTCTACTTCTAAGATCTTTTAAACTAGCTCAGTGTCAAGCGATCATTGACATTGATCACTCAATCCTACTCTGTGTCTGGCCCTTTCCTTGATGCTGGTGACAGAGCATCTAGTGGGCAAGGCAGACCAGGGGTAAGAAGAGACAGGATTTGTTACTTTAGATAGATGATCATGGAAGGCTTCTCTGAGGAGGGGCCTTCTGAACTAAGACTTGAATAATAAGGAGACAGACTGGGGAAAGAGAATTCCAGGCAGAGGGAGTAGAAAGTTCTGAGGCTCTCAGACTGGACTAAGCTTAGGGTGTTCAAGGAATAAATGCAAGTTGTGAGGATTACCATTCATTAAGTGGTTATGATGGGCCAGGTATTGTGCCAAACAATTATATATATAATCATCTAATTTTAATTCTCATAGTACCCTATGAGGTAGGGATTATTATCTTCACTTCACAGGTAGGCCTCAGTTATATTAGCATTTGAGTTTCCATCACCTCTATGGTGGCACAGTGGAGAAGTGGGTCTCAACTGGAACCATTTGGAAATTTGTGAGGGCCCTAGTAGCATTTAGTGGGCAGGGAACAGGGAAGAGAGATACACTGAGATAAGTGGGATGGCCTGCAGAACAAAGAATTACCCCTCACCATGTGTGATTTTCAAACATCCCACCAGACTGATGTTCATATAGATGAGAAACTTGTTTGAAATTTCCAAATCTAGGATCTAATTCCATTTTATACACAAATATGAAGTATTTAGGAATTCAACTACCAGTGACACTGAGAAATATTATACTCTGTTTTGTCTGGAACTTGATGAAGAATGTTCACTATTTCAGAAAATCGTATCATCTACTACAGTGCTGCTCATTGTAATTGGGTCACCAGAATGACATGTCTGTATCAGCCTGCATTCATAGCTGTCAGAGCAAATATATAACCCAGGAGATTTAACACTGCTCTCAGTAGACTTAGAATACAACATAACTAGGCAGAGATGCAGGGAACACAGAAATTGCATTGAATTTTACAAATTAAGGTTGCTTTAAAAATATTTCAAGTTATCACCATCATGTGTTTTTAAAAATTTAGCACTCTGATAAGAAACACTGTCTTAGTTTGCCAAGGCTGCTATGATAAATACTACAGGATGGGTTGGCTTACACTGCAGGAATTTATTGTGTCTTGTTTTTGGAAGCTAAAAGTCCAACACTTGATGTTGGTGAGGTCTGCAGCATCTGATGATGGCAAGCATCTGTCATATTATGATGCCCCTGGTTTCTACTGAGTCCAAATTTCTTTGCTGCAAGAACTCCAGTCACACAGATTAAAGCCTACCCTGATTCAACTTGGCATTATCTAAATAGGATCTTAGAAGATGCTATTCACAAATGAGTCTACACCTTAACTAATAATATCTTCAAAGGTCCTATTTACAAATGGGTTGATATCCACAGAAATGCAGATTAAGACTTGAACATGTCTTTTGTGGAGGACATGATTCAATCCCCAACAAACTTTAATGTGAAAATTACAAAAAGAGAAGTTTTATTTAAAAAATTGATTTTGGGGTTATTCTGATGCTCTCCCTGTACAACTTCTCTGAATTCCTGTGTTACTGTGTTTCTTTTACCAGTTCATCCTCTAATTCCTATACATGGTCCCCAAGGTCTTTTTAAGTACTTGAGCCTAAATATATTCTTCGAAGTACAGAGGGATTTCAAGAAAAGAGACATTATTCTGTCCTATGTAGCAGCATATACATATACACATAGGGACCCCGTGCTATAACAAAACCCAGCTCATCTCCAAGGATATCAGATTGCTCATGTTTTCAACATTGACAGTGTATAATTTGTTTTGTATGTTATTCCTAGTCCAATTAAGTTTACTTCTCACTTTCTCCTATCTTATAGGAATAAATTTAATTTGTTATTACTTCTATAAACACTAGATTTTATGCTGGTGTACTCCACACTTTTATTCTTTCACTTCCTTGTATTTCATATGTGTGTGTGTGTGTGTGTGTGTGTATATATATATATATTCCATAAAACTTGCCATTTTAACCATTTTAAACTGTACAATATACTGGCATTAATTGTATTTACAATGTTGTGCTACCATCACCACCATCCATTATCCAAATTTTTTATCAATCAAAACACAAACACTGTACTAATTAACCCCAAAACTCTCCATCCCCTCACTCCAGAGCACTTGGTAACCTCTAATCTACTTTCTGTCTCCATGAATTTGCTTATATACAATATGTGGCCTTTTTTTCTGTTTTTTTCACTTAGAATAATGTTTTGAGGTTCATCCAAATTGTAGCATATATCAGAGCTTCATTCCTTTTTACAGCTGAATAATATTCCATTCTATGTATGAACCACATTCAGTTTATCCATTCATCAATTGACAGACACTTGAGTTCCTTCCACCTTTTGGATACTGTGAATAATGCCGCTATGAACATTGGTGTGCAAGTGTCTGAGTCCCTGTTCTCAATTCTTGTTGGTATACACCTAGAATTGGAATAGCTGGGTCATAAGGTAATATTATGTTTAGCTTTTTGAGAAATCACCAAACTGTTTTCCACAGCAGCTGCATAATTTTACATTACTACCAGCGTTAGGGTTCATATTATCCACATCCTCCCCAGACTTCTTTTCTGCTGTTATTGTTCTTTTTAATAATAGCTATCCTAGTGGGTGTGAAGTGGTAACTCATTGTGGCTTTCTTTGCATTTCCTTAATGACTAACGATGTTACACATCTTTAATAGGTTTATTAGCCATTTGTATATTTTCTTTGGATAAATATCTATCAAAGTCCTTTGCCCAGTTTTAAATTGGATTGCCTGCCTTGTTGTTGAGTTGTAGGAGATCTTTATATTTTCTGGATATTAAATTCTTATCAAATATATGATTTGCAACAACTTTTTCTCATTCTACAGGTTGCCTTTTCACTTTCTTGATAATGTCCTTTGAAGCACAAAAGCTTTTAATTTGGATGAAGTCCAATTTATGTATTTTTTCTTTTGTTGTTCATGCTTTTTGGTGTCATATTTAAAAATCCATTGCCTAAAACAAGGTCATAAATATTTTCTCCTATGTTTTCTTCTATGAGTTTTATGGTTTTATGGCTTTAGCTCTTATACTTAGGTCATTGATACATTTTGAGTTCATTTTTGAATATGATGTGAGGTAGGGGTCCACTTTCATCCTTTTATATGTGGATATCCAGTTTGCAAGCACCATTTGTTGAGGAGAGTATTCTTCCCCTACTGAGCGGACTTGGCAGCCTTATCAAAAATCAGTTAGCCATAGATGTGAGGGTTTATCTCTGAGCTTTCAATTCTATTCCATTGGTCTATTTGTCTGCCCTTGTACCAGTACCATGTTGTTTTGATTACTGTACCTTTGAATAAGTTTTGTAATCAGGAAGGGTGAGTCCCCCAACTTCATTCTTTTTCAAGATTGTTTAGGCCATTTGGAACTTCTTGCAATTTCACATAAATTTGAGGATTGTCATTTACATTTCTGCAAAAAAGGCTGCTGGAATTTTGATAGGGATTGTGTTGAATCCATAGATTGCTTTGAGTGGTATTGACATTTTAACAATACTATATCTTCCAATCCATGAGCAATGGGATTTCATTTATTTAGGTCTTCTTTGATTTCATTCAGCAATGTTACGTAGTTTTTAGGGTACAAATCTTTCAAGACCTTGGTTAAACTTATTCCTAGATATTTTATTCTTTTAGAGGCAATTTATATAGATTGAGTATTGAATATTCTTACTTCTTTTATGTCTGAAATCATTCATTATAAGTGTAAGCAACTGACTGTTTCAGTGTGTCTTCTAATGTATTCAGGATTGAGCAAATGTTCCAATACATGTTAATTTTTTTAAAAAATTACTCTTCTATTATTTCTTCTTTATCTTATAATTAAGGTTTAGCACTGAAAGTCCTGAATCCCAGGAACCCCTCAGTCCAGGCAAACCAGTAGAGTTGGTTACCTTGGTGTTTTTCATTTTATTTTTTTAATTTAATTTCTGAAATCATGTGTGCAGGTAGGTTATATTATCTTAGAATTTCATTTCATGATGGAAAGTGGGAATGCTGTAAAAGATTTGTGGTAAGAAAGGGGCATTGGGTCTGATGAAGACAAGAACCACTGCCCTAGAATGAGCATTGGCTCATGGAGTGGTTTAAGAATAGGATCTGTTACACAGGCTTTCCAAAATATGGAAAGCCTCAGACTAAGCCTGAACTCTTCCTGCATAGGTAAGATTTGCACCTGTGAAACTGGCTCATGAGTCACAATGGGAAGGTTATTCATGGCCATATGACATCTATATTCCTAGCACTGGCAGCCTCCAACATACATGTCCAAGTTGATGCTTAAGATTTTTTTTTTTTTTTTGGCAAAATGGTAGAGCAGAAGTTTGTTTTCACTGCCCTCCCACCTCCTTTTTTTTTAAAATTTTATTTTGAAATAAATTCAAAGTTACAGGTACAGTTGCAAAAACATTAAAAACCCCCTACACAGCAAACCCTGACCCCCCTCCCCCGATACCCCGATCCATCAACTTTAACATGCTGTTACACCGCCATTTCTTTCTTTGCCTCCCTCCTTCCTTCCCTATCATCCGTCATCTATTGCTCTGTCTTCTGAACATATGAGAGCTAGCTGCACACATCCTTGAAGAAACACTAATTCACATATACAATTCCCATGAACAAGAACATTCTTTTATGCAAGCCCATGAAGCGCAGCTAAGAAGAAATTCAACATTGATACAAAGCTTACATTCTGTATTTCCTTTTTTTCCCCCTTATGTCCCAACTGTGTCCCTTTGAGCCCCCTGTCCTCCATCCTCAGATCCCATCCAGGATCATCCTTGACATTCAATTGTCATCTATTTAGACTGTCTTTTTTTTCTTTTTCCAATTGTGGAAACATATATACAGCCTAAATCTTCCCATTCCACCCCTTCCTAGCATTCCATTAATAGGATTAATCACATTTACAATGTTGTAACGCTGTTACCTTCCCACCATCCATTACTAGAAATTTCCCTTCACCTCAAACAGCAACCCTACACTCATTTCTTAACTCCCCATTGCCCCTTCCCCCATTTCTCTTAACCCATACTCTACTTTTCATCTCTATGGTCTTATTCTCTGATAATTTCTTTGTGTTTACTGTGGGGCTTAAATTTAACCTCTTAAATCCATAACAATATTGATTTTCTTCAATACCAACTTAACTTCAATAGGACCCATAAACTATGTTCCTATACTCCTTCATTCCCCTCCTTTATATAGTTCTTGTCAAATATTACATATTTTACATTGAGTCCAAAACCACTGATTTGTCATTAGAGTTTATGTATTTTATATCCTGTAGGAAGTAAATAGTGGAGTTACAAATAAAAAATTATTGACTTCTATTTGTATTCCATTGTGGTCAGAGAATGTGCTTTGAATATATTCAATTTTTTTTAAATTTATTGAGGCTTGTTTCATGTCCCAGCATATGGTCTATTCTGGAGAAAGATCCATGATCACTAGAGAAAAATGTGTGTCCTGGTGATTTGGGATGTAAGGTTCTATATATGTCTGCTAAAATTCTCTATATCTCTCTCTCCTTTCTTTGTTTTTCTGTCGGTAGGGCTCCCTTTAGTATCTAAAGTAGAGCAGGTCTTTTATTGGCAAAATCTCTCAGGATTTGTCTGTGAAGAATTTAAGTTCTACCTCAATTTTGAAGGAGAGTTTTGCTGGATAAAGTATTCTTGGTTGGAAATTTTTCTCTCTCAGAATTTTAAATATATCATGTCACTGCCTTCTCACCTCCATGGTGGCCACTGAGTAGTCACAACTTAGTCTTATGTTGTTTCCTTTGTATGTGGTGAATTGCTTTCCTCTTGCTGCTTTCAGAACTTGCTCCTTCTCTTCAGTATTTGACAGTCTGATCAGAATATGTCTTGGAGTGGCAGTGGGTTTATTTGGATTTATTCTACTTGGAGTTCGCTGGGCATTTATGCTTTGTATATTTATATTGTGTATAAGGTTTGGGAAGTTTTCCCCAACAATTTCTTTGAATACTCTTTCTAGATAAAATTGTGCCAAGTTTGTTTTCACTTCCCTCCCACCTCCTTTAAAAATTTTTTTTAATTCTGTTTTATTGAGATATTTTAACCTACCATACAGTCATCCACAGTGTACAGTCAACTGTTCACAGTACCATCATATACTTGTGTATTCATCACCCCAACCAATTTTTGAACATTTTCCTTATTCCAAAAGAATGAAAATAAGAATAAAAATAAAAGTAAAAAAGAACACCCAAAGCATTCCATCCCCCCCATCCCATTCCATTTTTCATTTAGTTTTTGTCCCCATTTTTCTACTCATTTGTCCATACACTGGATAAAGGGAGTGTGAGCCACAAGGTTTTTACAATCACACGGTCACACCACGTAAGCTACATAGTTATGTAATTGCCTTCAAGATTCAAGGTTTCTGGGTTGTAGTTTGATAGTTTCAGGTATTTCCTTCTAGGTATTCCAATATGCAAAAAACTAAAAAGGGATATCTATATAGCACATAAGAATGTCCTCCAGAGTGACCTCTCAACTCCATTTGAAATCTCTCAGCCACTGAAACTTTATTTTGTTTCCTTTTGCATCCCATTTTTGGTCAAGAAGATTTTCTCAATCCAACGATTCTGGGTCCAGGCTCATCCCCAGAAGTCATGTCCTGCATTGCCAGGGAAATTTATACCCCTGGGAGTCATGTCCCATATAGGGGCCTCCTACCTTCTTTTGACAGATCTAATCTCATGTTAGACCATGTCCTCACGATGAAGACTATTCCCCAGTCTAGAAGGCGAATGTGTGGGTTCTGGCCTCAGACACACCTGGATTCAGATCCCTTCTCTGACTTAACCATTCTGTGTCTCAACTTCTTGGCTGTAGGATGAAGATGCTAATAATATATCTGCCTCCTAGAGTTAATGTGAAGAAGAAATAGAGGTTAAATAGAAAAAAAGGACTGTTACTCATTTTTAACACAACACATAGTAGAAGCCCAAATAAATGTTAGTTGTCATTATTCCTAGGCCTGCCCAGCTCTGCCCTTCCCTGTAGCAACTTGTGAGTCAAAATTGCTTATTTCTCATTTCTTGTATCTCCTTTCTCCTGTGTCACTGATTTCATATGGTTAGTAAGAAAGTATTCTGCTCAAAGAGGCAGAAGGTGTGAGTGGCCAACAGACCACCCTTTTAGTAGGCTATCTGCATTTAAAACTTAACCTCCACCAGAGAATTGTATATGAGATATTTTTTTTAATCATCATTTTATTGAGATATATTCACATACCACGCAGTCATACAAAACAAATCGTACTTTCTATTGTTTACAGTACCATTACATAGTTGTACATTCATCACCTAAATCAATCCCTGACACCTTCATTAGCACACACACAAAAATAACAAGAATAATAATTAGAGTGAAAAAGAGCAATTGAAGTAAAAAAGAACACTGGGTACCTTTGTCTGTTTGTTTCCTTCCCCTATTTTTCTACTCATCCATCCATAAACTAGACAGAGTGGAGTGTGGTCCTTTATGCTTTCCCCAATCCCATTGTCACCCCTCATAAGCTACATTTTTATACAAACTGTCTTCGAGATTCATGGGTTCTGGGTTGTAGTTTGATAGTTTCAGGTATCCACCACCAGCTACTCCAATTCTTTAGAACCTAAAAAGGGTTGTCTAAAGTGTGCGTAAGAGTGCCCACCAGAGTGACCTCTCAGCTTGTTTTGGAATTTCTCTGCCACTGAAGCATATTTCATTTCCTTTCACATCCCCCTTTTGGTCAAGAAGATGTTCTCCGTCCCACGATGCCAGGTCTACATTCCTCCCCGGGAGTCATATTCTACGTTGCCAGGGAGATTCACTCCCCTGGGTGTCTGATCCCACGTAGCGGGGAGGGCAGTGATTTCACCTTTCAAGTTGGCTTAGCCAGAGAGAGAGGGCCACATCTGAAAAACAAAGAGGCATTCAGGAGGAGACTCTTAGGCACAAATATAGGGAGGCCTAGCCTCTCCTTTGCAGCAACCATCTTCCCAAGGGTAAAACTTATGGTAGAGGGCTCAACCCATCAAACCACCAGTCCCCTATGTCTGTGGTCATGTTAGCAACCATGGAGGTGGGGTAGGCGAATACCCCTGCATTCTCCACAGGCTCCTCAAGGAGGCACTACATCTTTTTTTTTTTTAACTTGTTTTTCTTTCTTTTTTTTTTTTTTTAACTTTCCCTTTTTTTTTAAATCAACTGTATGAAAAAAAAAGTTAAAAAGAAAACAAACATACAATAAAAGAACATTTCAAAGAGACCATAACAAGGGAGTAAGAAAAAGACAACTAACCTAAGATAACTGCTTAACTTCCAACATGTTCCTACTTTACCCCAAGAAAGTTACATAATATAGCAACATTTCTGTGAACTTGTTCCTACTATATCCATCAGAAATTAACAGACCATAGTCATTTCTGGGCATCCCCAGAACGTTAAATAGCTTATCTGTTCTTCTTGGATTATTGTTCCCCCTTCCTTAATTGCTCTCTACTGCTAGTTCCCCTACATTCTACATTATAAACCATTTGTTTTACATTTTTCAAAGTTCACATTAGTGGTAGCATATAATATTTCTCTTTTTGTGCCTGGCTTATTTCGCTCAGCATTATGTCTTCAAGGTTCATCCATGTTGTCAATGTTTCACAAGATCGTCCTTCTTACTGCCCGCGTAGTATTCCATCGTGTGTATATACCACATTTTATTTATCCACTCATCTGTTGAAGGACATTTGGGTTGTTTCCATCTCTTGGCAATTGTGAATAATGCTGCTATGAACATTGGCGTGCAGATATCTGTTCGTGTCACTGCTTTCCGATCTTCCGGGTATATACCGAGAAGTGCAATCGCTGGATCGAATGGTAGCTCTATATCTAGTTTTCTAAGGAACTGCCAGACTGACTTCCAGAGTGGCTGAACCATTATACAGTCCCACCAACAATGAATAAGAGTTCCAATTTCTCCACATCCCCTCCAGCATTTGTAGTTTCCTGTTTGTTTAATGGCAGCCATTCTAACCGGTGTTAGATGGTATCTCATTGTGGTCTTAATTTGCATCTCTCTAATAGCTAGTGAAGCTGAACATTTTTTCATGTGTTTCTTGGCCATTTGTATTTCCTCTTCAGAGAACTGTCTTTTCATATCTTTTGCCCATTTTATAATTGGGCTGTCTGTACTATTGTCATTGAGTTGTAGGATTTCTTTGTATATGCAAGATATCAGTCTTTTGTCAGATACATGGTTTCCAAAAATTTTTTCCCATTGAGTTGGCTGCCTCTTTACCTTTTTGAGAAATTCCTTTGAGGTGCAGAAACTTCTAAGCTTGAGGAGTTCCCATTTATCTATTTTCTCTTTTGTTGCTTGTGCTTTGGGTGTAAAGTCTAGGAAGTGGCCGCCTAATACAAGGTCTTGAAGATGTTTTCCTACATTATCTTCTAGGAGTTTTATGGTACTTTCTTTTATATTGAGATCTTTGGTCCATTTTGAGTTAATTTTTGTGTAGGGGGTGAGGTAGGGGTCCTCTTTCATTCTTTTGGATATGGATATCCAACTCTCCCAGCCCCATTTGTTGAAAAGACCATTATGGCTCAGTTCAGTGACTTTGGGGGCCTTATCAAAGATCAGTCGGCCATAGATCTGAGGGTCTATCTCTGAATTCTCAATTCGATTCCATTGATCTATATGTCTATCTTTGTGCCAGTACCATGCTGTTTTGGCAACTGTGGCTTTATAATAAGCTTCAAAGTCAGGGAGTGTAAGTCCTCCCACTTCGTTTTTCTTTTTTAGAGTGTCTTTAGCAATTCGAGGCATCTTCCCTTTCCAAATAAATTTGATAACTAGCTTTTCCAAGTCTGCAAAGTAGGTTGTTGGAATTTTGATTGGGATTGCATTGAATCTGTAGATGAGTTTGGGTAGAATTGACATCTTAATGACATTTAGCCTTCCTATCCATGAACATGGAATATTTTTCCATCTTTTAAGGTCCCCTTCTATTTCTTTTAGTAGAGTTATGTAGTTTTCTTTGTATAGGTCTTTTACATCTTTGGTTAAGTTATTCCTAGGTACTTGATTTTTTAGTTGCTATTGAAAATGGTATCTTTTTCTTGAGTGTCTCTTCAGTTTGTTCATTTCTAGCATATAGAAACATTACTGACTTATGTGCATTAATCTTGTATCCCGCTACTTTGCTAAATTTGTTTATTAGCTCTAGTAGCTGTATCGTCGATTTCTCAGGGTTTTCTAGATATAAGATCATATCATCTGCAAACAATGACAGTTTTACTTCTTCTTTTCCAATTTGGATGCCTTTTATTTCTTTGTCTTGCCGGATTGCCCTGGCTAGCACTTCCAGCACAATGTTGAATAACAGTGGTGACAGCGGGCATCCTTGTCTTGTTCCTGATCTTAGAGGGAAGGCTTTCAGTCTCTCACCATTGAGTACTATGCTGGCTGTGGGTTTTTCATATATGCTCTTTATCATGTTGAGGAAGTTTCCTTCAATTCCTACCTTTTGAAGTGTTTTTATCAAAAAGGGATGTTGGATTTTGTCAAATGCTTTTTCAGCATCTATTGAGATGATCAATTGATTTTTCCCTTTCGAGTTTTTAATGTGTTGTAATACATTGATTGTTTTCTTATGTTGAACCATCCTTGCATGCCTGGAATGAACCCCACTTGGTCATGGTGTATGATTTTTTTTAATGTGTCTTTGGATTCGATTTGCAAGTATTTTGTTGAGGATTTTTGCATCTATATTCATTAGGGAGATTGGCCGGTAGTTTTCCTTTTTTGTAGCATCTTTGCCTGGTTTTGGTATTAGATTGATGTTAGCTTCATAAAATGAGTTAGGTAGTGTTCCATTTTCTTCAATGTTTTGAAAGAGTTTGAGTAAGATTGGTGTCAGTTCTTTCTGGAAAGTTTGGTAGAATTCCCCTGTGAAGCCATCTGGCCCTGGGCATTTATTTGTGGGAAGATTTTTGATGACTGATTGGATCTCTTTGCTTGTGATGGGTTGGTTGAGGTCTTCTATTTCTTCTGTGGTCAGTCTAGGTTGTTCATATGTTTCCATGAAATAGTCCATTTCTTCTACATTGTCCAGTTTGTTGCCATACAGTTGTTCATAATATCCTCTTATAATTTTTTTAATTTCTTCAGGATCTGCAGTTATGTCACCTTTTTCAGTCATTATTTTGTTTATATGGGTCTTCTGTCTTTTTGATTTTGTCAGTCTAGCTAGGGGCTTGTCAATCTTGTTGATCTTCTCAAAGAACCAACTTTTGGTGATATTTATCCTCTCTATTGTTTTTTTGTTCTCTATGTTATTTATTTCTGCTTTAATCCTTGTTATTTCTTTTCTTGTACTTGGTTTAGGATTGGTTTGCTGTTCATTTTCTAGCTTCTTCAGTTGATCCATTAGTTCTTTAATTTTGGCTCTTTCTTCCTTTTTAATATATGCGTTTAGTGCTATAAATTTTCCCCTTAGCACTGCTTTTGCTGCATCCCATAGGTTTTGGTACGTTGTGTTCTCATTTTCATTCGTCTCTATATATTTAGCAATTTCTCTTGCTATTTCTTCTTTAACCCACTGATTGTTTAGGAGTGTGTTGTTTAACCTCCAGGTATTTGTGAATTTTCTAAGTCTCTGATGGTTATTGACTTCTAATTGTATTCCATTGTGGTCAGAGAATGTGCTTTGAATAATTTCAATCTTTTTAAATTTATTGAGGCTTGTTTTATGTCCCAGCATATGATCTATTCTGGAGAAAGTTCCGTGAGCACTAGAAAAGTATGTGTATCCTGGTGATTTGGGATGTAATGTCCTGTAGATGTCTGTTAAATCTAATTCATTTATCAGATTGTTTAGGTTTTCAATTTCCTTATTGGTCTTCTGTCTGGTTGATCTATCTATAGGAGAGATTGATGTGTTGAAGTCTCCCACAATTATTGTGGAAACATCAATTGCTTCCTTTAGTTTTGCCAGTGTTTCTCTCATGTATTTTGTGGCACCTTGATTGGGTGCATAGACATTTACGATTGTTACTTCTTCTTGCTGAATTGCCCCTTTTATTAGTATGTAGTGGCCTTCTTTGTCTCTCAAAACATCCCTGCATTTGAAGTCTATTTTATCTGAGATTAATATTGCTACACCTGCTTTCTTTTGGCTGTAGCTTGCATGAAATATTTTTTTCCATCCTTTCACTTTCAGTTTCTTTGTGTCCCTGTGTCTAAGATGAGTCTCTTGTATGCAACATATTGATGATTCATTTTTTTTGATCCATTCTGCGAATCTATATCTTTTAATTGGGGAGTTTAATCCATTTACATTCAACGTTATAACCGTGAAGGCATTTCTTGAATTGGCCATCTTATCCTTTGGTTTATGTTTGCCATATTTTTCCCTCTCTCTATTAATATCCTTTATTGTACCCATACCGAATCTCTTTAGTACTGAACCTTTCTCCAAGTCTCTCTGTCCTGTCTTTGTTTCTCTGTCTGTAGGGCTCCCTTGAGTATCTCCAGTAGGGCAGGTCTCTTGTTAGCAAATTCTCTCAGCATTTGTTTGTCTGTGAAAAATTTAAGCTCTCCCTCAAATTTGAAGGAGAGCTTTGCTGGATAAAGTATTCTTGGCTGGAAATTTTTCTCACTCAGAATTTTAAATATATCGTGCCACTGCCTTCTTGCCTCCATGGTGGCTGCTGAGTAGTCACTACTTAGTCTTATGCTGTTTCCTTTGTATGTGGTGAATTGCTTTTTCTCTTGCTGCTTTCAGAACTTGCTCCTTCTCTTCCTGTGTTTGACAGTGTGATCAGTATATGTCTCGGAGTGGGTTTATTTGGATTTATTCTATTTGGAGTTCGCTGAGCATTTATGATTTGTGTATTTATGTTGTTTAGAAGATTTGGGAGTTTTCCCCAACAATTTCTTTGAATACTCTTCCTAGACCTTTACCCTTTTCTTCCCCTTCTGGGACACCAATGAGTCTTATATTTGGACGTTTCATATTATCTATCATATCCCTGAGGTCCATTTCGATTTTTTCAATTTTTTTCCCCATTCTTTCTTTTATGCTTTCATTTTCCATTCTGTCATCTTCCAGGTCACTGATTTGTTGTTCAACTTCCTCTAGTCTTGTACTATGAGTGTCCAGAATCTTTTTAATTTGGTCAACAGTTTCTTTAATTTCCATAAGATCATCCATTTTTTTATTTAGTCTTGCAATGTCTTCTTTATGCTCTTCTAGAGTCTTCTTGATTTCCTTTATATCCCGTACTATGGTCTCATTGTTCATCTTTAGTTCTTTGAGTAGCTGCTCTAGGTGCTGTGTCTCTTCTGGTCTTTTGATTTGGGTGCTTGGGCTTGGGTTATCCATATTGTCTGGTTTTTTCATATGCTTTATAATTTTCTGTTGTTTTTGGCCTCGTGGCATTTGCTGAACTTGATAGGGTTCTTTTAGGGTTTGCAGACCTATTGAAGTCCTTATCTCTAATTTATCAGATCTACAGCTTCATGGAGTACACTTTCTCTAACTAACCAGCAGGTGGCGTCCAAGAGTCACCTGTTCTCCACAAGCCAGTTCTCCCCTGCTTAGCCTTTTTGGTGAGTGGGGGAGTGAGTCTTGTGGGGTCCAATTGGTGTACCAAGCTTGCTTGTGTAGTTGGTGTTGCCTGCCCTGTATGTGGGGCGTGTTTCTGGGCAGTCTGGGAGGGGGGGTGGCCCTAACAATCAAATCTCCCTGGTGATCCTAGAGTTTTAAAGCTGCTGCAATAGTCTAATCCTTCAGTTCAGTCCTGCCACAGTTTGTCTCTGCCACTGACCCACAAGTCCTTGGTATTGGCGTATGGCTGCTGAGACTTGCAAGTGGGCCCCTCTTCCAGGCTGTGCACCCCGGGTCCTCTGTTGAGGGATGACTGTGCTATGTCACAGGTGAGTGCCGTCCCCCCAGGGCAGTTCTGGGCTGCTGGGCTGTGTAGGGAGGCTCCCAGTCTGCTGAAATGATGGCTGAATGGGGCTTTGTTAATTCACACTGCTCCACCTTCCCAACTCTGGGACAATCAGCTGAGGTTGCAGGGAAGGCTAATGTCCACGCCCAGTTTTGTGGTGTGTGCCTGTTATTTGAAGCACTTCCGTCACACTGGGTTGTCTGGGGCAGCTCTGGGCTATGGGGCTGGCGATGGGCAGGAGTGTTTCCTGTCCACCAGGATGGTGGCTGTGAGCGGACACCCCCCTTTTCTTGGGAAGTTGTGGTGTTTAGTGAATTTTCTCAGTCACTGTATTATTGCCTTTTGTCTCAGAGCTCTCTTAGTTCTGCTCTTGACTTGACGTGCCCAAATTGAAAGTCTTTGAAGCTTTCTGTATTGGGCTTCTTAGAGTAATTGTTTTAGAAAAAGAAAAAAGGATTAAAAAAAAAAAAAAAAAGGGCCCTCCTCAGAGATCTAATGGGTTATTGAAATGCTAATAGACAAAGCAACCAGGGCCATTAAGGGAAGGTCCACAGGGCAGAGAGATCAGCTTTTCTTCGGGATTTGCATATGCGCCTCAAGGCCTGAGCTCCGCCCTTCTCCTTTCTGTGTTCACCAGAACTCCAAAAATCCTCTGCTTTTATTTTGGAGTTTTTTGTGTTGTTTTTTTTTTCTATGCCTGTCTCCTCTCTGCTGGGCTGGCTGCTCTCAGATTCTCTGGTGTCTGGTCTCAGTCTATCTATGGTTGGAGTTTGAATCAGTAGAATGAGTTTCCGATAAGGGCTGCCACTGCAGTTCTCCCTTCTCCTTCCCGGAGCTGACAGCCCCTCCTCCCACGGGACTGAGCCTGGCAGGGAGTGGCGCCGGTCCCCTGGCCACAAAAACTTACAGATTTTGCTGATCTCAGCAGTTCGACATTTTCATGAGTGTTGTATGAAGTATGCCCAAAGACAGATTGCTCTGTGGTGTCCAGTCCATGCAGTTCCTGGCTTTCTACCTACTTTCCTGGAGGTGTAACTAAAACATACAGCTCACCAGTCTGCCATCTTGCCCCGCCTCGAGATATTTTTTAATTGAGTAGCGAGTGGTAGCAAATTTTCCAGTGCTCCCTTACTCCTGTCACAGACCATTTGTAGGTTAAAGCTCCTATGGGCAAATCCTGGGTGAATTCCCTGGATTGCCAGTTCTTTTTCCATCCTTATGGCAGGCCCCAGAGGTTTAGTCAGTAGGTTCACAATGAGGAGGAAAGGAATTAATATTTATTGAGTCTCTACACTTCCCAGGTATTTAATCATGTGGTCATTTATGAGTGATTATCATTACAGATTAGGAAACTAGGGTCCAGAGAGGTTACATACCTTAACTAAAGTAATCATTCATTCAACAAATAATTTTAATACAGTTTATTGTGAAATTTAGTATATATACAGTACAGTAATAGCTTTCAAGTACAATTTAACAAGTAGTTAGAGAGCAAATTTCAAAGAATGTTGTGGGTTAAAGTTCCACAGTTTCAGTATTTCCTTATTACAAAATATAAGATATATAAAGAAAGGTGATAACTTTCAAAATACAATTTAATGAGTAGCTATAGAACAAATTTCAAAGAATGTTATGGGTTACAGTTCCACTATTTCAGTTATTTCCTTCCAGCTATTCTAATATCCTAGCATCTGAAAAAATTTATATATATTTATATAAAGATTCAGTATTTGTAATCCTTTGTTAAATCCTATCATGTCTGTTGCTACCCCTTCCTCTTGTTTAATCACTTTCTCAACATTTAGTGACCACCCTAACTTGTTCATATTAAAAAGGGGTGTCGCCCTTATGGGGAAGGGGGCTGCATCTGGATGATGTTCTTAAAGAGGCTGTTGCCTCTGCGTTTTAGGACTTGTCTGGCATAGAAACACTCTGGTGGATTTAAGTTTCTGAAAAATAAACTTAGTGAATGAAACTTTTACAGAGTCTCAGATAGGGACCTAAGTATTTTGGGACTACTGTTGGTTAGGGATTGGCATACTGTGGCCATTTGGGATTTCTAGCTGGAGCTTGCATAAGAGTAATCTCCAGGATAGCCTCTCGACTCTATTTTAAATCTCTTAGCCACTGTAACACTATTTTGTAACTTTTCTTTTCCCCCTTTTGGTCAAGAAAGCATTTTCAATCCCTTGATGTCAGGGTCAGGCTCATTCCTGGGAGTCACGTTCCATATTGCCAGGGAGAATCACTCCCTTGCAAGTCATATCCCATATTGGGGGATGGTTAATGAATTTATTTGCTGAGTTGGGCTTAGAGACAGAAAGGCCACATATGAGCAACAAAAGAGGTTCTCTGTAGGTGCCTCTTAGGAGTAATTATAGGAAGGTTTAGCTTCCCCTTTTAAAGCCATAATTTCACAAGAACAAGCCTCAAGATCAAGGACTTGATTTATTAAGTAGGGGGTTCCTAATTTCACATAGCATATATTCTGCCCAACGTAAACAATCAGTATCTCACATTATCTTCACTTAGTTGTACAGTCATCATCACTGTCAAGTTTTAAACAATTATCAGAAAACAAAATATCCCAAAGCTCTTATCAATCCCTAATTATTCATTCCTATTATTAGTGTAGTACTGGTAAGGTATTTGTATTAAATATAGTCTACAATATTTAAGGGTAGTATTTCCATGTACCACTCTGTTGTTAATTCTTTGTACCAGTGTCATATGTTAGAAGTATATCATGCAAAGTCTTCTTTATATTTGTAGTACTAATCTGTGGGCTACATGCCTTGACACAACCACTTTTGATCATGTTCGCCTTCAATGCAGGACTGGTACTTATAATCCTATTAATGAACAATTATCACCTATGTCCATTCCCATGCCTTTAAGTTTACTCTCATTATCATGTCTGTACAAATGAGGTCATCATTCCCCTTCACTAGCTTCTGTCTATCTCTAGGTCCCCTATATTCTACATTATAAGACACTTATTTTATACTGTTCAGGGAGTTCACATTAATGGTAACATACAATATCTCTCCTTTTGTGTCTGACTTATTTCACTCAGCATTATGCCTTCAAGGTTCATCCAGATTGTCATATGTTTCAGAACTTTGTTCCTTCTTACTACTGCAGAGTATTCCATCATATGTATATAACACATTTTTTTTATTCACTTGTCTTTTGAAGGACGCTTGGATTGTTTCTATTTCTTGGCAATTGTGAACAATGCTGCCATGAACATTGGTGTGCAAATGTCTGTTCATGTCCTGATTTCAGATCTTCTGGGTATATACCAGGAAGTGAAATTGCTGGATTGTAGGGTAACTCAATATCTAGTTTTCAGAGCAACCACCAAACTGTCTTCCACAGCAGCTGTACCATTATACATTCCCACCAGCAACGAATAAGAGTTCCAATTTCTCCACATCCTCTCCAGCATTTGTAGTTTCCCGGTTGTTTAATGGCAGCCATTCTTATTGGTGTGAAATGCTATCTCATTTGGTTTTGATTTGCATTTCCCTAATAGCTAGTAAAGATGAATATATTTTTCATGTGTTTGTTAGCCATTTGTGCTTCCTCTTTGGAAAAATGTCTTTTCATATCTTTTGCCCATTTTATAAATGGACTATTTATACTATCGCCATTAAGTTGTAGGATTTCTTTACATATGCAGGATATCAGTCTCTTACCAGATATATAGTTTCCAAATATTTTCTTCCTTTATGTTGGCTGCCTCTTCACCTTTTTGACAAATTCCTTTGAGGTACAGAAGATTTAATTTTGAGGAGCTCCCATATATCTAATTTTTCTTTTGTTGCCTGTGCTTTGAGGGTAAGGTCTAAGAAGCTACCTCCTAATGCTAGTTATTGAAGATGTATCCCTACATTATATTCTAGGAGCTTTATGGTGCTATCTCTCATATTGAGGTCTTTAATCCACACTGAATTAATTTTTGTATAGAGTATGAGGTAGGGGTCTTCTTTCATTCTTTTGGATATGGATTTCTGGTTATACCAGTCCCATTTGTTAAAGAGACTATTCTGCCCCAGTTCAGTGGATTTGGAGGTCTTATCAAAAAACAGTCGACCATAGATGTGGGGTCTATTTCCAAACTCTTGATTTGATTCCATTGATAAATATGTCTATCTTTGTGCCAGTACTATGCTGTTTTGACTACTGTGGCTTTACAGTAGGCTTTAAAGTCAGGAAGCGTAAGTCCTCAGATTTTGTTCTTCTTTTTTAGAATGTTTTAAGCAATTTAAGTCCACTTTCCCTTCCAAATAAGTTTGATAACTAGCTTTTCCAAGTCTGCAAAGTAGGTTTTTGGAATTTTTATTGGAATTGCATTTAATCTGTAGAAAAGTTTGGGTGGAATTGACATCTTAATGACATTTAGCCTTCCTATCCAAGAACATGGAATATCTTTCCACCTCTCTAGGTCCCTTTGATTTCTTTTATGAAGTTATGTAATTTTCTATGTAGAGATCTCTTATGTCCTTGGTTAAGTTAATTCCTAGGTACTTGATTTTTTTTTTTTTAGTTGCTATTGTGAATGGCAATTTTTTTTTGAGTGTCTCTTCAGTTAGATCATTTCTAGTATATAGGAACATTATTTACTTTTGCACATTAATCTTGTATCCTGTCACTTTGCTGAATTTGTTTATTAGCTCAAGTAGCTGTGTCATCAATTTCTCAGGATTTTCCAAATATACGATCATATCATCTGCAAATAATGACAGTCTTACTTCTTCCTTTCTGACTTGGATGCCTTTTATTTCTTTGACTTTCCAGATTGCTCTGGCTAGAACTAGCACAATGTTGAATAATAGTGGTGACAGTGGGCATCCTTGTCTTGTTCCTGATCTTAAGGGGAAGGCTTTCAGTCTCTCACTGTTGAGTACTATGCTGGCTGTGAGGTTTTCATACATGCCCTTTATCATATTGAGGAAGTTTACTTCAATTCCTACCTTTTGAAGTTATTTTATCAAAAAATCATGCTGAATTTTGTCGAATGCTTTTTCAGCATCTATTGAGATGATCATTTCATTTTTCCCTTTTGGTTTGTCAATGTGTTGTATTACATTGATTAATTTTCTTATGCTGAACCACCATTGCGTACCTGGAATGAACCCCACTTGGTTGTGGTGTATGAATCTTTTAATGTGTCTTTGTATTTGATTTGCAAGTATTTTCTTGAGAATTTTTGCATCTATATTCACTTGGGAGAATGGCCTGCAGTTTTCCCTTCTTGTAATATCTTTATCTGGTTTTGGTATTAGAGTGATATTAGCTTCATAAAATGAGTTAGGTAGTGTTCCTTTTTCTTCAATGTTTTTAAAAGAGTTTGAGCAGGAATGGTGTCAGTTCTTTTGGAAAGTTTGGTAAAATTCCCCTGTGAAGCCATCTGGGCCTGGACCTTTACTTGTAGGAAGCTTTTTGATGACTGATTGGTTCTCTTTACTTGTGATTGGTTGGTTGAGGTCTTCTATTTCTTCTCAGGTCAGTCTAAGCTGTTCATGTGTTTCCAGGAAATTATTCATTTCCTCTAAATTGTCTAGTTTGTTGGCATACAGTTGTTCATAGTATCCTCTTATGTTTTTTAAAATTTCTTCAGGATCCACAGTAATGTCCCCCCTCTCACTTCTGATTTTGTTTATTTGGGTCTTCTCTTTTTTACTTTGTCAGTAGCTAAGGGTTTGTCAATTTTGTTGATCTCGAGAAACCAACATTTAGTTTTATTTATTCTCTCTATTGTTTTTTATTCTCCATGTCATTTATTTCTGCTTTAATCCTTGTTATTTCTTTTATTCTACTTGCTTTAGGGTTGGTTTGCTGATCATTCTCTAGTCTCTTCAGTTGTTCGGTTAGGTCTTTGATTTTAGCTCTTTCTTCCTTTTTGATGTATGCATTTAGAGCTTTAAATTTCCCCCTCAGAACTGCCTTCTGGTTGTGATATGTTGTTTTCTCATTTCCATTTGTCCCTAGATATATGTCAAATTCTCTTGCAATTTCTTCTTTGCCCCACTGATTGTTTAGGAGTGTGTTGTTTAACCTCCACATATTTGTGAATGTTCTGGTTCTTCGGTGGTTACTAACTTTCAGTTGCATTCCATTATGATCAGAGAATGTGCTTTGATTAATTTCTATCTTTTTAAATTTATTGGGACTGGTTTTGTGCCCCAGCATATGATCTATCCTTGAGAATGTTCCATGAGTACTAGAGAATATATACCCTGGTGATCTGGGATGTAACACTATATATGTCTATTAAGTCTAATTCATTTATCACATTGTTCAGGTTTTCAGTTTCCTTGTTGGTCCTCTGTTGGGTTGTTCTATCTATAGAAGAGAGTAGTATATTGAAGTCTCCCACTGTTATTGTGGAAATGTCTATTGTTTCCTTCAGTTTTGCCAATGTTTGTCTCATGTACTTTGGAGCAGCTTGATTGTGTGCATAAACATTTATGATTGTTATTTCTTCTTGGTGAATTGACCCATTTATTAATATATAGTGTTCTTCCTTGTTTCTTATGACATCTTTGCATTTAAAGTCTATTTTATCTGAGATTAGTATTGCTGCCTCTGCTTTCTTTCAGCTGTAGCTTGCATGTAATATTTTTTTCCATCCTTTCATTTCTAATCTTTTTGTCACTAGGTCTAAGATGAGTCTCTTGTAAAGAACATATTGATGGTTCATACTTTTCAATCCATTCTGCCAATATGTATCTATTAATTGTGGAGTTTAACCCATTCTCATTCAATGTTATTACTGTGAAGGCAGTTATTGAATCAACCATCCTATCCTGTGGTTTTTATTTGTCAGATCTGTCCTCCCCCCTTCCCTGTATTTTTTTTCTTTATGTTACCCTTATTAATATTCTTCAGTTCTGTGCCCTTCTTCAGACCAATCTCTCCTTTCTTTTTTTCTCAGCCAATAGAACTCCTTTTAAGATTTCTTGCAGGGCAGGTCTCTTGTTAACAAATTCTCTCAGCATCTGCTTGTCTTTGAAAATTTTAAACTCTCCCTATATTTTGAAGGAGAGCTTTGCTGGATAAAGAATTATTGGCTGGCAATTTTGCTCTTTCAGAATCTTAAATATGTCATACCACTGCCTTCTTGCTTCCATGGTGCCCACTGAGTAGTCAGTACTTAGTCTTATGTTGTTTCCCTTGTATGTGGTTGTTCTAGTTTGCTAATGCTGCTGGGATGCAAAACACCAGAAATGGATCGGCTTTTATAAAGGGGGTTTATTTGGTTACACAGTTACAGTCTTAAGGCCATAAAGTGTCCAAGGTAACACATCAGCAATTGGGTACCTTCACTGGAGGATGGCCAATGGTGTCCAGAAAACCTCTGTTATCTGGGAAGGCACTTGGCTGGCGTCTGCTCCAAAGTTCTGGTTTCAAAATGGCTTTCTCCCAGGATGTTACTCTCTAGGCTGCAGTTCCTCAAAAATGTCGCTTTTAGTTGCACTTGGGGTGTTTGTCCTCTCTTAGCTTCTCTGGAGCAAGAGTCTGCTTTCAACAGCTGTCTTCAAACTGTCTCTTATCTGCAGCTCCTGTGCTTTCTTCAAAGTGTCCCTCTTGGCTGTAGCTCCTCTTCAAAACATCACTCACAGCTGCACTAAGTTCTTTCTGTTATGTCAGCTAATTTATATGGCTCCACTGATCAACTTAGACCCACCCTGAATGGACAGAGCAACACCTCCATGGAAATTATCCAATCAGAGTCATCACCCACAGCTGGGTGGGGCACATTCCAAAGAAACACTCAAAGAATTACAATCTAATCAACACTGTTAACGTTTGCCCACATAAGATTGCATCAAAGATAAAGGCGTTTGAGGGGCACAATATATTCAAACTGGCACAGTGGTGAATCACTTCTTTCTTGCTGCTTTCAGGAGTTTGTCCTTCTCTTCAGTATTTGAAAATGTGATTAGTATATGTCTCAGAGTAGGTTTATTTGGATTTATTCAATTTGAGTTTATTGGCCATCTTTGATTTTCATATTTATGTCATTTAGCAGTGTTGGAAAGTTTTTCCCAACTATGTCTTCAAATGTTCTTCCTACCTCTTTTCTCTTCACCTTCTGGTACACCAATAATTCTTATATTTGTATGCTTCATGTTGTTCATCATTTCCCTGAGATTCATTTCAAATTTTTTCATTTTTTTCACCATTTGTTCTTTTGTGCATTCGCATTCAATTATCCTGTCCTTTAGTTCACTTATTCTTTTTCTGCCTCTTCAAATCTGCTGTTGTGTGTCTCTAATATATTTTTAATTTGATTACCAGTATCTTTTCTTTCCATAAGATCTGCTATTTTTTAATTTACTCTTTTGAAGTCTGCTTTATGCTCTTCTAGAGTCTTCTTGATGTTGTTTATGTTTTAGCCAACTCACTGAAGTTGTTTTGGATATTTGGGTTAATTCTTTTGATTAATTTCTCCAAGTTCTTTGTCTTCTCTGGCTTTTTAATTTGCTCATTTGGCTTGTTCATATATTCTAGTTTTTTCATGTGCTTTATGATTTTCTGTTGTTGGCCTCAGGGCATTTGCTTATTTTGATACAGTTATTTTGGGATGTGTAGGGTTGTTTGAACATTTATCTATAATTTCTCAGAGCTACAGCTTGGTGGAGTGCACTTTCCCTGTCCTACCAGCAGATGGCATTCTTGAGCCACCTCTTGCTCTCAAGGCAGCTCTCCCTCAACTTCTTCTGTGCATTGGGCAGGGTCCAAACCAGGTGGAAATACAATCAGTACACCAGTTGTCCAGATGCACTGTGGGTGGGGGATGGGCCTTTCACAGTTTGGTGGGGAGTCTGCTCCAGGGCACAGTGAGCCCAGAATTTCCTGGGGCTGTGAGTGGACTGCTTTGGGGCTGTGGGGCTGCCCATCTCACTGTCCAACTCAATTGCACCTCAGTCCCTATCTGCTGTGTGCCTGTGAGTCTGGGGTTCCTGGCACTTTAGTGTGGCACCCTTGCCTCTCAGCTGTGCACACCATGGGCTTCCATGGAGGAAGAGTGAGTCTGGTCACCACAAGACTGCTGAAACCTCAGGTTCCTCACAGGAACGCTCAGCCATGGGCTGTGAAGGATTATCTCCCTAGCCAACTGCTGAAATAGATGTGTGGGGTGTGGAAAGCTGCCCCCTCCTGTGCTTAATGGCCAGCTCCAGGCACCAGTCCCCAGCAGCAATCCTGGCAGAACAAACTCATCCTTTCCTTTCAAGTGCAATCTCTCTGTCTCTTCATCCGAGTCCCCACTATGTGGTATAGAGGTCCTTTTTCAGATGGTGGCACCCTGGAACTACTGTTCTGGAGGGCATTCTGCCCTTTATCTAGTCTTTTTCATGCAGGAGAAGTTTGCTCTACCCCCCCAATCCGCCATCTTCCCAGAAGTCACCTCAACAAATAATTTTTGAACATCTGTACCCAGCTCTATATACCAGGAACTATGATACATGCTGGAGATAGATACATCAATGACTCAAACATACATAGTCCTCCCCTCATAGAGCTGATAGTTTAGTGGTAAAAACAGATTTTAAACAAATAATCACATAAATAAAACTATGTCATTATGATTGTGATAACTTATGAAGAACACAACTTATTACTAGGAAAGCCAAATCAGTTTAATTTCTTTAAAAATATCTTTTCTGTGCACTTATTATATGCTGGACATTGTGCTAGTTGCTTATAATACATCAGTGAACATAAAAGATATGGACTTGTGAATAGGGCAAGATGGCGGAGTGGTGAGGTGTAGGTTTTAGTTACTCCTCCAGGGCAGTAGGTAGAAAGCCAGGAACTGCATGGATCAGACAATGCAGAGCAATTTGACTTTGGGCATACTTCATACAACACTCGCGATCATGTGGAACAGCTGAGAACAGCGAAATCTGTAAGTTTTTGTGGCCAGGGGAACCGTGCCCCTCCCTGCCAGGCTCAGTCCCATGGGAGAAGGGGCCATTGGTGCTGGGAATAAGGAGGGAGAACTGCAGTTGTGGCTCTGATTGAAAACTCAGACTTCTGATCAAAACTCTAAACAGAGATAGACTGAGACCAGACACCTGAGAATCCGGGAGCAGTCAGCCCAGTGGGGAGGAGATAGGGCTAGCAAAAACAGAAAAAAAACAACAATGACAACAAAACAACCCAAAAATAAAAAAAGAGACTTTCTGGAGTTCTGGTGAACATAAAATGAAGAAGGGCAGGGCTCAAACAGAATCAGGCTCATATGCAAATCCAGAGGGCAAGGTCCCTTGTCTAAAGAGCCAGTTTCTCTGCTTTCTTGACTGTTCCTTAATGGCCCTAATCTCCTTGTCTCTTAGTATTTCAATAGCTCATTAGATCTGCAAGGAGGGCCCTTCTTTTTCTTTTTCTTTTTTTCTCTTTTTCTAAAACAATTACTCTAAGAAGCCCATTACAGAAAGCCTCAAAGACTTGCAATTTGGGCCCAGGCAAAAGCAGAGCTAAGATAGCTCTGAGGGACAAAGCAATAAGTCTAGTGGCTGAGAAAATTCACTGAATACCACAATTTCCCAAGAAAAGGGAGGCATCCCCTTACAGTTATCTTCCCAGGGGGTAGGGAACGCTCCTGCCCAGTGCCAGTGCCACAGCCTGGAACTGCCCCAAACAACCCAGTGTGATGGGATGTTTTCCCAACAACACATGCACACACCACAATATCAGGCATGGACAATGGCCTTTCAAGCACCCACAGCTAATTGTCTCTGAGCTGGGAAGGTGGAGCTAAGTGAAAAGGGGAAAATAACACACCCCATTCAGCCATCCTTTCAGCAGAATGGGAATACCCCTACATAGCCCTGCAGCCCAGAACTTCCCTAGGGGATGGTGCTTGCCTGTGACATAGCACAGTCTTCCCTCAGCAGAGCACCTAGGAGGGAACTGCTTGAAAGAGGGACCCACTCGCAAGTCCCAGAGACCATATGCCAATAATGAGGACTTGTGGGTCAGTGGCAGAGACAAATTGTGGTGAGGCTGAACTGAAGGATTAGACTATTGCAACAGCTTTAAATCTCCAGGAACACCTGGGAGATTTGATTATTAAAGCCACCCTCCCTCCCTAACTGCTCAGACACATGCCCCATATTCAGGACGGGCAGCACCAACTGCACATGCAAACTTGGTGCACCAATTGGACCCCACAAGACTCACACCCCCACTCACCACAAAGACAAAGTTGGGGAGAACTGGCTTGAGGGGATGCCACCTGCTGGTTAGTTAGAGAAAGTGTACTCCATGAAGCTGTAAATCTGACAAATTAGAGATAAGTGTTTGAATCAGCTTACATATCCTAAAGAACCTTATCAAGTTAAGCAAATGCCAAGAGGTGAAAAACAACAGAAAATTTTAAAGCATATGAAAAAACCAGATGATATGGATAACCCAAACCCAAATACCTAAATCAAAAGATCAGAGAAGACACAGTAGTTGGAGCAATTAATCAAAGAAATAAAGACAAACAATGAGAGCATGGCACAGGATATAAAGGACATGAGGAAGACCCTAGAAGAGCATAAAAAAGAAATTGCAAGAGTAAATTAAAAAAAGACGATCTATGGAAATAAAAGAAACTATCGACCAAATTAAAAAGATTCTGGATACTCATAGTACAAGACTAGAGGAAGCTGAACATTGAATCAGTGACCTCGAGGATGACAGAACAGAAAATGAAAGAACAAAAGAAAGAATGGGGAAAAAATAAAAAAAAACTGAAATGGACCTCAGGGATATGACAGATAATATAAAGCATCCAAATATAAGACTTATTGGTGTTCCAGAAGGGGAAGAGAAGAGTGAAGGTCTAGGAAGAGTATTCAAAGGAATTGTTGGGGAAAACTTCCCAAATCATCTAAACCCCATAAATACACAAATCAGAAATGCCCAGTGAACTTCAAATAGAATAAATCCAAATAAACCCACTCCAAGACATATTCTGATCAAACTGTCAAATACTGAAGAGAAGGAGCAAGTTCTGAAGGCAGCAAGAGAAAAGCAACTCACCACTTAAAAAGGAAACAGCATAAGACTAAGTAGTGACTACTCAGCAGCCACCATGGAGGTGAGAAGGCAGTGGCATGACATATTTAAAATTCTGAAAGAGAAAAATTGCCAACCAAGAATTCTTTATCCAGCAAAACTCTCCTTCAAATTTGGGGGGAAGCTTAAATTTTTCACAACCAAATGCCGAGAGAATTTGCTAACAAGATACGTGCCCTACTTGAGATACTGAAGGGAGCCCTACCAACAGAGAAACAAAGAAAGGAGAGAGAGATATTGAGAAAGGTTCAGTACTAAAGAGATTCAGTATGGATACATTAAAGGACATTAAGAGAGAGAGGGAAAATATACATCTGACAAACATAAACCAAAGGATAGGATGGCTGATTCAAGAAATGCCTTCACAGTAATAACATTGAATGTAAATTGATTAAAATCCCCAATTAAAAGATATAGATTGGCAGAATGGATCAAAAAATGACCCATCAATATGCTGCATACAAGAGACTCATCTTAGACACAGGGACACAAAGAACTTGAAAGTGAAAGGATGGAAAAAAATATTTCATGCAAGCTACAGCCAAAAGAAAGCAGGAGTAGCAATATTAATCTCAGATAAAATAGACTTTAAATGCAAGGATGTTATGAGAGACAAAGAAGGCCACTACATACTAATAAAAGGAGCAATTCAACAAGAAGAAATAACAATCATAAATGTTTATGCACCCAATCAAGGCGCCACAAAATACATGAGAGAAACACTGGCAAAACTAAAGGAAGCAATTGATGTTTCCACAATAATTGTGGGAGACTTCAACACATCACTCTCTCCTGTAGATAGATCAACCAGACAGAAGACCAATAAGGAAATTGAAAATGTAAACAATCTGATAAATAAATTGGATTTAACAGACATATATAGAACATTACATCCCAAATCACCAGGATACACATTCTTCTCTAGTCATTAGAGAACTTTCTCCAGAATAGCTCATATGCTGGGACATAAAACAAGCCTCGATAAATTTAAAAAGACTGAAATTATTCAAAGCACATTCTCTGACCAGAATGGAATATAATTAGAAGTCAATAACCATCAGAGAGAAAATTCACAAATACCTGGAAGTTAAACAACATGCTCCTAAACAATCAGCAGATTAAAGAGGAAACAGCAAGAGAAATTGGTAAATATGTAGAGACGAATGAAAATGAGAACACAACATATCAAAACCTATGGGATGCAGCAAAAGTGGTACTGAGGGGGAAATTTATAGCACTAAACACATATATTAAAAAGGCAGAAAGGGCTAAAATCAAAGAACTAATGGAGCAACTGAAGAAGCTAGAAAATGAAGAGAAAACCAATCATAAACCAAGTAGAAGAAAAGAAATAACAAGGATTAAAGCAGAAATAGATGACATAGAGAACAAAAAAAAAAAAAAAAGAAAAAATCAATAGAGAGAATAAAGAACACCAAAACTTCGTACTTTGAGATCAACAAGATTGACAAGTCCCTAGCTAGACTGACAAAATCAAAAAGAGAGAAGACCCGTATAAACAAAATAATGAATAAGATGACATTACTGTGGATCCTGAAGAAATTTAAAAAATTAAAAGAGGAAACTATGAACAACTGTATGACAACAAACTGGATAATATAGAGGAAACGGACAATTTCCTGGAAACATATGAACAACCTAGGGTGACCAGAGAAGAAATAGAAGACTTCAACCAATCAATCACAAGCAAAGAGATCCAATCAGTCATCAAAAACCTTCCCACAGATAAAGGCCAGGGCCAGATGGCTTCACAGGGGAATTCTACCAAACTTTCCAAAAAGAACTGACACTATCCTTACTTAAACTCTTTCAAAACATCGAAGAAAATGGAACACTTTCTAATACATTTATGAAGCTAACATCAATCTAATACCAAAACCAGGCAAAGATGCTACAAAAAAGGAAAGCTACAGGCCAATCTCCCTAACAAATGTAGATGGAAAAATTCTCAACAAAATACTTGCAAATCAAATCCAAAAACACATCATACACCATGACCAAGTGGAGTTCATTCCAGGCATGCAAGAATGGTTCAACATAAGAAAATCAATCAATATATTACAGCACATTAACAAATCAAAAGAGACAAATCAAATGATCATCTCAATAGATGCTGAAAATTCATTTGACAAAATCCAGCATCGCTTTCTGACAAAAACACTTCAAAAGGTAGGAATTGAAGGAAACTTCCTCAATAAGATAAAGAGCATATATGAAGAACCCACAGCCAGCATAGTACTCAATGGTTAGTGACTGAAAGCCTTCCCTCCAAGATCAGGAACAAGACAAGGATGCCCACTCTCACCACTGTTATTCAACATTGTGCTAGAAGTCTAGCCAGGGCAATCTGGCAAGACAAAGAAATAAAAGGCATCTGTGCCAGTTTGAATGTATTATGTGCCCCCAAACACCATTATCTTTGATGTAATCTTGTGTGGGCAGGCCTTTCAGTGTTAATTAGATTGTAATTCTTTGAGTGTTTCCATGGAGATGCACCCCATCCAACTGTGGGTGATGACTCTGATTGGATAATTTCCATGAAGGTGTTGGTCCGCCCATTCAGGGTGGGTCTGAATTAAATTACTGGAGCACTATATAAGATCAGACAGAAGGAGCGAGCTGCTACAGCCAAGAGGGACACTCGGAAGTATGCCCAGAAGCTGAGAGAGTTACTGCAGTTTGAAGACGGCTGTTGAAAGCAGACTCTTGCTCCGGAGAAGCTGAGAAAGGACAAATATCCCAAGTGCAACTAAGGGTGACATTTTTGAGGAACTGCAGCCTAGAGAGGAATGTCCTGGGAGAAAGCCATTTTGAAACCAGAACTTGGGAGCAGATGCCAGCCACGTGCCTTCCCAGCTAACAGAGGTTTTCCGAACACCATTGGCCCTCCTCCATTGAAGTTACCCAATTGCTGATGTGTTACTTTGGATACTTTATGGCCTTAAGACTGTAACTGTGTAACCAAATAAACCCCCTTTTATAAAAGCCAGTCCATCTCTGGTGTTTTGCATTCCGGCAGCATTAGCAAACTAGAACAGCATCCAAATTGGAAAGGAAGAAGTAAGACTGTCATTATTTGCAGATGATATGATCTTATTACTGGAAAACCCTGAGAAATCAATGATACAGCTGCTAGAACTAATAAACAAAGTTGGCAAAGTAGCGGGATACAAGATTAATGCAAACAAGTCAGTAACATTTTTATATGCTAAAAATGAACAAAGTGAAGATACACTCAAGAAAAAGACACCATTTTCAATAGCAACTAAAAAAATCAAATACCTAGGAATAAACTTAACCAAAGATGTAAAAGACCTATACGAAGTAAACTACATAACTAAAAGAAATAGAAGGGGACCTTAAAAGATGGAAAAATATTCCTTGTTCATGGAAAGGGAGGCTAAATATCATTAAGATGTCAATTCTACCCAAACTCATCTACATATTCAATGCAATCCCAATCAAAATTCCAACAACCTACTTTGCAGCCTTGGAAATCTAGTTATCAAATTTATTTGGAAATGGAAGTTGCCTTGAATTGCCAAAAACACTCTGAAAAAGAAAAATTATGTGGTAGGACATACACTACCTGACTTTGAATCTTATTATAAAGCCACAGTAGTCAAAACAGCATGGTGCTGGCACAAAGATAGACACATTGATCAATAGAATCGAATGGAGAATTCAGAGATAGACCCCCAGATCTACGGCTGACTTATCTTTGACAAGGCCCCCAAAGCCACTGAACTGGGACATAACAGCCTTTTCAACAAATGGGGCTGGGAGAGTTGGATATCTATATCCAAAAGAATGAAAGAGGACCCCTACTTCACACCCTACACAAAAATTAACTCAAAGTGTATCAAAGATCTCAATATAAAAGACAGTACAATAAAACTCCTAAAAGATAATGTAGGGAAGCATCTTCAAGACCTTGTATGAGGGGGCCACTTCCTAGATCTTACACCCAAAGCACAAGCAACAAGAGAAAAATTAGGTAAATGGGAACTCCTCAAGCTTCCCAAGCTTAGAAGTTTCTGTACCTCAAAGGAATTTGTCAAAAAGGTGAAAAGGCAAATTAAGATCACAACGAGATACCATCTCACACCAATTAAAATGGCTGCCATTAAACAAACAGGAAACTACAAATGGTGAAGAGATGTGGAGAAATTGGAACTCTCATTCATTGTTGGTGAGACTGTATAATGGTATAGCCACTCTGGAAGTCAGTCTGGCAGTTCCTTAGAAAACTAGATATAGAGTTACCCTCTGATCCAGCAATTGCACTTTTTGGTATATACCCGGAAGATCTGAAAGCAGTGACATGAACAGATATCTGCATACCAATGTTCATAGCAGCATTATTCACAATTGCCAAGAGATGGAAACAACCTAAATGTCCTTCAACAGAAGAGTGGATAAATAAAATGTATATATACATGATGGAATACTATGCGGCATTAAGAAGGAACGATGTCGTGAAACATATGACAACATGGATGAACTTTGAAGACATAATTCTGAGCGAAATAAGCCAGGCACAAAAAGAGAAATATTATATGCTACCACTAATGTGAACATTGAAAAACATAAAATAAATGGTGTATAATGTAGAATGTACAGGAACTAGTGATAGAAAGCAATTAATGAAAGGGAACGATAACCCAATAAGAACAGATAAGCTATTGTATGCAAATTTAACATTCTGGGAATGCCCAGTAATGACTATGGTTTGTTAATTTCTGGTGGGTATGGTAGGAACAAGTTCACAGAAATGTTGTTATATTAGGTTATTTTCTTGGGGTAGAGTAGGAACATGTTGGAAGTAAAGTATTATTTTAGGTTAGTTGTCTTTTTCTTACTCCCTTGTTATGGTTTGTTTGAAATTTTTTTTTATTGTATGTTTTAAAAAAATTTTTTCTGATACAGTTAATTTAAAAAAAAAAGAGTTAATTAAAAAAAATGAAAAAAAATATGCAGAGCCCCCTTGAGGAGCTGGTAGAGAATGCACGGGTGTTGGGCTTCCCCATCTTGATGGTTGCTGATGTGCTCACAGACATAGGGGATTGGTGGTTTGATGGGCTGAGCCCTCTACCATGAGACTTGCCCTTGACAAGATCATGGCTACAAAGAGAGGCTAAGCCTGCCTATAATTGTGCCTAAGAGCCTCCTCCAAAATGCCTCTTTGTTACTCAGATGTGGCCCTCTCTCTCTAGTAAGCCAGCTTGGCAGGTGAAATCACTGCCCTCCCCCCTATGTGGGATCAGACACCCAGGGGAGTGAATATCCCTGGCAACGTGGAATATGACTCCCGGGGAGAAATGTAGACCTGGCATCATGGGACGGAGAACATCTTCTTGACCAAAAGGGGGATGTGAAAGGAAATGAAATAAGCTTCAGTAGCAGAGAGATTCCAAAAGGAGCCAAGAGGTCACTCTGGTGGGCACTCTTACGCACACTTTAGACAACCCTTTTTAGGTTCTAAAGAATTGGGGTAGCTGGTGGTGGATACCTGAAACTATCAAACTACAACCCAGAACCCATGAATCTCGAAGACAGTTGTATAAAAATGTAGCTTATGAGGGGTGACAATGGGATTGGGAAAGCCATAAGGACCACACTCCACTTTGTCTAGTTTATGGATGGATGAGTAGAAAAATAGGGGAAGGAAACAAACAGACAAAGGTACCCAGTGTTCTTTTTTACTTCAATTGCTCTTTTTCACTCTAATTATTATTCTTGTTATTTTTGTGTGTGTGCTAATGAAGGTGTCAGGGATTGATTTAGGTGATGAATGTACAACTATGTAATGGTACTGTGAACAATCGAAAGTACGATTTGTTTTGTATGACTGTGTGGTATGTGAATATATCTCAATAAAATGAAGATAAAAAAAAAGATATGGACTCGAGAGACAGAAGAAGATGGTGGCATAGAGAGGAGTGGAAGCTCGTTTGTCCCCCTGGAACAACTGATAAACAACCAGGAACAACTAGTAAATAATCTGGAATAAATGTGGGGGGACAAATGTGACTGTCCATTCATCATACACAGACCTGAATTGGGAGGAATGCCTGACATCATAGCATAAAATCTGTAAATAAAAACTGTGTATCCAAGCCGGGAGCCCCCTTCCCTCACAGCCCAAACTGCAAAGCCTTGTGGTGCTAGAGAGCAGCACTCTCCCAGCAAGTGAATATAGCTCAGCTGAGCTCCAGCTGGGGTTCTAATTAACAAATGTGGACTGCTCAATATAAGCTACAGATCCCCATCAAGCAGAGGCTTTTGGTGACGACTGACCTTGGAGAGCTGGAGGGTGGCTGTGGACTGGCCCTGAGGGGTCTTTCTGTCCCTGTTTCAGCTCAGTGGAGAAAGCCTCAGCCATTTTCATTTCCCAGCACTCTGACCCAGACAAGGGTGGAGATCGCACAGGCAGAAAGACTATTCAAATGTAAATGACCTCTCCCTAGGGCACAGTGTATCTTCCCTAAAAGGAAGAAGGTGGTGCTGAGCTCTACTACCTGCCTTCCATTCAGAACCAGACTCCAGAGCCTGGGGGAAAACAGCCATGAGCCACACCTCCTTACACCAGTCAGGAGCTAAAGGCTGACAGGTGCCATCTGCTGGGCAGAAAAGCACAGTGACTGGAGGCCTCACAGGGTGTACCAGTCTTCTAAGATACCCTCAGGGAAACCAGATACTATTCCCTCCTTCCAAGACCTCAGCCTGTTCTGGTCTGGGAAAACCTGTTTGCCGTAACCAAGGAACCCAGATGCCTAGACAACAGAAACTACAACCCACACTAAAGAAAAACGAAGTTATGGCCCAGTGAAAGAAACAAATTTACACTTCAACTGAGATACAGGAATTGAAACAACTAATGCTAAATCGATTCAAAACATTTAGGTTTTTATTCTTATTATTTTTGTGTGTGTGGTAATGAAAATGTCAAAAATTAATTTTGTTGATGAATGCAGAACTATATAATGGTACTGTAAACAATTTAATGTATGCTTTGTTTTGTAAGACTGCATGGTATGTGAATATATCTCAATAAAAATGAATTTAAAAGAAAAAAGAAAAAAAAAGAAACCTTAACTCAAACTTCAAAAAAAAAAAAAAGTTTAGGGAAGATATGGCAAAACAGATGAAGCGCATAATGAAAACACTGGGCGTACATAAGGTAGAAATCAAAAGTTCAAGAAAACAACTGGCAGAATCTCTGGAAATGAAAGGCACAACACAAGAAATGAAAGACACAATGAAAATATACAACATCAGATCTCAAGACGCAGAAGAAAACACTTAGGAACTGGAGAACAAGACATCTGAGAGCCCACACACAAAAGAACAGATAGAGAAAAGAATGGAAAAATATGAGTGACATCTCCAGCAATTGAAGGACAAAACAAAATGCAGGAATGTATGAGTCATTGGTGTCCCAGAAGGAGAAGAGAAGGGAAAAGGGGCAGATAATAGAGGAAATAATCAATGAAATTTTCCCATCTCTTATGAAAGACATAAAATTATGGATCCAAGAAGTGCAGCATACCCCAAACAGAACAGATCTGAATAGGCCTATGCCAAGACACTTAATAATCAGATTATCAAACATTAAATATAAAGAGAGAATCCTGAAAGCAGCAAGAGAAAAGCAATCCATCACATACAAAGGAAGCTTGATAAGACTATATGTGGATTTCTCAATAGAAACCATGGAGGCAAGAAGGAAGTGGGGTGATATATTTAAGATACTGAAAAAGAAAAACCACCAAGAATCCTGTATCTGACAAAACTGTCCTTCAAATATGAGGAAGAGCTTAAAATATTCTCTGAGAAACAGACAATGACAGAGTTTGTGAACAAGATACTTGCTCTACAGGAAACACTAAAAGAAGCACTGCAGACAGAAAGGAAAAGACAGGAGTGAGAGGTTTAGAAAACAATTTTGGGAGATAGTAGCACAGCAATGTAAGTACACTGAACAAAGATGACTGTGAATATGGTTGAAAGAGGAAGGTTAGGATCATGTGGGACACCAGAACAAAAGACGAAAGATAAAGACTGGGACTGTGTAACTCAGGGAAACCTAGGGTGCTCAATGATTATCATAAAAGGTAGAAATATAGTTTTACATGAGGTAGAACAAATGAATGTCAACATTGCAAGGTGTTAAAAATAGGGTGGGGTTGGGGGGAAAATACAATCAATGCAAACTAGAGACTGTAATTAATGGAAACACTGTATTATGCTTCCTTTAATATAACAAAGGCAATATACCAAAGCTAAATGCATACGGGGGTGGTCGGGGAGGCATAGGGGAAGTATATGGGACTCCTGGCATTGGTGATGTTGTCTGACTCTTTATTCTACTTTAGGTTAATGCTATCTTTCCTTTTGTTGCTTTCTAGCTACCATGTTTTTTTTTTCCCTCTCTTTTCTTTTTCTTTTGTTTCTACCTTCTTTGACTCTTCTTCTTTGTGGAAGAAATGGAGATGTCCTTATAGAGTGGCGATGGTGCTGAATACATAAATTTGTGACTATTCAGGGAACCAACGACTGTTTACTTAGGACTGAATGTATAGTGTGTGAACAAAGCCGTCTTAAAAAAAAATGGGTTGATGAAGAAACCTTGAGGGCACTATATTGAGAGAAATAAGATGGACACATAAGGACAAATATTGCAGGGTCTCACTGATATGAAATAATTATAATATGTAAACTCATAGACATGAAATACAAGATACCAGGATATAGAACGAGGCTAAAGAATGGGAAGTGGTTGCTTATTATGAAAAGAATGTTCAACTAGGGTGAACTTAAACACTTGGAAATGGACAGAGGTGATGGTAGCACATTGTGAGAATAACTAACAGTGCTGAATGGTGTGTGAAGGTGCTAGAAAGGGTAAGCTCGGAGTTGTATGTCACCAGAAGGAATGTTGGAGGTTAAAAGATGGGAATGTATAAAACAGTGAATCTTGTGGTGGACAATGTCCGTGATTAAATGTAAAAATAATAAAAATCTCTCTCATGAACTAGAACAAATGTATGACACTATAGCTAGAAGTTAATAATAGAGGGACATGTAGGAAAAATATATATACCTATTGCAAACTATATATTACAGTTAGTAGTATTTTAATATTCTTTCATCAACAGTAACAAATGTACTATACCAAAACTATGAATCAATAATGGAGGGGGGCATGGTTAGGGGCATGGAGGATTTGAGTTTCCTTTTTTTGTCTTTATTTCTTTTCTGGAGTAATGAAAATGTTCTAAAAATTAAAAAAAAATTAATTGTGGTGATGGATGCACAGCTGTATGATGGTACCATGGGCAACTGATTGTACACTTTGGATCTTTGGATAATTGTATGGTATGTGAACAATCTCAATTGAAAAAAAAGAAGATATGGACTCTACCATGATAGAATTTTCATGAGAAAGGAGGACATCAAACAAACGATTACAAAAAGAGAGAGATGCTGTGAGACGGCAACTTCAAGGTTTTCTGGAAGCAAAAACATATAATTCAGTATAAGAAGAAATCAAGGTAGGCTTTCCAGAGGAATTGTTACATACGCTGCACTTTGAAGGATCGGGTAGGAGTTAGCTAGGTACAGAGGTGTATGAAGCCTTCTTTAATCAGGCCATCTCCATTTCAGGTAATGCCTTCCTCCCTGTAGTCTTTCTCTGAAGGCAGCTTCTCTCCTCCTGGCCACAATCATGTTGTTCAGGTAGAACATTGGTGTTTAATCAGAAAGCAATTTCAGTGCTCTTTTGTCTAGAATGACACATTTACCTCTCAGTGGATAAGCCTGGGAGCTTCCCATCTCAATGGGGTACTTTGAAGTACTTCTTCTTTCTACCATTCTACCTGTGGCAGAGGCTCTGGGCTGGTTTACCAAAACCATTTTCCCAATTGCTCTTACCACAGAAGCCAGAAAACCAAAATATTAGTCACCCAGGCTCCCTTGTAGGCATGGTTGATCATGTGACCCAGTTCTGGCCATGAGATACAAGCAGAAATTATTGGGTGGTCCTTCTGGAAGAAATTTTTTAAAGGGACATATTCACCTGTCTCTCTTTCTTTGTTTTCCCATGTCCTCTTCCTTCTTCTTCTTGCCTTGAATACATATATTTGAACTGAAAGTACAACAGTCATCCTGCAACCACAGGGAAAAAAGCCACACTAATGATGTTGAATCAGAAAGATAGGACCTAGTTCTCTGATGACATCATCAAGCTGCCATGTCAGCCATGCTTATCCTCAGACTTAACTGTTGGGGGAGGCGAATAAATCTCTTTTGGATGTAATGCCATTCTTTGGTGTGTGTTTTCTCTCTGTTGTTTCTATTTGCAAATAAACACATCCTGACCTGATTCATTCACTGCCCTACCTCCCTGATAACAGAAAACTGGGGTTTCAAGCATTATACCTCAGTTTTGAAGGATTGCAGATACTTTCCATATACTGGTTCATGTCAGGATATTACTGGTTGGAAAGCTCTAGGCCATACTGCAAATTTAAGCTGAATCATATTTGTTTAGACTATATATTTTGGGCTTGCAGAGCCAGTTGCATTTTGAAATGTCCTGATTTAAGCATGTAAGGCTCTTGTTTTCTAATATTTCTTGTTAAACAGGTAAAAAAGTATTCAGGGAAGTGGCTCCTCCCCAAAGCATGAGCATACACCCGGAAATTATACAGAGTGACTTTTAAATAATTATAGCTGAAGAAAAGATGGAAAAGGGAAACTTGAAAACAAAAGGAAAAGTACAAAAGCCAGTTTCAGGTGTTGTGCCAAGTTATACTTTCTTTTGTAAGATCTACAAGAATGCAGAAAGATATCCTCCTGAGGACAGTCTTTCTTTGAGATAGAAAATTGCTCCAGTTATCATCCTTCTCTCAAATATTACATCTTTTTAATCACAGAGAGGTGTTGCAGAACTGTTATTTACAAAACAGATTGTGTTAGGCAACTGCAGTGCTCTGCAGTATAATTTTGGAAGTGTTTTCTTACCAGAAAAATATGACCCTTTACATGTAAAATATTTTTCCCCATTGGAATACAATCTCAGAATTTGTAAATCAAAACTTCATGATTATCTTATCATATATTACTTTATCTGACTCAGAAGTGGATCTTCAAAGACCCAAAGAGGCCACCTGTATTCAGCAAGCATGTTCCATGTGTTGTTTACTTCACAAGTTGAATTGGGGAGGCTGCAATGAACTGAGTTTATGGACTAGGCCAGGTCCTCTTTTTGTAGGCCAGAAGCAAAGGAGAACAACTGTGGGATTTGGGAACCCCCTTTACTGTGCGTATCTTCCTCTTGGGTCCTGATGGAGATATAGGTCATTGTCAGATAGAGAACGGAAAGTTTCCAAGAGCAGAGGAACACTGAGGCCATCTAGGAAAGAGGGGATTTATCAGAGAAGCACAAACTAGAATCAGTAAGCTATTGGGAGACTGCGGCAACTCCATTCCCTCTGTCTGTTTCCTGGTCTCTCTGCCTTTTATCTATGATCTATCTGTTCTGTTTTTCTCTTTTTACCAACAAGCCAATTCCTCGACGCAAATGCCAGAGAGAGCTAGTCCTAATGACTTTGCTCATTGACATTGCCCCTTTGGTTAGAGCTCTTTATCCATGGTGCCTTCATGATCCATTAGCCAGCTGAAGGGCAGGCTGCTCTCAGGTCAGGAGCCAACCTCTGGTCCATTTAGTGGTCAATGGTGCACAGACACCAGCTTAATATGACATCCTTGATCCAGGGGCTAGGGGCAGGGCAGCTTATACTAGAGGCAACTGTTGGAGACCAGAATCCCTGGGACTTGCTTTTAGGCCAAGTCCCAATGCCATCACATGCCTAATTTGCTTGTTCAGTTAGCTCTCAGGTTTCCTTATCTGCAAATAGGAGATAATGAGTAAAAGGGCTTTTTAAACTGTTAAATGTTATACTAATGATATTATTGTCAGAAACAGATAACCTCTTAAGGTATTTTGACCCATCTGACTTTTCTTAGAAAGGCTAGACATTCATCTGGGAAGGGAACTGTGACAGGAAATAAGTAGGAGAATGCAAGGGGGGCAGCAATCTCTGGCTTTCCTGATTTAAGGGGCATCCAGGGACCAGGGTTATCTAGTCAGGAATCCTGGTCCTTAGATGCTCACAAAGCCCTGGGTGCTGTAGTGTGTGTGTGTGTGTGTGTGTGTGTGTGTGTGTGTGTGTGTGTGTGTAACTGAGTGATGAGTGACAGAAGAGTAGAAGGATCCCTTCTATTTCTATCTGTTCAGAGCCTCTTCTCCCCTCTACTGATCCTCCCCCCAACCTTTGCTCTGCTAACCCCTCCAAATTTCTTTAAAGAAAAAAAGACAGGAAATTTTAAAATGAGAGTTAAGAAGAGAGAGAGGAAAGTAAATAGGCAGAAGTAACAGGATACTGGCTTTGAGTTCCCCAGGAGGGCGGGGCGGTTCAGACCATAAATGAACTTCTGGGGAATTTTGGCTCATAAATAACTATCCTGCAGCTGCCGGCAAATATCAAGCCCTTTGTGAGAAAGGTGGTCCTGACCTTGGGCAGAACTGCATCTGGGCACCCCTGGAATCCCCTGACTCACTGCTGAGGTAGCTAAATGGGGGTGGGACACTGGAATAAGTACAGTGGCTTTATTGTTAAGCTTACCGGGTCCTAATTGCACAAGGGGAAAGAAGAAGTGTGGTTGGATAGATGCTTCTTTTACAGACCTCCTGTTCCAAATCAGGAAACTGGGCCCTGTTTGAATAGGCTCAGGTTGCTCACATTTAGGTTGTCAAGTAAGAGTGTGCTGGAGTATATTGCAGAAATTCCTAATTTATTCACAGAAACAAAACAAAACAAAAACAAAAAACAAATACAAAAACAAAAACAAAAACAAAAACAAAAAAAACCCACAAGGCTTGCAAAACACTCCACAAACTGGAATGTCCTGGCCCACACAGACTCTCTATTGGATTCTGATGACTGAGATGTGCCCATGCAGGGTCATCAGGGATAAGAAGATTAAACAGGAACCCAGGAAAAGTAGAAGCAAACTTTGATATATTCCTTTGAGAAGAATACAGGAAAGGGAGGCAAGAGGAGATAGGGAAATGAAGAAGCAGATGAATCATTCTCCTCTAAATTTGGCTAATTTCTTCATTGGCATTGGCAGATATGACTGCTAATTCTAAGTACTGGGGTCCTGGCTTTCTTCTTTGGGGACTTTTTTTTTCCTCTCTGTTAATTAGGACATTGGAGAAATTGTCATGATAATTATAATGTCTAGACTAGGGGAACTACAGGAGGCAGTAAGAGAATATTTACTGGCAGAGTTGAGAAAACACATGACGATGACAGGATTTTGAAAGGCTCTCTTGAGAACAATGCTATGGGAGTTGTGTTCCTTGGGATTGCTCTGACATTATCTGTTTTGTAAAGGGAACCTTGGGTGTTTTGTCTTAGCATTTAAGATTGTCAAGATTCTCATTTCCTGGAGAAGATCCAGGGATCTTTGGAGAAAACTATGCTGCTACGCTTTGATCTTTATCAATTTTACCCTCAGATAGTGTCATCATAAAGGGTGGCAGAGGAAGAGTTTCTTGCCCTGATTTAAAAGCATTGTTTGATTCCTTTAGAGAGGTAGGAAAAGAGTGATTAGGTCCAGACTAGATCCCCCTTGCCAAGTTTAGGGGTGGGAGGGTGTCATCATATTTTCCCTTCCATATTTCAGTGACATGCTTTCTTGGTGGAAGAACCAAGCAATATGTTTTCTTTTCTAACAAAGTGGTATCAATCAACTAGAAATCCCTATCAATCAGTATGTCTCCATTTGGAGAGCCCAAAATATTGTTGTTCATAGTGATGCCTGGAAGATGCCAGGCCATCACCCATAATTGCCTTTTATGTTCCCCAAATAGAAGTGTCACTATTTTTCTGCTGAATATACATGTAAAACTAACTTATTGTAAAAATTCAATAGTGTAAAATGTGGAAAGTGAAAAATCCCTTAGTAAATGTCTCACTGTATACTCTGCAGTTAACCACTCAATAGACTAGTGTAGATCCTTATAGAATTCCATGTGTATAAATATATTCATGCACATGAGATCATGCTGCACATCATGTTGAGTAACCTTTTTCACTTTATATATCATAAACATCCATATCAAACATAAAGAGCTACCTCAACCGTTTCATTGTTTGCACAGCATTCTCTAGTCTAGACTCATCATAACTGAGTTATATAAACATCTGTTAACAAATATTTAGGTTGCTTCCTCTTCTGGTTTGCTAATGCTGTGGCTACACAAAATACCAGAAATGGATTGGCTTTCTATTAGGTTACAAATAACCAAAGTTCTAAGGTCATAAAAGTGTCCAAACTAAGCATCAACAAGAGGATACCTTCACTGATGGAAGGCTGATGGCATCTAGAACACCTCTGTCAGCTGAGAAGGCACGTGACCGGCATCTGCTGGTCCTTTGCTCCTGGGTTGCGTTTCAAAATGGCTTTCTCCAAAATGTCTCTGGGCTTCTGTCTCTCTTAGCTTCTCTCACTCAGCTCCTGTGCATCTTTGCTTGTTCTCCTAGGGTGTTTTTCTCTAAGCATCTGGGGATCCTCTTTTAGCTTCTCCAGAGCAAAACTCTGGGCTTCATCTCTTAGCTTAGCATCTCCAATGTCTTTCAGTCTGCATTTCCAAGCATCTCCAAGAGTCAGCACCTGTGTTGCCTTCTGAGCGCTCTCTCTTTTTTTTTTTTTAAATTTTTATTGGGATTGTTCAGATACCATACAATTATCCAAAGATCCAAAGTGTAACCATCAGTTGTCCCTGGTACCCTCATACAGCTGTGCATCCATCACCGCACTTAATTTTTGTTCAATTTTTAGAAAGTTTTCATTACTCCAGACAAGAAATAAAGTGAAAGATAAAAAAAGAAAAAAAGAAAAGGAAACTCAAATCCTCCCATATCCCTAACCAGCCCCCCTCAATTGCTGACCCGTAGTGTTGGTGTAGTACATTTGTTACTGTTAATGAAAGAATGTTGAAATACTACTAACTGTAGTATATAGTTTGCAATAGGTATATATTTCTTTCCTATATGCCCCTCTATTATTAACTTCTAGTTGTATTGTCATACATTTGTTCTGGTTCATGGAAGAGTTTTCTAATATTTGCACAGTTTTCTAATATTTGTACATTGTCCACTATAGGATTCAGTTTTATACATTCCCATTTTTGACCTCCAACTTTCCTTCTGGTGACATATATGACTCTGAGCTTCCCCTTTCCACCTTATTCACACACCATTTGGCACTGTTAGTTATTCTCACATCTTGCTACTGACACCTCTGTTAATTTCCAAACATTTAAGTTCATCCTAGTTGAACATTCTGCTCATACTAAGCAACCACTCCCCATTCTTAAGCCTCATCCTATATCTTGGTACCTTATAGTTCATGTCCATGAGTTTACATATTATAATTAGTTCTTATCAGTGAGACCCTGCAATATTTGTCCTTATGTGTCTGGCTTATTTCACTCAGTATATTGCCCTTGAGGTTTTGTCATCAACTCATTTTTTTTTTTTTAAGATGGTTTTGTTCACACACCATGCATTCCATCGTAAGTAAACAATCAATGGTTCTCTGTATGGTCACATATTTATGTGTTCACCACCTTCACCACTATCTATATAAGGGCATCTACATTTCTTCCACAAGGCAGGAGGGAGAGTCAAAGAAGGTAGAGAGGCAAAAGAAAGAGTAGAAAAAATGACAGCTAGGAAGTAGCAAAAGGAAAAGTAACCTTAAATCAAAGTAAAGAGTCAGACAACACCACCAATGTCAAGTGTCTAACATGCCTCCCCTATCCTCCTCTCTTATCTGCCTTTACCTTGGTATGTTGCCTTTGTTACATTAAAGGAAGCATAATACAATGATTCTGTTAGTTACAGTCTGTAGTTTATGTTGATTGCATCCCTCCCCATGCCTCCCCATTTCTAACACCTTGCAAGGTTGACATTTGCTTGTTCTCTCTCGTAAAAGAACATATTTGTACATTTTATCACAATTGTTGAACACTCTAGATTTCACCAAGTTACACAGTCCCATTCTTTATCTTTCCTCCTTTCTTCTGGTGTCTCACATGCTCCCAACCTTCCTCTCTCAACCGTATTCATAGTTATGTTTGTTCAATGTACTTACATTGCTGTGCTACCATCTCCCAAAATTGTGTTCCAAACAATGCACTCCTGTCTTCTCCTATCACTCTGTAGTGCTCCCTTTAGTATTTCCTGTAGGGCGGGTGTCTTGTTCACAAAGTCTCTCACTGTCTGTCAGAAAATATTTTGAGCTCTCCCTCATATTTGAAGGACAGCTTTGCTGGATATAGGATTCTTGGTTGGCGGTTTTTCTCTTTCAGTATCTTAAATATATCACACCACTTCCTTCTTGCCTCCATGGTTTCTGCTAAGAGAGCCACACATAGTCTTATTAAGCTTCCTTTGTATGTGATGGATTGCTTTTCTCTTGCTGCTTTCAGGATTCTCTCTTTGTCTTTGACATTTGATAATCTGATTATTAAGTGTCTTGGCATAGGCCTATTCAGATCTATTCTGTTTGGAGTACGCTGCACTTCTTGGATCTGTAATTTTATGTCTTTCATAAGAGATGGGAAATTTTCATTAATTATTTCCTCTATTATTGCCTCTGCCCCTTTTCCCTTCTCTTATCCTTCTGGGATACCAATGATACGTACATTCTTGTACTTTGTTTCATCCTTAAGTTCCTGGAGATGTTGCTCATATTTTTTTATTCTTTTCTCCATCTGCTCCTTTGCATGTAGGCTTTCAGGTGTTTTGTTCTCCAGTTCCTGAGTGTTTTTTTCTGCCTCTTGAGATCTGCTGTTGTATGTTTCCATTGTGCCTTTTGTCTCTTGTGTTGTGCCTTTCATTTCCATAGATTCTACTAGTTGTTTTTTGAACTTTCGATTTCTGCCTTATGTATGCCCAGTGTTTTCTTTACAGCCTCTATCTCTTTTGTGAAATATTCTCTAAACTTTTTGAACTGATTTAACATTAGTTGTTTAAATTCCTGTATCTCAGTTGAAGTGTACGTTTGTTCCTCTGACGGGACCATAGCTTCGTTTTTCTTAGTGTAGGTTGTAGTTTTCTGTTGTCCAGGCATCTGACCTCCTAGGCCACCCCAATCAGGTTTTCCCAGATGAGAACAGGCTCAGATCACAGAAGGAGGAAATATTCAATATCTGGTTTCCCTGATGGTTTTTCTTAGAGGATTGATACCCCTGTGCTTTTCTGCCCAGCAAGTGCACCTGTCAGCCTGTCACTGCCTGTGTAAGAGGGTGTGGCTCTCCTCCCCCAGGCTTTGGGGTCTGGTTCTGGAAAGGCAGGCAGTAGAGCTGGGCCCCTCCCTTTCCTCTTGGGAAGCTATGCCCCCTCCAGAGAGGTCACTGCATATCAATAAGTTCTTTGTTTCTCTGACTCTGTTGATCAAAGTATTTTGATTTTAAAATGGCTGAGGTTGTCTTTACTGCAAAGCACTGTAGGCTGAAAACGGCTGAGGTTTTCTCCACAGAGAGAGAAAGGGACAGAAAATCTCCCAGGTTCACCCATCAGCCAGAGATAGCACCCAATCCTCTGGGTTCCCTGTCCTGAGACAGATATGTCCCCCGACTCTCCCAAGGTCAGTTGTCACCAAAAGCCTCTGTCTGCTTGTTGAGGATTCACTGTCTGTATTGTGCAGTTAACATTAAAACCCCAGTTGGAGCTGGGCTGAGAGAGTGCTGCTCTCTAGCACCGCGAGGCTTCTGTGAGGGAGGGGCTCTCAGCTCTCAGCACGGGTCTGCAGTTTTACCTACAGATTTTATGCTACAATCTTGGGAATTCCTCCCATTTCAGATTGGTGGATGATAAGTGGGCAGTCACGTTTGTCTCCCCGCAGTTATTCCAGGTTATTTACTAGTTTTTTGGTCATTTATGGATTGTTCTGGGGGGGGACTAACAGTCTTCCACTCCTCTCTATGCCACCGTCATAGCTCCTCTTCTTGCCTTCTGATCTCTCTTAAGTACTTCAGTGAGCCAATCCAGACCCAGCCTGAATGGGCAGGATCCACACCTCCATGGAAATAACCCAATCAAAGTTCTCACCCACAGTTGGGTGAGTCACATCTCGGTGGAAACACTAAATCAAAAGGTTCCACCTTAATCAAAAGACTAATAAGTCTGCCCCTACAAGATTGCATCAAAGAATATGGCTATTCTGGGGGACACAATATATCCAAACTGGCATACTTCCTATTCTTTGCTATTATAACCAATTCTGCAATGCCATCTTAACTATTTTTGGCTCTGATAAAATTTTTAAGATAAACAGTATTATTGTTTCTTTTAAAAATTAACTTTGGGATCATGGGAACCCCACCTCAGGACTCTCTGGTACAGGAGGGGTGAGATTCATTTGGCATGACATCCAGTGATCACTGCAGTATTGCCACATCCAGCTTTCGAAGCTGCCAAATTCTGTTACTCTGAGCATTCCACCTGGTGGGCTCTCTCTGGCCACAGTGCCTTTGCATATTTCTTCTGTCTGCCTGGCAATACCCATTATTTACCTTTTACCTATCTAGCCTTTCAAGGCTCAGCTCAACTTTTAAACACTTCTTGAGCCACCCCACCCCCCACAGCTGAACTAGGGGCCTCCTCTGTGTCTTTCCCAATGGTGTGCTCCTTAACAATGTCCCCTGCTCAATAGATGGAGGATATTTATTTGGTTACACAGTTACAGTCTTAAGGCCATAAAGTGTCCAAAGTAATACATCAGCAATCAGGTACCTTCACTGGAGGATGGCCAATGGTGTCCAGAAAACCTCTGTTAGCTGGGAAGGCACGTGACTGGCATCTGCTCCAAAGTTCTGGTTTCAAAATGGCTTTCTCCCAGGACATTCCTCTCCAGGCTGCAGCTCCTCAAAAATGTCACTCTTAGTTACACTTGGGGTATTTGTCCTCTCTTAGCTTCTCCGGAGCAAAAGTCTGCTTTCAATGGCTGCCTTCAAACTCTCTCTCATCTGCAGCTCCTGTGTTTTCTTCAAAGTGTCCCTTTTGACTGTAGCTCCTCTTCAAAATGTCACTCTCAGCTGCACTGAGTTCCTTCTGTTTGTCAGCTCATTTATATGGCTCCACTGATCAAGGCCCACCCTAAATGGGTGGGGCCATGCCTCCATGGAAATTATCTCATCAGAGTTATCACACACAGTTGGGTGGGGTGCATTTCCATGAAACACTCGAAAAATTACAATCTAATTAACACTAATAGGTCTGCCCACACAAGAATACATCAAAGATAATGGCATTTGGGGGCACATAATACATTCAAATTGGCACAGAGACGTCTCCTCCTCTGCCCTACTGAAGAAATCTTTGCTGGACATGGGTGGACCAAGAAGTTCAACCTCACAACTGCGTTCAGCGCTCAGATAATTTTGGTGACATTATTGGTCCTAGAATTGGGTTCCCCCCACCCTTGCTCTTGGCATTAACACAAGGCTCAGTAATATACTTTCTTAGTCCAACTGTTGATACATTTTGCTGAAGGGACTGGGTTAGCAGGAGGGGGAGTAAAAGGAAGCTGGATTTTGAGAAAGGAGGTGGAGATTTGAGTCCCACCTCCAGCTCTTAGCAGTTGTGGGAACTGGTGAGGCTCTGACCCCTTTCTGGGTCTCTGGTCACCTGGAAGATGAGGGTCCTGGCATGTGCCGTTCTTGCCCCACAATGTAGTTATGAAAAGCAACTGAAATACAAGTGAGATAATACATACTAAAGTCCTGTGTAACTGTAAAGCATTATACAGTTAAAAAGTTCTCTTTAGAGCAGAAGTTGGGAAATTTTTCTATAGAGGTCCAGATAACAAATATGTTAGGCTATGCAGGCCAAGGGTTAAAATCAAGGTTCCTGTGTAGGTACTTCTCTAGCCATTTACAGAAACAAGAAAACAGTTTGGTAGTTCCCCCAAAAGTTCAGCATAGTGCTGCCATAACACCCAGCAATTCTATTATTAGGTAAGTACCCAGAAGAATGGGAAACAGGTGTTCAAACAAATGATTGTGCACAAACTCATAGCAGAACAATTCACAATAGTCAGAAGGTGGAAACAACCCAGGTGGCCAAAAACTACTGAGTGGATAAACAAAATGAGTTCTATCTGTACAATGAAATACTATTCAGCCATAAAAAGGAATGGAGTACAGATATTTGCTACAACTTGGATGAACCTCGAAAATATGATATTAAGTGGAAGAAGCCAGACATAAAGGTCACATATTGTATGGTTCCATTTAAGTGAAATACCCAGAATAGGCAAATCCATAGAGACAGAAAGCAGATTGGTGGTTGCCAGAGGCTGGGGAAAGGGGGCAATGGGGAGTGACTGCTTAATGAATATGGGGTTTCCTTTTGGGGTGATGAAAATGTGTTGGAACTAGATAGAGGTGTTGTTTGCACAATACTGTGAATGCAATAAATGCCACTGAGTTGTTCACTTTAAAATGGTTAATTTTATGTTATGTGAATTTTATATCAATCAAAAAAAAATTGTAACTATTCTTAGCTTGTAGGTAGTGTATAGCCAAACACTGGCTGGATTTGGCTTGTGGGCCAGTATATTCCAACCCCGAGTTTAGAATCTTTTCATTTTAGAAAAACAACTATTACTTTTGTTAAAAAAAAAAAAAAAAAAGAGCTTTGTTGAAATACAGTTTACAACAAACTATACCCATTAAAAGTGTATGGTTCCATGAGTTTTGACAAATGTATCTGCCCAGCAACAATTAAGCTGTAGAACATTTCCATCACCTCAGAAAGTTTCCTCATGCCCCTTTGCAGTCAGCCTGCACCTCAACTCCTGGCCCCAGGAAACTATTACTCTGCTTTCTGCACTATTGATTAGTTTACATTTTCTAGAGTTTCACATACATGGGAACCATATAGTAAGATGTACTTTTTTGAGTCTGCTTTTTTTCATGTGTCATGTTTTGAAATTCATCAGTGTAGTGGCCCATATCACTAGTTTGTTCCTTTTTATTTCTGAGTAACATTCCATTGTATGAATGTTCCATAATTTGTTTCTTTGTTTACCTGTTGATGGATATGTGGATTGTTTCCAGTTTTGGGCCATACTGAATAAAGTGGCTTTTAAACATTTGTGTAGAAGTCTTTGTGTGGACATATGTTTTCATTTTTCTTAGTTATGAACTTTATAAGAAACTGCCAAGCAGTTTTCCAAAGTGGTTGTACCACTTTACATTCCTACCAGCAGTTTATTGGAGTTCCAGTTACTCTACAATCTTCCTGATATTTGGCATTTGTAAGACGTTTTAAAATTTTAGCCATTCTAAGGGGTGCGTAGTCATATATCATTATGGCTTCAATTTGCATTTCCCTAATGATTAATGTTGTTGAGCATCTTTTCACAAACTTTTGGTTATTTGTATATCTTATTTTCTGATGTGTCTGTTCAATTCTTTTGCCTATTGCCCTAAACAACAAAACTGGGTTGTTGTCTTCTTAGTACTGAGCTGTAAGCGGTCTCTACATATTCTAGACACAAGTTCTTTGTCAGATATGTGTATTGCAAATATTTGCTCCCAATCTGTGGCTTGCCTTTTTATTTTCTTAATGATGTTTTCAAAGAGCAAAAGTTTTAAATCATAATAAAGTCCATGAATTGTTTTTTGGAACATGAAAAAAAAAAAAAAAAAGATAGTGGCCAGTCTAGTTTTAGGGTTTAGTACATACAATATTTTTTTAATTCTTTAAGAATTTTTAACTATATGTTAGAGTATTGGATTATCAAAATGCCCCTTATAACCTTGGATAATAGAATTTGCTGTATTTATGTGTCCTTATGTGGTGACTCAAATTTAAATGCCACTTTACATCTTTTGTTTTTTTTTTAATGTGACAACTGGGAAATGTGGGGGGAAAGGAATACATTAGATCTCAATCAACCATTCATATCAGTTTTTTTCCCTAAATGAGTAATCTGTGAAAATCTGTCAAGAGTGAAAACACAATTCTTTCAGAAAGTATATACCCACATGTGCTTGCATGTATACACATGCACACACACGTGTGCAAGATCCCTTACATCACTGATGCTGACATTCATAGGGAATGGGGCAAGAAGTTTGTCCAGGGTCATAATAATGGTAATAAAAACATTTATTGAGTGCTTACTATATGTCAGGCACTGTGCTAAATGGATTATTTCATTTAACCATCACAGCAAAGACCATATGAAGTGGGCACCATTGACATCTCAACTTTACAGATAAAGAAACTTTCTTAGTGAAATTTGTCCAAGTTCACTCGGCTTGTGGCAGAGCTAGGATCCAAATGCCAGCTGTGTATGTGCCTATATGCTTTAACTACCATCTACAATATGAGAACAATGCTATACTGAGCTGTGCTCCTTGGGATTACTCACCTATTTTATACTTTCCCTTTGGTGCAGCAAGAGATACGTATTATATGTTAGTGATACAATTTAACAATGTAACTAAATTGTTGCACACTTAGATCATCTAATATCCAATCCATATTCAGATTTCCCAACTTGTTTCCCAATATTTTTCACACCAGTGTTTCATGTTATTGTTAGGCCTATAATAACCATCTATTATCTTAGCCATATAGTCTTTATTTTTAAATAACTACTATATGGATGTCTCTTCATTCTTTTTTTTTTTTTTTTTGATCTGTTTTAAGTTCTTTGTTAAATCTGCCGTTTACATCAAAAGAAAAGTTTGTTCGGTGCTAATATGCCTTTAACAGCTCTCTAACACTTGATAATTTCCTATATTTCAAAGTGAGAGCAGGAACTAGGGTTTGGTCATTTAGCAGGCAACAGTATCTGGCTAGAATTTACTAATTTTTTTCATTGTGGTTTGTTTTCCCAGCTTTATTAATTATTTTTTTATTTTTTTATTTTGAAATAAATTCAGTTACATGAATAGTTGCAAAAACAATACTAGCCCTATACACAGAATTCCATCATACCCTGACCCCCCTCCCCCAATAGCTCAATCCTCCAACTTTAACATGCTGTCACATCACTGTTTCTTTCCCTCCCTCCCTCCCTATCTATCATCCATCATATATTTCTCTGTCTTCTGAACATATGAGAGTTAGCTGCACACATCCCTGAACATACACTATAATTCACGTATGTACTTCCCATGAACAAGAACATTTTTATGTAATTCCTTTAAGCAAAGCTAAGAAGTATAAGAGATTCAACAATGATACAATGCTTACATTCTATATTTCCTTTTCCTTATGTCTCAACTGTGTCCCTTCGAGCCACCTGTCCTCCACCCTCCAATCCCATCCAAGTTCATCCTTAGCATTCAATTGTCGTCTAGTTAGACTGTCTTTTTTTTCTCTTTTTCTTTTTTCAGCTGTAGAAACATATATACAGCCTAAATCTTCCCATTCCACCCCCTCCCTAGCCTTTCATTAGTGGCATTAATCACATTTAGAATGATGTTATGCTCTTTGCCACCATCCATTACTAGAAATTTCCCTTCACTCAAACAGCAACCCTACACTCCTTTCTTAACTCCCCATTGCCCCTTCCCCCATTTCTCTTAACCCAAACTCTACTTTTCATCTCTATGGTTATATTCTCTGATAATTTCTTTGTGTTTACTGTGGGGCTTAAAATTAACCTCTTAAATCCCTATCAATCTTGTTTTTCTTTGATACCACCTTCACTTCAATAGGGCACATAAACTATGTTCCTATACTCCTTCATTCCCCCACCTTTATATAGTTGTCTAAAATTACATATTTTACATTGAGTTCAAAACCACTGATTTGTCCTTAGAGTTTGTGTATTTTTTATCATGTAGGAAGTAAATAGTGGAGTTATAGTTCAAAAATTATTGACTTCTATTTGTATTCCATTGTGTTTGGAGAATGTTCTTTGAGTATATTCAAATTTTTTTTTTTTTTTTTTTTTTTTTTTTTAATTTCTTGAGGCTTGTTTTATGTCCCAGCTTATGGTCCCTTCTGGAGAAAGATCTGTGATCACTAGAGAAAAATGAGTGTCCTGGTGATTTGGGATGTAAGGTACTATATATGTCTGTTAAAATTCTCTATATCTCTTTCTCCTTTGTTTGTCTCTCTGTTGGTAGGGCTTCCTTTAGAATCTGGGTATTCATTGGTTTTGAGGGTAAACTATTTTGAGGTTTTTGACCATTTTATTTCACCCTGAAGAAGAGTTTTCTCAATATAGGGACTTCATTTTTAAGCTCACATTTGCCAATATTTTTAAGTAAAGTTTAGAAGATACTAGTATTGAACCTACTCTCTGGTAAGTTACAGGTCAAGAAACAAGAATCTGGGTGCATGGAGAGAAGTGGCTAAGAGAGACAAGGGCTATCCCTTATAAATAAGAAATTTTGCTGAGTTACAGCTGTTCTTCATTTTCAGATAAATTAATGGGCATCAATGGAAGCATGCAGAGGTGAGTTCTCAAAGCATCATGGGTTGGCTCCTAGGAAGGGCTGTATTTTCAACATGGGATTCAGAGGGATGGTTATAGCACATGAGTACCAAGTTTTCTGTTGACTGAAGATGGCTTTGTTGTTGGTTTCTCCAGTTACATCCTCCGGAGGTTACTCTAACTGTTGCCCTGGAGGAAAAACTGTGAGTAGAGTTACAGAAAGCAATTGTAGGACATAGAGGAGCCTCTTCCTCATTACTTTGTCTTAAAACTTAACTAAAGAAACAATCAAGTATATTGTTAACATTTTTCTTTCTCCCCTCTAGTTTCCTGATGCAAAAAAATGATAAAGAAATTAAAACTTATAAAAAATTCCTTTGCCTCACATTAATTACAGAACTAAACATCATAAAATTATGACCTTTCTTCCCTTAGTAAATTATATGGGGAAGAAGGGTGTACTATGTAAATAGGAACATTTATTACCTCCCAAAAGGGATATCAATTCCCAGAGCCAGGGCACAGGTTTTGTCAAAATAACTAAAGCCAGACCATGCCATCTGTTTTCTCCCAGGCAGGTTTGGGGAGAGGGCAGGGAGAAAGTCAAGTTCTTAGAATCAGTATGTTTTGTTCAGTGACCCTAGCCAACAAGTAGATTCCTAGAAAAAGCAGAGGCCAACTGCTTCCCAGCTACAGTCCTCCTCACCCTACCCCCCTTCTCAATACCTCTTTTTAGAGTTCTTGAAAAGGATGTGGTAGGAGGGGAGGGGACTGCAGAGAAGCAAAAGGCCAACAGCTGTTCAGGACTCAAGCGTGTGTTAGAAAGCTCCTTGGGTTAACCTTACCCGTTTTCTAGTCTAACCTGCTTCCACTGGTTAGCTGAGTGACCATGGTCAAGTACCTTCCCTTCACTAGGCCTTTTTGTCCTCATCTGAAAAGTCTGAGGTCTGGTAATTAGAGCTAGATGATCTCTGCATACCTCTCCAGACTAAACAACTAAACAATTCTCTTCTGTGCCTCATTCAAGACAATGCTTTCATCGGACAGAGCAAAACGGTGTGCTTTTTGTAGGTGGGGATCTGGTAAAATAAAATTCAGGAGGCTTTCTTTTAGAAGAATTCACTTCCCTACAAGGATGTGCTTCTTTAAAAACAAGTAAAGTAAGAGGCTTGGATTAATCAGAATAATCTGCATCAGCCTTCAGTTACCCAAGCAAACCAGCCAACTGCCTGAACTTTATTCACACAAACTCAGATTATAATGTGGTGTTTTGTTGGGGCAGGAACCTCACTTCTAAGCTGAAGAGGGCAACCTTCTTATTCTTTGCTTTGTAGGAAAGGTGTGTAAAAAAAGAATTTGTTTTGTTTCCTTTGGATTAAACATTAGGAAGATTTCAGTTGCAAAAGAGAAATTGGCTGAAAGATACATCAAGCGTTTCTGGATGAAAAGTATTGACTTTCAGTGGAAATCCTCTGTGTGTTTCCTGTGTTTTGCATTTATACAACATGTTTCAAGCTTAAAAACCCTTTACTGTCATTAGCTAATTACCTCCCATGGGCAAGAGAGTAGTTAGAGGAAATACTGGAACTGAGCCAGCTTTTAGAGCCATGAGATGTGCATATGTCTGTATCAGCCCTAATTCTGGGTGTAGTTGTTTCACCATTTTTCCACACACAGATTGATTGGTTAATGGATGGTTACTCAATCTCAAAAGTTCTTTTTCTAGACTTGACATTTTACAAGTTACTGAAGCAGAAGAGCACTTATTCTGATAGCATCTCTCTTAAGAGTCTTGAAAATAATTAAGTATTGGTGGCAGTTTCAGGTTCATCATTAAACCAGAATCCCCTAAGTGGGACTTGAGTATTGGCACTTATTAAAAGTAGCCTGGATAATTCTAGACTAGAGCCAGGACTGAGAACCAGTGACTTATTGGCTAATTGAGCCTCTTTTGTTTTGTTTTGTTTTCATCCATAACTTTATCCCTAAAGAGAATGAAATATAATATTTGGCTAAAGATAACTATTTTTAAACACTAATTGTTAATAAATATCACACCTCATTTTGTGTCAAATATATATTTTACATTATAAAAGTTCTCAAGAAATTTGGAGAGTACAGAAGAATAAATATATGTGTATGTGTATATTAAAAAGTCATCACAAAAAGAATCCCTGTTCGACATTTTCCAATGTTTCTTTCCATTTTATTTCTATGCATTGTCTTTTAAAAAAAAAATTATTGACATGGCTCTTATCAGACTGCATATACAATTTTGTATCTTTTTCAAATATACCATTATAATAAGCATTTTCCATTGTCTCATCCTTTTAAAAGCCATCTCTAAAAATGAAATTTAGTGATTATATATTTTCTAAGAGATGAAGCAAACAGGAAAAACTTACCTCTATGTCTATAATTTACCAAAATAGAAATACAGATACCTGCAGATCATAGGCCAACAAGAATATTCTCAACCCAGTTGTCCATTTAGAACCCTTCAGATCGGTAGCAATTAGAACATATGCTCAATTTCAGGAGCCAACTCTTGATTATAGTTGGTATGTGGTGCCCTCTACTGGTTATTTTAGGATTGTGCCTTTTTTCTGTTTGTAAACTATATGTGGTGGGTGAGGACTGTAAAGAAGGGGATTTAGATGGTATACGTATATGTTTGAAATTTTTACATCTGTATTTTTACTTATTGGTATTGCCTTATTGTAGAATCAAAACTTTCTAAATATAGGAGCTGGATGTGGTTCTGTTTCCTTTTTATATAATCACAAACATTGTAAAGGGAGCATACCATGTGTCAGGTATGGTATTTCCAGGCTGGAGATACAAAGATGAAATCTCTAGGTTCAGATATCTCATTATCTAGTGGGAGAAGCACAATCTGGTAGAGTAACCTACTTTTCAAGCCTTGGATGTTCCAGCAGGAGAACTTGACTCCTTGTACACCCTCATCTTCCTCTATCTGGAACAATTATCCTTTCAATGGAGACTACAGCTTTGGGAGGCACATATGTGGCAGAACCAGGAAGAAAGCAGACACCTTTCCAGCAAGAAGATCTGCCAAATTAATTTTGGCAATCAGTGGAGTTGACAGATGTTGAAGCTTGCTTTCAATAGAATATTTAATAAATTAAAATTTATCACATACTACAAAATATTACTAAGATAAAATGAATGGTGATAATTCAGAGTTTTAATTGAGCCTCTATAATGGAATAAACCTCATTTTCCAGAAATGTGTGCTCTATATCATATGTACCCAAGGAAGGAAGATAACAATACATTTTGAAGGCACCCTTGCATTTGGAATTTTACCTTGCTTTCTTGGGAAGGAAATGCATATGAAACTAGTCAAGTTTTTCTAACCTGAGGAAGGCCTGTAGCACAGGACAAAGTGGGGATCTCTAAAGCATTCATGATTGCTTCTTTTGATGTGCAGTCTTTTTGACCAGAATTAAGCAAAATGATCTTTAAATTAGCAAAGCCCTCCCTCTTTTTTTTTTTTTTTCCACCTGAGGACCCTTATTGGGTCTACAGGTTGGTTCCATACACCAATAGACATAAACAAAACTAACTCTGTAATACTCATTACGAATATGAAGACAGCAATTACTGGTTGTGTGACCTTGGGCAGGTAACTTAACTTCTCTTCAGTTTTCCTCATTTGGAAAAGATTATAACATATATCGTTGTAAGAATTAGACATAAGGCATGCAAAATATCTATCAAAATTCCTGTCTTACAATCACTGCTCAGTAGAGCATAGTAGTTACTTCAAAGATGGAGATATGATCTTGGGCTCAGGAGCCAGGTTGTCTGGGTTTGAAACTTGGCTCTATCCTTTATTAGCTGTGTGACCTTAGGCAAATAACTTTACCTCTCTGGGTCTTGGTTTCCTCATCAGTGAAGTAGAGATGATAAGAGTACCTACATAATAGGACTGTTGGACAGTTTTAAAATGAGCAACTGCACATAAAGTGCTTTGGAATATTTATTTACAGAGAGGGCTTAAAAAATGTTAGTTATTAGTTTGATTTTACTACTTTCAGCTTTTAGAGACACCAGTGTCTTTTTGAAATTCTACATTAAAATCAGGGAGAGACTTCTTCCCCTATGTATAAAACACATTTCATTCCGTGCAGTCACACCAGCTGTTTCTGGCAGTTTTCTATCATTGTGGCCTTGTAACGAACTCTTTTTTTGGTAAGTCCTCAGAGCCCTCATTAGGAATTACCTTGTTTGTGTTAAGTTTGACTGCTTTGCTGAAAGACAGAAAGTTTTTAGTTTTTGACTTCCCTTTCTAAGTGGTTAAGGGTCCTCTAAAGAATATGGGGAGAAAGAATTCTTTGGAAGCAAGTTAGGAAAGCATTGTGAAATCAGGATTCCCCTTTTCAATCTCACTGCCACTCTCCAGAATAAACCCAGGATGTTGTAGTTGTGCAGATGAAACTCTAGGCACCCAATTTCTGTCTGAATAAGCCTTCTCTTTAGGGGTAATTTTGGCTAATGCTTCTCCCTCTTGACGAACAGTGACAATGTGTTATATAAGGGCCATATAAAGAGGTACAAGGAATGGTCCTGTAGTAGTTTGAAGCTGTATGTACCCCAGAAAAACATGTTCTTAAATTTAATCCATTCCTGTGGGAGTGAACCCATTATAAGTAGGACCTTTTGATGAGGCTACTTCAGTTAAGGTGTGACCCACCTCAATGAGGAGGGGTCTTAATCCTATTTCTGGAGTCCTTTATAAGCTGAATGAAATCTAGACAGAGAGAGAGAAAGTCATGGAACCAAGAAGCTGAACTCAGTGAAATCCAGAAGAGTTGGGAGATGTCAGCAGATGCCACCATGTGCCTCATGTGACAAAAGAGCCAAGGATGGCCAGCAGCCAGTCTTCAGGAAGAAAGCATTGCCTTGATGATGCCTTGATTTGGGCATTTTCCTGGCCTCAAAATCATGAGCAAATACATTTCTGTTGTCTAACCTGACCCATTTCATGATGTTTGCTTTGAGTTGCCTAGGAATCTAAAACAGGTCCTCACCCCAAAAAGTGTGAATGAGGAGCTAGCAAGGATGTAGCTAACTATAACAAAAATCCCACTGTGATAATTGCTAATAAGGTTACATGGAGGGAAGTGGGTGTGTTTCTAAGAACTTTGGAAAGGTTCAAAAAGAGGTGACATTTATATTGACCCTTGAAGAAAAGTGGAAGGAGAGAGGAAATAAAATCAAAGGCATGCAAACATGAAAACACATGGCTTGTCCATCTGGTTGGAGCAGAAGGTATGTAGGCAGAGGGTGAGATGAGGAAAGAAGTCTCCTGGGTCCTCTTAGCTAGGTATTCCCAGGTTCTGGGGAGTGGGATGGTAGGGGCTTCTCTGACTACTCTCAGTATCAGGTCTGTCTAGAAATGCCAGAGTTGCTACGACAAATACCACACAACGAGTTGGCTTAACAGAAATTTGTTGTCTCACAGCAGTTTTGGAGGCTTGCTTTTCTTTCGGAGTCTATAGTGTTCTGGCAATCCTACGTCACATGGTGATCTCTCTCCCCTGTTGTCTGTTCCTCAGGCTTCTACTGACTTCTAGCTTCTTCTGACTGAAAGCATCTGAATTCCCTTTGCTTATAAGGACTCCGCTCATATGAGTTAAGGCTCACCCTTATTCAATTTGGCCTCATCTAAACAGGATTTTAGAAGGTCGTATTCACAAATGAGTTCACAACTTAATAATAAAACATCTTCAAAGGTCCTATTTACAAATGGGTTCACACCCACTAGAACACAGATTAAGACTTGAACATGTCTTTTATTGGGAACATGATTCAACCCCCAACAGGATCTTAGGTGTCATCCCTCATTTCCTCCATTTCCCTGCAGTCTTCTCTTGGCCCCATCCCTGCATTCTTTTTATCTTTACATTAAAAAGTTCTATTTTCTTTTCCTTTCCAAAACACTTGCTAGTTTGGCATTTACTAACCTGCCACTTGTTGTAAAATATATGGAAAATGCAATGGCATAAGAAGTTGTACAAAGCATTGGTCTTTTAGGGTAAAAAATCTGACCCACCAAAGTGGTAACAAGCCAGGTAGCCTGGCTAGACTGCTGGGGGGTGGAAGAGAGATAACAATGAAGAAAGAAAATAGTGCCTGACACTTAAGTTGGTGCTCAGTAAAATATTTGTTGAAAAATAGAACCAGGGGAGAGGCTTAATGAAACTCTCAGGGATTGTGGGGTTTTTCTGGGGTACGGCCACCTGTCTCGGTAAGAGCACTTCCTATGGGAAAGAGGAAAGAAGGGAGAAAAGACATGTGTACTTCTCTGTCTCTCTGTCTCTCCATACAATGGTGCTGAGATCAGGTTTCTTCTGGAGTTAGGAACTCATTTATTAACTTCCCGTCATGCCAAGACCTGAAGTCCTCAAGTTACAAAATCATTCCTTTGCCAGAAGGTAAATCATGAAAAAAATAACAGGGAAAATACAGATAAAAATGGTCAGGGAGAGCTCAGTTGAGTTTTACTTGGTTTCATTTACAGTTTTACTGAGTGTCTGCTAGGACAAAAGGAGGGAGACTTGATTCTACTCTCAAAGGACTTACAGTTTAATGTGGGGAGTCATAAAGCCAGGCAGAGTATTTCATGTTTGGGAGAATGTGGTATGAAAAAGGTTAGCCTAGGGAACACACAGGAAGACTTTTAATAAGACCCAGGGTCTGGGACCAGCAGCAGCAGCGGCACATACGAGTGGTTAGAAAAGCAGAATTGCCACCCAGCTCCAGTGTTGGAAATGCCCCACCCCAGACTGAAGATGAATCTGAGTTTTAACAAGATTCCTAGGTGATTCACATGCACATTAATGTTTGAGAAGTACTGGCTTAGGAGGTGGAGTAGGATCTGAGAGTGAGTCTTGTAGGCAGTAAATCCTGAGCTGTGTTTTGAGGACAAGCAAGATTATCAGGTGGTGTCCAGAGCAGAAGGAACAAATAAGTAGAAGTTCAGTGGCATGAAAAAGCCTAGGAGTGTTTTGGAAACTGCAGGTAGACTAGCAGTTGAGGCAATGGCTGGATCTTGCAGCCTGTGTTCTAGTTAAGGAGCTCTGATTTGACTCAATTGACGATAGAGACTCATGGATAACATGCTCAGATTTGCAGTTTGATCACTGCAGCCTAGAGGCTGAGACTGTCAAGGCCAAAGGACAGAGAAATTAATTAGGAAACAACTGCAATAGATTGGGAGAGAGATAATGAAAATCTAAACTTAGGTAGAGGCAGTGCGGATAGAATAGAGGGGACAGGTTTAAAGAAGCTTTAGGAGGTGATAATAATAATAAGCAGATGAAGGACTTCAGTATGGATTTGGGGGTGGGAGGCTGGGGGAGGACAAGTCTTGACTGGATGAGTCACAGATTTCTAGCTCCGATTATTGGGTTGCTCATGATGCCTCCAACAGAGATGAAAGAATATAGGAGGATGAACAGGTTTGAAGAGAGAAATTATGAGTTTAGTTTTCAACATGTTCAGTTCAGGTGAACAGAAAACATGTATAGGGGAGAGGAAAAAAAAAAAAAAGAGGCCAGAAAAGGGTGGAGAACAAGATGAATCAGTCTGGGTGGAGAAGGAAGAAACAATGCCTTGCCCTGATATGAGGTTACAGTAATATACTTAGTATATCCCTGAGTCTTCCCTCCAGTTATATCCCACCAGAGGCTCTCTTTTTGGAACGCGATTCCAGCAACTAGTCGAACTTTGAAGAAGAGCAAATAGTTTGATTCATGGTTTCCACCTGGTGGTCAATTCATTGGTCAATTAAATTTGTTCTATTAAAAATTATATACCTGCGTTTCAAGCTGCTCCAGAGTCACAGTGATCAGACGGTTGTCTTTTCCCATATTGCCCTGAGGGTGAATGGCTTTGTCCACGGTCCTTAACACTATTTCCAAAGTGGTAATAATACAATGCTGTAATGTGTTTCTTTGCGTGTGGTCATCTTTCAAATCCTGGGCGATTCCTGCCCTCACAAATCTTCCCCGTCTCTGAATTTTTACAGCACTTTCATTTCACACCTTAGAATTCAGAATTTCGCAATAGCCTGTCCTGGATCATTCCTATAAATATTTCCTATTTGGCAATCTGTTCTCCGCTGACAGTTTTAAGAACGTCCGGAACTTCTGTGTCTCCACGGCAGAATCTCCGTAAGTACTTCTTCATTTTCTGATCAGCATTATCATCCAATGAAAAGTGAAAGGCCGGCACGTGGTTGAATAGTTTGGGCAGGAAGAAGGTATTCCAACCAGAGCCTTTCGCTCTTGCCAGGATCAAATATGGCGGGACGCAAGCTAACCTCCCAGTGCATCCTGCACGTTTTCCCATGACCCTCGCCAGTCTTTGGCGCTCTTTTTTTTTTTTTTTTTTTTTTTTACCCTTCCTTACCTCTTGGCGCTCAGAACGGTCAGAAACCGGGGGCGTGACAACACACCTACTTCCCGCCCCCACGCTAGGGCCCGTCCGCCTGCTCGCGTCAGCCAATCGCAGGCCGCGCCGCGGCGGCTGGTCGCGCCGGCCAGCCCCTCCCCTCTAGCCTCACTGTGGCTGCGTCTCCTGGGCGGGTGGTTACGCTTTCTGTCGTACGCACTGTTGGTGTGGAATTGCGGGTCGTGGGCGCTCGCTGCTGGCCACAGCTCAGCCCGGCGCTGCCGAGGTCGTCGGCTCCGAGTCTCCCCCATGGACTTCGAGGACGGTAAGTGCCGCTTTTGGCTGGTTGCCGAGCCGGGCGGGAGGCGTGGTGGCCTGCGCCGGGGGTCTGCTTACCGTCTCAAGATGGCCGTGTGAGCTTTGTTGTGCGAGCTCGACGCCGCCGTCTGCAGCAGGCCCAGCACCTTGAGGCTACCTCTTCGGGGATCCTCTCGCGCCGATTTGGTCTACTGGGTGCCGGCTGCCGCGAGGACCGGGCAGTTCTGTGCGGGCCTCGGTGTAGGAAGGAACGCACCCAGAAGCGCGGCGGCCTCTGGGCTCAGCCCCCGGACTCGCCCTGGCCCGGGTGCCTGGAAATTGTCCTGGTGCGTCCAACTTCCTGTTCTCGGTCAAAAGGGCGAGCTTGGGGTCCTCCCCCATCTCATCTCGCATTCGCCCCACTGAGGAGCGACCCATACCATCCATTTAATCCTCAGTTTCAGATTACGTCTTACCAGATATAATTTCCGGAGGCTTGTCCACAGTGATGTTCTCTTAGCTTGAGATGAGTTTAAAGGGCGTCTGTAAGTATGTATAGAATGTGTAGAGAGATTTCTTTACTGAATGGAAAGCAAGATGTTTCTGGTTAGCAAACTGGGATATTCACCTGGTAGTTAATCCCCCATTTGAAATACTTCTGTGAATCAAAACATTTCTCCGTGGTTTGTGTATGGAGGAGATCTAAGTTAGTCGCAATTCTGGCACAGCAAGCACGGAGTGTCCTTCAGATTCAGACCTGTACACAGCCGACTGTGTTGTACTTAACTGATAAACTTTATTTTAGCAATACCTTTGTCGTCTCTCATATCAGTTCTTTAAATCGTTTTTACAGCTCACAAAGTAGAATTAATATCATCTCTACCTTATCTTCTAACCTTTCCCGACTTTTATAGAAATTTGTGTCAAGATAAAATGGAATTTAGTGACAGCATTAAGGAGACAAGGAAAAGGGCTTGAATGATTAAACTGGTTTTAATCCCGAGTAACCAGGTATTTCTAAATAAAATCAGTTCATTAACTAGTTGTAAGCCTCTAACCCCACAAAAAAATGATCTTTAATATTGAATGAGGTATGATCTCAGCATGTGAGTCTACTAAATGATCTTTTGATTTGATTTCATTCCAGAAAGAGTTAGCTGTCAAATCTAAGTATATATATGGCAGGGGACTGGAATAACCCTTTTGTGGATGGTTTAAAGTTAGTTTGAATTAGAAAGTTCGGTTGTTAACAGTAGCAGACTGGTGTTTTTGTTTTATTTGGACTTTCATTTTTATATAGATGCCTTTAAACTATGAATATTTGAAATGGCCAGAGTTGGGCTTGAACTTTAAAAATATTTTATTGTGTTTTTATGCTAAAACTATAGTATTGTGTTTTCATGCTAAAGTTTGACAGTACCAACAATGGCCAGGGAACAGCAGAGGCTACCAAGGTGGGGGCAATGAGAGCAGGTCTCCCCCGCCCCAGTCCCTCCCACCCTCAGGCTTAATAAGGGAATCCATTGTCTGTTGAATTGAAAAACAATAGTACAATTTAGTATGTCTGATTTTTATTATCACCATGTGTTACAGTCCTAAACAGTGTCTGATAAAATTCTAAACAATGTCAGTGATAAAATACTCCATCTCTCACTGTCCTTCCACTCCCCACTATATTTGGGATGGAATTTTACTAACAATGTGTCAATCTAATCCTGTGTACTGTAGCAGGGATCTGTTGTAACCAAATGATCACTGTACTAAATTCCTTTCAGTATTTATTTGTAAAATTAACCTCTTGAGGTTAATATTTGTTAAATTAGTTTTGGCAAGGAAATTTGCAATATAAGGTTTTCGGCTGTGCCAAATCCTGGATCGATATAACTCATGCATACATACACTAATATACATATGCTTTTCTTGGATGAACTCCTGAAATCTGTAAAGGCAAATTAAGTGGTAAAGGAAACACTGATTTTGAAAAAATTATATATTGTGTAGAATCAATTCTTAGATGTCTGTTTTTGCATAATTAAATTTTTATTGTGGTAACACTTAGCAGTATTTCCCATTTTAACCATTTTAAAGTTTTTTTTAACATTATTTGGTACATAATTTAATCTATCCGCATTCCCTTTTGTTATTCAGTATAAATGTATGCTGGATCCCCCTTTTGGCTGCTCTTTTATGTATCTGTAGCTATATATACCTTAGGTGTTATAATCTAATTTTCATATTACCATAATTTTGGGGAGGTAGTAAAGAGAAAAGATATGTTCTCTCAAATGGAGTATTAATTGCTAATTATTTGAACCCCACTCTAGCAGATAATTGAGTTAATGGCATTTTAAAAATTATTTGTTTTTGATGGGTGTACATCTTTGAATTTTTTGTTGGGTATACAGCTTTGAATTTTTTGCAGATATGGCACTAATTCTTTTCTGTTAAATGTGTCTTCATAGATTACACACACTCGGCTTGCAGGAATACTTACCAGGGCTTTAATGGTAAGTATCCTTTTTCATTTGCTCTTAAATTTGTTGAGGAAATGCATTTCAGCTTTACTCTTCATATCCATGAAATAAAGTACCAGTGTAAAAAGCCAGTTCCATCTTGTTCCAGGCATTGTTCTGACTCTTGCTGCACTACTTCTAAGTGTTAATGTTGTTACAGTATTTTTGAATTTGGAAATTTTGGGTCATAAAATGTTAGGGGTTATTCAGATTAATTTGACTCTTTATCTGCTTTATTTGATGATGATTCCTTTAATTTATTCCAAAAGACCCCGACTACATTCTCCGTGATAAATTACAAGAAATAGCTGAGTTCTTTTTGTTGAATTAGAAGTTGTGATATTAAGTACTATAGGTAAAGTATATTATTGGCTTGGTTCTAAAAAGTTTCATTGTAGTTCATTTTGACTTTTTTTTTTTTAAGGTCATTTGCTTCAGTGTATTCAAATGTGTCAATATGTAAAAAGCTGTCTAGAGGAGCACCTGAAGAAGTCTCATCATTTATTGACATAAGCATGACATTAGTGTTGTGACTTCAGAGCTAGACAGAATTGTGAGAGTTATGCACTTCGATGTCATTTTGGTAGTTATAAGAGTTATTATCCCTGCCAGACAAGATGATAATGCAGAAAAGAACTCAGTACAGTTCAAAGAAGTTGAAAATCATTATATGAAGGACCTGAGGGAGTGGCATTAAGTATCTTCACTGCCAAAATGTATATAAGGAAGTTATAATCACAAAATAAACTGAAATGAATGTATTATTAAAGAAGATGATGCCATTTTATAGTTATTGTATAATTACTTTCCATTACTCATCTCTAAGGATTTAAAAAAACCTTGGATTTGATGGGGGCTAAAATGGCTTAATTTATAGGAAGTAGTCAATATATATTGAATGAGTGCTGAAGAAAGGAACCCATTTATATTTTTGAGCAGGAGAGTGACATGATAAAATTAACAAAGCAAGTTTAATTTGCATCCATAAGTAGGTTAGATTCAAAACCAGAAGATGAGCTAGAAAGCCATTTCATAAATTCAAGTATAAGGATTTTAAGATCTTGAACTTGGGAAATAATGGTGGTAATGAAAGAATATTAAGATGTTTCCTGGAGAAAATTAGCAGAACTTGCAGGCTGACTAGTAGTAATGGGTAGAAAAAAAAAAGAGGGATGAATAAAAATGAATCCAGGATTTTAAACTGTATTGAGTTAGAACTAATGCTATTATCAAAGACAGAAAAATTTGGAATGGTAGCAGGCCATGATCTCCAGTAGGATTTACTAAAGAGTTGGATTTAATGTCTAACTATATGACTTTGAAATATAGAGTCATTCTGAGGTGGACGTTTATCTCCTTATTGTGCAGTGTTGTAAAAAGTTCTTCAGAAATTTCTATCATTAATGTTAGAAATGTTAATTTTAGTTTAATTTCAGGAACATAATTTGACTTCATACGTTCAACACATATTGAGTGTCTGCTGTGTATCAGCTATGGTTCTAGGAGCAGGGAGTATAGCAGTGAACAAAATGGACAAATATTCCGCCCTTATGGAGTTTACAATCTAGTGGCATGAAATAGACAATAAAAAAGGATAAAGATCGCATTTTGTATGTTAGATGGTAGTAATTGCCATGAAGAAAAATAATGCAGGAAGGGGACAAGTGTGTGTGTGGCTTCCAGTTTTAAGGAGAATATCTGGAGAAGGACTCACCAGGAAGTTGACATTTGAGCATAAATCTAAGGGAGATGATGCAAGCCATGAAGCTATTTAGAGGAAGAATGTTTTAGGCTTTAGGAAATAAAAGTTGTATAGGTACCAAATGAAGCCAGCAAAATTGTAGCAATGCACTTCGTTGTTAGCATGGTATTTTCCAGCAACTGAATGAGTAGGAGGCATTGGAAAATATGTCAAGACACTGTTTCCTTCCTACCGTTTCTTGGAAGGAAGTTGTATTTCAAGTGTCTCTGTGTTTCCTTTTTGCTTCATAATGTGTTTTCTTAAATAGACAGCAGCCAGGAAAAGGGAGGGCATTCCAGGAAGGGACAACAGCAGAAACAAAGACAGAGCTGAGCACAGTGTGTTTCAGAGAGACTTAAAAGACTGGCTTGACTAGATTTTTCTTAGCGGTCTTAAGACACGGTGCTGAGATATAGCCAGAAGGCATTGAAAATCGAAGGTAATTTGCTTATACCTAGGAAACAGTCTTAAGTGACAAACTGAAAGAGTTGAGGGAGTGAGCGCTGCAGATACAGGAGAAGAACATTCCAGAGACATCAACAGATACAAAAATGGGTGTACACCTGCTTTGTTATAGGAACAGAAAGGGTGTCTAGTGAGGTTGCAACAAGGTGGAATAGTAGATGATGAAGTTAAAAGAGATGATGGGGTGGATTTCTCAACTATGGCACTTGATTATTTGGGCTGGATAATTCTTTGCTGTGTGTGTGTGTGTGTGGGGGGTCTGGTGTATGGTAGGATGTGTGGGAGCATCCCTGGTGTCTACCCACTAGATGCCAGTGGCACCTGTCCCCTATGTACGAAAACCAAAAAAGTTTTCAGACATTGCCAAATGACCTGTAGGGGGTAGAGTTGTCTCTGGCTAAGAACCTTTGGTATAGGGTATCACAGGTTATTTCAAGGATTTGGCTTTTACTTGGAGGAAGATAGGCAATTGTTGGAGAGTATTGAGTATTGGACATCATTTAACTTAGATTTTAACAGGATTATTCTGGCTATTTTGAGAATAGTTAGAGGGCATATGTGGAAGCAGGAAAAACAGGAGGCTGTTGCAGTAATCAAGGTGTGAGATTATGGTGACTGGACCAGGATGCTGGTAGTGTTGAGATGCAGAAAAGTGGTCTCATTCAAAACTTAGCACCACATAGCTAGTTATTTTGATTATAAGTCAGTTCTTCTCTCCAAACTTGTGATCTAATTGTGAATGAGTTTTAACGATTGTTGAGTTTATCTTTTATGATAGAGTGATCGAAATGTTAGAAGAGATTTGATTTAAATCATTAGGGAGTTTATCTTTCTGAGTCATGTACTTTCTTGTTTAATATAAATAGTAAAGAGAAGATGTTATATTCTTATAGTTTTATTTTAAAGTGATTTTAAAATTCATTTCATTAACTTAAAAGATAATTGTTTTATATATAAGTAGTCATCTTAGAGTCTGTTCCTTTAACTGCACTATTTATACAATGTTCTTTTCCTCTTTCCTTTTTAATTAACTAAGTAGTACTGTGAAAATACTCCATAATTATTGCTGTATAAAAATAGGTCTATTTTTGTGTACTCCACGGTGCTTGGAATATGGTAAGTGTGCAATAAATGTTAGCAATTTTATGACTCCATAGTGAAATAAAAACACAAAGAATCAAACTGAAGTATTGGCATTGTGAATGTAATTAAAAGCACTGAAATGTATATTTGAATGTGGCTAAAAGGGGAAATTTTAGGGTGTGTATGCATCTAGAATAAAAATTAAAAAATCTGTAGCACTGTACAGCACAGTAAACCCTAGTGTAAACCATGCACTGTAGTTAATGGTACAGTTATTAAAATGTTCTTGCATCAGTTGCAGCACACATACACATTAATGCAAAGTGTTAATAATAGGGTAGTATATGGGAACTCTGTATTTTATGCATGATTTTTCTGTAAACTTGCAGCTCCTCTAATATATAAATGAAAAAAGAAAAAAAAAACAACTAAGGTATTTAGTATCCAAAAGGAACCACTGCTAACTCTAATAGAAACTAGTAGGCATAACAAAATATATGAATTTTTACTTTGTGTACCTGACTGAACCTAGTCCTAAGGTTATCTTTTTTAATTCAATTTTATTGAGATATATTCACATAGCATACAGTCATCCAAAGTGTACAATCAGTTGTTCACAGTACCATCACATAGTTGTGTATTCATCACCCCAGTCTATTTTTTGAACATTTTCCTTGTACCAGAAAAAGTGAAAATAAGAATAAAAAATTAAAAGTAAAAAAGAACACCCAAATCATCCCCCCCCCATTTTTCATTTAGTTTTTTGTTCTCATTTTTCTTCTCATCCATCCATACACTGGATAGAAGGACTGCGATCCACAAGGCTTTCACAATCACACTGTCACCCCTTGTATGCTGCATCACTATACAGTCATCTTCAAGAGTCAAGGCTACTGGGTTGTAGTTTGATAGTTCAGGTATTTATTTCTAGCTATTCTAAAGCATTAAAACCTGAAAAGGGTTGTCTATATAGTGCATAAAAATGCCCACCAGAGTGACCTCTCGATTCCATTTGGAATCTCTCAGCCACTGAAACGTTGTTTTGTTTCATTTTGCGTTCCCCTTTTGGTCAAGATGATGTTCTCAATCCCACAGTGTCAGGTCCAGATTCATCCCGCGTTGCCAGGGAGGTTTACACCCCTGGAAGTCAGATCCCATGTAGGGGGGAGGGCAGTGAGTTCACCTGCCGAGTTGGCTTAGCTAGAGAGAGAGAGAGGGCCCCGTCTGGGCAAAAAAGTAGTACTCAGGGGGAGATCTTAGGCACAATTATAAGTAGGTTTACCCTCTTCTTTGCAGTGATGAGCTTCTTAAGGGCAAGTCCCGTGATAGAGGGCTCGGCACATCAAACCGTCAGTCCTCAGTGTTTGTGAGAACATCAGCAACAATTCAGATGAGGAAGCCCAACACCTCTGCATTTTCCCCCAGCTCCTCAGGGGGCCCTGCATATATGTTTTTATTCTCTGCCAAATTACTTTGGAATGTGTCGCTATTTCTCACTGACCTATGTAAACCTACCAGGTCTCACTTCCTATTAAAAGTTCCATGTAATTATGGTATTTGAACAAACTGTGTGAGTTAAATTGTTTAGGAAAGATAGATCTTGTACCAACTAAACATCTCTTGCCTTGGTCTCACGTGGAATTTGAGGTTTAAAACGCAGTCAGTATTGTCCTTTACCCTGTGGCCCAATTTGCGCTAGTCCTAACCACATCTCCTTCATTCATGTCTCTAATTGAAGTCTGAACTCTTTTTCAGCTTTTTTAACAGTTGCTATATGTTCTAATACTGACATTCATATCTGCCAAGTTCTAGCTCTGAGTTTCAGGTGTCTCACAGATACCCATATTTCCAGGGATCGATCAGGTTATACAAAAAGGGATCAGCATCTCAGAATCTGGAGATAGCCATTGTAATTCAGGAATAGATGTGACTGCTGTAAGAGCTTAGAATCTGGGGACTGTTACAGTAAGCGTTCCCCTGATAAGCTGTGCTCTAAGGTTCAATTCTGAGTTTACACATTGTAATTATTCCATATTGGTAAGGCATTTAAGTGGCGTAGTTCACTCAAGATACTGTCTACAGGTTCCATTCACCTCGTGCGTCTCACAGCTTCACTCCTCGCAGTTGTTCAGTATTCCATTGTATGCACACTCAGCAGTTCACCATTCTGTTTCTCAGTCCATGTACTTTTAGGCCACCTCCACCCATTGCAAATTATGCATACTCTCTCCATAAACACCAGTGTGCAAATGTCCATTCATGTCCCTGCTTTCAGATCCTCCAAGTAAATGCTCCCCAATGAGGTTGCAGGACCTTATGGCATTCACATACTTAGCTTCATGTGGAACCACCCACTGCCTTCCAGAAAGGCTGTACCATTCTACCTCCTAACTGACAGTAAATACGTACATCTTTCTCTCCATGTTTTCTGCAGCACTTTTATCCCTGTTTATATTTTTCCATACAGTTTTATAGAGCTATATTCACAAATCATAGATAATTATCCACAGTGTACAATCATTTGTTGATGGTATCATCATACAGTTGTGCATTTATCACCACAGTCAGCACTAGAACATATTGATTGCTATGAAAAAAAAACTTTTTTTAATGAATAATCAAAAAGATAATGAAAAGAAAATACCATACAGTACAGTATAATAGTAAGATCAGACAACACCACCACTACCAAGAATCCCATATCCCTCCCTTATATCCCCCTCTCATACACATTTAGCTTTGGTATATTGCCTTTGTTACATTTAATGGAAGCATATTACAGTGTTACTGTTGACCATAGACTCCAGTTTGCTTTGATTATATTTTTCCCCTTTCCAACACTCTGCATGGTTGACATTCATTTGTTCTCCCACATGCAAGAACAGTTTTATATTTGTACGTTTAGACACAATCATTGACCACTCCAGTTTTTGCTAAGTTAACAGTCCCAGTCTTTATCTTCTATCTTTACCTCAGTTGTCATTCATGCCCCTAGCCCACCTCTTTCAGCTATACTCATGGACATCTTTGTTCAGTGTAGTTACAATGTTGTGCTACCATCACACAGTATTATGCTGTCTATTTCTGGATCTATACAGTCAGTTCCGCTCAACATTCTGTAGTCCTTCAGCATCAAATGCCTGATCTCTACCCTCTTTCTATCTCTTGGTAGCCTGTGTTATCAGCTTTTAACTCTCAAATGCTTTTTAATATTAGTTCATATTAGTGAGACCATACAGTATTTGTCTTTTTGTTTCTGGCTAACTTTTCTCAACAGAATAGCCTCAAGGTTCATCCACGTTATTTTATGTTCTGTGTACTAAGGTTATTTTTTATTTTTAATTTTTTTTCCTAAGGTTATTTTTTAATGTGAGGCCTTAGAGGAAAACTTTTTTGGGGGGAAAACTTAATTTTAATCTCAAGATTGTCCTCTATTTGAGGTACATGAGTGTAAATTATACTATATACTTACCAACTCTAAAGACAAATAATTATTTTATTAGTCTAGATCTGTGTTGTTCAGTATGGTAGCCACTGGAATTATGCTGTTGAGCATTTGAAATTTGGCTAGTCTGAATGAGATGTGCTGTAAGTGTAAACTACACACCAGATTTGAAGTCTTCGTATGAAAGACATTGTAAAAGTCTCAGTAGTCTTTGTGTATTGATGAACTTTTTGTACCATGTTATATTAAATTCCATTGGTCTGACTTGTGCTTTGCATGGATCTTTGTATCATGTATGATCCCTTAGTAGTAGCAAGCATTAGTTATTTGGAAAATACTTTGTTTACTGAGTTATGCAGGTTTTTCAAATACTGACAGGTTTTCCTATACAGTAATAAAAAGTTATATTCATTAATACCACAGAAAAGCTATGTCAAGTTCATGGTAGTAGATACAAGCTTTCTGAAATTGCAATTTTTCATTTGAAAGTTTAAGTTTTATTATTGCTGATAAATACTGTCAGCTGTTTTCTGTGAAGTGACAGGTTCACTTCATTCAGTTTTTTTTTCTAGTTTGCATTGATTGTATTTTTTTCCCCAATACCACCTCATTTTTTAACACCTTGCAAGGTTGACATTCATTTGTTCTCCCTCATGTAAAAATGTATTTGTACATTTTATCACAATTGTTGAGCACTCTAGGTTTCATTGAGTTTTACAGTTCCAGTCTTTATCTTCTTTCCTTCTGGTGTCCCACATGCTCCTAACCTTCCTCTTCAACCATACAGTTATCTTTGTTCAGTGTACTTATATTGTTGTGCTACCGTCACCCAAAATTGTGTTTCAAACCTCGCTCCTGTCATTTCCTCTCTGTCTGTAGTGTTCCCTTTAGTATTTCCTGTAGAGCAGGTATCTTGTTCACAAACTCTGTCATTGTCTGTTTGTCAGAGAATGTTTAAACTCTCCCTCATATTTGAAGGACAGTTTTGCCGGATATGGGATTCTTGGTTGGAGGTTTTTCTCGTTCAGTATCTTAAATACGTCACACAACTTCCTTCTTGCCTCCATGGTTTCTGTTGAGAAATCCACACATAGTCTTATCAAGCTTCCTTTTTTGTGATGGATCACTTTTCTCTTGCTGCTTTCAGGATTCTCTCTGTCGTTGACATTTGATTATCTGATTATTGAGTGTCTTGGTGTAGGCCTATTCAGATCTGTTCTGTTTGGGGTATGCTGTGCTTCTTGGATCTGTAATTTTAAGTCTTTCTTAAGAGATGGGAAATTTTCATTGATTATTTCCTCTATTATTATTTCTGCCCCTTTTCCCTTCTCCTTCTGGGACACCCATGACATGTGCATTCATGCACTTCCTGTTGTCATTCAATTCCCTGAGATGTTGCTCATATTTTTCCATTTTTCCCTATCTGTTCTTCTTTATGTAGAATTTCAGGTGTCTTTTCCAGTTGCTGAGAGTTTTCTTCTGCCTCTTGAGATCTGCTGTGGTATGTTTCCATTGTGTTTTTCATCTCTTGTGTTGTGCCTTGTGTTTCCATAGATTCTGACAGTTGTTCTTTGAAACTTCCAGTTTCTACCTTATGTTCTCTCAGTGTTTTCTTTGTATCTTTCATCTCTTTTGCCATATCTTACCTGAACTCATTGATTTGTTTTTAGTTGATTTGCATATTTCTTTGAAAATCTTTAATTGATCTGTTTCATTAAAGTGAAACAGTATCTCAGCTGTATCTTAATTGAGGTGTAAGTTTGTTCCTTTGATTGGGCCATATCTTCATTTTACCTAGCGTAATTTGTAGTTTTCTCTTCTCTAGCTGTCTGGTTTCCTTGGTTACCCCAAATTTCCAGACCAGAATGAGTTCAGGTCTCAGAATGGGGTTATATTCAGTTTCGAGTTTCCCTAAGGGTGTATCTTAGAATAACAGATTTTCCTGTGAGGCTTCTAGCTGCTGTGCTTTTCCTAACCTGGCCAGTAGGTGGCATCTGTCAGCCTGTCGTTCCCAACTGATGTAAGGAGGTATGGCTCCTTTAGTTTCTGTTTTGGCTTTTTTCCCACAGGCTCTGAGGTCTGAGTTCTGAAAGGAAGGTGGGCACTAGAGCTGGGCCCCACCTCCTTCCTCTTAGGGAAGATACACCCTCTAGGGAGCTATTGTCTGCATTTGAATTGCTCCTTTGTCTCTCTGACTCTGTTATCTTCACTCCTGTCTGGGTCAGAGTGCTGCCAGTTGAAAATGGCTGTGGCTCTCTCAATTGAGCCACTCAGGTTGAGAGAGAGAAAAAGGGAAGGAAAGCCCCCTTTCGGAGCCAGTCCACGGCACCCCAGTTTCGCCTGTCAGAGACAGCATGTGGTCTTCTGGGCTCACTTTCCTTGGGCACAGGAATTTTCTGTCTCTTCAAGGTCAGTTGTCTCTAAAAGCCTCTGCCTGCTTGTTAGGGGTTTGTCTATGTTTGTAGCTTGTATTCAGCAGTCCATATTTGTTAATTAAAACCCCAGTTGGAGCTGGGCTGAGCTATATTTGCTTGCTCCAGGACTGCTGCTTTTTCCTACAGCAAGGTCTTGTAGCTCAGCCTGCCATGGTGGAAGAAGATTCCCAGCACAATTCTGCAGTTTTTACTTACAGATTTTATGCTTCAGTCTCAGCCATTACACCCAGTCCAAGTTAGTGTATGATGTGTGGACCGTCATGGTTGTCCCTCAGCAGTTGTTCCAGATTATTTACTAGTTGTTCCTGGTTGTTTGTTAGTTGCTCCAGGGGACTAACTAAATTCTATTCCTCTCTATGCCGTCATCTTGCCCCTCTTCCATTTCATTCAATTTTGAGAAAAGGTCTATTAAGTACTTAGATCTAAAAACCATAGTTTGTCAGTCTTTCTAGTAAAAATTGTGTTCCTTGTAAAAAGTGGCTAATTCGAGTCACAATCTGAACATTCGCACAAGGACTTTTCTTGTAGATAACTCATGCTTTGATATACAACAGAATTGCTTTATATGTACTTACGTTTCACTACACAGAGTATTTAAAAAGACATGTGCTCAAGAATTGTGACTGAATAAAATTAATCATTCTTGCTGCTTCATCATGGATAGTCTTGAATGAAGATAGCATTTTAGTTTTTCACTGCAAGTGTGTGATGTTGAATAAGAGGGCTACTAGTACAGTCTTGTACCACTGCCTTGATGTGTGCCAAAGCACTAGTGGTGTTAGCCACCAGTGCTTTTGCACCTTCAGTGCAAATTTCATCGCAATGAAAAAGGCAAATAATGCCTTAGTATTATTCATGAAAATAGTTTTGACTTTGCAGACCCCTTGAAAGGGTCTTGGCAACCCCCAGTGGTCAATAGACCATTCTTTGAGAACTTTTCCTCTAGGGTATATAAAAAAAAAAAATGGTAAAAAATGGACTCTGACCACAAAACTAATACAAATTTAAGATGAGGCCACAAATGGCTAATCAAAGGTAGAGTATCATAAGTATCGCCAAGGGATACAGACTTGTAGAAATTCAGAAGAAAGAGATGATACTCAACTGAGAAAATAACAGACAGTAAAAGGTTTCTTGAATGGATTATTTGAAATTGTCTTAAATAGATTAGAAGGTTTCAGTAGGCAGATATTTTGTATTGATAGAAGTGGGTGTTTGATGTAGAAGCAACAGCCTGAGGTTGTAGAGGAGGATAACTTTGGGACTTGGGGCAAATCATTTCATTTCTTTGGGCTTTAGTTTTTGCATCTATCAAATGAGAAGATTGAATTTGATAATCATTAAGATCTCTTACAGATTTAAGGTTGTAAGATTTTTAAAAGTTATGACTTATTAGACTGTAAAGCTTAAAATGATTGTAATTAAAGTTTAGTGTTTTTAAAAATATAAATGAAGGTATTTGGTCTGTATATTGTATTTAATTTATACATAAAATTGGGTGAGGATGGTAACAAAAGATTTTAAAGGATTTTATAAGAAATACATTTTGAATGCTTTTTTATTTTTACATTTTTATAGTCATAGTATATTTGTTTTGTTACCTCTGGTTTTGTCAGAGGTAGAATTGCAGTGTAATAAAATATGCTTAGTACCTTTATTGCATTAGAATTTTATTTTAGTGTTTTTTGCATGCTAGAATTCACATTCATTCCCTCTATTCAAAGTATTTGAAGATTTAAATATTTTGTTTAGTCCTTGTTATTTACAGGCACATTGCTACAGATTGGGTTTTCTTTTTTAAAATTATTTATTTCAGTTAACTGTGAATGTGGCTAATTGAAAATGTGGCTACTTCTGAATTTTTAGACATTTTGAGAGCAATTGTCTGCAGAGAAACTATACTTAAGACAGCAGTTTTGCCTTTTGAAATGATTAAATGTTGACTTCTTAAGAATAGGAATTAAGTTAATGATCTCTGTGTTCCATGTATACCAATACAGGGCCTTAGGGTAGTCCACTAGTAAAAAAAATAATTAGCTAAATTGAAAATAATAGTTCTAATATACAGCTTTTTGGTTGGTAATGTTTTACTTTGAAACATTAGGTTTCATCGCAGATCTGATTTTTCAGTAGATTATCCTTGTGTTTTACTTTATCTTAAATGTTAATGATAAATTACTAACTCAGGTGATTGATTTGAATATCTAGCTGTTTTATGCAAAGAAGATTGAGTAGAGTGGTGTATTTTACTGGCTGTTTCTTATTACTCTATTTTAGGAATGGATCGTGATTATGGCCCTGGATCTTATGGAGGTCTGACATTCAAGGATATTTATCTAAAATTTCTTCTTTTGAGTGCCAGTAAAGGTGAGCATCATTTAATTTTTTTTCTTTTTAAACTCTTATAGGGATGGATCGTGACTATGGCCAGGGATCCTATGGGGGTCAAAGATCCATGGACTCCTACCTAAACCACTCATATGGCTTGGACAGTCACAGTGGTGGTGGTGGGGGTAGCAGGTAAATTGCTTAACCACTTGGCCAAATAATTAGACAACTATAAGATTCTGGATATATTATTTTAATTTAAGTGTTCCTTAGGTATGTTATGATACTTACCCTTCACTATTTGCTATTGAATAATCACCTTAAATGTTTTAAATGCTAATTAATGGGTATAAAAACTTTCTAAAAATACCAGAAAACTATTATTATTTCAGCATAATAAAGTAGGATGTTCTGTCTCTAGAAGTAAACTTTTTTTTAAACTTCTTTTATTTTTAACTTAGTTTTATCAATCAGAATGTCCTGACCAAATGATATAATATGTTATGGGAAATATTAGTGTGAAGCTTTTTCTTAATGATTAAAAAAAAAAAAAACCTTTCGTAATGCAGGGTGGTATCTAAAGCAGCAGAGCTGTTTTTGACTAGAGTGGGTTTAATTGAACCAGCTGAGCAACATTCAGTTTCAAAGAAACATTTAAGATAGGTATTCTTTTACTTTAGATTTTTAAGTAAGTTGCAAGAGCATATCGTAATAATAAAAATGTACTTTTCGTTAAATCATGTCCAGCATACACCAAAAACACTTGTACTCTAGGCTAGGAACATTGTATTAAAGCTGTGAATACTGGAATTTTGCTTATTTTAATGAACTATAGTTTAGGTTGTATTTGTATTTCAGTGTTGATACTGTGTAAAGCTTAAACCTTAGGTGAAAACCTACAGACTTTAGGGTTGACCACATTTTAGGCAAAGGGGATCTGCTTTTTGAAACACAAAGAATCCTACTGAATATAAGTAAAACTAGTTAGGAGACATTTGAAACCGTCGTCCTTTGTCATAATTGAAGAATCTGATTCCTTAATGATGTACTGGATGATGCTTACTTTTCTTCCTTCTGCTTCAAGTGTGTCACTATGATGTGTCACTGTAGTAGAGAAAAATCAAGAAAATGATGAGTTAATAAGAATTTTATTTATGTGATATATGTTTTGAAAAATGTAGTTGGAAAGAGGAATAATTTTTATATGATTAGTAGGATTCAGGAGTAAATAGTACCTCCTATTTAGTAATCTGTAAATAAATGAAATAATGTTAACACATTTAAATGCTTTAATATTTCAGTTTTTGCCCTATTACATCGTAAATGTAATGTGCATAAACTATTACAGTAGATGTTGTTTATCTCGTGTGTAATCGTGGACCTTTATTAAATTGTGTTGTGTAAGATATCAAGCAGCTTTTGTAATCCATGGTTTAGATTTGTGAGAAAATGATTTGGTGTTTTTTTTGTTGTTGTTGACTACTAAAACCATGAGGAGACTGTGTGCTCCCCTTTTTAGAGTAGTTTTTTGTGATAATTTCCTGTCAGGAAATTATTTTTCAAATAATTGAAGACGTTATAAAATGTATTCTCATCTGCCTTGAAAATTCATATGCAGAGGGTATATATGTTGCTGATCTTTTACTTTTATGCTTGATTTTATATGTTTATCCTTCTAGATTTGTTAGATTTACTAGTCTATAAGTAAAAAGTGACTGAGGATTGATTATTGACCTTTGCCTAAGTTTGGCAAATTGTCAAATTTTATAACCAGAGCTAATTTACAAAGTTTTCACTACTACAGACGCAGTGAAGCAGTTTTGTGGTATAGATATTGGGGTTGCAAAGGGATCTGTTCTGTGTCACAAGTAGCCTACATCTGTGTAGTCTTCAATATGTGTCCCTACTGAAAGCCAAACTATTGTAAATACTATGTATTTTTAAAATTAGGGATGGATTCAAATAAACTTTGAATAGTTCATGAACTTTAGCAAATGACTTTTTCCAAGACTAGGGCTGGGCTTAAAAAATGAGAGACAAATCTTTTCTTTTAAATAAAATAGAAAAGCTGCTAAAAAGCAGATTTTTAAGCTAAGGTTTACTAAACTTGATTCACATTTAGACACTGACTCAGATAGCTTTCTGTCTGGTCACATGTTGAACCGCCCAGCCCTAATCAAATGTGAACAAAATTAGAACTGTGCAAACCAGTATGGTATAAATGAATTTTAGTTGATAAATGTCAACTGATAATTTGTTTTTTGACTTGTCTAACATTAGTAAGCTTACTTTTGTTTTTTCCCTCACTGTGCAATTTTTCCAGGTTTGGACCTTATGAGTCTTACGACTCCAGGTCTTCTCTGGGTGGGCGAGATCTGTACAGATCTGGCTATGGTTTTAATGAACCCGAACAAAGCCGCTTCGGAGGTAGTTATGGTGGTCGATTTGAGAGCTCCTACCGGAATAGCCTTGACTCTTTCGGAGGTAGAAACCAGGGCGGGTCTAGCTGGGAAGCACCTTACTCCCGTTCAAAATTGAGGCCTGGGTTTATGGAGGACAGAGGAAGAGAGAATTACTCTTCCTACAGCAGTTTTTCTTCACCCCATATGAAGCCTGCACCTGTAGGCTCTCGGGGGAGAGGAACGCCTGCTTATCCTGAAAGTACGTTTGGAAGCAGAAACTATGATGCTTTTGGAGGACCATCAACAGGCAGAGGCCGAGGCCGAGGAGTAAGTACAACAGAATCTTTTCAGATTCTTTTCACTAGTCACTCTTTTAAACCCTTTCAAGACCATGGTTTTCAACTAGAATGAACACTGTTCATCCCAGTGTATTTTGTAGCAAAAGCTGAGTCATAAACATATTTTTTAGGTTGACTGTAAAAGTTTTTTCAGCACCTTAGAAAATAAGTGGCAGAAATATAAGATGATTGTTCATAAAGTTTTGCCAATCTCCCTTTATTAAAAAGGTGAGGATATTAGGTTTGGTCTAAAAGGGGTTAAAAGGAGTTGCATTTTTCCTTGTGAACACTAGCAGTTTTGCTGGTGAGATAGTTCTTGGATTATTGTAAAAGATAACTGAACCCTTTTTGAGCTTTTGAGTGGGTTAAAGGTGCAATGTATGATAAAATGTTTATTCATTTCTGCTAAACTCTGGCAAGTAGAATTTCTTCCAAGCTCCGTATTTCACATTAAACATGAGACTACAAGTTGGTGATAGTTTAGGTTCCCTAACTAGGTTTTCATGATGAAGTTGATGGATATAATAGGTTGTAGAATGATTTGTGTTCACTTTGATTTCCAGCTCACTTTCTCAACAATATGTCCTGTTGTTGGTTGTTTTATTTTCTCTTGTGTCACTAGCTTTACTATTGAGAAATAATTTTCTACCTGTATAAACATGTTTATGGCTCCTTCCTAGGAAGTAATATTTTGTAAATTATTGCTTAAATGAGCATATATACTAGTTCTCAAGTGTTCAGTTTCAAGATATAGAGTGTAAAGATTATGCCCTGTGTTCTTAGGTAGCTTGAATGACATGACATTTTATCTAGTAAATGTAGATTGTGGGGTTACTATGTAGTTGATCGCATGAAAAATATTGTTTATGTTTGCTATAGTGTAAGAAATTTTTTTAAGTCAGTTTTTAGTATCTTTGTAGAGGAAAGTACTTCTTATAAAAAAATGTAGTAGGGCACATGTTTTTGACTGTTCTAACCTACGGTGCACTAGTGTAGTTTGTCAGACTTGTGTAGAAACTTTGCACTGACAATAGTTACTCTTATGTAAAATGCATTGCACCTTTAATGGATACTTAATGACAGCTTTTCTGTTGTGACTATAAATCACCTGGAAGCACTGATTAATTCAAGTCTACTAGTTAGCTAGGTATTCCGAAGCAGAATATACAGATGTAAGCAACTGATATGTTGCTATTCCACCATACTTTATGATTGTAGGCTAATTGAAAATAGTTGGGATAAACTAGAATTTGAAAATTCATTCCAGTTTGAAAATTTGGGAAACACTTTACATTTTCCATGGTGTAAATTATTTTGGCAAAGGTTCTGGTTTCATGATCGTTAAACAGGTATTTCTGTACCTCATATTCACCACTCTAGTCTGAATGGACTTCTCTTTCCTCCTCTCAATGAAGTAGATGAGCCAGTAGGACCTTCCTTTTTAATCTGCACTTGTACAGTTCCCATTGGATCCTTCTCTTCAGATTACTCCTCAGTCTTTTTCTTCTAAAAGTAAGGTTAGCAGAATAAATTTCTGTGGACATGTGGCCTCTTGGTGTAGTGGATTTTATTAATGGCAAGAGAAGAGGAAGGGACACAAAAGAGTCATCTGGTTGCATGACTCTTCATCTGTAAACTCTTGCTTCTTGGACTTATAGGTCAGAATATGTTTCTATAGGTAAGAATGTGAATGGAATGTCAGATGTAATTCTTTAATCTGAAGTGTGTCTTAGAAGTTGATGCATGGTTATGCTTTAACTCTCCTATTTCATAGTAATGTTCCATCTAGCCTTCTCATTCCCCTTTTCAGCAGGGAGAAATCCTAAATGATATCTGGATCTTTTTTACTTCATGCTACAAATATGGTCTTCTTTGTGTATCTTAGTTTTAAGCTAAGTAGTTTTAGTACTTAGTAGGTTTTAGTAAAATAAAGATTTCTTTTAAGGTCTTTTCATGGGATAACATCAGCTAGGGACTCTGAAGAGGAGTTGTCAGAGAGTTGTACAAGTGGTAATATTATGACAGGCACATATGTTAATGATCTCAACATTATGAATTGTGAAAATAAGAAAATAGGAAATAATCTCTATTTGTTCTACTGAAAATGAAAATCACTGGATTTGAGGTCATGTAATAATTTAAGATTTTTGATGTGTTTATTGAGAGTGACATGTAAAATTAAGTTACATTGTGGGGATTTTCAGGTGAAAATTAGATAGATACATGTAAATTTTATATGAATTCATATTTTAACTTTGAACAATATTCTAATATTTCTTGATTTCACAAATTTACAGCATATGGGTGATTTTGGAAGCATTCATAGACCTGGAATTGTTGTTGACTATCAGAACAAGCCTACCAATGTGGCAGTTGCTACAGCAAGAGGAATAAAGAGAAAAATGATGCAGCCATTTAATAAACCTGGCGGAACCTTTATCAAGAAACCCAAGCTAGCAAAACCCGTGGAGAAGATGAGCCTCAGCAAATCACCCAGTAAGTAAGAAAACAAATGGCTATTGTTCAGAATTTTTTCTTTAAATTCAGTACTTTAGATATATTTTTTCATAAGTCTATGTAGAAGAACTCTATAATTACAATTGTACAAATTAAATCTGAATCAAACTTAGTAAGAACATTTAAAGACTGCAGAATTTTTGGCTCAGCATTCAGAATCATAGATGAAAAATTCAAGATTGTTTAGTTCTGCTTCATTCGTGCATTAGGATATAACTATCCTTTTTTCCAGTTGTATGTCAGTTTGTAAATAGTATTAAACATTGGATTTCAGTTATATTTAGAATACTGATTTATTTACTTATTGCTACGCTTTTATTAACATTTGTACCCTTGTCAAGGGCAGAAGTTGGCAAAGTATGGCCTGTGTTCCAAATCTGGCCTTCAGCCTGGTTTTGTATTGGCCTGAGAACCAAGAATGTTTTTTACATGTTACAGGGTTGGAAAAAACATAAAAAACAAAGACTGTGTGACAGAGACCATATGTAATCTGAAAAGCCAACAGTCCCTTTACAGAAAAAGTTTGTGAACCCTTGGTCTAGAGCACTAGGTTAGAAAACAAGTGTACTTGCATGGTTGTTTAACTTTCTGAATGATTAAAATTTTAAGGTTTTTAAAGGTATTGTTTCTCTTTTTAAGCCCAAAGAACTTAGTGATTTTTTCTTTAATTAATTAATTAATTAATTTATAATGAAATTTTATTGAGATATATTCACATACCATACAATCATCTGGAGTGTACAATCAGTTCATAGTATCATTATATATTTGTGCATTCTAATGTATTTATTTTTGAACAAACATTGTTGAAATCAAAAGATACATCTTAACTGTTACTATTCAGCAGGTAACCTTTAGAAATGTATTGCTTACTGTCCAAACATTTGGTATTTTATGTTTTAATTAGCAGATACCTCTTAAAATGTTAAATTTTTACTGGTCGAAGTACTTATGTGAGTTTTATTTCTCTCCTATATATTGAATTGTTGCTAAAGATTGTTGCTTTCTGTTATACAAAGTATTATGACATCTATTTTTACAGAATATTCAAGAGTTCAAAAGACTTTATTTCTACGTTTGCCTTTTTTTCCTTACCTCTTTTGCCTAGTTCATTGGTTATTACCCAGTGTTCTGTGAATTTGTAGTGCACTTATTAATCAGTTGTGAACATCAGTATTGTCGAAAGAGAATTTCTAAATTCACCTGCCCTGAATAAATCCTTATTTAGGTGGGGCCAGAACATTTATATTTTCAGAAAGTCCTCACACATGATTTTTATTCAAACCCCCTTCTTGGAGTGTTATATTAATTATGGGGGGTACTGTTGAGGAAGTGGTATGTTACCTCATGTAGAATCCCCTTTATTAGGACTCGGAGAAGTAATTTTTCATGGTCCTTGATACTTAGGAAAAGCTGTGTTTCTTCTAGAAAAGCAGTTTGCTTTTAATCTTCTGGACATGATGTCACTTAGAGATAATCATATTTCCATTTTTACACCAATTGTTAAAAAGTTCAGAGCCAATACAAAAATGAAACTAAGTAAACAATTACAGTAGTATCTAATAAAATGCTTAGGAATAAATTTAACAAAAGAAGTATGAAACTTATACTCTGAAAACCGTAAAACATTGATCAAAAAAGAAATTAAAGATCTGTATAAATGGAAAAAATCCCATGTTTATGGATTATAAGACTTAATATTATTAAGATGGCAATACCCCCCAAACTGATCTACAGATTAAACTCAGTTCCTATCAGAATTCCAGCAGACTTCTTTGTATAAATTGACAAGCTGATTGTAAAATTACTGTGGAATTTCAAGGGACCCAGAATAACAAAAACAATTCTGAAAAAGAAAAAATAGGAGGACTCACACTTCCTAATTTCAAAACTTCAAAGCAGTAGTAATCAAGACCAGGTGATACAAGCAAAGGGCTAGATATATATAGATCAGTGGAATAGAATGGAGAGTCCAGAAATAAACCCATATATCTATAGCCACCTGGACAAGAATGCCAAGACTGTTCAGTGGAGAAAGAATAGTCTTTTCAACAAACAATATTGAGACAACTAGACAGCCACCTGGCAAATAACGAAGTTGGACCTTTAGCTCACACCACATACAAACATTAACTGAAAATGGACCAAATACCTAAATGTTAAGAGCTAAAATTGTAAAATTCTTAAGAAGGAAACATAGGGATAAATCTTTGTGACCTTGGATTTGGCAAAGGATTTTTAGATATGACACCAAAAACATGAGCAACAAAAGAAAAATAAATTAGATTTCATAAAAATTTAAAACTTTTGCTTCAAAAGACACCATCAAGAAAGTGAAAAGACAGCCCACAGAATGTAAGAAAATATTCGCAAATCATGATCTGAAAAGGAACTTATATATAGAATATATGAACAACTTCTACATAAAAGGACAAATAACCCAGTTGAAAAATGAGCAAAGGACTTGAATAGACATTTCTCCAAGGAAGCTACACAAATGGTCAAGAAGCACATGAAAAGATGCATAGCATCATTAGTCACTAGGGAAATGCAAATCAAAACCACAGTGAGACTGGCTATTAAGGAAATGCAAATCAAAACCACAATGAGATATCATCTCACACCTACCAGAATGGCCATTATCCAAAAAACAGAAAATGACAAGTGCTGGAGAGGATGTGGAGAAAGAGGCACACTTATTCATTGTTGGTGGGAATGTAGAATGGTGCAACCACTCTGGAAGACAGTATGGAGGTTCCTCAGGAACCTAAATATAGATTTGCCATATGACCCAGCTATTCCATTGCTGGGTATATACTCAGAGGAACTGAAACTTAAGACACAAACAGACATTTGTAAACCGATGTTTATTGCAGCATTATTCACAATTGCCAAGAGATGGAAACAGCCCAAATGTCCATCAAAGGACGAGTGGATAAACAAACTGTGGTATATACACATGATGGAATATTATGCAGCTGTAAGACAGAACAAGGACATGGATCATGTAATAATGTGGATGAAACTTGAGGACATTATGTTGAGTGAAGTTAGCCAGAAACAAAAGGACAGATTCTGTATGGTCTCACTAATATGAACAGACATTAATGAACAAACTTTGGGAGTTAAAAGCTGACAACACAGGCGACCAGGAGATAGAAAGAGGGCAGAGATCAGCCATTTGATGCTGAAGGACTACAGAATGTTTAGGATTGATTGCATAGATCCAGAAATAGATAGCATAATACTGTGTGATGGTAGCATGGTATTGTAAGTACACTGAACAAAGATGTCTGTGAGTAAAGCTGAAAGAGGTGGGATAGGAGAATGTATGACACCAGAGGTAAAGATAGATGATAAAGACTGGGACTGTATAATGTGGCAAAAACTGGAGTGGCCAATGACTGTTACTAAATATACAAATATAAAAATGTTTTTGCATGTGGGAAAGCAAATGAATGTCAACCATGTAGAAATTTGAAAAAGGGATGGTATTCAGGAAGAAACATAATCAAAGCAAACTGGAGTCTACGGTCAACAGTAACATTGTAATATACCTCCATTAAATGTAACAAAGGCAATACGCCAATGCTAAATGTATATGAGAAGGGGATATAGGGGAGTAATATGGGATTCTTGGTAGTGGTGTTATTTGCTGTCCTTAGTAGTATATTGTATTGTATGACATGTTATTTTTCTTTTTATCATTTTTTCTTATTGCTAAAAAAAAAAAAAAAAACCAATTTTTCTTGTAATCAGTATGTTCAAATGCTGATTGTGGTGAGAAATGTACAACTTTATGATGATACCATGAACAACTGATTGTACACTGTGGATAAATGTATGGTATGTGAATATAACTCTATAAAATTGTAGGAAAATATATATATAGGAGTAAAAGTGTTGGAGAAAACATGGTGAGAGGGATGATGCCTCACCAATATGGACTAACTACAATGTGTAAACTCAGAATTGAATCTTAGAACATAGCCTAACGTGGACACAATAATTGTAATAGTCCCTAGATTGTAAGCTCTTACAGCAGTTAACTCTATCCCTGAATTGTAAGGCCTATCTCTAAACTTTGAGATGCTGATCCCCTAGCGTATGTTGTCACAAACATTGGGACTGGCGGTTTGATGTGCTGAGCCCTCGAGCATGGGACTTGCCCTTATGAAGCTCATTACCACAAAGGAGAGTCTAAAGTTGTATGTAATGGTGCCTAAGAGTCTCCCCCTGAGTACCTCTTTGTTGCTCAGATGTGGCCCTCTCTCTCTAACTGAGCCATCTCGACAAGTGAACTCGCTGCCCTCCCCACTACGTGGGACCCGACTCCCAGGGGTGTAAATCTCCCTGGCAACGCAGAGTACGACTCCCGGGGATGAATGTGGACCCGGCATCTGGGACTGAGAGTATCTTCTTGACCAAAAGGGGGATGCAAAATGAGACGAAATAGTTTCAGTGGCTGAGAGATTCCAAATGGAGTCGAGAGGTCACTCTGGTGGACATTCTTATGCACTATATAGATAACACCTCTTAGGCTTTAATGTATTGGAATAGCTAGAAGTAAATACCTGAAGCTACCAAACTCTAACCTAGCAGTCTGGACTCCTGAAGACAATTATATAATAATGTAGATGATAAGGGGTGACAGTGTGATTGTGAAGACCTTGTGGACCACACCCCCTTTATCTAGTGTATGGATGAGTGGAGGAATGGGGATAAAAACTAAAGGACAAATGGGGTGGGATGGGGGGATGATTTGGGTGTTCTTTTTTCACTTTTATTTTTTATTCTTGTTCTGGTTCTTTCTGATGTAAGGAAAATGTTCAGAGATAGATTGTGGTGATGAACGCGTAACTATGTTATCATACTGTGGACAGTGGATTGTATATCATGGATGATTGTATGATGTGTGAATGAAAAAAAAAACAAAAAAAACCACAGTGAGATATACCACTTCCCACCCCCTAGGATGCCATAATTCAAAAGAAAAAAAACAGGATGTGGAGAAATTGGAACGTCCTCACTTGTGGGAATTTAAAATAATGTAGCTGCTGTGGAAAATAGTTGGTCGTTCCTCAAATGATTAAGCATAGTTACCATATGATCTAGCAATTCCACTCCTAGGTATATATACCCCAAAGAATTGAAAACAGGTATTCAAACAGTTGTACACAAATGTTCATAGTAGCACTATTCATAATAGCCAAAAGGCAGAAACAAACCAGTGTCCATTCAGAAGAATAAGTAAACAAAATATGTTATATTCATACAATGGAATATCATTTAGCCATAAAAAGGAATGAACTGTTGATACATACTACAACACAGATGAACCTTGAGAACATGCTAAATGGAAGAAACCAGACACAAAAGCCCATATATTGTATGATTCCATTTATATGAGATATTCAGAATAGGCAAATACAGAGAGACAGAAAGCCGATTAGTGGTTGCCACGGGGTGGGGAAAAGGGAGAATGGGGGATGTGCGTGACTGCTAATGGGTATAGAGTTTCCATTGAGGGTATGAATACTTGATAGTGGCGATGGTTGCACATTATGAATATATATTTAATGACACTGAATTGTACACTTGAAAATGGTTAAAATGGTAAGTATTGTGTTTTTACCACAATTTAAAAATGTTAAAAAATTAAAGTACCTGCTTTTGTTTTGAAGTTTATACTTTTTTTAAGAAATTTTGGAAGAGCTCCTGCAATGTATTTCTAAATTCCTTGCCTCCAGGGTCAGATTACTTCATCACTGCCCAGAGTGTGGTATGTGAGTTGATTTTTGGTGCTATCCCTATTATTAGTGAAATAAGGATGAAAACAAGTAGGTTTAAAGAAAAACACGTAGCAAGTAATCACAAAGATGAGAAGTATATATGACACAATTTATGATGATGGTATTCAAGTGAATGACGTTTCAGAAATACTGGATAAGCTCAAATTCTGATTTTTCTGGTGAGTTCAGTTTAAATCATGATTAGCAAGTAAATCCCAAATGTCTGTACTTTATGAACTTGTGTTTAGAAAGGGAAAAATGAAAGAATGATTTTTAGTTTTGACTTATTTTTCTGATACCTTAGCAAAAACTGATCCTAAGAATGAAGAAGAAGAAAAACGACGAATTGAGGCTCGACGCGAAAAACAAAGGCGCAGAAGAGAAAAAAACAGTGAGAAATATGGAGATGGTTACAGGTTTGTGCTTAGTAGAGTCAGAAAAGTGGGCCCATTAAAAAATAGTTTCCTAGAAAGAGCAAATATTTTAATTGGAATACAAAAATATTCCTAAGAGTCAAATGAAAAGATTTGATGAAACATTGCGTAAGACTGCTTTATTTTTGATGTTTTTATGCAGTGTCCACTTATTAGAAAAAAAGAGGTCCTGTTCATATGGTAATCCAGAAATATAAACTGGAGATAGAGCATTCTAAAAACAGAAATACAGGTCATAAGATGAAGAAAACCAGTCTTCTTGAGAGAGATTACATAAAGACACAGTGATAGAAAAACTGAGTATTATAAACATACCTCTTCTTTCTAATCCAGATCCCAGGGAAATTCTGAAAGAGAATAAGTGAGTAGCTACTAGCTTTTGTACATAGTAAAACATTAGAAAGATGGACTAAATATGTGGTAATGGATAAAGCTAATCAGTGTGACAATTATTAGCCTATAATACACTGCAATATATGTAAAAATGTGAAATGTATCTAATAAAAGATATTACAAACAGAAGGGAGTTGCTTGAACAACTGACTGATAACGCCAAGAGAAAGTCAGTTTGGATCATCCTATACTAACAAGAATGAATCCAGATGGATTAAAAAAGGAAAATTATAGGAATATAAAATGGAATGTTTTAATTTCTGCTTGGAGAAATTTTGTTTTTCTAGGTTTAAAAGTTAAAGCGTAAATTACAAAGGAAATGATTGGCAAATTTGGCTAAATAAAAATTTAAAACTTGAAAGCAGACAGACTTGGAAAATATAAGCACAAGGAATGATTCGTGTATAAATTGGATAAGTACACCCAAGTTTTTTAAAAAGTGGGAAAACTAAGACCCCTAATATGTAATTTGGTGAAGGAACAATGGTTAATTGTAAGAAGATGTTCAAACTCACTGTAAGTTAAATAAACTGAAAATTTTAAAAATGGTATGCCATTTTATTAGCCAGGAGAAAAGAAATAACTGATTTGCTAACTAAGGTACTGCGAAATGGATGCTATTATAACTTTCAGGTAGATAATGTGGTAATAAATCTATTGGAAAGCAATTTAGCACATTTTTGAAGTTTTTAAATAATACTGAACTCCAAGAAAATAACCTAAAAATAATAGAAGCAGTTTATCTAAAAAGATGCCCATTACAAAATTATTTATAATCACTCCAAGTAGGAAACAAATTCCAGCTTTAGAGAGTGACCAAGTAAATCTGAGGTTTTATACATCCCTTATGGGCTCTTAGGCTGCCCTCAGAAAGAAAGGTTGTAAAACCTGTAGTAACATGGGGAAAATGCAGGCAGAATAGAAAAGTAAATGTAAAACTATGCATAGAAAAAAGAAAGGATACTAGGAAATATAATTTTTTTTAAAATGCCAGGAATATAATTGATTGTGTATATGTGTATTTTTCTGAAATCTACCCAAGAAATTAAAGAATATAAAATTTAAAATGTAAATACAGTGTATTTCCCATTCAAAATATATTTTTGCTCTTTCAAAATTGCTTGTGTAGCATTAACAGAATGAAATGTTTCACATAAGTGAATTTTCTGGTAACTCAAACTTCAACTACTTCAAAAGATAAAATTTTAAGTGAAGAATCTTCAAAGCTTTCGATGAAGAGCTTTAAAAATGTATGAGTTTCCAGCATACATTAAGCAGCAGGATACTCTTTATTACTTAGTCTTGATACATACATTGGTTTTGTTTTATGTAAAATGTAGTAAAAGAAAATTCGGTTGCATCTGAATTCCCTTTTGTGTTTGGTTTTATTTACTCTGTCTTCGATGATTTTAGCCTATTAGGTATTCTTTATGCAATCCTGGTATGTAGCCTTAATAACCTTCTCCTGTACCCTTTCTGGTTTGTTGCTCCTAATTTGCTGAAACATGAGAAACAATATAATTAAGCTTATTAAGAATTTACACATAAATAAGAAGTTCTGGTTTTAAGAAGGCAGGTAATTTTGGTTTTTGAGAGAATCTCTTCCATTTCATATCTGATTCAGTTGTTTTATTTGGCAGGGGTAAGTGCTTACTTTGATGTGAAAATAATTAAACTTAACACTTTGCATCAAATGTGCTAGGAGTCTGAAGATTAAAGATTATTTTACATTGTAAGAGTAATTTTTATACTTAATTGTCCTATGAATACTTTGCCTATTAAAACTTGTAGATTTGGATTTGATATATCCATGTTGATTTAATAAATGTTGTGATTTGTAGAAAATGAAAAAAAACAGAACTTTTATTTGGCTGTTTTCTCCAAAACTTGTTGATGTAACTAAAAGAATGTCAATTCAACTTAATTGTCATCTTAGGATAGGAATTTTTTAATATTCTAAAATTATTTTAATTTACCAAAGCAGCTTAGCTTTGAGTTAGGATAAGAGATTGACTGTAAATTGCTGTTTCTGTGATATATTACTTTTGAATATTTGAATGCTTTCAGAATAATAAAGAGGATGAAACAGTGACTGTGCATAACTGCCCTTAAAGGAACCTGGGGGGAGAGGGGAGGGTACCTAAGAGAAATGCAAAGTGCTCTTGGGAGAGATCACTTCTAAATAAGGGTGCTGGGCAATCAGAGAAGGTTGTGATGGAGGTAGTATCTAAACTGATCTAGGAAGATGGTAGGATTGTAGTAAGAGTTGAGAGGTAGCCCAGGTAGAGGGTATGGCTTGAGGTAAAAACAAAGAAATAGGAATGTTTCGTTGATATTTAGGAAATTGCAAGTTATGTAGACTGAGATAACTCCAGTAGGGGTAAAAGATGTAATCTAATTGAAGGGTTTAGTGAAGGTATACTCTGGGCCAGATACTGTTCTAGGTATTGGCTAAAACTGAAAAGAGAAGTAGGAGAGATTAAGAAGTTTTGTAAATGGAAGCGGAACATGATTTAACTTTGTTTTTCGAGACTTGAGCCATTAAGCCAAGCCCTTTGAGCAGTAATGTGGTATTGAAGGAAAAATAAGTTAGTGAATAATTACTGTGTGCCAGGAACTTTGTATGTATTAATTTTTTTTAATCCTTACAATACCTCTATAAGGAGCTGTTCTAATGGTTTTTATGTATTGGTTTAAACCTTGCAACACCTCATTTGATGTATGAGAAAATTGAGGCTCAGAGAAGTTAAGTAACTTGCCCAGTGTCACATAAAGGGGCTAGGATGTAAACCCAGCAGTCATCTCCAAAGCCCATATTCTTCTTAATCAGGAAAGTAAATCTGATAGTAGAGTAAGAAATTAATTGGAAAATGGAGACTGGAGGCAGAGAATCCAGTTAGGAGACTGTTGTCATAATTCAAGGAAAAGGAAATAATAATAAGACATAAATGGAAATAACTAAATTTGGGGGGAAGGTGTGGGGGGGTGGGATTCATTCTGGGATGGCTCCTAGGCTTTTAAATGTGCACAGTCATCTAGTCCTGGGCAGTCCTTTAGTTATCCTTGAGTGGTTTTTATGGGGTAGGACTTGTGGTGACCTAAGAACACTGAGGAAGTGAATTATGGTTGTCTGGTAATCCACTTTTCTTTATTGATGCTGCCTTACTGGTTGGGAAACTTAAGGATGGAGTAGAGTATAAAATAGGTAGTAGAATTTTGTAACTTAATGTTTCTCAGGATTTGCTTTGTCTTTGTAATGGTCTAGGTTTGAAGTGGGTAACTCAGGATTAGCTTTGGTAGATCCACTGATTCTACCTTGCGTACTCAGAAGTTCCAGGTTGGACAATAAATGTAAAATGTTATGGCAGTGCTGTAAAATAGATAATTAAGGAAATACTGTCTTTTTGACTTTAGGTAAATTTAGATCAGCTATAAAGTGGAAGAAAGAAAATCATTTATGCTGGTAAAATTAGTTTTATTGGTGTATTAAGTTTAAGATAATATTTCAAGAATAACTTTTTTTTTTTTTAATAGAATGGCATTCACATGTTCATTTTGTAAATTTCGAACATTTGAAGAAAAAGATATTGAACTGCATCTGGAAAGTTCTTCACACCAGGAGACATTAGATCACATTCAGAAACAAACCAAATTTGATAAAGTAGTTATGGAGTTTTTGCATGTAAGTAGCTGTTCTTGACCTTATCTGACATTTGAATTCTTGCAATTTTATATTTTCACCAGCATCTCCATCCCCCTCCCATTTTATGTTTCTAAAATTTAATTTGCTATTTAAAGAAAGAATTGTTTTAAAATAGGCCCAGAATTGGATGTGAATTCCTTGTTATAGTATTTGGATTTGTTATTTGAGAAAACATTTTACATTTTCACAGTGATTTCTGGAAGAGATGTCAGGAAAAGAATTCCTTTAACAACTTTTTATTGATGTAAATTCAGCTATCTATTGAAAGTATTGTGTACCAGGTATTTTGCTGGGTACTTCCATTCATTTCATTTGAGTTTCATCATAACGGCTCATTTTTATGATGAAAGACTATGTTCAAAGAAATTAAGTGTCTAAGTGCTAGAATCTGCATTTGGAATCAGAGTCAGGTGATTCTTTTAGTGTTCTTAGTGTTAATAATGTGTGATATCAATTCAGTTTTTCTTGAATACCTTCTAAAGGTGCTATGTCAGGCACTGATGATATAGACATTACCCATGATGAATTAACAGTAATAAGAAATAAAACACATTTACACATACGCAAATGACATAGTTAAGTGAAAATTCCAAGAATAAATGGTGTAGGCAGAAGTACTGTAGGGGTTTCGAGAAGGGGGATGATTATTGGGAATAGGAATGTTTGAAGAGGGAACTTGATCTGGATAGATAATTGTGTATACATTTAATTTAGGCAAAAGAGTTGTAATTTTCATTAGCAAGTTACACCTTTATATCCCTGCAGAATTGTGTTCCTTAGTTCAACTTCTTTCTGTAATGTCTTTCCTTTAACTGGTTCCCATCTGTCATTTGGGACTTAAAACACCTATCCTGAGAAGACTTTTTGACTATTTCCTATTCCAGATCTCTTTGACCTTTCTTTATCTCTATAAAATACATTTTGTAAAGTGAATAATTTTTGTTATTTCCTGGTATTTTATTATAGTCTTTTCAATTAAATTTTAATAAGCTCCTTGAGAACAGATGCTAGTTCTTGTACTTTATTTTCCTTAGGACCAGCATGGTGCTAAGCAGATACTTGGTACTCATTGAAACTTTTTGGATTCTGATCTACAAAACCTTCCTATTTTGTTTTCTAGGAATGTATGGTGAATAAATTCAAGAAAACTTCTATCCGTAAGCAACAGACAAATAGTCAAACAGAAGCAAATAAAATACTTGAAAAAGATGTTATGGAAGGTAAGCATTTAAACAAATTGTTTTAGAAGTCCACATGTGTATTTTATATACCATAACCTATTTCACTATAAATGATGCCCACTGTACCCTACAGTGCACATGTGAGATAGCCCTTAGTGGGTTATCAGAAATCAACTCCTTTGACTTCCTGCTCTCATGCTTACAAACTTATCTCTTCCTTCCCTTAACCTCTTTCACTTCAGTTTTAGAGGAAACTGACTTTAAAACTTACTTCTTCCATCTGTTCTTTTCCTCTTTCATTCCTTTTCATCTCCTTCAGGACTTTTGCTCTTCTGTTTTTCAGTTTTTCCTTCTCTTTTGATTCCTTCTTTGAAGCCTATAAACATGCTCATATCTTTAAAAAAGGGAAAAGAAAAACAGACAATAGTGCCCTTAAACTCTTCCTTTTCTTCTCTTAAACAACCAAGCTTCTTCAAGTATAGTCCATGTTGGTTTCTTCCTCACTTCTCATTTATTTCTTTCCCTAGATTGGACAGTTGTCTGCTACCATCAGACTACTGAAACTGCACTGACAGAGCTTACCGACACAAACTTCTGTAGCTTCTTTTTAATCATCTTCTGCAACATTTTTCACTGACAGTTGCATTCTTGGCAAATCTGTTTCCTTCCTTGTTTTTTCTGGCACCTCTCTGTCCTGATATTCTCTTTATACCTTTGTCATGTTTTAGCCTTTGAGCTTTTCTTTCTCTACCAACCTTTTAGAAGTTTTTCCCAGTACTCTGTCTTTAGCTCTATTAACATCTCCCTTTATATTTCTTCTTGATGAATTAATTTACTTTTAGAGCTTAAATTAACATCTGTATGTTGATTACTTATAAATATGTATTTCTAGCATAGATCTCTCTTCTGAACTCTAGTTGCATACATCCAGTTGCTTACTGACATACCCAAAAGATTTATCTTCTCCTTGCGCATCACCCCCCCCACCTGTGGCCCCTACAAATAAAACAAAACAAAACCTCAACAAATATCTCCTTTATTTATTTTGGAAAGTGGCTCCATTTACTAAAGCCAGAAGTATGGAGTTATCCTAGATACTTACTTTACTTTTCTCGGTAGCACTGTATCTTATCAGTTCTATTTTTCAAATATTTACCAAATCTCTTTACCTCCCCTTTAAACCTTGTATTTGCTTAAATCCTTATCTCTTCTCTTGACAATTGTAGTTTCCCTACTTCTAGTCTTTCTTATCTCCAATTCTGCATGCTCTTATTGCTTCAAAACTCTCCATTTTCTACAGGATTGAGTTCAAATTCCTAGGCATGGCACACAAAGATCTCTGTGATCTAGGCCCTGCTTTATGTCTCTGTTTTCATCTTTTGTCCCTTTGTAATCTGTGCCATAGCCATAATGAATTGGAATTCCCAGAAGGTGCAATTTTCTCTCATACCTTTTTCTTGCATATATTTGCACTTTCTCCAGTAATAAATGTCCGTTACTATTTATGAATACGTTTTGACATATTTTCCGCTTTCCCTACACGATCACATTCATAATTATGGAAATTCTTATTTTACTACAAAATAATTCAACATTTGTTTTCCTTTATATATATTTCTGGGGAAAAGGACTTGGAAGCCTCAGAGCATGATTGTATAACATGATTAGGAAATATAATGTATTAATACCTTACAGTTTGTAATCTGCATATTTTTTTAAGCTTTTAATTTTGAAATAATTTCAAACTCACAGGAAAGTTGTAAAAATAATACAAAAACAAGACATAAAATTCCAATGTAAGCCCCACCAGACACCAGATTTACCAAATATTAGCATTTTACTACATTGTTTTCTCTTTTTCCCTTTCTCCCGTTCTCTCTTCCTTCCCTCCTCTCCCTCCCTCCTCCTTTTCCCTCTTTTTATTTCTTTGCACAATTGCCTCTCCCTCCCTCTCTCTCTCTGTCTCTCTCTCACACGCACACAACTCTATTTTCTAAACATTTGAGAGTAGGTTGTATATATCTTGCTCCATGAGCACTTAACACTTCCATATACCTTTCCTGAGAATAAGGACACTGACCTAATGTAATAACCATTTATGTACAGCTATTAAGTTCAGGAAATTTAGCATTGATAATAAAGTATACACTCCATATTATAATTTTTTCAATTATCCCAATAATGTCTTTTTGGACATTTTCTCTTCCATTATTAGATCCAATCTAGGATCATGTATCACATTTAATTGCCATTTTCTCTTTAATCTCTTTTTTTTCCCACAGTGGTAACATATATACAACATAAATTTTCCCATCTCAGCCATTGCCAAGTGTGTTGTTCTATCATCACCATCATCTATCACCAGAACTTTTCCTTCATACTAAACGGAAACTCTCTTATCTTTATGTATTAATTCCCCATTCTCCCTTCCTGCTCCTTGTAACCTGTCTTCTACTTTCTGTCTCTAAATTTGCATATTCTAGTTATTTCATGTACGTGGAGTCATATAATATCTGAACTTTTGTATCTGCCTTATTTCACTCAACACAATGTCTTTTCCAGGTTCATCCATGTTGTAGCATGTATCAGAACTTCATTCTTTTTTAAGACTGAGTAATATTGCATTGTGTGTGTGTGTGTGTGTGTGTGTATATCTATTATCTACCTATATCTATATATACCACATATTGTTTATCCATTCATTGGTTGATGGATACTTGGGTTGCTTCCACCTTTTGGCTATTGTGCATATTATTGCTCTGAATGTCGGTGTGCAAATATCTTGAGTCCCTGCTTTCAGTTCTTTTGGGTGTACACTTAGTGGGATTGCTGAATCATATGGTAGTTCTATGTTTAAATTTTTGAGGAACCACCAAACTGGCTAGATCATTTTATATTCCCACTAATAATGTACAAGGGTTCCTGTTGCTCTACACTGTTGCAAGCGCTTGTTTTCCATTAAAAAATAATAATAGTCATTCTTGTGAGTGTAAGGTGATAATAATAGTCATTCTTGTGAGTGTAAGGTGGTAGCTCATTGTAGTTTGATTTGCATTTTCCTAATGGCTAAAGATGTAGAGCATCTTTTCATGTACTTCTTGGCCATTTGTATGTCTTCTTTGGAGAAATGTTTATTCAAGTATTGCCCCTTTTTAATTGCATTGTTTGTCTTTATTGAGTTGGAGGAGTTCTTTACATATTTTGGATACTAAATCTTTATCAGATATATTGTTTCCAAATATATTCTCCCATTCTATTGGTTGTCTTTTCACTTTCTTTTTAATGTCTTTTGTTGCAGAAAAGTTTTAAATTTGGATCAAGTCCAGTTTACCTGTTTTTCTTTTTTCCTTTCATTGCTCCTGTTTTTGGTATAAAATGTAAGAATCTGTTTCCTAATACAAGGTTCTGAAGATATTTCCCTATGTTTTTTTCTAAGAGTTTTTATAGTTTTAGGTCTTATATTCAGGTTGTTGACGCCTTTTTAAGTTAATTTTGGTATATGGTGTGAGGATAGGGGTCCACTTCCGTTCTTTCCATGTGGGTATCCAGTTTAGAAGCACCATTTGTTGAAGAAACTGTTCTTTCCCCATTGAGTGAACTTGGCACTTTGTCAAAAATCAGTTGGCCATATGTGTTTGGATTTATTTCTGGACTCTTAGTTTTGTTCCCTTGGTCTCTCTGTCCTGTGTCAGTATCACACTTCTTTTTATTAGTAAGTTTTGAAATTGGTAAGTATGAATCTTATAAACGCTGATCTTCTTCAAGGTAGTTTTGGCTGTTTTGGGACCCTTGTCCTTCCATATGAATTTGATAATCAGCTTTTTTTTATTTCTGCAAAGAAGATTACTGGAACTTTGATTGGGATTGCACTGAATTTGTAAATCATTTTGGATAGTAATGACTTCTTAATGATACTACGTTTTCTAATCCATGAAGATCGGCTATCTTTTTCTTTAATATCTTTTAGTAATGATTTGTAGTTTTCATGTACAAATCCTTTATAATCCTTGGTTAAAGTTGTTCCTGGATATTTTAGTCTTTTAGTTGCTATTGTAAATCGATTTACTTTCTTGATTTCATTTTTGGATTGTTCATTGCTGGTGTTTAGAAACACCTGTGATTTTTGCCTGTTTATCTAATCCTGCCACTTGGTTGAAATTGTTTATTAGCTCTAGTAGCTTTCTTGTACACTCTTTGAGATTTCCTGTATATATAGTATCATGTCATCTTTTCCAGTTTGAATACCTTTTATTTCTTTTCCTTATCCAGTTGTTCTAGCTAGAACTTCCAGTAAAATGTTGAATAGCAGTGGTGAAAGCTGGCATCCTTGTCTTGTTCCTGATCTTGTGGGGAAAGTTTTCATTCTCTCACTTTTGAATATGACATTAGCTGTGATTTTTCATACTATGGCCTTTACCATGTTGAGGAAGTTCCCTTCTAGTCATAGTTTTCTGAGTGTTTTTATCAATAATGGGTGCTTTATTTTATCACATGCCTTTTCTGCACCAAATGAGATGATCGTATTTTTCCTTAATTCTGTTAATATGTTGTATTACACTGATTTCTTATGTCAAACCACCCTTGCATTTCTGGGATAAATACTGCTTGGTCATGGTGTATAAACCTTTCAATATGCTGTTGAATTCTGTTGGCTAGTATTTCGTTAAGGATTTTGTATCCATATTCATAATTTTCTTTTCTTGTGATGTCTTTACCTGGCTTTGGTATTAGAGTAATCATGTCCTCATAATTAGGAAGTGTTTCCTTCTCTTCAATTTTTTGGAAGAGTTTGAGAAGGATTAGTATTAATTCTTCTTTGAAGGTTAATAAATAAAGCCATTCTGGGGTAGACTTTTCTGGTTTGGGAGGGTTTTTTGTTTTTTTTAATGTTATTTTGAAATAAATTCAAAGTTATAGAAACAGTTGCAAAAACAATACAAACCCCATACACAGAACTCCAGCATACCCTGACCCCCTTCCCCCAATACCCCGATCCACCAACTTTAACATGCTGTCACACCGCTGTTTCTCTTTCCCTCCCTCCCTCCCTATTTATCGTCCATCATCTATTGCTCTGTCTTCTGAACATATGAGAGCAAGCTGCACACACCCTTGAACAAACAATGTAATTCACATATACAATTCCCATGAACAAGAACATTCTTTTATGCAATCCCATTAAGTGCAGCTAAGAAGTTCAAGAAATTCAACATTGATACAAAGCTTACATTCTGTATTTCCTTTTTTTTTTTTTTTTCCTTAAGTCTCAACTGTCCCTTTGAGCCTCCTGTCCTCCATCCTCAGATCCCATCCAGGATCATCTGTGGCATTCAGTTGTCATCTGTTTACACTTGTATTTTTTTTTTCAATTGTGGAAACTTATATACAGCCTAAATCTTCCCATTCCACCTCCTCCCTAGCATTCCATTAGTGGGATTAATCACATTTAGAATGTTGTAATGCTATCACCTTCGCACCATCCATTACTAGAAATTTCTCTTCACCTCAAACAGCAACCCTACACTCATTTCTTAACTCCCCATTGCCCCTTCCCCCACTTCTCATCACCCATACTCTACTTCTCATCTCTATGGTCTTATTCTCTGATAATTTGTGTTTACTGTGGGGCTTAAAATTAACCTCTTAAATCTGTAACACTCTTGTTTTTCTCTGATACCAACTTAACTTCAATAGGACACATAAACTGTGTTCCTGTACTCCTCCATTCCCCCACCTTTACATAGTTCTTGTCAAAAATTACATATTTTACATTGAGTCCCAAACCACTGATTTGTCATTAGAGTTTGTGTATTTTATATCATGTAGGAAGTAAATAGTGGAGTTACAAATCAAAAATTATTGACTTCTATTTGTATTCCATTGTGGTCAGAGAATGTGCTTTGAATATCAATAGTCAATTTTTTTTTTTTTTTTTTTTAAATTTATTGAGGCTTGTTTTATGTCCCAGCATATGGTCTATTCTGGAGAAAGATCCATGATCACTAGAGAAAAATGTTTGTCCTGGTGATTTGGGATGTAAGGTTCTATATATGTCTGTTAAAAATTCTCTGTCTCTGTCCTTTCTTTGTTTCTCTGTCAGTAGGGCTGGCTCCCTTTAGTATCTGAAGTAGGGCAGGTCTTTTATTGGCAAAATCTCTCAGCATTTATTTGTCTGTGAAAAATTTAACCTCTCCCTCAAATTTGAAGGAGAGTTTTGCTGGATAAAGTATTCTTGGTTGGAAATTTTTCTCTCTCAGAATTTTAAATATGTCATGCCACTGCCTCCTCGCCTCCATGGTGGCCACTGAGTAGTCACTACTTAGTCTTACGTTGTTTCCTTTGTGTGTGGTGAATTGCTTTTCTTTTGCTGCTTTCAGAACTTGCTCCTTCTCTTCAGTATTTGAGAGTCTGATCAGAATATGTCTTGGAATGGGTTTATTTGGATTTATTCTATTTGGGGTTTGCTGGGCATTTATGCTTTGTGTATTTATATTGTGTAGAAGGTTTGGGAAGTTTTCCCCAACAATTTGTTTGAATACTCTTTCTAGACCTTTGCCCTTCTCTTCCCCTTCTGGGACACCAATGAGTCTTAAATTTGGACGTTTTATTTTATCTATCGTATCCCTGAGATCCATTTCGATTTTTTCTATTTTTTTCCCCATTCTTTCTTTTGTTCTTTCATTTTCTGTTCTGTCGTCCTCTAGGACACTGAGTAATTGTTCACCTTCTTCTAATCTTGTATTATGAGTATCCAGAGTCTTTTTAATTTGGCCAACAGTTTTTTTTGTTTCCATAAGATATTCTATTTTTTTATCTACTCTTGCAATTTCTTCTTTATGCTCTTCTAGGGTCTTCTTCATGTCCTTTATAACTTGTGCCATGTTCTTCTTCATGTCCTTTATATCCTGTGCTATGCTTTCATTCTTTAATTTTAGTCCTTTGATTAATTGCGCCAAGTACTGTGTCTCTTCTGAAATTTTGATTTGGGTGTTTGGGATTGGATTCTTCATATCGTCTGGTTTTATAATATGCTTTAAGATTTTCTGTTGTTTTGGCCTCTTAGCATTTGCTTTGCTTGATAGGGTTCTTTCAAGTTGTAAAAAATACCAATCTGATTTTTCAGATCTACAACTTGGTGGCGTACACTTTCTCTAACCAGCAGATGGCGTCTGCGAGTCACCTATTCCCCTCAAGTCAGTTCTCCTCAACTTTGTCTTTGTGATGTGTGGGGAAATGGTTCTTGTGGGGTTCAGTTGGTGAACCCAGTTTGGGTGTGTTGTTGGTGCTGTCCGTCCTGAATGTGGCGCATGTGTCTGGGTGGTTAGGGAGGTAGGACAGCTTTAATAATCAAACCTCCCAGGTGTTCCCAGAGATTTAAGGCTGTTGCAAGAGTCTAAGCCTTCATTTCAGTCTTGCCACAGATTTTCTCTGCCGCTGACCCACAAGTCCCTGGCATTGACGTAGCATCCCTGGGTTTTCTGAGTGGGCCCCCCTTCTCACCTGTGCTCTTCCAGGACCTCTGCTGAGGGAAGGCTGTGCTACGTCACAAGTGCGCGCTGTCCCTCAAGGGAAGCCCCGGGACGCCGGGCCATACAGGGGTGCTCCCAGCCTGAAGCAAAGATGGCTGAATGGGGCATCTCAACCCCCCTCCCTTTTCGCACAGCTCTGCCTTCCCAGCTCTGGGACAACTAGCTGTGTACGCACCCAAGGCCACTGTCTACGGCTGATACTGTGGCCTGTGCACGGTGCCGTGGGATACACTCTCTGTCAGACTGGGTTTCCTGGCGCGGCTCTGGGCTGTGGGTACAGCCCTGAGCAGGAGTGTCCAGCCTGCCGGGGAGCCGGCTGCAAACAGTGCGGTTTCTTTCTCCTTTTGGCTCTCCCCTCTCCCCCCCCGTCCTGAGGGAATCAGCAGCGGTCTGTCTTCCACACCAGACACCTAGATGTTGGTGCAGCCCAGTCCTGCCATGCTTCACTGCGTCGTTCTCACTGTCGTAACTGCAGCCACTCCTGGGTTTTTTTTTTGTTGTTTTTTTTTTTTTTTTAAAAAGAACTAGTCCATCTCCAAATGCCAACCCCTGGTTTCCCCACACTGCAGCATGGCTGCGGGACTTTCAGCTGGCTTACTCGCTTATTTCAGAATGCAGACTCCCAGTTTCACCAAGTGCACGGTCCCTGTGGTTTTAGCCGAGCTTGTCCAGCTGGTGCATCGCTGAAACTGGTATTCTGGTTTTTATCTAGTATTTTTCACGGAGGTGTTTTTTTGCCCTGTCTCACCTAGCCACCTTCTTAGGATCTCCTGGGAGGGTTTTGATTACAGATTCAATGTCTTTATTTGGTATAGGTTTGTTGAGATCATCTGTTTCTTCTTGAGTCAGTGTAGGTCATGTGTGTGTTTCTAGGAATTTGTCTAGTTCATCTGAGTTATCTAGTTAGTTGGCATACAGGTGTGCATAATATCGTCTTATAATCTTTTTTATTGTTGTAAAGTTGGTATACCGTAATGTCCCCCTTTCATTTCTGATTTTTATTTGTGTCATTTCTCTTTTTCTTTGTCTACCTAAAAGTGTGTCAAATTTATTGATCTTTTTAAAGAACTATTTTGGTTTTGTTGATTCTGTTTTTCTATTCCCTATTTCATTTATCTCTGCTTTAATCTTTATTATTTCCTTCCTTTTGTTCACTTTGGGTTCAGTTTCTAGTTCCTCCGGTGTGAAGTTAGGTTACTGATTTAAGATCTTTTTTTAAGGTAAGCATTTTAGAGCTATAAATTTCCCTCTGAGTACTGCCTTTGCTGCATCCTACAAGTTTTGGTATGTTCTATTTTCACTGTCATTCTTCTCAAAAAACTTCCTAATTTCCCTTGTGATTTCTTCTTTGACACACTGGTTGTTTAAGAGTGTATTATTTAATATCTATGTTTTTGTGAATGTTTTCCTTTTTCTCCTGTTAGTGATTTCTAGCTTTATTCCTTTTGGTCTTTTTAAATTTATTGAGACTTTCTTGTCGTTATATACGATCTGTCCTTGAAAATGATCTATGTGTTCCTGAGAAGAAAATGTATTCTGCTGTTGGATGAAGTGTTCTATATATGTCTGTTAGGTCTAGTTGGTTTATAGTACTGTTTATGTCCTCCGTTTCCTTACTGATCTTCTGTGTGTTCTCTCCGTTGTTGAAAGTATTATATTGAAGTCTACTATTAATGTAGAACCATTGATTTCTCCCTTCAAATATGTCAGTGTTTGCTTCATGTATTTTGGGGCTCTGTTACTAGGTACATATATATTTGCATGTTTTATCTTCTTGGTGAGTTGAAACTTTTATCAATTTATAATGTTTTTTGTCTCACAGATTTTTGGATTATGGTATATTTTGCCTGATATTAGTATAGTCACTCCTCTCTTTTGGTTACGCTTTGCATGGAATATATAGTTTCCTGTTCTTTCACTTTCTGCATACTTTTGACTTTGAATTTAAGGTGAATCTTACAAACAGCATATATTGGGTAATTCTTTACTTTCCACTCTGCCAGTCTTTGCTTTTTGACTGAAGAGTTTGTAACCCATTTGCATTTAAAGTAACCACTGATAACGCCATACTTCCTTATGTCATTTTGCTATGTGTATTTTGTAAGTTTTATCCCTTTTTTGTACCTACTTTTATGGTTAGTTGAACTTTGTAGTGAACCCTATAGAATCCCTTCTCATATCCTTCTGTAAATATTTTCAAATATTATGTTTGTTCTTACCATGGGGTTTCAATTTGACATCCTAAATCTGTAACAGTCTTGTTTGATTTGATACGAACCTAACTTCAACAACATACAAACTGTTCCTATACTTCCCTGCTCTCCCCCTCCTTTATGTTGTTCTTACCACAAATTACATATTTATACCTAGTGTGTCTAAAACCATACATTTATCATTATTTTTTAGGTATATGTGTTTTAGGTCCTGCAGAAAGAAAAAAGTGTGTTGCAAATGCAATAGTCCTGTGAGTACAAAGTGAGTAAATATACAGTAGTAACAAGTGAGTAAAAATACATTAGTCCTGGCATTTATATTTTCCCATGTTGTTACTTTTACCAGAGATAATCTTTTCATGTGGCTTCAATCTATTATCTGTTGTCCTTTTCTTTCAACCTGGAGAGCTCTTCTTAACATCTCTTGTAGGGCCAGTCTAGTGGCAGTGAACTCTGTCAGCATTTGTGTATTCTGGAAATGTCTTAATCTCTCCCTCATTTTTTTAAATGTGATTTTATTGAGAGATAGTCACACAGCATAGAAACCATCTGAAATATACAATCACTGGTTCACATTATCATCACATGGTTGTGCATACAGCCCCATGATCAAATTTAGAACATTTTCATTACTTCAGAAAAGAAATTAAATAAAAAAAGAAAACCCTAATCTTCCCGTACGCCTTATCCTCCCATATTATTAACCCATAGTGTTGGTGTGGTACATTTGTTACTGTTGATGAAACATTATATTACTGTTGACTGTAGTTCATACTTTGCAGTAGGTACATTTCTTCCCATATGCCTCTCTATTGTTAACTCCTTAAAATAGTGTCGTACATCTGCTTTAGTTCATGAAAGAACTTTTAATATTTGTACGGTTAATCACTGACATTGTCCACCACAAGATTCAATGTGTTACACTTTGCATGTTTTAACCTCCATCTTTCCTTCTAGTAACATACATGACTCAACTTCCCCTTTCCACCACACTCACTCACCATTCAACATTGTTACTTATTCTCACAATAACATGCTACTGTACGTCACCTCTGTACATTTCCGGACATTTAAGTTCACCCTAGTTAAACATTCTGCATATATTAAAAGAACGCTCCCCTTTCTTTAGCCTCATTCTATATCCTGGTAACCTATATTTTGTATTTTGTGTCTGTGAGTTTACATATTGTTAATTAGGTCATATCAGTGAGATCATAAAATATTTGTCCGTTTTCTCCCTCACCTTTGAAAGACCATTTTGCCAGATATGGAGTCTTGGTTGAAATTTTTTTTTTTTTTCTTTCAGCTCTTTAAATATGTCATCCCACTGCCTTCTTACCTCTATAGTTTCTGATGAGAAATGGCACTTAATGTTATTGAAGCTCCCTCATACATAATGAGCTGCTTCTCTTGTGGCTTTCAGGATTCTCACTTTGTTTTGTCATTCAGCAGTTTGTTCATCATGTGTCGTTATGGGTATATTTGAGTTTATCCTATTTGGAATTTTTTTTAGCTTCTTGGATGTATATATTTATGTCTTTTGTTAAGATTGAGTTTTCTGCCATTACTTCTTCAAATATTCTTTCTGCTCCTTTCTCTCTTCCTTCTGGGAATTCCCATAATGCATATCTTGGTTTGCTTGATGGTGTTCCACTGGTCCCTTAGGCGCGTTCACTTTTCTTTGAACTTTTTTCTTTCTGCTTTTCAGATTGCATAATTTCAATTGTCTTATCTTTAAGTTTGCTGATTATTTCTTCTGCCTGTTCTTTATTACCCTCTAGGGAAGTTTTTATTTCAGTTACTGTGGTCTTCATCTCCAGTGTTTCTGTTTGGTTCCTTTTCGTGATTTCCATTTCTTCATTGGAATTCTCTTTTTTTCATTTATTGTTTCCTTATTTATTTCTTTGTCTGTGTTATCCTTTTCATCTTTGGGCATAGTTAAGACAATTACAACAAAAGAACTTTGCCTGATACAGCCAAAAGCCTGTGTTCCTTCTTGGCCGTTTCTAATGCTTTCTCTTACTCTTTGAATGGGCCATTTTTCCCTGTTTCTTTGGATGCCATATAATCTTCTGTTGCACTCTGGATATTTTAATAGTCTAAGGAATATTCTTTAGAAAATTTTTTTGGAATTTAGTCACTGAGATACCTGTTCCTTAAGCTTGTATTCAGCTATTATTATGACATTTTCTTGAATGCTGGAAAGTAACAACAAAACAAAGGGAGGAAAACCCCTTTCTCGGTATTTGCAGATCTGTTCTGTGTAATTGCTTTCCTTCAGAGCGTAGCCTGCCCAACAGTGTGTGTAAAGAGCAGTCTGAGGTGAAAGTTTATGGTCATCTGTGGTCTTTTCCATAGAGGTCTCTCTTCTTGGTGTGTGCAAGGCCCTAGGAATTTTCCCATCCATATGGATCTGAACATCCCCTATCCCCTAGTAACAGTCTTTCCTTCCAGTCCCTTATGCCACCCTGCAGGTCCCAAAGTTAGCACTCCTTTTCCCCAGGCAGCCGCAACTTGACTGCTTTCTCAGTGCTCCACCTACCCTGCAAGCCACTTCCATGTACAGGGCAAATTCTGGGACAGCAAGCTTGCGACAGTTTTACTGATATAGTCCTTCAGGCTGCCACCAGATATATTGGCACAGACATACATGCACCCTAGTATGTGCATAGTATCTGCTCCCTCCAGAGCTAGGACTAGGGTTCCATGCTGGGACATGAGCTGGCTGCACTTTGAGCTGGAGAGTGGGCAGGGGAAGGGCCAGCAAGGGCCCTACAACATTTTCCTATCATTTTTAAGTTGCCTTTTTCTTGATTTAGTGCTTTTCCAGTTTCAGCAGCTATTTGACTTTTCTAGAGCTCTGAGAAGTAATGGTTATGCAAGTTTTTTGGTTGTTATTCAAAGCTTCTTTGGGGGGCTGGAGTCCTGGAGCATCTTGCTTTGCCATCTTGGTGATGTCGTTCCTATCCACATCTCAGAAATTGGGGCATATAGATGTGGTAGAAAAACTAAAAATAGACCTTCATATTCTGATCCTGTTTTAGGAAGAAGGAATATAAATAATTGCATATACTAGGTAGTAAAAACTCGATTTGTCAGGAATAAGTATATATAAATCATTATTATTCTTTAATAGTTTAATTTCTTTTTAGGTGTTACTGCAGATGATCACATGATGAAAGTAGAGACTGTTCACTGTAGTGCCTGCAGTGTGTATATCCCTGCTTTACATAGTACAGTTCAGCAGCACTTAAAATCTCCTGACCATATCAAAGGCAGGCAGGTATGTTTTGTTATATGTTAATAAAGTCATTGAATTGTCCATCAATCTTTTATTGTCCTTTGGCTATTGTTTAATAACTACCTTCATACAATCCCTATTAATCTTAGATGTGAATAACTGTAAGGGTACCTAGAGTGGTAGTGTAGCATAGTGGTTAAGATTGTGAATTCTGGAGCAGTGCATCCTGGGTTTGAGTCCTGGCTCAGTACATAAAGTGTATTGAGCAAGTAAATTAACTTTTCTGAATAGTTTCAGTTCTTCTGTAAAATGTGGATGGATAATCATTCTGATCTCTTTTGTGATTAAGGATTAAATTAATTAAAACATACAAGGCACTTAAATTAGTGCCTGGCACATTGTAAGCATTTAGGAAATCATAGCTTTCATTGAATTAATGTTTTTTTAAGTTAGTGTAAAATAGTTTTTTGAATGTATTTTTTTTTTTTTTAAAACAAGAAGTAAAGGGAAGTAAAGATTTGATTTATAAGTGATACGTTTTTCTGATGGTTAGGAAAAATAAATTTAAAAACTTGCTGGTTACCATCAGTTGTTTTATTTTTTGAATAGACTATCACTGAAAAGTTTACTATTTTCTTTTCGATGAGAACATTTCTGCTTCCAGATTGGCTGGTGATATTTAGCACCAGATTTATTTCAGACAAAACTAATGTTTAATTAGTTTGCTTGAAAAACACCTTTAGAAAAAGCAAATATTAAAGGCTTTAGTTTTTAAATCAAGCATACCTGAATCTTAAATTCGTATTTTGCACTGAAGTGGAACTCATTTAATTCAGATTTCTAGGCACTTTCAGCACAAATATTTTCTTGATCTTTATTTTTTTCTTCTCTTTTGCTATTCCCTTGCCACCGTTTTAACAACTAGACATTCCACATTATTACCGTTCTTCCTCTGCATAATACAGCCTTATGATTACTATAGCCCAGGGGAGCTAATTACTTGTATAGTAGAACAATTATTCTTTCTGTTTGGGTAGCATGAAAATTAGTAGTTGGAAATAGTTGGTGGAGGGGGAGGTGGATATAGAGTGGAAAGGCAAAAAACACCTTGTAGACCTAGACTTCTAGTATTTGGAGAGTTAGTGTTTTTTAAATTAAAGTTGATTAGTTAATAGAAATCTACATTATTCTAATCTGTAGATGATTTAGATTGTTGACATGGTAGCTCTTATTACTCTATAACTCAATATGCCAGAAAACAATTCATTTAAATCTAAGGATCTGACATAAAATGCTATATTTAATTATGTAAATATTTTTCATGACATGGTTTTTAGGTACCATGAGTATGTTCTGTTTTTCATAGGCTTATAAAGAACAAATAAAAAGAGAGAGTGTCTTGACTGCTACAAGCATTTTAAATAATCCAATAGTGAAAGCACGATATGAACGTTTTGTTAAGGTAAGATTTTAGCACAAAAGCCTTTTCAGTACTACTGTAATATTGCAGTAATTAAATGGTGTCATAGTAACCTTTTGTGATATTTAGGTATTGTACAACCTATTAGGAAGATTTTTCTTAATATCTTGTGCATTGCTAAAATTTCTGTATTCTTAAGTGTGGGGATTGTAGGAAGTCAATAAGTGACTCTTCTCTTTCTTTCTAGCTCTAAACCAATTGAGCAGTAATACACAGTCTGATAGAAGATCAAATGTCAGCTTTATTCTTTATTTATTTATTTATTTTTTTAAAGGATGGCTTGGAGGATATGTCTTAGATGTGTAGTTACTGTGGACTTTTTGAATAAGATAGTTATGTCTCCCCAACCCCTGTCATTGGCCCAGCTAGACAGCAACAGACTTCCCCCAATTTATCACATGGCATGGAACAGACTAGAATATATCCTTTCTGTGGCTAGGAGATCCACAAGAGAACCCATAAGGGACCATATTTTATGTGTACAGTTTCTTCTCCCAAGCATACTGATCAGATAAGTCATTCCTTTTTCTTGAGTAGGAGGTAGGTCAGATATGTTGCTCTAGAAGAAACTTCCTTATAGAATCAAGAAGCCGGGAGAAAGAAGGTTTGCTCCTAATGATAGGAAACTCAGATTTGAACAATTGGGTATACCTGACCCATTGGTCCCTCAGGATTTTTACCATGTATTGTTACTTTAATCCTTCTTTATATAGCATGTTATGAACATGTAGTGCACATACAAGAACTTACTATACAGGATATTTAGAGAAATAAAATTTTAGTTACGTATAAAATAATACATCACTTAAAATCATTCTACTTGAACAAAGCTGTTATGTTGAAGATTTATGAAAATCTATTATTTACTTAGTTAACTAAATTTTTGTTTTGTAGAATAAAATTTTAAGAAGGTTTGTTTTGGCTATTGTAGTGATTATCAGAAACTCTATGAAGAAGCCTGCTATATCGTTAAAGACCATTCAGTTAATCCCCCAAGCAGGTGATCTCTAAGCTGAATAGTCCCAGTTCTTTGGTCTTGTTCCTTAGGGTCCTATTTTGTAATTTGTAATCATATTTGTCACTGTTTACTACATTTTTTGCTTTTTAAATTGTGGTAACATACATATAACAGAAATTTGTCATTTTAATCATTTTTAGGTGTACAGTTCAGTGACATTAATTACATTTACAATGTTATGTAAATGTAATTACATCACTACCGTCCATAACCAAAACTTTTTCATGACCCAAAAGAGAAACTGTATACATGAAGCAGTAAGTCCCCATTTTGCCTTTCCCCCTGCCCTGGTAACCTCTAATCTACTTTTTGTTTCAGTAATTTGCTTATTCTGGATATTTCATATAAGTGGAATCATATAATATTCAGCATTTGATTTATTAAATTTAGTATAAGAATGTGTTAGTGTGCTGACTTTAAAAGCTATTTCTCATTTTTTAGGGTGAGAATCCGTTTGAAATTCAAGATCATTCTCAGGATCAGCAAATAGAAGGAGATGAGGAGGAAGATGAAAAGATTGATGAACCTATTGAAGAAGAAGAGGAGGAAGAGGACGAAGAAGAAGTAGAGGGAGAGGGGGAAGTGGAGGAAGTAGAGGAAGTTGGAGGAGTAGAGGGAGAGGGTGAAATAGAGGGAGTAGGGGAAATGGAGGGGGAGGGGGTTGTAGCAGGAATGGGGGGAAGTAGAGGGAGTTGGGGAGGTGGAGAGAGGCGAAGTAGAAGGAATAGGGGGAGTCAGAGGAGTGGGAGAAGTAGGAGGAGTGGGGGAAGCAGAGGGAGTGGGGCAAGTAGAGGGAGTGGGGGAAGAAGCAGAGGAAGAGCCTGGTCACTTGTATATTGACCAGCCTGAAGAAAATTAAATATAAGATATTAGTCAGGTTTAAAAAGAGCTTTAAATTTCTGTGCTAATCTGGAAAAGGGTAAAAATTTTATCAACTTAAAATAACACCGATGTTGCATGCATTCCAAACATTAAAATTTGTTTAATATGATTTCTAAATGTTTGCAATTTGTTTAATAAAATGAAGGTAAGACTATTTTAGTTTAGTTTTTATAGCTACCAAACTTAGATCTGATAAATTGTTTGTATAATTTTTAAGCTTAATTTTTATTACTTTATTGGTGTTAAGAATAATAGATGTGTATTCTTAGTATATCTGTTCTAATCATTTGAACTTAAATGCTGCTTTGGGGAGTAATATTCAAGTGTGCATTTATTTTTTGAATGCTTACCCTAGAAGAGATAAACTGGGCAAGTATTTTGTGCTGTGTATTTTTTTTACTGCACTGGACATTGAATAGTAATTTGTGTTGATATGTTTGAAAGCTTTTTGTGATTATGCTTCCCTTTGTAGCAATAAAATGTTTTTTACAAAAACTTTCTCCCTAGATTAGCAGTTTAAATGAAGCAGAGTTCATCAATTTAAAGTATTTAAAATCAGAATTTGCCTTAATGTATGAGTTCAGTTCACCTGTATTTCAAAATGATTGAGAAAACTTGAATTAAAGAAAAAATTTATTTCAGTCGTGTATTTTTAAGTATGGCTAAAATATTTTTATTTAATCTATTTCAAATAGAGGTCAGTTTCAAACTGACCTGTTTATATACATTTTTATTCTGTTTGTTTTCTCTGTGCCTGTGCAAAATCTTGAAATCTTCCTGAAAAAGCATTTCAATACAAATAATTTTTTCATACTTTCTTTAGTTCTTTTGTCATGTCTGAGTTTGTGAAATATCATTTTTTAAAAAGATTTTTCTCTTCAAATAAAATTCTTACCTTTTATGGCTCATAGGTTTACATACTCAAGAAGGGAAGATGAGATTGGTTTATTTTCAATGACCATCCATCAATATCACTTAGAAGCAGTACTTTTATTCTTTTGAAAGGGAGACAATTTCATTGAAAATTAGGTTCTCAAAAATTTGAGGTACTAAATGGATGAATATATGCATATGGGGGTATACTAAGTAATTTTAAGACATTAAATGGATGAATGTATCAGTATTTGTAGCTTTCCACAGATAATTTCTGTTTTGCATATAACAAAGCTTTTAAAATAAAGTTTTTCTGGGCCAGTAAGGTTTTTTTTTTTTCCAGTGGGCTAGGTTTGTTTACCTTTACACTGGGAAAATCAAGTAGGCACTTATATCCAGTTGTAGAGATTTGGAGCCAAATAAGAACAAGGTTAGTTGAGGACTGGAGAAATTTGGTTCTGATCTGTCAAGGAGTCTGTATTTACTTAAACAGGCTTCAGAAACTCTTTTTGCTCAAAAGTTCACAATTTAAGGATAATAGGATTTGATCAACCCTCTTATTTCCTCCTTTATTAAAAAATATCTGTAGAAGGACTAAGGTGAAAGAATAATCTCTTTGTGTTAGAATTAAATTTGGTTCTTTTGGTACTGTCTATGGTGCTTTTAAAAGAAGAGTGTGTCTAATAGTCTGTTTAAGATGCTAAACTTGGGAAAGAATCTTGTATAGCAAGAATCCTGTGTAAAACTTCGAAGTAGATGTTTTAGAATGAGAGGTAGCAAAGAAGATCTAAGTAGTAATTTTTGTGGATTCTTCTTTCAGAGGCTATATGAAAAATAAAAACACGTGAAAGCTGTTATAGACCAACTAATTGGCAGGGTATAGATGGACACTGCAGTTTCAATTCCAGATACCACAGTAAAGCAAAAATCACAATAAAATGAGTCACACAAATTTTTTGGTTTCGCAGTACATATAAAAGTTATATTTACAGTATAAATGAAGTCTATTAAGTGTGCAATAGCATTATGTCTAGAAAAACAATGTACATACCTTAATTAAAATGTGACACAGAGACACGAAGTGAGTACATGGTTTTGGAAAAATGGCGCCAGTAGACTCGCTTGATGGAGGGTTGCTACAGAACTGCACTTGTAAAAAATGCCGTTATCTGTGAAGCACAATAAAGCAAAGCGTAATCAAATGAGGTATGCCTGTATTAATGAAATGTATTTTGTTAATGTGCTTAATTCAGAGATTCAAATTTGTATATATTCTATTATATAGTTATAGATATGCAGTTTAGTTTGCAGGCAGATTAATTTTGTGATCCTTTATATTTTAAATGCTTTTATAATGATTTCTGTAAGATCTTTCAACTTCGGTTTTCCAAGTACTATTTGTTATTGTTGTTAAAAGCTACACGTAACAGTTCTAATAAGCAAAAGAAATTTACTTATGGCATATGCAGTTGTTTAAGCCAGATGCCTAGGGACTATCCTTTATTCTTTCTTTTTTATCACCTCCTACCACCAATATGTCAGAAAATCTCCCTGTTTTACTTCCAAAATTTATGCTCCTAGGTTTCCACCTCCACTGCTTGCCAATCCAGTCCAAGTAACCATCATATCTTTCCCAGACTATTGAAATAGCTTACTGACTAATTTCTTTGCTGCCCCTCTCTCCCTGCTAAACTCAGTTTTCTACACAGAATATACAATCCTTTAAAAGTATAATTCAGATATTTCTCTCCTGCTTAAAACCCCTTACTGGCTTTCTTTTGTACCTGTGGAATCTATACTCCATGGCCCTGGCCTAGCTTTCCTTTCCAATTTTATATCATGCCATTCTTCATACCAGTCAAACTAGCCTTCTGCACGTTTTTGTTTGTTTGTTTGTTTGTTTTTTGATGAAGTTGTTCCCTGTCTCCAGAACTTAGCATTTTTTGTAGCCTATGCCTGTCAGCTTTTCTTGGCTGACTCTTGATCCTTTAGGTCTTGTAACTGTTAGATAAAGCTTTTCTGAGGAAACATGGGACAGCACTTAAATTTTTGTAAAAGGATTTGAGGGCACCATCCCAGATTTTCTAGATCAGATACTTTGGAGATGGTAAATTTTTAACAAGAATCCAAGGTGAACCTGATGGTGGTAGTGGTTAGTGATTACTCTTTGAGAACATTGCTGGGGTCCTCAAGCAAATTCTTAGTGCCTGTGACTCTTCCATATCAAAGCAGGAACTTTTGCCCTTTGAAAGCAGGCATAGGTCTGAGTGATTCTCCGTAATATTTTACTAAAGCATTGGTATGACCTGTCATGGACCTCTCTGGAAGTTAGAAAACTGGCCCTATTTTTTTTTCTTTTAACCCTTTAGGTTTAGTTCTTATGATCATACTGTGAAGTCAGAATAATAGTAATTGTAGTTTATCCATAGTACGGGTTTTTGTGTCATTATCGTATTTGAAATCCTTCATTGGCTCTTCAACCAGTCAGTTTAATGTCCTTATCCTTTTAGCATTGTCTACATGGCTCTGAATGTTTTGTTCCTTGCCTGTTTCTCCAGCCTTATATCTTGGCAGTCTTGATATATGTATGTTAACTGCCTTGGTCCTTAAATATTTGAATATGATCCCTGCTTCAAGAGATGGAGTGGTTCCAAGAGCTGCAAGATTTGACTATAACCTGACTATATAATATATAAATATCATATTTATATTTTATTATAAAATATATCCATTTATATTTTGCAATATGATACATAACATCTCTATTTTATAATAGTGTAATATCTAAAAAGCCTTTAATCCTTTTTAAGAATAAGGTGAAAATAGATGAAAATATCTAGAAAAGTGTGTATCAAAAGTCGTGGACACATAGAACAAAGTGCTACAAATACAAAGGCAAATATTGGTAGTGTATGTCAAAACATATTTGAGAGTGTCCTCATTATAGAGGTAGATCCTATTAGGTTATCTTAGACTTAATGTTGTTTAACATTTGATTCATCTACCAAATTATCCTTATTTTGAATACAAGCAAAGTTTCTATTATAGTTTGACATCCACTGAAAATGGAAAAGTCATGCTTTCAGAAGTGTTCCTGTCTATGTGACAGCTACAGTTCATATTATAAATTAACAATTTTGACTTTCTTATTTGATAGTTACTGGTTCCTTGAGTCCAGATAAGGTGAACCAGCCCTAAAGGATGGAATAGATGAATCCCTTTTTGATGTGTTGACAAAAACAGGGAGCCCTGTTCAAGGAGGCCAAATTCATGACAGTAGTATATTCAGTAGGGGCTGCCACCCTGGGAGGACTCCTTGGTCCTTGGAAACAATCATACTAATCTTTATACTAGTCTCTTCCCACTTCCCCTTCCTCTCATTTTCCTGAGAGAGAGAAGAGAGAGTGTTTAAAAATATTGTACAGGAACAGAAGGGATTTAGGTGGTATTGATGGTAACAGGAGGTGGCATTGTGTTCAACAGGGGATGCAAGAACAGGAAGGTGTGAAACAGCATGGAGCTTGGAGGGGAACTCCATACAAGCAGCTCAGTTATTAAATGACTATGAAGTATGAATCTGTTAGGAATTCCAGATCAAGATGTTGTACCGGATTCAAGTTGTCTTTTAAAGTTCTATTAAAGTTACAGAAGAAATAACAATGATATAAAATTACAGTGATTAAGATAACTTGATTACCATATTAGAGAAGCAATAAGGGTGCTGTGAGACATTTCTAGAATATCTACAACAAGGAATCAGATCTTGGAGAAACCAAGAGGGCCAAGATGCTCACAGGTACATACTGATGAAAATTATTGATTTATCCCCATTTTTGGAGGCACGTATAAGAGGGTTTGGTTGTAATGTTGTAAGCCAGAAATGGTTATGCCAGTTCCTGATTCAGAGCTGTTAGTCTGGAATTTTTCCAGACTAAATCCATTAGCATAGCTTGCTGTTTGCCAAATAGAGTGAGACTTCTGATATGGTAGGCTCCCAGAAGTATATGAAAGAGCCCTATAAGTATGGTAGTGCCCCAGTTCTGTGGATACCACAAGGGACTGTGATTCCTCATACTTAGAAGACAGGCAAATAAAGAAAAACCTGTTGTTTACCCTGTTTGTCCATTTCCAATTTATCCTGTTTCTCCCTCCTCACATAATTAAAATGTTAGGTTCCCTGTAATCAAAATCTGCCAGCGAAAGGGAATTTTTCACTCAGAGTGAGAAGATAAACTCCAAGTAACAATACAAAAAAGTCTAGTGGTTGGCAAACTATTATCTGCAGGCTTCCATGCCTGTTACTGTATAGATGTTACGTTTTTGAGGGCTCGGCACATCAAACCGTCAGTCCTCAATGTTTGTGAGAACATCAGCAACAATCCAGGTGAGGAAGTCCAACATTTCCACATTTTTCCCCAGCTCCTCGGGGGGCCCTGCTTATATGTATTTATTCTCTGTCCAAATTACTTTGGGATGTGTCACTATTTCACTCTAATCTATACAAACCTACCATTTCTCACTTCCTATTTAAAGTTCAATGTAAATATGGTGTTTGAAAAAAACGGACTGTAGAAGTTATATTGGAAAACTACATTTTAAAGAAGGATGTGAAACACCTGAATAAGTCAAGAAACATTTTCTTGCTTGTAGAGACTCAATGTTGTCTAGATGTCACTCATCCTCAAATGAATTCATAAATTAATTACCATTCCAATGGGATTTTTTAAAATTTAATTTTATTGAGATTGATTACATACCATACAATTATCCAAAGATCCAAAGTGCTCAGTTGCCCACAGTACCATTAAACAGCTGTGCATCACCACAATTATTTTTTTTTCAATTTTTAGAACACTTCCATTACTTCAGAAAAGCAATAAAGACAAAAAAAAAACCACCCAAAAAAACAAAACTAAAATCCTCCCATACCCCTAACCACCCCCCTTCATTATTGACTTCTAGTATTGATATAGTGCATTTATTACTATTGATGAAAGAATGTTAAAATACTGCTAACTGTAGTACATAATTTGCATTAGGTATATATATTTTTTCCATATACCCCTCTATTATTAGCTTCTAGTTATAGTGTCATACATTTGTTCTAGTTAATGAAAGAGATTTCTAACATTTGTCCAGTTAATCATAGAGATTGTCCACTACAAGAGTCACTGTTTTATACATTCTCATCTTTCAACCTCCGACTTTCCTTCTGGTGACATAATGACTCTAAGCTTCCCCTTTCCACCACATTCACGTATCATTCAGCAGTTACTTATTCTCACAATAACCTGCTACCATCACCTCTGTCCACTTCCAAACACTGAAGTTCAACCTAGCTGAACAATCTGCTCATAATAAGCAACCGTTCCCCATACTTTAACCCAGTTCTATATCCTGGTAACTTACATTTCATGTCTATGCGTTTACATATTATGATTAGTTCATATCAGTGAAACCATGCAACATTTGTCCTTATGTATCTGACTTATTTCACTCAATATAGTGCCCTCAAGGTTTCTTCTTCAATGTGTTTTGTTTTTAAAGGCAGTTCTGTTCACCCACCATACTTTCCATCCTAAGTAAACAATTGATGGTTCCCTCTGTAGTCATATATTTATGTGTTCACCACTATCTATATAAGGACATCTCCATTTCTTACACAAAGAAGGAAGAAGAGTCAAAGAAGGCAGAGAGGCAAAAGAAAATGAATAGCAGAGAAAAAAAAGACAGCTAAAAAAAACAAAAAGGAAGAGTTTACCTAAAGTAGAATGAAAGAGTCACACAACATCACCAATGCCAAGAGTCCCATACCCCTCCCTTATGCCCCTCTCTTAAAGGCATTTAGCTTTGGTATATTGCCTTTGTTACATTAAAGGAAGCATAATACAATGTTTCTGTTAACTATAGTCTCTAGTTTGCACTGATTGTATTTTTCCCCAACACCACCCTATTTTTTTTCTTTTTAATTTTTATTGGGATTGTTCAGATACCATACAATTATCAAAGATCCAAAGTGTACAATCAGTTGCCCCTGGTACCCTCATACAGCTGTGCATCCATCACCGCACTTAATTTTTGTTCAATTTTTAGAACCTTTTCATTACTCTGGACAAGAAATAAAGTGAAAGACGAAAAAAGAAAAAAAAAAAAGAAAAGAAAAGGAAACTGTAATCCTCCCATATCCCGAACCACTACCCCTCCATTGTTGACTTGTAGTGTTGGTATAGTACATTTATTATTGTTTATGAAAGAATGTTGAAATACTACTAACTGTAGTATATAGGTTGCAATAGGTATATATTTCTTCCCTATATGCCCCTCTATTATTAACTTCTAGTTGTATTGTCATACATTTGTTCTGGTTCATGGAAGAGTTTTCTAATATTTGTACAGTTAATCATGGACATTGACCACCACAGGATTCAGTTTTATACATTCCCATCTTTTGACCTCCAGCTTTCCTTCTGGTGACATATATGACTCTGAGCTTCCCCTTTCCGCCTCATTCACGCACCATTCGGCACTGTTAGTTATTCTCACATCTTGCTACCGACACCTCTGTTCATTTCCAAACATTTAAGTTCATCCTAGTTGAACATTCTGCTCATATTAAGCAACTGCTCCCCATTCTTAAGCCTCATCCTATATTTTGGTACCTTATAGTTCATGCCTATGAGTTTACATATTATAATTAGTTCTTATCAGTGAGACCCTGCAATATTTGTCCATATGTATCTGGCTTATTTCACTCAGTATATTGCCCTTGAGGTTTTGTCATCAACCCATTTTTTTTTTTTTTTTTAAGATGGTTTTGTTCACACACCATGCATTCCATCCTAAGTAAACAATCAATGGTTCTCTGTATGGTCACATATTTATGTGTTCACCACCTTCACCACTCTACATAAGGGCATCTATGCTCCCCCAATGCCTCCCCATTTTTAACACCTTGCAAGGCTGACATACATTTGTTCTCCCTCACAGTTTCACTGTGTTATACAGCCCCAGTCTTTATCCTTCTTCTTTCCTTCTGGTGTCCCACATGCTCCTAACCTTCCTCTTTCTTTTCTTTTCTTTTTTTTTTTATTTTAATGAGATTTTATTTAGATATATTCACACACCATACAATCCATTCAAAGTATGAAATCAGTGGCTCACAGTGTCATCACATAGTTGGGCATTCATCACTGCAATCAGTTTTAGAACATTTTCATTACTCCACAAAAAAGAAAAAAAAAAGAAAGCCCAAAACATCCCATACCCCTTACCCACCCCCTCCATTATTCACCCCTGGTTTCAGTGTGGTATATTTGTTACTGTTGATGAAAGAATGTTAAGATATTACTGTTAACAATAGTCCATAGTTTTCAATAGATACATTTTTTCCCATATACCACTCAATTTTTCATCCCTTGTAATAGTATTGCATGTTTGTTCTAGATCATGAAATAACTTTTTTATATTTGTACTATTACTCACAGTCATTGTCCACCACTAACCTTCCTCTTTCCACCATACTCAGTCATCTTTGTTCAGTGTACTTACATTCTGTTCCAAACCTCTCACTCCTGTCTTTTAGTATCTGTCTGTACTGCTCCCTTTAGTATTTCCTGTAGCACAGGTATCTTGTTCACAAACTCTCACATTGTCTGTCAGAGAATATTTTAAACTCTCCCTATATTTGAAGGACAGTTTTGCTGGATATAGGATTATTGCTTGGCGGGTTTCTCTTTCAGTATCTTAAATATATCACCCCACTTCCTTCTTGCCTCCATGATTTCTACTGAGAAGTCTGCACAAAGTCTTATCAAGCTTCATTTGTATGTGATGGATTGCTTTTCTTTTGCTGCTTTCAGCATTTTCTCTTTGATGTCTGATAATTTGATTATTAAGTGTCTTGATGTAGGTTTATACATATCCTGTTTGGGGTACGCTGCACTTCTTGGATCTGTAATTTTATGTGTTTCATAAGAGATGGGAAATTTTCAATGATTATTTCCTCTATTATTGCTTCTGCCCCTTTTCTCTTCTCTTCTTCTGGGACACTCATGACATGTACATTCATGCGCTTCTTGTTGTCATTCAGTTCCCTGAGATGTTGCTCATATTTTTCCATTCTTTTCCCTATCTGTTCTTTTCTGTGTAGGATTTCAGGTGTCTTGTTGTTCAGTTCCTGAGTGTTTTCTTCTGTCTCTTGAGATCTGCTGTTGTATGTTTCTATTGTGTTTTTCATCTCTTGTGTTGTTTTCCTATCTGTCTGTACTCCCTTTAGTATTTCCTGTAGCACAGGTATCTTGTTCATAAACAACGCCTTTCATGTCCATAGGTTCTGCCAGTTGTTTTTCAAACTTTTGATTTTTACCTTATGTTCGCCCAATGTTTTCTTTATAGCCTTCATCTCTTTTGTTATATCTTCCCTGAACTCATTGATTTGGTTTTTTATTTGATTTAGCATATTTCTTTGAAAGTCTTTAGTAGATTGTTTCATTAAAGTGAAACAATATCTCAACTGTATCTTGATTGAGGTGTAAGCTTGTTCCTCTGACTGGGTGTTCTGATTTGCTAATGCTGCTGGAATGCAAAACACCAGAAATGGATTGGCTTTTATAAAAGGGGGTTTATTTGGTTACACAGTTACAGTCTTAAGGCCATAAAGTGTCCAAGGTAACACATCAACAATTGGGTACCTTCATTGGAGGATGGCCAATGGCATCTGGAAAATCTCTGTTAGCTGGGAAGGCACGTGGCTGGCGTCTGCTCCAAGTTCTGGTTTCAAATGGCTTTCTCACAGGATGTTCCTCTCTAGGCCTCAGCTCATCTTCAAAATGTCACTCTCAGTTGCTCTTGGGGGCATTTGTTCTCTCTTAGCATCTCTGGAGCAAGAGTCTGCTTTCAACGGCCATCTTCAAACTGTCTCTCATCTGCAGTTCCTCTCTCAGCTCTCTGTGCATTCTTCAAAGTATCCCTCTTGGCTGTATCAAGCTCTTTCCTTTCTGAGCTTATATAGTGCTCTAGTAAACTCATCAAGGCCCATGCTGAATGGGTGGGGCCACACCATCATGGAAACTATCCAATCAGAATCATCACCCACAGTTGAGTGGGTTGCATCTCCATGGAAACACTCAAAGAATTGCAATCTAATTAACACTGATACGTCTGCCCAAACAAGATTAAATCAAATATAATGGTGTTTTGGGAGACATAATACATTCAAACTAGCTTACTGGGCCAGATTTTTTTTTTTTTCCTAGTGTAGTTAGCAGTTTTCTGTTGTCTAGGCATCTGGTTTCCTTGTTTACCCCAGTCAATTTTTCCCAGATCAGAACAGATTCAGGTTTCAGAATGGGGTTATATTCAGGGTGTATCTTAGAAGAATGACAGACTCTCCTGTGAGGTCTCCAGTTACTGTGCTTTTCCTAACCTGTCCAGCAGGTGGTGCCTGTCAGCCTGTTGCTCCCAACTGGTGTAAGGAGATGTGGCCCCTTCAGTTTCTGTTTTGGCTCTGGGGTCTGATTCTGAAGGGAGAGCTGGGCTCCATCTCTTTACTCTTAGCAAAGATACATCCCCTAGGAAGTTATCATCTGCATTTGAATAGTCTCTCTGACTCTGTGGTATCCACCCCTGTCTGAGTCAGAGCACTGTGAGCTGAAATTGTCTGCAGCTCTCTCTTCTGAGCCCCTCAGTTTGACAGAGAGAAAAGGGGACAGAAAGCCCCCTTTTAGAGCCAGTACACGGACCCCAGTTTCACTCATCGGCCAGAGGTAACACCTGGTCTTCTGGGCTCCCTCTCCTGGGACAGATAAGTCTTCTGGTTCTTTAAGTTCAGTCATCACTAAAAGCCTCTTTCTGCTTGTTGGGGGTTTGTAGTTTGTATTCAGTAGTCCACATTTGTTAATTAAAACCCCAGTTGGAGCTGGACTGAGCTATATTTGCTCACTCTGGGAATGCTTTCTATCACAGTGAGTTTTGAAGCAAAGCCTGCTGTGGGGGGAGGGGGCTCCTGGCACAGTTCCAGAGTTTTTACTTACAGATTTTATGCTGTAATCTCAGGCATTCCTCCCAATCCAGTTTGGTGTATAATTTGTGGACAGTCAAGGTTGTCCCCCAGAAGTTATTCCAAATTATTTACTAGTTGTTCCTGGTTGTTCATTAGTTGTTCCAGAGGACTAACTAATTTACACTCCTCTCTATGCCACCATCTTGTCCCTGTTTATGTTCTTTTTCCAACCAGACTTTGTTACTTAGAATTAGTGTTGGCTGTGAGAGAAAGTTAAAAATAACCTTGGTTTAATGAAGATTGATGTGGGATCCAAGAAGGTGGATTAGGAGAGACAGAGAAAAATAGTTCTCCATGAAAAACACAAGATAAAAGACAGAAAATGTCCCAGAATACTAGTTCCAGGTTTGTACTAGCTGGACAAGGTCCACTACCTCCACAGTGACTGTATACTTGGTGAAACCAAGACTCTGCATTTGGAATCTCAGGGATATGATGGACAACATGAAGCACACAAATATAAGAATTATTGGTTTCTAGAAGGGGAGGAGAAGGGTAAAGGTCTAGGAAGAGTATTCAAAGAAATTGTTGGGGAAAGCTTTCCAGCCCTTCTAAATGACATAAATATGCAAATCACAGATGCCCAATGAACTCCAAACAGAATAAATCTAAATAAACCCACTCTGAGACATATTCTGATCAGATTGTTAAATGCGGAAGAGAAGGAGTAGGTTCTGAAAGCAGCAAGAGAGAAGCAATTCACCACATACAAGAGAAACAACATGAGACTAAGTAGTGGTTACTCAGTGGCCACCATGGAGGAAAGAAGGCAGTGTAATGACATATTTAAAATTCTGAAAGAGAAAAATTGCCAACCAAGAATTCTTTATCCAGCAAAGCTCTCCTTCAAATTTGAGGGAGGGCTTAAAATCTCCACAGACAAACAAATGCTGAGAGAATTTGCTAACAACCCTGCCAAACAAGAAATTCTAAAGGGAACCCTACCAGTAGAGAAAAAAAGTAAGGAGAGAGGTATGGAGTAGGGTTGAAAATTAAAGAGTTTTAGTAAGGGTACATTAAAGGAAATACAGAGAGAAAGGGAAAAATATATCCGAAAAATAAAAACCAAAGGATAGAATGAATGATTCAAGAAATGCCTTCACAGTAATAATATTGAAAGTGAATGGATTAAACTTCCCAATTAAAGGGTATAGACTGGCAAAATGGATTAAAAATATGACCCATCAATATGTTGCTTACAAGAAGCTCATCTTAGACCCAGAGACACAAAGAAATTGAAAGTGAAAGGAAGAAAAAAAATATTCCATGCAAGCTTCAGCCAAAAGAAAGTAGGAGTAGCAATATTAATCCCAGATAAAATAGACTTTAAATGCAAGGATGTTATAAGAGACAAAAAAGTCACTATATACTTATAAAAGGGACAATTCAACAAGACAAATAATAATCATAAATGTCTATGCACCCAATCAGGGTGCCCCAAAGTACATGAGACAAATATTGGCAAAACTAAAGGAAGCAATAGATGTTTCCACAATAATTGTGGGAGACTTTAGTACATCACTCCCTCCTACAGATAGATCAACCAGACAGAAGACAAATAAGGAAATTGAAAACCTAAGCAAACTGATAAATTAATTTGATTTAACAGACATATATAGAACTTTACATCCCAAACCACAAGGGTACATATTCTTCTCTAGTGCTCATGGAATGTTCTCCAGAATAGATCATATGCTGTGCCACATAACAAGCCTCAATAAATTTAAAAAGACAAATTATTCAGAGCACATTCTCTGATCACAATGGAATACAACTAGAAGTCAATAACCATCAGAGATTTAGAACATTCACAAATATCTGGAGGCTAAACAACACACTCCTAAACAATCAGTGCATTAAAGAAAAAAATAGCTAGAGAAATTGCTAAATATATAGAGATGAATGGAAATGAGAGCACAACATGTAAAATCTTATGGGATGCAGCAAAGTTGGTATTGAGGGGGAAATTTATAGCTCTAAATGCATGCATTAAAAAGGAAGAAAGAGCTAAAATCAAATAACTAATGGAACAATTGAAGAAGCTAGAAAATGAACAGCAAACTAATCCTAAACCAAGTAGAAGAAAAGAAATAACAAGGATTAAAACAGAAATAAATGACATAGAAAACAAAACAAAACAAAACAAAATAGAGTAAACAAAACCAAAAGTTGGGTCTTTGAGAAGATCACCAAGATTGACAAACCCCTAGCTAGACTGACAAAATCAAAAAGAGAGAAAAACCAGATAGACAAAATAATAAATGAGAGAGGGGACATTACTTCAGATCCTGAAGAAATTAAAAAAATTATAAGAGGATACTATGAACAACTGTACACCAACAAACTAGATACTGTAGAGGAAATGGACAATTTCCTGGAAACACATGAACAACCCAGACTGACCAGAGGAGAAATAGAAGATCTCAACAAAACAATCACAAGCAAAGAGATCCAATCAGTCGTCAAAAAACTTCGCACAAATAAATGCGCAGGGCCTGATGGCTTCACAGGGGAATTCTACCAAACTTTCCAAAAAGAACTGACACCAATCTTACTCAAACTCTTTCAAAACATTGAAGAAAATGGAAAGCTACCTAACTAATTTTATGAAACTAACATCACTCTAATACAAAAACCAGGTAAAGATGCTACAACAAAGGAAAACTGCAGGCCAATCTCCCTAATGAATATAGACACAAAAATTCCCAACAAAATACTTGCAAATCAAATCCAAAGACAGGTTTAAAAAAAGCATACACCATGACCAAATGGGGTTCATTCAAGGCATTCAAGGATGGTTCAACATAAGAAAATCAATCAATGTTATACAACATATTAACAAAGCAAAAGGGAAAAATCGAATGATCATCTAAATAAATGCTGAAAAAGCATTTGACAAAATCCAGCAACCTTTTTTGATAAAAATGCTTCAAAAGGTAGGGATTGAAAGAAACTTCCTCAGTATGATAGAAGGCATATATGAAAAAACCCAAGCCAGCACAGTACTCAATGGTGAGAGGCTGATAGCCTTCCCTCTAAGATCAGGAATGAGACAAGGATGCCCACTGTCATCACTATTATTCAACATTGTGCTTGAACTGCTAGCCAGAGCAATCCAGCAAGACAAGGAAATAAAAGGCATCCAAATTGGAAAGGAAGAAGTAAAACTGTCATTATTTGCAGATGATGTGATCTTATATCTGGAAAACCCTGAGAAATTGATGACACAGCTATTTGAGCTAATAAATTTAACAAAGTAGTGGGATAAAATTAATACATATAAGTCAGTAATGTTCCTATACATCAGAAGTAATGTTCCTAACTGAAGAGACACTCAAGAGAGATTCCATTCTCAGTGGCAACTAAAAAAATCAAGTACCTAGGAATAAACTTAACCAAGGATGTAAAAGACCTATACATAGAAAACTATATAACTTTACTAAAAATAATAGAAGGGGACCTAAAAATATGGAAAAATATTCCATGTTCATGGATAGGAAGGCTCAATGTCATTAAAAAGTCAATTCTACCCAAACTCATCTACAGATTCCATGCAATTCCAATCAAAATTCCAACAACCTGCTTCTCAGACTTGGAAAAGCTAGTTATAAAATTTATTTGGAAGGGAAAGAAGCCTTGAATTGCTAAAAACATTCTAAAAAAGAAAGCAAAGTGTGAGGATTTACACTCCCTAACTTTGAAGTTTACTATAAAGCCACATTAGTCAAAACAGCATGGTACTGGCACAAAAATAGATATATTGATCAATGGAATCGAATTGAGAATTCAAAGGTAGACCCCCGGATCTATGGCCAACTGATCTTTGATAAGGCCCTGAAAGCACTGAACTGGGATATAACAGTCTATTCAACAAATGGGGCTGGGAGAGTGGGATATTCATATCCAAAGGAATGAAAATGGACCCCTACGCCACACCGTACACAAAAATTAACTCAAAATGGATTAAAGACCTAAATATAAGGGACAGTACCATAAAACTACCAGAAGATAATGTAGGGAAACATTTTCAAGACCTTGTATTAGGAGGTCACTTCCTAGACCTTGTATCCAAAGCACAAGCAACAAAAGAAAAAATAAATTGAAACTCCTCAAACTTAAAACTTCTGCACCTCAAAGGAATTTGTCAAAAAGGTGAAAAGGCAGTCAACTCAATGGAAAAAATATTTGGAAGCCATATATCTGGTAAAAGACTGATATGTGTACATATATAAAGAAATCCTACAACTCCATGACAATAGTGCAAACAGCCCAATAATAAAATGGGCAAAAGATATGAAAAGACATTTCTCTGAAGAGGAAATACAAATGGCCAAAAACACATGAAAAAATGTTCATCTTCACTAGCCATTAGGGCGATGCAAATTAAGACCACAATGACATATCATCTCACACCAATTAGATTGGCTGCCATTAAACAAACAGGTAACTACAAATGCTGGAGAGGATGTGGATAAATTGGAACTCTTATTTATTGTTGATGGGACTGTATAATGGTACAGCCACTCTAGAAGACAGTCTGGTGGTTCCTTAGAAAACTAGATATAGAGCTACCCTTTGATCCATTAATTTCACTTCTCAGTATATACATGGAAGATCTGAAAACAGTGACATGAACAGATATTTGCACACTGATGTTCATAGCAGCATTATTCACAATTCCAAGAGATGGAAACAATACAAATGTCCTTCAACAGATGAGTGGATAAACAAAATGTGGTATATACACACGATGAAATACTACACAGCAGTAAGAACGGATGAGGTTGTGAAACATATGACAACATGGATGGACCTTGAAGACCTAATGCTGAGTGAAATAATCCAGGCACAAAAAGAGAGATATTGTATGTTACCACTAGTATGGAAAATGTAAAATAAATGTTTAATATTGTAGAATATAGGGGATCTAGCTATAGCAAATAGTGAAGGGGGAATAATAATCTAATAAGAACAAATAAGTTATGGAGTGTGTTGCAATTTCCTAATGTTGCAGTCATGCAAAATACCAGAAATGGATTGGCTTTTGTAAAGGGGTTTTATTTTGTTACAAGTTACAGTCTTAAGGCCATACAAGTGTCCAAGCTAAGGCATCAATAGTAGAGTACTGTCACTGATGGATGGCTAGTGGTGTCCAGAAGACCTCTGTTAGCTCGGAAGGCATGTGGCTGGTGTCCGCTTGCTCCCAGGTTACATTTCAAAATGGCGTTCTCCAAAATGTTGCTCTTTGGGTGTTTTGTCCTCTCTTACCTGCAGCTCCTCTTCAGAATGTCACTCTCAGTTGCTCTCCAAAATGTCACTCACAGGGGTGACAATGTGATTGGGAAAGCCATTTGGACCACACTGCCCTTTGTCTAGCATATGGAATGGATGAGTAGAAAAATGGGGGCAAAAAAAAAAAAAAAAAAGGCACCCAGTGTTTTTTTTTTTACTTTAATTGTTCTTTTTCACTTTAACTTTTATTCTTGTCATTTTTTGTGTGTGTGGTAATTAAAATGTTCAAAAATTAATTTTGGTGATGAATGCACAACTATCTAATTGTACTGTGAACAACTGAATGTACGCTTTGTATGACTGCATGGTATGTGAATATATCTCAATAAAAATGAATTAAAAAATGAAAAAAAATGTCACTCACAGATGCACTGAGTTCCTTCTGTTTGTCAGCTCATTTATATGGCTCCAGTGATTTAATTCAGACCCACCTTGAGTAGGTGGGATAACAACTCCGTGGAGATTATCCTATAAAACTCTTGCCCACAGTTGATTGAGTCACATCTCCCTGGAAACAATCAATAGGTTCCAACCTAATCAACACTCATACATCGGCCCCCACAAGACTGCATCAAAGATAATGGTGTTTTGGGAGACAAAATACATACAAACTGGCACAGAGGGTAAACTTAATGTTATGGGAATGCTCAGCAACTACTATGGTTTGTTAATTTCAGGGGGGTATGTTAGGAACAAGTTCACAGAAATGTAGTTATTTCAGGTTATTTGTTTTTCTTATTCCCTTGTTGGGTTATAGTTTGTTTATTTTCTTGGGGTAGGGTAGGAACATGTTGGGGGCAATGTAGTTATTTTAGGTTATTTGTTTTTCTTATTCCTTTGTTCGGTTACGGTTTGTTAATTTTCTTGGTGTATGATAGGAACATGTTGGAAGCAATGTAGTTATTTTAGGTTATTTTTTTTTTCTTATTCCTTTGTTTTGGTTTTGTTTGAAATGTTTTATTGTTCATTTTTAAATTTTTTTGATTAAGTTAAAAAAATAAATGAGTGTTAAAAAAAGCAAATGAACAATGAGGGGTAAGGGGAATGGAATGTTTTGAATGTTCATTTGTATTGTAATTTTTGTTTTATTTTTTGGAATAATGAGAATGTTCAAAGATTGATCATGGTGATGAATGCATGACTATATAATAATACTGTGAACAATTGTGCACTTTGAAGGATTGTATGTTATGTGAATATATCTCAATAAAATTGCATTTAATTAAAAATTGATGTGTATTTCTCTTATAAAAGTTCAGGTGGGCAATGCAGGGCTGGTGTCACACTTAACGGTGTCAGCAACTGAGGTTCCCACTATCTTGTTTCTCTGCCAGTTTCAAAACCTCTTATCTCCATTCTTTCTATCTACAGTTCAGCCAGTGGAGAGGAGGAAGAAAGTCACACACCTTCTCTTGAAGAACAGTTACCAGAAATTGTACCTACTTTTTTACTTCTTTGTAAAAAACACTTAAAACTCTTACATTAACATACCTCCTTGTCAGGAATGCTGGGAATGGTGTTTATTCTATATAAGCCATGTTCTCAGCTTAAAAGCAGGGGTTCTATTAAAGGAAAAGGGAGGGGATGGATATTAGGGCATTACTAGAGCAGTATATGCCACTTAAATGCATTCAGAAATTCATATGTAAAATAAAGAACCAAGAAAAATAAATTAAAAATAAAACCATAAGGGAAACTTTTTTATGTTTGTGTACTAGAGACATAAAACAAACTACAATAATTAAAATAGGGTAGCCTTGTCAGGGGAGAAGATAAATAGATCAGTGAAACAGAATGGAGAGTGAAGAAACAGACTTGTACCATGTGGTTATACAGTATCTAACGAAGGTACTATTTCAAATCACAGATAAAAGATAAAGTAGCCTGTGAATGACTTGGAGACAGGATAGCTGGCTGCATTTTTGGAAAACAGATTCTCAGATCAGTATACATAAAAATAAATCTCAAATGGATTAAGATAAAGGTAAAAAATATGCAAGTACTAAAACAAAACGTAGAAAAATTGTTTAAAATTTTGAGATGAAGAAGGTTTTTCTAAGCAAGACACAAACTCCAGAAGCCATAAGGAAAAAAATTGACAGGATTGGTACATTAAAAATAGGAATAAACACAGGTGAAAGATATCACGAAGTTGAAGAAGAGTAACTGGAAGGAAATACTTGCATTATGTATGAGACAAAAGATTAAATTAAGTCAATAAAAAATTCCAATTTATAAACTATGATGTTGATAAATATTCAAAGGTCTACAATATCCACTGTTCGTGAGTTAAACAGGCCCTCTCCCAGATGGCTGATGGCTGTATAAATTGCTTCACTTATTTGGAGGTCGATTTGGAAGTGTCTAGCAAAATTTGCAATGCACATATCCTTTGATCCAGCAATCCTACCTATAAATAGCTACTTAACAGAAATATACCAATGGGAAGATACTATGTTTCATTTAAACTAGATTGTATTGAGGCTAATGCTTTTTTTTTTTTTAAACTCTTCCCAGAAAGTGTTAAGGAAAGGTTTTACACAACAGGATCATAAATACCACCTGGCTGACAAGCGATGGTAAGATGCCATCAGTTGTAAGATGCTTTTCAGCCCCAGAGATGATAAGATGTGAAAAAAAAGTTTATTTAAGAATTCCTGAAACAGGGCAAATCTATAAGAATGGTCTTTGCAGCATTATTTGTAATAATGAGGAATTGGAAACAGCCTAAATATTCAGCGATGCAGAGAACAAATAAATTATGATACAGTCATGACTACTGAATATCCTGTAGCTATTAGAAAGAAAGAGATTAGTATATGTTGACTTGGAAAAATCTCCATGATATATTGTTAAGAGGAAAAAAATAAAGTTACAATATAATGTATGAGAATTTCACCTATTAAAAACTGTATATATGTAAATGTATAAATTCCAAACTATGTACTTGTATGAAAATGCATAAAAATAAAAATATAGTATATTTACATAGAAAAATACCTGAAAGGATATGCAAATAGTGTTTACTTGTGAGGAGGGAAGTTGTATTGAGAAAGTAAAAAACAAAACAAAACTTTTTAAAAATCTATATCGGTTTTTTGTTTTTTAAACAATAAGGATGTAATCATGTGCTATGTTTATCATGTTAAAGGTTAAAAAAAAGAAAATCTGGAAAATATAGAGAAGTATAAAGAATAAAATTAAAAACACCTAGAATCTAGCCAAATAATAGCATTATTTACAGTTTTCGTTACATTCCCTTTTACATCCATGTTTCTTTGCAGCTAGGTGGATATTGATATTGTTTCTTGGGCTATGGGAAACAGAAAGAGGAGCAGGGTTAGGTGTGAAAGAGGATCCATTTATTTGGGGCTGTTTAAGCTGGTATTGCCTGTTGGACACTGAAGTGGTGATATCAAGTAAGCAAATGGATAGATGGTTATAGAGCTTAGGAGAGCTCATAATCAACTTACAGTATTAATACTTTCTCTTTCAAGTGATGCATTTTAATATTCATGTGTCTGACACAATTAAAATGTAATTTCCTGTGACAGCATAGTGTAATATTAGCCTTGGGATTCAACAGCTCTTGTTCCCTGCTCTCCTCCACTCCCTAGCCCAGCTGTACCACTTCCCAGTTTTAACCATCTTGGATAAAACATTTAAATTGAGAAAAGCCTCAGTTTCTTATCTATAAAGTGAAGATAATGTTAACTTCTTTGTAGATTGTTATGAAGAGTTAAACCAGTGTAAGTAAACACCTAGCACTGTGTGGGTATGTAGTTGGCTCTCAGCATTTAAGTTTAGAGTTTTCCTACTGTCGATTAAAAGTCAGAGCTAATTTATTTATTAAGGCTTGGTAAGTCCTAACATAAAATTAATACATAAGTTAGTTTTCTTTCAAATTCATTTCAATCTAGTTTTTTTTTTTTTTTTTTTTTTTTTTTTGGGCTGAAAAAACGACTTTTTTGAAAGCAGTCACGTGGGACTCTGCGAAAGCAGTGTGTTACACAGTTCTGAAAACTAAGTTCAATACAGCTTTTTTTTTTTTTTTTTTTAAATCATCATTTTATTGAGATATATTCACATACCACGCAGTCATACAAAACAAATTGTAGTTTCGATTGTTTACAGTACCATTACATAGTTGTACATTCATCACCTAAATCAAACCCTGACACCTTCATTAGCACACACACAAAAATAACAAGAATAATAATTAGAGTGAAAAAGAGCAATTGAAGTAAAAAAGAACACTGGGTACCTTTGTCTGTTTGTTTCCTTCCCCTACTTTTCTACACATCCATCCATAAACTAGACAAAGTGGTGTTTGGTCCTTATGGCTTTCCCAATCCCATTGTCACCCCTCATAAGCTACATTTTTATACAACTGTCTTCGAGATTCATGGGTTCTGGGTTGTAGTTTGATAGTTTCAGGTATCCACCACCAGCTACCCCAATTCTTTAGAACCTAAAAAGGGTTGTCTAAAGTGTGCATAAGAGTGCCCACCAGAGTGACCTCTCGGCTCCTTTTGGAATCTCTCTGCCACTGAAGCTTATTTCATTTCCTTTCACATCCCCCTTTTGGTCAAGAAGATATTCTCCGTCCCACGGTGCCAGGTCTACATTCCTCCCTGGGAGTCATATTCCACGTTGCCAGGGAGATTCACTTCCCTGGGTGTCTGATCCCACGTAGGGGGGAGGGCAGTGATTTCACCTTTCAAGTTGGCTTAGCCAGAGAGAGAGGGCCACATCTGAGCAACAAAGAGGCATTCAGGAGGAGACTCTTAGGCACAAATACAGGGAGGCCTAGCCTCTCCTTTGCAGCAACCGTCTTCCCAAGGGTAAAACTTATGGTAGAGGGCTCAACCCATCAAACCACCAGTCCCCCATGTCTGTGGTCATGTTAGCAACCATGGAGGTGGGGTAGGCGAATACCCCTGCATTCTCCACAGGCTCCTCAAGGGGGCACTACATCTTTTTTTTTTTTTTTTTTTTTTTTTTTAACTTTCCCTTCTTTTTTCAAATCACCTGTATGAAAAAAAAAGTTAAAAAGAAAACAAACATACAATAAAAGAGCATTTCAAAGAGACCATAGCAAGGGAGTAAGAAAAAGACAACTAACCTAAGATAACTGCTTAACTTCCAACATGTTCCTACTTTACCCCAAGAAAGTTACATAATATAGCAACATTTCAGTGAACTTGTTCCTACTACAACCATCAGAAATTAACAGACAATAGTCATTTCTGGGCATCCCCAGAACGTTAAATAGCTTATCTGTTCTTCCTGGATTATTGTTCCCCCTTCCTTAATTGCTCTCTACTGCTAGTTCCCCTACATTCTACATTATAAACCATTTGTTTTACATTTTTCAAAGTTCACATTAGTGGTAGCATATAATATTTCTCTTTTTGTGCCTGGCTTATTTCGCTCAGCATTATGTCTTCAAGGTTCATCCATGTTGTCATATGTTTCACCAGATCGTTCCTTCTTACTGCCGCGTAGTATTCCATCGTGTGTATATACCACATTTTATTTATCCACTCATCTGTTGAAGGACATTTGGGTTGTTTCCATCTCTTGGCAATTGTGAATAATGCTGCTATGAACATTGGCGTGCAGATATCTGTTCGTGTCACTGCTTTCCGATCTTCCGGGTATATACCGAGGAGTGCAATCGCTGGATCGAATGGTAGCTCTATATCTAGTTTTCTAAGGAACTGCCAGACTGACTTCCAGAGTGGCTGAACCATTATACAGTCCCACCAACAATGAATAAGAGTTCCAATTTCTCCACATCCCCTCCAGCATTTGTAGTTTCCTGTTTGTTTAATGGCAGCCATTCTAACCGGTGTTAGATGGTATCTCATTGTGGTCTTAATTTGCATCTCTCTAATAGCTAGTGAAGCTGAACATTTTTTCATGTGTTTCTTGGTCATTTGTATTTCCTCTTCAGAGAACTGTCTTTTCATATCTTTTGCCCATTTTATAATTGGGCTGTCTGTACTATTGTCATTGAGTTGTAGGATTTCTTTGTATATGCAAGATATCAGTCTTTTGTCAGATACATGGTTTCCAAAAATTTTTTCCCATTGAGTTGGCTGCCTCTTTACCTTTTTGAGAAATTCCTTTGAGGTGCAGAAACTTCTAAGCTTGAGGAGTTCCCATTTATCTATTTTCTCTTTTGTTGCTTGTGCTTTGGGTGTAAAGTCTAGGAAGTGGCCTCCTGATACAAGGATCTTGAAGATGTTTTCCTACATTATCTTCTAGGAGTTTTATGGTACTTTCTTTTATATTGAGATCTTTGGTCCATTTTGAGTTAATTTTTGTGTAGGGGGTGAGGTAGGGGTCCTCTTTCATTCTTTTGGATATGGATATCCAACTCTCCCAGCCCCATTTGTTGAAAAGACCATTATGGCTCAGTTCGGTGACTTTGGGGGCCTTATCAAAGATCAGTCGGCCATAGATCTGAGGGTCTATCTCTGAATTCTCAATTCGATTCCATTGATCTATATGTCTATCTTTGTGCCAGTACCATGCTGTCTTGGCAACTGTGGCTTTATAATAAGCTTCAAAGTCAGGGAGTGTAAGTCCTCCCACTTCGTTTTCTTTTTTAGAGTGTCTTTAGCAATTCGAGGCATCTTCCCTTTCCAAATAAATTTGATAACTAGCTTTTCCAAGTCTGCAAAGTAGGTTGTTGGAATTTTGATTGGGATTGCATTGAATCTGTAGATGAGTTTGGGTAGAATTGACATCTTAATGACATTTAGCCTTCCTATCCATGAACATGGAATATTTTTCCATCTTTTAAGGTCCCCTTCTATTTCTTTTAGTAGAGTTATGTAGTTTTCTTTGTATAGGTCTTTTACATCTTTGGTTAAGTTGATTCCTAGGTACTTGATTTTTTAGTTGCTATTGAAAATGGTATCTTTTTCTTGAGTGTCTCTTCAGTTTGTTCATTTCTAGCATATAGAAACATTACTGACTTATGTGCATTAATCTTGTATCCCGCTACTTTGCTAAATTTGTTTATTAGCTCTAGTAGGTGTATCGTTGATTTCTCAGGGGTTTTCTAGATATAAGATCATATCATCTGCAAACAATGACAGTTTTACTTCTTCTTTTCCAATTTGGATGCCTTTTATTTCTTTGTCTTGCCGGATTGCCCTGGCTAGCACTTCCAGCACAATGTTGAATAACAGTGGTGACAGCGGGCATCCTTGTCTTGTTCCTGATCTTAGAGGGAGGGCTTTCAGTCTCTCACCATTGAGTACTATGCTGGCTGTGGGTTTTTCATATATGCTCTTTATCATGTTGAGGAAGTTTCCTTCAATTCCTACCTTTTGAAGTGTTTTTATCAAAAAGGGATGTTGGATTTGTCAAATGCTTTTTCAGCATCTATTGAGATGATCAATTGATTTTTCCTTTCGAGTTTTTAATGTGTTGTAATACATTGATTGTTTTTCTGATGTTGAACCATCCTTGCATGCCTGGAATGAACCCCACTTGGTCATGGTGTATGATTTTTTTAATGTGTCTTTGGATTCGATTTGCAAGTATTTGTTGAGGATTTTTGCATCTATATTCATTAGGGAGATTGGCCGGTAGTTTTTCCCTTTTTGTAGCATCTTTGCCTGGTTTTGGTATTAGATTGATGTTAGCTTCATAAAATGAGTTAGGTAGTGTTCCATTTTTTCAATGTTTTGAAAGAGTTTGAGTAAGATTGGTGTCAGTTCTTTCTGGAAAGTTTGGTAGAATTCCCCTGTGAAGCCATCTGGCCCTGGGCATTTATTTGTGGGAAGATTTTTGATGACTGATTGGATCTCTTTGCTTGTGATGGGTTGGTTGAGGTCTTCTATTTCTTCTCTGGTCAGTCTAGGTTGTTCATATGTTTCCAGGAAATTGTCCATTTCTTCTACATTATCCAGTTTGTTGCCATACAGTTGTTCATAATATCCTCTTATAATTTTTTTAATTTCTTCAGGATCTGCAGTTATGTCACCTTTTTCATTCATTATTTTGTTTATATGGGTCTTCTCTCTTTTTGATTTTGTCAGTCTAGCTAGGGGCTTGTCAATCTTGTTGATCTTCTCAAAGAACCAACTTTTGGTGATATTTATCCTTTCTATTGTTTTTTTGTTCTCTATGTCATTTATTTCTGCTTTAATCCTTGTTATTTCTTTTCTTCTACTTGGTTTAGGATTGGTTTGCTGTTCATTTTCTAGCTTCTTCAGTTGATCCATTAGTTCTTTGATTTTGGCTCTTTCTTCCTTTTTAATATATGCGTTTAGTGCTAAAAAATTTCCCCCTTAGCACTGCTTTTGCTGCATCCCATAGGTTTTGGTATGTTGTGTTCTCATTTTCATTCGTCTCTATATATTTAGCAATTTCTCTTGCTATTTCTTCTTTAACCCACTGATTGTTTAGGAGTGTGTTGTTTAACCTCCAGGTATTTGTGAATTTTCTAAGTCTCTGATGGTTATTGACTTCTAATTGTATTCCATTGTGGTCAGAGAATGTGCTTTGAATAATTTCAATCTTTTTAAATTTATTGAGGCTTGTTTTATGTCCCAGCATATGATCTATTCTGGAGAAAGTTCCGTGAGCACTAGAAAAAGTATGTGTATCCTGGTGATTTGGGATGTAATGTCCTGTAGATGTCTGTTAAATCTAATTCATTTATCAGATTGTTTAGGTTTTCAATTTCCTTATTGGTCTTCTGTCTGGTTGATCTATCTTTAGGAGAGAGTGATGTGTTGAAGTCTCCCACAATTATTGTGGAAACATCAATTGCTTCCTTTAGTTTTGCCAATGTTTCTCTCATGTATTTTGTGGCACCTTGATTGGGTGCATAGACATTTACGATTGTTATTTCTTCTTGCTGAATTGCCCCTTTTATTAGTATGTAGTGGCCTTCTTTGTCTCTCAAAACATCCCTGCATTTGAAGTCTATTTTATCTGAGATTAATATTGCTACACCTGCTTTCTTTTGGCTGTAGCTTGCATGAAATATTTTTTTCCATCCTTTCACTTTCAAATTCTTTGTGTCCCTGTGTCTAAGATGAGTCTCTTGTATGCAACATATTGATGGTTCATTTTTTTTGATCCATTCTGCGAATCTATATCTTTTAATTGGGGAGTTTAATCCATTTACATTCAACGTTAAAACCGTGAAGGCATTTCTTGAATCGGCCATCTTATCCTTTGGATTATGTTTGCCATATTTTTCCCTCTCTCTATTAATATCCTTTATTGTACCCATACCGAATCTCTTTAGTACTGAACCTTTCTCCAAGTCTCTCTGTCCTGTCTTTGTTTCTCTGTCTGTAGGGCTCCCTTTAGTATCTCCAGTAGGGCAGGTCTCTTGTTAGCAAATTCTCTCAGCATTTCTTTGTCTGTGAAAAATTTAAGCTCTCCTTCAAATTTGAAGGAGAGCTTTGCTGGATAAAGTATTCTTGGCTGGAAATTCCTCTCTCTCAGAATTTTAAATATATCGTGCCATTGCCTTCTCGCCTCCATGGTGGCTGCTGAGTAGTCACTACTTAGTCTTATGCTGTTTCCTTTGTATGTGGTGAATTGCTTTTCTCTTGCTGCTTTCAGAACTTGCTCCTTCTCTTCTATGTTTGACAGTGTGATCAGTATATGTCTCGGAGTGGGTTTTTTGGATTTATTCTATTTGGAGTTCGCTGAGCATTTATGATTTGTGTATTTATGTTGTTTAGAAGATTTGGGAAGTTTTCCCCAACAATTTCTTTGAATACTCTTCCTAGACCTTTACCCTTTTCTTCCCCTTCTGGGACACCAATGAGTCTTATATTCGGACGTTTCATATTATCTATCATATCCCTGAGGTCCATTTCGAGTTTTTCAATTTTTTTCCCCATTCTTTCTTTTATGCTTTCATTTTCCATTCTGTCATCTTCCAGGTCACTGATTCGTTGTTCAACTTCCTCTAGTCTTGTACTATGAGTGTCCAGAATCTTTTTAATTTGGTCAACAGTTTCTTTAATTTCCATAAGATCATCCATTTTTTTATTTAGTCTTGCAATGTCTTCTTTATGCTCTTCTAGGGTCTTCTTGATTTCCTTCATATCCCGTACTAGGGTCTCATTGTTCATCTTTAGTTCTTTGAGTAGCTGCTCTAGGTGTGTCTCTTCTGGTCTTTTGATTTGGGTGCTTGGGCTTGGGTTATCCATATCATCTGGTTTTTTCATATGCTTTATAATTTTCTGTTGTTTTTGGCCTCGTGGCATTTGCTGTCCTTGATAGGGTTCTTTTAGGGTTTGTAGACCAGTTGAAGTCCTTATCTCTAATTTATCAGATCTACAGCTTCGTGGAGTACACTTTCTCTAACTAACCAGCAGGTGGCGTCCACGAGCCACCTGTTCTCCACAAGCCAGATCTCCCCTGCTTAGCCTTTTTGGTGAGTGGGGGAGTGAGTCTTGTGGGGCCCAATTGGTGTCCCAAGCTTGCGTGTGTAGTTGGTGTTGCCTGCCCTGTATGTGGGGCGTGTTTCTGGGCAGTCAGGGAGGGGGGGTGGCCCTAACAATCAAATCTCCCTGATGATCCTAGAGTTTTAAAGCTACTGCAATAGTCTAATCCTTCAGTTCAGTCCTGCCACAGTTTGTCTCTGCCACTGACCCACAAGTCTTTGGTATTGGCGTATGGCTCCTGAGACTTGCAAGTGGGCCCCTCTTCCAGGCTGTGCACCCCGGGTCCTCTGTTGAGGGATGACTGTGCTATGTCACAGGTGAGTGCCGTCCCCCCAGGGCAGTTCTGGGCTGCTGGGCTGTGTTGGGAGGCTCCCAGTCTGCTCAAATGATGGCTGAATGGGGCTCTGTTAATTCACACTGCTCCCCCTTCCAGCTCTGGGACATTCAGCTGAGGTTGCAGGGAAGGCTAATGTCCACGCCCAGTTTTGTGGTGTGTGCCTGTTATTTGAAGCACTTCCGTCACACTGGGTTGTCTGGGGCAGCTCTGGGCTATGGGGCTGGCGATGGGCAGGAGTGTTTCCTGTCCACCAGGATGGTGGCTGTGAGCGGACACCCCCCTTTTCTTGGGAAGTTGTGTTGTTTAGTGAATTTTCTCAGCCACTGGATTATTGCCTTTTGTCTCAGAGCTCTCTTATTTCTGCTCTTGACTTGACGTGCCCAAATTTCAATTCTTTGAAGCTTTCTGTATTGAGCTTCTTAGAGTAATTGTTTTAGAAAAAGCAAAAAGGATTTAAAAAAAAAAAAAAAAAAACAAAAAAAAAAAAAATGGCCCTCCTCAGAGATCTAATGGGTTATTGAAATGCTAATAGACAAAGCAACCAGGGCCATTAAGGAAAGGTGCCCTGGGCAGAGAGATCAGCCTTGCTTCGGGATTTGCATATGCGCCTCAAGGCCTGATCTCCGCCCTTCCCCTTTCTGTGTTCACCAGAACTCCAAAAATCCTCTGCTTTTACTTTGGAGCTTCTCGTGTTGTTTTCCTTCTATGCCCGTCTCCTCTCTGCTGGGCTGGCTGCTCTCAGAGTCTCTGGTGTCTGGCCTCAGTCTATCTATGGTTGGAGTTTGAATCAGTAGAATGAGTTTCCGTTGAGAGCAGCCACTGCAATTCTCCCTTCTCCTTCCTGGAGCTGACAGCCCCCTCCTCCCCCGGGACTGAGCCTGGCAGGGAGGGGCGCGGGTCCCCTGGCCGCAAAAACTTACAGATTTCGCTGATCTCAGCAGTTCCACGTTTTCAGTGAGTGTTGTATGAAGTATGCCCAAAGACAGATTGCTCTGTGGTGTCCAGTCCACGCAGTTCCTGGCTTTTTACCTACTTTCCTGGAGGAGTAACTAAAACATACAGCTCACCAGTCTGCCATCTTGCCCCGCCTCCTCAATCTAGTTTTGATCTTCCGTAACCTGTTTTGAAGATCACATGACATCTACTTATATCTCCTTAACTCTTGCACAGAACTTTGATCAAAATCAACAAAATCATGATCTGATAATATAATTGAAGAGAAATAATTCATCAGTGTCTCATATAACAGAATTAATCATGGTTGTTTCTCAATAACTTTTCCCTTCAGCATGAGAGGTTCTCAACTGGCAACAATAATAATAACCTGCTAAAGTTAGAGCTCCAAATTCACCCACCCCCAAAGGGTTAAATAACTTTTCTCAACTGGGATTTGAATTGCTTTTCAGTGCTGAGGTCACTATCACTGCTAAATGACAGACGTTTTCTTGAAAATCCCTTGTATTTCTTCTTGTGATAAAAAGTTCATTGCCTGCAAAAATAGGGTGGTGTTTAATAACTGTTAAATCTATTCTTTAGAGATTTTACAAAGGTGTCCTATTGCTACTGGAGGACTCCCTTGACACTCAACTCTGCATTTTCTTTTTGCATAATGCCTACAATTTAAAACCACTAGGCTCCCTGTTGTATAGCTCCTGTATCTTCGGTTCAGTATAACCAAAATACTCATAAATCTCCTTTTCTTCCAGTAGCTTTCTGCAGCAGCTGGGGTATGACAGTGATGTCCCTGATCTATAATTCCAGTCAGCTCTAGGGTGAACAGATAGACCAATCCAGAGCCACGACATCAGATAAAGTGATGTTGTTTGCTCAGCTCAGTGTCCTCAAGAGGTAGTCATGTGATATTCCCAATTTGTATTCTGCATAAAATTCCTTTTACAAATTATAAACTTCCTATAGGGAGCAAACATATGCAGCTAAAGGATACTGAATATATGACTATGTAATGTAATTTTAAATTCAAAAGAAATGGGATAAGACTTTTTCATCCTAGAGCTGAAAGCTATAAAATCCCACAATTTCTATTTAAGTATGACATTTTTCAATTTGGGATTCTAATTGAGCAATGTTTTTCTGAGACACTGAGTTTGATTTTTAATACTAGGAATATAACATTAATATAAATATTTGAATTGTACATATCATGAGACTTAAATACTTTATAGCCATCACAAAATTTAATAATTTTACTATTTGCACTTTTTTGTTTCACAGTTGAGACAGCGAATTTAATTGATTGTGATGCTCACATTAATTGCGTTAGAGAAACCTTGACTAAATGATTTCTGTGGATTTTTATTTTCATGGTACTTAATAGTTCACTCATTCTGGATCAGGGTTTCTCAATCTTGGCAATATTGTCATTTTGGACTGGATAATTCTTTGTTGTGGGAAGCTGCATTGTAGGATGTTTAGCAGCATCCCTGGCTTCTACCAAATAGATTTCAGGAGAATGTATCTAGTTGTGACAATCAAAAATGTCTCCAGACATTGCCAAATGTCTCCTGGAAGGCAACACCATTTTTATTTTAAAAGCATTTAGCTAATTATGCTGCCTGAAGGTATTAGGATTTAATTTGAAAGAATATATTCTCCCATAGTAGTTTAAATTCAGGTATTCTAGGAAGTATTCCTGGCCTTTCTCAATCTTTTTTCCCTCTAATCACCAATAACCTCTCCACTCCCCTGCCTGAAAGTGATTACTTTATCTGTGTACAAAGATGCTACAGATTTTTCTTTCTTCATTTGAGACTGTGAACTGCTTGCTTCCCAGCAAGGTCTCTACTTCTAGCACAGTGCTTGGCTCTTAGTAGATGTTAAAAAAAGAGGAACTTATTGAATCAATGAATACTATAGTTATTTTTCTCTTTTATCTATAAATATACATATCTTATTTTTTATAGATGTGGGTATATGGAATCTCTTAATTTTTAAAAGCCTGTTAAACTTTATTTTTATAAAGTATTGTTTATTCACCTAATATATATTGAGGGCTTACTGTAAGCCAGGCACTAATGCTAGAAGCTGAGGATACTGTTATCAACAAAACAGACATAATTCTTATCCTTGGGGATCTTACAGAGGTATACAGACAATTAAGAGACAATTATGACTCAGGAACAACCTACTTACCCAGGTCTGTCTAATGACCCTGGTTTCCAAGCAAAACAAAATTATGTAAGGCCTAGAGACGACCTTTAGATACGTGGCACAAAGCAACATGTCTGTAGACTTCCTGGCTTTCCTCTTCACTTCAGAGATACCAAATTATTTCTTCCATCTTTTGCCAAGTCTCCAGAATCCCAGAAGAGAAAATTTGGGGTCAACAGTGGTGGTATCTTCATTAAAAAGTAATGAAGAGGCAGGAAACTATAAAGGCAACATTCTAAGAAAGTAGAAGATTTTGAAATAAAAAAAAACGGAATAGTTTTCTTCTCTAGTTATAAATATCTTCCTAAACTTCTTTGGAATAAAGCTGCCTATGGGTATTTGTGGAGTGTAGCAACAAAAGTATTTCAAATTCTCCTACTCTTGCCCCTACCTGTTCACTACTCTCTCCAGTTCCCCTGTAAACTTCCTCCCTCATCCTAGCTTTCCATATACACCAGGGAGTATTCCTCAGATGCTCAAGAATATTTACTAACACTGCATGTGGTCACTTCCAGGCACTGGGATCTTCCTCTGTCTGACATCTCCAACATCTTCCTTTGAATCTAAATTTGGAACCATCTAAGTGATCCTGCCCTGGTCTTTCTGACCTCATCTCCTGCCCCTATTCTCCTTAACCACTATGCCACAGGCACACTGGCCTTTCTGCTCCTTTGATTCATCATGCACTCTTGTGTTGTGCAACTGTTGCACTTGCACTGTTTTCTCTTCCCACAATGCTCTTCCCCCAAACCTTTGCATGACTGGTTCTCTCTCATCATTTAGCAAGTTCCTCAGAGAGTCTTACCACATAGTCATTCTCTATACCATTACCCTGTTACCACTCACCACTACCTAAAATTATTTTATTTATTTATCGCCTATCTATCTCCCTCACTAGAATGTAACCCCATGAGGACAGGAATTTCATCTGCCAATTCAGCTGTGGATTCTTAGCCTCTGGCACTCAATAAATGTTGGCTGGCACTCAATAAGGTCTTACAGATTTAATTAATTAATTAATCAATCAGTTTTATCACAACTACACAGTAGTCCTTATGGCTGAGCAGAGGTGTGTGGTAAGGCAGAAAAGAATATATCATTTATTTGTGTCATATTGTATCACGAGAGAGTTTCTCAACTTTGGCACTATTGATATTTGGAGCCACATAATTCTTGGTTGAGGTGGGCTGCCCTGTGCACTGTAGGATGTTTAGAGGCATCCTTGGCCTCTACCTGCTGTATGTCAGTAGTACTAACCCCTCTGCTGTCCCCAACTTGTGTCAACCAGAATTTTCTTGAGACATTGCCAAATGTCTGCTTGAGGGCAAAAAATTGCCCCTGGATGTGAACCACTTTATCAGAGAAATCCAAAAGCAGGGAAACTTGCACACTTAGGTCTTAACAAGTTTTTGGAGAAATACTTTTAGTTATTTCTACAATAATGCTGCATAATCTGTCCTAAACTCAGTGGCATACAACAATAAATATAGTTTTTTTCTTATCCAAATGCCTACAGGTTGGCTGGGATTAGGCTGATCTTGGTTGGGCTCAGCTTGGTTTGTCTTCAAGATTCAGGCTTGATTCAAGTCTACATCAAATATCTCTCATTCTCCTTGTACCAGTGGCTACCTGAGTCATGTCCTCATGGTGAAAAGCAGGAGTGCCAAAAGGTAAGTCCAATCATGCTAACATATTTCAAGCTTCTATTATTGTTATATTCTCAAACACATTTGCTGATGCAAGACACATGGCCAAGACCAAATCAAAGTGCTGAGATGTATATCACCCACAGAGGGAGGAGGGAGTGTGTGAATATTTGCTGAATGATAATCCAAACATTGCAAGGTTTTTTTCATTTACAGTTCTCTATTCAGACATAACACCAATAAGGACTAGGGCAGGAGACATATCCAAGTGATAGGCATCCTGAACTCTTCTTGACAGCTAAAGCTTCTAGTTTCTTCCCTCAGGATTAGTTTATTACTAGATGATTCTTCATTTAATTTGAATCCTTCTTAGACTTTAAGGAGAACCCTTCCTGTATAAAGTTTGATAAGATATCCAAACTTTTATGTTTTGAAGAGTCTTTGAAGAACATAGATATAAATTTGCCTTTTTATATTGTCCTCTTACATATACCCTAAACTACTTTAAGATGTTGAATCAATTTTGATTGTGTTTGACTGCAAGTAATAAAAACTGATTTATGTTGACTTAAACAAATAGGGTTTGCTTTTCTCACATAAGATGTCTGGAGTTAGAAACTACTGGTATTGGTTCAGTTGTTCTGTGTTATCTGAGCTAGCATCTCTGATTCTTTTGGCCTTTCCCTCATTTTCTCAAGGTGAATGTTGCATCTCCAAGTAATGCATCTACATTCTACATTTAAGGCAGGAAAAAGGGATAGCATGGAAGGCAGTCCCCAGACTTATCTATCTATCTCTGTTATTTGGAAAGCTTCCTGGAAATTTCTCTAGCAGACCTCTGCATATGTCTTTTTAAAAAATTATTATTTTTATTTAGAGAAATTACAGGTTTACAGAAGAGTATGTAAACAAATACATAATTCCCATATACCCCCTTATTGTTGGCACTTTGAATTAGTGTAGAACCTTTGTTACAATAGATGAAAGAATATTAAAATAGTACTATTAAGTATAGTCCATAGTTCATATTACGTGTATTTTTTTCTCATGTTATCACCCTGTTATTGACACCTTGTATTAGTGTTATATATTTGTTATAATTCATGAAAGAACATTCTTATACTTGTATTATTAACCCCAGTCCATCATCAACAACAGAGTTCACTGTGTTATACAGTTCCATGTTTTATCATCTAACTTTCATTCTAGCAACATACACAACCGAAAATTTCCCCTTTCAATGACATTCATACATAATTCAGCACTGTTAATTACACTCCAAAAATGTGCTACCATCACCTCTATCCATCTCCAAACATTTACAATCAACTTAATTAAAAATTCTGCCCAAAATAAGAATTAGCTCCCCATTTTCTACCCTCATTCTATCTCTTGGTAACCTATGTTCTAGATTTTAACTCTATGAGTTTTGCTTATTATAATTAGATCATATTGATGAGATCATACATTATTTGTTCTTTTGTGTCTAGCTTATTTCACTTAACATAATGTCCTTAAGGTTCATCCATGTTGTTGCATGCATCAGGACTTCACTCCTTCTTAGAGCTGAATAATTGTACATTATGTGTGTGTGTGTACGTGTGTGTGATATATCTATCTCACATTTTTATTTATCCATTCATTGGGGGATGGGCACTTGGGTTGCTTCTGTCTTTTGACAATTGTGAATAAGCTGCTGTGAACATTGGTGTGCAAATATCTGTTTGATTCCTTGCTTTCAGTGCTTCTGGGTATATACCTAGTATCAGGATTACTGAGTCATATGGTAATTCAATACTTAGACTCTGAGGAACTGCCAGACTGTCTTCCACAGTGGTTGCACCATTTTGCATTTACATCAGCAATGAATGAACGTTCCTATTTCTGCACACCCTCTCCAGCACTTGCAATTTTCTGTTTTCTCAATCATAACTATTCTAGTGGGTATGAAATGATATCTCATTGTGGTTTTAATTTGCCTTTCCCTAACAGCTAGTGAAATTGAGCATCTTTTCATGTGCTTTTTAGCCATTTGTATTTCCTGTTCAGAAAAAATGTCTATTCAATTCTTTTGCCCATTTTTGAATTGGGTTGTTTGTCTTTGTATTGTTGAGTTATAGGATATTTTTATATATTCTGGATATTAAGCCCTTATTGGATATGTGGTTTCCAAATATTTTCTCCCATTGAGTAGGTTGTCTCTTTACTTTCATGACAAATTCCTCTGATGCACAAAAGTTTTCAATTTTGAGGAGGTCCCATTTATTTATTTTTTTCTTTCATTGCTTGTGATTTGGGTGTAAAGTCTAAGAAACCATTGCCTAACACAAGATCCTGAAGATGCTTCTGTACATTTTCTTCTAGGTGTTTTATAGTCATGGTTCTTAAATTTAGGTCTTTGATCCATTTTGAGTAATTTTTTGTATATGGTGTGAGATATGGGTCTTCTTTCATTCTTTTGCATATGGATATCCAGTTCTCTCAGCACCCTTTGTTGAAGAGGCTATTCTTTCCCAACTGAGTGAAATTGGCAGCCTTGTCAAAAATCAATTGACCTTAGGTATGAGGGTCTATTTCTGAATTCTCAATTCGATTCTATTGGTCAATATATCTATCCTTGTGCCAGTGCCATGCTGTTTTGACCACTGCTGCTTTGTAATGTGTTTTTTATGCAATTTTATTGAGATATATTCACACACCATACAAACTTTCCAAAGCATATAATCAGTGGCTCACAATATCATTACATAGTTGTAAATCACCATAATCAATTTTAGAACATTTTCATTATTACAGAAAAAGAAATTTAAAAAGAAAATCCAAAACAACCCATACTCCTTACCCCCCTTCTTATTTTTTTTTTAAAGTTTTATTTACACACCATATGAAGTATACAATCAGTGGCTCTTAGTATAATCACATATTTAATGCATTCACCACTACAGTTAATATGAGAACATTTTCATTTCTTCCGAAGGAAAAAATCCCACCCCCTCTTATATCCCATTATTGACTTTTAGCTTTGTTATAGTGCCTTTGTTAACATTAATGCAAGAATATTACAATGTTACTGTTAACTATAGACCTTAGTTTACATTAATTGTATTTTTCCCATATGTCACCCTATTATTAACACCTTGTAATAGTGATGTACATTTATTCTAGTTTTCTGATATTTATACAATTAACTACCATCATTGTCCACTCTAGGTTTTGCTAAGTTATACAGTCCCAGTTTTTATCCTGTAGCTTTCCTTCTGTGACATACATGACTCTAGTCTTCCTCTTTCAACCTTATTCATACACAGCTTTGTTAATTACACTTACAGTATTAGTGCTACCATTACACAGTATTGTGTTATCTATTTCTGAACCTTTACAATCAACCTTATTGAACATTCTGTACTCCTTAAGGATGGATTGCCCAATCTCTGCTCTCTTTCTATCTCCTGCTAACCTATGCTTTCAACTTTAAGAATTTGTTCATAATAGTTAGTTCATATTAGTGAGACCATATGTTTTCAGTTGCTAAAGCTGCCACAATGCAATATACCGGAAATGGGTTGGTTTTTACAATGGAAATTTATTAGCTTACAAATTTACAGTTCTAGGGCCATGAAAATGTCCAAATTAAGGCATCAACAGAACCAATACCTTCTCTGAAGAAAGGCTGCCAGCATCTGAGACACTTCTGTCACATGGGAAGGCACATGCTGGTGTCTGCTGGCCCTTCCCTTCAGTGGCTGTCTGAGCTTCTTGCTTTTTCTGTATTTTATCCTTATAAACGACTCCAGTAAAGGATTAAGACCTGCCTTGAATTGGGTATGTCACATTTTGATTGAAACAACCTAATCAAAAAGTCCCACCCACAATAGGTCTGCACCCACAGGAATGAATTTAAAGAACATGGCCTTTTCTGGGGTACATAGCAGCTTCAAACCAGCACACCATACAATATCTGTCCTTTCATTTCTGGTTTACTTTGCTCGACATAATATTCTCAGGGTTCATTCACATCGTTGCATGCCTCACAACTTCATTTCTTTCTGCAGCTGCACAATATTCCATTGTATGTACACACCACAGCTTGCCCTTTTGCTCATCAGTTGCTGCCTTGGGCTGCCTCCATTCATTGGCAATCATGAATAATGCTGCCATATACATCAGTGTGCAAATGTCTGTTTGTGTCTCTGTCTTCAGTTCTTTGGAATTCATACCTAGTAACGTGATTGCTAGATAATATGGCTATTCTATGCTTAGCTTCCTGAGGAACTGCCACACTGCCCTCCAAAGGGGCTGTACAATTCTACTTCCTTACCAACAGTGAATAGGTATACCTCTTTCTGCACATCTCCTCCAGCACTGGTAGTTTTCTGTTTATTTTTTTAAACAGTTTTATTCACACACCAATAATCTATCCTAAGTGTACCATTAATGGCTCCTGTTATAATCACATAGTTATGCATTCACCACCACAATCTATATGAGAACATTCCCTTTTCTTCCAAAAAGAAAGAAGGAAATTAAAAAAATCCCATACCCCTCCCTTATTGTAATATGTTTTAAATTCAGGAAGTGTGTGTACCCTTAGTTCTTCTTTCTCAAGATGTTTTTGGCTATTTGGGGCCCCTTACCCTTCCAAATAAATTTGATAATTGGCTTTTCCATTTCTGCAAAGTAGATTATTGGAATTTTGATTGGGATTGCATTGAATCTGTAAACCATTCTGGGTAGAATTGATATCTTAACAACATTCAGCCTTCCAATCCATGAACATGGAATGTCCTTCCATTTGTTTAGGTCTTCTTTGATTTCTTTTAGAAATGTTTTGTAGTTTTCTGAGTACAAGTCCTTTACATCCTTGGTTAAATTTATTCCTAGATATTTAATTCTTTCAGTTGCTATGGTAAATGGATTTTTTTCTTGATTTCATTGTTAGATTGCTTATTACTAGTGTACAGAAACACTATTGATTTTTGCCTGCTGATCTTGTACCCCATCACTTTGCCAAATTTGTTTATTAGTTCTAGTAGCTCTGTTGTAGATTTTTCAGTCCTTTCTTTATATAGGATCATGCCATCTGCAAATAGGGAAAGTTTTAATTCTTTCTTTCCAATTTGGATCCTTATATTTCTTTTAGTTGCTTAATTGCTCTAATTGCCTAATTTTTGAGGATTTTTGCATCTATATTAATAAGAGAAATTGGTCTGTAATTTTCTTTTTTTGTAGTATCTTTTTCTGGCTTTGGCATTATGGTGATGTTGGCTTTATAGAATGAGATAGGTAGGGTTTCCTTCTCTTTGATTTTTGAGCAGTTTGAGCAGGATTCGTATTAATTCTTCTTGGAATGATTGGTAGAATTTACCTGTGAAGCCACCTGAACCTGAGCTTTTCTTTGTTGGTAGGTTTTTGATGACAGATTCAATCTCTTTCCTTGTAATTAGTGTGTTGAGGTCTTCTGTTTCTTATAGTGTCAGTGTAGGTTTGTTCATGTGTTTCTAGGAATTTGTCCATTTCATTCAGGTTGTCTAACTTGTTGGTGTACAAGTGTCCATAATATTCTCTTATAATCCTTTTTGTTTCTGTGGGGTCCTTAGCAATGTACTCTCTGTCATTTCAGATTTTATTTATTTGAATCTTCTCTTTTATTTTCTTTGTCATTCTATCTAAGGGTTTGACAATTTTAGTGGTCTTTTTGAAGAACCAAGTTTTGGTTTTGCTAATTCTCTGTTGTTTTTTATTCTTGATTTCATTTATTTTGGCTCTAATCTTTGTTGTTTCTTTCCTTCTGCTTATTTTGGGGTTAATTTGCTGATTTTTTCTAGTTCCTCTTGGTGTGCAGTTAGGCCTTCAATTTTATCTCTTTCTTCTTTTTAAATGGAAGATTCTAGGGTTATAAATTTCCCTCTCAGCACTACTTTTACTGCATCCCATAAGTTTTGATATGATGTATTTTCATTTTCATTTGTCTCAAGACACTTACTGATTTCCCTTGCAATTTCTTCTTTGCCCACTGATTATTTAAGAGAGTATTATTGAACTTCCATATATTTGTGGATTTTCCAGTTCTCTGTTATTAGTTTCCAGCTTCATTCTATTATGGTCAGAGATGATTCTTTGTATGATTTTAATCTTTCTAAATTTATTGAGACTTGTTTTGGGACCCAACATGTGGTCTATCTTGGGGAATGAGCCATGTATACTTAAGAAGAATGTATGTCCTGCCATTTGGAGTGCAATATTCTGTATATGTCTGTGAGGTCTAATTAATTTATCATATTATTCAAGTTCTCTGTTTCCTTATAGATCTTCTGTCTAGTTGTTCTGACTATTGACAAGAGTGGTGTATTGATGTTTCTAACTATTATTGTAGAGGTGTCTATTTCTTCCGTTGGTTTTGTCAGCATTTCCTCATATATTTTGGGGCACCATTGTTAGGTGCATAAATATTTATGACTGTTTTTCTTCTTGGTGGATTTCCCCTTTCATCAATATATAGTATCCTTCTTTGTCTGTTATAACAGCTTTTGACTTAAAATCTATTTTTCCCAATATTAGGACAGATACCTCAAGTCTTTTTTGTTTATTATTTGTATGGTATAACTTTTATCATCCTTTCACTTTTAACTATATTTTTGTCTTTGGGCCTAACATGAATCTCTTGTAAACAACATACAGTTGGATCATGCATTTTCATCCATTCTGACAACCTGTGTCTTTGATTGGGAAGTTTAATTCATTAACATTCACTGTTCTTACTATAAAGGCAGTACTTACTTCAAACATTGTGTCCTTTGGTTTTTGTATAGCGCATCTTTTTTTTTTTTGTCTCTTTTTTCCTTTATTGCAGCCTTCTTTTCTTCATAGTTGATATTTTGTGCTGTATTTGACTGATCCCTTTCTCATTTCTTTTTCTGTATATTTTTAAAATACTTTCTTTGTGGTTACCCTGGGGTTTATGCTACACAACTTACATCTATAAACTACCAATTTGAAAAGATTCCAACCTACTTCAGTAGCATACACGTTCTCTGCACCTTTATCCCTGTGTTTGCCTTTTTAATGTTGTTTTTGTCCTATAAACCACTTTATATTTTGCGCATCCATTATCAGGAAATATGCCTTTTTCTTGTTCAATTGTATTTTAATTCTTATATGAATTAAAGAGTAGAGTTGTATATTGAAGATACAGTAGTATTGGGTTTTGCATTTACTCTTTTAGTTGTTCATACTGATGATCTTCATTTCTTCATACTACTCCAAACCACTCTCTGCTGTCTTTTCCTTTCGACCTGAATAGCTCCCTTTAGTAATTCTTGTAGGCACAGGTCTTTAGATGAACTCTCTCAGTTTCTGTTTAACTGTGAATTCTTTAAACTCTTCCTCATTTTTGAATGACAGTTTTGCAGGATAAACAACTTTGGACTAGCAGTTTTTCTTTTTCAGTATCTTAAATATATCATCACCCTGCCTTCTTACTTCCATGGTTTCTGATGAGAAGTAGGCATTTTGTCTTATTGAGGATCCCTTATATGTGATGAATCACTTTTTCTTGTTGCTTTCAGAATTGTCTCTATCTTTGGTATTTGATATTCTGATTAGTATGTGTGTTAGTAGGTCAATTAGGATTTATTCTGTTTGGAGTACATTGTGCTTCTTGGACATGTATATTTATGTCTTTCATAAGATTTGCAAAATTTTCGGCATTCTTTCCTCAAATATACTTTTTTGCCCCTTTTCGCTTCTCCTCTTCTGGGACCACCCCTGATGTGTGTGTTTGAGTGCTTTGTGCTGTCACTCAAATCCCAGAGACACTGCTCAATTTTTTTTTCTATTCTTTTCTCTATCTGTTTTTCTGACTGTATGATTTCAATGGTTTTGTCTTCTAGTTCACTGATTCTGTTTTCTGCCTGTTCAAATCTAATTTTGTATGCCTCTAGTGTGTTTATGTTGTTTCTTTTTGTAGATTCAAATTCTTCATGCTCACACATTGTCTTCTTAATATCCTTTATCTTTTTATCCATATTTTCCATCATCCACTTGAATTGATTTAGATTTGTTTGAACATTTTTGGTTAGTTGTTTCAAATTCTGAGTCTCTCTGTAGTTTTAATTTGTTCCTTTGACTGAACCATATCTTCCTGTTTCTTATAAGTTTTCTTTAATGCAATTTTGAAGAGATATAGTCACATACCATAAAATCACCCAAACTGTACAGTCAGTTGTTCGCAATATCATCAAATAGTTGTGCATTCATCAGCACAATTTTTTGAGCATTTTCATTACTCCAAGAAATAAAAATAAAAATAAGGGATATCTATATAATGCATAAGAATAACCTCCAGAATGACCTCTCAACTCCATTTGAAATCTCTCAGCCACTGAAACTTTATTTTATTTCATTTCTCTTACCCCTTTTGGTCAAGAAGGCTTTCCCATGGTGCCAGGCCCAGGTTCATCCCGAGGAGTCATGTCTCACATTGCCAGGGAGAGTTACACCTCTGGGAATCATGTTTCACATGGGGGTAGAGCAGTGAATTTACTTGCAGTGTTGGCTTAGAGATACAAACTACATTTGAGCAACAAAAGAGGTTCTCTGGGAGTGACTATTTGGCACAATTATAAGTAGGCTTAGCCTCTCTTTTGCAGTTACAAGATTCATAAGGGCAAGCCCCAAGATCAAGGGATTGGCCTAGTACAAGGTAGTCCCCAATGCTTGTGAGAATATCAGCAATTCCCCAGGTGGGGAAGTTTAATATTTCCAATTTTTTCCCAGTCCCTCAAGGGAGCTTCACAAGTGCTTTTTATTCTCTGCCCAAATTATTGTGGGATGTATCAGGGTTTCTTGCAAACCTGTACAAACCACCTAGATCTCACCCCCTATTCAAGTTTCCATGTAATTATGTGTTTAAGTAAACTGACCATGTAAGTTGCATTATATAGCATGCTACAGAAAATACAGATTTTCGACCAAATAAACATCTCTTCCTTTGGTGTCACACAAAAGTTGAAGTTTTAAAATACAGTCAATATCATCCTTTTCCCTTTAGTCTGATTTACCTTTCTCCTAATCAAGTTGATTTTATTCATATCTCTAATTAAAGTCTGATCTCTTTTTCAGCTTCTTTAACATTTTCTGTATGGGGTAATGCTGATAGTCATAGCTGCTGAACTCTGCCTCTGAGTCTCAGGTGTCACACAGATACCTGAAATTCCAGGGACCAGCCAGTTTATGCACAGTTCATTATCGCAGAATTTAGAAATAACTGTTACAACTCATGAATAGATGTGTGCTGTAAGAGCTTACAATCTAAGAACCTTTACCATAAGCCTTCCCATGATAAACTATGCTCTCAGATTCAATTCTCAGAGTTTGCATATTATAGTCAGTCCATATTAGTGAGGTATTATAATGTTTATCTTTTCGATTCTGGCTTTTTTTCACTCAACATACTGTCCTCAAGGTCCATTCACCTAGTTGCGTTCCTCACAATTTCATTTCTTCTTGCTAATGCCCAATATTCCATTGAGTATATACACCACAGTTCACCATTCCATTTATCAGTCGAGGTACCCTTATGTCACCTCCATCCATCGTGAATCATGAAGATTGCTGCAATAAACACTAGTGTACAATGTCCATTCATGTCCCTGCTCTCAGTTCTTCTAAGTATATACTCAATAATGGGGTTGCAGGACCATATGGCAAACCCATAGTTAGCTTCCTGTGGAACCACAACAGTGCCCTGCAGATGGGCTGCACCATTCTACTTCCCTACCAACAGTGAATAGGTACATTCCTCTCACCATGTTTTCTCCAGCACTTGTATCCCTTTGTTATTTTTAAACCATTTTATTCACATACCATACAATCCATTCTATGTAAACAGTGATTCCTGATATAGTCATGTAGCTGTGCATTTACCTCCACAACCTATATGAGGACATTTCCATTTCTTCCACAAAGGAGGAAAAGGAGGAAAAAAAACTGAATAAAAATACAAAAGGTAGAAGAAAATTAGAAAAAGTAAAATACAATGAAAAGGCCAGACACCACCACCACCACCAAGAATCCCATATCACTCCCTTATAACTCCCTCTTATAGATATTTAGCTTTGGTATATTGCCTTTTTTACAATTAATGGAAGCATCTTACAATGTTACTGTTAACTATAGACTCTAGTTTCATTGACTGTATTTTTTTCCCTTGCACCATCCAATTTTTAACACATTGCAATGTTGACATTCATTTGTTCTCCCGTTTTAAAAAACATTCTTTTATTTGAACATTTAACCACCATCACTGATCACTCTAGGTTTCACTAAGTTATACAATGCCAGACTTTATCTTTTATCTTTCCTTCTGGTTTATACATGCCCATAGCCTTCCTTTTTCAACCATACTCACACTCATCTTTGTTCAGAGTACTTACAATATTGTGCTACCATCACACAATATTATGCTACCATTTCTAGATCTATACAATCAATCCTGTTTACCCTTATGTACTCCCTCAGCATCAAATGCCCAATATCTAACCTCTTTCTATCTCTTGATAACCTGTGTCCTCAACTTTAACTCTCAAATTTTGCTCATCAGTGTTAGTTCATATTAGTGAGTCCATAGAGTACCCGTACTTTGGTTTCTGACTAATTTAACTGAATGTAATGTCTACTGTCTACCATTTTGACTTTTGCAATTTATAGATCATATCTTTTTATTTTATTTTCCCTCTCTCTCTGTTTTTACTCTCACTGATAGTCTTCATTTCTCCTCTCTTCTCCAAACCTCTCTCTCCTGTCTTTTCTTATCTGCCTGCTGTGCTCCCATTACTGTTTCTCATAGAGCATGTCTCTTGTTCACAAATTCTCTGAGACAGCTTGTCTGAAAATATTTTAAATTCTCCCTCATTTTTGAAGGAGTTTTTCCAGATACAGAATTCTTGGTTGGCACTTTTTCTCTTTCAGTATCTTAAATATATTATGCCACTGCCTTCTCACCTCCATGGTTTCTACTGAGAAATCCACACATAGTCTTATCGAGCTTCCTTTGTATATAAATGATTGCTTTTCTTTTGCTGCTTTCAGAATTCTCTCTTTGTCTTTGACATTTGATAATCTGATTAGTAGGTGTCTTGGAGTAGGTCTATTCAGATCTATTCTGTTTGGGGTATGCTGCGCTTCTCAGATCTGTAATTTTATGTCTTTCATTAGAGATGGGAAATTTTCAGTGATTATTTCCTCCATTATTGTTTCTGCCCCTTTCCCCTGCTCTTCTCCTTCTGAGACACCCATGAAACATATATTCATATGCTTCTTGTTGACATTCAATTCCCTGAGACCCTGCTCATATTTTTACATTCTTTTCCCTATCTGTTCTTTTCTGTGTAGGATTTCAGATTTTTGTCCTCTAGTTCCTGAATCCTTTCTTCTGCCTCTTCAAATCTGCTATTGTTTGTCTCCATCATGTTTTTCATCTCTTTGATTGTGCCTTTCATTCCCTAAAGTTCTGACAATTGTTTTTTCAAACTTTCAAGTTCTTCCTTATGTTCACCCAATATCTTCTTTATGTCCTTCATCTCCTTTGCCATATTTTCCCTTAACTTGTTGATTTGATTTTTGAATTGATTTAGCACATGTGTTTGATGATCTTTAATTAGTTGTTTCAACTTATGTATCTCATTTGAAGTGTAAGTTTTTTCCTTTGACTGGGCCATATCTTCATTTTTTCTAATGTGATTCATAATTCTTTGTTGTCTAGGCATCTGGTTTCCCTGATCACCCCAATCACATTTTCCTAGACCAGATGGGCCCTGGTCTCAGGAGGGTATAATCTGTATCAGGTTTCCCTGAGCATGAGACCCAGTAATTTGTCAGACTTTCCTGTGAGACTTCTAGACACTGTGCTCTTTCTATCCTGCCCAGTAGGTGGTACTTGTCAGGTCTCAGCTCCCCACTGGTGTAAAGAGGTGCATTGCCTTTAATTCTCAGTGGGCCCTGTCTTGACCAGGGGCTAAGAGCATCAGAAGCCAAGTTTAAGCTGCTTCTGTTTTTCTTCTTTCCCAGGCCCTAGGGTCTGAGTTCTCCGAGGGAGGACAGCCTCTTGAACTGGGCCATACCTATCTGTTTTCTTAGAGAAGATCAGTCCTTTAGGGATTTATCTCCTATATTTGACTTCTTCCTTTCACTCTCTATCTTAATTCCACCCTTGTCTGGGTCATCACTGACAATTAAAAGTGCCTGAAGCTTTCTCTAATGAGCTATTTAGAATGAGAGAAAAAGAAGAAAAAATAAAGAAATCCCCTTTTCAGAGTCATTCCACAGCCCCCTAATTACCAGTCAAGAAACGGAGTTGGTGCCCAGTTCTCTGTGCTGCTTTTCTTGGGACACAGCCCCTTTTCAGTATTCTGTGCTCAGCCAATTCCAAAATCCTCTGTTTTTATTTATTTATTTATTTTTCCATTAGTCCCACCTCCTCTCTGTCAGGAGAAACTGCCAGGTTCCTTTCCTGTTTGCTCTGGGTTTACTGTGCTTGTAGCCTGTATTCCATAGTCCAAATTCATTAATAAAAACTGCAACTGGAGCTTGGTTGAGCTACCTTCCCTTCCTCCTAGTTAGACTGCTTCTTTTTCCTATAGGGAAGTGTTCCAACTCAGCCTGCCATGCTGGTGGGAGAGGGGCGCCAGTGCCGCAGTTTGGGGAGCTTTACTTACAGTTCTTATGCTGTCATCTCAGTCATTCCACCAATTACAAACTGGTGTACAATGTTTGCCGGTCACAGATGTCCTCTAACCATTGTTCCAGACTATTTACTAGTTGTTCCAGGCTATATGCTAGTTGTTCCAGAGGACTAACTAAATTCCTACCTCCCTATGCTGCCATCTTGCCCTGCCTCCCCTCTTGTAAGTTTTTGCTGATGTCTAGGCATCTGATTATCTTGATGAGTTAACTCTAAAAGTCCAATTTCCCCTCTGTCTAGTGTTTTATTGTTGATTGGCTTTGTGTGAAGGCCACAAAGTTGGCATTTGGTCCAACTTATTTTGTATCTTTAGAATAGTACATGTTTAACTGTTCAGATTTTCTCAGCTCTACTTCATCTGATTCTTGTCCTGGATATGCATTGTAATTTTTAAGATTGCATTTTTTGCAATAGTTTCCCCTCCATGAGAAATCTTCCTTTCCTGTTCTCCTTCTCTGGGAATCTTGATCTGTTCTGTTTTTTTTGCAGAATTTTCTCCCCAGCTCCTATGATTTATTTAAATTCTCCCCCTTACTCAGTGCCCCCTTTCCCTTAGACTTCTCCTCACACTTCCTTACACAGTTCTGAGACCTATCTTTATCTTACAGCAGTTCAGTTTAACCCCTCTCCCCCTTTTGTTCTGTGAGATTTTTCTGCTTCTGGTTTCTTCCACATTAGAATATCTTGCTCTGGGGAGTCAGATGGGGTTAATCCAAAAAGGTGCATCCATTTTGTATTTAAGTGGTCCAGACAACTGAAACTGGATTGAGTTAGGGCATAGAAGTTCTTGGCAGCAGTTCTTGGCAGCAGCCTATCATGGTCCCCTCCCCCCATCCCCTGGGACCCTTTTGTATGCAGCACTTCTCAGCAGCTTGTATTCCACCCTGGGTCTTGTGGACTTAAGTCCCTGAACCTGGATATGCATGAAGTTCTAACTTGCTGCTGTGAGTTGCTCTATAATATGTGTCCACAATGGGAGGGACCCAAGCTGTGTTGCCTAAGTTTGACTCCTAAGCTGTGTGGGAATGGATGAGAGGGAGAGGAATGGGAACAGACCAGCAGTCTGGGTTGCACTTTTCCTACCTGATACATTCTCTACCATCCTCCAAAGTTCTAAGCAAGTGAGATTTTCTTTTTATTCACTGTGTCTCTGCTGAGGCTTTTTCAGGGAATGTCTTGTTGATGATATCACCCCTCCAAAGCTCTGCATATGTCTTATTGTCCAGACTGGGTCACATGGCCATTCCTAGCTGCCTCTGGTGGAAGATGACAAGGGAGAAGAGGGTTGGAAATGACTGTTGAGTCAGTTGTCCATCAGTATTTCTCCCAGAAGGTACAAAAACAAGCATGCCACTGAAATCACAACAACTCATGGATTGGTATTGATATGCTACATTTCAGAAGAAAAAAACAGTGATAAATAACAATAGTGATGACTTCAATTTCTTGAACATCCACGTGCCAAGGATTGCATTAGTTGCTTTGCATTATGTTACTTAACCTTCATCCAATCTCAGATAGGGAAAACAAGGTTCAGAGTGCTTAAGTAACTGCTCCCCTATACCCTGTTCCAAATCCCAGTACACACAGCTGGTAAATAGAAGAGCTGGAATTTATGCCTAGTTCTGTCTTCAAAGATTGCATGTTACTCTGTTATGTGTATAGTTTAAATTATGAACAATTTTTAAAATCAGGGATTCCATAGAATTTGTTATACTCTCAAACTTAAACTTAGGCAGTTACTCGAACTTGGGAAGTAAGTAATGACCTGGAAATATCTAGTAACACTTAATGCTTTTATTAATTTATTCAAATACTTAATGAGTAGTGAGCACATGCAATGAACTCTGCTAGATATTATGTATAAGTGAGGCATAAAAAGTGGATGAAATATTGAAACATTGATACTGCACTTAGGAAAATTTCAATCTAAAAGGGCCAGATAAATGTAGAAAGACAGTACAAGTTAGAAAGTGGTAAATATTAGACTTTAAGATACACAAAGATTGGGATCATGTCTATTTTTGTCCACCTCAATGTGCCCAGACATAGCATAGTCCTTTTCACAGAGGGACTCAATAAATATTTGATCATTTGAACTGAAGAAAGCAGCAAATAGAATGCTATTGGATTACATAGAAAGAATGCTGAAGTTCCAACTGAAGGAATTAGGGAAGGCTTTGTGAAATTAGTGGCATCTGACCTAGAAATTGAAAGGAGCATATGATTTGAACAAAAAGAACTAGGTATAATAGGGGTGGTGATATGAAGCATCAGGAAGAGGTTTCAAGAGCAAGGCACAGAAGAAGGTCCATGGACCGTCTACAGGGACCAGCTTTTGCTTCCGTGTGGCTGCAATACAGGGCACTTAAAAAGAGTGGTAGAATCAGTTGGTGACAGATCATGGAGGGCCTTGAATGCCAGATTAAAGGGTTTGGACTTCATTGTGAAGTGAGGCACACAGTGATGTGATAAGAGCAGAGCCGCAGGAAGGCAATTCCATCTGCGAGGTATTGTAGTGAAGATTACATTTAGAAGGTTAGTGTAAGATTCCAGGAAGAAATGGTAAAGGTCCACGGAAGGACTAGATGAGTGTAACAATGGAGAGGAGGTGATAAGTTTGAAAGATGTCACAGAAGAAGGCAGTACCTGCAATTGATTTGAACCTAGGGGCCAGCAAGAGGAAAAAAAGAAAAAGATGGTATTAAGACTTTTTTTAAACTTGACTGACTAGAGAATTGTTGTATGATTAAAAAGAACAAAGATCACAGAAGGAAATCCTCAAATTGGCTGGTTTGTGAGGGAACATGCTGAGCTTGGTTCTGGTAATTTTGAGTTTGAAGACCTTGTTGGATACCCAACAAGGTTTGGGTAAAACCTGGGTGGTGAGGGTTGGAAATTCTCTGTCAGAATGGAAGGGAGGATTAGTCTAGGAAGAATACAGATGGGCAGATTCTGGGAGGCAGATGCATAATTCTCTCCAGTGTGCTGAGGCTGTGCCAGGCTCCTGAGGCTGATCACTGTGTCTGGGTAACCTGTATTTAGGTAACGGTGGTGTTTAGATAACAGAGGATGCTTTTGGAGCTCCTAAATTGGAGTAATATCAGTATCTTTTGTTTTGGTGTGTGTGTGTGTGTGTGTGTGTGTGTGTGTTGTGAAAGAGAGAGAGAGAGAGAGAGAGAGGGAGGGAGAGGGAGAGAGAGGGATATTATTGTCCTTCAATGATTTAGTCATTTCCAACTCTATACTAAACAGTTTTGATAGTGGAAGGCAGGGGGCAGCAGAGTCCCACTTTTCAAAGGCAATTCAGGCTGCTAACTTCAGAAGAAAGATTTTTTTCCTCCATCTTTTTTGTTAATGAAACATATCCTCTTTTAAAAGTTCGAGAAAAATAATTTGTTTCCTAAGCTGCTGTATTTGGATTCAGCATACAGATTTGAAGCCATACTTTGTGGGAACGAGTCTTTAAGCTGATTATGTCAACTTCTTTTAAAGAAAGGAATTAGAATTTATGTACTGGTGATAGTTTGACGCTATTCCAAAGGAAGGCTTGGGGTTAGGATTGCAATGAAGAATGTTAGGCCGAGAGCGGACTCAATCCTGAAGACTATGGGTTGTATTTAAAGGAAAAAAATGGTTCTACCAAAGTAGTATTTTTAAGATACATTTGTGATTATAAAGTTGTGAATACAGTCTACAGTGCTTGTTGCTACTCTGCTGAATTTCTTCAAGTCAAGTTGACCCGGAATGAGAATGAGAAATAAAGCCGCATGCACAATAAAAAGTTACATTTCTTTGGTTTTTGGCCTAACTCAGTATTGCAGGACCTCTGGTCTTTCCCAAGCTCTACTGTTTGATTTCTCAGCCTTCGCCTACTGTCTAGACTGCCTGTGAAGCAAGTAGCACAGAGGTTTCTCAATTGTTTCCAGTGCTTGCGTATGCTATCTTCCACCAGATGGTGTCACTTCTGAGTCCTGAGCAGTGGATCTACCATTACCCCTTCAGTCTCCCCGAGTTGTGCTGGACCACATAGAGAGATGAGGAACTTTGTGTTACGCTTTGTTACATAGACAAAGACAGTATCCATCTTGTACATTATTGTATCTGTAGCATCGGCACCATGCCTACTATATTGTGTACTATTTTATAGATGCATGATATACTTTTTGGCACCAAAACCTTTTCAGCTAATTGTCTTACAGAGTTTTAAAGAACAATTTTTAAAAATAGATTTTCATTTTTTAACTTGTACTTCTCTTTATAAGTCTCAGATATGTGTCCATGCAGATAAAAACAAAAGGCAAGCTGATGGGTTCCAGAAAGAAGGTGAGAGCAGCCTGTAAAGAACTGGATGCTTAGTGAAAATTTATTGAGTCGGGATGTGGTGTAAGGCAGGGCTGGTATACACATCTTTAATACTGCTCTATGCTGTGGTCAGATGACACTATCCTCAGTTCTCTGATCATGCTATTCCCCTTCAGCTTCCAGGACTTTGTTCATACTGTTTTTTGTTTTTTGTTTTTTCTTTTATAAAGGGGATTTATTAGGTTACAAACTTTGAGTTCCAAGGCCTTAGAAGTGTCCAGACTAAGGCATCAACAAGATGATACCTTCACTGAAGAACAGCCAATAGTGTCTGGAACACCTCTGTCAGTTGGGAAGGCACATGGCTGGTGTCTGCTGGTCCCTTGCTCCCCGGTTCTGTTCCAAAATGTCTTTCTCTAAAATGTCTCTGGGCTTCTATCTTTGCTCTTCTCTTTCAGCAGCTGTGCATTCTTACTTCTTTCCCCCAGGGCATTTCTCTCTAAGCATCTGGGGGTCCTCTCTTAGCTTCTCCAGGGCAAACTCCGGGCTTCATCTCTTAGTTCAGCATCTCCAGAAGTCCTTCTGTCTGCATCTCCAAATGTCTCCATGCATCAGCCTGTTCATACTGTTTTGAATGTCCTTCATACTTTGTTTATACTTGGGACAGCCTTCCTCTTTACTGTCTCATGAAACTCTGATTCCTGCTCTACTTTTTCTTTTTTTCTATTAATCACTCTCTGTTATATAATTTGTTTATTGCCTGGTCTTTCATCCTCCTACTAGAATGTAAGCTTCATGAGAGCAGTGATCTTGATTTTGTTCACTGATGCATCTCCAGCACCTAGAACATTACTTAGAACATTGTACGTACTCATTAAATATTTCTTAAATGGACAAGTGAATCCTTGAAGTCTTAAATCAAATGTAATCTCCACAGTGATGCTTTCCATGTCAGATTTCTACTCCCAATCCTGAATAAAATTTATTTATCCTTCCTCTACATTACCATAGCACTTTGTTTATATTTGTATAAAGCACTTAGTCCTATATGTATGATAGTTCTTCATATTTCAATAAAAATGATGATAAAAATTGATGTAACAGTATTAAATTGGAAGTTTGAGGCACCAATTGGTATAAAATTCCAAAGTGAGGTGACAGGCAAAAATGCAAATTTTCATGAATTTCTTAACTTTTAGAAAACCCTATCCACATTATGGATATTGAAGGACCAAGTGAGTTGAAATGAGGAGAGTTTTTATGAGAAGGATTTTTTTATCTTTAATTTTTATTCTAGTAACATATATGACCTAAAATTCCCCCTTTAACCATACTCACATATGTAATTCAGTACTGTTAATTACACTCATAGTAATGTGCCACCATCACCACCGTCCCTTTCCAAACCTTTACAATCAATGTAAATAGAAATTCTGTATAAATTAAGCATCGGCTCCCCATTCTCTACCCCCATCTATACCCTGCTAACAAATATTCTAGATTCTAACTCTATGAGTTTGTTTACTATAATTAGTCCATATCAGTGAGATCACACAATATTTGTCCTTCTGTGACTAGTTTATTTCATTCAGCATAATGTCTGTTCTAGTTTGCTAATGCTGCGGAATGCAAAACACCAGAGATGGACTGGCTTTTATAAAAAGGGGGTTTATTTGGCTATACAGTTACAGTCTTAAGGCCATAAAGTATCCAAAGTAACACATCAGTAATCGGGTACCTTCACTGGAGGATGGCCGATGGCGTCCGGAAAACCTCTGTTAGCTGGGAAGGCACGTGGCTGGCGTCTGCTCAAAGTTCTGGTTTCAAAATGGCTTTCTCCCAGGACATTCCTCTTTAGCAAGCTTGCTCTTCTTCAAAACGTCACTCACAGCTGCACTCCGTCCAGTCCTTTGAGTCAGCATGTTTTATATGGCTCCACTGATCAAGGCCCACCCTGAATGGGTGGGGTCACACCTCCATGGGAGTATCCCACCAAAGTCACCACCCACAGCTGGGTGGGGCACATTCCAAGCAAATCTAACCAGCACCAAAACGTCTGCCCCACAAGACCACAAAGATAATGGCATTTGGGGGACACAATACATTCAAACTGGCATAATGTCTTCAAGGTTCATCCATGTTGTTGCATGCATCAGGACTTCATTCCTTCTAATGGCTGAACAACCATATGTATATATCACATTTTATTTATCCTTTTCATTGGTTGATGGGCACTTGGGTTGCTTCTTTTGGCATTTGTGAATAATGCTCCTCTAAAGATCAGTGTGCAAATATCTGTTCAACTCCCTCCTTTCAATGCTTCTGGGTAGCAAGATTGCTGGGTCATATGCAATTCTATATTTAGCTTCCTGAGGAACTGTCAAAATGTCTACCACAGCAGTGGCACTATTTTAAAATCCCTGCAGCAATGAATGAGTGTTACTATTTCTTCACATCCTTTCCAACACTTGTAATTTTCTGTTTTTTTAATCGTAGCCATTCTAGTGGGTGTGAATTTATACCTCATTGGGTTTTGATTTGCATTTCCCTAATAACTAGTGATGTTGAACATCTTTCATGTACTTTCTAGCCATTTGTATATCCTCTTTTGGGAAACATCTATTCAAGTCTTTTGCTTATTTTTAAATTGGGTTCTTGTCTTTTTATTGTTGAGTTGTAGGGTAGGGTTTCTTTTTTTTTATTGTTGTCGTTTTTTGTAAATGTGATTTTAACCTGCCCCTTCTCCAATCAATATACTTCATAACATCCATCAACCTCTTTTCCAGTGTCCTGATATATTTTCAATGGTGGAAACAAGGATGTAGAAAACTTCCCTTTTGACTTTTCAAAATGTGCCACAGGTTTCTTTTGCTTATTTTTTTGCCATGAGTCATACATTTCTACATTAGAATCTTATTTTACCTCCCCCAGAGATGCCCTTGGTCATCCTTTTGTGAAATGAGTGTCACAAAAAAAGCTCACATTGGTCCTATAAGCAGCTTCCACTTGTTACTCTATGAACTATTTTATTCTACCAAATCCGTTATCAATGACAGGCTCAATTAAAGCGTGGTGATAAATCACAAGAATGCCTGCCCATATACGTGGATAACTTCTGCTCCAATCTTAACAGATCTTTCCCTATGATGCTGCATATTACTCAGTTCCAACTTGATGTTTTCTTAAATACAAGGTCATATATCCCAACATTTGTCAGACTTAATCTGACTCTGATGATATCTTCCAGCTAGATTGTTTTGGCCACAATGTATCCCTTTTGGGAATATCAAGCTAAAGAGTGAAAGTTTGTTTCATTCCTGAGGCTTATTGTGAAGCATCACAGCAACCCTAATGCATATTACTTTACCCTTCCAAGTTCATTAAAATGATAACAATGAAAAATCTCTTCATTGCTTGCTCTCATTTTTCTAAAATACATTTTTATTCACACACCATACATTTCATCCAAAGTGTGCAATCAGTGGGTCTCAGTATAATCACAGAGTTGTGCTTTCATCACCACAATTTTAGAACATTTCCATTTACTCCAAAAAGAAAAAAACCCATGCCCTTTATACACTCTCCCCCCATTAATGATACTTAGCTTAGTGTGGTTCTTTTGTTACATCTTGGAAGAATATTAAGATATTGCTGTAAACTGTAGTCTACAGTTTGCCTTAGGTGTATTCTTTCCCACAAACCACCCTATTATTAACACCTTGTAGTTGTGACGTACGTTTGTTTTAATTCATGGAAAAACCTTCTTGTATTTGTACTATCAACCATCTTCATCATCCACAAGAAGTTCACTATGTTATACAGTCTCTTGTTTCATCTTCTAGCTTTCCTTTAGTGATATACACAACTCTAAACTTCCCCTTTCAATCACAATCATATAAACACGATTCAGTGTTGTTATTTACACACATGGTAATGTGCTACCATCACCTCTATCCATCTCCAAACATTTACAATCAACCTTATTAAAAAATTCAGCACAAATTAAGCATCAGTCCCTATTCTCTATCCTCATTCTATCTTCTGGTAACATATATTCTAGATATTAAATCTACGAGTTTGCTCATTATATTTAGTTCATATTAATGCAATCGTACAATATTTGTCCTTTTCTGCTTGGCTCATTTCACTCAACATAATGTCCTCTAGGTTCATCCATGTTTTCACATGCATCAGAACTTCATTCCTTCTTACAGCTAAATAATATTCCATTGTATGTATATTCCACGTTTTGCATCCATTCATCAGTTGATGGACACTTGGGTTGCTTCCATCTTTTGGCAAATGTGAATAATATGGCTATGAACATCAGTGTGAAAATGTCTGTTTGTGCCCCTGCTTTCAGTTCTTCTTGGTATATATCTAATAGTGAGATTGCCGTGTCGTATGGTAGTTCTATACGTAACTTCCTGAGGAACTGCTAAACTCTCTTCCACAGTGGTTGTACCATTTTACATTCCCACCACTGGTGAATAAGTGTTCTTATTTCTCTACATCCTCTCCAACACTTGCAGTTTTCTGTTTGTTTAATAGTAGTCATTCTAGTGGGTGTGAAGTGATATCTCATTGTGTTTTTGATTTGCATTTCCCTAATAACTAGTGATGTTGAACATTTTTTCATGTGCTTTTTAGCCATTTGTATTTCCTCTTTGGAAAAAATGTCTATTTATGTCTTTTGCCCATTTAAAAAATTGGGTTGTTTGTGTTTTTATTGTTGAGTTGTCAGGTTTCTTTGTATTTTCTGGATATTAAACCCTTACCAGATATGTAGTTTTCAATGTTTTCTCCCACTGAGTAGGTTGTCTTTTCACTTTCATGACAAAGTCCTTTGATGCACAAAAGTTTTTAATTTTGAGGTGGTTCCATTTATCTATTTTTTTTTTTTTATCACTTGTGATTTGGGTGTAAAGTCTAAGAAACCATTGCCTAACATAATATCCTGAAGATACTTCCCCTACATTTTCTTCTGCGAGTTATAGTTCTGGTTCTTATATTTGACCCATTTTGATTTAAATTTTTTTGAATAAATTTTATTAAAGTATAACTGACTTGCAATAAAATACACACATTTTAAGTGTACAGGTGATGACTTTTTACAGTTACACAGCCATGTAACCAATGCCCTCAATAAAGATGTAGAAATTTTCATCTTCTCAGAAAGTTCTTTCATATCCCATTGCAGTTGGTCTTCCTACCACCAGACCCAGGCAACACTGGTCAGATGTCTATCACTATGGATCACCATAGGTTAATTTGCTGGTTCTAGAACTTCAGAGAAATAGAATCTTACTACATGTACTCTTTTGTATATGGCTTCTCTTACTCAGCACTGTATTTTCTTTTTTGAATGAGTAAGCAAAACCATTGAGGGAGCTCAGATGGAGACCAGGAGAGGGACCCATGGGGCTATAGGACAGCAGTGCTGGATGGGGCTGGTCTGGACACCCAGTGCCTTGAGCTTGAATATCTGCTTTTAAGAGCAAGCCCTTAGCTGGGATGAATCTCTCTACCCCTCTTGTGGAGGGTGCCAGTTTGGATATATTATGTCCGCCTAAAAGCCATATTCTTTAGTGCAATCTTACGGGGGCAGAGGTTGATTAGTGTTGATTAGGTTGGAATCTTTTGATTGAGTGATTCCATGGAGATGTGACTCAATCAACTGTGGGTAAAATATTTTATTAAATTATTTCCATGGAGCTATGGACCCCACCCATTCAGGGTGGATCTTGATTTAATCACTGAAGTCTTATAAAAGAGCTCACAAACAGAAGGAGCTCAGAGCAGCTGAGAGGGACATTTTGGAGAGAAGCTAAGAGATGACACTGTCACTGACACTTGGAGATGCTTGGATAAGTTTGGAGATGCTAGCCCAGACTTTACTCCAGAGAAGCTAAGAGAGGAACTTGAAGCTTAGATACACAGGAGCTGGAGAAGCTAAGAGAGACCCAGAGACATTTTGGAGAAAACCATTTTGAAATGTCTTGGGAGGAAGAACCAAGAATGCACAGGAGCTGAGAGAGGAGCTTGAACACAATCCAGGATCAGCAGACACCAATCACATGCCTTCTCAACTAACAGAGGCTTTCCAGACACCATCAGCCATCCTTCAGTGAAGATATCACCTGTTGATGCCTTAGTTTGGACAATTCTATGTCCTCAGAACTGTAAATTTATAACCTAATAAATCCCCTTTATAAAAGCCAATCCATTTCTGGTGTTTTGCAAAATGGCAGCATTAGCAAACCAGAACAAATTTTGGTACCAGGAGTGGGGTGCTGCTGAGTTTGCAAAATTCCAAACATGTTGGAATGGATTTTTAAATGGATAAGGGGAAGGTTCTGGAAGAATTGTGAGGCTCTTGATAGAAAAGGCCTAGATTTCTTTGAAGAGACTGTTGGTAGAAATATGGACTCTAAAGATATTTCTGATGATGCCTTGAACAGAAATGTTGAATGTGTCACTGGAAACTGGAAGAAAGATGATCCTGTTTTAAAGCAGCAGAGAATTTGGCAGAATTGAGTCCTGATGTTGGATGGAAGGCAGAATTTGAAAATGACAAGCCGGGATACTTAGCTAAGAGAGTACAAAATGCTTCAAGAGCATCTGAGAGAGACTTTTGGAGAGACACTTGGGAGCTGACTGAAATGCTCAGAGATGCTTGGAGTTGCAGACAGAAGGATGTTTGGAGATGCTAAGCTAAGGACACACAGGAGCTGGGAGAGGTGCCGAAACACAACCAGGGACCAGCAGATGCCAGCCACATGCCTTCCCAGTTAAAGGAGGTTTTCCAGATGCCATCAGCCATCTTTCAGTGAAGGTATAATCTGTTGATGCCTTAGTTTGGACACTTTTAGGCCTCAGAACCATAAATTTGTGGCATAATAAATCCCCTTTATAAAAGCCAATCAATTTCTGGTATTTTGCAGAATGGCAGCATTAGCAAACCAGAACATGGAGTATCTTCATTCTGATCTGCAATGTCTCCCCCTCCTGCCTCTTTTGCCCCAGGCTCCAAATGGGCTTAGATATCCTCTATTCAAAAAGCCCATCACCTTTGTCTCATCTCCCAAACTCTCTAACTCCCATCCCTGCTATGCTTTGCAAATCAGGAGTTACATCCAGTCTCCTCAACTCCTTAACTTATTGAGTTAATTTTTGTATATGGCATGAAACAGAGGTCTTCCTTCATTCTTTCACATATGGATATCCAGTTCTCCCAGCACCATTTGTTGAATGACTATTCTTTCCCAATTGAGTGAAGTTGGCAGTCTTGTCAAATTCAATTGGCCATAGATATGACTTTCTATTTCTGAACTCTTAATTTGATTCCATTGGCCAATATATCTATCCTTGTGCCAGTACCATGTTGTGTTAACCACTGTTGCTTTGTAATATGCTTTAAAGTCAGGAAGTGTGAGTCCTCCAAATTCTTTCTTCTTTCTCAAGATGTTTTTGGCTATTCAGGACAACTTACCCTTCCAAATAAATTTGATGGTTGACTTTTCCATTTCTGCATGTAGATTGCTAGAATTGTGATCAGGATTCCATTGAATCTGTAAATCAATTTGGGTAGAACTGATTTCTTAATGATATTAAGTCTTCCAATCTATGAATGTGGAATGTCCTTCCATTTATTTAAGTTTTCTTTGATTTATTTTAGCAATGTTTTTTAGTTTTCTGTATACAAGTTCTTTACTGAACTTGGTTAAATTTATTGCTAGATATTTGATTCTTTTTGTTGCTATTGTAAATGAATTTGGAACAGCTAATCAAAAAAGTTCAAACAAATCTCCTAAATCAATTCAAGTAGATTAAGGAAAATATGCATAAAGAGATAAAGGGTATTAAGATGATAATGTGTAAGCATAAAGAAGAATTTGAAAGCATAAAAAGAAACATAACAGAAATTTTGGGGATGAAAGTCACAACAGTAATAAGTCATAACATAAACTAACTATAATGAGCAAATGCTGAGAATTGAATTAGAAAACATAGGTTATCCAGGGATAGAGCATAGGCAGAGATTGGGCAATCAATAATTAGGGAGTACAGAATGTTCAATATGGATTATTTTAAAAGTTCCTAGATTGTGAGCTCTTACAGCGGTCACATCTATTGCTGAGTTTTAACTGTTATTTCTAAATTCTGAGATGCTGAGCTCTTTGTGTATAACCTGGTAGTTCCCTGGAAATTTGGGTATCTGTATGACACCCAAGACTCAGAATTAAAGTTCTGTACCTCTGAAAGTCAGCATTACTCCATACAGCAACTGCTAAAGAAGTGAAAAAGAGATCAGGCCACAATTAGAGATATGAATGAAATGGACTTAGGACTAAGGTAAATTAGAATACAGGGTAAAGGATGATATTGACTGTATTTTATTTCATTTTTTATCATATTTTAAAATTTTTTGGAATATAATATATATGCATAGAAGTGATAACTTTCCAAGTGCACTTTAATAAGGAGTTACAGAGCAAATTTCCAAGAATGTTATGGGTTACAGTTCCACAGTTTCAGTTATTTCCTTATTGTGAAATATAACATATATACAAAGAGGTAGTATCTTTCAAAGTATGGTTTAACAAGTAGCCCCCAGATGAATGAGTCTCCCTGGCAACGTGGGACACAGATCCTGGGAATGAGCCTGACTCTAAGATTGAGGGGTTGAGAATGCATTTTTGACCAAAAGGGGGAAAAGAAAGGCAACAAAATAAGGTTTCAATGGCTAAGAAAATTCAGAGTCAAGAGGCTGTCCTGGAGGTTATTCCTATGCAAGCTTCAGCTAGATATTAACTGTATTTTAAAACACCAACTTCTGTGTAAGACCAAAGTAAGAGAGGTTTATTTGGACAAAATTTCTATTTTCTGTAGCAGAATATCCAATTTAACCTGTTTGGTTAGTTTACTTAAACAGTGAAATTACATGGAACATAGAATAAGGAATGAGATCTTGTTATTCTGTACGGGCTAATGTAATACCCCAATATATCCCAGAATATTTTGGGAAGGGAATAAAAAGTTATTTGCAAAGCCCCCTGGAAGGATTTGGGAAAATGTGGAACTATTAAACTTCCCCTGGAGAATTCCTGCTATTCTCTTAAACAGTAGGGGCTTGCCCTTATGAAACTGATCTCTGCAAAGGTGAATCTGAACCTGCTTATAACTATGACTAAGAGTCGCCTCCAGAGAACCTCTTTTCTTTCTCAGATGTGTCCTGTATCTCTAAGCCAACTCTGCAAATTAACTCACTACCCTCCCCCCTTTGTGGGACATGACTCTTAGGGGTGTAAGTCTCCCTGGCAATGTGGGACATGACTCCCAGGTATGAACCTGGCCCTGGCATTGTGGGATTAAGAAAGCCACAAAAGGGGGAAAAGAAATGAAACAAAATAAAATTTCAGTGGCTGAGTGATTTCAGATAGAGTTGAGAGGTCATTCTGGAGGTTATTCTTATGTATTATAAAGATATTCCTTTATGTTTCTAGTCTATTACAATAGCTAGAAGGAAATACCTGAAATGGTTGAATTGTAATGTAGTAGCCTTGATCTTGATGGTTGTATAAATATATAGCTTTTTTATCATGTGACTGTGATTGTGGAAACCTTGGGACTGACACTCCCTGGATCCAGTGTATGGGCAGATGAGTAATAAAATAAAGAAAAAAAATAAATAATAGTGGGGATAAGGGGTATGGGATGTTTTGGGTGGTCTTTTTTATTTTTTATTTTTATTATTTTTTTGGAGCAATGAAAATGTTCTAAAATTGATTGTGGTGATGAATGCACAACTATATGATGATACTGTGAGCCATTGTTTGTATACATTGTATAGATTATATGGTGTATGAACATTTCTCAATAAAATTGAATTAAAAAAATACACTAGAGGCATAAAAAGCAGATTTGAGCAGGCAGAAGACAGAATCAGCAAACTAGGAGACAGTACAATTGAAATCATACAGTCAGGAGAACAGATAGAGAAAAGAATAGAAAAAATTGAGCAGAGTCTCAGGGATCTGAGTGACAGCATGAAGCACACAAACACATGTCATGGGGGTCCCAGAAGGAGAAGAGAAAGGAAAATGGGCAGAAAAGATATTTGAGGAAATAATGCCCCCAAATTTGCAACTTTTATGAAAAACATAAATATACATGTCCAAGAAGTGCAACATACTCCAAACCGAATAAATCCTAATAGACCTACTCCAAAATACATACTAATCAGAATATCAAATGTCAGAGATAAAGAGAGTTTCTGAAGGCAGCAAGAAAGAAGCATTCATCATATACAAAGGATCCTCAATAAAACTAATTTCTGAGTTCTCATCAGAAACCATGGAAGTGAGGAGACAGTAGTATGTTATATTTTAGATAATGAAAGAGAAAAACTGCCAGCCTAAATTCTTTATCCTGCAAAACTGTCATTCAAAAATGAGAGAGAGAGACTTTAAAATATTCATAGAAAAACAGAAACTGAAAGAGTTAATCAACAAAAGACCTGTCATAGAAGAATTACTAAAAGGAGTTCTACAGGTTCAAAGGAAAAGACAGGAAAGAGTGGCTTAGAGTAGTGTGAAGAAATGAAGATCATCAGTAAGAGTAACTAAAGGGTAAATGCCAAACCCAAAAGTACTGTATCCTCAATATATAGCCCTACTCTTCAATTCCTCTAAGAATCAGAGTACAATTGAAGAAGAAAAGGCATATTTCCTGATAACAGATTGCAAAATATAAAGGTGTAAAGTGAGACAAAAACAACATTGTCTTCATAATATCCTTTAACTATTTATCCATAGTTTCCTTCATCACCTTGCATTGATTTTGATTTGTTTGAAGTTCTTTGGTTAGTTCTTTCAAATGTGGTATCTCCTCTGAAGTTTTAATTTGCATCCATGACCAAGCCATATCTTCTTGTTTCTTAGTATGACTTGTAATTTATTTCTGATATGTAGACATCTGATTCTCTTGATGGGCTAACACTGAAGGTCCTTTTCTCCATCTTGTCTAGGGCTTACTGATGATTGGCTTGGTGTTAAAGATCTTCTTTGATGCTTGGTCCAACTTACTCTGGGCATTTAGAGTAGCCTATGTTTAACTGTTCAGATTTTCTCAGTTCTTCTTCATCTGATTCTTGCTCTGGAAGTGCAGTACAATTTTTATGATTGCTCTTTTTGTGCAGTTGTTTCACCTCTAGGAGAAAGCTTCCTTTCCTCTGTTCCTTCTCAGGGAAACTTTATCTGTTCTGCTTGTTTTTGTGCAGAATTTTCTCTCCAGCTCCTATGATTTGTTTAAATTCTCTTCCTCATTCAGTGCCCTGTTTTCCTGATACTTTTCAGTTCTGAAACCTGTCCTGTCTTACAGCAGTTCATTTTAGCCCCACCCCTTTTTTTTGTGAGGGTTTTCTCTCTCTAGTTTCTTCCCTGTTAGGGTATCCCACCCCAGGGACAAGATGTGCTCAATACAGAAAGATGGGTCACTCCAGGAAAGTCTGTTTTATGTTTAGGTGGTTCAGCCAACAGAAACTGGGTTGAGTGAACACACCTCTTGCCAATTGTTCTACTGTGGTCTCTTCTCCCTGTCTCTGCCAGGGGCCCTTTTGAATGTAGCACTCTTCAGCAATTTGTGTTCCACCCTGGGTCTCTGCTGGCTTGGATCCCTGTACCTGGATATGCGTGGGGTTCTAACTCACTGCTGTGAGTTGTTCTTTAGTCTCTGTCTGCAGTAGGAGGGAGTCTTGCTGGTGCCTCTGAGTGACTCCTAAGCTGTTTAAGACCAATTGAGGGTGAGGAGAACAGACCAGTGGGTCCAGGATGGAAATTTCCTACCTGATATTTTTCTTTTTATTTGATTCTGGGTTTGTGGAGTCCTTCTCCAGTCTCTACCATCCTCCAGAGTTCTAAGCAAGTGAGATTTGTCCTTTCATTTGCTGAATCTCTGGGGAGGCTTTTTCAGGGAATGTCTTAAGTCACCATGTTGATGACATCAGGACCTTTAAAGCAATTTTAATACATTTATTTGAGAGGTGAAAAGTTGTTGTGTCCCTTGATGTTTTCCTAAAATTTTAACAGGTCTCTCCTATGGGTTGTCAGCAAGCTGTTAGCTATCAGTCATTTGAACTTGTAAACCAGAGAACTAGGCTAACTGAACGCTTTCATTCCCTTTCTGCAGCTCTTAGCAGTTGTTCATCTAGGTCTAGGGAGTCCACAACCACAACCTTGTTTCCACCAAGTCAACAAGAATAAACAGAATATGTTTAAACAGGGCAACCTGTTCATTATGCCCAGCCCATGAGGTATGTACTCTGCCCTTCCTTGTCTGTCAAGAAATCATTTCACACTGGTGACTAGTTGGGTGTTTTTTCTTTTTTTTCCCCTTATCTATTTTTAAAATTCAATTTTATTGAGATATATTCACAAACCATACAGTCATCCACAGTGTACAATCAGTTGTTCACAGTGCCATTGTATAGTTGTGCATTCATCACCATAATCAAGTTTTGAACATTTTCATTACCACACAAAAAAGAATAAGAGTAATAATTGAAGTAAAAAAGAACATCCAAAACATCCCATACCCCCAACCCCTCTACTATTTATCTTACGTTTTGTCCTCATTTTTCTACTCAACTGTCCATACACTGGATAAAGGGAGTGGGATCTACAGGTTTTCACAATCACACAGTCACACCAGGTAAGCTATATAGTTATATAATCATCTTCAAGAATCAAGGCTACTGGGTTGCAGTTCAACTTTTCAGGTATTTCCTTCTAGCTATTCAAATATGCTAAAAACTAAAAAGGGATATCTATATAATGCATATGAATAGCCTCCAGAGTGACCTCTAGTCTCTATTTGAAATCTCTCAGCCACTGAAACTTTATTTTGTTTCATTTCTCTTCCCCCTTTTGGTTGAAGAAGGCTTTCTCAATTTTACAATGCCAGGGCCAAGCTCATCCCCATGAGTCATGTCCCCCGTTGCCAGGGAAATTTACACTCCTGGGAGTCATGTTCCATGTAGGAAGGAGGACTACATGGCTTAGAGAAAGAGGCCACATCTGAGCAACAAAAGAGGTCCTCTGGGGGTGATTCTTAGGCACAATTTTAAGTAGGCTTAACCTCTCCTTTGCAGTAACAAACTTCATAAGGGAAACCCCAAGATTGAGGGCTCGGCCTTCTAAATTTGTAGTCCCCAATGCTTGTGAGAATATCAGTAATTACCCAGGTGGGGAAGTTTAATATTTCCACATTTTCCCCCAGGCCCTCAAGAGGGCTTTGCAAATACATTTTTATTCTCTGTCCAAATTACTCTGGGATGTATCAGGGCTTCATACTAACCTGTACAAACCAACCAGATTTTAGTCTTTTAGAACTCACCAGGGGAAGATTCCTTTTAAGAGTTATGCTGTGAGTACCCCACAAGAAGGAGATGGAGGGTACTTGTACCTTCACCTCAAGTCAAGAAAAAGGGATTTCAAAGGGACTACTTGGAGTTGTGTGTCTTTGGCTGTTATAGAGACATGACTGCTTTTTAAGTCTTGCCTAGGAATTGTAAAAGGCAGATAGGCTGGACAGTTCCACTGACAGCAGGAGCAAGGGGACATTCCCAGAATTTATTGGGGGAAGTTGAGAGTTTCCCATGGAGCAAATGTGAACCATTTGGGGACTGAGCCAGTCTGGAGTCATTTGTAATCCTTCCCAAGATTGTTGCCTGGAGGAGAGAAAGGAGACCAGTAGAGAAAGGAGAGGGACATCCAGAGTATAAAATACATTACCTTTCTCAGAGACAGATTAGTTGAATATTCCCATTTTTTTGGTGGTGGGGGTGGTGGGGAGGAAGTCTAAAGAGTCCTGAAATTGTTAGTGAGAAAGAGTCATTTTTAAACACCTATCAGGCCCTTCAAAGAAGAATTTGTCCCACAAGAAGATCAATCAAATAAGGCCTCTCTGCCCACCTTTTGTGCTCCTTCATTCCACTCTCTTTCCCTCTTGCATGGTCAGCAAGCCGGGAGAGAGATGAAATACTGAGGGCTGGAGAGGCAGTGCTGGGGTGAAGGAAAGGTAAGGCCTCTCTTTCCCATTGAATGATGCCGGCCTTCAGCAGAACTCTTCCAGGAGATGACTTAACATCAACTCAGGATGGAAGTTGTACTTATTACATGAGACGGGGACATTCTGATTTCTGAATTAAGACTGTTTTTATGATAGTGACCTAAATACTTTTTATTACTTAGGAATAGTCATAAATGTTGTGCAAATGCCTGAGATTTTGTCCAGAGTCAAGGAAAGTATTTTCATTGCTGAATAAATTTTAAAGGGACAGTGGGAGTAAAAAATAATCATGCCTTGTGATTACCTCCAATTAATCCTGCTTTTTTGAGATGTCAGAGACAATAATCATCTTAGCTAACATTTATTGTGTGCTCGCCGTGTTCCAGGTACTATGCTAATTATTAATCATATCATGGTTCTGCCCAACAATCTTAAGTAGTAGGAACTTTTATTATTCGCATTTTACACATAGGAAAACTGAAGTTGAAAGAATTTAACCTTGGCCCTTGGAGTTAATTGCTAAGCTTTTGGAATGTCCCATCTAATAAAGGTGTCCTTTTTTACCTGGGGGCCTTGACCATGCCAGAAAGTCTAACAATGTGATTTATAGTGGGGACTTTGAGCCACTTGGTGTCAGCTTGACCAGCAGAGGAGCAGGAGACTGAGTTCAGCCACAGTGGCACCAAGGTGAGCTTGCCTGGTTGGCAATACTCTGTGCATATTGTCATGCATAATTTCTACTAGGATTTAGTGCTGTCCATGAGAGGACAACTGGAAGCTCTGCATTTGGAACTCTCCTGGACTTGTGTCGCATGTGTCTCTTCTTTGGCTGATTTCAATCTGTATCCTTTCCCTATAATACACTGTAACCATGAGTGTAACACCTTTCAATGAGCTCTGTGAGTCCATCTAGAGAACTATCAAACCTGAGGGAAATCTTAGGAACCCCTGAACTCTGTAGTTGATGTCAGATGTGAGGGCAGTTTTGTGGACTGTCTTCTCTCTAACTATGCAGGTGGGAACTCTTATTATTCCCATCTTACCTTTAGGAAAACTGAAGCCAAAAGACATTAAATAACTTCCCTGAGATATACACACCAGCTAGTAGTTGAGACAGCGTTTGATCCTAGATGATCTGACTTTGCTTTACTCTCTATTACGTTCAAATTTCCGCAGGAATAGAGAGGCCCTTATTCATGTTTGTATTCCCTATGCACAGCATAGGGCCTGGCATTTAGTGCTCAACAAAATTTCAATTAATGAATGGTATGTATATACTGCTGATAATATTTCACAGTAATACATACAAAACAGCAAAATATGTGATGAGGACCTTAAGCTTGGGAGTCAGTGGACCCATGGGTTTGAATCCTGTTTCCACCACTTGGTAGTTGCTCTGACTTTGAAATAATTACTTAACCTCTTTATGCCCCAGATTTCTCATCTGTAAACTGGAATAATAACGTCTATATCATAGTGCTGTGGTGAGGACCAAATGAGCACTTAGCACATAGTAAATGTACTTGACATGGTATGACACAGTGTGTGACCCGAAAATATATTGACTTATTTGGGTTTTGTATTATTTGTATTTCTGAATTAGCAGTGGTAGAATTTGGGAATGGTTTATGATTAAATCCAACCCTAAGAAAAAGTGTGAAGTGCAATTGAGACTCTGAGCACCCATATACTTCATTCAGTAATTATGCTGCCTCATGCCCATGGTAACTGGATGCACCTATTAGTTTCCCACTTTCCAGTGTCCCCTGTGCATCTGCTCTCTTTGTAAGGTGTGTGCTTACAGTGGGTCCTAATTCTGCTTATTTGTAATTGCATTTGTAATTGTAATTGCCTAATTTGTTTAAATATTATTTAAATGATTAGGTATGAATGTGAAAAGATTGGAGAGCTTTCACAGTTATCCTCCTGACTTTCTTTTCCCTTCTAATGGGGGCATTCTGTCCTTGTGCTTTCTTCAGGGGAAAGAACCAACCAAGCTCATTCATACATAGTCATAAATGACTGCTACCCCTCTTAGGACACATTGCATTTTATAAAAAATGTAAAACTGTTTATTTAACTTGGAAAAGATTTCAGCATTCTAAACCTATAAAACAATAACAACAGAATGTTGCAAATTGTATTTTAAGTCCAGAAGTTTCTTGAACTTTGATGCAGTGGCTCTTTGCCACAGTTATGAAAGGCACAGAATGCTATGTCACTATATACAAAAACAAGAAACCTGAACCAATGGATGCTCATTCAGTGTTAGCAGGTCCAGCTTCCCGGTGCATGCCCAGAGCTGCGGCCCTGCCTAAAAGCATCTCCACCACTGCCTCAATGTGGAGCATAAACCATCCAAGAATTTCCCTTGTTTTTTTCTTTTTACAAACTATAGATACGTACAGTTGATAACAGTATTTCTAGCCAAAAACTATAGTTAACACCATCTTATAAATTAAAAAACAAAAGACATGCCAGAAACATCTTTAAATGGTTTATCACACCAACAGCAAAGTGCATGGAGTGAGGAGAACCACAAGAGTGCCTTTTCATTTTGAAAATGTTTTGAAATATGTACAACTTTGATACCATTTCAGGGTGCTACTGACATCCACGGCCACTTCATGTAAACCACTGACAATTTCTAGAGCACTTAAGAGACTACAATATAATGATCCAATTTTGTAATTAAACCTGATGAGTGCAACAGACACTTCTCAAATAAGAGATGGGTCCAGTACAGCTCTTCCCTACTCCAAGATATTCACTAGAAGACAGATTTTTAAATTCATCCCACTCCCCCTCTTCTTCCTCCTCCTTCTCCTCCTCTTCCTCTTCCACCCTTTCCCAGGCAACTTTAGCAGGACACTTGATACCATCAAACTTCCCTTTAGACTTACACTCAGCAACGTCCTTCTAGTGCTTCTTCAGCTTCACTGCCTTGTTGCTGTAAGGCTGCTTTTCACCATCACTCAGGTTGTTCCCCATCTCACCCAGCTTTTTGGCTGCATGTCCAATAGAGATGCCAGGGTTTGTGGATTTGGTCTTGGGGCAGAATTCTGAACAGAACAGGAAGAATCCAGACGGTGGCCGATTTGGGGCATTAGGATTCTTCTTGCCTCCCTTAGCTGGCCCATAATCCTTCATTTCCTTATCGTAGCCTATTTTGTCTGTCTTTGTCTCTGTACGTCTGCACAAAGAAGGCATAAACAGACCTCTTGTCTTTGGTTTCTTAGGTTGCCTTTAGCCATCCTGACTATTGTTTGCCAGCCAGGGCAGCGCAGGGCACGATGCATGGCTGGGCACTCCCGGCCTCTCACTACCTGCCTCCCTGAGAGTTGCCTTGCCAATTGCTTTTTTTTTCTTTATTAGAGAAGTTGTGGGTTTACAGAACAATCATGCATAAAATACAGGATTCCTATACATTACTCCACCATCAACACCTTTCATCGGTGTGGAAAATTTGTTACAATTGATGATAGCACATTTAAAAAATTGTACTATTAACTAAAGTCCATGTTTTAACTTAGGGTTCACTGTTTGTATAATGTAGTTCCATGGATTTTTTTTTTTAATATTGGTAGCAATTGCATTTTAATAGGTGTTTAGTGCCCTAGACTAAGGCAGTTGTGTACCAAGGACAGACTGACAGGTTCATCCTATCCAAAAGCATGCCATGAATCCTCCTGGATCCCTACTCTGCATACTTGGAAGTAGAATTCTACAGAGTCTGATAATAATTGTGCATTGTGTCAACAAGTCCATTCATGCCTCTGGCCAGAGTCAGTGTAGGCTAATTGTCTAATTGGCATTTGTCTTACTTCACTGAGAGTAGTACAGGATGCATTATAGTTAAATCTGGAAGCAGAACCTAGAACTTGTGGTACAGCTTTTCCAGCTCAACAACATCCTCCTACTACTGCATTGTGAATTCCGCAAGGGTGAAGATGTGGCTTTTTCTTTTTCTTTTTTTTCTTTCTTTCTTTTATTTATTTATTTTTTATCTTTGGCTACTGCCTTGGTAAAGGTTTGTGAAAAAGACTCAATTTCCACTCAATACATGTTCATTTAAACTTACCTTTAATGCAGAATTAAGAATATCATACAATTGGAAGGGACTTAGAGAACTTCTAGCCCAATCACCTCATTTTTTACATGAAGAAACTAAGCCAAAGAGAGGTGAAGTGACTTGCCTAGGGACACACAGTGAGTTAATTCCCAGAGCTGGGTTTAGAACAGGTCTTTTGACTCCTAACCTGGGGCTCTTTTCACCATTACAGCTATTGAAATTGGAAAATTATTAATCATATCCAACATTTATTGAATGTTTATTATAGATGCTGTTAATATCCTTTTACATTTATTAACTCATTTAATTCTCACAACAACCCTATGTAGTAGGTACCATCATTATCTCCTTCTGCAAATGAAGAAACCGAGGCATAGGAAGGGAAAATGCTTTGTCCAAGGTAAAATGATAGAGTTAGAACTTGAAACTTGGAATTTTGCCAGAAGTTACTGTAATAGCTTGAGGTTTCTTTATGTCTTCTCAATTTTTCCAGTTTACATCTTTTGGATATTTAAAGCAATGTCTCAATAGTTCTCTTGTACATCAGAGAGTGATAGTCTTGGCTATTGTACTTAGCATGAATTGCACTGAAGTTACTGTAGGCTGGTGTTCAGATATGCATCTGAGCATACCAGTCAAGATTATCCAAATAATCCTTGCTTTTCTGTAGATGTTTCCTGTTTTTTTTTTTTTTTGTTGTTGCTGTTGTTTTTTTTCAGAGATGATTATGCTTTACAATTAGGGAAAGATAGTGGTGAGGTAACATGAACTATGGCTTCTTCTCCTGAACTCAACACTGAAGTGGTGACAGAAGTATGAAGAAGGTTTTAGATCTGAAAGAAGAACATAAAAATTGTCACAAATCCCTGGGGAGAGAGAAAGTTGTCAGGTCCCTGTGTGGAAGGTATTGGTGGGTCAGAGCAGAAAAGGGTTCTGTGCCAACTATCAGGAATAGGCAGAGGGAAAATTTTCAGTTATGCTATTTTCTCTCTTCCCTATTTCCCTGAGTAGGTCCTGACCTTTGCTGTCATCACAGTGAAGCAGAAAGATTGTGGCACCAGTACAGTACTGGCAGGAGTATGGGATTGTTCTTAATTCAGGCTGGGGATGGAGGCAGATAACAAAAGCTAAGTCTTCACATAGCTCCACACCCATGTGGGCTACACCACAAGGTCTGGATAATAAGAAGGACCAGGGAGTGGGTTCCCTGAGGCTCATAGTTATCTGGAGCAAGAAAAGTCAGTGGGAAGGGGCCAAACCTAGATTTTAATGTCAAACACTTTCTTTTTTTTTTAAATTCAATTTTATTGAGATATATTCACATACAAAGCATACATTCAATTGTTCACAGTACCATTATATAGTTGTGCATTCACCAAAATTAATTTTTGAACATTTTCATTACCACACACACAAAAATAATAAGAACAAAAATTAAAGTGAAAAAGAACAATTAAAGTAAAAAAGAGCACTGGGTGCCTTCTTTTTTTTTTTTGCCCCCATTTTTCTACTCATCCATCCATATACTGGACAAAGGGGAGTGTGGTTCTTATGGCTTTCCCAGTCACATTGTCACCCTTCATAAGCTACATTTTTATACAATCATCTTCAAGATTCAAGGTGTTCTAGTTTGCTAATGCTGCCAGAATGCAAAACACCAGAAATGGATTGGCTTTTATAAACGGGGTTTATTTGGTTACACAGTTACAGTCTTAAGGCCATAAAGTGTCCAAGGTAACACATCAGCAATTGGGTACTTTCACTGGACAGTGGCCAATGGTGTCCGGAAAACCTCTGTTAGCTGGGAAGGCATGTGGCTGGTGTCTGCTCCAAAGTTCTGGTTTCAAAATGGCTTTCTCCCACAACATTCCTCTCTAGGCTGCAGTTCCTCAAAAATGTCACTCTTAGTTGCTCTTGGGGTGTTTGCCCTCTCTCAGCCTCTCCAGAGCAAAAGTCTGCTTTCAACAGCCGTCTTCAAACTATCTCTCATCTGCAGCTACTCTCTCAGCTTCTGCACATCCTTCAAAGTGTCCCTCTTGGCTGTAGCTCCTCTTCAAAATGTCACTCACAGCTGCAGCTGCACTGAGTTCCTTCTGTTTGTCAGCTTATTTATATGGCTCCGCTGATCAAGGCCCACCCTGAATGGTTGGGGCCATGCCTCCATGGAAATATCTCATCAGAGTTATCACCTACAGTTGGGTGGGGCACATTTCCATGCAAACAACCTAATCCAAACGTTCCAACTTAATTCCCACTAATATGTCTGCCCCCACAAGATTGCATCAAAGAATATGGCTTTTTCTGGGGAACATAATACATTCAAACCGGCACACAGGGGTTCTGGGTTGTAGTTTGATAGTTTCAGGTATTTACTGCTAGCTATTCCAATTCATTAGAACCTAAAAAGGGTTGTCTATATTGTGAGTAAGAGTGCCCACCAGAGTGACCTCTCAGCTCCCTTTGGAATCTCTCTGCCACTGAAGCTTATTTCATTTCCTTTCACATCCCCCTTTTGGTCAAGAAGATGTTCTCCATCCCACGATGCCAGGTCTAGATTCCTCCCCAGGAGTCATAATGCCAACCACTTTCTACCTATTGCAATCACCCCCTCCTATGCTCTATAAACTTACAAGAAGGGGGATAAGTTAGGGTTGGGCTTTTGCTCCTCTCTTTTAGATATACAACCCTGGCCAGTGTTCTGTAAATGTTTGTTCTCTTGGAGAACATAAAATGCTAGAAGAAAATGTCAGAGTAAAATCACTAGGATGAAAAGACAGAGAACTGAACAACTTTTACCAGATAAAGCAGAATTGATAAAACTAACAGAAGAAGAATTTAAAATAGACATAATAAATATACTCAGAAAGATAGGGAGTATACTGGAGATATGAAGCAATAACAAGAAGTTTAGAAGAACCTGGTGGAAATACTTGGTACAAAACTACACTTGTATAAAACAAAGATTCAATAAATTGATTGACTAGCAGAGTGAATATAGCCAAAGAATGAATTAGTGAGTTAGATGATTAGGACAAGGAACTCTTTTGGAAAACATTAAGAATAAAGAGAAAGTATAAAACAAATGTTAAGAGATATGGAGGGTTGACATAGAAATCTCAGTATCAGTGTTCAGTCAGGGTCCTGGCAGGAAACAGAAGACACACTGAGTTGGAATTTCTTTTTTCATTTTTTTAACAATTTTATTGAGATATAGTTACATCCATACAGTCATCCAAAGTATACAATCAATTGTTCACAGTATCATCATATAGTTAGGCATTCATCACCACAGTCAAGTTTTGAACATTTTCATTACTCCAAAATAAAAACAAAAATAAAAATAAAAGTAAAAAAGAACACTCAAAACAACCTATACCCCTAACTGCACCCCCCCATTATTCATTTATTTTTTTGTCACCATTTTTGTCCTCATCTGTTCATATACAGGATAAAGGTGGGACTACAAGGTTTTCAGAATCACACAGTCACATGGTATAAGCTACAAAGTTATACACTTGTTTTCAAGAAACAAGGCTATTGGGTTACAGTTCAACAGTTTCAGGTATTTCCTTCTAGCTATTCTAATATACTAAAACCTAAAAAGGAATATCTATATAAAGCATAAAAATAACCTCCAGAATGACCTCTTGACTCCATTTGAAATCTCTTAGCCCCTGAAACTTTACTTTGTTTCATTTCTCTTCCCCCTTTTGGTCAAGAAGGCTTTTTCAATCCCACAATGCTGGGTCCAGACTCAACCCCAAGAGTCATGTCCCACGTTGCCAGGGAGATTTACACCTCTGGGAGTCATGTCCCACTAGTGGGGAGGGCAGCAAGTCTGAGCTGGAATTTTGAAGAGACTTTAATGAAAGTACTATTTAAAGAATAGAATTTAAGGTGAAAAATTTCATCAGAGTCAAAGAGGGACATTGCATGCTGGTAAAAGGAACAATCAATCAAGAAGATATAACATAAAGCCACAGCTGGCAAACTATGAAGAAAAAATTCATATATTTACAATTGTAACTGGAGATTTTGACATATTCCTTTCAAGAAATGATAAAGGAAACAAAAATTAAATAAATATTTGGTATAAGTAATATAATTAACAAGCTTGAACTAGTACTATAATACATAGGTATACATACACATGTAAACCATATAACATTTGTTCCAACAGAGAGTACAACATATTTTCTAGCCAAGATAGAACATTAAAAATACTTTACTATGTACTAAAGCACAAAGAAGTCCCAATAAAGATCAAATAACCAACACCATTCAGACCATGTTCTCTGGCCATAGTGCAACAAAATAAGAAATTATTTTTCAAATAAAAGGATACCTGAGAAAGAGGTAATAATAAGGAAAATTCAGAAATACATAAAAGTGAAAGGCAATGAAAACACCACCTAGTATAATTCATTGGACACAGCCAAAATAGTATTTAGAAAGAGATTTATAGCTTTAATAGAACATGAGAGAGAAAAGGAACAAATAAACTATTTTTTTTCAACTCAGGAAGTTGGAAAAAGATAAACTGAATACTTTAAGGGAAAAAAAATAACCAGAAGGAGGAAATTTTTAAAATGGGACATATTGAATAAACCACAGAATTCCCCCCAAATTAGAGAATGTTAACAAATCCAAAAGCTTTTTCTGGGGAAATATCAATAAGAAAAATAACAGCTAAAACTTATATAGTGCTTACTGTATGCTAGGTGTTGTTCTAAACTCTTGACAACTATTAATGCATTTACACTTACAGTGACACCATGAGGTAGGTAGTATATATTATCTCCATTTTACAGATGAAGAAACAAAGTAGAAGGGGTTAAGCGAATGCTGTGAACCACTGCAGAAACAGTAGATATCATAAAATCATTAAAGGATATTATGAACAAATATTCATCAAAATGTGGAAAACCAAAAAAGAAAAAAAAATCAACAAATTTCTGGAATACTACAAAATGTCAAACTTATTTCAAGGAGAAATAGAAAATTTGAATAAGACAAAGACCAAGAAGGAATCTGAAATAGTATCAAAGATATCTCCCCTAGGAAAAAAAAGCTCCAGGCCCAGGTGGTTTTACAGTTGATTGAGATAAATGTTTCAAGAAAGAGAACTCTATCTTGTGCAAGTTGTTCAAAAGAATAGATGAAAGACAGATGCTCAACTCCCTTTTTATAAATTGAGGTGAAATTCATATAACATAAAATTAATCATTTTAAAACGTCCAATTCATTTTATGATGTCAAGTTAGCATTGACTTCAAGATGGAGGCCTGAGGGCACAGAGTGAGGAGCTTGTACTTGCAGTGGGGAAAGAAAGGCCCTACAGAATGAAGACTTTTAAATTCAAAGTCATGGCAAAACATCTGAAGTTCATTGTCAGGACTGTCATGGTACAGGAAGGGAACATGGAAGGTACATACAGAATTCTAAATAGAATCCTTACCATGAATGGGCTCATGGAGGACATTAAGTGATGGTGGTAATATGAGAAGCCATGCCACCAGCAACTGCAGGAAAGCTATGAAAGCTGCTTGTGAATGTACAGCATGGAAATGGCTCACATTCTTGATGTGAAAGGATCAGGCAGATCTGTGGCAGGACTGTTGAGGCCTGTCTAGTATGAAAACCCTTATCTAGTTTTTGTCTCCACCTCTTTTCTTTTTCCAATCCCATTGTCTCTTACCTTCTCCACAATAAACTCGATTATGAATATGCAAGCAAGCCTGTATATACAGAGGCAATCCCACTAGTCAGCAGCAGACCCTCTCTATTATTAAGTGAAAGAGAAACTGAGTCAAAAAGTAGTCTAGGAAAGGTAAGGAAAATTTCTACAATATAGTGGAATATATCTATCATTTCCTACCCAATTATTATGTACCCCAAACCAAGATCTTATTATTGGAAAAGTTTTTGTTTCTGATTTGTTTCTCCACCTGTTAGATAAAGGGAAGAAAAGGAAGCATGTATGTATTTGGGATAAATTCTGCTTCTGAACTTGCTGCCTCCCCCCGCCCCCGTCCCAAAACACACACAAACCCCTGGGTAAGGATAGTACAGAAAAGGAAGAAAATTGTAGATTCATTTTACTCATGGGCATGTTTTAAAGCTATGAAGAAAATCCTAAATAAAACATAAGCTAACAAAAATCTGACATTATTTTATAAAATAATATAATGCCATGATCAAGTAGGGTTTATCTATGGAACACAAATATAGTTTCATATCCAAAACACTGTCAGGGTAATTCACCATAATAAGGAGAAAATTACATGCATGAATTTCAATTCGTGCAGAAAAAATTTTGATACAGTTTAACATATATTCTTTAAAAATCTCCATTAAACTGGCAATATAAAGGATATGATACAATAAAGACTATGTTTCAATAATCGTCAACACACATAATACCTAACAAAGATGAATTCCTTTTAAAATTCAGAAAATGCAAGGATGCCCCAAACACTGCTACTATTAAATATTGTACTGGAGATTCTAGCCAATATTATAAGGCAAGAAAAAGAAATAAAAGTATATAAATTGGAAGGGAAGAGACATAACAGTCAATATTTGTAGATGATATAATTGTCAACATAGGAAACCTAGCAGAGTTAGCAGTAAAACAATTAGAGCTGGCAAGAGAGTTCAATAATGTTATTGGATACATGATCATCTTACAAAAACCAACATCCAACCAAAAATATGGTGGAAAAGAATATATTATTCACAATAGCAACAAAGCCTAAAAAGTACATAGCAATTAACCAATTAAGGATACTACATAGGAGCTTTAAAGAGAAAAACTTTAAGGTCTGCTAACAAACAAAAAAGATCAGAAGAAATGGAATGATGAAACATGTCCATAGATGGGAAGATATTGTAAAAATGCCATACTATTCCTCTATTAATCTATAAATTTGATGCAATTCCAGTAAAAATTCCAATAGGATTTTTTCAAGACTCAACAAACTTATTTTAAAATTTACATGCAGCAAACAAATATCCCTGAACAGTTGCTTCATGAAAAAGGATAATAAAGAAAAGGTGCAAGTACAAAATCATTTATAATAAATGATGAGGTACAGGCCTAAGAACAGACAAATGGGAAAAAGGAACAAAATAAACAATGCAGACAGATCCATGTGTGTGTGGTGGCATCAAAATTGGATGGGATGGATGACTGTATGGTTTGTGAATATTTATCAATAAAACTGAATTAAAAAAAAATTGGATGGGAAAGGATAGATTGCTTTGTACAGCATGTTTGGAACACTGTTTGGAATACTGACTCATCTTATCACCAACTGTATCTCCAATATAGTTGGGTCTCTACCTCACAATATGTACAAAGTTCAACCCAAGATGAATTAAAGACCTAAGTATGAAATGTGGAATATAAATACAATAGAATTTATTGTGACTTTTGATAACAAACCATAGCATTAATTCATTAATTACTCAATAGTTGTTAATTTTGGAAAATAGATTCAATAATTACACCAAAGAGTTAATAACAATTTACTTCCCAATGTCCTGACCAAAAATATACTGTAATAATCCTAATGAAATTTTTTTGTTCCATTCTAATTTATTTGCTCATATTATTGAGGAAACTGAACACATTAAAATCTTTTGCTTAATATGTTGATTTTCTGTTTTAATTGTTTGAAAAGCATTCTAAATAAAGTAAAAATTAATCTAAACAGAAAAAAGAATAATGCTTCAAACTTGAGCCAACCATCTATTCTAAAAAAGCTTGCATAAAAAGGAAAAATGAATTCACTTCCTATGAGTGTGAATTCCTTCAAAATGGTCACCTCAAATCATATTCTAATGATTTTATCCTTGCATTACTTGTGGAACACCTCTTTTAGAATTTCCTCTAGGGCCTGTGACACTTTTTGTTGTGGTTGGTAATATTTTCGTTAATGGGAAAACTTCCTCTTTGGGGGGATCTGATTTTTAGAAACAGTAAAAGTCATTCAGAAACATGTCCGGTCAAAAAGCAACCATGCCATTCTTGGTCAAAGACAAAGATGTGTAATCACAGTATAATAAGACTTATTTTCTCATTTGGGCAAAAACAAAACACTGGCTCTGGGGACTACATTTGTTAAAAATGTGAGATTAGGAAGGTATGTAGGATTCAAAATATGGAAGCTTTGATTGCAAAGCTAATGAGTTTGCAATTCCAAATGCAATGGGGAGGTATTATCGGTTTTTGAGCAGCGGAGTGACATGTACAGTAAAGTGTGGATGTAGGGAAAGTGAACGATGTTTAGAAAATCAAATCAAGTATCTTTCTGAGATCTAGGACATTATGATTTTTTCCTGTTGTAACTGACATAATAACCCTTCTCAGGAAAAGAAAATGGCTTGGCATAATTTATTAGTGAAGTAATATTCTATACTTTCAGGTTAAAAATAGTTTTCCTTGATGGAGAGGATGGAAATGAGGGGTAGTAGAGTATAAGAGAGATCATTGATTTTTGATAATCAGTATGATATTGAATCATTAAATGATTTATACTTTAAAAATTCTTTTTAAAATGATGTAATAAATACCCATTTAAGGAGTTACATATTGTATCTTATTTGTATCCTGTGCATCTTCTATAATGCCTAAAAATTTAGAGTATCTTTTTCTATTTGAAGGTATCAGCACTCACCTGGTTGAATTAGAAACTTCTGAGTTATTCTAGACACTTTACTTTTCTGTACCATCCACATTAAATATATAACCAAGTCCTATTTTGCTACAATATCACTGCCTTAATTTAGGTCCCTGTGAACTGCCTATAAACTACAAGTCACCTAATTGATCTTTGTAATACAGTTTCAGTCCTCTCCAATTTATTTGTTCAGTCATTTATTCAATTCACTTAATTATGCAAATAATGATCAAATGGCTTCTATACCAGGCACTGTATTGGGCTCTAGGTATACAATAATGGACAAAGTATTCATGATCTCTGCTTTCATGTAATTTATAATTTCGTGGGAAGATTGCTATAAACCTTTATATGATTATGAATTATGATCAGTTCTATGAAGAAAAAGAGCAGAGAACTATGAGACAGGATGACAGGAATGAAGGACACCACATGGTAGCCAAATTAATCTTTCTAATATGATCATGCTTAAAATCTTTCATTATCTCCCAATTGCCTGCAGGATTAAATGTAGACTCCTTAAAATGGCTCACAAGAAACCATATGTTTGTACCGTAATGTCTAGTATAATATCAAACTCAGAGAGACATAGCAAATGTTAATAGAATGAATGAATAATAAAACTTAAAAATGATTTTAAAACAACTCTGCATTTGCTTGCATTAATAGTTTGTCACTTAGTTTTGAAACAGATTGCCAAAAACTTCATTAAAAAGAAAATTTGCTTCCATCAATTTTTTTTTAGCCCAGATTGCATTTAGAAGTTTTTGTGTGTGATTGAAAAAACTGCTAGAATTTTAACTGAAATATCAGAAATGTTCTATTACTATAATGTGTAAAACATTGCATATTTTTTTCTTTTTTGTGGCAGGAAAAGTCTGTCATAAGGGTAGTAAAAAACAGATTGACGTATGGTCATTATATCTTATCAAGGGTGTTTTACTTGTAATGCTATTTGACAGCTATATTCTAGGCCTGACAGCATTGAACCGGCTTAATTCCCACTGAACTGCTCTAAATAGGCAGTATTGCAATCAGTTTAACAACCCCTGGAGGCAATAAAATCTCTTCTTTGAAGGAATACTCAAGGGGAAGAAATCTAAGATTTATAAAGGGCAGCAAGTATTCAAGAAAGGGGCAAAGTTTATGTGTGAGCCTATAATTGATGTTACCTTTGTTGAAAAAGAAAGCTTGAGGATGCTCTAAGAATTAATCTTTAACAAGGTCTAATCTGTACTAACAAGTGTGTTCAAGATGAGCAAAAGAGATATGTGATTCTGAGAGATGAGTTGTTTCCAGCCAACTAAGAAAATTTGGAGGAAAAAAGTATGGAAAAGGAAACTTTAAAACTAAGCTGGAAGATTTTAGCCGTATCTCTGATGTCCATGCCAGAGGGTAACCATCACCACAGGCTTTATGATTGGCTTAGATTAGTACTTGCTTAATAAATATTATCGGTACGAAGAAAAATTTAGTCATCCTCATTCTAAATATACTTGGCCATTCTACATCTGTGGGCAGTAATTTAGTTAAACACAAGTTTAAGTGGGCTTTAAATTAAGACAGTCGTAGGTTTAAATCTCTGCTCCCAACACTGCTAGCTGTGTATCCTTGGGGATATTATGCCATCATTCACAGTTTATCATCTATAAAATGGGAAAGATAGTTCTTATTAAATAGGGGGATTTGAAAGTATGTAGCTTAAGAAGAGTGCCTAACTCAATATGGTCCACAGAACAATAGCCAACTTAATTAAGGTCTTGCTGTAGGCTAAACAACTATGCTAAGAGCTTCAGGTTGCTTGATCCTCAGAGTAACCATTTGTGGTAGGTACAATAGTATAGTAGAGAAGATGCTCTGAGGTTGGAGGATACTAGGAAAAATAAGTTGGGATACTTAATTTATTATTATTATTATTTTTTATCTTGGACCCACTTTCTAGGAAGGTGGCTTTGCCCCTGTTTGTGGACTCCAAGGAGTTTGGTCCTAAAACATTTGAATTCCTTAGCACATCAGGGTGTTCCTATCCTTGGAGTGGTGGTGGGTGTAGGCACTACCATCAAAACTCCTGTAACACCTATCTCTACCTCTCCATTGTGTGTGTGTGTGTGTGTGTGTACTGATTCCTATTGCCCTGAGTCTTCTTACCTTGCCATTTAAATCCCTATTGTTGGCTGCACTTCCGTAGTACTACCAGGAATAGGCAATGGGGATAAACTTCCCGTGCATTCTTAAACAAACTGTTTCTTCTCCCAGGGACTCTCACCCTTCACCATCTATTTACCTTACTAAACTCCATTTGTTTTTCGATCTCAGCTTAAGTATTACATCCTCCAGCAAGCCTTGCTTGACTCCCCAACACTTGAGTGATCCCTTCCCTATGTGCTCCTATAATACATTGAACTTACCCCTACCATAGCATCTGTCCTTCTGCATTGTCATTGCAATAGGCATTTCCAGTGTTTACTAGTATCTGGTTTTCTACTTCTGGGCATTTGGGAGGATTGTACCTTCTCATCTCTTGAAGTTAGGTATGACCATGAGGTTTGATTTGGCTGATTACATGTGGGCCGAATTGATGAGATCCTTCTGGGTTCTTGAAGTCCTGTCTTCCTTGGCCATGGCAATTATGAAAACATGCGTTGATATGGAGGTGCAATGGTATGTCATCACATGGAAGGCGGCTGCCAGGGAGGGTTGTCCAGACATGCAATAAATGTCGCATGTGTGAGATATACACCTTTGTTGCCTTTTTAGCCACTGAGATTTTGGAAGTTGGTGGTTACTTCAACATACCTTTACTGATACAGTCATTGCTGGGCCATTGTCATGCTTCCTTACCTGTCTATAGGTCTTACTGAGGGAAGCAATTGTGTTGTTCATCATTCTATCCCCAGAGCCTTGTCACAGGACTGTCTGCCATATGGTAGACAACTAACAAATCATTCATGGAATGTAATGGTGATTCTATGTAAAGGAAGGATATATCTAAAGATTTAATTTCCACAGTAGCCAAACCCCTGGTGAGGTTCTGATGTGAGAAAAGTGAAGGAATATTTGAGGGGAAAATGATGCTTATGGTTCCACATCTAGAATTTTACAAAATAATTTCTGTAGAATGAGAGAAAATGTTTTATCACTGAAAGAGAACTATATACAGACAAGAAAAAGCATATTTCCCTTTATTTATGGATAAATAACAACAGTGAAATATTAAAGGAATTGGAGGTCTATAATATGAGGTCACATTAAAACAATTATTACTAGGCATTAATTCATTCATGTCTAGCTTGAATTACATGCCAACTGAGCTCATGTTTACTGTGGTAGGTGGGAGGATAAAAATCTGTTTCCTCTTCTTGAAGATCTCAAGTCAAGTAGAAGATAAATAGAGACTAAGCTAATTAGAATACAGTGGAATAAGAGCAATAATAGAGGTACTCTTGGGAAGGAACACAGAAGAACTTTAACACTTCTGAGAAAGGGACAAAGGCTTCACAGAAGTGACATTTTAATTGGGCCCCTCCACTGTTATAATCTCACCTTTCATCTCCTATGCTCTTCCTGACCATCACCTGTGCTCATCTTCAGTCATTACAATAGCTTTTTCACCATCCACAACTTGCCACCTTTGATACAATAAAATCCATGATCCCATTCTCTGATCAAACCCTCCAATCTTCCCAGTCTGCTTATTCATTTATAGTCAGCTACAGCTGTTTCTTCAAACTTATCATGGCTTCAATTCTCAGACCTTTCCTATTTTAACTTCTCTCATTTCCCAGCTTAGACCTCTATGGACTGACATGTTGATCACTCTTGCTATCTTTAAGTCCTTTACTATATTGTGCTTTTGTGGGTTCTATGGAACCCACCTGTAAAATCCTATCCTCAATAAAAACCACCTGCGGCATTCTCCATGCTTTTATTTAAAATACTGGAGTAATCCCAGGCTGAATGGGCACAGTTTAAAACCATGATTTCCAACTTCAACTAGGGCCTCAGCATTTCACAGTAATCTTTTTATATTTCTCTACTTGATGTTCTTTCTAATTCTCCACAATGGCTGTATCAAAACTTTTCCTCTCTACTTTAATGGATATATGAGGACAGCAGCCTGCCTGGAGTGGGTTGAGAAGTGAATGGTAGGTGAGGAAATGGCAATTGCACTTGTAGACTTCTTTTTTAAGAAGGTCAGTTCCAAAGGAGGTGGGGGGTTTGATGATACCTGGAGAGAGTTATGGGATAGACAAAATCTTTTTGTCTTTTTGATGACAGAGACTTCAAAAATACCCATGGAAAAGAAGATGTAGAAAGGGAGAGAGTAAAGAAACAAGTAAAGGAGGGAAGGGCAGATATTTGATGGAATAAGGCCCATGTGAAAGCAGGAAAGAATAGAATTTAAAGCCTTGTCACCTCCCCTTTTCTACCTGTACTAGACCATCTCTTTTCTTTTTATCCTATATGACTCTTTCATGATTTCAAGTATTAACAACTTGATAATGTCTTCCAAATCTATAGCTTCATGCTGAATCAATGTGTTCAGCTCCAGTCCTTTAATCCAATTGCCTATTGAACCAGTCTCCTTGGTAATCCACAGGGACCTCTGGCTTGTCACATTTACAACAGAATTCTTTAGTATTTTTTCCAAACATTCTTTCTTTTCAATGTTTCTTATTCCAGTAAAAGACAACACTATCCAACAAAAACCTTGTAGACATCGTTGACTCTACTTCACCTTCTGCCTGGGTCCTCCCACTTTCTTTCCCTGATTAACCTCAGGTCTTGACTTAGATTCCTCATCTCCAGGAAGCTCTCCTTATTCCCCACAGGTCAGGGTTAGGTGTTCCTCCCATATAGTTTGTCCCTTTAATGGTAAAGAGAGGGAATGCTGGAATCAGGCTACATGCTTTAGAACCCTGGAGTCTACTTCTTGTGAGCTTGGGCATGTTTCATAATCCCTCCAAGTCCAGTCTTCTCAGTGTTAAAATGGGAACAGCTGTACCTATCTGATAGGTTTGTAGGAAGCCATTAGCATAGAGCCTCACCTAGATTTGGTGATCAGTAGTGAGTGGTAGTTATCATCACCATTATCATCATCATCATCATCATCATCATCATCATCCTTGTGTTATCAGTCAGTACAATGCTGATCAGGCCACATGATCAACTCAGGGGTCCTGTTTCCTGGGTCATGCAAAGAATGCCACCGTGGCAATTCCTTTTGTCCATTAAGTTTTTGCAGACTGGTCTTGACCAGACTGACTCATGCTACCTCATGCATGATGACATCAGAGGAATAATCTAGCCTTACAGGCATCAGATAGTGTTGCTGTGTCTTAAAGGAGGCCAGTCCAGGTATGATTGAAGCCTATTTGGCAAGCCCCAGTTCAGAATTTAAGAGATTAGCAAATTTATGGAATGTGTGGAAGAAGCTATACTATGCTTGGGGGTGGGGTGGGGCGGGAACCAATAACAGAGTTGTCTAGCAAGAAGGGAGAAGTAAGACCTGAATAAAGTCAGAAAAAATTCAAATAACTAATATTTACTGTTTGCTGAGGTTCAGAAAGTTTAAGTAACTTGCCCAAGTTTTCACAGATGGGACCAAAAGGCGAGCACATCTGGAATGAGGGACCATAGATAGGACCAGATGCCACGAATGAATAAGTCATAAGAGGTAATAGCTGTTTGAACACGGTGCTCTAGTGAATATCCCTGAGCAAGATGCTTTTGTTTCTCTGGGTTCTACTGCCCAGCTTTATGTGCCTGATCCCACTCAGGTGGTCCTTTAAAGGAGCTGACAAACCTGGCTGCGTACCACATTCCCCCAGGAGCTTGTTAATGCACAGATTTCCAGGTCATACTCACAGAGGTTCTGATTCAGTAGGTCTCAAGTAGGTCCAAAAATCCATGTGTTTAACAATCACCCCAGAAAATTCTAAAGCACTTGGTCCCTTGGCAGGTATTTAGACACCACTACCTTAATGCTACCCACCTGCTTGAAGTAGCATGTGGACTTTATGCAGGTGTTTACTCAAACAAGTTACCCATGGAGGCCTTAGCTAAAGTATCTACTGATTACCCAACCCTGGCTGGGGAAGGGTCGTTACCATACCGAGCAATTCCCTTGGCTTCCCAAATCCCAGGCTTTAAAATTAAACCTAGGTTAATAGACTGCACATGTAGAAGGCAACCTGGCAGTAATTTGGGTTGGGAAAGGTATTCCTGCTAAACTGCCTTTATTCTCCATAGTTAGGTTAGCTTAAAATCCTGAGTATTGAGTTTCTCAGCAATCATTTGTGTTCTGTATGAGTAAAGAAGCAATAAACATTTTGTTGGCAGCAAGCTAAATCATCGTGAGGGAGCAGTTTACATCATTAGAATACAATGAAATAAGTTGTCACCAGCCGCTGCCAACAATATTTCTGGTGACTTGGAAAAAGCTTATGTTTAGCATTTTCCAAATTGTCTTTACTTTTGTACATGGAGGCAGGCTGAGAATGCTGGCGGACTGATTTTCTTTCTGATTCCATGTACTTTTTTTTTTAATATTCATTTTATTGAGATATATTCACATACCACACAGTCATACAAAACAAAACGTACATTCGATTGTTCACAGTACCATTACATAGTTGTACATTCATCACCAAAATCAATCCCTGACACCTTCATTACCACACACACAAAAATAACAAGAATAATAAAGTGAAAAAGAACAATTAAAGTAAAAAAGAACACTGGGTGCCTTTGTTTGTTTGTTTGTTTCCTTCCCCTATTTTTCTACTCATCCATCCATAAACTAGACAAAGGGGAGTGTGATCCTTATGGCTTTCCTAATCCCATTGCCCCCCTCATAAGCTACATTTTTATACAATTGTCTTCAAGATTCATGGGTTCTGGGTTGTAGTTTGATAGTTTCAGGTATCCACCACCAGCTACCCCAATTCTTTAGAACCTAAAAAGAGTTGTCTATATTGTGCGTAAGAGTGCCCACCAGAGTGACCTCTCGGCTCCTTTTGGAATCTCTCTGCCACTGAAGCTTATTTCATTTCCTTTCACATCCCCCTTTTGGTCAAGAAGATGTTCTCCATCCCACGATGCCAGGTCTACATTCCTCCCCGGGAGTCATATTCCACATTGCCAGGGAGATTCACTCCCCTGGGTGTCTGATCCCACGTAGAGGGGAGGGCAGTGATTTCACCTTTCAAGTTGGCTTAGCTGGAGAGAGAGGGCCACATCTGAGCAACAAAGAGGCATTTGGGAGGAGGCTCTTAGGCACAATTATAGGGACGCCTAGCCTCTCCTTTGCAGCAACAGTCTTCCCAAGGGCAAATTCCATGGTAGAGGGCTCAATCCATCAAAACACCTGTCCCCTATGTCTGTGGGCACTGATTTCATGTACTTTTAATAATGATTTGTCTGGGTAAGCACAGACAAATCTAGTGAAGTACTTGATGAAATGCTCTATGTCAAAGGAATAATTTAATGCTTCACTAGGAGGCTTAAAGAGCCTGTTCTCCTCAAAGATGAAGTGAGTAGCATGCTAAATGACATTCATCACCAAAACTTTCGTTTCCTATTGTAAGGCATAGCAGTAGAAACTCTGCTAAGGAAGCCAATACTTCTCAAAGTCTTAACATTTTCTCCAACTACACAGTCACCACCTTGGCCCAAGCTATTAGTCCTTGACTAGATTACAGCAATAAACTCCTAAATGGTCTCCTACTTTCTCTTCTTGCCCTTCTATTCACATTTCTCCCTTCAGTAACCAGAGTTTACTGTTCTAAAACATAAATCTGATCTATTTGGCTGAGATTTTCCCAGTGGTTAGAACAGTCTTTGGTATATGGTAGGCACCCAGTAACTTGTTAAGAATGAAATGATTGTTACTCTCCCACTAAAACTTTTCGAACCCTCCCCATTGCCTTCAGGATACATAGAGACCAAATTTCTTAACATGGGTTATATGGTACTGCCCATGCACCTCTCTCTTAAACACTCTGAACTACCTTTAGCTCGTTCAGTTTTTTTTTGTCTCTCTCATCTCTGAGCCTTCACACCTCTTATTCCCTCTGCCCAGAAGTCTCTTTTTTTTTTTCCCCATCCCCTACGCTGACAACCTTTCCTTAATTGGATAATTCATTTTCATTCTTTAGATTTCAGGTTAGATGTTCCCTTTTCCAGCAAGTCTTCTCTGATTTCTTCCAAGATTGGGTTACTTAGATCTCTGTTGTGCTCCTTTAACTCCCGAACTACCTCTCCCCGCCCCATCACAGCTCTTACTCTACTGCATTGTAATTGCTGATTTGCTTGTCTATGTATTCATCTAGGCTGGAGGCTCCTTGGGGGCAGGGATATATTATTTATCACCATGCAGATCCAGCACCTAGCATAGGTCTTGGCACACAGTAATTATTCAATAAATATTATTGCCTGAATGTTATATGAATGAGCAACGTTGATGGCAACAGTCTAGGGAGCACAGGCACAGCCTTCATCCCCACCGTCCCCGCCCCAGACTTTAGTTGGGAAGAAGTTCCTACGGGTACATTCATAGGCTTCAGAGGGAGTGGACTATTTGGTCCAACTCCTCACTTTGCACCTACAAATTCACCACCGTGGCCCAAGTTGCTATTAGTAGCCTGGATTATAGCAACAGGCTCCTAACTGGGTCTCCCTTCCTCTACTCCTTCCCTTCTATATGCAGTTTTCTATTCAGCAACCTGAGAAATTAAAGCCCTGAGTGTTTAAATGACTTGTTCAAGGCCTTACATTAGTTTACTGGCAAAAACAGAATGAAAAACTATGTTTTAGAAACTACTTTCTTCTTCTAGCTGTTGTATATCCCTAAACTCACAGGAGAGCATTTGCTCCAGGGCAATGAGAAAGGAATTATTATTTTGTGGTTGGTTAACACATTTAAAAAAGAAATTCAATTTTATTGAGATATATTCACATACCATACAATCATCCAAAGTGTTCACATTACATTACCAGTGTATAGTTGTTCATTCATAACCCCAATCCATTTTTTTGAACATCTTCCTTGTACCAAAAAAGTGAAGATAAGAATAAAAAAAAAAAAAGAGTAAAAAAAGAACACCCACATCATCCCCCTGCCTCCCGCCTTATTTTTTCTTTAGTTTTTTGCCCCCATTTTTCTACTCATCTATCCATACACTGGATAAAGGGGAGTGTGATCCACAAGGCTTTTCCAATCACGCTGTCACCCCTTGTAAGCTACATTGTTACACATATGTTTTCAAGAGTCAAGGCTACAAGTTTGATAGTTTCAGGTATTTACTTCTAGTTATTCCAATACATTAAAACCTAAAAAGGGTTATCTATTAGTGTGTAAGAGTGCCCACCAGAGTGACCTCTTGACTCCGTTTGAAATCTGTCAGCCACTGAAACTGTATTTCATTTCATTTTGCATCCCCCTTTTGGGTCCATTATATTGGGTCCAGATTCATCCCTGGGAGTCATATCCCACATTGCCAGGGAGATTTACATCTCTAGGTGTCAGATCCCACGTAGGGAGGAGGGCAGTGATTTCACCTGCCGGGTAGTCTTAGCTAGAGGGAGAGGGAGACATCTGAGCAACAAGGAGGCATTCAGGGGGAGACTCTTAGGCACAATTATAACCAGGTTTAGCCTTTCCTTTGCTGTAACAAGCTTCAAAAGGGCAAGTCCCACGATAGAGCGCTCTGCCCATCATCCTGCCAGACCTCAATGTTTGTGAGAACATCAACTGCCATCCAGGTGAGGAAGCCCAACACCACTGCATTTTCCCCCAGCTCCTCAGGGGGGCTCTGCATATAATTTTTTTCATTGTATTTTTTTTCAATTAACTTTATCAGAAAATTGAAAAAAAAAGACAATTAAAAAAGCATTTCAAACAAAAGCAAAATAAATAAGAAAAAACTAGCCTATAATAACTACATTAATTCCAAGATGTTCCTGCTCTACCCAAGAGAATATTTAGACTATAACCCAGCAAAGGAATAAGAGAAAAGTAACCTAAAATAACTACATCTCTGTGAACTTGTTTCTACCATCCCCCCAGAAATTAACAAACCATAGTCATTCTTGAGCATTCCCAGAACATTAAGCTTACCCATGATAACTTATCTGTTCTTTTTAGACTATCATCCCCCCTTCACTATTTGCTGTCTATCGCTAGATCCCCTACATTCTACAATATAAAACATTTATTTCACATTTTTCAGTGTTCACATTAGTGGTAACATACAATATTTCTCTTTTTGTGCCTGGCTTATTTCGCTCAGCATCATGTCTTCAAGTTCATCCATGTTGTCCTATGTTTCACGACCTCATTCCTTCCTACTGCCACATAGTATTCCATCGTGTGTATATACCACATTTTGTTTATCCACTCGTCTGCTGAAGGACATTTGGGTTGTTTCCATCTCTTGGAATTGTGAATAATGCTGCTATGAACATTGGCGTGCAGATATCTGTTCGTGTCACTGCTTTCCGATCTTCCGGGTATATACCGAGAAGTGCAATTGCTGGATCAAAGGGTAACTCTATATCTAGTTTTCTAAAGAACCTCCAGACTGTCTTCCAGAGTGGCTGTAACATTGTACAATCCCACCAACAATAAGAGTTTCGATTTCTCCACATCCTCTCCAGCATTTGTAGTTACCTGTTTGTTTAATGGCAGCCAATCTAATTGGCATGAGATGATATCTCATTGTGGTCTTAATTTGCTTCTCCCTAATAGCTAGTGAGGCTGAACATTTTTTTCATGTGTTTTTGGCCATTTGTATTTCCTCTTCAGAGAACTGTCTTTTCATATCTTTTGCCCATTTTATAATTGGGCTGTCTGTACTATTGTTGATTTGTAGGATTTTTTTATATATGCAAGATATCAGTCTTTTGTCAGATAAATGGTTTCCAAAATTTTTTTCCCATTGAGTTGGCTGCCTCTTCACCTTTTTGACAAATTTCTTTGAGGTACAGAAGGTTTTAAGTTTGAGGAATTCCCATTTATCTATTTTCCTTTTGTTGCTTGTGCTTTGGGTGTAAGTTCTAGAAAGTGACCTCCTAATACAAGGTCCTGAAGATGTTTCCCTACATTATCTTTTAGGAGTTTTATGGTACTGTCTCTTATGTTGAGGTCTTTAATCCATTTTGAGTTAATTTTTGTGTAGGATGTGAGGTAGGGGTCCTCTTTCATTCTTTTGGATATGGATATTCCACTCTCCTAGCCCCATTTGTTGAAAAGACTGTTATGTCCCAGTTCAGTGGTTTTGGAGGCCTTATCAAAGACCAGTCAACCATAGATCTGGGGGTTTATCTCCAAACTCTGAATTTGATTCCAGTGTCAATATGGCTATCTTTGTGCCTGTACCATGCTGTTTTGACTCCTGTGGCTTTATAGTAACCTTCAAAGTTAGGGAGTGTTAAGTCCTCCCACTTTGTTTTCCTTTTTTAAGAATGTTTTAGCAATTTGAGGCATCTTCCCCTTCCAGATAAATTTGATAACTAGCTTTTCCAAGTCTGCAGAGTAGGTTGTTGGAATTTTGATAGGGATTGCATTGAATCTGTAGATGAGTTTGGGTAAAATTGACATCTTAATGACATTTAGCCTTCCTGTCTATGAACAAGGAATATTTTTCCATCTTTTTAGGTCCCTTTCTATTTCTTTTAGTAAAGTTATGTAGCTTTCTGTGTAAAGGTCTTTTACATCTTAGGTTAAGTTTATTCCTAGGTACTTGATTTTTTTAGTTGCTATTGAAAATGGTATCTTTTTCTTGACTGTCTCTTCAGTCATTTCTAGTGTATAGGAACATTACTGACTTATGTGCATTAATCTTGTATCCTGTGACTTTGCTAAATTTGTTTACTATCTCAAGTAGCTGTGTCATTGATTTCTCAGGGTTTTCCAGATATAAGATCATATCATCTGCAATTAATGACAGTCTTACCTCTTCCTTTCCAATTTGGATGCCTTTTATTTCCTTGTCTTGCTGGATTCCTCTGGCTAGCACTTGTAGCACAATGTTGAATAACAGTGGTGACAGTGGGCATCCTTGTCTCATTCCTAATCTTAGAGGGAAGGTTTTCAGTCTCTCAACATTGAGTACTGTGCTGGCTGTGGGTTTTTCATGTATGCCCTTTATCATATTGAGGAAGTTTCCTTCAATTCCTACCTTTTGAAGTGTTTTTATCAAAAAAGGATGCTGGATTTTGTTGAATACTTTTTCAGCATCTATTGAGATGATCATTTGATTTTTCCCTTTTGATTTGTTAATGTGTTGTAATACATTGATTGTTTTTCTTATGTTGAACCAGCCTTGCATGCCTGGAATGAACCCCACTTGGTCATGGTGTATGATTTTTTTAATGTGTCTTTGGATTCAATTTGCAAGTCTTTTGTTGAGAATTTTTGCATCTATATTCATTAGGGAGATTGGCCTGTAGTTTTCCTTTGTTGTAGCATCTTTACCTGGTTTTGGTATTAGAGTGATGTTAGCTTCATAAAATGTTAGGTAGTGTTCCATTTGCTTGAATGTTTTGAAAGAGTTTAATCAAGACTGGTGTCAGTTATTTTGGAATGTTTGGTAGAATTCCCCTGTGAGGCCATCTGGCCCTGGCATTTATTTGTGGGAAGCTTTTTGATGACTGATTGGATTTCTTTGCTTGTGATTGGTTGGTTGAGGTCTTCTGTTTCTTTTCTGGTCAATATAGGGTGTTCATGTGTTTCCAGGAAATTGTCCATTTCCTCTAAATTATCTAGTTTGTTGGCATACAGTTGTTCATAGTACCCTCTTATAATTTTTAAAATTTCTTTCGGATCCACAGTAATGTCACCTTTCTCATTCATTATTTTGTTTATTTGGGTCTTCTCTCTTTTTGATTTTGTCAGTCTAGCTAGGGGCTTGTCAACCTTGTTGATCTTCTCAAAGACCCAACTTTTGGTGTTTTTTATTCTATTTTTTTTTTTCTCTATGTCATTTATTTCTGCTTTAATCCTTGTTATTTCTTTTCTTCTACTTGGTTTAGGATTACTTTGCTGTTGAATTTATAGCTTCTTCAGTTGCTTCATTAGTTGTTTGATTTTAGCTCTTTCTTCCTTTTTCATGTATGCATTTAGAGCTATGAATTTCCCCCTCAATACTGCATTTGCTGCATCCCATAAGTTTTGATATGTTGTGGTCTCATTTTCATTCATTTCTATATATTTAGCAATTTCTCTGGCTATTTCTTCTTTAACCCACTGATTGCTTAGGAGTGTGTTGTTTAACCTCCAGGTATTTGTGACTTTTCTAAGTCTCTGATGGTTATTGACTTTTAATTGTATGCCACTGTGATCAGAGAATATGGTTTGAATAATTTCAGTCTTTTTAATTGTATTGAGGCTTGTTTTATGGCCAAGCATATGATTTATTCTAGATAAAGTTCTATGAGCACTAGAGAAAAACGTGTATCCTGGTGATTTGGGATGTAATGTTCTATATATGTCTGTTAATTCAAGTTCATTTATCAGGTTGTTTAGGTTTTCAATTTCCTTATTGGTTCTCTGGTTGATCTATCAACAGCAGTGAGTGATGTATTGAAGTCTCCCACAATTATTGTGTAAACATCTATTGCTTCCTTTAGTTTTGCCAATGTTTGTCTCATGTACTTTGGGGCACCTTAATCGGGTGCATAAACATTTATGATTGTTATTTCTTCTTGTTGAATTGTCCTTTTTATTAGTATGTAGTGACTTTCTTTGTCTCTCATAACATCCTTGCATTTAAAGTCTATTTTATCTGAGATTAATATTGCTACTCCTGCTTTCTTTTGGCTGTAGCTTGCATGAAATATTTTTTTCCATCCTTTCACTTTCAATTTCTTTGTGTCCTTATGTCGAAGATGAGTCTCTTGTAAGCAAGATATTGATAGTTCATATTTTTTAATCCATTCTGCCAACTTATATCTTTTAATTGGGGATATTAATCCATCCACATTCAATGTTATTACTGTAAAAGCATTTCTTTAATCAGCCATCCTATCCTTTGGTTTATGTTTGTCAGATAATGTTTTTTCCCTCTCTTTCTTAATTTTCTTTAACATACCCTTACTAAATCTTTTTATTTCTGAACCTTTCTCTATACATCTCTCTCTCCTTTCTTTGTTTCTCTGGTGGTAGGGCTCCCTTTAGTGTCTCAAGTAGGGCAGGTCTCTTGTTAGCACATTCTCTCAGCATTGTTTGTCAGGGAAAATTTAAGCCCTCCCTCAAATTTGAGGGAGAGCTTTGCTGGATAAAGAATTCTTGGTTGGCAATTTTTCTCTTTCAGAATTTTAAATATGTCATACCACTGCCTTCTAGCTTCCACGGTGGCCTCTGAGTAGTCACTGCTTAGTCTCATGCTGTTTCCCTTGTAAATGGTGAATTTCTTCTCTCTTGCCACTTTCAGAACTTGCTCCTTCTCTTCAGCATTTGGCATCTGATTGGAATATGTCTCAGAGTTTATTTGGATTTATTCTGTTTGAAGTTCATTATGCATCTATGATTTGTGTATTTATGTTGTTTAGAATGTATGGGAAGTTTTTCCCTACAATTTCTTTGAATACTCTTCGTAGACCTTTATGCTTCACTTCCCCTTTGGGAACACCAATGATTCTCACATTTTTGTGCTTTATGTTGTCCATGATATCCCTGAGATCCATTTTGATTTTTTAAATTTTTTCCCCCATTCTTTCTTTTGGACTTTCTCTGTCCATTCTGGCCTCTTCGAGTTTGCTGATTCTCTCCTCAGCTCCCTCTATTCTAGTACTGTGTGTATCCAGAATCTTTTAAATATGATTGACAGTTTCTTTTATTTCTATAAGATCGTCTATTTTTATTTACTTTTGTAAATTCTTCTTTATGTTCTTCTAGGGTCTTCTTCATGTCCTTTATATCCTGTGCCATGAACTCATTGTTTGTCATTAGTTCTTTGATTAATTGTTCCAAGTATTCTGTCTACTCTGATCTTTTGATTTGGATGTTTGGGTTTGGTTTATCCATATCTTCTGGTTTCTTCAGGTGCTTTAAAATTTTCTGTTGTTTTTGGCCTCTTGGCATTTGCTTATCTTGGTAGAATTCTTTTTGTATATGCAGACTTATTTGAACAATTATGTCTAATTTGTCAGAGCTACAGCTTGGTGGTGTGTGCTTTCTCTGAATTACCAGCAGATGGCACCTGTGAGCCACCCATTACCCTCAGACCATTTCTCCCCAACTTTGTCTATGTGGTGAGTGGGGGTCTGAATCTTGTGGGGGTCCAATCAGTGCATCAAATTTCCATCTTTAGTGGGTGCTGCCAGCCCTGAATGTGGGGTTGTATAGAGGTTAGGGAGGGCAGGTGGCTTTAAGAATCAAATCTCCCAGGTGTTCCTGGAGACTTAAAGCTGTTGCAGGAGTCCAAACCTTTGGCTCAGTCTCCCTACAGTCTGTCTTTGCTGCAGACCCACAAGTCCCTAATATTGGTGTGGGGTCTGTGGGACTTCTGTATGGGTCCTGCCTCCTAGGGCCTACACTGGGGGAAGACCACACAAGTCACAGGTGAGTGCAGTCTTCAAGGTAAGCTCTGGGCAGCTTCACCTTGCAGGGGCATTCTCAGCCTGCTGAGAGGTTGGCTGTATGGGACGTGGTAAATTCCCCCTTAAGTGGACCTCAGCCTTCCTAGCTCCAGGACAGTTAGCTGCAGGTGTGCAAAAGGCTATTGTCCATGCCAGATACTGAGATGGGTGCCTGGGGTGGGGAAGGCACTCCCCCCATGCTCTACTGTGAGGCTCTCGCTGCCATATCCATAGCCGCTTTTGGGATTTTAAAACTAATCCCTCTCCAAATGCCAACCCCCAGTTTCTCCTGACCACAGCATGGCTGCTGGCTCCCTAGCATCCTCACTCACTTGTTTCTGAATGCAGACTCTTGATTTCACCAAGTGCATGGTCCCTGTGGATTTAGCAAACCTTTTCCAGTTGATGCAGCGCTGGACCTGGTATTCTGGAACACTATATGTCTTTTTTTTTTTTAATTTTATTTTGAAATAAATTCAAAGTTATAGGAACAGTTGCAAAAACAGTACAAACCCCATACACAGAACTCCAGCATACCCTGACCCCCCTCCCCTGATACCCCAATCCACCAACTTTAACATGCTGTCACACTGCTGTTGCTTTCCCTCCCTCCCTCCCTCCCTGTCATTCATCATCTATTGCTCTGTCTTCTGAACATATGAGAGCTAGCTGCACACATCCTTGAACAAACACTATAATTCGCATATACAATTCCCGTGAACAAGAACATTCTTTTATGCAATCCCATTAAATGCACCTAAGAAGTACAAGAGATTCAACATTGATACAAAGCTTACATTCTATATTTCCTTTTTTTTTTTCCCTTATGTCTCAACTGTGTCCCTTTGAGCCTCCTGTCCGTCATCCTCAGATCCCATCCAGGGTCATCCTTGGCATTCAACTGTCATCTATTTAGACTGTCTTTTTTTTTTTTCCTCAATTGTGGAAACATATATACAGCCTAAATCTTCTCATTCCACCCCTCCCAAGCATTCCATTAGTGGGATTAATCACATTTAGAATGTTGTAATGCTATCTCCTTCCCACCATCCATTACTAGAAATTTCCCTTCACCCCAAACAGCAACCCTACACTCATTTCTTGACTCCCCATTGCCCCTCCCCCCATTTCTCTTAACCCATACTCTACTTTTCATCTCTATGGTCATATTCTCTATATTAAAAGATACCACATTTACAGTGCAAAAAAAGATCATAAGACAAACAGGAAATGATGGACCATCCAAAGGAACAAGATAAAAATCCAGAAATGACCAATGAAGACCAGACTGGATATATTGGACAAACAGTTTTTTAAAAAATGATCCTTTATATGCTCAAGGAGTAAAGGAAAATACTAGAAATAAATAAAGGGTGTCAGGAAAATAATGAATGAACAGTATGAAAATCTCAAAAGAGAAAAATTTTAAAGAGGAATCAAATGGAATTATTGGAGTTGAAGACCACAGTAACTGAAATGAAAAATTCCTAGGGGGTGTCAACAACAGAAAAAAGAAAGCTGGCAGAAGAAAGAATCAGTGAACCTGAAGACAAGACAATTGAACTGATTCAGGCTGAGGAACAGAAAGAATAAATGAATTAAAATAGTGACCATAGCCTAAGAGTCCTGTGGATACCATTAAGTGAACCAATATGTACATTATGGGAGTTCCAAAAGAAGAAGAAAGTAAGAAAGGGTCAGAAGGAATATTTAAAGAGAAAATGGCAGAAAACTTCTCAAATTTAATCAAATGAATATGCACATTCAAGAACCCTGAGGTTAAAGAACAATACTGACTGTTTTAAAACTTCAACTTCCATGTGACACCAATGGAAGAGATGTTTACTTGGTGCAGGGTCTATATTTTCTAAACAAGTTAACTCATATAGTTTGTTTAAATACCATACATGGAACTTTGAATAGGAAGTGAGACCTGGTAGGTTTGTATATGTTAGTGTGAAATAGCAACACATCCCAGAGTAATTTGGGCAGAGAATAAAAATATATATTCAGGGCCCCCCTGAGGATCTGGAGGAAAGTGCAGAAGTGTTAGACTTCCTCACCTGGATTGTTGCTGATGTGCTCACAAACATTGAGGACTGGCGGTTTGGTATATTGAGCCCTCAATCTTGGGGCTTGCCCTTATGAAGCTTGTTATTGCAAAGGAAAGGCTAAACCTGCTCATAATAGTGCCTAAGACTCTCCCCCTGAGTACCTCTTTGTTGCTCAGATGTGGCCCTCTCTCTCTAGCTAAGCCAACTTGGCAGGTGAACTCACTGCCCTCCTCCCTATGTGGGATCTGACTCCCAGGGGTACAAATCTCCCTGGCAATGCAGGATATGACTCCTGGGGATGAATCTGGACCTGACATCATGGGATTGAGAATATCTTCTTAGCCGAAAGGGGGATGAGAAATGAAGCAAAATAAAGTTTCAGTGGCTGAGAGATTCCAAATGGAATCAAGAGGTCACTCTGGTGGGCATTCTTATGCACTGTATAGTTAACCCTTTTTTAGGTTTTAATGTGTTGAAATAGCTAGAAGTAAATACCTGAAACTATCAAACTGCAACCCAGTAGCTTTGACTCTTGAAGAGGATTGTATAGCAATGTAGCTTACAAGGGGTGACAGAGTGACTGGGAAAGCCTTGTGGATCATGCTCCCTTTATCCAGTGTATGGATGAATGAGTAGAAAAATGGGGACAAAAAACTAAATGAAAAATAGGGTGGGGGGGATGATTTGGGTGTTCTTTTTTAACTTTTATTTTGTATTCTTATTTTTACTTTTTCTGGTATAAGGAAAATGTTCAAAAAATAGATTGGGGTGATGAATGCACAACTATATGATGATACTGTGAACAACTGATTGTACACCATGGATGATTGTATGATATGTGGATATATCTCAATAAAACTGAACTAAAATAAAAGACCCCGGAGGAAGCCCAACCAAGATAAACTTGAAGAGAACCACACCCAGACACATGGTTGTCAAACAATCAAATACCAAGAACAAGGGGAAAGTTCTGAAAGCTGCAATAGAAAAGAACATGTTATATACAAGTTAGTCCTCATAAGATTAAGTACTGATTTTGCATCAGAAACCATGGAGGCAAGAAGGTAATGGGATGGAAATTTAAGCTGCTGAAAGAAAACAATTGCTAACAAAGAATTTTATATCTGGTGATAACTTTCTTTCAAAAATGAAGGTGAGATTAAGACATTCCCGGAGAAACAAAAGCTGAGGGTATTCTTTACCACTAGATCTGCTCTACAAGCAATGCTAATGGGAGTTCTTAAGAGTGAAAGCTCCACTAGACAGTGACTCAAAGCACCATTAAGAAATAAAGAACTCTGGTAAAGTTACCATATGGGTAATTATAAATGCCAGTACTATTGTATTTTTGGTATGTATCTCCACATTTTACTTCTTACAGGTTCTAAAATGCAAATTCATAAAAAAGTAATGAAAAATCTATAGTTTTGGACAGACAATGTAAAAAGATATAATTTTTAACAAGTATAACAGAAAGGTGGGGAGGGGGTATAGGAACATTGTACATGCTAATGAAGTTAAGTTGGTATAAAGTAAAAGGTGATTGTTATAGACGTAGGATGTTTAATTTTAGCCCCATGGTAGCAGAAAGAAAATACATGAAAAATATATACAGAAAGAAATGAGAAGGGACTCAAAATTTTATGCTACAAAAATCAAATAGATATGAAAGTAGGCATTAACAGAAGAATTGAGAGACACAAAAGGTATAAGACTTACAAAAACAAAATAGCAATTTACAGATTTAAAACAATCCCAATCAAAAATCCATTCCTTCTTTGCAGAAATGGAAACACCAATCATCAAATTTATATGGAAGGGTAAAGGGCCTTGGATAGCCAAAAATCTCTTTAAAAAAGAAGAAAGAATTTGGAGGACTCACATTTCTTGATTTTAAAACTTAATTCAAAGCTACAGTGGTCAAAACAGGATGGTACTGGCATAAGGACGACACATAGACCAAAGGAATTGAATTGAGAGTTCAGAAATAGACCCCCACATCTACGGCCATTTGATTTTTGATGAGGGTACTGTGTCCACTTAGTTAGGAGAAATAGTCTCTTCAACAAACAGTGCTGGGAAAACTGGATATCCTCATGCAAAAGAATGTAGGGTGACTCCTGTCACACACCATATACAAACAAAAATGGATCAAAGGCCTAAATTAAGAACAAGGACTATAAAACTCCTAGAAGAAACCATAGCAAAACATCTTCAGGACACTTGTGTTAGGCAATGATTTCTTAGACTTTACACCAAAAGCACAAGCAACAAAAAGAAAAAATAGATAAATGAGAACTACTCAAAATTAAAAAAAAAAAAGCTTTTGTGCATCAAAGGACTTCATGAAAGTAAAAAGACAACATACAGAATGGTAGAAAATATTTGGGAATCACATATCTGATAAGGGTTTAATATCCAGAATATATAACAAATCCTACAACGCAACCACAAAAAGACAAACAACACAAAAAATAGGCAAAAGAGTTGAACAGACATTTCTCCAAAGAAGATATACAAATGATCAAAAAGCACATCAAAAGATGCTCACCATCATTTACCATTTCACACTCACTAGAATGACAACTATTTTTTAAAAAAGGCAAGTAACAAGAGGTAGAGAGAATGTAGAGAAGTAGAAACACTTGTTCATTGTTGATGGGCATGTAAAATGGTGCAGTCTTTGTGGAAAATCATTTGGCGGTTTCTTAGACAGTTAAACATAGAATTACCATATGACCTGGTAATCCCACTTCTAGGTATATACCTCAAATAATTGAAATTGAACAGATATCTGTACACAGATGTTCACAGTGGCATTATTCACAATTACCAAAAGATGGAAGCTACCCAAGTATCTACCAACAGATGAATGGATAAATAAAATGTGGTATACACTATTATCCTGCCATAATATGAATAAAGTCTGATACATGAGACAACATGGATGAGCCTTGAATACATCACATTGAGTGAAATAACCCAGATACAAAAGGACAAATAGTGTATGACTTAACTCATATGAAATAATTAGAATAAGCCAATCCATAGAATCAGTAGCTAGAATACATGTTACTAGGGGTTGAATGAGAGAAGGGAATGGAGAGTTAGTGTTTAATTGGTACAGAGTTTCTTTTTGGGTGATGGAGAAGTTTTTGTAATGAATGATGGTTATGGTTGCACAACATTGTGAACATAATTAACACCACTGAATTATATATTTGAATGTGGTTAATAGGGGACATTCTAGGGTGTATATATGTTACTAGAAATAATTTTAAAAAATCATAGGTCCATAAAACACAGTGAACCCTAATGTAAACTATGGACTATAGTTAACAGTTTAATTATAATATTTTTCATCAGTTTCAACAGAGGTACCACATTAACGAAAAGTGTTAATAGAGAAAACTGTCTGTATGTGGGATGTGTGGAGGGGTAGGGGTATATGGAAGCTATGTATTTTCTGCATGATTTTTCAGCAAACTTGAAATTTCTCTAATTAAAAAATGTTAAAAAAAAAACACTTTGCAAAATGCATGTTGATAGAGAGGGGTCATTTCCAAAGAAATATAAGTAGTACACTTCACAATGCTACTGAATTTTACATTTTCACCTGTATTACTTTTTTTTAAAAAAACTTATCTATCAGAGAAATTAATAGTTATTACCTGAAACCAGAAATCCACACTTTTTACGTTGGTTTCATTTGTCCAAACAGCCACAGCAAACCTAAGTTAAACTTTATAAAATTTTTGGCCAATATATTAAATTTTACAGATACTGGAATGTTTTATGCATCCAGTATAATGAAAATTGGCTATTAGATCTTTTTATACTAGTCTTTTTCATTGATTGACAGCTGTTTACTAGTGCTACTAAATAAATTCTTTCAATGCTTCTAAGAATCACGGACAAAACATTTTGGTTCCCAGAATGGGTTTCAGATCTGTGAATCAATTCCATGGATCATTTTAAATTACTAATCATAAGCAAATAGATAAGCAATAATGACTATAAATTGGGTTAATTACTGCAGCTCAAGTTTTAGCTCATAATTTTGACTTTCAAAGGCTACAACAAACCAATTTTGTACTCTTAGATTATAATGAGCAGTCTTTATTCTTTAATCAGTTTGCCCTGTATCTAGCTGTCTAATGTAACGTTCCTTTGAAGTCTGGAAAGATCTAACATAATTGAAGAAATGTCAAACTACTTGACTCTCTTTTTTAATATAAAGGAATTAAACATTAATCAGTCTTGTGCATCTCAATTAAGCCAATTAAAATTATCACAGAATGCAGTGCATACCCCAATAGGTAGCTTTAATGCTTGAATACATTATCAACTTTTACCTAATGTTTTCATCTTCATTGTGATTGTTACTCAAAAAGGAAATAAAGACCTGAAGTCCATTTTAGAAAGTCCTTACCAGTTAATGTGGCATGGTGAAGCCCTGGCAAAAGAAGCACTTAAAGTGGTGCTTATTCAATTAGTACTGACAATACTGGAACTCACCTTAAATCTTTCTGCCAAAAAGTGCGAACCATAGAGAAAAAAAGTGCTAAATTGACTTATCAAAATTAAAAACTTTTGCTCTGGGAAAAGAATGAAAAGACAAACTACAGAGAGGCAGGAAATGTTTGCAATTTATATATCCAACAAATAACTTGTATCCAGAGATAACAGTATCTGGCTGTTAGCATTGTTTTGAAGATTAAATGAGATAATACATGTAATGTCCTTAACATAGTGCTGGCACATACAAGCATTCAATAAATGTGAATTATTATAAAAAAAAAAATCTTTCTGCCAAAGGAGTCCTGTGATTATGGTGTTGACTGGTGCCTTCATCCAAATAGCCCATTAAATATTCAGTTTACTTCCTTAACGACTAGGAAACACAGTTTTGGTCTTGCAGGCTATGTTATATACACAAAGTCCATATAATTACTAATAATTTGTAACAAGTGTTAATTGATAAACAGCTCCCTCTGGTAGCTTAATTAAAGCTGTAGAATAGCTAGGCGATTTACAACTGGGATTGATCTCAATTAGTCAACAAAATCTGTGTAGTCTGTTCAAAAGAGAGTAAGGAAATTTAGCCTAGTGAGGCTTTGGGGATTTTGTCTTGTCTTTCCTGTTACTTTTTCTTTCAAGAAGAGAAATACAATCAGAAAAGCTGCATTACTTTGTCAGTAGCAATCTACCTAGTTTATACAGTGTATTACTTGTAGGCTCTTCAGCATTTGATCTTCCATTTGTTTATTCTCTGTCAGGTTACTGAAAAATATTCAAGCATTTGCTTTTATTACCCCCAGTGGTACACACTGCTGAACACCAACCTCGAGGGACCTAAAAGTAGAAGGAAAAAAACAAATTTAAAAAATTTTAGATTTGTTCTTGCAGGTCTCTTTGTAAACTGGCATTTTGGAGCCAAAATTAGAAGGAATCCCAGGAAAGGTGGCATGGGAGAATCAACAGAGACTTGGTGGCCTGGGGATCTTTGTAAAGTCAGCTTGTCTGTTTCAAGATTGAACTTATTTTATCATGTGGGTTGATGCAGTAAAAAAAATCTAACCTAAGTGATGCTGAAATTGCCCCTATGGAATAGAAGAGGAAAAAAGTGTCATCTGTGCTCAGTGAGATCACAGACTGGCTGCAAACAGCTGCTGAAACATTAATTAATCTGTTTGCAAATAAATTGTGGATCTGTACTAGCTGAAATTGCTGTTATAAATAAGCTGGGATGTTGTACTTTCCAGATTTGCCTGTATTTAAGACTTTTTTTTCTTATGCTGTAAAATCACCAGGGCTCTGATTTTGAGTGTTTCCTTCTGGAAGTTCTGAGCAAGTTCAGTGATATTATCTCATAGATTCTTGGCTTGGAGGCAATTCTTACCAGTGGTGGTACTTTTGAAGGCTGTACAGTACTGTGAGAGGGTCCGCATTGCATTTAAGTCAGATTTGTTAATCAAAGAGAATGAAATATTCTACAAAGCAAATGGATGTGGATTTAGTAATTTTATAATTTTAAAACAGTCTGTAAGTGTCATAGTGGCTTAATTTGTTCCAACCAGGCTGTGGTAAATTCTAATTGCCTTGACACTTAGATTTATGCAGTGTTTACTCATTTTTTTCAGCTTCTGCCTTCATTTATTGAGATATCACACATCATGTGCCTCTGAAAAACTTCAATGTACATTCATGTGTTTATTCATTTTCGTTTTTCAAGTGATAGGACATGTAGCTGGAACAGAGAATCTGAAAGAATTGCCTTCCCAAACTTTGAAATTCTGATGCTCCCTATTCCTTGGGCTTCTGTCACGTGTCCTTGAAGATTATTTCAATTCAATGAACACTCACGTACTATTCTTCATTTATTCAGCAAATATTTATTGAGTGCTTACCATGAGCCAATGATGTTGCTAGTGCTGAGATACAGAAAGTATTCAGAATAGAACCCTTACTGTCACTGGATTTATGGTCTAGTGCAGGTATTGACAAACTTTTTTTAAAGGATCAGGTAGTAAATATTTTAGGCTTTGAGGGGCCCGACAATCTCTGTTGCAACTGCTCGATTGTGGTGTAGGATGAAAGCAGCTGTAGCCAATATGTACATGAACGGACATGACTGTGTTTCAATAAAATTTTATTTAGAAAACGCTGTGGCAGGCTGGATTTAGCCCTCAGGCTGTAGGTTGTCAATACCTGGTGTAGTGGGAACTAGTTAAGTAAACAGCCAAACTACAACACAGTGTGACCAAACTACAACACAGTGTGTGCTACTGAAGCATGGTGTAGAGTCATTTTATTCAGAGTTGGTGGTGGTGGTGTTGAAAGCTGTATGTTACAGTTAGGATCAACAAAGTCTTTAGAGGAACTGCAAGTAAAATCATCCAGATGAGAAGAAGCTATTCAGATGGAGTGATAAAGTGGGAAGAGTGTTCCAGGCAGAGATGACAAGATGGTAAAAGCCCAGGGTGAGAGATAGCATGGTATATGGGATGTTATCATTAGGACTGCACCTCAATATTCTGATTTTCCTCTTCCCTCAGAGCACATAGTAGGATCACACATCTCCACCCCCCCCCAAAAGGTAAACATGCCCATGTGACTTGCTTTGTCCAATGAAATGTGAGAAGAAATGGCATGGATTATTTCTGTATGGGAGATTTATGAGCCACTGCCCAATTCTCCACATTCACATCCCCTCCTGCAGGGATCATAGAAGCACTTGTTGAGATAGAGTCTCTTTCTGCCTTGGTTCCTGAGTGATTATAATGACAGAGACCTCTTATAACTTACTCAGGACATGTAGTGTGAGATTCTGATAAATCTTTGTTGAGTTAAGCCACTGGAATTTTGAGTTTTTCTTTTTATTCTTGCATAACCTGCTCTAATCTGATAGTTATAGTGTATTTCCTGTACTAAAACTATTTGTGAAAGGCTTTGTCCTAGCTACTGGGGTAGATAAAAGTACTTCAAGGAATTGACAATCTACTGGCACTCAGTATTGACACAAAGCAAAATGTGGTAGGTGCTTTGAGAGAAGAAAATAGCTCTAGGGGAACATAGAAGAGAGAGTATATGTCCTTGGAACTATCAGGAAAAGTTTCATTAAAGAGCTGTCATTTGGGTTGAACTATGAAGAACAATTAGGGTTTCCTCAGGCAATCATATGCAATGAGAAGGAAAAGCCCCGTGGATGATAAGAAGAGAATGTGACAAGGTATAGAGGCTAAAAAGTGTAATTTAAAATTATGCAGACTGACTGACAGCAAGACAAGGAAATCAAGGCCAGTTAATGGGGATCCTTAAATGCCATGCTAAGAGCTTTGAACTTTGAGCTACAGTGGGCAGAGCAATTGATGGAGAGCACTGGTTTCTAGTGTACTCTCTACCAATTGCCAATTGGGAAGGGAAGAAGTACCCCATTGTCCCCTCCATTATGGCCCTGGGCTACTGATTGGGCCTGCATTGAAAGGCTGCACTTGGGCAGGCACAGCCCTGGTCAGAATCCTGATTCTGGTGCCTCTCTCTGAAGATAGCAGTTAGAGACCCTGAAGATTGCAGTGGGACAGAGGAAGCAGCTGGACTTCAGGGTACTCTGTGGCTTAGTCTGGACTTATAAATTCAGTTTTAAAGATGATGAAAACAAGGCCCAGAGAGGTTATACAAATCATTCAGCTAGTTCATGACTGAGCCTGCACTAGAATTGGTTTTCCTTTGTGTGTCTGTGTGTGTTATAAAGTTGAAGACATTTAGTTTTTAAAACGAGCTAATTTTTTATAACATGCTTATTTTCAAAGTACTTTTTAAAAAATACTTTTTTTTAATTAGAGAAGTTGTAGTTTTACAGAAAAATCACGTAAAAAATACAATATTCCCATATACCCCGTTTCAGTTTGCTAAAGCTGCCCAAATGCAAATTTACCAGAAATGGATTGGCTTTTTCAATGGAAATTTATTAGGTTACAAATTTACAGTTCTACGGCCATGAAAATGTCCAAATTAAGACATCCAGAGAAAGATACCTTGATTCTGAAGAAAGGCTGATGGCATCTGGGGTTCCTCTGTCACAAGTGAAGGCACATGGGATGTCTGCTGGTCCTTTTTCTCTTGGGTTCTTTGTTTCAAAACATTTTTCTCCAAAATGTCTTTGGGCTTCTGTCTCTCTTAGCGTCTCTGACTCTCTGCTTGTTTCTCCTGGGGCACTTCTATCTAAGCCTCTCTCTTAGCTTCTCCTGGCTTCTGTGGGTCCTCTTTGCCTTTCCTAGGGGCAAACTCTGGGTTACATATCTCAGCTTCTCTCTAAAATGTCTCTCTCAGCTTCTCTGAGCTCTCTCTTTCTCTGTGAGTTCTCTTAAAGGACTCTAGTAAAGGATTAAGATCCACGTTGAATGGGTGGGGTCACATCTCTATGGAAGCAATCTAATCAAAAGATCCCACCCACAATAGGTCTGCCCCCCCACAAGATTGGATTAAAAGAACATAGTCTTTTATGGGGTACATAACAGATTCAAACCTGCACCCCCCTTCCATTGTTGACATTTTGCATTAGTGTGGTACCTTTGTTAAAATTTATGAAAGAATAGTAAAATACTTAAATAACTGTAATTCATAGTTTACATTAAGTGTGTTTTTTCCCCATATACCACTCTATTAACATCTTGTATAGTGTCATATTTATTGCAATTGGTGAAAGAATATCCTTATACTTGAACTATAACCCCAGTCCATCATCCGTAACAGGGTTCACTGTGTTATATAGTCTCATGTTTTATCTTCTAACTTTCATTCCAGTAAGATAAAAGACTCAAAACTTCCCGTTTCAACCACATGTACACACATAATTCCATGCTGTTAATTACATTCACAGTAATGTGCTACCATCACCACCATCCATTTCCAAACTTTTACAGTCAACCTAAATGGAAATTCTGTACAAATTAAGCATCAGCTCCCCATTCTTTACCCTAATCTATCCCCTGGTAACCTATATTCTAGAAAGATTCTATGAATTTGCTTATTATAATTAGTTCATATCAGTGAGATCATACAATATTTGTCCTTTTCTGTCTGGCTTATTTCACTCACCATAATGTCCTCAGTATTCATCTGGGTTGTCCCATCCATGAGAACTTCATTCCTTCTTACAACTGAATAATAATGCCACATTTTTTTGATCCATTCATCAGATGATGAGCACTTGGGTTGCTTCCATCTCTTGGCAATTGTAAATAATGCCATTATGAACACTGGTGTGCAAATATCTGTTTGTATCCCTGTTTTCAATTCTTCTGGGTAGATACCTCATAGCAGGATTTCTGGGTCATATGGTAATTCTATATTTAGCTTTCCGAGAACTGCTAAACTGTTCCACGGCAGCTGCACCATTTTACAATCCCAGGAGCAATGAATGAGTGTTCCTATTTCTCCACATCCTCTCTAACATTTGTAATTTTCTGTTTTTCTTTAAAATTGTAGCCATTCTAGTGGGTGTGAAATGATATCTCATTCCCTAATAGCTAGTGTTGTTGGGCATCTTATCATGTGCTTTTTAGCCATTCATGTACTCTGGCAAAATGTCTATTCAAGTCTTTTGCCCATTTAAAATTTTTTTTTATTATTGAATTGTAGGATTTCTTTATATATTCTGGATATTAAACCCTTATTGAACATGTGGTTTCCAAATATTTTCTCCTGTTGAGTAGGTTTTCTCTTCACTTTTGTGACAAAGTCCTTTCATACATAAAAGTTTTCAATTTTGAGGAGGTCCCATTTATCTATTTTTTTCTTTTGTTGCTTGTGATTTGGGTGTAAAGTCTAAGAAACCATTGCCTAACACAAGATCCTGAAGTTTCTTCTCTAATATTTTTTTCTGGGAGTTTTATAGTCTTGACTCTTATATTAAGGTCTTTGATCCATTTTGAGTAATTTTTTGTATGTGATGTGAGATAGGGGTCCTCTTTCATTCTTTTGCATATGGATGTCTATTCTCCCAGCCCATTTATTGAAGAGTCTATTCTTTCCCAATTGTGTGGACTTGGAAGCCATGTCAAAAATCAATTGGCCATAGGTGTAAGGGTCTATTTACGAACTCTCAATATGATTCCATTGGTCAATATATCTATCTTTGTGCCAGTACATGCTGTTTTGACCACTGTAGCTTTGCAATACGCTTTAAAGTCAGGAAGTTTGAGTCATCCAACTACATTATTCTCTTTCAAGATGTTTTTAGCTATTTGGAGCCTCTTACCCTTCCAAATAAATTTGATATTTTGGCTTTTCCATTTCTGCAAAGCAGGCTCTTGGAATTTTGATTGGAATTGCCTTGAATCTGTAAATCAATTTGCATAGAATTGGCATCTTAACAATATTTAGTCTTCCAATCCATGAACATGGAATGTCCTTTCATTTATTTAGGTCTTCTTTGATTTCCTTTAGCAATATTTTGTACTTTTCTGTGTAAAATTCTTCACACCGTTTATTCAATTTATTCCTAGATATTTGATTATTTTAGTTGCTATTGTAACTGGAATTTCTTTTTCTTGATTTCCTCCTCACCTTGCTCATTGCTAATCTATAGAAACACTACTAATTTCTGACTGTTGATCTTGTACCCCATCACTCTGCTGAATTTGTTTATTAGCTCTATTAGCTTGTTGTAGTTTTTTGAGACCTTCTCTATATGGGATCTATGCCATATGCAAATAAAGTTTTACTTCTTCCCTTCCAACTTGGATGCCTTTTATTTCTTTTTCTTGCCTAAATGCTCTGGCTAGAACTTCCAGTACCATGATGAATAACAGTGGTGACAGTGGGCATCCTTGTCTTATTCCAGATCTTAGAGGGAAATCTTTCAGTCTTTCACCTTGAGTATGGTGCTAGCTGTAGATTTTTCATATCTGCCCTTTATCATGCTGAGGAAGCTTCCTTCTATTCCTATTTTTCTAAGTGTTTTTATCAAGAAAGTATGCTAAATTTTGTCAAATGCCTTTTCTGCATCAATGAGATGGTCACATGGTTTTTGCTTCATTTTTTTTTTTTTTTGGTATGTTGTATTACATTAATTGATTGTCTTATGTTGAACTGCCCTTGCATAACTATGATAAAACCCAATTGATTATGGTGTATAATTCTTTTTATGTGCTGTTGAATTTGATTTTCAAGTATTTTGTTGAGACTTTTTGCATCTACATTAATAAGAGAATTTGATTTGCAATTTTCTTTTCTTGTAGTTTCTTTATCTGACTTTGTTATTAGGGTGATGTTGGCCTCATAGAATGGGTTAGGTAGTATTCCTTCCTGTTCAATATTTTGGAAGAGTTTGAGCAGGATTGGTATTAATTTCTTCTTGGAATGATTGGTAGAATTCACCTGTGAAGCCATCTGTTCCTGGGCTTTTCTTGGTTGGGAGGTTTTTGACGACTGATTCAAACTCTTTGTTTGTAATTGGCCTGTTGAGGTCTTCTACTTCTTGCAGAATCAGTGTAAGTTGTTCATGTGTTTCCAAGAATTTGTCCATTTCATCTAGGTTATCTAATTTGTTGGTATATAGTTGTTCAAAGTATCCTTTTATGATCCTTTTTATTTCTGTGGGGTTGGTGGTCATGTCCCCCCTCTCATTTCTGATTTTATTTATTCATGTCTTTGCTCTTTTTTTAATTTGTCAGTCTAGCTGAGGGTTTGTCTATTTTATTGATCCTGTCAAAGAACCAACTTTTAGTGTTGTTAGTTCAGCTTTATTGAGATATATTCACACACAATACAAACCATCCAAAGTATACAATCACTGGCTCACAGTATCATCAACCTCATGATCAATTTTAGAACATTTACATTACTCCAGAAAAGAAAAGAAAATAAAAAAGAAAACCTAAATCCTCCTATACCCCTAATTTCCCCCATTATTGACCCATAGTATTGGTGTGGTACATTTGTTACTGTTAATGAAAGAGTATTAAAATATTACTGTTTAAAATACTAAAATAAAATATTAAAATAGTCCATAGTTTGCAATAGGTAAACCATAGGTTTTATAGGTAAACCATAAACCCCTCTATTGTTAACTCCTTCTAATAGTGTCATACATTTGTTCTAGTTCATTCTCTATTGGTTTTTATTCTCAATTTCATTTATTTCTGCTCTAATCTTTGTTATTTCTTTCCTTTTGCTTACTTTGGGGTTAATTTGCTATTCTTTTTTCTAGTTCCTCCATGTGTGCAGTTAGTTCCTTGATTCTATTCTCTATTCTTTTCAATGTAACTGTTTAGGGCTATATATTTCCCTTTCAGCACTGCCTTTGCTGAATCCCATACGTTTTGATATATTGTGCTCTCATTTTCATTCGCCTCAAGATATTCAGTGATTTTCCTTGCAATTTCTTCGACCCAAGATTGTTTAAGAGAGTATTATTTAACTTCCATATATTTGTGGATTTTCTAGTTCTCTGCCTGTTACTGTTTTCCAGCTTCATTCCTTTATGTACAGAGAAGATTCGTTGTATGATTTCAATCTTCCTAAATTTTTTGAGATTGTTTTGGGACCCACCATATGATCTATCCTGGAGAGTGATCCATTTACACTTGAGAAGAATGTGTATCCTGCTGTTTGAGGTTGCAATATTCTGTATATATCTGTTAATACTACATCATTTATCATATTATTCAAGTTCTCTGTTTCCTTATTGATCTTCTGTCTCGATGGTCTAGCTTTTGATGAGAGTGGTGTATTGAAGTCTCCAACTATGATTGTAGAGGTGTTTATTTCTCTCTTTGGTTGTTTTTGTCCCATTTTATCACTTTGTATTTTGCATATCTATTATCAGGAAATACACCTTTTTCTGTTCAATTGTATTCTGATTCTTATGTAAATGAAGAGTGGAGTTGTATATTGAGGATGCAGTACTATTGGGTTTTGCATTTACACTTTTAGTTACACTTACTGATTATCTTCATTTCTTCACACTACTTCAAGCTACTCTCTCCTGTCCCTTCCTTTCAACCCGTGGAACTCCTTTAGTAATTCTTTGTAGTGTGTGTCTTTTGTTGGTGAACTCTCTCAGTTTCTGTTTATCTGCGAAAATTTTAAATTCTACCTCATTTTTTTGAATGAAGGTTTTCCTGGATAAAGAATTTTTGGCTGGCAATTTTTCTCTTCAGTACTTTAAAATATCACACCTCTGTCTTCTCACTTTAGCGGTTTCTGATGAGTGTTTGGAACTTAGTCTTACTGAGAATCCCTTGTATGTGATGAATTGCTTTTCTCTTGTGGCTTTCAGAATTCTGTCCTTGTCTTTGGCAGTTGACATTCTGATTAGTGTCTTGGAGTAGGTCTAATAGGATTTATTCTGCATGGAGTACATTGTGCTTCTTGGACATACGTATTTATGTCTTTCATAAGAGTTGGGAAGTTTTCACTATTATTTCCTCAAATATTCTTTCTGCCCCCTTTCCATTCTCCTCTCCTCATGGGACCCCCATGACACAGACATTTGTGTGCTTCATGCTGTCACTCAAACCCCTGAGACACTGCTCAATTTTTTTCTATTCTTTTCTCTGTCATTCTTTTGACTATATGATTTCAATTATCCTGTGTTCTAGCTTACTGGTTCTTTCTTTTGCCTGTTTAAATCTGTTTTATATGCCTCTGATCTATTTTTAATCTCTACTATTGTGCCTCTCATCCTGAAAATTTCTGTTATGTTTCTTTTTATACTTTCAAATTTTTCTTCATGTTCATACATTATTTTCTTAATATCTCTTATCTCTGTGGACACAGTTTCCTTCATCTCCTTGATTGATTTAGGAGATTTGTTTGGATATCTTTGATTAGTTGTTCGAACTTCTGAATCTCCTCTGAAGTTTTCATTTGTTCCCTTGACTGAGCTGTATCTTCCTTTCCTTAGTATGTCTTGTGATTTTTTTGCTGATAGCTAGGCATCTGATTCTCTTGATGGGTTTACTCTGATGGTCCATTTCTCCTTCTTGTCTGTGGTTTTACTGTTGATTGACTTCATGTTAAGGCTCTTCTTGGACACCTGTTATAACTTATTCTAGACTTTTAGCATAGCCTGTGTTTGTTCAGATTTTCTCAGCTCTTCTTTATCTGGTTCTTGCCCTGGATATGTGGTGCAATTTTCCAGATTGTACTTTTTGTGTAAATGTTTCACCTTCCAGCGTGAACTTCCTTTTTACTCTTTCTTCTCTGGGAATCTTGATCTGTTTGTTTTTGTGCAGAATTTTCTCCCCAGCTCTGATCATTTATTTGAATTCTATCCCTCACTCAGTGCCTCATTTTCCTGACACTTTTCAGTTCTGGGACCCATCCTATATTATAGCAGTTCAGTTTAACTCCCCACCCTTATTTCTTTTCTCTGTGAGGCTTTTCTACCTCTGGCTTCTTCCCCATTATGGTATCCCACACTGGGGAACTAGATAAGGTCAATCCAGAAAGGGGGGTCACTTTGGAAAAGTCCATTTTGCCTTTAGGTGGTCCAGTCAACTGAAACTAGATTGGTCACAGCAGTTCTTACCAGCCTTTCTTTGGAAGACTTTCTTTTCTTTTTATTCCCCCCTAAGTGCCCTTTTGTATGCTGCACTCCTTAGTGGCTCTGTTCCACGTTGGGTCTCTGTGGACTTAAGTCCCTGTGCCTGGATATGCATGGAATTCTAACTCGTTGTTGTGATTTGGTCTATAGTCTCTTTCAGTGGTGAGCAGGATCCCAGACCAGGCTGCATCTGTGTGGCTTCTGAGTCATATGGGATCAAGTGATGGGAAGGGAAAATGGGAATTGACCAACAGCCTGGGATGGATTTTTCCTACCTGAGGTTTTACTGTTTCTTCTTTTCAGCATTTGTGGAGTTGTTCTCCAGTCTCTACCATCCTCTAGATTTTGAAGCAAATTGAATTTGTCCTTTTAATTATTAGATCTCAGGTGGGGATTTTTCAAGGGATGTTTATGTCACCATGTTGATGATGTCATTCTAGAATCGAAGTTTTCTGACTTCCAAGCCAGGGCTTTTTAAATCACCCTTCACTGCCTCCGGACCCAGAAAACACCAATCCAGGGTCAAATTCTTTAAGTGCACCCAAATATATAGGAAGTCAGAGGCAGAAGCTGGATGGGGGGTGGTTGGAAGAAGAACTCCATGAAAGCAAAGAAATCGCCACAGTACATCTGACCTTTGGTTGATGGAGTCTAGAATCAGGTTATAAACCAAACCCTGAAATACCCACAGATGTGGTTGTCCTTGACATCAGCCTTGTGCTTCCCTCAGTATCCATTTGTGGGCTTGCAATTCTTCAATTTTACAAACTCCCTTCAAAAATATATTTATAGTTATGTCAATACTTGTTACTGTCAAGACAATTTTATTCTAGGAATAAAAAGTTTAAAAATTTTATTAATGTCTTTCTATCTCAGAGGAAATGACATGCTGAATACCAAATCAGGAGTCAGACAACTTGGATCTAATTTGGGCTTCAAAACTTGTCAACTTTATTTCCTTTGTGTGAGATTTAACCTCTTTGTAATTTTCTCAGCCAACTCAATGAAATGGCTTAAGGGAGTTCTGTCAAATTTCTGTAAATTGTCTTTGTTACTACCAGCTGTAAGTAGTGGTTCTTTGAGTTTGACTAAGAAGGAAGAGATTGCTTCTCTGTAATTTTATGTGAACATTAGCACTTCCTGTTCAGGATGGTGGGCTGGGCTAGGTCATTTTACTTCTCTTGGAAATTCTCCTCTGTCTTCCCCAGGTTGAGGACACCTACATTCTCTGTATCTCAGTTGTATTTTACACTTACTTTTACACATTTGTTTACATCTTTTTCTGTTTAATTTATCTGGGAATTTGTTAAGAAGTCTGTCTTACTAATCTTTGGGTCTTCACAGAGTGAGGTAAAGTGGGGTCTCATTATATGTGAGTCATTCCTACCTAGATGCATCTTACTATACATACTTAGAGGGAGACTGACAAAGAAAGAGAAAGAAAGGGAAAGAAAAAGAGAAGGGAAAGAGAGAAAGAAAGATTTTACCAGTTTAAGTGTGTGATGTCACTCACCTTTGCACTTACTGAGTCTGTGGCCCTGAATAAGGTTTGGGAGAACATCATCTTCTAGCCTCTGTTATCTCACATGGACTCAGTTGCCCTCTGCCTCTTGTGGTATGAGCATATTGTGTGCTGAGTGTGATTCTCATGTTTAAAGGTACATATTTTTCCTACAACATGACTCCTAAACCCAGCCAACTGCTTCATCTGTGTTCAACTGAAATAGATGCAAATCTGTTTCAGTGCTGGAAAAAAACTTATGTTTTAATGAAAGAAAGATAGTATGTTAGTCTCTAACATGACTCCATCCTGAGAGATTTTCAAGGGTAATTTTGTCTATACCAAACTAAGCGGGATATAAGAAAACATCTTTATGTTTCTTACCTGTGCCTTCAAGTATGCTCTGTTGGATGTCCCTCACCCCTTGGAAATATCTTGGTCATATCCTACAGCTTTTCCAGTCACCTTCAGTTTTTGAGTGGTCTCATTTTCAGGTGTTAAAATGCCCCATCCAGTTAAAGTCACAGCTTAAGTCCCACTCAAAAATCTGTAGAGCAGCAGAGGAAGACATGGAGTGTTTTGTTCTTTTATTATTACTCTACTTTGTTCTTCTACTGTTCTTGACCCCTTCTTAAACCCCTGGCTTCTCCTATGCTAGGGCAAAGAGGAGAGATGAGAGATAATGCCATACTTGATGGGTGGGGATGAAATCTAGCCATTGGCTGGGTAATCTTAAAGTTTGTGTTCTATACTGAGTGTCCCCAGTGGGATGAAGTTTCAATTACCCAAGGTGGTAAGTAGCTTAATAATGCATGTTTGTTGGCTACTTCTCTTTCCCTATTTCACTCCCTTACCAATGTTTTTTTCATCTTCCAAATAAATGACTGGCACCCACAACCTTGTCCCATGGTCTGCTTCTAGGGAAAGTCAGGCTAGGACAGGGCTTCTCAATGGTTGCAAAGCAGATGTCTCCAGGACCATCTCATGCACATATTTATTCAGGTGTGAGTATCTATAGGCCACTGAAGGGTGTTTTGGTTTATGGGAAATCAAAACATCCTTCAGCTGTTAGACCAAGAGCTTCTCATAGTGTCAGGCTGATGGGCTACAAGAGTGAGCTTCTTTGGATCTTCTTTCTGAGTCTTCTGCGAAGTTGAAGTAAGCTGGCAGGCTGAAGAATTCAGACCAGAAGTATTCAGAGAGCACACCTGGATGGTTTCTTGGTCTCTTCCATTTCCCTGAGCAAACGTATTTATTCCATACCATATGGTTGGGAGTAGGGGGCCTTAAATGTGGAATCTGGGGATCTTTCTCAGAGGCTGCAGTGGAGGTGTTTGTCCCAGGTCCTGAGTGTCCCAGTCACAATTTGCCTTTACCCACACTTGTGTTCCACCAGGATTTATAGAGCTGTCAGCTTATAATTGATCTGAAGGGCCGAGTTCAGTTATGGAAACAGGATTTTCTTCAGTTCTTAGGTTTTGAACAGTTGAGCATTTTACAGTGAGGTAGGTGAGAGGTATTTATGCTATTGGTGTCATGAAACATTTTATAGGGAGGGAAACTTGAGTTTTTATTTTTACTAGAAAATAATGCTATCAGTCTGACTTTGGGGACCAAAACGGGGAAGAGCTCAATTAAGTAGTGGAATTCAGAGAGGCCCAGTAACGATCAAAACTGCATAGAGACAAATGCAGGAAAACAACAAGACCAGAGGAGGCAAAAACTAATTTTGATTCTTCTGTAAAGTTCTGACCGGAACAATGAAACAGTCAAGGACATTATAAATCCATTCATTTATTTCAAAATTTGCAAAACAAATCCCTTCTTATGCATAATATTTGTACAACATGAAATTATTATTCAATAAGTTGACATTTTAAACCTATTACTGCCTAAACCCATCTATTACTGAGCTATTCAGTGCACTAAGTTAACATTTACCAGAACATTCATCCTCACATCATGGGGAGATCAAGCTGAAATCCTTTATTTCATATTCAGATCTTGCCGGGTCAGGATTGAAATTGGCTACATTTCTGATACTTTACTGAAAAGCCACTGTGAAATCCACAAAAGAATTATTATCAAGTTACTTCAGTTATTCAGCTAGATGTTGACTTTGATATGTCAAATCTCTGATCTTTAATAGAAAATTGATGGTCAGGCCCTGAGGGTCAGTTATATGCATGACCGGGAGAGGCCAAGGTTTGCATTAAATTACAGCCAGCCCCCTGGTCTCATTCCCTGGCAGCCCAAGTCAAACAAAGCAAACGGATCCCTTGCTAGTTGGGTCTCTTCATTGTTTTGTATTGGCATGTGGATTTAATTCTGTAATGGGGGACTGCTGGGCACAATCTGCTTTAATGATTTTCTGGAGAGAGTTTTTTCTTAGAGCACACGGAAGTGTAGTAAAAGAAAAGCAACTGGTGCAGTTTTTCTTTTTCTTCACTTTGGATAGCTGTGTTGGCAGCAGATTGATTCTGCCACTAGAAGTCATATGAAGATATTAAGTTATATCATCAATCAGTTTGTTTTTAGAGGATTGGCTTTCTCTGTGTTAGCGTGCGAGAGAAAGAAAACAGTCGCTCCCTTATGTCTCAATCTTGGGGCAAGTTACTTGGCCCTAATGTTCCCCGGATTTGAACTGGGCTAAAATGAACTCTTTCCGTAATGGTAATTGCTTCTATTACTGGTATTGGGGGCGGGAAGTCCGGGGGAAATTGAAGGGGGAGATCATGATAAAAGATTTGCGGTTTTCAGGGAGATTCCAGTGTCAGTACAGGGCAGTGGCTGGCGATGGAGAGCTCAGCACTCCTGCACGCATCATAGACGGTGGGAGTTGGATGGACCACCACGTCCACCCCAACCCCCTCATGATACGGATGAGGATGCTGAGGCCACGAGAATTTGAGGGATTTGTTCAGAGCCTCAGAGAAACTGAGTCCCCAGTCCAGTCTAATCTGTTGTTAAGCAAATATCAAATAAGAAATAAAATGAAAATGGCAGGCAGCTTCATTTGCTTGATACTATCATTCTCTGCTTCAATTTTCTCATATGTAAATTATACTTTCCTTATAGGGTTATTGTGGGGATGACGAGAGAGAACCTGCTATATAATAGATGTGAAAGAAATATTGGTGGTAGGTGTTCACAGGGCAGGGACCCTTGGCTCAGGTGGTGTTTTAGGTTTCTAATGCTGCAAAAATGTAATATACCAGAAATGGGTTGGCTTTTACAATGGGAATTTACTGATTTACAAGCTTACAGTTCCAAGGCCATGAAATGTCCAAATCAAGGCATCATCAAGACGATACCTGGGCTCCTCTGTCAGATGGCAAGGCACATGGTGGCATCTGCTGGTCTCTCTCTTTTCTGGGCTTCCTTGCTTTCAGCTTCTTGCCTAAGTGGCTTCCTCTCTGTTTCTGTGATTTTCTCCCTCAGCTTCTGTATCCTTCTCTCTCAGCTTCTGTGGCTTCCTATCTGCATTTCATCCTCTTTTAAAGGAATCCAGTAAGAGGAATAAGACCCACCTGGGGCATGCCTCATCTGAAATAACCTAATCAAAAGGTCCCACCTGTAATAGATCTACATGCACAGGAATGGATTAGCTTTAAGAACATGGTCTTCTGGTGTCCATAAAGCTTCAAACCATCGCAGGTGGGCTGTGGCTGTTATGGAATGAAATTGGATTTGGAGCCTCATCTCCCTTCTGCCTACTCAGAAGCAGCAGTCCCTGTGTTGCACTGAACTGGAATCTGTGAGGAAATGGGCACAGCCTTGCATGTGCTGCTTTGACTAGTTGATCACTTTCCAGATGAAAACACGCAGGGCTCATTTTGGCTTGCAGGTATTTGGTTGGTCAAATCCATTTCTAGTTCCACTGCTGATATCTAAGAGAAGGGAGTCTTACCTGTAATTTGAGGTTGTTTTCCCTAGAGAACAATTACATGAGGTTTGGACAAGACACATTGTCAGACCAGAGGAGGCCAGCAGGTTACAGCACATATAGAGACATGTCACTATAGAGACAAGCATGCAAGCAACCCATCAATAAAGTATGTAATTGCTTCATTTTAAAAACTGTTGATTACTGTATATTTCTAAGAGCCACTTCTGATGTCACTATGTCCACATGTTTTGGAGAGCAATACTAATAATAAACAATCATATTAAAAACAATGGTTAAATTTTTGAAAGCCTTATTGCACACCACACATTGTGCTATGCACTTTATGTGGATTTTTTCACCCCTAAAGAGAGAGTGAGAAATATCCCTATTTCCTTTATTATGATTATTATTAGAGAAGTTGTAAGTTTACAGAAAAATCATGTGGAAAATACAGTTCTCAAACCCCCACCTGTTTTCCCTATTCTTATCATTTTGCTTAGTGTGGTACTTTTGTTACAATTAATGATTTGTGGAATTGATTTCTTTTCAATATTCCTATTCTAAAAATGGGGAAAATAAAGCTTGGGAAAGTGAAATAACTTGCCGAGACACCTATGGTATGTGGCTAGCAGCCTTCAAATACAGGTGTGTTGCTGCCTTGCCACGCTGTTGGCTAGTGCAGGATGCAAGAGGAGAAAACACAACCTTTTGCTTTTTTTGGGGCAGCATTTCTCTGGAACTTTGGATAAAAGAATAGGAGGTAAATTGACATCTATTCTGTAATTTCCAAGGGTCTTGCATTGATTCATTCAAGAAACATTTGTTAAGACTTTGGTACATGCAGCAAGCCCTAGGCTAGGGGCTGGAGACACAAAAATGGAGAAGTCTGGGCTCCTAATTAAATTGATAAAAGTGCAGACTGTCATAGTTTGGATAGCATGATATGGTTGTGAAGAGGATAAAAACTTGGTATTTTGCCAAGGAAGAGGGTGTGAAAAAAATTGGGTTCTGTAGGAGGATATGAAAAAATTGAGTTGGGTTCTACAGGGGGCACTTTTCCCCCTTTTGTTTGTGATCATTATATTCTTCAAGACAGACATCCAAGTTTTACTGTTGGGAAAAGAAAACACTGTAAGCATCTTAAAAAATATACTTTAAGGAAGACCTTCTTCCAGGTTTGTGGGGGTGAACACTGGAAATGACTTTCATGTTACTCAAAATAAATACTCATTAAATAATTTCAAAATAAGCCATGGGGAGGCTCTTTTAAATCCAGGGTCAGCTGAAGCCATCCAGATTTGCAGTTGACACTATCATCTACCCCCAAATAAGACGAGTGTGTTTTAATGATATAGGAACACTAAATGTTTTCCCTGCATTTTAAGGCGCCGAACTCTCGGAGAGCGAGTTCTGCCTCACAGCCAGAGCTGGCCCCTTCCTCACCCTGCCCCTTTCATCTCTCTTTGTTCCATGTCTATGTTGAGGCTGAGATTTCCCCACCTCTCTCTGTCTTACTGTGGCTCTGAAAGATGATTGCCTTCTGGTGAAGCCCTTTCCCCTTCTTCTGTACCCAAGCTCCGTGTTCAATGAACATCAAAAAGCCTTATCATACCCTGATGGTTTAAATCTTTAAACAGAGCGTAACAGCCGGAGTACATCCAGACCGCTCACATCCTAGAGCCTTGTCACTATGTGTTCCTGCAACAATTACCAGGAGAGGGAGGCTGCGGAGTGAATCAAGTAGTGAGTGTTGTCTCCCCGGACTCCATGCTGATGCTCTGATCAGGACTTCAGCAAAATTCTGTTTGAAATGAGAATAGACTAATTTTCATCCGACTCTTCTCAGAGGAATCCCATGTGGTCCAACACGCCAAGGGTCATCATTAGAAAACTGCCTTCAAAAGAGCTGAGGCTTCTTGTGGCAAAGCTCTCTCCCTTTGTTAAATTTATAAACATTTATGTAAAAATGTATACATTAATTGTTCAGGCTCTTCTCAGCCTGGAAAGCTAGCCCAGGAATGTACTTGGGGGAAATAAACTCCTAAAAATACCCCAAGTCAGGAGGAAAATGGCCTCGTTTTGACTGAAAATTCAGAAGAATTCTGTGATCAAAGGCAATTCTAACTCCCAGCTGTTCAAAGGGACTTATATTAAAAAAAGAATCGGATGTGACCAAGAATAGAAAAGAACTCATTAAGAGCTTAATGAGATGGTGACAGGTGAAGTCATCAGTTGCTTAAACAGTGTAATTTTTTTTTCCTTCCAAAGGAGTTACTCATTTGTTTTCCCAGATTAAATTTAGATTTTTTTTTAAAAAATAGATCATTATAAAATACAGAAAAATTCATCACAGGGGTAAAATTTTCAATCTGGAGACACTGGGCTTTGATGTAATTAAGATATTGTCTTCCCCACTTCCCTTCACCTCCGTGGGAGATGTTTGCAAACATACCAAGGAAACAAATAATTGAATTGCTTCCACTTTTCCCCCTTCATTTGTTTTCCTGGGTAGGAGAACCCATAAGAGTGAGTCAGTTGCCAGAAATGGCCCGGATTGGGGAAGTTTAACAGTAAGCCTTGTAACCCAAAAGAGAAGGTAAGTTTTTGTTGTCTTTTGAGACATGAGATGATGAACTCTAGACGGGTATGACTGTGTCTTTTTACAGCTTTTGTTTTGCTCCTCTGGTGTTTATAAAATACCAAAACAAAGCAAAAGAAATTTCTTTTTCTCCCTAATTCTCCTAAGCAGCTTAAATCCCCTTTCACTTTCCCCAGGCAAGACCAGATTCTCTCGCATGTTTCTGTTCTCTGACCTTCCTGACGTTGGTCTCCCAACACTAACAGCCAGTTTTTTATTCTTTAAGTGCTAGAGGAGTCATGAAAAATTCAGACTCTGGGTTTCCCTGAGACCAATCTGGTGGCTTTTTCTTTGTGCTAACTGCTGCTTTCTATGCATCATTCAAAAGGTACATACCAAGTTGTCAGCCCCTGAACTGCTACTTGGTGTTAAACATGAATATTTGTAGCTTAGCAAGGGACTAAATTTTAAAAAAATTAATATTTGACAAGCCCAAAGAAAGGCATAACACGTCCAGAAGTATCCATTCGAAAGGTTTTTTACTCACAAAAAGTCAAAACTTTTTCAACAACTGGGGTGATTCTGAGCCACACAAGGTTTGCTTTGAAAAAGTGCTGATTACCAGACTTCCTTCCAGGAACATCAATTATTATTACACCATTGCAAATATGGCAGTGAAGTTGTTTTTCATGTGGATGGTGGAAGGAATATTCATTCCAGACTTGTGTCACTAATCGTATATGACCAGGAAACAAGCAACTTATTCCAGTTGCACAACAACTGTACCTACAAAGGCAAAATTGCCTTTTCCCACATTTCTTAATTAGAATTAGAATCAGCTTAGAACTAATAGAATCTCTTATTAGTAACAAAAAGAATGGCTGGCTCTCCAGTTCAAGTAGCATATCTGCATAACTTATAGCCTTAAGAGCTTATAGTCCCTGTACTCTTGGCTGACTGCCTTTAACTCTCCCATATTAATGAGTTGTTCTAAATTTAGTCTGCTGTGACAAACTAATATTAATACAGTATTTTATGGCCCAGAGCATTGTTAATACATAGGAACGAAACCCAGAATCAAAGGAAGGGGGAGCAGAAGCAAGATTACTTTGTGTGATTGTCAAGATGTAAAATAATCCAAGTATGTAGATATTAAGACTTAAATATAATACACTGCTTATGGATTTATATTATGTGAAACATTTTCTATTATTTTAAATCCTCATGGCATTAGTTTCCTATTTTCAGGGGTTTATAACTTGGCCATACAAATTCACTCTGGGCTGAAACTTGCAATGCAGGGTCTTAACCTGGGAACATTTTATTTATTTATTTTTATTTAACCAAATTAAAAGTCATCTTGGCTGTTTTTAACCCAGGCAAAGTGGCAAAGGAGGAACAGAGGCTTGGAATTTGATTTTTGTACACAGTGTGCTAGCTTGTTTCAGAGAGTGAAGAGCAAGAGAAGAAAACTATAAATGACTAATTGGGGAATTGTGCAAAAATAAAATAGAAGATACAAATGCATTCAAGAAACACAATGGATGGATTTCTTTCCTTATGTGCAGATTGTACTTTTTAAAGTGTGTACCTTGAGGAGCAGTTGATACATGGGTTTTGGCTTGGATGGTCACCCTGTGGGAAGAGAGCAAATTTGGAGAATTTGCACAGGGTGGATATGTGTGTGTAAAAATGTAACTTAATGTGCCATTTGTAACCAAGGAATAAAATCAGTCAAAATGGGATCAACCCTGCTCTCTAGCAAGATGTGATACTTGTTTTTTTAATGAATCCACAACTTTAGAAGAAGAAAAGCAGTGATATAGTTATTAACATAGGTAGCTCCAGGCTGCCAGGTGCATCAGTCAGGGAAATGGTGAAGTACCCGTGAGTGAGAAGGCAGTGAGGTGGGAGGTTGTGGTGAAGACTGGTTGTGACACTCTTTTATGAGTCCTCTGAGATAGAGGAACTGGCCAAAACAAAGCAGTGTTTTCATCCTAAATAAAAGCACTAAAAGCTTACAAAAATCCCAGTCTGTGGGTGACTCTCAAGATGAATGGGTATCCACTTGACCATTTTTAAAAGTCTTTTTATCTGTTTAAAAGGAAAGTCTGTGTGGTAAATTGTCAATTTATTTCCAGCATATTATTTTTTGTTATTTATAGAAAAATGTTCATTTGCCAAAAACAAAATTTTCCCTTTTCCTTCTTCTTTTCCTTATATACACCTATTTAATTCTTTGACACTGAGAGCAATTGATAAAATTCTTCTCCTTTCCTCTGGATGTTCATTCTATCAGATCAATGCTGATTAATTCATAGAGAGAACATTCCCTTTCTGTAGCTTCCCAAGGAGACCTTTGGAAGGTTTTCTGCCTGGATTTTCACAAACGAAGAGAAATTTCTTCATAAGGGAAATAAATGGTAACTGACTGCTCTTCAGAGCAAGAGAAAAACTTAACTGCCTTGATCCAGCAGGAGATAGTCAAACGTCTTCCCTGAGCACAGAAGTAGCTGAGCAGCCTAAGCTCAGAGCGGCGAGGAGACCATTTGCAGCAGGTAGAACCAGAAGGCTGTACCCATAATTTCTGCATCTCCAGTACTGGATGATGACATAGCGATGGGTGGCAATGCATGTTAAGGAACTGAAAATAACAGCAACAACAACAAAAAGGCAGACTAACACAGACATTTCGAGAGCAACCGATTCCTCTATGTAAAAATGTAGTCAAACATAATACTAGGAAACAAATATCAACTGTTTCCAGTTTAAGGGGACAATAGTGTCCTTTTATAAAATTCGTAACCTCATAATAGCCTTCCTGTTAATGGACTAAAATAAAGCATAAACCCATAATCAGATGCAAATTAGCAGTAACTATTTGCTCAGGTGAACAACATCCCACAGGGTTAGTTAACGATAAAATTTCAATCCCTATTGCTACATGACAAGCAGTTTATATGGTTTATACTTTGTATATACTGAATTTCATCTACTTGAATTGTGCAAATCACATTGCTTAGGTTTAGCTGTTGGTTCTATGTAACAGATGTTGATATATTTTTGAGTTAAGAAGATGAATTTTTGCTTTGCCAAAAGAGAAAATTACTTCTGTATTTTATGTTGCACCTGCTGAGCTACACAATAAAATTGAGAGCCAGGTAAAGAAAAGATACTGTTGGGGTTTTCAGCTTTGTTGCAAATTTGAATTTGGGCTTCATTTAGCAGAGGTTGGCTGAGCTTCCTGAATTGAGCTTGCTTTTAAGGAAATCTGGGTTGATTTTTTTTTTTTTTTTCTTTTTTTTGTTAATGGTAGCTTCAGGTGAGATAATCTGCTAGAATTGACAAAATGATTCTATGTTCTGAGGAAGTTTTCCTTCCTAACTCTCTCTTGGGATGCAATTCCTATTTTCAAGCTTTTCTTTTGGGGAGTGGGGTGAGTAGGGGTATAGTGGGGAGTCTTCTTGGTGTTTTCTAGAGTCATCTGTCAAAATTTAGGACATCTTTCAAAGGTCTCCCACCACTATAGCTACAATTTTGCTGTCACTTAAAATTTTAACTTAATTTTTTAAAAAAAGCAGGTAACACATTTACATGGTTCAAAATTCAAAACAGAGTATACAATAAAATGTGTACCTTTCAGTGCTTCACACACTTCTGTATTTGATTTCTTTCTCTTAATAATTTATCTTAGATATTCAATCTTTAAATCATAAGAGGTTTCTCATCCTTTTTTATGGTAAAACTATATTCCATTTTATGATGTTGCCACAATTAATTCTACTAGTCTTCATTTTATAGGGTATTTCCAGTTTTTTGCAATTGGAAATACTGGACCAAGAATAACTGTGTATGTATGCCACATCACACATATGCAAAAAAATCTGTAGAATAAACTCCTAGAAATGTAATTCTGGTCAAAAGAAATGTGCATTTTTAATTTTGATGGATATTGCCAAATTATCTTCCAAAGAGGTTGTACCAATTTATACTCCCTGTAGTATTGGGTGAGAGTGTCTGTTTCTCTATACCCTGATCATACATTAAACTGTCTTGCCAAATTTAATGATCTTTGTCATTCTGCTAGGTTTTTAGTAAGAAAAAAAAAGGCACTTCAGTATAATTTTAAATCACATTTATCCTATTATGAGTGGAAGCAAGCATTTAAAAATATATTTAAAAGCTATCTGTATTTCATTTTCTGTGAACAGTCTGTTTAAATTTTAAGTCACTTCTATTGAAGAAGTCAAATCCCATGTTTTCCAGCTTGATTCTGCAGGTTTATGGGTCTAGAATTTGAAATTAGGGAATCCAATCAATTTTTATATTTTTGGACAGGAGTATCTGGGAAAACATCTCTAGCTGATATGAACCCATGAAGAACATAATGGAATTGGTTGACCCACTCCTTTTTTTAAATAATGAAAGTCTTGATTTTATTTGAAGGTTTGAAGACAGCCACCAGGAGGAATTTAAACTCTGTTCTTAAGCAAAAAGCTTCAGGTTGTCTGTAATTGAAATTGTGTTCCTCAGAAAAGTTTCTCTTAGTAGAATGCATCTCTGCACTCACACCCCAGGACCTATTCATGAAGATATTTGCCTGTATCCCCTATTAAATATAGATTCACTCAACAGCCCTATTTTAAAATTTTACCAAGGTGCCTTTCTTTGCTATTGTTTTAAATTTTGTTAGCTTAAAATATTTTTAAAAGAAATTTAAAAGGTATTAAAAGGGAAATGCACCCTTATTCCCAGCACTCAGAACTAATGGTTAACTCTTTGTCATATTTGCTTCCAGACTCTTAAAAGTCCCCTTTAACCCTGAGTTTTGTTTCTTTCCTTCCCTACTGAGGGATGACTACTTTCTATTTTTAAAAAGTTTTATATATTTATTTATATAAATACATACAAACCGTAAACAATATATAGTATTATTTTGAGTGCTTTTTTAACTTAAGTAGTATGACGGTGCATCATTCTGTGTCTTGCAGGTTTTAGTCAACATTATAGTGTTTTGAGAGCTATCCATGTTGACATATGAATATGAATATTGATATCTATATATAATTTATTCATTTTATTTCTTGGTGTGATATTTCATTGTATGATTATACCACATTTTGTTTCTCTTTTCTCCTATTGGTGAATATTTAGGTAGTTGCCAGTTTGTAGTAATTTTCAATGCATTCTTACAAACATTAGCTCATTGGATCCTTACATAAATCCAGGATGCAATGTGGGACAGGACAAATGAAGAAATTGAAACACAAAAAGGTTAAGTGACTTGGTTTGCTACATTCTTAGATAGATTTTATAGTTTCTTGATTCTTGATATCACGACGTCGGCCCTACTCTACATGGCTAACCATTCTCCAAAGCTTGGAGTAATATTTAAACTCTGTAACAGCCTACTTCCACAGAGTTTGAGTTCAGAGTACCCTACGTTTCCCTCCTTGATATATTCTTTACTTTTGTTTTAAAATTATTTTTCTGCATTCAAATTAATTTCAAAACATTTATCAAGAAATGACTGTCTGTATAACAGACATAATAGACAAAGAGCAAAAACCCCAACAATTATCTCCCCATGCAGGAGAATGTATTTTTAAGAGAAAATGTTAAAAGGAATGAAAAGGTCTGTCACATAACAAGTTTTCCACACTTAATTCTGCTTATAGAGATGAGTTCTTGATATACAGCTGAAATTTTTATCCAGGACCAGGACTTTAGAAAACATTTTCTTTTTTCTCCCGAATTCAATTTCTATCTCCTTTTTTCCATGAGTAAAGCATTTGATTAGAAAGGAAAGATTAAATCTGTCCCAAGCAAGACTTTTTCTCCAACATATTAAAAAGACCACGATGATTAGAGCATAAAAAGTTGAAAGTCAACAGCACTGAAAAATGAATACAACATTTTTAAATGAAAAGTAATTTTTATATATAGAATTGCTCATAGACTTACAGACTATTTGAGCTGAAGGGACCTTAGACTGTAGATGTATGACATTCCCAAGGTCACATACCAGAGCACATGAATATCATGTAATTACAAAATAATTTAATTTTAGTTTTCTTATTTTCCAGAAAAAGAGAGCACAATGTTCCAAAGATGTGCTTAAAATTAATAATGGAGAACAAAATTTTATGAGTTAATAAAATAAAAATATTTCACTTTAAATTTATAGAGCGACAATTCAAATAGCAGAGTGGCTAGTGCTGACTGTGGAAATACCATTACTGTATATCTAATTGGGAATGATTTATTGAAGAAAGCACAAAACTGTCACAGAGTCATAGTCTTGGTAGAATTGCTTCTGTGGAAGGAAATTGGTCTGTCTGGCCAGACACTTCCTTCAGAGAGCTTTAGATGGCTGTAGAACCCTGTCAGAGCTCAAACCCTACTTTCTTGAAGAGCATTCTTGCCTTCTCATTATTGGATCAGTTGTACCTGCTACATACTCCCAGAGAGCCCAGTGGCTATCCCCATCTTTAGCACTTACAATAATGTTTCATAATTGCTTGATTGCATGCCTATCTCCCCCACTCAATTGTAGAGTCCATGTGTTTTGGAATTGGGCCCATCGTTTCACCCTTATAGCTCATGTGACTAGCAGAGTGTGGTTGCAGGGTACATTTGTAAATGTTCATTAAGAAAACATGAAAGAAGAATGAATGGATGGATGGATGGATTCTCTAGTAAGAAGACTGCATCTTAGGAGGAAATTTGCACTGTCAGGATTATCAAAGTTTAGCACACAATTAAAAAGTGCTAAACACCTGTTACTACTATTTAAGTAAAGTGTATTAAAATTTTATGAAGAAGTTTGAAAGTAGAGATTTTCCCTTCCCCCTGCTAAATTAGAAGTGACTAGTTAAATATTTAGAGCCTGTAGCAATACCCTTGTATTATTTAAGAACATTATAACTCTCAACTTTTAAAGCAAAATAAGTATCTTGGAGTAAACTTAAGAATTCTGTGGAATATCTATCACTTCTTCCATGTTTCTTATTGGCAGAGTGAGGGGCCATATTATCATTTATTTAATTTCATGTAAATCTTTTAGCTGCATCACTAAAGTAAATATATATATGTAACACTTTAATATTAATGAATATTATAAGATTATCAAATGTAATAGCGTAAAAATGTCTAAATGCCGCATGGATTAAAAAGCACCCTTTTATGGTAATTTAAATATTTTACATGTTCTAAAAGAATTCAAGAAAGAAAATATAGGCATTACCAATAAAGTATAAATGAAATGGAAAGTTGAGAGTTATTTTTATCTGGAACAACTGTGATTCTACTTGATTATCTTATTCTGGTCTCTTTTCTTTGAAGTCCATGAATTCCTTGCAATCAAAGGGACTGCTGTAGGCTTTTCAAGACTTTTCTCACTAGAGGGCAGCATTTGACTAAATGTCCAAATAGAAGTGTTCCCGGGTGAGCTGGGAATATCCATGCAGATCACTTTAATAACTCAGTTAACAGCCTTACATGGATTTCTAATTCGATTTGTTGGGCTGGGACCCAATTTGGTTTGATAAGCCTTTAGAAAGGACTTTTAGGGATTTATTTCACTAATAAATATGAATTGTTTTCAGATAGGCATTATATCAGGTTTGTGGAAGTCATGCTTACCCTGGAGCTTCTAATGCCTAGCCTTTTAAATGCACATAAATTATTATATTAAATTATTTATTTTTGCAACAGAATAAAACACGAATATGGTCACCGGTTTATCAGCCCTCCTCCTTTTTTTAACCTCTCCAATCACATCTATTTCCCAGTTGGTCTTTCATACATTATCTTATTTCAGCTGGATTTTTTTTTTTTTTTTTTAAGTGTAAGCACTGCAGAAGTGTTGTGGGTGACTGCAAAAGTTGCTAGTTGAGGTAATTTCTGTTATGGAAGATGGCCTTCCTTTGATCTGGGCCTTGAGGATAACTGATGCGTGGGAATGTTGCTTTCTGCATCCCAGAGAGGATGCCCAGAGGCTGGTCCAGAGAGTAAGGTCTAAGACCCTAAAAGGTAGCCTCATCTTTGATTTTCTGGGGTAAGAGAATTAGCAGGTGATTGGTTATCATCATTAATTTGTCAGTGTTGGGGCAAACTCTACTCTTTTACTTTCCAATTTGGATTTAAATGTGTAGTGAAGATATTTGGGATATACAGTTCTTTACGGAAATTAGACATAACAGCCTATCACCAAACCATACTCTATCATTTGTTGATAGGGGCATTGCTATGGAAGAAAATGTCGGAGAAAATGGCATTATTTTAAATAGTCATTTAAATAGTCTTTTAAAAATATGATTTCTTATTGCTCAAAGAAAACTGTTCCAACAGTCTAATAGAAATTACATCCACAAACCTACACACATAGGCTTATGTACACACATATATTATGCCATCAAATTTGTGTTTTCAGATCTCGATATGAATTTATTCTGGCAGTGACATGTTTTCTAGAGGAGAATGGTAATCGTATTTGGATCCTTATAATGCTGAGACACTTGCTCTTCCTGTTCCAATTTGTATTTGGATGAGTTATAAAAAAGTATCTTTGAAATTGCTCCTTTGAGATGTTATACTAGGTTCCTAATGACTATGTAAGCAGAACTAAATTTCTTGAACATCTTAATTGTAGGACAAGGTAGTCTTGGAACAAATACCTTTCTAGGAAAGACCAGAGAAAATCTTAAAATACAAATGCTACTGCTTAAGGCAGAGAGGCAGATTTTTTTTTTCATTTTTGTGTTCTTTAGATCTGTGTGTCTATATTCAAACAATAATTCCTAGAGACCAACTGGATTTCTTCTTCAGTTTACTAGATTAATTTGGGAGATTTTGACCACTTCCATTTTATTTTATGTGTTTTAAGGGGCTTTACCAACTGGATTCCTTTGCTAAGAAATGATAACTTAAACAGTACTTTCAGTTGCTCCCCAGCCGAGACATTCCCTACTCTGTTTTATTCAGTACTCAGAACATATTAGACATTAATATTTATGTATTCTCAGAATTAGAATGAAGTCCCCTAACTAGTAGAAAGCATTATTTCTTTTTTTAAAAAAAAAGATCAAACAGAAATAATCTAACAAATTATATTTGGTGAATAATAATTCTTCAATAGAAGCCATTGACCAAATATTAACTTTCTGTTTAGATCTATGTGGTTTTACCAAATGTTTTGGTAATCTCAGAGAAGGTGAGGAACTGGAAAACCAAAGCCCTCCATAGACTGGTCTCCTCACCATTTCCTCTTCAGGTGTTTGAAGTCTATCTTTAATAGCCCCATTGCTTTCTCTGCCTCTTTGCCCAGATATATGTTTCTGGACAAAGTAAGAGATACAGAAATTGGAAGGGTAAAGAGAATTCCACGCCACCCAAACCTTTATTCATTCATGGAACAAACATGTACTGAATGCTTACTTTTACAAGTACAGAGCTAGGCATTAGAAATACAGAGATAAATAAGATACATTCCTTGCTATCCAAAGCTCATAGTCAAGTACAAGAAACAAGAAGTCAGTCAATTGTTGTGGTCCAGTGTGACAAATGCTTTGATAGAAGATGTTTCCTGGATATTATGAAATCATGGCAAATGGGCACCTAAACATCTAACCAACAGAGAAGCCTTGCCTGCTAAAGTGATGCATGAAGGACCTGGTAGGGGTTAGAAAGAAGAAGGAGAGAGGGCTGAGGGTTGGGGAGAAGGATGTTCTAGGCAACAGGGACAGCATACATGATGCAATGGAAGCAAGCTTATAGATTTGGGAATTATAAGAAGTCACATTTTTTTGGCACAGAGGGGATTTGTGGAATGATAGAGGCTGGACAAGTAGGCAGGAGTGCATCATGAAGGGTTTAGTTAAAATGTTTCACATAATTTTCCCTCTCTATAGCTCTCCTTTTTGTTACCATGTGGAGTATGATTTGGGCTCCCAATATTTCGCTGTTGGTAAAGACTCTTGGGACAACATATTTCGCCTAAGGGATCTAGGAGAAAAGTCAGCAATGGAGTGGAAGAAAGAACTAACAGAGTAGTGTTAAAAGTATGAAATCTACCTCGGTTCTAATCTCAGCTCTGACACTTACTAGCTGTTTGACTTTGGGAAGGTTTTTAACCTCTTCTCACCCCAGTACCCTTATCTGTAAAATGGGGTAAAAATAAATCCCTACTGCAACAGAGTTATTATGAGGATCAAATGAGTTTCTGCTTGTAAAGCTCTTAGAACTGGGCCTTATTAATGAACTTAAATAATATATTTGTCAGTAAAATATTGAATGCCTGTGGTGTGAACTTGGCATTTTCACATGTCACTTCATTTTGACTACAGGTCTGTGAATAAATATTATTAAACCTATTTTCACAGATTAAGAAAAAACTGAGGTTAAAAAAGAGCTGATAAATGGCTGAGGAGCACATGGGAGATGAACTCTGAGTCAGAGCCCATGCTGTCACCTGGGGAAGGGGGCAGGTAAGTGTTGCTTCAAACAGGGTGACTCTTGCCTACAATGTAGGCATGAAGGATCACCGAAGACAACCCATTTTTGGGCAGGTAAGTTTCTATGGCTAAAGCCAATATCTGTGGGGAAGAATATATGAGAATTGTGAATCTGATACTCATTCTTTGTTGTTTTGAGTTTAAGCCTCCCCTCCCTTATCTCAGAGGGAGAAAATACTCTTCTTGAGTATGTACACATGAACTCCTTAGAGAGACATATACTATGACACTGTAGGTTAAGAATAAAGTCTCCTATAAGGAAACATCAAGGAAGACCTGGAAATTTGCTAGTTATTGACTCAGTCCCGGAGTTGGAGGTTTTGCTTTTCTTCATGTGGTTTACAGATCTATGTTCAATTGACATAATCGTTCAGGAGTTTAAGGTATGGACTTTGGAGTCAGACTAACTGAGGTTTAATTCTCAACTATGATAATGAACTCTACTATTAACAGCTAATACTTCTGAGCACGTGGTAAGTACTTACCATGTATTAGATAAGGCACTTCACAGGAATTACCTCATTAAATCTTCACTGCAATTCTAAGAAACACTATTATGCCCATTTTACAGCTTAGGAGACTGAGGCTCAGTTAATTTAGGTAATTTTTGCAAAGCTGAACTGCATGGTAGTGTAGAGCACTGATTCTGATGTCAGAATGCCTGGGGATGAATCTTGGAACCTCTACAGGCTGTGTGAGCTGAGGTGAGTTACTTAACCTCTCTAATCTGGGTTTTCTCATCTGATAAAATAGAAAATGATGACCTAATTCATAGGGTAAGTATGGCACTAATGAAAGTGAATATATATGGCATCTAACACAGTGCCTGGCACACAGTAGGCATAATAAATACTGCTGTCTGTCAGTCTGTCTATACCTGCTCTTAGTCTGCAGCCCTCATTTCTGTGCTTACTCGGATCAGTGCCTTACATGTTTGCTTCATCTTCTTCTCCATCATCATCACTATGATCGTCATCATTATCAAACCCTGAATGAGCTCCTGCTAGATGCTGGGCACTGTTGGTAAGATGGGACACATGCTATGAATCAAATATGTGAAAGTGATAAAATGTGCTAGAAACATTCAGAGAACAACTGTACCATCCTGGTCTTGGGTGGGCTGGGAACTCTTTATGGAAGGCAGTAATAATGGCCAGTGCTTACATGATACTTCCTATTTGCCAGACATGGTATGTATGCCCACTTTATATATCTGTAAACTGAGGCCCAGATGTGCAGGATAACTTGCATAAGGTCATACAACTTGCAAGAGCTAGAGACAGGATTTAGACCCAGGCAGTCACTTCTAGTGTGCCTGTGCTTGTGAGCTGAGCCTTGAAAAATAGTATGGCAATAATAAATAAATAAATAAATAAATAAATAAATAAATAAATAAATAAATACAGATGGATGATGATGATGCTAAGAATAGCAACTATTGTTTTGAGTAACTACTATGTGCCAGGTAATTCACTTTAATACATTCTCATGTTTAATTCTCACAATAACCCTGTGGGGCAGGATTATCATTTATGCTTTAAAGATGAGAAAACAAAAATTTAGCATTTGTCCTTTGACAAAGGATGAGAAAAGTTAACCAATGACTTGCAATTAGTAAGTAGCAAATCTGGGATTCAAACCCAGGTTGAACTGGCTCTACAGTCACTGGTCTTTCCACTTACCATCCTTGTCTGACATAGACAAGTACAAATGAGAAAGGACACCATTCCAGGCAGGTGTGGTGCCTGGGCTGTGTATGGTGTGGCAGGAACCAGAGGGAAAACAGGGTGGCTGGAGGTGTGTGTGTGTGTGTGTGTGTGTGTGTGTGTGTGTGTGTGTGTCTGTAGGGCAGGAATGGAAAATAAAGCTTAGGAGATGCTACTGGCATTTAAAACAACTCGCAAATATTGAAATCATCTAACAATCAAAGGTACTTTAGGCATAAGCATGGGGTGTTTTCAAATAAAAGGAGATTTCTCCATGTCCCTCTGATCCTGAGACATTGCTTCTTCTAACTCTTCTAAGCCTGCTCTAAATCTCCTTAAGTTTGCTTTCTTGCTCTCTCTCTCTCTCTCTTTTTTAGCATTCTCTAAGACCAGGGTTGCCAGATTTAGTAAATAAAAACACAGAACACCAGTTAAATTACAATTTCAGATAAACAACAACTAATTTTTCAGTGTTAAGTATGTCCCATGCAATATTTATCTGGCAACCCTATGTCAGAGTTCTGTGGGATGGCACATCTCCTCCAGTCCTGGTGACAGCTTAATAAGCTGCATCTCCATCTCTCAAGGAAGGTTCCCGCATCAGTGGTGCTATATCCTCTGTCCTCTGCTTGGCCACCCAGAGAAAGTCCCACCAGTCAGGCTTTACCTGCTCTGTATTCACAATCCCACACCCAGCGACCAATTAGAAAAAGGAATACAGAGTAAAAACCGTCCTTGATGATATCATTCTAACAATTGTCAGTAGAAAGAATGCTTTGTAATGCAGCATGTGTTCCTCATTTGGCTTTACTTGATACCAGGGGGTCTTCTTGCAAATAAGGCATCACTGACTGCATTCACTGGGCCTACTTTTGAAACCTCTGTTTGGTTGCTATCTATGCCTCATCCTCATCTGAACCTGGCAAACCACCTTTAAACATGGGCAGGCTGCCAGGAGAGCAGATGGCAGCGAACCTTGGCATGCCAGAAAACCATTAGGTTCATCAGTAGGAGCAACAGGGGGCAAGTTTCTCTCTGTAAATGTGAAAACTAACAGGCCGTGCAGGGCAAGAGGCGGATACCCTCTTGATTCAGGTGGGCTGACCTTTCAGTTCCAGACACGGTCTCAGCAGAGCTGCAAGTTTAGAGCACTGTGTGAAGGGATGACCTCAGGACAGAGAGGTGGAGAGGAAGGGTTCGCTGAAATTAAAAAGCTTCATTTCTACTAGGCCAGGGCTGCTTGTGGGTGACAGATAGTGGATTCACCAGGAGCCTGCTTTCCATTTCTGTTCAGTAATCCCCTGTAGATAACCAGCAGACCTGCCAAAGGACAAGCTCTGTTCTAGTTTCTTACTGGAGACCACAGTCCCCACCCCACCACCCCAACTCAAATTGTTTGGCATTTACTGGTCTGACAGACAGACAGGTAAAATGAAAACAGTTTTTCTTAATTTGGTGGTGAGGATTAAACAAAGTAGCAGGAAAAGGATAAAAATTTATTAAAAAGATGTATGTGTCTACTTTTTCTTTCAACCTTCAGTTTTTTTTCCTGCTTAAAAATGCTTGATCATTATGGAAACTTCATAAAATACAGAAATGTACAAGAAAATGAAGTCTCTCCTAACCAAATGCCTAAAAGATTATTACTGTTAATAATTTGTTTTATATTCACGCAGATATTTTTTTTCCTTGAATAGCAGGTGTCCACTTTGAAATCATAGTTTTCTTGTAATCAACCAATCTTGTTCTTTTCCTCTTCATTGAAATATTCCCATAGAGGTAACAGTCAATGAAAATATTTGTATTTGGTGAGAACTAATTTGTCATGCATGGTTCTTTTGTTTACGTCTGAACTGTGAAGTCTGTTTACACGTCCCCATAATCAATGAAATTGCTGGGCTCTCTTATTTCCAGTTTTTATGGTCAATCATCAGTTTCATGCCACACAGTGTAAAATGATTCTTATTTAGAAATATTGATGATGTGGCTGATATGTCATTAAATTTTCTTTTTAAAATGGTCTCCTGGAACTCTCTCCCTATGTTGATCTCTCAGTCATTTATATTGTCCAGGTTTTCTCTTGTTGGCCTATTGCTCTAGTACAGATCTCTTTTCTAAGCTTCTGACCTATTTCTCTAAACGTGTGCTGGACATTTGGACTTGGGTGTCTCACAAGCACCTCACATTCTTATATCCCCATCTGCGTATCTTTATTTTCTCTAAATCACAACAGGCAGTGGTAGTAGTGGCAGCATATAAGTCTTCATTCATTCCATTCTAGAACCTATATTTTATTTTTCCCATCTAAGAAATGAGTATTAGAAAGAATACTAATATCTCCAATGATTATCAAAGAAATGTGGTCCAGACCTTGTTACTCTCCAGATAGCTCCCACATTTGGTTCTGAGTAGGGTTTGGTCTTAAAAATTACATGACCCAGAATGGTCATCCTGGGACAGAGTGGGGAGTAAACATCCACGCTTGAGCTAGGCTGGCCTATGTTCTGGTACTTGTGGTGTGGAAGAGAATAGGGGAAGACAAGTAACTGTCTAACACCAAACCAGATATTTTGCCATATTAAACCTTATCATATCAGCTTCTTTAATGTGAAAACAAAATTTCCATTATTTTTTTTAAACTGGAAAGCTTTCCTTATTTACTAAATTCTTAAGTAGACCAATTATTGACATACAGTTTCTTCATGCTTTTGACAGAAGAGTCAGTGACATAATGAGACCTAACTTCAAAAGGAAATTTGGAAGGAAACCTCAAACTTGGGCATGGAACAGGAAATAAGGAAAACATCTCAGAGTAATGGAGAGAGATATGAGACACTGCTTTCATTTTGCATGTGGGACAATAATGAGATGCTGCTGGGAAACTGTGCATTTTGCCAGCCATGTCATAGTTAAGGAGACTGAATCATCTCTTACATTCCAGTACATCTTTCCTTTTGTTCTTTCAGATCAAAACTATCTTTTCTTATGGTTTTCAGGTGGTAAAATGTGAAATGGATGTTTGAAGGCAAAATGTTTATCTTATTTATCACTTGTTTATGTCCTTGAACTTTCTTGCAAGAACAGAGGCTGAATACATATATACTGTGATTAATTTGGCACACCAGGTGTTTTCTGGCCTGTGAGAGTGTAGAAAATGAATCTCTTATTTCATTGCATCATAAAAATTCTCCTTATTTGGCATAATTAATCATTTCAGTCAGTGCCCACTAGACTTTTATTAAAAGAAGACTTTGCTTTTTAAATTTCCTTTTCAATATTTGCTTTGTAGTTCAAAGAATCCCTGCCAATAGGCAGTGACCCATTTGTAATAGGAATTAATAAGGCTATTTTTTTAAAAAGCCTCATTGAGAGCTTAGTCATTTAAAATGCATAAAAATAATGCCAGGACCAGCATTATTTTGGTGCAGAGTCAATGCCCAGAAAATATTTGTAGGTTGAAATATACATTTTGATTCTGTGAAGTTCAATCTGGGAGGTGATTGTAGCAATGTTTTCGGGAGTTCTTCTGGACTTCATGTTTTCTGTTTTTTTTTTAATCTATGAATATTTTATATAAAGAAAATAGTGCCTTCAAAATTATTTTCTAAAGAATGATCGGCTGTTTTTCTTCTACAATGAGGGGAAAGCAAAACTGAAGTGGGTTTTAGCTTTAGCCTGAGAAAATTTGGTTAGTGGTAATGGAGAAACCCCAGTGAAATTTATTATATCCTAGACTGGTGACTAAGGGGGTGCTGGTGAATCTCCTTTAATGAAAGGATCTTGAAGACAAAAATCACCCAAATTCCCCCTTTGGGATGGTCTATATAAGATTCTTTCTGCGGGCAGGGATGAGAATAGATGGCCGTGAAGACCATCTTATGTTGTCCTGAGATTATGTCTGTTCTTTTCATTCTGGAGATCCCAACTCTTTTGAGGGCTGTGAGTGCCTGCCTATGTGTTGGATTTGGAGGGAAAGCCTGAAGGTCATCTCCACTCTATTCTGTGAGTAGCTCGGACATCCCTTGGACGTCTACCCTCTCTCAGGCAGCCCCTCACTCTAGCTCTCCCCACTGCCCCTGAGATCTCAGGGGAGGGAGAGTTTCTTGTTGCCAGTGTGTTGCTGCTTAAAGATTTTCTGGGACTTAAGCGTAATCCCCAAGGTGTTATTAAATACACAGCATTAAGTGCAGCACTGGAGGGAGGCAGTGGGATTTAAGTTTCCTCTGAGTCGATCACTTTTATTAAACGAGCTCTCTTACCCAAGAAAAGAGAGAAGAGAGAGACAGTAAAGAACCAACTGTGGTTAAATAAGAGTTACTGTGCAGTCTGCTTGCCAAGAATACTTACAGAAATATCCAGAAATAGTTTTGGGCACAAGAGGAGCAGGTCAAATAATTAAAAGCCTAGGTTTGTGATGCTGCATTTAATATGGTCCTTTGGGACCCTTTGCCTCCAGAACTCTTGGATGGAATTCTGTACATGATATATCATTTCCAGAACATGGAGAAGCCAACATACAGATTAAAATGTGCTGATACACTGACAGGCACCCTAATAAGGAATATCTAGTGACTGGGGTGAAGTGTGGCAGAGGTGCGGGAGCTCTGTGGAGAGTTGTTCATACTTGAGTAAAAGTGAGTTTCTAAATGGCTGGAGTGGATGGAATGACTCTACATTAGCCACATGATCCTGGAGCATGGATGGCACAATAAATATAAAGAGAGCAAAAGTTAGGATTCTTTGATTTGGAAGGACGATGAGTAGCAATAGGAGTGACATGAACTCATCAACAAATTCTGGAGAAGCATAATAAACATATTCCTTGAAACTGGAATGAAGAACCTATTCCTGTAGATGAGAAGAAGCATTGAATTCATAATCCCAAGAGATGCAAATAGAAGAAGTAAAGGTAAATTCATGAATGGCAGGTTCATGAAAGCTAATAAAAGGACATATCTATGTTTACAAAATTATACGTAAACCTTGGGATTAAAGTTAGGGAGGGTAGCCTGGATCCCTCTGAACTAGACCTTTGTTGCTAAAGTTAAGGGCTTTTTTTTTTTTTTTTTTTTTAAATGAAGAATGGTTCTCTTCTTTCTTTCCTGACTGATGAACTCCTATTCATGCTTCACAACCCAGCTCAGGTATCCTTGGTGAAACTGACTCCCTATTTCTGTGTAGCTGTCTATCCTTTCTTTTCTCATCTACCTTCTCACTTGCAATCCACTACTATGGCACGCAGGCTGCATACTGATTGTTTACCTCTCTCTTCTCTGCCTTGCTTGACTGTGGAGGCCCCTCCACCATTGGCATTGAGCGTATTCTAAAAGAGAAGTCTAGCATTCTCTTTTAAATTAGATATTTTTCCAGCCATTTTTGACTCAATATAGTGCTTGTATTTTCTGTTGAATGAAACCATAACCAAGACAATCATTTTGTCCTTATTTGGATTAGAAAGGAAATAAAACCTCAGTGACTTTTTTTCTTTCTGTAACACAATGGCTTTTATTCATTTTATTACTAACAAATTTTGACAGAAGTCCTCAGTAGCATATTTCCTTTTTTTTTAATTCAGTTTTATTGAGATATATTCACATACCATACAATCATCCATGGTATACAATCAACTGTTCACAGTATGATCACATAGTTATGCATTCATCATCACAATCTATTTCTGAACATTTTCCTTACATCAGAAAGAATTAGAATAAGAATGAAAAATAAAAGTAAAAAAAGAATTCCCAAACCATCCCCCCATCCCACCCTATTTGTCATTTAGTTTTTATCCCATTTTTTGACTCATCCATCCAAACATTAGATAAAGGGAGTGTGATCCACAAGGTTTTCACAATCACACTGTCACCCCTTGTAATCTGCATTATTATATAATCATCTTCAGGAGTCCAGACTACTGGGTTGGAGTTTGGTAGTTTCAGGTATTTACTTCTAGCTATTCTAATACATTAAAACCTAAGAGGTGTTATCTATATAGTGCATAAGAATGTCCACCAGGGTGACCTTTTGACTCCATTTGAAATCTCTCAGCCACTGAAACTATTTCTTCTCATTTTGCATCCCCCTTTTGGTCAAGAAGATATTCTTAATCCCACGATGCCAGGTCCAGATTCATCCCCGGGAGTCATATCCTGCATTGCCAGGGAGATTTACACCCCTGGCAGTCAGGTCCCACTTAGAGGGGAGGGCCATGAGTTCACCTGCCGAGGTGGCTCAGTTAGAGAGAGAGAGGGCCACATCTGAGCAACAAAGAGGTACTCAGGGGGAGACTCTTAGGCACAATTATATGCAGGTTCAGCCTCTCCTTTGCAGTAATGAGCTTCATAAGGGCAAGCCCCATGATTGAGGGCTTGGCACATCAATTTTTTGTGACAATCTCAATTTTTGTGACAACATCAACCTCAGTGACTTTTTTATTCGGAGTTCTGCAAAAGATGTCAAATGATCCCTCGATTTATCCCTTTTTCCTCTGTATATCTGTTGCAACTCAGGTTAGCCCCAAGACCAAAGAACATGCCTGGCACAGAGTTACAACAAGGTTTCAGCAAGGTCTTACAAGGTTTGGTCACAACAGGATCTCATGAGATTTGGGGAAGGGAGGGAAGTTTTAATGCCTCCCCCCTGGGTTGGGGGTGGTGGTGAGGGTGTTGCCTGGTCATGTAGGCAGCTGCATGTATCTCAGTAATGGAGGAGGGGATGGGGCCCAGGCCCTGCGTCCTCAGAATATCTAACATTTTAAAATGTAGTTTGAATTATGTCACCCTTTTCTTTCGAGCTTTAGGTGCTCCCCATTATGAGGAAAGACAAATTTGACAGCATGACACTCAAACCCCTGCCACAAATCCCACTGAACTCTCACACCTTGGCTGCCACAGCATCCTCTACATATCATGTTCTGGTGTACTGGGTCCTTTGGAGGCCCTTTCTGCACTCTTGCCTTTCTTTTTCCTGTATCATGTGCCTGCTCTTTCTTTCTCCACCTTCCCTTAGGACTAAGTGAAAACGCCACCTCAACTGTCCCCCATTCCCTCCCACCCACCAAGCCAATGGCTGTTATCTCTGTTTAGCAATATTTTTAAAATGCTTCATATGTCTTCCCCCCATCAATGTCCATTGAGCCTTTGAAATCACTTGCACAGTGCCTGGTACATACTGAAAATGATACATTGATTGTTGTTTTTCATCCCCTACCCCTAAGATATTTTTCAAAGATACTGGACCAAGAGTTCCAAATCCTGAGAAGAGGTTAAAAATATTAGTCTGAAAACAGACTGAATATCTTCCAATTTCATTGCCCCTCAAGAGTGAGGGTGAAACAGATGGATGTGTCTGTATTTAAAGGATGTTTCCATAAATTATTCTGTGTAAAAGACACCTAGGAGCCCACTCAGTCATGAGAACTCAGGCCGTTCACCCTCTGTTTTCATTGATTTTTCAGTTATCTTGTCACAGCCAGGCATAAAGTAATGCTAATTGGATGAAGCTTTTCTAAGGACACCTTATTATGAAACTACAAAAGGATCTGGCAAGGTATAAAAGGTAATGCAGAAGCCCCAGGAAAGGGAGAGAAAAAGTATCATTTATTTGTCAGAAGAAACAGTTGAACCAGTCCCTAAGTACCTGATAAGAAAATATAGGGCATTATTTATTTTCCAAAATAGCACAGTGTCCTGAGTCTGCCTCCCATGTGCCAGGCACCCGGGCAGGGACCAGAGAAACCAAGACCATCTCTATCTTCAAAGCACTTGCAGTCTAATAGAGGAGGCAGAGAGGTAAAGTCATTACTACAGAGAAGTGAATTCAGAGATATGAGAGAGGTATAGAACAAAGAACAAATGAGAAGGCTTCATAAAGGACACTTAAGTGGTATCTTGAAGGATGAATAGGTGTTTTCTGAGCCATTGTGGAAAGCATTCCTGGTGAAGGAACCAGCCCATGCAATGGCATAGTAAAGTGAAACTCATGGTGAAATAGAGAGTGTATCATGGTTGCTTTTATCATGTCATCTCATTTTCTGGTGCATAAACTTTGTGACTGAATCCCTTTTGTTGGTAAGTTGCTGAGTTGGAGTATGACTGCAGATCTAAGTATAGCTGACTCCCTTTGGAAGCAGCTGAGCTGCTTTGCACACCTTCCTTAGGAGGGGTCGCCAAGTACTAATCAAGGTCAGAATCTTCTTAGACATTTCCACTTTTACTAAATAGCATTGTTGTAAGCAGAAGTGGACAGATAGGACTTGGGGCTATCAAATAAAGGGACTGATTCCCTCACAGAGAATCCTCTTTAATGCTCTCTGGTCAGTGCTACAGGGCTAGAGAGGGAGTGAAAGTTGCAGCTGTGCGTAGTTTGTCTACTTGAGATCTGCTTGGGCACTGTTCAAGAAAGTTCTAATTGTTTTAGTTCCAAAGCTGCTCTATCTAGTTCACTGTCTCTGGAGACTGGAGGATGTCCTGGAGTACTTTTGATTGATGGCTGGGACTTTGAACCTGCTGCTCAGCTCTTTTTTTGGCAAACTGTAGGCCTTTTAACTAGGGTGAGTTGGCATAGAGAAGTAGGACTTTTCACTAGAGCAGTCCAAATAGAGCCAGGAAAGAGAAACCAAAGAGAAAGGGGCTGGGATCTAACAGGCTAGTATTGGCTCATAGTGGTATCTCATTTCTCTTTTCTTTCTCGACTTCACTTTCCTGGGCACAGCAAACCAGTCCATGGCAAGTTAATTAGCAAAAGCCAAAAGGGACTTTTCTCTTCTTCCCTTCACATTTGGATAAAACATTTTTGTTTGTGACTGTTTACCAGCACTTCATTTTATTATATGCATTTAGTGACAATAATCTGTCAACTGGGATTAATTTTGATTAATGGCCAAGCACCCCAATAATTTTGCTGAAGAATTGTTCCTGATATTTTGAGTGAGCAAGCCCCTTGTTGGGGTGGGCATGTGCTTATCGGCTGCAGCTATTAATTCTCTACCCAGCACATCTTGCAAAACTGGCTTAATCTGTAAAATGAGTGGAGAGCCAGGTACGCAGATTAGTAGGGCTGGAAATGGCAGGGTCGCTGCACATGAGTTTGCAGGTTGTCTGCTACAAAACTCTAGGGGGAGCCAATTGCACATATTATGATGTAAACGGTGCCCACTAGGGTTAATTAAATCGCAATCTCCTCTTCCTCCCGAGTCTTATAGTTCATGTGCCACCTTTTGAGTCATAGCTTCCCTGGCTTTTATTTTTCCCCATCCTTCTCCATCCATTCCTGAGGCCAGTTGGGGGTTTGCAAACTGGTACTTGAGTGCCCACATGTTATATAGTATTGTATTTGTCAGGATAGGCTAGGTTATGCTGCAGTAACCAACAGCCTCAGAATCCAAGAGGCTTAAAATAACAAGGTTTATTTTTTTGCTCACTATTCATGCTCATAATAGACTGGCTGTGGGCTCCTCTCCAAGTCATCCTCAGGTTCAGGCTGAGGGAGACGTCCAGTCTCCAATGTAGGGGAAAGCGGATATGGTATAAACCACAGAGTGACTTTTAAAGCTTCTGTTTACATTTTGTTGGCCAAAGAAGTTTACACAGTTGAGCCAAACCTGAAAGGTGGGTGAGGAAACATAATCTTATTGTATTCCCAAAAGGATGAGACCCAGGATATCTGTGAATAGTCCCAGTGACAGTGTAGTGGAGAGGAATAGTGGGATCATGGACTTTGAACTCAGTCAGACACAGGTTCAAATCCTGGTTCTGTTTCTTATTAGATGTTTGAAAACAAGTCACATAATCTCTCAAGGCCCCAGTGTCCTCACCTTTATTATAAAGGAAATAAGAGTATTTTCTTGTGGGTGATGGTGGTACTATTTCAGTGATGTGGCAAGAGACCCAGCAAATTTCTTTTGGGCCCCACCCCCCACTCTGCACCTAGGGTCCCCTATAGTGCTAAGACTTTGTATGAATCTGTTGAATGGGGGTGGGGTGTGGGTAGAAACTATCCCTGTCTCCCAGCCAGCAAACAAGAAAGCCTTGGTGACATTTGCCAAAGCTCATGAAAATAAGCTATTAAGAAGGCAAACTGTGCTTAGAAAAATATTAATTGGACTTTAAGCTCATTAGGAATAAAAAGCAGCAACAAAAATTTTCACCTTTAGCATAAGGAAAAAAAACTCCTTGAGAGCCACATAGCTTCCTCCTAAAATGCACAGCTGCTGACCCTCTGTAAATGCCCAAGGGATTGTCCTTGCCTGGCTACCGAGGCTCAGGATAACACGGCAGATGCGGATGACTTCAGGGTACCTTTCATGCTTGGCAGGTGTCCCAATTTTATTTATGATATCAAAGCTGCAATGCTGTGTTCTCTTCTACGCAAGACATAAAAGAGATTCAGAAGTCATCCAAATCATCTTGTGATTAATGTTACCACGCACGCCCAGGACATTAAAATGTTAACAGTGTTAGAATCGTGTGCTTTGGAATACCGAGTGAGGGCTTTATTAGAGAGAAATGCTCAGCAGATGTCATCCACCCTAATTGAGGACATCAGGGTGCCTGCTGCTTGTTCTTATCAGTGGTGCAGAGGTTTTTTTTTTTTTTTTTTTAATTTATTCATTTTCTTTACTGCTAGAATCTGCTCTCATTATTAGACTATCTTGTCACTCATTTGCATTTCAAGTGCTGGGACTGGGGGGTAGCAGCTATCTGCCTTAGAAGAACACTTCAAGGGTTACTCTATCAAATAGCAGCACAGTAGCACAGTGAATCTGACATCTGGGTTATCTTATTCCCAGATGCTCTGTGGTGTCATTAGCAGGATTAATCTTAGCTTTAATTTCATAATGATTCTTATTCTAATATATGTGAATGAACACAAAGTCTCTTGACTCATTATCACCAATTTACCCAAGATATGTAATCAGGCTCTTACATTCACCAACATTTATTTTTGCTAATACATCTAAAATTGTAGATTAAGCAAATACAGTTAGTTCCAGCTGAGTGAATGTGTACCGAGGTAGCACTGTAGTGTTTATGTTTTAATTAAAGCACATTAATGGTGTTGTTTTTAAATATGTACTGACCAAAAATGTGTTCGCGGGGAATAGTAAAGTCATTGTTTGAGCAGTGTCCAGCTGTAAAATTAGTCACCGCAGCATTACATTACAAGCTATTACCCACTTCTTGTGCAAATTATTGAAATTCCCACTGCTAATTATGTTTTTAAACTTTATAAACAACATGGAGGTACATAGCCTTAATTTCAAACAACTCTGCTCCCCGAAGGAAACAGAACAGCAATTCCTTAATGGCGAGTATAATCATAATAAGCCTTGTTGTTTTTACTCCCATTCAAAGTTAACACACTACATCAAATATTGGCACTTTTGGTTTATGATCCAGAGGAGGCAACAGGACATGCTCCCTCTCATTTGACACTAAGTTTAGAGTCAATGTATACTTAGTGAGGGAAGTGGAAAGGGAAGAAGGGGTAGGGATACATGAGCAAATTCCAGATCCCTCTCAATTACTTCACCACTGGACTAACTTTTTTCATTTACCAGATGTTGTCACCCAGCAGCATGTACTGCTTTATTATTGATGGATAAAATGTTCAAACATTTAAAGAAATGAAAGTCAGCTTTGCATTTTTAATTAATTAATTAAAAGCTCTGCAAATGCCAGCTTGTTAATTGCTTTGCACCTGCAAGCCAACACAGGTTTTGTGCACTCTTTCTTTGAATATTAAATTTTTTCTCACATGTCTTTATAATGCTTGGAAAGTCTCTCCAGCAAACACATTAGTAAAGAGTAAATATTGAATCTTAGACAAAACTCATGGCTTCATCTTTCACTGTACCCAGAATAGGATTTAAAGGAGGATTTAGATTTCCAAGGCTTCTAATTAAGTAGTGATAATCAGGCTTTCTGCTGAGGGTCACTTCCTGGGAGTAATTTGAGTTATTAAAATGCATGTTTTTGTTTGTTCTGCTTTGTGAGCTAAAACTGATCCCTTTTAATATAGCAGCAAATATGCAAATTGGTGTTTCATTATATTGTGCAATTTATGGCAATCTTCTCTAATTTACTGAAAGGTCAGGAGCCTGACCTTGTCATTCAATTTTTTTTCCTGGTAAAGCTAAACTAATTGTGTGGATTTTTTTTTATTTTTTTATTTTTGAAGCTCTGAAAGTGTGCAGCATGGTTAAAGAATGTGACAATTTTAACTTTCATTTAGCTCTTCTATTCATCAAGATGGCCTTCAGTTTTGTTTGGATCCCAGTAGTGAATAGTAGGTGATTTCAACTTTGATTTAGGAATCAGCTCATTTCAAGTCTTGCATAACAGAAAGGCAGAACTTAAAAAAATTCTTATAACTCAGAAATATGTGGCAACTTGTATAGCCTCGCTTTTCTGAAACAATTAGCTTGTTCATGCTTTAGATTATCATTGGCCAGCACATGTTAAAAAGAGTTATGACAGGCTGAACAGCAAGTTTTCTGCTCAAAAGACTAACCAAAACTCATTTATATTATTTTTGTTCTTTATCAAGCTAAATATGCTTTCTTAACTTTCTCACTGCTTCATAGAGTTTTCAGCTTTAACCAGAAGAATTTCCATCTCAAATACTTAAAAATCATTGGAGCACAAGAAGGTTTCATGAGACTGCTTATTCATTCCTTCAAAATTTTAGACAGTGGCTCTCAAAGTTTAGCCTACATAAGAATCACCTGGGTTCTTTGCAAAAATTTAGATTCTAGGGTCCCTACCCCCAAATTTCTGATTCAGTAGATTTGAGATTGGCTTCTAGTAATCTGTATTTTTAGTCAGGTGGTCCGTTGTCTATATTTTGAAAAGAATCTGTAGTCATTTAAAGCTCGTCCAATCCAATTCACTCATTTGCTTACCCAGTTACTCACTCCCTTATCAAACAAATGGATTGTGATTATTTTTTGAATGAATAAAGGAATAAACAAACACCTACTACATGCCATGCATTATTGCTGCCCTTAAGGAACTAGCAAGAAAAATATGTGCATAAGTGGCTATAAGCCAATATTAAGACTATCAGCAAAGTTATAAACAAAACGCTGTGGGAACATAGGAGAGGTAGACCTTAATTCTAACTGGGGAGCATTTAGCAAAATAGATGATATTTAAGCTGGACTTTGAGGAATGAAAGGTTTTTGCCAGGCAGAGGAAGTAGGAGAAAGGCATTGCTGGCAGGGAGGAGCTTGACCAAAGGATCAGAAATGGGAATGTGCATGGTGTGTTCAGGGAAGAGTGAGTAGCTTAATGTGGCCACAGCATATGTTGTATCATGGACTGGTAGTGGTGATGAGGCTAGAAAAACATATTGAGATCAGCTTTCAAAAGATCTGGAATATCTCAATGCTGAGCCATCAGGATTTTATTTGGTTGGTAATGAGATGACAGTATAAATTTTAAGGTGAGAGACTGACCTGTAAGACTATGTCTAGCAAGAGTTTGGAGGGACACATATTAAAGGCAGGGAAGTTTGTTAGGAGGCTATTCATAGTCCACACTAAAGATAATAAGGTCCTGAATCAAAATAGTGGGAATGGAGACAGTGAACTGGATTCAAGAGACAAATCAGTAGTGGATGTCATACCACTTGGCAATAAGTTGGATTGAAGATGGGATGGGCACAAAAGTGAGCGAAAGGGAACTTAATGCCAAAGTTTCCAATTGAGCAACAGGGTATGTTTTGATGCCATTAATAAAAATGGAAATATAGGAAGAAAAAATGTTTAGTAGAAATGAAGATTTTGGTTTAGAAGCTTGCTACTCAAAGAGCATTTGAGGCCCAGCAGCATTGGCAGCTCAAGAGAGCTGATAGGAAATGAACAATCTCAGGCCTTCAACCCGGACCTGGTGAGTCAGAATCTGCATTTTTACAAGATCCCTAGGTGATCCATAGACACATTAAAACCTGACAAGTATTGGCTTAGAACATACAAGGTCTGTTGATGGAATACTGGCCTTTCAAAGGGCTCCACACCAAACTGTTTTATGGTCATATAAGCTTGAGGAAAGCTCCGTAGGATAGCCCATATGGTACTTCCTCTTGGAGATTCAACATTAAAATTCATAGTATCTTATTAAGGGCTCTGAGAAATTCTTTAGTAATAAATTTTGTCTGATTTGTATAAATGAACATTTCCAAAATGTATCTTACCATGGGAATCTTTAAATCAAAGAGACAAAACAAAACTTAACACTAATTAACATTCTCTGAATCACTGGGTTAGAAAATTGTAATTCATGGAGGTGTCAAACAACAGGATTTGGAAATTGAATATAAATTTCAGAAGAGAGGATCAGGGCAGAGGAGAAACATTTGGGAATAAAGTGTACAGCAGGTAGTTTAAGCCTTGGGAATGAATGAGGCTGACCAGAAGAAGAGGAAGAACGCTGAAGGAATATCTATACTTGAGGAAAGACAGCAAGAGAGCAAGAGAACAAGAATTTCAGAGACATAGAGAAGAGAGAAAGAGAAAAGTCTTTTGATTTAGTGATTAGGAAGCCAATAGAAATATTTTAGAGAGCAGTTTGAGTGATGTGGTGATGGAGAGGCAAGTTTGCAATGGGTCACGGAGTAGATGAGGGTTTTCAGTTAAAGAAGGCAAGAGAAAGCATTTTTAGCCACCAACCTTCCTTGACACCTTGAAAAAACAAAAGCAATAAAAAACAAAACACAGAAGAAAACTCCTTCTTTGATGAACTACAAAACCTTCACTACGGATACTATCTGGCCAGTTTTGAGAACTTGAGGCTAAAACTTGAGGGAGGACATAGAAAACCAAAAAGCCTCTTCAGATTTTAGCAGGATCAGAATTCCCTAAAAGTACATATCATAGTTCTTCAAAACCAAGGATTCATTTTTCAGGATCATGGGATCTAGAGCGAGGTGGGTCAGAGAAGTGGGAGTGTCCTGTGCAGACTCACTTGTCAACCACAGAAGAGTGGGGGAAATGGAGTTGAAGGGGAACCACGTAGAAGATCCACCTTGATTGTCTGCAATAGACGCTAGCTTCCTAGTCAAAGGGGTCTGCAGAGGTGAGGTTGGAAGAGGGAGGGAGAGGAAGCCATGCTCACCAGATCACAACACAGACTGAAGAAGACTGAGGGCAAATTTGCTAAGAGGGTTTTGAAATAATACACCTGACTTGAAGTTCTAGCCTGCCCCTGCTCACAGGAGCCTTTAAGCAAATGTTGGCTACAGAATTGCCAGTGAAATGTAAATAATCATCAGGAAGTAACAAACAAGGGACATATGCATAAGAATAAAAGAGGAAAAGATAAACATGAGTTTGAAGAAAACTACGCAAAGAATGTCAAAGTGACTATAGGCAGCACGATCTCTTTGAGGGAAAAAAAGAACTCGAAGATACAAAAAGATTGAAAAGCAGATAATAAGACTATAGAAGAACATACACACACACACACACACACACACACACACACACACACAGAAAACAAATTAGGAGAGCTCAGTAAAGAAATGAAAGAAATGACAGAGAAACAAAACCATTGCTGTGCTGGTTTGAATCTGTTATGTACCCCATAAAAGACTACTTTCTTTTAATCCAATCTTGTGGGTGCAGACGTATTGTGGGTAAGATCTTTTGATTAGGTTGTTTCCATAGATATGTGACCCACTCAATTGTGGGTGGGACCATTTGATTATATTATTTCCATGGAGATGTGACCTCACCCATTCAAGGTGGGTCTTAATTAGTTTATTAGAGTCCTCTATGAAGAGGATAAAAGGCAGAGATATTTTGAAGAGAGCTCAGAGATGCTTAGAGAGAAAATGTCCAGAGACATTTTGGAGCAGCTGTTGAAACCAGAACTAGGAGAGAAGCTAAGATATGAAATCCAGAGTTTGCCCCAAAGAAGCTAAGAGAGGACCCCCAGACACTTAGAGAGAAATGCCCTGGGAGAAACAAGCAAGGATGTACAGGAGTTGAGAAAGGATAGCTAAGTCAGGAGCCCAGAGACATTTTGGAGAAAGCAACAGAAACCAGAAACTAACACTGAAAGAGGACCAGGAGACTCCAGCCATGTCCCTTCCTATATGACAGAGGAATCCCAGATGCCATCAGCCTTTCTTCAGAGAAGATATCATCCTACTGATACCTTAATTGGGACATTTTCATGGCTTTAGAACTGTAAATTTGTGAGCTAATAAACCCACATTGTAAAAGTTAATCCATTTCAGGAACAAATGCAAAGACAAAAGCTTCATTAAACCAAAAAAAAAAAAAAGGACAAAGAAGAATAAAACATATTCAGGGATACAGTGGTTAAGAAATCACCCAAAAATAAATAAAGAAAAGGTGACAGATAAAGAAGACAGACAGGAGCATCTACTATATACACAATTGTTGTTTACAAAGAAGAGAATTGAATCAATGAAACAGTAAAACATTTACAGATAGAATAGTGGAAATTTTCCTGAAATAAATATTTGACTCTGATGGCAAGAGCCCACTGCATCCCAGGAAAAGTCAGTGAAGATCAAGCCACACTAAGGCGCTGTGTGTTGACATTACTGAGCCTCATTGATAAAGAAAGAATTCTGTGGGCATTCAGTCAGAAACAGCAAGGTGAGGAGTGAATACAAGGCTAACTGACCTAATTAGTAAGTCTCTGTTTGTTGAAGGTGACTTGTTGGTAGAGTCTGGATTTTCACAACTCCTTCATGGCCAGCAGAGTATTAGAAGAATCAAAGGCAGAGAAAGGAGAAGAAAGTGGGATGATTAGTAGCACGAGGGAAAAAAAAGAGTTCAGAAAAACTGGTATTCTTTTAACAAAGGGATTTCTTTTGGGGAAAGAATTGGTGGTAGATTTTGATAGTATTTTTATAATGTCCCACTCCACCCACACATCCTTAGAGGTCTGTCAGAAATTCTACTTTCCTAAGGCATTGAAAGATTATTAATGAACTGCTTGGCATTTCTTTGTTATATTCTTATAGATGTAAATATTTACCAAGCTAAGAAGATACTAATCCATAAATAGAATGTTGTTTTCAGTTTCTAATAAACATTAAATACATTAAATGTATTCAGAATCAATGTTTTGATTGTGCTTAATGTTGACTTTGTTAATTTTTGGAAATACTGATTTATTTTATGGATCACAGGGTTTTACTAAGAAAATAAATTCACCCTCCTTAGTCTGTGAGTTCTAAGCTTTTAACTTTAAGATTTCTGCTTCCTTTCTCTGGCTGTTTTGAACACCTTGTAGATTTGTCTTCCTCCAAAGACTTTAAACTACGTTTCTTACATAAAGAGATGCAAAGCTGGGACCTGTTTTTAGGTGTCTCTTATTGAAGTGCTTCACGTGTCTCCTGGAAGTTTTACCTTGATGGTATGTTTTTGTAATTAGTAAGAGGGGAGCAAGTTTACCCCAAAGTAATGTAATGAATTCTTTCCTCCTTTTCCATTTGTCCTTTATGTATTGAGTTATTCTTTTGCACTGTCTTTATCCTTTCAGAGTTTCCCCTAATGGGTCTCATAACCAGAATTTTCATGGCATGAAAATACTCATGGCATAAGTTGATGAAGGAAGAACATCTGTCTCACGATTTCATGCTGGATGTGTTCCTATTAAGGGTCACATGGACAATAAGAGAGATGTCTAGAATCCTGTGGGATAAAGACATAAATGCTCTCTTCCCCTTTCTTCTCTTCTCTATTTTAATTGATTATACCTCAACCCCACAATCCCTCTTAAGCTGATAACCTTCAAGTGGTACTTCTGCTCTATAGAGGTGAGGAGGTCTCTGAATTGTTGTTTTAAACTAATGGCTTTGAACTTAATTGGCTGGGAGAGTCACTGACAAAATTCTCTGGGAAGCCCATCTGCCAGGGGGTGGACCCAAATTTCATCTCTCAGTGCCATTTCCCAAGGGAGTCAATTTCCCCTGTCCAATGGAAAGCGCATATTTCTAATTTGAGATTTCTTTGAAGAACTTGATACCAGAGGACTGTGTGTGTGTGTGTGTGTGTGTGTGTTCAAGTGTGTGCATATTTAGCTCAAGTCACTAAATATGGCAACTCATGCTCACGCTTGGCACCCAAGATTGAATCCCCTAGAAAAAAATGTGATTTTATGTTATTATGTGGTTGGTTATTAATTCTCTTGATCACTACTAAGGTACAGTTGGTCTTGGCTGCTAGAATGCTATGTACTAGCTGGGATGGGGAATCTAGCGTTAGGGGCTGAGACAACCCTCAGGCTTCCTTTGGACTATGCTGACTATGTTGGATATTTCCCTGGCTCCTTAGTGATGCAAAAGAGTGAAGAAAGCCCTGTCCACAGGAAGTTCTATGATAAAGAAAATGAATAAAATCTGAGGCTCTCACATATGTAAGGACCACACTATACCACAGGCCTTGTGCTAGAACATAAGAAATGTCATGTTGTGGGACATTTCATTTTCAGAATCCTTCTGACTGCAAATTGTCAATCACTATCAACAGATTTTAAAAAATCGAAATCTGTTTTGTGCTATGTAATTCTGCAAAGGTATAATCTGGAAGGTTACCTGCTCTTCTGTGAATCTGAATTGCTGATGGAAGTTCAGAATGATGCAACCACAAATCAATTCAACCAATCAGACATCAGTGGGTTCTGCTTGCTTTTGGCAACACAGAGTGGTTTATATTAGTTGTCAGAATTTAGTAAACCAACATAAAGAAAATGTTGATGAGGACTTTATAAACAATATCCATTAATTGAGGCGGGGCAAGATGGCGGCATAGAGAGGTGTGGAAGCTAAATAGTCCCCCTGGAACAACTGAAAAAAACCAGAAACAACTAGCAAATAATCCAGAATAACTGCGGGGGGACAAATGAGACCATCCACTCATCACACACCAACCTGAATTAGGAGGAATGCCCAAGATCACAGCATAAAATCTGTAAGTAAAACCTGCGGATCCAAGTCATGAGACTCCCTCCCCCATAGCCCGAGCTGCAAAGACTTGTGGTGCCAGAGAGAAGCTCTCTCCCAGCAAGCGAATATAGCTCAGCTGAGCTCCAACTGGGGTTTTAAGTAGCGAGTGTGAACTGCTCTCTACAGATACGAATCCCCAAAAAACAGAGGCTTTGGGTGATGACTGACCTTGGAGAGCCGGAGGGTCACCTTGGACTAGGTGTGAAAGGGACTATCTGTTTCTTTTTCGGCTCAGTGGAGAAAGCCCCAGTCATTTTCAGTTTCCAGGGCTGTGACTCAGAGAAGGGTGGAGACAGCACAAGCAGAGAGAGAGACCATTGAAATGCTAATGCCCTCCCCCTTGGGGGTCTATCTTCTCTAAGAGGAAAGGGGTGAGGCCCTTTCCATTCAGAACCAGACCCCAGAGCCTGGGGGAACACAGCCATACCTCCTCACACCAGTCAAGAATTATAGGCTAACAGGCATCACCTGCTGGGCAGAAAAGCACAGTGACCTGAGGCATCACAGGGTGGAGTAATTTTGTAAGACACACCTTCAGAGAAACCAGATACTGAATAGTTCTTCCATCTGGAACCTGAGCCTGTTCTGGTCTGGGAAAACCTGATTTGGATAACCAAGGAAACCATGCCTAGACAACAGAAAATTACAACCTACACTAAGAAAAACAAAGTTATGGCCCAGTCAAAAGAACAAACGTACACTTCAACTGAGATGCAGGAATTTAAACAACTAATGCCAAATCAATTCAAAAAGTTTAGAGAAGATATTGCAAAAGAGATAGAGGCTGTAAAGGAAACACTGGGCATATATAAGGCAGAAATCGAAAGTTCAAAAAAACAACTAGTAGAATCTATGGAAATGAAAGGCACAACACAAGAGATGAAAGACACAATGGAAACATACAACAGCAGATCTCAAGAGGCAGAAGAAAACACTCAGGAACTGGAGAACAAAACACCTGAAAGCCTACACACAAAAGAGCAGATGGAGAAAAGAATGAAAAAATATGAGCAACATCTCCAGGAACTCAAGGATGAAACAAAGTACAATAATGTACGTATCATTGGTGTCCCAGAAGGAGAAGAGAAGGGAAAAGGGGCAGAAGCAATAATAGAGGAAATAATTAATGAAAATTTCCCATGTCCTATGAAAGACATAAAATTACAGATCCAAGAAGCACAGTGTACTCTAAACAGAAGAGATATGAATAGGCCTATGCGAAGACACTTAATAATCAGATTATCAAATGTCAAAGACAAAGAGAGAATCCTGAAAGCAGCAAGAGAAAAGCGATCCATTACATACAAAGGAAGCTTAATAAGACTATGTGCGGATCTCTCAGCAGAAACCATGGAGGCAAGAAGGAAGTGGTGTGATATATTTAAGATACTGAAAGAGAAAAACCACCAACCAAGAATCCTATATCCAGCAAAACCGTCCTTCAAATATGAGGGAGAGCTCAAAATAGTTTCTGACAAACAGACAATGAGAGACTTTGTGAACAAGACACCTGCCCTACAGGAAATACTAAAGGGAGCACTACAGGGTGATAGAAGACAGGAATGCATGGTTTGGAACACAATTTTGGGAGATGGTAGCACAACAATGTAAGTACACTGAACAAAGATAACTATGAATACAGTTGAGAGAGGAAGGTGGGGAGCATGTGAGACACCACAAGAAAGGAGGAAAGATAAAGACTGGGACTGTGTAACTTGGTGAAATCTAGAGTATTCAACAATTGTGACAAAATGTACAAATATGTTCTTTTACAAGGGAGAACAAGCAAATGTCAACCTTGCAAGGTGTTAAAAATGGGGAGGCATTGGGGGAGGGATGCAATCAGCATAAACTAGAGACTGTAACTAATAGAATCATTGTATTATGCTTCCTTTAATGTAACAAAGGCGATATGCCAAGGTAAATGCAGATAAGAGAGGGGGATAGGGAGGCATGTTAGACACTTGACATTGGTGATATTGTCTGATTCTTTACTCTACTTTGATTTAAGGTAATTTTTCCTTTTGCTGCTCCCTAGCTGTCATTTTTTTTTTTTTCCTCTTTCTTTTGCCTTTCTACCTTCTTTGACTCTCCCTCCTGCCTTGTGGAAGAAATGTAGATGCCCTTATATAGATAATGGTGAAGGTGGTGAACACATAAATATATGACCATACAGAGAACCATCAATTATTTACTTAGGATGGAATGTATGGTGAGTGAACAAAACCATATTAAAAAAAAAAAATGGGTTGATGACAAAACCTTGAGGACAATATACTGAGTGAAATAAGCCAGACACATAAGGACAATTATTGCAGGGTCTCACTGATAAGAACTAATTATAATATGCAAACTCATAGACATGAAATATAAGGTACCAAGATATAGGACGAGGCTTAAGAATGGGGAGTGGTTGCTTAGTATGAGCAGAATGTTCAACTAGGATGAACTTAAATGTTTGGAAATGAACAGACGTGTTGGTACCAAGATGTGAGAATAACTAACAGTGCTGAATGGCGTGTGAATGAGGTGGAAAGGGGAAGCTCAGAGTCATATATGTCACCAGAAGGAAAGTTGGAGGTCAAAAGATGGGAATGTATAAAGCCGAATCCTGTGGTGGGCAATGTGCATGATCAGCTGTACAAATACTAGAAATTGCTTCCATGAACCAGAACAAATGTATGACAATACAACTAGAAGTTAATAGTAGAGGGGCATATAGGGAAGAAATATATACCTATTGCAAACTATATACTACAGTTAGTAGTATTTCAACATTTTTTCATAAACAGTAACAAATGTACTATACCAACACTACGAGTCAACAATTGAGGGGGGTTGGTTAGGGATAGGGGAGGATTTGAGTTTCCTTTTCTTTTTTTCTTTTTTCATCTTTCACTTTATTTCTTGTCTGGAGTAATGAAAAGTTTCTAAAAATTGAACAAAAATTAAGTGTGGTGATGGATGCACAGCTGTATGAGGGTACCCAGGGGCAAGTGATTGTACACTTTGGAACTTTGGATAATTGTATGGTATCTGAACAATTCCAATAAAAATTAAAAATGAAAAAAAAAAAGAAAAAAAAAAAAAACCCAACAATATCCATTAATTGAAAAAATTACTTACCTGTAGTTTATGACTATGAAAACAATAAGGCCTACTCATTTCAAATAGCTCTTTCATTGAGAGGGAATATTATGGCGGAGAGGTGAGGGTAACGAATTTGAATCAGATCATGCAAACAAAACAAAACTGTAGACATTGGAAGAATACACTTGCCTTTGGGTATATTTTGGAGGATGAGTTTTTCTTTTCCTTTATACATTCTCCGTTCTACTCTTCTTTACTCCTAGTAGGAAAGAAAATTTTTAGCTAAATAATGTATGGACTACTGTAAGCCAGTATAGATAGCTGTAAGAAACCAGTGCACTAACAAGAGAAAGTCTTGTTTGTCTTCTAGAGGCTTTACACAGAAGAACCTGAAATGCTACAGACACCTCCTACAGAGAACTTTAAGGAGTTATTGACTGAAGGATCCTTCTCAAGATAGAGCCAGGAATTATGGTCTCTATGCAAGGGGTGTAAAATCAGTATAGCACTGGGACACTGCAGGGAAGGTAGAAAATAAGAAAAGGAAGACGTTGGAGGATTAAAGAAGAAAAGACCCTTGGGTATACATTAAGTCCAGGGTATTCATCTGAGGTTGACTACGTATGAATGGAAATTTCTTCCAGATTCCAGGGAAGCTTGGGTCAGTTTATAGAAGGATATTTTCTTTCTGGCAGTGGACTTTGCTGGTGCTCCATGTCTCCTGATATTTTTTGGGGGAAGCAGGGAGTTATGGTTGAGTTTACATAGGAGTTTTATCTAGAATCTCACTAGAAGGAGGGCTGTTGTGTCCTAAAATATTCTCCATACTGAGGTTTAGGAACTGCAAGATTTTGTTGTTTTTTCCAGGGTCACTGAGGTTCCCTCCCCCCACCACATGTCTTTCCCCTTTTCATGTTCTTAAAGTTGGTTTAAGGTCTTTTTATATTTAGTAGAAAAATATAAAGATCCTGGCTGGATGCACTTGAATAAAATGTTGCTAATAAGTCTATTTAATGCAAAATTACTATTAATGCAAAATTTGATGATATCTCAGCTGGTATGATTAGCATTTAATAATTTTTTTTTATCATGATGATACTGCATTTACTGCCTTTCTGACTTGAAGATGTTAGCAATATCTTCTATTTGTTTAGAATTTTGTGTGTTGGAGACTTTGGCTTTAGCATTTCAAGGCTTTGAAGCCATGAATGTTTAGAGAAAATTATTTGCATTTCTGCAGACCGCAGATGATTCCTGTTTTTTTTTTTTTTTTTGTCCTTGAGCTGTTTTGGATAGGTCAAAGTTAAGAGCTTTGAGACTGTCTGCACACATCCTTCTATACATGTCCATTAGCTGCATAACCTTGGACGAATCTTTATCCTCGCTGTGCCTTGGCTTCTTCATCTGTCAGTTGGGGATAATAATATCTGACCATTATCTTCTGGTGATGGTTATGAGCATTAAATGAGAGGTGTGTGAAAGTGGCTTGGAAAACCACAAACTGTTAAATTATGATTGCTGTCATGATGATAATGATTGTCACCATCATCGTCATCATTTAAGCTAACACAGCAAGGAAGCTCAGATAAATTGGAAGTGGTTATTTGTTAGACTAGTCCTTATTTTCCATCAGAAAATTTCTTTAAGTGGTGGGCATCCCCAGAGCTTTTAAATATGAACTTGATTCATAAGAAACTTTTGAATAATATGCTGTTATATAAAGGAAGGTAGTTCTACAAGGAACATAAAGTGGTTCTTTATATTTGGAACTCTGGCTTGAGGGTAAGAACAAAGCACTGTTGTGTGATTACCTAATTTCATTATTTTTGGTAAAGGTAGGACAGGTAATATTAAGCCACTTTGATGGAAGAGAATGTTTAGGAACAGGGCAGGTAAATTAAAGGTTCAAGGTATCCTAACAAGTTTGAGGTAGAACAGGATGCCCTATGATAGTGGATACTTAAATAAAATGCAGTGGTCTTTGGATGCGGGCAAGGGGCTGAGTTTAAAGAATCCACAGGGAATGTAAATCAATCTTGAGGGAGAAGAACAAACTGAAAGCTACTTTAGAGAGGTTAGGAAAGAGAAGTGTAGTGATGGGGTACTTAGAGCAATCCCTTTATGAGGTCTGGACTCACCAAATGCTTCCTTGTTGTAGCATTTCCTTTTTTTTTAGTTACCAGATAATGCTCTAAATTAGTTAAAACATTTAGGTCTTAGTACAATGCTGGCTGAGGCAAATGGATTATAAAAAATTAAGTTTGAATTTAGGTACAAATGTATATTTATATAATGTTTAAAATGCTTGGCTTCTAAGTATTATTTAAAAAGTATTTGGTAGCGGCTGGGGTGGTGGTAACAGCTGTAGTGTGGATTTGCAGCAGGACTTGGGCTAAGAGCTCCACACAGCCTGGAATAGTAGAAGGTGCAGTGAGCTGAGGAGGAGGCCCAGCGACAGCCCCGGTTCCTGATGGAGATGGGAAGGGAGTTCAAGCAGATCAACAAGGCTGGTAACTGGGTGGCCATTTACTAGCCTGTTTTAAAAAGCAGCCACCTATAAAAGAAATAATTAGACTGAAAACAGAATCAGGAGATGGCAGATTAGGAGAGACAGAGTAAAAACAGTGAAAAACACTAGATAAAGGACAGAAAACACTCCAGAATAGCAGTTCCAGGGTTCCACCGGCTGGGCAGGACTTCTACACCCATAGAGAGTGTGTACTTGGAGAAGCTGAGAGACCCTGTTTAAGAATGGTGAGTGTTTGGCCCTGAACGCCTCTGTAGAACAGGCGGTTGGAGCTGGCTGACGAGCGCGGAGAGGGGCAGCCTTCCATGCCCCGGGACCCTCCTCAGCACTTGGCTCGGGTGAAAACCTTTTACAAACCCACAACCAAGAGCCCCCATGCCAGGGACTGGCAGTTGGAGCAGGCAGACAAGTGCTATTATTTTCTTTATTTTTCAAATTTCTGAACTGCTATGTTTCAACCTCAGTAATACTTGCGTGTTCTTCTTTTCACCCTCTTTACCTCTGTCCCTCAGAGGTAAACTTCCTGGCCCTAAACTCTCCCAGATCATCCACTCCTCAATGCTTCCTGATCCCTTTTCCCCCAGCCTACGTGCCTTCTCACTTTCTCCAGCAACATGCCATGACCTGGATTGTGTGGGTTTCTGGGGGTCCTATGTCTCTGCCTGCCCCAGTGGCATTCCCTGCCTGTCTCTTCTGCCTTAACTATCTTTAGTCACATTGGCTTCATTGCTTTCTCAGTCCCCTTTCTTGGTCTAGTGGTAGACACGGCCTTTTCAGTGCTGGCCCGTATTCAAGAGAAAGATATTGAAAATTCAGGTGTATAGTAGAAGGACTGTCAGAAAACATATGGTCCAAATGCTGAAACTAAATGAGCAGCTCTTCCTGAACAAGGAGCTGGTGGAGAAGCCCACACCTTCACAATCTGTAAATTCTCTTGGGGGAGACACTCAGCCCCTCCAGCTGGAAAGGAATCTAACTAAACAAACAAGCCAACTGAAGAACTAACTAGTTGGCCTTTGGTGTACCACCTCTGTGCAGAGCCCATTCTATATCTATTCAGTTATTCCTCCCTTCATTTATTTATGTAGCCCTATTATTTATCAAGTACTATGCTAACTGCTGGTGACACTGAGTGAAAAAATCAAATGGAATTCCTTTTCAGATTACTGTCTAGTCTAGAATTATTGTATTACAACTCAGGTAAGATACATGAAGGGAAAACTTCTTGTGTGATGACAGACTATATAACCAGGGAACTTGATGGAGTAGGTGTGGGTGTGTGGGTGCTGTGAACCTAACTTAGTCTGAGGCCGGGAAAGGCCTACCTGTGAAAGCAACCTTTTGGTTGAGACCTGAGGGATGAGCTGAAGTGAGCCAGGTGGAGGATTGGAGATGGGGAATGGGGAAGGCAGAGGGACAGACGGAAGAGCCTATGGGAAGCCCTTGAGCAGGTTCAAGGACTCTGAAATGCCAGTATGGATGGAGCACAACAAACAAGGGGTAGAGTGGTGGAATGAGGCTGGAGGAGTAGGCAGGAGACAGATTCTTCAGGGCCTCTTAAGCAATGTGAAGAACTTTGTACTTTATCTTAAGAGGTATGGGAAGCCATTGGAAGTTTCAAGCAGAGGGGCGACATGATCAGATTTCTTCTTCTTTTTCTTTTCTTTCTTTTTTTTTTAAAAAAAAAACCAAAACCAAAACCAAAATCACTCTTGAGTTTCTGTTCCATTTTCAGGTATTTGCAGGCCTATAAAATCTTCAAATACATATATTCTCAAAATGTTCACTGAACATATCCTTCTATTACCAGGAAGGGGCCTGCATTTCTTTAAGGGTTAAATATTGAGGAAGCTCAGCCTTTAGTTAAGTAAAACCAGTTGGGAGTTACTAACACCAAATTCACAACAACCCTAATTTAACATTCGGGGACCATCAGCCTGACCTTGCGAGAAACCCCACTTGCACAGAAGGCAGCGCTTCCTGCTGGGTGGGAAGGGGCAGTGTGTTCGGACCAGGCTTCAGCCAGTGATCTGCACGTAGAGCTCATCCCTTCCTGTAGTAATGGCTTGGCCATGGAGAGGCTCATGAATTATTCATGCAGGGAGGGCACATTAGAGCTAGAACCAGGTGCTTTCACTTCCTTAGTGAGGACTCTGCCAATTATGATAAAGAAGGGACTCTTACTCAATCAAGCCCACAGTCTCACTTTGTTACACTGTGCTTAACCCAGATTCCCTGACAGGGTTTGGAGACGGATTAGTGGATGATGAGGTTGTTTTAAAGGTGATATAGCCTTCAAGAGAGAAGGGAGTTATCTCTATCAGGGGTTTTAAAAGTAAAATGCAAGGTTCAAAGGGAATTGTTTTAATAGCATTTGTCATGGAAAGTGTTTTAAACAATGTAAGTTCATTTTGGAGAGGCACCTGTTACTTTCAAGGTATAACAGCTACTATTCAGACACATTTTCAGACCAGGACATACCCTGCTGGGATCCCTTTGTCTTAGTTCTCTAAAATAACAGAATTGCAAGGGACTTAAGGATTCAGTTGGTCTGATCTGCCACAGTTATTTCTAAGCCATTCTGCCTTGGGAATGTGAATATATTGGTTATTGTTCTTAGGTGGCTTAAGAACAGATGTGGTGAAAGGAAACAATCTCATCACACCTGCTCTGTGGCAATCCCAGGACTTTCATCTCTGGGATGGTTGGTCTTGGTTGAAAATTGTTAGGGGACATAGTGAAGGTTCAGGAGTCACATCTATGTTGCTAAATCAGGCAGTATGGTGGTCTTCCTGAACTGCATTCTCATCTGTTCTCAGGATTTATCTAATTATGGAAACAAATTAAACCGAACAACTTTCTTTTAATTAATTTAAATCTTTAACTATCAACAAATACTTATTAAGCCCTTGCTATGTACAGGCACTGTTAAGAGCTTGGGTGAGTCCACCAAATTTTAAGACTTTGATCCTAGGAGAGATACTTTTAAAGACAAGTGAAAATCTGAGATCAGTTAGGCCACATCCCTAAGGAATGGGTTTCTTCAAGGAAGGAAGGCTTTACTAGTCAGGCCAGGCTGACCAGAGGAGAAAAGAAATGGAGCTGGGTCTTAAACAGTTAATAATATTCAGTAAAGAGGAGGAGAGAGGCCAGTACAAGTGGACAGAAAGGAGCATTAGGCATCATTGTATTCCATAGTCAAGGGTGTGGCTTCCCTTATATATTAGATGGTTTAGATGGCCCAGCAATACTTTCAGATCTGGAGTGACCTAAAACATTATATATGTATGTATATGTATGTGTAAGTGTATGTGTATGTATATATGTACACGCAAACGTGTGTTCCTATCCCTGAAGGCTCATTGAATATATAGGCAAATTCAAGGGAGATCAAAACTCAGCTACAGAGACTTGGGAAAAGAGTGTTTTTTCTTAAACTCAAAATGCCCATGGAAAGCCCAACTCTTAGGTCTAAGGCAATCATTTCAATGATCCAATAACCAGCACCCTCAATTCCTCTACTTTTTCTTTGCTCTTTTGTCCCCAAGTGTCAATGAATCCCACTGTTCACTTCATCTGCTTCTGCTCATGGGAAGCTAGATTAACCAGAGAATATAAGACTGGCAGATGTAAACCTCCTGACCTCACCTGTGCCTAAGACAATCCTTTTATTTGTCCCCACTCAGTTTCCTCTTGCATTTTGCATTGGTTAGGATATCTGGCAGAAAATGAATGGCACACTACAATGTGAGGAGAGTTTAATGAAAGGACTGCCAAGATCTGGGGCAGGGTAATGGAAACCAACAAAGGATGGTGAAGTGCTCTGGGGCTAGCAACAGAGGAAAAGCCACTACTATGTGAGCCAGAAGGAAACGGAGAACCCACTAAGACCTGTAGCTGTAAGGCAAATTCTCCTAATAGGAGTTGTGGCTCTTGGTAGAGGAATTCTACCACAGCCAGCTCTGTCAGGCATAACAATCCCAAACTGTTCTTCCTTACATTGGTTTAAACCAGCCAAATGCCAGAAAGTTAGGAAACTGTTGCAATCCGGAGCTTTCAGCCTCTGAGGGCAAATAGCAGGGTGGAGAATGGAGAATGGATTTAGAGAGGCAAAAGGAAAATACATAGAAGTTGTTCTAAACATTTACTATTCTTTTCAAATTCTTTAACTTTTCTTCAGGTATCACTCTCTTAGAAAATGATTCAATACCATTTTTATCAAGGAAATAAGAGGCATTTCTCTTATTCTCCCTTCCCTTCTCCACTTCCAGATTTTAGTTGTTCTTATATTACTTCCTTCTCTAATATTCCAGGAAAATAAATGTTCCTCCTCCCTAAGATAAAGTCTTGTTATGCCATAGCTTACTACACATTACTCTGGAGCTTAGTTAGCTACATAAACTGCCCTCTTTCCCAACTATTTGATTATTTGCGTTTAAGTTTATCATTGCGCTCAAATTTCTCCCAAACCAAAAACAGCCTTTTCATTTGATGATCTCTTCCTTTCAAGTTGCTGCTGTATCTACTTTCCCTTTTTTTTGTTCCTAGTCTTCTGAAAGAATCTGTCCTCATTGTCTCTGCTTCCTCATTAGCTCTATCTGTAGTCTGGATTCTCCTTCTCCCCCACTCCACTGACAATGCTCTTGTTAAAGTCTGGTCTAGTCTAGTGATGCCAAATCTAATTCTCTGTTTTCAATCATCATCCTACTCCACCCCTGTAGCATGTAACTTGAAGGATGGTTGAAAATTAGCCAGGTGAAAAGGGGGAGGAAATACGGGAGAATTGTCTAGTGTGCAATTCCAGAACCCATTGCACACTAGACACGAAACAAATATTTGTGGAATGATTAAAATGAGCAAATAGAAAATCTCCACTCTTCTGATGCTGATGTTGGATGGATAAACATATCTTACATGTAAACACTGAAAGTGGCAATATTGGAACATTCTAGCAAATCAACAACAACAAAAAAAAACAATGAACAAATTTCAAGGAAATTCTGCTAGAGTGTTGGATATCACTAGTGGGAAAGAAAGTAGCAGACAAACAAGAATGCACACAATTTAGGAGGCTCAGGTTGAGAAATGTGATCAAACATCACAAAAAGATGCGTTTTACTCAAAATACAGTAAAAATTAAAAATTACAGGGAAAAATGAACATATTGCCTATCCTAGGGGATCAATGGTAACATTGCAGTGTAACTTATTTTATAGTATATAACATACTACAGGTCAGCATGGCCATAAACATGGGCATAAAATCAATATAGCTAACACTGTCTACATGGCTGATTTGACTAGAAGAGAATATTTAAATTCCCCCTGAAGCAAGTGCCCTTCTACATAAAAAAGCAGATGAATTATAAAGTGACTTCATTAGGCAAAAGAAGTCCTCTCTTCTAAAAATTATCTAAATCATATTTCCTTTACATAGTGAATTTTAAAGAATTCTGGGAAATTTAAAATATGATCATCTTTGCCCTTTGTAGTTTCTTTTTTGGGTTGGATAACACTGCTGAAGAATAATATAAAATGATTTATTATCAGGATTAGGAGTGTGAGTGATAATTGAAAGTATTCATCTCCAAATTCATAAAAGCTTTCTTCAAGAGAGTCTTATTTCCTGTCCTGTTTCCAGTCCCTAAAAATGGCCTCAACTGAATAAGAGATAGCATGTAAATCATTATCATATAATTCATAAATTAATATATTTTTATGCTGAGATTTAATGCTGAGTTGTCTTTCCTCATTCCTTGGCTTTAATTAAAGCTGCCTTTGTAATATTACTCACTGCATCTAAACTTTACTTCTGTTAGTTTTCTGGGTATTTCCTAGAATGTAGATGTTCCAGATTGCTAATCCTGCCAGGATGCAAAATGCCAGAAATGGATTGGCTTTTATAAGGGGGGTTTATTTGTTTACACAGTTACAGTCTTAAGACCATAAAGTGTCCAAGGTAACACATCAACAATTGGGTACCTTCACCAGAAGATGCCAGTGGGGTCTGGAAAACCTCTGTTAGCTGGGAAGGCATGTGGCTGGCATTTGCTCCCGAGTTCTGGTTTCAAAATGGCTTTCTCCCAGGACGTTCCTCCCTAGGCTTCAGCTCCTCAAAAATGTCACTCTTAGTTGCTCTTGGGGCATTTGTCTTCTCTTAGCTTCTCCGGGGCAAATGTCTGCTTTCGAAGGCCATCTCCAAAATGTCTCTGTAAGCTGAAGCTCCTCTCTCAGTTCCTGTGCATTCTTCAAAGTGTCCCTCTTGGCTGTAGCAAGCTTGCTCCTTCTGTCTGAGCTTATATAGTGCTCTAGTAAACTAATCAAGGCCCATGCTGAATGGGCGGGGCCACACCTCCCTGGAAATTATCTAATCAGAGTTATCACCTACAGTTGGGTGTGTTGCATCTCCATGGAAACACTCAAAGAATTACCATCTAATCAACACTAATACGTCTGCCTACAGAAAATTACATCAAAGATAATGGTGTTTTGGGGGGACATAATAGATTCAAACTGGCACAGCAGTTTTTTTTTTTTTTTTCCACCTGGATAGGTGAAGTTGGAAATCTCTGACCTTTCCAGATCTTCCCAGAACTCTACAGAACATAGGGTAGCAGTGTTTTCACTCTAAGAAGGTGATGTTCCCATTGTAACTCCTCCTGAAATTACTCGGCTTAATCATGCTCTTTGAAAGCCCATGCCTTTGACTCTGACATTCTACAGAGCATTTCATGGGTTAATTCTTCTCCAAGATGGTTCTCTCTATGTTAAGAAATTGAAACATGGATGCATATGTGGGAAAAGAATAAGGGCGACCTATTTCTAAATATAATTCACAATAGAAGCAAGACATATCTGAAGAATGACAGAGCCCTCATAAAAGTTCTTAAGGTAGAAATTTCATGAATTTCTGTTGGAAGCTTCAAGTGGTAGTATTGGTCAAATGGCCACAGATTTAGAAAGTATCTAGAAGAGAAAGGGTGTCTGTGAGAGAAAGTTATATCCAAGCTGACAAAATTCTTGAGATGTAGGTCTGATGCATTGGAGACATTCCCTAAGAAATAGAAACTTTAAATTAAAAAGAAAAAAATAAGTAATTAGAAGTTATTGATTCAGAGGTGATTGAATTTTAAATCTAAGAATATAACACAAAGATGATATAAATCAGTTTGATGAGCTAGACCCATGCCCTCTTTTTAATTTGAAATATTTGAACAGAAAATAATGAATATTACAGCATTCATCCCACCATCTGTCTTTAAATTTGCTTTGTATCTTATTAAAGCCCATCTTCTTTTCTATTCTGTGGAAGAGTTGTATAAACTTAAGAGTTTGGAGAATGTTAACTGTAAAACCAAAAGGTCTGATTCCTTTTTTGAGGAGGAGGTAGTAGAATTTGACTACTGAGTTGATTGATTGCTTTAATTGCTTTAATTGCTGCTGCTTAATTAGTGTTTAATTGTTGGAGTCAGTTTGGGGAATTTAAATTTTTCCAGAAAATTGTACATTTCTTCTACATTTAAAAACTTACTGGCATAAAGCTATTGATAGCATTTTCTTATGCATTTTAGAATCTCTACCATATTTGTAATGTCCACTTTTTTACTTCTATCATGATTGATACATGCTGTCTTCATTTTTCTGATTTTTGGTTTAGTCTCACCAGTAGTTTAAAATTTTATCTTCTCTGAGAATCAGATTTTGATTTGATGAACATCTCTGTTGCTCCTCAGTTTTCTATTTAATTAATCATTTGTTCATGCCTCTGTGACTCAACACTATGGTCAAAAGTTGGACTCTGGAACTGGAATAATGGGATTCATATCTTAGCTCTGCTGTTTACTAGTTGTGTGACCACAGGCACATCACTTAACCTTGATGCCTCAGTCTCCCTTCTGTAAAATGGGAATATAATAGGACTTCCCTCATGGGTTGTTAGTTCAATTTTCATAACTGCTCTGTGTGCACTTGAAAAGATCATGTACTCTGTTTATTACAGAGATCTTAAGTGACTGTTGGAACAAGCTTATTAATGGTTCACTTTTTCTATAGGTTCACTTTTTTTTTTCTTTTATGCATGAGTTTTTGAGCAAGTGAAGCATATTAAAATCTCCATTACAATAATGGATTTGTAAATTTCCTTTCATGTTATGGTAATATTTTTCTTTACATGTTTTGAGACTATGTTTTTAATTATGTGTAGGTTCATGATTGTAATATATTCCTCATAAGGTTTTCCTTTTTATCATTAAATAACAACTATCTTTATAGACTCCGGGACCCTCACTAGTTAAGAGGCATCAAATCACTTGGCCATCATATAACTGCCAGCTTGCTGCTTGAAGAAACTGCACCCACAAATTGCCAAGTAGACTCAGACCTGGGCATGAATTCTGCCTGCCAAACCCTTGTTCTGTTGTTATCAGTCCTGAGTGACTGGCCCTGACCACCAACATCTCACCCTACCCCTGGACCTGCCTCATAACCTCACAGCTAAGACATTCCTTCTTCTGCCGCAACCTGCCCCAGAAGGACTGCCTGCCCTGTGCATCCAATGCTCTTTACAGGGTTTCTCTAGTACTGCTTTTTGCCTTGACTTCTATTTTCTTTCTAATTATTATTGCTACACCCAGTTTTTTAAAGGTGATATTTTCTGTTTTTTTTTTTTGCCATTCCTTTAACTTTCAACTTTTAAAAATATTTCAGTATGTCTCACCTGTATCTCTCATAAACATCACATAACTGAATTTGTTGTGTTTTGTGTTCCATATTCCATGTGAGAATTTCCAGTTTTTTATAGGCAGTTGTAATCCATTTACTTTTTTATGATTATTGACATATTTTGTCTTTTATACAATCTTAATCATATTTTAAAAATTTATTATACTTCTTCCCCAATCTTTCCTACCTTTTATCTCTTTGCACATGTTATCTTTACTTGTCCCCTCTTTTCTGCTGTACAGTTTGGCTTATTCGTTCCATTTCTATTTTTTTCATTAGCTATTCTTTTTTCTTCTCAAATTCAATTTTATTGAGATATAATTCACGTACTCTACAGTCATCCAAAGTGTACAATCAGTTGTTCACAGTACCATCATATATTTGTGCATTCATCACAATTAATTTTTGAGCATTTTCATTACCACAAAAAAATAAGAATAAAAATTAAAGTAAAAAAGAAGACCCAAAACATCTCCCACCCCCCATCCTGCCCTATTATTCATTTACTTGTTTTCCCTATTTTTCTACTCATTTGTCCATACGCTGGATAAAGGGAGTGTGAGCCACAGAGTTTTCACAATCACACAGTCACACAGTGTAAGCTATATAGTTACACAATCATCTTCAAGAATCAAGGCTGCTCGGTTGCAGTTCAACAGTTTATAGTATTTCCTTCTAGCTCTTCTAATACACTAAAACTAAAAAGGGATATCTATATAACACATAAGAATAACCTCCAGAATGTCCTCTTGACTCCATTTGAAATCTCTCAGTCACTGAAACTTGATTTTGTTTCATTTTTCTTCCCTCTTTTGGTCAAGAAGGCTTTCTCAATCCCTTGATGCTGGGTCCAGGTTCATCCCTGGGAGTCATGTCCCATGTTGCCAGGGAGATTTACACCCTTGGGAGTCATGTCCCATGTAAGGGGTAGGACAGTGAGTCCCCCTGCTGAGTGGGCTTAGAGAGAGAGGCCACATCTGGGGAAGAGGTTCTCTGCAGGAGACTCTTAGGCACAATTATAAGTAGGCTTAGCCTCTCCTTTGCAGTAACAACCTTCATAAGGGCAAGTCCCAAGATTGAGGGCTCGGCCTTCTAAATTGGTAGTCCCCAATGCTTGTGAGAATATTGGTAATTCCCCAGGTGGAGAAGTTTAATATTTCCACATTTCCCCCCAGTCCCTCAAGGAGGCTTTGCAAATACATTTTCATTCTCTGCCCAAATTACTCTGCAATGTATTGGGGCTTCACACGAACCTGTAAACTAACCAGATCTCACCTTCTATTCAAAGTTCCATGTAATAATGGTGTTTGAATAAACTGACCATACAAGTTCAATTATATAATGTGCTACAGAAAATATAGTTTTTGTACCAAATAGCATGTCTTTCTTTGGTCTTACCCAGAAGTTGAAGTTTTAAAACATCATTCATTTATAATCACATAGTTATGTATTCACCACCACAATCTATATGAGGACATTTCCATTTCTTTTGCAAAGAAAAACGAACACAAGAAAAAAGAAAAAAAGAAAAAAATTGTGACTATAAAAAAGTAAAGAATAAAATAAAAATGAAATAGAATAAAATAAAAAGTTCAGACAACACCATCAATGCCAAGAGTCCCACATCTCTCCCTTATATCCCCCACTAGACTCTAGTTTGCATTGATTGTATTTTTTCCCCAATACCACCCCATTTTCAGCACCTTGCAAAGTTGACATTCATTTGTTCTCCCTCATGTAAAAACATTCTTGTATTTTTACATTTAATCACAATCACTGACCACTCCAGGTTTCACTAAGTTATACCATCCCAGTCTATGTCTTCTGTCTTTCCTTCTGGTGTCGTATGTACCCCTAACCTTCCTCTTTCAACCATACTCACAGTCATCTTTGTTCAGTATACTTATAGTGTTGTGCTACCATCACACAGTATTGTGCTATCCATTTCTGGATCTGTACAATCAGTCCTCTTGAACATTCTATACTCCTTAAGTATCAAATACCCTATCTCTACCCTCTTTTTCTCTCCTGATATCTTTATTTCTCTGCTCTTCTCCAAACCTCTCTCCCCTGTCTTTTCCTATGTGTCTGTAGCACTCCCTTTAGCATTTCTTGTAGAGGAGGACTCCCATTCACGAAATCTCTTTGTCTGTTTATCTGTAAATATTTTAAACTCTCCCTCATTTTTGAAGGAAAGTTTTGCTGGATATAGGATTCTCCATTGACAGTTTTTCTCTTTCCATATCTTGAATGTATCATACCACTGCCTTCTCACTTCTATGGTTTCTGCTGAGATCCACAGTTAGTCTTATTGAACATCCCTGGTATGTAATGGATTCCTTTTCTCTTGCTGCTTTTAGAATTCTCTCTTTGTCTTTGACATTTGAAAATCTGATTAGTAGGTGTCTTGGAGTAGGTCTATTTGAGTCAATTGTGCTTCATGGACTTGTAATTTTATGGCTTTCATAAGAGTTGGGAAATTTTAATTGATTATTTCCTCTATTATTCTTTCTGCCTCCTTTCACTTCTCTTCTCCTTCTGGGACAGCTATAACACATATATTTGTGAGCTTCATACTGTCATTCAGTTCCCTGAGACCTTGTTCATATTTTTCCATTCTTTTCCCTATCTTTTCTTTTGTGTGTAGGATTTCAGATGTCCTGTCTTCTAGTTCACTGATCCTTTCTTCTTTTTCTCCAAGTCTGCTGTTGCATGTCTCCATTGTGTTTTTCATCTCTTCTTTGTGCCTTCCATTCTCATAAGTTCTGCCATATGTTTCTTCAAGCTTGCAAATTCTTCCTTATGGTCACCCAGTGTATTCTTTATACTCTTCATGCCTTTTGTCACATTTTCTTTCAACTCATTGATTCAATTTGGAAGATTTGTTTGAACATCTTTGATTAGTTTTTTCAACTCCTGATTCTCAGTTGAGATGTTAGTTTGTTCCTTTGACTGGGCCATATTTCCTGGTGTTTCCTGGTATGGCTCATGACTTTTGCTGTCTAGGCATCTGATTTTCTTGATTAGTTTATTCTGGAGGTTGTTTTCTCTCTTTTTCTAGGGTTTTCTTGTTGGTTGTCTTTGATCTCTATCTTTTCTTTGTTTCTCTCACTGGCCAGTTGTCAGACTGCTCTGCCCCTTGTCTTCCCCCTCAAATCAGGTGCCCACCATGACCTGCCACAGGCATGGGAGGTAGGCATTGGGCACCCCAGGAAATTCACTGTGTATGGTAATACACTTCTGCTGGCTTCCAGTGGTGCTCTGCTTTCCACTGGCCAGCAAGACCCAGGTTTGTTTTAGAGCCCTGCTTTGACAGTTGGATCTTCCATATTTCTCAACCAAAACAGAGCTGGGTGTCCATACAGGGCATGTAGACCAGCTCCTGTCATCTTAAGAAAGGGTCTGGAGAATCTTTTTAAGTTTTCAATTCCCTTGCTCCTTCCAGACTGTCCAGCAGATGTTGCTGTTCAGTAAATTAATCATCCTCAGAAGCTGCTTTGCCTCCAAGCAGGCTGCATCTACACAGATGAGCTGTGTCAGTCAAAATCTGGCTTGATGTGGGGCTCCACCTGTGGCAAAGTACTCCCACAGCTGACCCCATACTCCAGCTGTCCCCTAGGCAAGGAAACAGCTGTTGGCTGCTGCTTTCCTCAAGAGTGGGAGAAGGACTTTCAGACACAGGGATGGAAATACAGTCTCTGTCCATGTTTTCTCAGTCTCTTTGTCCCTCACTGACCTGGGCCTTGAAATGTCCTTCCCCGTCCCCCAGGTCTTCAAATGGTTGGGGTATGTCTCACTGCTGTGAGAGATTTTGTGGTCTGTGTCTGGAGTGGGAGGGGTCCCGTCTGTTGATTCTGTGCCTTTCCCACATGAGTCCAAGTGAGGGGGAAGGGAGAGGATCAGCTGGTCTGGGACAAAAGATTCCTACCTGATATTCTTTTCTTTCTTCAATTCAGCATTTGCAAGGTCCTTCTCCAGTCTATAGCCTCTTCCAGAGTTTCAAATAAATCAGAATTGTCTCTTTTTGTTGAATCTCTGGAGAGAAGTTTTCAGTAGCTGCTTACATCACCATGTTGATGACATCACCCCTCATTTGCTATTCTTTAACTGTTCAATGTGCATCCTTAATATAACAAAATCCAAACAAAAAAATCTCTTTGTCTCTCTGAGCAGTATATGGATTTTAAAATGCTTTTACTCTCATCTTTTTCTTCATATTTTTCATATAATTATTACAATTTTAGATTAACTTTGAATTTAATTCCCAAAATTTTATTCATCATTGTTCTTATTTAATCCTTATTCAAATTTAACAAAACTTTACTACTATCTTTTTTACTTAATTTCTTGTACACAGTGTGGTGTTTAAGAGAGGGACTATGATTAGTCAACTGTTGTTTTGTTTATTTGCTTTTACTGTTAAAGACTAATTTAACTAGATGTAGAATTCCATGTTAGTAGTAATTTTCCCTCAGCATTTTGAAGATATTATTTATGTCTTTTGGCATCTACTGTTACACAAGCCTTCTGAAGAACTATTCCTCTGTAGGTACTCTATATTTTCCTGTTTGTTATCTTTTAAGATTTTCTCCTTATTTTTGATTTTTAACAGTTACACTGCAATTGTATCTGTCTGGATTTGTTTTAATTTATCTGGCTTAGGACTTGGTGGACCTTTGAAGTCTGAGGTCTGGTAACTTTAAAGGGGCTTACAGATTTGGAAGAAGAGATTACACTCACATGCATTATAGGTTTTTTTTTTTTAAATTTTATTGAGATTGTTCACATACCATAAATCATCCAAATACCCAAAGTGCACAATCAGTTGCCCATGGTACCATCTTATAACTGCATCCGTCACAACAATTATTTTTTTTCAATTTCTAGAACATTTTCATTACTCCAGAAAAGAAATAAAGACAAAAAAAGAAAAAGAAAAGAAAATTTGAATCTTCCCATACCCCTTCTACCCTCCTCCATTACTGACTCATAGTGTTGGTATAGTACATTTGTTACTGTTGATGGAAGAATGTTAAAATACTACTAACTGTAGTACACACTTTGCAATAGGTATGTTTTTTCCTTATATATCCCTCTATTATTAACTTCTAGTTATAGTGGCATACATTTGTTCTAGTTCATGAAAGAGATTTCTAATATTTGTACAGTTAATCACAGACATTGTCCACCACCAGATTCACTGTTTTATGCATTCCCATATTTTAATCTCCAACTTTCCTTCTGTTGACATACGTGGTTCTAAGCTTCCCCTTTCCAACACATTCACACACCATTCAGCACTGTTAGTTGTTCTCACAGTAACATGCTACTGTCATCTCTGTCCATTTCCAAATACTTAAGTTCAACTTAGTTAAATATTCTGCTTATAATAAACAACTACTCCCTATTCTTTAGCCCCATTCTACATCTTGGTAACTTATATTTCATGTCTCTGACTTTACATATTGTAACTAGTTCATATCAGTGAGACCATAAAATATTTGTCCTTATGTGTCTGAATTATTTCACTCAATATGGTGCCTTCAGAGTCTCTTCATCAACCCGTTTTTTTAAGACAGTTTTGTTCACACACCATACATTCTGTCCTAAGTAAACAGTTGATGGTTCCCTGTATAATCATGTATTTATGCATTCACCAGCATCACCACTATCTATATAAGGACATCTCCATTTCTTCTACAAAGAAAGAGGAAGAGTCAAATAAGTTAGAGAGACAAAAGAAAAAGAAAAAGAAAGAAAAAATGACAGCTACATAGCAAAAAAAGGAAAGATAGAATTAAACTAAAGGACAATAAGAGTCAGACAACATCACCAATGCCAAGAGTCCCATACCCCTCCCTTATGTCCCCCTCTTATAGGCATTTAGCTTTGATGTATTGCCTTTGTTACATTAAAGGAAGCATAATACAATGTTTCTGTTAACTATAGACCTGTTTTCCTTGGTTACCCCAATCAGATTTTCCTGGACCAGAACTGGTTCAGGTCTCAGAATGGGGTTATATTCAGGGTGTAGCTTAGAAGAATGACAGGCTTTCCTGTGAGACCTCCAGCCACTCTGCTTTTCCTAACTTGCCCAGGAGGTGGCACCTGTCAGCCTGTTACACCTGACTGGTGTAAGGAGGTGTGGCCCCTTTAGTTTCTGTTTTGGCTGTTTTCCCCTGGGGCTGGGGTCTGGAGTTCTGAAGGGAAGGGCAGCTCTGGAGCTGGGTCCTATCTTCTTCCTCTTAGGGAAGATACACCCTGTACTGGTTTGTATCTATTATGTCCCCCAGAAAAAGCCATGTTCTTTGATGCAGTCTTGTGGGGGCAGACATATTAGTGGGGATTAAGTTGGAATTTTCAGATTAGGTTGTTTGCATGGAAATGTGCCCCTCCCAACTGTGGGTGATGACTCTGGTGGATAATTTCCATGGAGGTGTGGCCCCACCCATTCAGCATGGGCTTTGGTTAGTTTACTAGAGCACTATATAAGCTCAGACAGAAGGAGCGAGCTTGTTACAGCCAAGAGGACAGCTTCTGTGTGTTCTTTTTTTTTTTCTAGACATTTTTGGCTATTTGGGACTCCTTACCCTTCCATATAAATTTGATGATTGACTTTTTCATTGCTGCAAAGATGGCTGTAGGAAATTTTATTGGGATTACATTGAAATTGTAAATTGCTTTTGGTAACATTGACATCTTATCAATATTTAGTTATCTAACCCATGAACATGGAATGTCCTTCATTTATTTAGGTCTTTTTTGATGTCTCTTAGCAATATTTTGTAGCTTTCCATGTATAAGTGCTTTACATCCTTGGTTAAATTTATTCCCAGATATTTTATTTTATTTTATTTTTTTGCCATTATAAATGGATTTTTTCTTGTTTTCGTCTTCAAATTATTCATCACTAGTCTATAGAGACACTATTGATTTTTGCATGTTGATTACTCCTTATTTGCTGAATTCATTAATTATTTCTGGTAGCTTTGTGGTGGATTTGTCAGGATTTTCTATATAGAGGATTATGTCATCTACAAATAAGGAAATTTTCACTACTTCCTTTCCCATTTGGATGCCTTTTTTCTTTTTCTTGTCTAATTGCTTTGACTAGAACTTCAAATAGCAGTGATGACAAAGGGCATCATTGTCCTGTTCCTAACCTCGGAGGGAAAGCTTTCAGTCTCTCACCACTGAATGTGAACTTAGCTGTTGGTTTTTCTTTGATGCCCCTTTATCATATTGAGGAAGTTTCCTTCTATTTCTAGTTTTCAGGTGTTTTTTAATCAAAAAGTGGTGCTGGATTTTGTCAAATGCCTTTTCTGCATCGATTGAGAGGATCATGTGTTTTTTCCCTTTGTGTTGTTAATGTGGTGTATTACATTAATTGATTTTCTTAAGTTGAACTGCCCTTGCATACCTGAGATAAATCACAATTGGTCATGTTGTATAATTCTTTTAATATATTGTTGGATTTGGTGTGGTAGTATTTTGTTAAGGAATTTTGCATCACCATTCATAAGGGATATTGGTGTGCAATTTTCTTTTCTTGTGGTATTTTTACTTGGCTTTGGTATTAGGGTCATGTTGGCCCCAGAGAATGATTTAGGGAGTGCTTCCTCCTCTTCAATTTTTTGGAAAAGTATGCACAGGATTGGTATTAATTCTTCCTGGAATGTTTGGTAAAGTTCACATGTGGAGGCATCTGGCCTGGGATTTTCTTTTTTGGGAGGTTTTTGATTACAGTTTCAATCACTTTACTGGTTATTGGGCCGTTGAGATCTTCTATTTCTTCTTGAGTCAGTGTAGATGATTTGTGTGATTCTGGGAATTTGTCTATTTCATCTAGGTTATCTAATTTGTTGGCATACAATTGTCCATAATATACTCTTATAATCCTTTTTGTTACTGTTTGATCAGTGGTAATGTTCCCCTCTTTTTTCTGATTTTAGTTACTTGTGTCTTCTCTTTTTCTTTGTCAGGCTAGCTAATATTGATCTTTTCCAAGAGCCAACATTTTATTATGTTGATTCTCTCCATTGTTTTTTATACTCTGTTTCATTTATCTTAACTCTAATCTTTGTTATTTCCTTCCTTCTGCTCACTTTGGATTTAGTTTACTCTTCTTTTTCTAGATCCTTCACTTATGAGTTTAGTCCTCTGATTTGAGATCTTTCCTATTTTTTAATGTAAACATTTAGAGCTATAAATTTCCCTCTCAGCACTGCCTTTGCTGCATTTCATAAGCTTTTGGTGTGCTGTGTTTTGGTTTTTATTCACTTCAAGATATTTACCAATTTACCTTGTGATTTCTTCTTTGACCCATTAGTTGTTTAAGAGTCCATTTCTTAATTTCCACATATTTGTGTATTTTCCAGTTTTCCCACTGTTATTGATGTCTAGCTTCTTTTCATTGTGGTCAGAGAAAATACATTTAATGACTTCAATGTTATTGAATTTATTGAAGCATGTATTCATTGTATTCACATGTAAGCAAGTGATGAATTGATCCATGTACACTAGAGAAGAATGTGTATTTTGTTGCTATTGTATGAAGTGTTCTATACATGTCTGCTAGGTCTAGTTGGTTTATAGCATCATTCAAGTCTTCTGATTTCATATTGATCTTCTGTTTAGATGTTATATCCATTATTAAAAGTGGCTTATTAAAGTCTCCTAATGTTAATGTAGAACCTTCTATTTCTTCCTTCCAGTCTATCAATATTTCATTTATATATTTTGGGGTGCTGTGATCATGTGTGTAAATATTTATAATTGCTATGTCTTCTTGTTGAGTTCACACCTATATCTGTATATAATGACCTTTTTTGTACCTATAACAGTTTTTGATTGAAAATCTATTTTATCAGAGAATATAGCTCTATTTGTTACTATTTTCATGGTATATTTTTTTCATCTTTTTTACATTCAGCTGGCTTATGTGTTTGAATTTAAGGTGAATCTTTTGTAACAACATATATTTAGTCATTTTTTTTTGTCCATTCTGCTAATCTCTGCCTTCTGACTGGAGAGGTAATCCATTTACATTTTAACTCTCTTCTGCCATTCTGTTGTTTTGCCTTTGTAAGCTTATACCTTTTTTGACTCTTGATTCTTCTGTTAATGTCTACTTTCATATTTATATGCTTTTTTCCTAGTGTACTGTTTTAGTTTCCTGGATGCCAAAGCAAATACCATACAGTGGTTTCACTTAAAAATGAGAATTTATTGGCTTATGGTTTTGAGGCAAGGAGAGGTCCAAAATAAAGGCATCATCAAGGCAATGTTTTCTCCCAGAAGACTGGGGCTGGCTGTTGGTGATCCTTGGTCCTTAGCTTTTCTGTCATGTGGCAAAGAAAATGGTGGCCTCTCCTGGCCTCTCTCTTCTCTTTTGGTTTCCATTGATATTCAGCATCTTGCTGAGGCTTTCAATCTGTCTCAATTTCCTTCTGCTTATAAAGAACTCCAGTAAAAGGATTAAGACCCGTCTTAATTGAGCTGGGCCACACCTTAACTGAAGTAACCTCATCAAAAGGTCCTACTTAAAATGGATTCACACACACAGGAATGGATTAAGTTTAAGAACATTTTTCTGGGATTCATAGTTCCAAACCACTACATGTGTACCATTTCAAGTCCCTTTTCCTTTCCTTCTGTACATATTTTTCAGATATTTTCTTTGTGGTTATCATGGAGCTTAAATTTCACATCCTAAACCTGTAACAATCTCTTTTGATTTGATAACAAATTAACTTCAATAGTGTACACACCTGCTGTTCCTATACCATCTCACCAATTTTTGTACTTGTTACAAATTATGTCTTTATACATTGGTATGTCCAAAACCATGGATTTATCATTATTGTTTATGCATTTGCATTTTGGAATGTGTAAGAAGTAAAAAATGAAGTTACAAGCCATAAAATACAATACACTATTATTGGCATTTATAATTACACATTTGGTTACTTTTACCAGAGGTCTTTAATTCTTTATGCTGCTTTGATCCACTGTCTAATGTCTTTTCCTTTCAGTTTGAAGAACTCCCTTTAGCATTGCTTGTAGAGTAAGTCTCAGGGTGACAGACTCCCTCAGCTTTTGTTTATGTGAGATTGTCTTACATCACTCCCTCATTTTGAAAGACATTCTTGCCAGATATAGAATTCTTGGTTGGTAATTTTTTTTTACCAGCACTTTAAATATTTCATCCCAGTGCTTTCTTGCCCCTATGGTTTCTGATGAGAAATAGATACTTAACCTTATTGTGATTCTCTTGTAAATAATATGTTGCTTTCTTTTAAAATTCAATTTTATTTAGATATATTCATATACCATACAATCATCCATGGTGTAAAATCAGTTGTTCACAGTACCATTATATAGTTTTGCATTCATCACCACAATCATGTTTGAACGTTTACATTACCATATACAAAAAAAAAATAAGAATAAAAGTTAAAGTAAAAAAGAAAACCCCAAACATCCTATTCCTCCCATCTCTCCCTATTATTCATTTACCTTTTGTCCTCATTTTTCTATTCATCTGTCCATACACTGGATAAAGGGACTGGGAGCCAAAGAATTTTCACAATCACACAGTCACACAGTGTGAGCTACATAGTTACACAATTGTCTTCAAGAATCAAGGCTACTGGGTTGATTTCAGCTACTTCCTTCTAGCTATTCCAATACACTAGAAACTAAAAAGGGATATCTATATAAGAATAACCTCCAGAATGACCTCTCAACTCTATTTGGGATCTCTCAGCCACTGAAACTATTTTGTTTCATTTCTCTTCCCCCTTTTGGTCCAAGAAGACTTTCTTAATCCCATAATGCCAGCATCAAGCTCATCCCTGCAAGTCATGTCCCATGTTTCCAGGGAGATTTACACCCCTGGAAGCCATGTCCCACATAGAGGGGAGGGCAGTGAGTTTACCTGCAGAGTTGGCTTAGAGAGAGAGGCCACATCTGAGCAACCAAAGAGGTTCTCTGGGGGTGACTCTAAGGCACAATTTTAATTAGGCTTAGCTTCTCCTTTGCAGTAACAAGTTTCATAAGGGCAAGCCCCAAGATCAGGGTCTCAGCCTTCTAAATTGGTAGCCCACAGTGCTTGTGAGAATATCATTAATTCCCCAGGTGGGGGAATTTAATATCCCCACATTTTCTCCAGTCCCTCAAGGACGCTTTGCAAATACATCTTTATTCTCTGCCCAAATTACTCTGGAATGTATTGGGGCTTCATACTAACCTGTACAAACCAACCAGATATCACTCCCTATTCAATGTTCCATGTAATTATGTTGTTTGAATAAACTGACCATACAAGTTAAATTATATAGTGTGTTACAAAAAATATAGATTTTTCACCTAATAAGCATCTCTTCATTTGGTCTCATACAGAAGTTGAAGTTTTAAAAACACTGCCAATGTCATCCATTACCCTTTAGTCTAATTTATCTTAGTCATAACCAAGTCCATTTCCTTCATATCTCTAATTGAAGTCTGATCTTTTTTTCAGACTCCTTAACATTTGCTGTATGGGGTAGTGCTGACATTCATAGTTGCTGGACTCTGGTTCTGAATCTCACAGATACCTAAAGTTCCAGGGACCAATCAGATTATACACAAATAACTCAGCATCTCAGAATTTAGGAATAATCATTACAACTTAGAAATAGATGTAACTGCTGTAAGAGCTTACAATCTAGGAACCTTTACAGTAAGCCTTTCTCTGATAATCTATGCTCTCAGACTCAATTCTCAGATCTTACACATTATAGTTAGTCCATATTAGTGAGGCATTATAATGTTTTTCTTTTCATTTCTGGTTTATTTCACTCAACATACTGTCCTCAATGTCCATTCACCTCACAACTTCAGTCCTTGTAGGAGCTCAATATTCCATTGTATGTGTACACCACAGTTCACCATTCTGTTCATCAGTCAGTGTACCCTTAGGCCACCTCCATCCACTGCAAATTGTGAATACTGACACCATAAACCCCACTGTGCAAATGTCCATTCATGTCCTTCATTTCAGTTCCTCCAGGTATATACCCAATAACCAAGTTGCAGCACCAAATGGCAACCCCGTGCTTAGCTTCCTGTGGAACTACCACACTGCACTTCAGATGGGCTGCACCATTCTACTTCTCCACCAACAGTGAATAGGTACATCTTTTTCTGCATATTTTCTCCAGCACTTTTATCACTCTGTTTATTTTTAGATGGCTTTATTCACACACCATAAATGCATCCCAAGTAAACAATCAGTGGTTCCCTGTATAATGACATAGTTATGCATTCATCAACACTATCTATATAAGGACATTTCTACTTCTTCCATAAAGAAAGAGGAAGTGGCAAAAAAGGTAAAAAGATAAAAGAAAAAGAAAGGGAAAAAATGACACCTAAAAAGCACAAAAGAAAAAAAAAAAACAAAATTGAAATAAAATACAATAAAGAAGTCAGAGAAAAACACTAATGCCAAGAATCCCATACCCCTCCCTTATATCCCCCTCTTTTATAGACATTTAGCTTTGGTATATTGTCTTTGTTACAATTAATGGAAGCACATTACAATGTTGCTGTTAACTATAGACTCTAGTTTGCATTGATTGTATTTTTTCCCCAATACCCCCATTTTTAATATTTTGCATTTGTTCTCCCTCATGTAAAAAAATATTTGTACATTTAATCACCATCATTGATCACTCTAGGTTTCACTAAGTTATACTGTCCGAGTCTTTATCTTCTATCTTTCCTTCTGGTGTCCTACATGCTCCTAACCTTCCTCTTTCAACCATATTCACAGTCATATTTGTTTGGTGTACTTACATTATTGTGCTTCCAACACCCAATATTATGCTCTAAACCTCTCTCTCCTGTCTTTTCCTATCTGCCTGTAGTGCTCCCTTTAGTATTTCCTGTAGAGCAGGTATCTTTTTCACAAACTCTCTCAGTGTCCTCATTTATGAAGGACAGTTTTGCCAGATATAGAATTCTTGGTTGGCACTTTTTCTCTTCAATATCTTAAATATATCATACTACTGCCTTCTTGCCTCCATGGTTTATACTGAGAAATCTGCACATAGTCTTATTGAGTTTCCCTTGCATGTGACGGATTGCTTTCCTCTTGCTGCTTTCAGAATTCTCTCTTTGTCCTCGATATTTGATAATCTGATTATTAAGTGTCCTGTCATGGGTCTATTTGAATCTATTCTGGTTGGGGTATGCTGTGCTTCTTGGATCTGTAATTTTATGTCTTTCAAAAGATATGGGAAATTTTCAATGATCATTTCCTCCATTATTGTTTCTGCCCCTTTTCCCTTCTCTTTTCCTTCTTGGACACCTATTACACATACATTTATGTGCTTCATGTTGTCTTTCCATTATCTGAGACCCTGCTCATATTTTTCCATTCTTTTTCCTATCTGTTCTTTTGTGTCTAGGATTTCAGAAGTCCTGTCCTCCAGCTCATGAATCTTTTCTTCTGCCTCTTCAAATGTGCTGTTGTATGTCTCCATTGGGTTTCTCATTTCTTTTATTGTGCCTATAAATCCCATAATTTCTGCCAGTTGTTTTTTCAAACTTTCAAGTTCTTCCTTATGTTCACCTAATGTCTTCTTTATATCCTTCATCTCTTTGCCATATCTTATCTCACTCATTGATTTGATGTTTGGATTGATTTAGGAGGTTTGTTTGATTAATAATTAGTTGTTTCAATTCCTGTATTTTAGTTAAGTGTAAGTTTGTACCTTTGGGTCATATCTTCATTTTTCCTAACGTGACTCATAATTTTTTGTTGTCTATGCTTCTGGTTTCCTTGATTACCCCAATCAGATTTTCTCAGGTCTCAGGAGGAAGATGTGTCCAGTATCAAGTTTCCCCGAGGAGCAGGTTGTCCAACTATCCTGTGAGGCTTCTAGACTTGGTGTTTTTCCTATCCTGTCCAGCAGGTGGTGCTTTTCAGTCCACAGGTCCCCACTGGTGTAAAGAGGAGTGGCCCCTTTAATTCTTAGTGGACCTTGTCCTGGCAAGGGACTGAGGGTGTCAGAAGCTAAGCTTAAGTTGTTTCTGTTTTTTTTTTCTCCCCCAGGCCCTGGGCTCCAAATTCTCAGAGGAAGGGCAGCCACTTGAGCTGGGCCCCATCCCACTTTTCTTTAGGAAGACATGCCCTTTAGGAAGTTATCTTCTAAATTTGAATTCCTCCTTTGTCTCTCTGATTCTGTTAACTCCACCCTTGCCTGGGTCAGAGCTGACAACTGAAAATTCCTGAGGCTTTCTCTAATGAGCTGCTTAGAATGAGAGAAAAAAAGGAAAAAGAGTAAAAGCCCCTTTTCAGAACCAGTCCGCAGCCCCCAGTTTCACCAGTTGACCAGTGTTGGTACCTGGTACTCTGCCCCTTTTCTTGGGACACAGCCATTTTCCAGTATTCTGAGCTCAGCCATCTCCAAAGTCCTCTGTTTTTATTTATTTATGTATTTTTTCCCCATCAGCCCTGCCTCCTCTCTGCTGGGAGGAACCTCAGTTTCCTTTCCTATTTGCTCCAGGTTTATGTGTCCTTGTAGCTTATATTCAGTAGTCCAAATTTGTTAATTAAAACTGCAATTGGAGCTTGGTGAGTTACTTTCCCTCCCTCTGGTAACCAGCTTTTTTCTTCCAGAGGGAATTATTTCAGCTCAGCTTGCCATGTTAGTGGGGGAGGGGTGCCAGCTCTACAGTTTGGGGAGATTTACTTACAGTTCTATGCTTGATATCAGCTGTTCTACCCATTTCAGGCTTGTGTAAGATGTGTGTCCAGTCATGGATGTCCCCCAACAGTTGTTCCAGGCTATGTACTAGTTGTTCCTGGCTATTTACTAGTTGCTCTAGAGAACTAACTAAATTCCACACCTCTTGTGCAGCTATCTTGCCCCACCCAATGTGTTGCTTTTTTATTGCTGCTTTCAGGACATCCTCCTTTTCCTTGGCATTTGATAGCTTGACTACTGTATGGGTATGGTTTATTTTAATAGACAATGTTTGGCTTCCAGTGAACTCTGAACTCCTTGTGTGCAGGAATATATCTCCTCCTTCTGTAACCTCAAAGTTTAACCAGCCTACACATATTGAACATTCAGTGACTGTGACTGTTTGATTAATGAATGGATGATAATTACACATACTATTAAGTGGTAAGTGAGGGACACAGGGTTCTGAAGAAGGATGGATCTTGGTGCTCTAGAAAAGGGAGAGGGGGTGGTCCAGGGGATAGAAACAGTTTGAACCAAAGCACAGCTGTGAGAGGATGAGTAATTCCTTGGAAGACTGTGAGTAATCAGCTGGTAGTTTGGAGGAAAATGGTCATCAGGTAGTTGGGAGTCGGCTTTTGGAAGGTGATCCAGGTCAGGCTCAGCAACCTCCCTTGACTGAATTATAAACTTGTGCTACCATTTAATGCTTAACTGCTGTCAAATGAACATGTTTCCCAAATGTTTATTAAGTCCCAACTATGTGTAAGGTATTATATATAATTACATAAAATTTGTTTCAGCTATGTTAATTTTGACTGTTTAGATTGCAAGCTTTCCTGAATGAAGGCAAGGATCATCTTTTATAAAACTCCTTAGGTTAATATTATTTTTAATTATTTAACCAATATTTACTGAGGATCTACCATGTACCTGGAGCTATGATAGAGATATACAAAGGATAATGAAGTATTCTTGGTTTGTTGAGGATGACAACAATAAACAAATATTATAACACCACATAGAAGTGCTCTGTTTGAGATATGTAAGTGATGTTTGGGGAGTATGGATGAAGAACTGTCTCTGTGGGGGGAGTCAGGAAAGACTTGCTGAGGTAGGATGAATTCAGCATGCACCTTTCCATATACTGTCCCAATTACAGAATTTCCTCTAAACATCCGTTTCTTTTATTTATGGGGAGCTCATAGTCATTTGAGAACAATGGGTTCTCAAATATCAAACAAGGGAAATCTATTGGCCCATGGTTTTGAGTCTAGAAGGGATTGGTAGTGGTCTGGTGCTGGCTTGCCCGTAATCCTTTGGGCTCCTTGGCTTTCCCAATACTTGTGGATGTCCTCTCCTTTTTCTTCCCAGCTCCCTCTGACTTCCTGCTTCTGACTCCTCCTTGTGGCTTTCTATTTTAAAGCCCTCCAGAAAACCGGATTAAGGTCCACCCTCATTCAGTTGGGCCTTAACCAAAATAACATCTTCCAGAAGTCCTATTTACAATAGATTCATATCCACAGGAATGAGGATAAAGATTAAGAACATATCAAAACTGGGGTACAAAATTCATCTACTATACTATGTAAAACACTTGTTTCCATTTTTGAACCATTATCTGGGATCTGAAGCTATTTCTTACAAAGTTATCCAATGTCTCTCTCCCTGTAACGTTAGCCCATTGATTCCAGTTCTGGAGGTACATAGAATAAGTCAAATAAAAGAAATACTCTATCATTTCACAGAAACATCTTCATTTCCTTTAACAGTCCTCATTTGAGTTAGTCTCCACACATTTTTAGAGTTGTTGCTTTGGGTTTCCCTCTTTCATTACAGGGAACAGGCACACTTACAAAATTGCTGGATGTCTTGATGTTCACATTTGTAAAACAGTTTTGAAGCTCAGTAAACAAAAGCAGCTAATATCTTCAAATGTTATGCTGCTTCCCTGAAGAGAATATGAGAAAAGTAAGTGTTGTAGTCATTATGTCAGCCTGAATACACAGCACAGAGCTGTGGAAAATCTACTGGAAGGAGCCCTGGAGACTTACCTATCCAATTTCCTCATTGTACAGATGGTGAAACTGAGATCTAGGAAGATAAAGTGTCTTTAAAAGTGTACAAGTTAGTTTATTCCCCCAATCATTGTGTGTTTCCTGGTTGGTATTTGAAAATGGGCCATGGGAGAGTTTGGGAGCTCATTGAAAGATAAAAGTGAAGTAATTATTTATCCCAATTAAAAGAGAATCTAAAACACTTGCTTAAAACATTTTCCAAGTAACTGTTTATATAATTAATGCTGTTGCTTTCTCTTCCTTTCCCCAAAGCCTCAGGGACTGGTTACTCTGACCCACAGCTTTATCTGTTGTGGACAGTCTTGTGTGTCTGTGGTTTATTGGGTAATGATTTATATTTGCAAGGGAATGCTTGACTGGCATGGGCTGGGTTAGCTCAGCTAGAGAAACTTGCTAATGAAGCCAAGGTTGAGGGGTTTGGTCCCTGTGAGCCCCTTAGCTTTGCTGTGATCCTTAGCTGCAGCCGATACCCTTAATCCCCACCTGTCATCTCACATATGTGGGCTTTTGAAAGCAGTGGGAGGCCTAGAGAATGAAGAAGGATCATTACTTCCAAATGCTCATCCAAAATGGAAAGTCACACATGTAATAAATAATAATAATGAAGATTATTGCTAATGTTTATGGAGCGCTAAATATATTGCTAGAACTATGTGAATGTGCTTTTACAGGCAATATCTTATTTAATCCTCCCAACAGCCCTATGGGGTAGATACTATTATTATCTCCATTTTACAGATGCAGAAAGTAAGGCTGTGGGTAGTTTAATAATTTGTTCAAGTTTAATCTACTAATATGCAGTACAGCCTGCAGAGGATGTGAATCTGAGTTTGTCTGATTCCAAAGTCTGCAGTCCATTGAAGCACCCAGCTTTTCCAGCATGAGTGCTTCATTGTGCATTGATATCTCTAAGTTTTAAGTCATGTATTAATATTCTGCTCTTATTTTATTATTAGTGGGGTTGACAGGCCTTATAGTATACTGCTTAAGAGCATGGATTCTGAGGCCAGAATTTCCAGATTCAAATCTTACCTTCACCTGTATTAACTCTGTGACTTGGAGCAAGTTTTCAGACTCCTTTATGCCTCCTCTTCTTTATCTCTAAAATGGGAGAAAATCATAGCACCTTCCTCTTAGATTTATTGGGTGATTAATTTAGTTAATAGCAATAGAGGATTTGGAACAGCACCTCATACATAGTAAGCACTTGTCAAGTGTTGACTATTATTTCTGGATTAAAAGCAGCATTTTAGCCTTTGAAAAATGTGCTCATTTATGTTGTCTTTTTATTTCCGGCACCTTCACTCCCAAACTGCAAGTCTGCATGCTCACAAAGAGAGGGTGAAAAAGCTGGGTTGGAGCCAAGAGCCACTGGGGAATGTGTTTTTAAAACTAGCATAGATTCCTCAAAAAACAAGAACAAAAACAAAAAAATTCAAGAAGGTGGCCTTCTGAAAGTTAAGCTTTCCTTTTCCCAGTCGTCTCTTCCTTTTTGAGTGTGCCAGTAGTAGAAGACCATTGTGCAACGTCCTTTTCTTGGAATACAGAGCATGTATATTTTGTTCCCTCCTGTGGCAGACCTGCTCCCACGCTTGTTATCTGGCTTCAGCCTCCCATTAAGGGAATCCCTGGGGGGAGTGCAGTTCCTCTACATTAAGTAGTAATGCTCTTGTTAATGATAAATTGATGAAGAGCTGCTTTGTTACATTAGGTGAATGGCCCTTTGATAATGTGGTTGGAATCAGAGCAGGGGTTTTATTCTATTTTGCTGGGAGAGTGAGAATTACCTAAAGTATTCTTTTTTCTTATCTGTTATTAGAAAGTGATACAGTCAAAGCATTTTGGCTTTCCATTTTAACAGAACACTCAAAGAATATGTTTGTGACAGGTGGTTTTTCCTTTAACATTGACTATTGGGTGGTGATGGGTTTCAAAATTGTTCTTAGGGCTTCATCACAAACCGTGGTCTATTGGTGGTCCCACAGACATCCACCTCTCACCCCTCTCGCTCCACCAGCTGGAGTGGTCAGGGTAGGCTCTCAGCTGGATCTGGGCCTTTTCTTCTGTACTGAAGAGTAAAGGGATATCCCTGAAATCCCTAAGGAGTTCTTAGGATTTGGTTCATTTTGAGATGCCTGTGGTCATTTTGGCCTGACCTTTGAGAAAAAACTGAATTTTGGATGGCCATCAGACTGTAAGCAGTTGTTAAGGCTCTTTGGAGTCTGATGAACACCCTAAACAATTTGGCCTTCACTCTTATCTCCATGCTGGGAAAGATCATCTTCTGGGATTGAGGGATGAAGCTGTATTTTCAAAGGTATTGACCCCATGGTGATGGATGCCTTGTTTGTCATGATTAACCAAATGAAGAGACTCTTGGGGGACAGAATATCCTAATTACATAAGTCTTTTTTGCTATGGTCCATGAGACATCTCAGAAAGACTTCCCTACCCTAGGGCAAAAGCCCCTGGTAATTTCCCCCAAGGATTTCTAAGAAAGAGGAGCTTTTGGAAACTTCTTTAGGTTCCTTCCCAAACTACATAAATTGGAAACCAACGTGGTATTGACTTGTTGATTTAGAGTCAGGGCCTGTATCAACAAGCATAATCCCCCTTTGGGATAAATTATTGAGGGCAGTTATTTTAGACGCAATTAGTGCAGCACACACATTTGAAAAAAAAATAATGTTTGTAGTCTGTTTTGTTTGAGTAGTTATAAGCTCATAATGAGTTGCCTATTTCCAGGTTTGTTCCTTACTTAGTGTTTTCTCCCTTAAAAAGTTTAGGGGAGATTAAATCCTGGGCAGGGATATGTTTTTGGAAGAAGGAAAGCAGCATTTATTGAGTATCTACTATGTGTCGGCAATTGCACTACATACTTCATATAAACTATTTTAATTTTTAGGTCAACATGTGAGGAAAATTTTTAAATCAAAGATTAACTCTTTTTACCTATAAAGAAACCAAGCATTAAGATCCTATGGTTAATATTATGTGTTAACTTGCCAGGGCTGCTATAACAAATACCATGGACTGGTTGACTTCAGTAACAGGAATTTATTTCCTCACAGTTTTCGAGGCTAGAAGTCCAAACTTAAGGTGTTGGCAGAATCATGTAGTCTGTAGCTGGTGGTGACTTGTCAGCAATCCATAACTCAATCTTTACCGCCATCACATGGCCATCTGTCTCCTTCTTCTCCTCCTACTGAGCCCAAATTTCCTCTGCTTAGACAGCCTCTAGTCACATTGGATTAAGGCCTATCCTAATTCAGTTTGGCCTCATCCTAGGATCTTTGAAGGTCCATTTACAAATGACTTCATTCACATACTGGGGTTTAGGACTTGAATATGTCTTTGTGGGGAACACGATGCAATCCATAACAATATGCTTGCTAAGCTGGGATTCTAACCAGTTTGACTCTTGAGTATACTACTCAGTATGGCAGTGATGCACAGGAAGTTGAATTGGAGGCAGGGTTTTCATGGAGTTGCAGGTCACTGGACAGGATACTATGCCAAGGAACAGCAGCAGAGCCCATTTAATCAAGTTTTCAAATTGCACCCTTTGCATGAGTTGCCTCAGGCATGAGGCAGCTAAGGATCTTATTATAGCAGAATTAAACTCTTTAATGGATTTTTCCTTCCAATGCCCTGAGAATACTTCTAGTTTAAGAGATATCTCCTTTCTCAGCAAGATCTGTTCCACAAAACAAAGGACGATAGCTCAATTTATTTTTAGTCTAATGAAAAGAAGAAGAGAGATTAATTAGGCTTTGTTTTCTGTACATATCAGGTACTATTTTAAAAATATATTGTTCTTATCTTCATATGAATTTAGAAATTTGCATGAAATGACTGCGCTAGAAAAGAGCCAATGGAAACAACATTGGTAAGTACTGATAATGCATTGATGAGTGGATGTACAATTCAGCTTGTCAAACTTCTCATACTAAAGGGCTGGCTGAGGATTTGGAGGCTGGGGCCTTCCCTATCCCTCCTTTTAATGCATGCAGATTGCATATTAACTTTTCAGGTGAAATATCCTAAGTTTCAGACTTGCAAATTTTTGTCATGAAATCAGAGGGAATAGACAATTGTAAGAGCAGAGGGAGAATAGGTGGATGATAAGAGGACCTCTTAGTGTCAGCAGGATGCAAATCAACAGGATAATGAGGATTGCTAGAGAAAATAAATTCCTTCTCCCCAATAAGAATATTCCCTCCCTCACCTTTCAAATACCCAACTCACTTCCCCATGCTTTGAAACAAATGATTATCTACTCTTCATTCCTGAAACAAGCCCTGAAGTAGGTGTACTTATGGAATTATGAAGTGTTTCTCTCTGGGGCCCTCTGCTTTATGCCGGAAAACCATGGGCATTAACATGTATGTTGGTTTTATCCATGTTTTGCAAAGCCCTATTTGTTTTTATCATTTGAATTTGTGAGCATAGGAGTGCCTCCCAAGGTATTCTCATCTTGGGGGTTCAGGGACAACTCTGGAATTTCTGCAGAAAAACAAGCAATTCTGTATAATGTGCCCAGTTAAAGCTAGCAGAAATGCAAAATGAAATGGATAGGCTGTATAAACTCCTCCATCTTAAAAGGACATTTATTTTTTCCTGTCTCACTTCACTAGTACAGATTCTGACACTGTCTCTGGCCCAAACAACTGGGATGATCTTAGGGCATTTCTTTAAACAACCCTCCAAGTATCTGACATGGGTTTAGTCCTTTATGTGAAAGACTTAAACAGCAGCACCGGTTTAGCCAAACTGCCATGATAGGCACAAGAAAAACACTCCCTTCTATTGTCATGGTCTTTGGTGGCTGGAAGGAAACATTAGAACCAGCCATTGAGCTGTGGTACTCATCATTTAGCTGATTTGGTGTGAAAACGAACCACTTAACCACATAATAGGCGCATCCTTTTTTTCTCTTTCTCTTTTAGGTGCTTAGAAACAGCCTTGGGTTAAGATAAAATAAGTACATAGAACCAATGCTTTCTGGCATAGAGATAAAAGAGTCTCTGGCACTGAGACCTCAGTAAATTGTAAAATTCTTCTCTTAGCACTCTTTCTTCCTCTGTTCCCTGGCCCTTCTTTGTTGGAATTGGAAACTTGGGTTGATACATACTACCATCATAGATACTGCCTGAAAACAAGAAAAAGAAAGGCTTAACAATCCTCAGTGCTTTTTCATGGGAAAGCATCTTGCATTCATACGTTTTAGTGGCAGAATCAGGTGGTATATGAATTTGTTATTCTTGATAGAAGAATCCATTAAAAAGGGAACATATGTCAATGTTGCCTTGGAAAAAGATGATGGATTGATTATACATCATGAAAACATTATTGTCTAAGATGCTTTTTAAAGAAAACTACATACAATCTCAAGGTTTATTTAGCTATCCATTTATTCACCAAATCTTATGCTGCAAAGAATACAAAATGGTTTATATTATTATTCACCTGTTGGGATCTTTGGGTTCTTTTATTGTTTTTGACCATGTTGAAAACATATCTGATTCCTTTTCTGCCACCACTGGACTGTAACTCCTTGGGTTTAGGGATTGTGTGTTTGAAGTTATAGCCCCACTACCTACAATTGTGCCTGGCACAGAAAAAGTTATCAGTAAATATTTGGCTAATGAAATAACTGGCTAATAAAATACAATTTTTAACAGAAACAATATAGTCCAGTATAATCTAATTTTTTCAAATTGGAAAGAAGGTCAGTATGAATTAGCCTGAATTGTGGAACATTTGTAAGGAATTGCAGAATATTCTGTTCTCATGTCTTGGCTACTTGGAATGGTTAATGACATGTTTTCAGGTAGACAACCTGCTGGGCCTGCTTTAATCCATAGATTTAATCACTTGATAAACCAAAATTTGAAATTAATTTTTCTGCCTGGACCTACCAAAATATTTTAGAATTATTTCATCTCTTAAGCTGATACAGCATTCCCCTCCATTTTTTTTTTTTTTTTTTTTTTTAAATTATACTGCACTTTGCAGATTCTTCTTAAAGCAAATTAGTATAAACCTGACTTGTGAGGTTTGGGTGGCTAATTGGTGGCCAAACTGACTCCCCTTTCTTATACTCTGTTGAGATTTATTTTTTGAAAACAAGTAGCAGCATTTAAAATAGATTTTATTTTTAATAATATGTTCTCTTTTTGTAAGGTTTTAGGTGAAACGTATTGCACCTTTAAAAAGCCTGGTGATTGAATATTTGCTGAACTGAATGGAACATGGAACTTCTAGATGAAAGAAACAGGCATTTATAAACTAACATTGGCAGGTTGTGTTTTTAATATGGAGGTTTATAGAAACAGACTTGTTTTCAGTAGCAATATTTCCTCGCATTGTGACCCTCATTTCTCTTGTCCTCAAGAGGAAAGGATGCAGGTGACCAACTCTTACATTTAAAATCTGCCAAACCTTTCCAAATTAAAATCCTGAAATCCTGTATTTGAGGGTCAGAACTCCTATGGGATGCTTTTGCAGCTTGTAGGAGGAGTGATGACTGCATGCTTGTAGCCTGCCCCTTCCTTTTAAGTCATTTGGGAGGAGGGATGTCAACTCTTTACCACAAATATATTTCTACATTTGAATATGTAAGTGATAGAGTTCTTTACTTTTTGTAAGCGTCTGTCTGACAGGTAGGCTCAGAAAACATCTTTCCCTAAAACTGCAATGTTGATGTAAATATCTGAAGAAAAATTCTAATCACAGTATTCATTGAACAGGCTCACTGATCTTGTATACCTGGAAAAAGATTTTCAAACAGAATTTGTCAGCTCTGTCTTGGCATTCCTTGTCAAACAAAAGCATGCCTAAAGACACATTTCAAAAGCAGACAATGCAGCACTTCTAACCTGCAGAAAATCGAAAAGGAATGCAGAAGCCAAGAACAAACAGAATAGGGAACCAATGAGAAATGGAGCCCAGTTCTGAAAAACCGTTTCAGAGAACCAAATATGTTTTAAAAAGGCCTCATCAATAATTAAACATCAGCAAGTCAAGTTCCATTTTTTATTTGCTGCAATTGTCTTAAGATTTGTAATGAAGAAATAAGATTATCGATTCAGCCTCAGGAAAAAGGAACTAATACTTACAAACTGGGGTTAGGATAGGGAAAAAGAGGAGGGGAGAGAAAGAAATATTATTTTTGGCATGGAATGTTTGCAAAAGCTGAGACATTTTGTTATTTCAAAATTGAAACATTTCAATTAACAGCAGATTTGGGTCAGGTGGCCCGTAGCAGAATTGAAAGTCTCTCTCTCTCTTTTTTTTAAAGCCATGACTGTCTCTCTCTACTCATGTTTATGTCATTTGTGTGCTTAATTTGGGTTGACCATACAGTGATTTGATATCATACCATACAGCATGACACAAGCCTCAGTTTACGACTAATAAAATAAAATCAGGTGATTTTCTGAGGCTTTAATATTTTTGTTGTCCATTTTCATAGTGTTACTTATAGTGCAATTGGGCCTAGTCTTCACCAATAGGTGCCCTTACCTGAATAAAATTTTTATTACTTATAAAGAGCATTAACTTGGGTATTCATGAACATTTTCTGTACTGTCACACACATATAGCCTATGGTAAGGCACAGGCAAGTGACAGGTTTGAAAAGAAGAGGGCAGTGGAGAGGATTCTCTGGAGAGATGGCCATAGATCTGGGTACTGGTGCGTGAGGCTGATTTTTGTGGAAAGGATGTGGTGACCTTCACTTTGGCCAGCTTTGAGGCATTGGCAGGTTTTAATCTCCTCTGTATTCAAAGAGCCTTGTTCCATATACTGGGGTAGAATGAGAATTAACAAGGCTTGTCTTAATAGTGCATGTAGTGGTTTAAAGCTATGTACCCCAGAAAAACATGTTCTTAAACTTAATCCATTTGTGTGGGTGTCAACCCTTGTAAAAAGGACTGTTTGATGAGGTTACTTCAGATAAGGTATGGCCTGGGATGGGTCTTAATCCTATTACTGAAGGCCTTATAGGAAGGACACACAGAGAGGGAAAAAAGCCACACGGAGCAGCCAGAGGCTGAAAGAAGGGAGAGGCCAGGAGAGGCTGCTGATTGCATTGCCATGTCACAGAGAAGCCAAGGACCGAGGATCACCGACAGCCAGTCCCAGAAAGCCAGGCTTTGGGGAGAAAGCATGGCCTTAATGACACCTTGATTTGGACTTCTCCAAGCCTCAAAACCATGAGCCAATAAATTCCCATTATTTAAGCCAACCCATTGCATGGTATTTGCTTTAACAATGAGGAAACTAAAACAGTGTATAATGGGGCAGGTATAAAATCCTGCCCTTCCACAATAGTGTTGTAACAGAAAAGTTATTTTTACATTGTGATAACGACTGAAAAGAGGAATCAAATAATACTTATGAGCCTTTCATACAATTTTATTCATAACATTTTTAGTCTTAATTTGTTACACAAGGGAAAAACAGGAACCCAAACTTTGTTTACCATAATTATTTAAATAAAATGGAGCATCTTTTTGATAAAACAATTGCAGTGATTTGACAATTTCATTGCCTCTCCATTTCGTAGGTTTGTGACACTGGACAAACTATTCAACCTTTCTGTGCTTCAGCTTCTTATCTGCAAAATAGAGATAACAATAGCACCTACATAATAGCATTGCTGTGAGGATTAAATAAGTTAATGTGTAAAGTGCTTGGATCACTGCCTGGCACATAGCAGGTGCATAAATGTATGATGTACTTGTAGTGGTATTAGTCACATCTATACAAATATAAAATCATAATTTTTCTTTTTGTAAAACAGCTTTATTGAGGTATGATGTGCATATCATAAAATTCACCTGCTTTAAGTCTACAACTTAATTTTTTTTTTTTTTTTAATTTACAGTTGTGCAACCATCACCACACTCCAAATTTGTTGATCTATTCACCAGTTTATGGACATTCATTTTGTTTCCACTTTTTGGCTGTGCTGTGCTGCTATAGCTATGCTGTTATGAACATTCATGTACAAGTCTTTGGGTGAACATGTGTTTTCATTTCTCTTGGTAGATATTTAGGAGTAGAACTGCTGGTCATGTGGCAAATTTTGTTTAACATTTTAGGAAACTGCCAAACTGTTTTCCAAAGTGGCTGTATCATTTTACATTCCCACAAGCAATATTTGAGGATTCCAGTTTCTCCACATCCATGCTAACACCTGTTACTGTCTGTCTTTTTGACTATAGTCATTCTAGTGACCTTGAATTGGTATTTCACTGTGGTTTTAATTTTCATTTCCCTAATGACTAATAATGTTGAGTATCTTTTCATGTGCTTATTGGCCATTCATATCTTTTCCTTGGTGAAATGTGTATTCAAAGCTTTTGACCCCTTTTCTTCTCATTGGGTTTTAAGGGTCCTTTATATATTCTAGATACAAGTTCTTTATCAGAAATATAATTTGCAAATATTTTCTTCCAGTCTATGGCTCATCTTTTCATTTTGTTACATTATCTTTTGAAGCATAAATATTTTTAATTTTGATGAAGGCCAATTTATTAATTTCTTAATTTATGGATCATGCTTTTATCATATCTAAGAACTCTTTGTCCAGTCCAAGGTCATGAAAATTTTTGCTCCTATGTTTCCTTATAACAGTTGAATAGTATAGTTTTAGCTCTTACATTTATGTCTTTCATTGAGCAAACATTTGGGAACTATGAATATTCAGATAAAAAGATTTGGCTCCTGCCCTAAAGAATTTTATAATCTATTGGGAAGATAGTTGCACATACAAATGATCACTTTGTTGCTTTGGCAGAGGTAGGTATTCTTTATACAAGGAGCAAAGGAGCAGAAAGAGCCTGTTTGTGGGAGTCAAGTCCTGTTTCACTGAGAAGTTACTGTTGGAGCTGAGTCTTGAAGGAGGAGTTGGAGTTGCCCAAATGCCATGTGAACAGTGCTACCAGGCATAGGTAGCCCGCATATGCAGAGGATTAGGGAGGTGGATGAACCAGTTTACCATAGAATCAGCTGTCAGCTGGTGCATGGAGGGTGATGAAGATGGTGGGTCAGCAAAGGTCAACACAAAGGGCTTTGAAGCTCATGTGAAGAAGTTTAGATCTTACCATATAGCTGTTGAAGAAGTATGAGTGGGTAAGAAAAGTCAGATATGTGTGATGAAAAATAACTTTGGTGGCAGTGTAGAGTATTGATTAAAAAACTTTGGTGGCAGTGTAGAGTATCGATTAAAAAGGGGGTAATAACCATGTGTTCTATGGACTTCCCATTTCAGAATCACTTTCCTATACTTCAGCCAGAACCAATGATCAGGAACTTGAGGCTGGATCCCATGATTCTGCATTTTTTTGCAAGCTCCCCCTGTGATTATTATGCTCTTCAAAAGATAGGACCCACTGGGTTAGAGAACAGAGCAGTTAGGAAGCTATGGTTGTAGTTCAGGTAAGACATGATTAGAGACTTAACCCAGGTGTGGCAGTGGGAGTAGCAAGTAAGGGAATGATATGAGAGATACTGAGGAGAAGGAAAAATAGGATTTGGTGATTCTTTGCATGTAGGGGATGAAAAACTTATAACACCTAGTAGATGGTGCCACGACAATAGAAAATTCAGGGGGAGGAATAATATGGTGGTGGTGAGTGGAAGGAGGGAAATGAGATCAATACAGGAGAACCTGAGTTTGAGGGGCCTGTGGGACACCCAGCTGGAGATGTCTAGCAGAAATTATATAAATAATTCAGGTAAGGGTCTGGGTAGGAGAAAGGAGATTTAGGTATCTTCAGATAATATTGTAACCACACACTGGGGAAATTAGAATATACAATACAATAATTTTGTTAGGACTGATGGAACATGCATGAATTCTTCATTAAATTAGCTTTCAGCTTGATAATTCTTCATATATTACTGCATGAGAGTTTAATTGCATCTCATCTTGAATTGCTCTTCCCCTCAGTGGCAATTTAGCTCATTCAGAGGTAGGTAAGTGGATTAGTTAGCTGCAACAAGTAAACACAAGATTTTCATTGGCTAAACAAACAAACAAAACAGTCTATTTCTCATGTATGTAAGAGTCCAATGCATATGCTCTGGATTGGCAGGAAGTTTCCTCCACGTGGTAATTCAGGGACCCAGTTTCTTATGACTCCACTATCCTTTAGGGCCTGAGGTATCTGCATCCAAGGAGCATTTGGGGGAAGAGAGGGTGGAGAAGGCCACCTTGGTCCAGAAGTGGTGCTCATCACTTCTGCTCACATTCCATTGGTGACCACTAATCAAATGGCTCCACCCAGATGCAAGGCAGGTGGGAAATGTAGAGCCTGGCTGGTCATCTGCTTCTCAGTGACAAATCTGTATAATGGAAAGGGGTGCATCAGTATTTGGGAGGATGGTTAGTCATCTTTAGCAGAGTAACCATACTGATATATAGAGAATATTCCAAACCGATATCAGAGTAGACTTAAGAAAACAGCAACACAAAGGTAACTGTTGGTTAACTAGAACTCTTGAGCCCCTACTAAATGCTCAGCATAATTTTAGGCACTATAGGGATAGAATGAGAGCGTGGATCAATTGACAAACAAAAGGTATTTATTAAGCACCTACTATGACCATTGCATTATGTGAAAACATAAGTTTAAATTATCCTTTTCCTTGAGGAAGCAAGAATGACTCCTATGGAGTGATCAGCAATCAGTTCTGGAGAGATTAACCTTTAGTAGTAAGTAGTGTTATACATACAGTTTTCAATGATAAAATCCTGGAGGGTGTAGGTATTCAGGGCCCACATACCTGAAGGAGTGGAGCTTGAAATAAGCTTTACAGAATGAGATTTGAATGGATGGAGTGTTGAGGTGGGAGCATGCCAAGAAAAGAACAATGCAAACCTGAAGGCTCAGGGGCAGCACCAACAAAGGTGTGCATGGAACATGGACCATTCTTATGAGAGTGGAGGACATGTGTTGGGCAATCAACCATCTCAGTGAAATTGCTTCTATTTGTTACTACGGCATGAAAAATAGGTTAATTGATTTTCACCAAATTTAGCATCATGGTGAGAGGAGCTTTGTGGGGTTGGGATGAGTGGGCTGTAGACACAGAAAACAAATAGTGCTTTTAAACTTGAGCTCTAAATTGTAATTCACAGGGATGGATGCTTTAAATTGCAGGCTTCCCTTTTGTATTTTATTGTTTCTCACACTGGCAGCTCGGTGTAACTTGCTCACTCTTTGTAGTGGACTCCAGGGTGAGCAGTAGCAGGGATTTATTTATTCAGTGGCCGTTAATGATTCTCCTGACTGGTGCTGGGTAAGACAGTTTGTGGAAAACAAGACTATTTTGGTTGAATGGGGTCATCTTATAAAGGGCTTTAACGGTCAGACAGCTGAGCTCAGACTTGATGTGGTAGGTACTGGGGAGCCATCGAAAGTTTCCAGATAGGTAGGTAACTTTTTGAGAGTGTTAGTTAATGAAGATTCATCTTCTATCAATATGCAGGATGGCTGGAGGTGAGGAAGGCTGGTGGAAAGGAGTTTCAGCAGATAGTTGGTAGTGATCCCAGGGCGGAGGGCTGAGGACTGGGACAGAGGGAGTGGAGAAGTACAAGGGCATGTGGTAAATTTGAGGGAGGTGTCAAAGAAAACCCTAAGGTTATGAGCCTGGGAGAATGGCAGTGCTGCAAAAGGGATTTAGTGTCACAAGGCGTGAGAAGGTGATCTTTGTGATTACAATGGACTTTGGACTTGTTGGTTGACCGCTTGGCTGACAGAGTCCTCGCCATTTCTTCAGTCTCTCTTCAGTTAGAGAAGTGCTTTTGCAGCTCCCTCCACTACTTGCTTCTGGCAGCTAGCTGCCTTTGATTAGGTGCCCCACAACCCTCTAATCTGAGGATCAAGGATTGCAAGCCGAGATGGAAGGCTTTTGAGCAGTCTCTAATTTTTATTGACAGCCCTGAAAAGTTCTAGATGCACTTAGCACCTCCAAAGAAGCGCTAAATGATTTAACATTTGGGGGACAAATTGGTTCTATTAGTCTCTAGTGCCAAATTCACCAAAAATAGCTCATTAGCTGTGCATTGTGATTTCACTAGGGTGCCCTGCTCTTGGCTGGATTCCAAAGAACACATTTATATAAAAATGTTCCCATTATGGAGTGTGATACCTTTTAATGGAACACCAGATGCAGCAGAGCATCTCCCTTTGCCTCCTCCCGGTCTTTCAACCTGGAGTTTGTATTTTCTATCCATTTTTCACCAAGTGACCTGCTTTGTAGGGGCTAAACTTTACCTAATGGGCTAAGGCCTGAGATGCTGCAGCAAGCAATCTTTCATCTGGTTTTAAGCATCTTGGTTTTCTCTTTCTCATTGCCTACTGCCAATCCTGACCCTTTCATTCCATCCTAGCCTGGGGGGAAGAAAGGGAGGGGGCAAGGTTGAGAGTGGGCACCAAGCCCAGACCTACAGCTGTGCCTGATTGACCGACATTTCTGTTGTTAGCCACAAAAAAGGCCACTTTTAATGGCTAAAGCAAGAATGACCAGCTGGTGTGACAGGCCTTGAGTTTTTGCCTAGTTGCATTAAAATTTATCAATTCTGATCCTTATTTTAAATCACATGTATGATTTCAAGGGTGATATTTCCAAACACATCTTTTACTGAAGTTCCTGGCTAGCAAATAATATCTGCAGTTCTTCCCCCTTTTTTTTCCCAAAGTGATATTTTCCATTTTGTAAGTGGCTTTAAACTTGCATCAAAAATAACAAAGTAAAAAATAAATGGAGGATGCTTGTTATTTATCAGAAGAGACCTGTTGAGATGTTGAATAATAACAGAAAATCAAGAGTTCACACCAAATTTAAGAATGTACAATAAACTGTTATATACACTTGTTTGAAAAAGAGTGCTTCCTGAAATTCAGGATCTGAAACTCACTAGGGGCCTTCAGTGTTCAAAGTGAGCATGATCTCTTTGGGTTTAGGATCTAGATGTTCTTTTTTGTCTGGGACTAGAGTAGAAGATTCTACTCTAGAATCTCATCATAGATTTCACCATGGATTGCTGTGATGGGGAAAGGTGTAAGTCAATTATAAAGCAGCATTAGTACCAGGTATGCTTTTTTTCCCCCACTCAGTTCATTTGTAATAAGTGCATTTGTTTTTAAATTAATGTATAACTTCAACAAACATGAGTGAGTCCCTAAAATGGAACAGCATGGTGAGTGATGCAGAAATGTACAAGATACAATCCCTGACCTCCAGGTGTTCACAGGCAACATGTACACAAATAAATGTCTTTAAAAATCCAGAAGGTGAAATGTGCTAAAATGAACATGTGAACAAACAAACAAAAACAAAAGAGGAGGTGTGAGCAGGACATTTTATTAATTCAGTGGATGGTGAGATTGTTTCCTATTGGGGATATCGGAGAAGAAAGGGTTTGTGAAGGAGGGATTTGAGCTAGGCATGGAAGGCTATCTAGACAAGTTTTCGGTTGTTCATTTTAATTTGCAGAAATGCCACAGCCTTAGTCTTTAACCACAAGCTAGATTTAATTCTCTCTGTGAAAAGCCTCAACTTGAATTAGATCCATTCCTTTTTAAGACCACAAAATTATATGAAAGTTAATATCTATTTCCCTTGGGTATAACTCTAAATAATTAATCATCTTGGAACTAACATGGGAGCTTGTTCTAAAAAACATAACCATAGAAGGATGTTCAACTTTATTACTAAATCAAAGAGATCCGGATAAAAACCTATATGTAGGGCTTTCTAATCAGATGTCCATAATTTTAAAGTAGTGATTCCAACTGAGAATCTTTGGGGCAGGTCCCAGGCTTCCATATTAGAAACAAGTTCTGAAGGTGATGATAATGAACAGCCAGGGTTGAGAACCACTGTTTTATATCTAGTATGTAAATATAAATAAAATCATCCAATTTGTATAATTGATGGGTACCACATTAATTGCTGGTTTTATTTCAGGTATTATTAACTTAGAAAAATTTCTCCCCTATTATGTGTATGTAACCAAAAGAGAGTGACGTAGCACAAATTTTAGGACCATCTGAGAAAATCACAATCACAAGTAAGGTTATGATTCCTTACTTACTAGTAAGGTTTCCTTCTTTAGAAGTGAAAATGACCTCTCTGTTCTGGTAACATCAATAAAGCTAAGTTAGAGTAAAACAAGTAAGAAGCTCCTCGAACTTCCTTGGAAAGTATATCATACAAATGAAGTTTTACTGTGGTGGCCAGGATGCAATTTCAGTTACAGGTTTGGATATATGCACTTGGACGTACACTGTGCTGGTTATTCTCTTTCTTCCCTCCTGCACATCCCACCTGAGAGTCATCCTCTGCCCTTTCCTTTGTTACAGTGGGCTCCAGGCAGCTGACGCCTTGGGCTGCAACACCCATCTCCTCCCTTCCTGGCCGAGGCTGTGTCCTCTCAGACCATAGCTCCTGCTGGCTGGCTTCTCATCTACGGCTGCAGCTCTTACCAAGCTCCACTAACACTATTTCCTTCCCTTGCCCCTTCAGGCCATGAGTGGCCAGTTGTGGCTACCTCACCATCACTTGGTGAATCCTTTATCCTGCTCTGTAAATAGCCCTTCCTTAGATTTCTTCAGAATCCTACCTGAGTGTACCAGGACCTGACTGGTACGGCAATCACATTACAAAGACCTCCCTGATGTCAGATCAGAGCAGCTTAAAATAACCAGCTACGAGGACAGAAACATCAGGAAGGAGAGACTGGCAAAAGGAGTTCTGGGGGCAGGCGAGTATCCTAAAAGATTAAAGCAGAAAGGGAAAGGTTTATGCTGACTATGGAGTATGTCTAGGAACGTAAAAAAACAACAACAGAAAACCCAACAAAAACCAAACCCTTAGATTTACCTTGCATTCACAAGAGAACATTTTGAACATAGATACTGTAAGTCAGATGATGAAGACTTGCAATCTCATCTCACTGTAAAGCTATGGATCTGAAAGGAAGGAAGCTGACAGCAGATCAGAGTGGGAATAAATATAGTAACTACTAACTATGGGCAGGATGCTGTCCTTGCTTTGGTCCTGATGTCTCTGGCCCTGATGTCTCTGGCATGCGCTGCAGCATCTGTATGTCACTGGGAAGTGAGGAAGTGCGGATGACAGCTCTGTATGTTGGGAAAAGTTTTTGTGTGCTGTCAGACTTTTTTAGGCTTGTCAGGTTACTGGAAGGCAAAATTTGACTTTGTGTTATGTGTTGTTTTTCAGTTGTATGTGGATACTTTCAAAGATACATACTTTACATTCTAATATAGAGCCACAAGTTAGATACAGACAATTGGATTCTCCTGCTTAGTATGAGATTATATCAACAAAAAGTCAACAATTATATTCTCAAAGCTTAGCATATGCCAGGCACTATGCAAACCTCATTTAATTTCAATTTGTATTCATTGTACATGTATATGAATGAATCACCAAGATAAGAAAGACCTCATACTTGTTCCCAAGTGTCTTAAAATCTAACAGGGAGAAAAAAAGTTGGAAGAGGTAGAGAGGGGCAAGATAATATACAAATAAGGATATAAGGCAGGAGCATTTGGAAAAATAAAAGTTCTATTAGAGTTCTTTAGCTAATAGCCAATAATTGCAGTTAGCTTCTATTAAGTGTATACCACTACCAGATACTGTTCTCAGTGCTTTTCATGAAAAGGTTTATTTGATGACCACAGCCCTTTGAGGGAGGTTATATTCTTCCCCCCATTTTAGAGATGAAGAAATTGGGGTACACATAGTTTAAAAAAAACTGTCCCAGAGTCAAACAGCCAAGTATTTGGAAGGGCCAAGATTAGATCCTAGGCAGTCTGACTCCAGAGTTGAGAGAAGTCACAGCTGATGATGTGAACCAAGAAAGACTCTCTGGAAGAGATTGCTTTTGAGTAGGGACTTGGGAGATAGTTAAGATTTCAACCATTTGAGATATATAATGCAGACAGACATTCTAGGGAGGGCATTTCAGCTGAAAAGAAAATGTAAACATCTAAAAGTAAAAGCTTTTGATCTTGACTATATCTCATTAGTAGTTACTTTTTTTCCATCTCCCCTAATGCCATCATATAATATAGACAAATAATTTCAAAAGGGCCACAAAAGTCTTTGGAAAACAGAAAGCTGAACTGGTAGTATCACTGAACAGAACAGTTAATTAGTGACAATATGGAGGTGGCAATGGAGGTTGAAAACCATGGAATGTGAAACACAAAACTATATCTTTATGGAGGTCTTTCATCTCTCCTAGCCAGGAGGGATTTTAGGTGAGTTCAGGGTAAGTTGAAGTTCTCTTGCCACATCAATGATTCATCTTTAAAAAAGTGAAGTTACTGAATAAAAGTGAAATTGGGCTTTCATGTGCCTCTGGCCATTTTTGAGTCGTGCCTTCTGTTGGCTCCTTGCTGTGAAGGTATTTTTTTTTCTTGGTGTGATTTCACCTTAAAGCAGGGGTTTCTCAAGCAGGGTGCTCTTGGGTAGCAGCAAAGCCTTTAAGGGGAACCATGGGGAGTCCTTCTGAATATGGGCTGGGAGAGGAGACCTGATCAATTAATCAATCAACAATATTTGCTCAGCATTCATTCTATGGGTCTAGATCTGTGCTAATCAGATCTAATAGCAAATAGATATTTCAGAAACCATAAAGACAATTATGATTAGAATGTGTCTTCTCTTTATAACAAGCTATTTTAGAGACAAAGGTAGTTCCGTTCTTCAATTCCAGCCAGGAACCGACATCTCTGAGTGTTACAATACTGTGATGAGATCTGCCTTGTCTCTCTCTGCAAGCATGGAGGCTGGCACCACCCCTGTGCTTCTGAGGAAAAGGCTGTTTCAAGGAGTGACAGGTTTATTCAGAGAGCCCTGCTGTGAAAAAATAATGAATGGAAATGAGGGAGGGGTCATGATATAAAAGCAGAACGTGACGTTGGTTTGGACACTTGGGATGGTGCTGCAGAAAGCTGCTTTGAAAGCCATCATTGATTCCAGGCAGAACTAGAAGGAGGGCAGCTTTTTGTCCTTCCCATCTCCACTCAGTTTTCCATTGCTGAGTTATCCTGTTTTAAAAAAAGGATTTTTGTGTCCTCCAAACACATGAGTTCACAAACAGATGAAAACATTTCCATCTGGAATTGAGCCAAGTGCAGAGCACCCTGCCTTGCATTGCAAATGGTTCCAGAGATCCCAGGGAATGCAGAAACCCATGCACACACTTTAAGGGTCTGGGTTCTACCAGCTTTGTGAGCCTCATGGCTCTAAAGAACGAACCAATATATTCCAAACTAGTAGCTCCCCTAGACCTTTTCTCGGAGGGACAGCTGACTTCTCTCCAGACTTAGAGAGAGCTGAAGGGTGCCAGGCCTTGGCCAAGCTGGCTGTTCCCTGGTATCTCAGCAGCTCCCCCACCTCCACTGTGATTGGCAGGGGCTGAATGTGCCTGCACTGGTGCAGTATGAAAGGAGGAAGGAGTCTTTCTGACCAAGAAGGAAAGGGAGACAGGTGGTCAGAGGGGATGAGAAGGCTCTCAGCCAGCTCTCTGAGAGAAGGTAATACACTTGATGTACTCTAATGGTACCCCTCACTGAGGGGCCATATGGAGACCTGGATCCTGCATAATTCCATCTCACTGCCCAGTTGAATCCACCTTTTCCGCCGAAATCATTGTGTCAACTGGGTCAAGCAGTTGCCACCGGTAATTCCTACCACTCTTGTTCAGAAGAGGGAAGTTAAAAATATGAGTACCCTGGCATCTGATCCTAGTACATCTTTTATGATTAGAGTCTGGTCAGTCTTTAGCAATATGGAGACTTCTGGGATAGCATTATTTTAGATACCTGCATTTTAGAGATAGTAAAGGTTAACCCTTTAAGCCATGGGACACAGACTGGCAGACCAAAGGGCCAAATCTGGCTACAGATGCACCTGGAGAACTTGGCTACCTTTAGGTCTGGGTAGCACTGTTCACCCAGTGCACAGCATTCCCATTACTGTACCCTCTTCTGATTAACGCAGGCCCCAAAAGAATTTGGGTTTGTAACCCCTGCTTAGGCACTGCTACTTTTAAGTAAACTTTTGATGAAAATATTTCTGAAAGGTACTACCCTTTCTTGCTCTCTAAAGCAATTTACAGTGGACATAATTTTCTTTTCTACCATCATCTTATGCTTCAGCTGTAGTTCTCGTCTTAGCTAAAAATTCAGAGTTAGATAGTATGGGCAAGGAGCTGACTATGACTGACCCAAGTAGGGTCAAGAGTAATCCAACTTACTCTGAAAAGGTCCCTGGAGCCAGAGTATGCTTTGGTGGATTGCTTGATTCTTGGAAAGGCCAGGCGAAGCTAGGCTGTAGTCTGACTTCCTGAGTAGGGTAGGATGACTGTTTTCTCAGGCTAATGAGCAAATCAAGGGCTCATTCTCTCAGCCTCTAGAAAATCACCATCTTCTGGATTGCACCCACATCCCTGGTCTTGATTGTCCATTCCAAGAATGTTGGGGAATTTCTGCCTCATGGACACAGAGGACCAATGCTGTGCAAATCTTCATTAAACTAAGCATCTCTTCCTCTAATCTGTGGTTATTTGGGCATTGGCTTGTTGCAGCTGACCGCTATGATGGTGTTTTCCAATTGTTCAAGTGAACTTGGCATTGGAGCATTGGTGCGATTGCTTAGCCCTAATGTTGTCTTCTTACTGGAGCCTGCCCCAGTTCCTTTGGGCAGAAGCTCTTGTCTCTCTGTAACACACATGGAACCTCTTTGCTCCTTTCTGATGGGACTTTCCACTTGATGACTTACAGATTTGTGTCTTGTGTGGGTTATCTTTGTGAGTCGATTTATGGCTCTGTTTGTGGTGCCCGGCATGTGGAGGGTTTGGTGAATGTATGTTGAATGGGACATATACTTCCTGATAATGGGGATGCAGGTGTCATTTGTGGCTCTCACAGAATCTTGTATATCATAGATATTCAACATATGTTTGATGAAGAAATTTATGCCCTGAATTTACAGTTATATATACTTTTTTATATTTTGAAAGTTTATTGGTTGCCTTTTCTCTACTTAGCTCTTATAAAAGCAGTGGCATGATTAGGAACTATTAGGAAGTAGGAAAAGGAGGGAACTTTAGAAAATTGAAATGAATGACATTGGTAGCAAAAATCTCTATTGATTAGAGTGGAGATATGGCCATTATACATTTCCTTCCCCTTTTTTCCTTCTACCTACTTATCCTTAAAATTTTAAACAAATTTTGGGTATGTCTAAGCTGACAAGCTATTTCAGAAATTTTGCTTAGGATGAGATGAACTTGAATTCTTTTGGTACAGAATATCTTCTTCTACAACTTTGTTTGTTGCTCCAGTTCAAGAGGTTCTGATTTCTTGCTCAAGAACATCAATAATTATTAGGTTGAGTCTTGTTTTCTGTCTTTCATATCTATTGTCTTTGTCATTCTTTATATTCCATCTCTATAGAAAATAAACTGTAATCTGGAGAACACAGCTGAGAAAATTTCTCAGAATATCGAAGAAAAGTATAGTGATAAATTTCCTTATATTTGCTTCTGATATAGATTTATATTTAACTATTACATTTGAGATTGTCTTGCATTCTTTCCTCAGTTCCCTTTTCATCTCTTCTTATATTCATAGTATTCTATCCTATAGAGATTCCTGTCTTTTTTTCATAAAGGACAAATATTTTCTAATATTTTATTTTCCTGTAGAAAAATGCTTTTTGAGGTATGATCTGAATCTTCATGCACATGCTCCTTTTGGTCTAGGATTTTCGTATAGGTCCCAAGTATTTTTCCCTTTCTCCTTCTCTCATTTGGGTAGGGATCTAAGCTGGTGAGGCATTTGCCACTAGATTCGGGTACAGGGTGATAAGAGTCTTTAATTCTCCTCATTGTCCATTTGGGTGTAAACAACTTCTGACTCTCAGATGTTCATGGGGGGCAGTCTGATGCACTCAGCCTCGGTTCTGCATTGTCCATTGGGGTCTCTGACTATGGTGGAGAGTGAGAAGGAGGCAGAAGTGGTTCTTAGGACATAGTTGATTCTAAAAGACAGTACCCTCCTGCACGCTCTGTTCCTACAACTCTTCCTGAGTCCTCCCTTGCATATAATACTTTTTCTGCAGGAGACACTATAGGCCAAGATGCAAGGTACTGTCACTTGTCCCCCTACATCCTTCTAGTGCCACCTTCTGAATGGTTGTGCATAGGCAGGAGCTTTGGGGGCAGCAATATTCTGGAAGCTGAGAAGACAGTTACAGGACAGCTGAGGAATGGCCACCTGATTTCCTGGTGTACCCTATATCCTAGGGTGGTGAGCAGACACTGGAGGTGAGTCAAAGTCCTTTTCTATCATTTTCAAGATCATTTACATTGTTTGGTTTCACAAAATGGTATAGGCATATTCTAAGAATGTGTGTTTAATCTATCACCATTTATATTTGCAGTTGTGGAACTTTCCCCTTGACTGTGGCTTATGATTACCTGTCATGTTTAGCTTCCAGGGCTATTGCCAAATTTTGTCCCTTTGTCAATCACCTTGATTATTTTCATCAGAACCTGAGGGGTGTGTGGCATAGGACCCTCTGTCTCTTGCTTTGAAAAGAGAACTCTGACCTTATTTTTTTAATTTTCATCTCTAAATTCCTCTGTTAAGCCTATGTCTTTTACCACAAAAGCAATGTTGTTTCCCTCTAACCTCCTCTCATTTACTGTTTCAAATTTGAAATTCTTTGTGTATTTATTTTAGTTTTTTTTTTTTAATTAGAGAAGCTGTAGGTTTACAGAACAATCATGCATAATATACAGGATTCCCATATACCACCCAATTATTAACACCTTGCCTTGATGTGTGTATTAGTCAGGGTTCTCTAGCGAAACAGAACCAACAGGAGATATCTGTAAATATGAGATTTATATAAGTGTCTCATGTAACTGTGAGATGCACGAGTCCAAATTCCATAGGGCAGGCAGCGAGCTGGCAATTCCAATAAAGGTCTTTGATGAACTCCCCAGGGGAGGCTGGCTGGCTGAAGAAGTGAAAGTTCTCTCTCTTCTCTCTTAAGTCTTCAGCATTTAAATCCAGCTGATTGAATTGTCTCATTGTGGAAGGCACTCCTTTCATTGATATAATTCAGCTACAGATGCAATCAAATGTCTGATGATTTAATAAACCAGATTTCTGGTTTATTAACCAGCCACAAATATCCTTGCAGTTAAGAGTTAGGCCAGTGCTTGCTTGACCAGACAATTAGGCACCATTATGTGGCCAAGCTGACACATGAACCCAATCATCACAGTGTGGGACATTTGTTACAATTGATGAAAGTAACTTTAAAAAAAAAATTTACTATTAACTATAGCCCACGGTTTAACATAGGGCTCATGGTTTGTGTAGTGCAGTTCCATGGATTTTTTAAAAAATTTTTATTATATTACCATACCTGCAACCTAACCTCCCCTTTTAAGTGCAATTTTATTGAAATATATTCACATACCATACAATCCTACAAAGTCTACAGTTGTTCTCAGTATCATCATATAGTTGTGCATTCATCACCATAATCAATTTTTGAATATTTTCATTTCGCCAAAAAATAAGAATAAAAATAAAAGTAAAAGAGAAGACCCAAAACAACCCATACCCCTCCACCCCCTATTATTCATTTACTTTTTGTCCCCATTTTTCTACTCATTTTTCCATACACTGGGTAGAAGGAATGTCAACCATAAGGTTTTTCGCAATCACACAGTCACATCAGTTAAGCTATATAGTTATATGATTGTTTCAAGAATCAAGGACACTGATTACAGTTCAACAGTTTCAGATATTTCCTTCTAGCTATTCTAATAAACTAAAAATTAAAAAGGGATATCTATCTAATGCATAAGAGTTACCTCCAGAATGACCTCTCAACTCCATCTGAAACCTCTCAGCCACTGAAACCTTATTTTGTTTCATTTCTCTTTTCTTTTTTGGTCCAGAAGCCTTTCTCAATCCTACAATCCCAGGTCTAGGCTCATCCCCGTAGGTCATGTCCCATGTTGCCAGGGAAATTTACACCCCTGGGAGTCATGTCTCATGTAGGGGGAGGGCAGTGAGTTCACCTGCTGAGGTGGCTTAGAGAGAAAGGCCACATCTGAGCAACAAAAGAGGTTCTCTGGGGGTGACTCTTAGGCACAATTATAAGTAGGCTTAGCCACTCCTTTGCAGTTACAAGCTTCATAAGGGCAAGTCCCAAGACTGAGAGCTTGGCCTACTAAACTGGTAGTCCCCAGTGCCTGCAAGAATATTAGGAATTCCCCAGCTGGGAAAGTTTAATATTTCCACATTTTTCCCCAGTCCCTCAAGAGGGCTTTGCAAATTCTTTTTGTTCTCTGCTCGAATTACTCTAGGATGTATCACGGCTTCATGCTAACCTGTACAAACCAACCAGCTCTCAATCTCTATTTAAAGTTCCATGTAATTATGGTGTTTGAATAAACTGACCACACAAGTTAAATTATAAAGTGTGCTACAGAAAACATATTAGATTTTGCACCAAATAAATACCTCTTCTGTTGGTCTGACATACAGGCCAAAGTTTTAAAACACAGTTAATATCATCCTCTACCATTTAGTCTGATCTACCCCAGACTCAATCAAGTCCATTTCATTCATATCTCCAATTGAAGTCCGATCTCCTTTTCAGCCTCTTTAATGGTTTCTGCTTAGAGAAATGCTGACACTCCAGCTGCCAAACTCTGGCCCCAAGTCCCAAGTGCCACACAGACACCTGAAGCTCCAGTGATTGACCAGGTCACACACAAACAGCTCAGAGTCTCAGAATTTGGAAATATAACTGTTACAACTCATGAATAGATGTGACTGCTATAAGAGCTTTCAATCTAGGAACCTTTACATGAGACTTCCCCTGATATTCCATGCTCCCAGATTCAGTTCTCAGAATTTGTACATTATTGTTAGTCCATGTTTGTCTTTTCATTTCTAACTTATTTCACTCAGCCTACTGTTGTCATGGTCCATTCACTAGTTGCATCCCTCACAACATCATTCCTTCTTGCTGCTGCTCAGTATTCTATTGTATGTATACACCACAGTTCACCATCTGGCTTATCAGTTGATGTGCTCTTGGGTCACTTCTACCGATTGCAAAACTTGAATACTGCCACCACAAACACCAGTGTGTTCCCACCCTCAGTTGCTCCAAGTATACAACCAATAACAAGGTTACAGGACTGTATGGAAACCCAATACTTAGCTTCCTGTAGAGCCACCACACTGCCCTCCAGATGGGCTGCACTTTCTACTTCCCCACCAATAGTGAATAGGTAAATCGTTCTCTCCACATTTTCTCCAGCACTTGTATATCTCTGTTTATTTTTTAAACACTTTTATTCACACATCATACAATGCATCCTAAGTACACAATCAATGATTCCTGGTATAATCACATAGTAATGCATTTACCACCATAATCTATGTGAGGACATTTCCATTCTTCCACAATGAAAGAGGAAGAGGAGAAAAAAATGAAGAATAAAAAATGTAAAAGAAATAAAACAAAATAAAATAAAATAAGATACAATGAAAAGGTCATGCAACAAAAACAACACCAAGAATCCCATACTACTCTCTTATATCCCTCTCTTATAGACATTTGTCTTTCATACAATGACTTTTTCACAGTTAATGGAAGCATATCACAATGTTACTGTTAACTATAGACACTAGTTTGCATTGATTGTATTTTTTTCCCTATACCATCCAGTTTTCAACACCTTGCAATATTGACATTCATTTGTTCTCCCTGATGTGAAAACATTCTTATATTAATATACTTAATCACCATCATTGACCACTCTAGATTTCAATAAGTTATATAGTCCAAATATTTATCCTCTATCTTTCTTTCTGGTATCATACATGCCCCTAGCCTTCCTCTTTCATCCATACTCACACTCATCTTTGTTCAGAGTACTTACAATGTTTTGTTGCCATCACACAGTATTGTGCTATTTCTTGATCTATACAATCAATCCTGTTTAACATTCTGTACTCCTTCAGCATCAGATGCCTGATCTCTGCCCTCTTTCTATCTTCTGAAAACCTGGGTTCTCAACTTAACCTTTTAAAGTTTGCTCATTAATGTTAGTTCATATTGGTAAGATCATACAGTATTTGTCCTATTGTTTCTGGCTAATTTTACTCAACATAATAACTACTGTCTACCATTTTGTCCTTTGGATTTTATGTGTTATATCTTATTTTATTTTTTTCTCTCTCTTTTTGCCCTTACTGATAGTCTTCATTTCTACACTCTTCTCTGAACCTCTCTCTACTGTCTTTTCCTATTTGCCTATAGTGCTCCCTTTAGTATTTCTTGTAGAGAGGGTGCATTGTTCACAAACTCTCTCCATTTCTGTTTGTCTGAAAATATTTTAAAGTCTCCCTCATTTTTGAAGGACATATTTGCTGGATATAGAAATCTTGGCTGGCAGTTTTTCTCTTTTAGTATTTTAAATATACCATGTCACTGCCTTCTCACATCCATGGTTTTTACTGGGAAATCTGCACATAGTCTTATCGAGCTTCCCTTGTATGTGATAGATCATTTTTCCTCTTGCTGCTTACAGAATTCTCTCTTTGTCTTTGATATTTTATAATCTGATTATTAAGTGTTCTGGAGTTGTTCTACTCAGATATATTCTGTTTGTAGTATGCTGCACTTCTTGGATCTGTAATTTTATGACTTTCATAAGAGATGGGAAATTTTCAGTGATTATTTACTCCATTGTTGTTTCTGCCCCCTTTCCCTTCTCTTTTCCTTCTGGGACACCCATGACACATATATTCCTGTGCTTCATGTTGTCATTCAATTTCCTTAGACCCTGCTCATATTTTTACATTCTTTTCCCTATCTGTTCTTTCATGTGTAGGATTTCAGCTGTCCTGTCCTCCAGCACATGTATCCTTTCTTCTGCCTCTTCAAATCTGCTGTTGTATGTCTCCATTATGTTTTTCATCTCTTCTATTGTGCCTTTTATTCCCATAAGTTCTGCCAATTTTTTTAAACTTTCAAGTTCTTCCTTATGTTTGCCCAAGTCTTCTTTATATCCTTCATCTCTTTTGCCACATTTTCCTTCAGCTTGTTGATTTGATTTAGGAGATTTGTTTGAACATCTCTAATTAGTTGTTTCAACTCTTGCATTTTTTTTGAAGTGTAAGTTTGTTCCTTTGAATGGGCCATATCTTTGTTTTTCCTGGTGTGACTCATAAATTTTTGTGGTGTAGGCATCTAGTTTTCTTGATTATCCCAATCAGATTTTCCCAGACCAGACAGACCCAGGTCTCAGGAAGAGGCTGTGATCAGTATCAGGTTTCCCTGAGGGTGGGACTCAGAAGATTGTCAGGCTTTCCTTTGAGGCCTCTAGACTCTGCTTTTCCTATGCTGTCCAGCAGGTAGCATTTGTCAGCCCATAGCTCCCCAGTTGTGTAAAGGTGTGTGGTGCCTTTAATTCTCAGAGGACCCTGTTCCAGCTAGGTAAGCTTAAGTTGTTTCTGTTTTTTATTTTTTCCCAGGCCCTGGGGTCTTAATTCTCAGAGGGAAGGTTGCCACTTGAGCTGGTGTCTCCCTCCCCCCTTTTCTGAAGGAAGATAAGCACTTTAAGGAATTATCTCCTACCCTTAACTTCTTTGTCTCTCTGACTCTTTTAACTCCCCCCCCTTGCCTGGGTCAGTGCTGATAATTGAAAATGCCTGAGGCTTTCTTTAATGAGCTACTTAGAATGAGAGAAAAAAAGAAAAGAGAAAGTAATCCCCTTTTCAGAGCCAGTCCCTAGTCTCCCAGTTTTGCCAGTCAACTAGAGTTGTTACCCAGTTCTATGTGCCAGTTTTCTTGGGACACAGCTGGTTTCCAGTATTCTGAGCTCAGCCATCTCCAAAAGGCTCTGTTTTTATTTATTTATTATTATTATTATTTCCATTAGTCCTGCCTCCTCTCTGCCAGGAGAGACCTCAGGGTTCCTTTCCTGCTTGCTCTGGGTTTATCTGTGTTTATAGCTTTTATTCAGTAGTTCAAATAAAACCTCAGGTGGAGCTTGGTTGACTTACTTTCCTTTGCTCCTAGTAGACTGCTTCTTTTTTCCCACAGGGAAGTGTTTGAACTTAGCCTGCTGTCCCAGTGGGGGAGGGAAGCCGACCACCATTTGGGGGGCTTTACTTACAGTTTTATGCTGCAATCTCAGCCATTCCACCCATTCCAGGCTGGTGTATGATGTGTGTCCAGTCATGGATGTCCCCCAGCAGTTGTTCCAGACTATTTGCTAGTTGTTCCTGGCTATTTCGTAGTTGCCCTAGAGGATTAACTAAATTCCACACCTCCCTCACATTTCCCCTTTTAACCACATGAAATTTGAAATTCTTGTCCTAATTTTCAGTTTTGAGTAGTAATCTCTTGCCAGTAATTTTCATCAACAGTGTGGCCTAAGGTACTGCTAGTATCTGATTTGGAATCTGGAAGCTTAGGGGTGGAATCCCCTTGCAATTGCTATCAGGTCTCTTGTGCTCAGTGGATTGGAAGCAGGAACCATCTCATGGATTTCTGCTTTACCCTATTATCCAGCAAAGTACCTGGCACAAAGCAGTAGGTCAACAAATATGGTCACTCTCTTTACAGGTCTTTTGTTTCACCAGGAGACTTTCCCCAGACTATTCTATATTCCTGGAGTCACTATGGCCCTGATTACTTTCTTCAGACAAAGCTCTCCTAGAAACTGTCTTCTGTAAAATTTGCCACTTCCACTGGGGGAAAAAAAGAAAATATAAAGGCAAAGAGACAAAAGGAAAAATGTAGGAAGAAAATAAGAAAGATGTACATTCTTTTATGCAAAAGTCTCTCCTTAGTGATAGTCTAAGCTGGCACCTTTTGAAAAAATCATCCCTGTTTATAACCATTAATAAGCATTTGCCATTAACTACAGTACAACTCAAGCACCAATAAGCCTTGAGGAAGAAGACTGAAAGCCATCTTGACAGAAAGTCAACTGTATCATTTTTAAGTGAGCACAGCTCCAAACAACAGCAGATATTTAACAATTAATAGTGGGTTGATAAAACATCTCACTGCTCTGCCTGAATGTGACCTGGATACTTATCAGCACAGAAGGAAACCATATGAGGGACTTACAAATTCTGGTCTTTGACCTACAGTCTATAATGTATCAGCCAGACTTTTACATGATGATGTATTTGTATAATACAGCATAAGGCCATGGGGGACCATTCCTTCCAGCTACTTAAAAAGTCAAAGGCCAAATTCTGCACTATGATTAGCAGTTATCAGAACTCCTGACCCAGCCTGTCAACAGATTCTAGCCTCCTTTTCTTTTTTTCCTTTAAAGCAACATGTAGTTGTTATTGGCTGCATACTATCAGTAGATTCCAGCCTATTGCTTTTACATCTATAGGTTTAACAAATTATTGTGGTAGGTTTTTGGTCTCTTGAAGAAAAGCCATTTAAATTTTTTTCAAGATTTCCAGACAGGTAGTGATTAGAATATATTGTCAAATCCCTTCCCTTTTTTTTTTTTTTTTTGCCACCTAGCTCACCTGCCAACTTGTTCTTGTTAATTCAGCTCTTCTAGCTCATGCTTGTTTCTACACTTAGTTCGGGGAAGAAGAGGTGACTGAGACAGAATAGGAGATAGCAGCGGTAGCTGAAGCAAGACGAAAATGAACGATATTTTCAAATCCTAAGCAGGGCAGCAGAGGCTAATAATTACATTAAAAAGGCCCTCTGTAGGTAGGTGCAAATAGGCTAGTCTAAACAAGTGCCGCTGTTTTAATATGGGCCGTTGGAGAGATGTCATTACCTGACGAGTGCCACCTTTCACCTCCAGCCATTGTGATCCGTTAGGTCTCACTAACGGGGAGAGTGAGGAACTTGTTTGCAGGGGATTTGTTGTCTCACGCTCGGAGGCAGCTGAGAGACTTGCCAAATGACAGGAAGACGCTTACATTCACAAGGTGTGATTGCCTAAGTGTTTGTCTGTGTCTAATTAGTTTGCCTTTGCTGGTTGGTAGCTCCACAGCCAGGAGGCAGATTGACTCTGCAGGCTGTAAGCAAAGAGGGTTGATTGGTGTTGTTATCATTTGTTTATTTAACCCTCCCTCAAACCAGGAAATATTCTCCAAAGGACAGCCTTTTCTGCTGCTTTTTAAAAGGCGCTTTAAATAAAATAAAGGAAAGAAAAGAAAAACGAAAGAAAGCAAGCAGCTTGCCCTGCTGCTGTTACACTGCCCTGTTTATCATCTACCGGTAGCAGGTGAGTCTACTGAGCACCTGGGCTCTTTGTTCAAGAGAATATGTGGAACATTTGCTTGGAAAGGATGGACCTGATGCCTGAATCCTTCCAAATTGAGGAGCAGAAGATTAATTTGAGATCAATGCTGCTTTTTGCCTCTTCAATTTTATAAACAGCTGTAGAAAGAAAAGCAGTGGCCTGGGCCCCTGCCGTTGCTGCCTTCTGGAGCCGAGCACACCCTCCGGAAAGACATGATGAGAAGTTAATTTAAAGGGGAAATTTGGTTTGTGTCTTGTCAGTTGTCTTTCTGAAGTGTTGGTGAGTCTGCTATGGCAACCACTGTTGACAGGCATTCCCTGGCCCTGGATCTTTTGGGTTTGAGGGTGTCCTTTTAACCAGGCTCCGGGGAAACCATGTCCCCGTTTCTTGCCCTTCCCATGCTTATCCTCAAGGCTGCCTCAAATATGAGCCAGTGTTCAAGGGGCTACTTATTTCAGGTGTATTTTTACAAGCAATTCAGTTTCCAAGGACACTTCCTAACCTCAGTACATACTTTTGGGTCTTTGTTTAGCTAGCAAAACAACAACAAAAACAACAAGAATTGGTATAAGAATTGTTAATTTCTTTTTCTGGGTTTGCTTCTTCCAATGTATTGTGAGCTTCTTATTAAGGCATTCTGTCTCATTAACCTAAGACAGGAAGTAGCACTAAGTATGCCCTCAATAAACATGTGCTGAATAAAGGAACAGGCCTATATGAACCAACTATCATATTCATTCACACGTTATTTTTAAACTCAATTTCTTTGAATGTTTGTTACCCACCAAAGGACATGATCTGGATCCTGTCCAAAGGGCAGACGACAATAATAGGTAACTTTTATTTAGTGTCTACTATGTCTCAGATACTGCACTAACTGTTTTATATACACCATCTCATTTAATCCTCACAACAACCCTCTGGGATTGGTGTTATCCTTAACCTCATTTTATACATGAGTAGGACCCTGTGAACCTAAAGAATCTGCCACAGGGCGTGCACTTATTAGTGGTCGGCCCAGGACCTGAACCCAGTCCTGCCTGACTTGGAAGTCGGTGATGTAACTGGAGCAGGTGTTTCCCAAGGGCCCTCTGTGTACACTGAGCATCAAGCAGCAATTGTGAAGGCCCAACCGGATGGCAAGTCAAGATCAAGGCTTGGAGAGAATGTCATGTGCCAAGGTGAGGGATTAGCCAAGATTGTTACAGCCAACGAAAGTCAAGCTAACAGAAAGAAGCTCATGGTTTAGAAAAAGTGACAACAGTTTTAAAAATAGATTCCTACCTCCTCGGGTTCTGGGGTATTCCTTTTCTGTGGAGTCTGATGTACCTCATCAAATCAAGGGAGACTTCCTAAAGAAATCACATTATTGCACTTCTACTATATTTATTTGGCTAATATTCAGAGGTTATACTTTTTCATGGAAATATTTGGGAGGATTTTTGGCAGGAGAAATGAAGCAAGTAGAAGGGCCAGCAAAGAAAAAGCCACAGGCCACAAATAGAGCTAGTGAGTCCCAAAGAAAACACCAGAAATGTAGTGTGAAGGGCAAAGGTAATAAGCAGTGTAGCAAAGCTGTCTATCTGAGGAATAAAAAGATACTGCTAAAAAGGGAAAGCAGATGTGGGGTGAATGAACAGAACGCAAATGGCAGGGAGAAGAAATGTCAGGGCATCCAAGAAAATAAAAGATTTCTCTAGTAATCATTATAACTACGGTAGCATGTTAGTTTTTTTGTTTGTTTGTTTGTTTGTTTCCCTAGAGCCTAATCAGTGATTAAGCAATGTCAACAACTATGGAGCCAAAATGGTTTCAAAGTCACACTTATGTAAATATTGCCATTAAAAAGGGTCCAGACCGTTGCTCGCCCCCTCTCATCACCATGTCTCCCTTGCTGCTCTTGGGAATACACATTCTGCAGCAAGACCCTTTTCCTCATTCCCCACACCTTGCAAGCATCATTGGCTCAAGAGTAGAGAAATAAGTATAAATAAAAGAAAATAAATAACAAATATGCACACCATATTTGTTATTTTGTGTAGAGTAGAGAAATAAGTATAAATAAAAGAAAATAAATAACAAATATGCCAGATCCTCATCCCCAATCGGCATTTGTGAATCTTGGTGACACATTCAACCACAAAGGAGGGAAAGTAGGAGGAAGTAGGAGGTTTGCTTGTACTTCCTGCCCATGTGGTCCTCTCTGCTGAGCAGCTGCCATCTCCCACCATGTGCCTTCATTACTGAAATCAGATTATCTGAAGGGGCTTAGAGCTGGGGCAAGCCGTTCCACTTCTGCTGCCCATTTCTTTGGATGACCATGTCCAAAGGACATTCTTTGCTCACTTGATAGTCTTGAAATTTTAGAAGTGAATCTTATATAGTTTGGGGTCTAGTTCCTCCCCTCAGGGCAAGGGCGAGCTCGGGGGAAGGATTGTCTGCAAGGATAGTGTCATGTATTTTATATGGATTTATATTTTTATTTTAAAAATAATTTATTTTATAGCATTTATAGTCTTAGTCCATGACAGATAGGAAATGGGAAAACAAAAAACAAAAACTTGTCTTTCATGACAATAGTTTGAAAAACATTTGTGTAGAGCATTCCTTGGTCTTGGCAAAACTGAAAAAAGGAAAAATTTCTCAGATCTTTTCTTGTATATTGCTATGTATATATAGATATTTTTGTTTCTGTGCTACTGGAATCTATTTTTTTTCTCCCAGCTGCCTTCTCTTATTTATACACACACACACTCACACATACACATATACCCAAACCACAACATTCATGATCACCAGGCTCATTAGTCTTAAGATTTGACTTTCCCTTTCTCTAACAAGAGACCTAATGAATCTATGGCTATATTAACCTTTCTTTTTTCTGTAATGTATTTCCTGGGAATAAATCAAAGTATATATTTTTAAAGTTGCCTTAAAAATTGTAATAATTTTTATCTGGGAAGGAGTCTATTTAGCATGCATGTAAAACTGGCAAGATGCCACAATAAACCAAGCTGCCTTGTACTTCTAAATGAATCAATGAACCATAAACAAATCTCTGTAAGAAACCAAGAGAAAAAATCCAGTCCAGTCTCCTGCCACTATAACCAGTGACTGTATTTTCCAAGTTGAACAAAATCCATTCATTTACTCAATAAATATTTATTAAGTAGCAAAGCTAAGATAAGAAGTTAGTTCCAGCCCACTATTTCTATAGTCATTTCCAAAATTCATGAACGATTCTCTGGAAGCCTCCATCTTCCTGGGAAGATGCATCAAGCCACTACCTGCAATTATAAGCCAAGACTGTAAGAATCTTCATCTGATTCCAGAACTGCTAATGGGTGCAGGTGTTTCAGTGGAGGGGTAAAGAATAATGTCTGTCGACTGCTTGCGACTCACGCATGGCTTAGGAGGGATCTAAAGTTTCTTGAGTTAAGAGTTGACTATGGACCAAGGGTTAACTGTGGAAGGTAGTTGGGAGCATGAGCCCTGGGTGGAAGTCAGATTTAGGGGTTTGGGTAAGGACAGTCTGTATTCTTCCGCATACCTTTAATGAGGGCTTATTATGGGCCAGACACTGATCTAAGTACTTTATACACATTATCATGTAATCCTCACCTTACAGCAACCCCATGATGTAGGGGCTATCATTATCCCTAATTTACAAAGGAAGAAAGGGAGACCTGAAAAGGTTACATTGCTTGTCTAAGGTCACACAGCCGTAGATACAAACCCAGATACAAGCTCCAGGGGCCAGTGCTTCTCAAACTTTAGCATGCATAAGAATCCTCTAGAACATTTATTAAAACACAGATTCCTGGACCCCATCCCCAGAGATTCTATTGGTCATCTGAGTAAGATCCAAGAGTTCACATTTATAACAAGCTCCCTGGTTATGCTGCTGGTGGTTGGACCACAATTGGAGTTACTGCCAGGTCGACATTAACAAGGTAGAAAGCTTCCTCTCACCTTCATCTCTCCAACTCCCCTCTATCTCTATTCCAGCAGAGAGAAACAAGGCATGCAGTTTGGTCCTTTTAGTTTGCAATCCCAGGTCTCATACCTAGTTCTCTAGTGAATCCAGGAGGTTAAAATTGCACATTGTCTTTGTCTTTGTGTTTGTTAGGAAGGGGGAGGCAGAGGTGAAGCAGAATTCATTGTTTCATGTTTCAAGTTCCCACTCCAAGTAAATACTTCATATCCTACCCATTACCTCACAGAGGGCAAGGCAGGGAAGGTAGGAAGGGCCAGGGCTCCTGTGGGAACTGGCCTCTCATAAAGCACTCTCCTGTCTGTCCACTGGACGTAGTTAACACAATGCCACTAACAAAGCACAGTTGTGCACATTGGTAATTAACCCTGTGAATGTACTTTGTGAATGACTCCTGTATGTGACTTAACTGCCGCTTTTAGTTCCTCACCACTGGAGAGTTTGTGGATCCCCAGAGTGTACATTATAAGGTCCAGCTTCCGTTCACTTTATTTCCTGAAATAACTGGATTGAATTGGCTTCTCGTGTCCTTTCTGCAGGTCCTACCCCATCCCTCAGATGTCTGCAGAGACACTGGAAAGTGCTGCCTTCCTGAAAGAATGAACTCTGCAATCCTGGCTGGAGGAGATGATTCTAACTCTGCATGGCCTGCCTCTTAGCCCTTCTGAGTTTCAAATCCCTCCCCTGCCAAGCCAGGATGGTAAGGTGGACCTGCCTTCCTTGAGGTGCTGTAAGGGATGGTAAACAAGTGATTACAGAGCACCTGGAAAACACCAAGTGCTGACTAAGTGTGCAATAATAACCGTACATCATACCACCACAGCTGACCTTCTGTATTGGCTCCCATATATTAAAAAGCAGGTACAATAAATCCCACCCATCATAGATACATTAAGGAATTCATGATCCTCCAGCCATTCTTTCTAGTGTGTCTGGTTGAAGCCTTTCCAGAGACAGGGAAGGATCGTGCTTCCTTCTAAGGGAACAAAAAACACACAAAACAAAATTACACAGATGAGTAATTTCCATTCAAGATATTGTCTTAGTTTTCTTGGGCTGCCATAACAGAGCACCAAAACTGGTTGGCTTAAAACAACAGAAATGTATTGCATCATAGCTCTAGAGGCTAGAAGTCTGAAGTCAAGAAGTAGAGATTTGAAACCTATAGGGGAAAATCTTTCCTTGGCTTTTCTAGCCTCTGGTATTTGATGGCCATTGTGGCCATCCTTGCCTTAGTTGTCACATGGCATTCTCCCCCATGTCTGTCTGTGTCTTCTCTTCTTCTAGGGACACCAGCCATACTGGACTAGGGGTCTACCCTTCTCCAGTAGGAACTCATATTATTATTAATTTTCTCAAACATGCACTCCCACTTCACCCCTCCCTCCATCCCTGGGAACCTCTGTCTACTTCTGTCTCTGTGAATTTGTTATATCTAGATGTCTCTTACAGGTGACATCATGCAATATTTGTCATTATATGTCTTGCTTGTTTCACTGAGCATAATGTTTTCAAGGTTCTTTCATGCTGCAGCACACCTTAAAAATTCATTTTTTTCTTATGGTGGACTAACATTCTATTATGTGTATGTACCACATCTTAATTTAACTAATTCCCATTGCAATGACCCTATTTCCAAATAAGGTCATGTTTTGAAGTACTGGGATTAGGACCTCAACATATCTTTTTTGGGGGAAAAGTATAAAGAGCCAAACTAATGTTCAAGGATACTTTTTGACCAGTGTGTGGATTTCATTAAAAAAGTGTGTCTAGGAGAAAATGCAAACATTTCCTGTCATGTAAAGAAAGAGGCAGAGACAAGTGCCTCAATTCAAAGACTGGCTGCAATGATACGCCCAATTGGTTGCTTGGTTTATTTTGTTGATACGGCTTTTACTTACAAACATTTATTGAGCATCTGTTATGTGCCTAGTATTGACTGGACTAGGCCCTGAAATTTCAGGGATGAATACAGCACAGCGCCTGCTCTTGAAGCACTCTGAGTTAGGAGGGGCAGACTTGTCTAGGGAGAAAGCAGGAGGCAGTGTGCTGTGGGCTACTCTCGAGCCCTGGTCTTGCGGGGAGCCTCCCTCCCAGCTGCGGGCAGGGGAGTGGTGGTTGGGGCTCAGCATGTGGATTCTGAGTTTGAAATTTTCTTCCTGGATCCTGAATTGGAAAATAAATTTGCACCTACTGGGCCTGTGGTGAATTCCTGATATGACCCTGGTACAAGGAGATGCAAACTTACCTAAACTTGATGCTGTTGTGGCTTTTAAGTGACTGGCTGAACTGCTAGGTGCATGAGCAGAGCCTTGGGGGATGGACTCCAGCATTGTGCTGGATATTTAAAATACACTTATTGTCGGCAAGGCCTTTTTTAATGTGTGGGGTCCCACTGAGGGCTTAGAAGGCCTGGAGAGTGGAAAAGGAGATTGGGAAGATATGAAGGGAAAAGGATTGAATGAGTATTGGGAATAAAAAGCCTGATGTGCCAAAGATGGGACATAGAATTTGGGGTCAAGGTGTCCGTGCACCCACCATTTACTGATAGGGCACATCATGTGTGAGTAGCTCTGTGCTAAGGATGTTCACCTCTTTTCTCCCTAAAGAGTCACAGAAGGTAGTCATATCCTTGGGGTGCTGGAAGGACACACACACACACACACACACACACACACACACACAGTACAAGTTGTAGTGTCAGGGAATGTATGTACACCAGTGTTTCTCAAGGTATGATGCTGAAATCCCCTCCCCAGCCCACATATCTGAATCACCTAGTGCCCGATTCATATACAGATTCCCAGGCTGACTGAATGATTTCAGGTTAGGCCTTTTGGGAACAGTGACCTTGGCATCTGGATTTTAACAAACCCAAGGTGATTGTGTCACTAGAATTTGAGAACTATTACAGTAAATTTTCCTTTGGGATATCCTGGGTGGCTCCATGCCATGATTTGGATTTTACCCTTCTGTATGCATCAGATGAGACAATGTGTAAGGAAGCATTTTTTAGATGGTAAAGTTCAATACAAATATAAGGTATAACTACCATTAACTGTTTTGTATAATTTTCTGATTAAATCTTGAGGTGTTAGCTTTCCAAGGCAAAAGATCTTTGTAAATACCAAAATATCATTAAGGCTATATTAATAGAACTGTTCTAATTTGGGTGTCAAATCAAAGATGGTTTCTGTGGGCTTATTAGGAAATTCTTTCCATCAAAGGCATTTTATTGTTAGTAAAAGGTAAACCTGTGATTTTTTTTTTTTTCCTGAAAAAAAAAAACTGTCCCTTTCTAGCTTCCTGGATGGAGGGCTGCATCATAGGAAGAGCTAATTCTTCAGAGTTAGAACAACCTGGGCTTATGTCCTAGCTCTGCCACTGATGAACTGTGTGACTTAAATATGGAATTTTCCTCTCTACCTCTTAGTTTTCTCATCTGGAAAATGGAAACAATAATACTTGCTTGTACCAGTTTGAATATATTATGTCCCCCAAAATGCCATTATCTTTAATGTAATCTTGTGTGGGCAGACCTATCAGTATTAATTAGATTGTAATTCTTCGAGTGTCTCCATGGAGATGTGCTCCACCCAGCTGTGGGTGATAACTCTGATTGGATAATTTCCATGGAGGTGTTGGCCCACCCATTCAGGGTGGGTCTGAATTACATTTCTGGAGCACTATATAAGATCAGACAGAAGGAGCAAGCTGCTACAGCCAACAGGGACTCTTTGAAGAAAGCACAGGAGCTGCAGATGAGAGACAATTTGAAGACAGCCATTGAAAGCAGACTCTTGCTCTGGAGAAGCTAAGAGGACAAATACCCCAAGTGCAACTAAGAGTGACATTTTTGAGGAACTGCAGCCTGGATAGGAACATCCTGGGAGAAAGCCATTTTAAAACCAGAACTTTGGAGCAGATGCCAGCGACAGGCCTTCCCAGCTAACAGAGGTTTTCTGGACACCATTGGCCATCCTCCAATGAAGGTACCCGATTGCTGATGTGTTACCTTGGACACTTTATGGCCTTAAGACTGTAACTGTGTAACCAAATAAACCCCCTTATAAAAGCCAATTCATTTCTGGTGTTTTGCATTCTGGCAGCATTAGCAAACTAGAACACTTGCTTTTTGAGCCCATTGGGAGAATTTAGAGTACAGATGACAGAGTCCTGGCACACAGGCACTCGACAAATGGTTATTATTACTATTCTTTTATATTATAGCTTTCCTCTCAATTTGATGATTTAGTGGCAGGTCATCCTTTTCACAATCCTGCCATGCAAAGCCTCTAATCTCTGCTTCACTAGTTTGCCATGTGAAATGACATGTGAATGACATGCTGCGGCTTGTCCCTATGCCACTTTCCTTGCATGCTAACCTGCAGTGGCTTCTTAGGCGACCAAGTCAATTGGTCTAGGACCATGGTGGTTATTTTTGCAATGGCTAACATGAACAGGAAACAGAAGTTCGGGCCTGCTGTTTAAGCTAAAGGCAGTTATTTCTACACCGATTTTCCCCACTTGTTTAATTTTGTGATCGATTTTCAGTCCAATGGGAAAATGTAAATAGTAGCCATGTATCACACATATAATAAGCATGTCCTTGGCCAGAAGCAAATGATTTATAGTATTCATTCTTTACAGTGAGAGTTTAGAAAATTTCATCAGTTTATGGGAATTGTTACAAAATCTAGGGAATTACCGGGAAAACTGGAGGAGACTTCTTCTTTTGAGTATTGGTGAAGTACCAGTTAAAGTGTACTTCAGGGTAAAATGAGTAATAAAAGTTGTCAAATCTAAAATTGGTTGACTGAAATTTATTCTTAGTTTTACAATAGATCTTAATCAAAAGGTTATAGCTGTGAGGGCTTTCATGACAAAATATGTATATATTTAAGTTTCGTTGGTTGTAGAATTACATCAGATCTAACTGATGTAAATGTAAATTTATTCAGTGGAAAAAACCCCACTACCATAATGTATTCATTTGCATGTGCAATGCTAGTTCAATCTTTCTTGTCCCCCTCCCCCCATTCTTTAACTCTCTCCTTCCTAATGCTGTCATTCAGTATAAAAATCTATAGCAGTGAAAAACGTCTAATTGAAATTTCAAGTAACATAAAAGATATGATTCTAGGCTTTGACTTGATTTCCTTACAAAAATATCATTTTTCCAGCTATATACCTGATAGGAGTAAACTTGATTATGGTGACACAACTCCTTTGTCTTTAACTAATGGAAAGATGGATTTTTCTCATATTATCAGATCTCCAGTTTTATTCTAATTGCAGTAGTCTCTTTGAGGTTTCCCTCTTGTCTCTCTCCTATTAATCCCATTGCACATCCGTGCTTAAGAAAATGCAAATCATGATTTTGAAAAAGGTTTGAGTCATTAGATTTTCAAAAGAATAATTGAATCAGGAACTGGTGGCCCAGTTTCCTGTGGCTGTGATTTCATAGGATGGTGTGAGGGCTGGGACTCAGTATCCCTGGACTCCATGAGTAGGGGGCATGCTGTGTGTCTGCAAGTGCATTGCTTTCCAGACTGTAGGCATTTCAGTGGACTTCTGTGACTGTTGCTCTTTTCCAGACTACAGGGGTGGCACGGCAGGGGCTTGAGTCTGGACTGTAAGAAGGAAGGTGTGCCACCACTGATGAATGAATGAATTATTGAATAAGTGAGGCACTGAAATAATTATTAGCACTTTTAACTATTAGGCATTCAGGGTGTGTTGTAATAAACTCTTTCCTTCTGCGACATCCTTGGGAAATTACACACACAAGGTATGGAAGCCTAATGGCTTTGATTGGAATCTAGGAGAGCATCTTACATACCTCTTGGAGTCTCCTTCCAAATGCAGGGTTTTCCTGGTAAGTGGGACTGGATTCCCCAGTGCACCTTCCTCTTCCACTCTCATATCCACCTCCAGTTACGGAGCAATCTCCAGGTTCATGTAGCCAACCACTGACTGGTCAGAAATCTAGAACAGATAGCTAGGAGGAGGCTAGGACCTGACAGCAGCACTGCCTTGTGTGTGATACTCAAGGGGACAAGAAAAAGGGGAGAGGACATTGGGCAGGAGCAGCAGGGAGGGTGCTAGACTCCTCCATGGAGGAAAGACCCTGCCTTTGGCCCAGCCTGAGAAGTGTGTGCAGGAAGTGGGTGTTCTCGTCCCTATGTATGTGAGTCACCTTTGTTATGGATTGATTTGTGTCTCCCAAAAAGAGATTCTAGTACTAACTCTTGGTCCTGTGAATGATGATTCTATTTGGAAACAGGGCCTTTGAAGATGTTATAAGGTAGGTCCTAATCCAATATGACTGGTGCCTTTATAAGAAGATGAAATTTGGACACAGACAGATGGACAGACAGACAGACAGACAGAGCCACTTGATAGGAGTAGAGACTGATTTATGCCACAAGCCAAAGAACACCATGGATTATGAGCAAGCCGCTGCCAGACCCCTACAGACCTCAGAGAAAGCATGGCCTTGCAGGCCCCTCGATTTCAGACTTCAAGTTTTCAGAATTGTGAGATGATCAATTTCTGTTTTTTGTTTTGTTTTAAGTGACACTATTTGTAATACTTTGTTCTGGCAGCTCTAAGAAATGAAGACAATCTGTCTTCTTCATGACCTTGCCCATGAGTGAAATGTGATGCAGTGAATGTCAGATTAGCAACCTTGCTGGTGGGGAGGAGCCAAGAGAGAGTTCAGAGGAAAGCTTGGGGGGGAGAATGTCCTTCCTCTTCAGGCTGAGGCAGAAGCGTGGAAGGCACAGGAAAAGTTTCCCTCCCCTCCACAGACACATCCAGTCTGTCCAGAAAGACAAATTTCTTTGGCCTTCAGGGGTGACTCCAGCTGACTGGGAGAGTCTGCTTGTGGGCAATGAAAACCACATTTCCTCCTTTCTAAAACAGCTTAAATTATAAGGTAATTTAATAAAGATTCTAAGGAAAAAAGAAACACTTCCATAGGAAATGTACATATTAGTACTTGCTTGCTAACTGATCACTTGTGCTGCCTGGCTCTCTTTTCCCCAGGGGAAGTGGCAAATTTGGCAAAGTAAGCTCTGTCTGGGGAAATTCGGTAACACACCAGGGAGATGAATGCACTGGGGAAATCTCTGTAGAGGCAAGCCTGGTCCTACTTTATGCAAGAGCAAAATTGACAAGGTGCTCAGGCATCAGGAAAGGAGCACATTACAGCACTTGTCCTTCAGTGTATCCTCTTTCCTTATTTACATATTTCCTATAAAAGGTACGTCTTCAGAGTTCAGCTCCTAAAAGCGTACATGCTAATTTTTCTACAGATCTATTATGTATGAATGAGAAGAGTCTATTCTCTTCTTGGTGTGTGGAGGATTTGTGCGTGTAACCCCCCATTAGTGTTAATGGCAGATCTGTGCATAATTTCTCTAACTCCGAGAATCCAGGGCGCCTAACTAAGACACTTGCAATTACTCACACACACAATGACAGGGAGCAGATACTGGGGCTAAGGAAACTGGGTTCTGTGGCTGGATCTCAAGTTTTCATATTTTAGTGGACTGTGTTCAAAAGAGAAGGGTACAAAGGATGTGAATAGAAGTGATTTGCTTATGTTAAAGCACCTATAAAATATTTCATGGCTTTCCTTTGTTAAGATGCTTTTCTGCCCCCCAAGACTATATGATTTGTTAAGATCAGGTATTGCACAGTCCTGAAGGGTGCCTGACTCAGAGAAGATGCTTACTACATGTTCTTTTCTAGTAATTGAATGAATAAATGAACAAAGTAAGTCTTTCATTAATAGGTTTGGTTATTCTTTGAATTTGGGGCTTCGATTTGCCCCTCTTGTTCTCAACTTTGGGATTGGGAGCCATTAGCTGCAGCTTTGTAACTTGTGCTTTCTAGATGCCAGGAGCCCTACATGCTCTGTTAGAATGAATCTTCTAGCAGCCGTATCATCTCAATTTAGAGATGAGTAAACTCAAGTTTGGAGAGGATAAGCTACTTGTCTAAGGTCTTGCAGCCATTAAGAAATAGAACTAGAATTTGAATTTCGGTCTTATGATTATAAAGTTCATGCTCTTTCTACTATAGCAGTTGCCTACTTCTCCATTATATACCTCATTCCCTCTTCCTCAACACTCTCCCCTTTACAGCAATTAGCAATCCTACCCTACTGCTGTCCATTTATAGCCACACCTATCCTGGTCTAAATACAAAAACTTATGTCTATGACCAGGGAAAGATGCCCCCTCCCCACCTTATTTTAATATAAGAACAAATTCCAGCGAGGTTGTACTTTGCCAGGTTACCAACGGACACAGAACAGGTCATGTGAGATTTACCTGGAATCAAAACGTGCAGATTTGGATCCCCAACTCATTCCTTAGCTTTCTAAACTTCACAAAACTGTGAATTCTTTTGGAAGAGAAAGAAAAAGTCATTGTGAGTGGATAAAAAGAAAAACAAAACGGGAAAGAGAAGCAAAAGGTGATTTAAGTGCTATTGTTTCGTGCTCTTGGACATAATTTATACTATCTCTAGGTCATCAAAAGTACACTGGGTGTTTTTCCCTCATTCCACTGAATGGAGTTTTAATTCCACAGACATGAGTAAATCAAATCCTTCTATGGCATTTATTTTTTTGCTTGGCCAAAATTGATGTTTCCCTCATGGTTTCAAGAGCAAGGGCCATTTGGTGCAATTTGAATAATTGTCCTGTGCATTAGATTTGCCTAATAATTTGTCATTTTTACAGTCCATATGGTATAATTCATTATAATAAAAATATTAACACAATTCTGTAATAAGTAAATAATAATATAATTAATAGTTGGTAAAATTTAGTATGTCCTCATTGACAAATAGCCCAGTGTTCTCAGTGGTTTCTGAGGCTAATGGCCGATAGAACATGTTCTGCTGCTTTATGGTGAAGCGTTGTGATTATATTTCCAAGAGTTCAAATCTCCCAAGCTTCCTCCGCTCTGCCAACAGATTCTATTGTACACATTACAGAAGCTCAAAACCTTTAGTATGGACTCAAAGTACTTGAAAACACTTGGTAAATCTTGAATTATTCAAAGAATAGGAATAACCACTGTTACCATGAAATCATGGTTAGAATACATCAGAAAGGAGAGGTGGAATTTACTGTTTTTTTTTTCTTTTATTAAGAGTTCACTTTGATTTCTTTCAAGGCACACTAGGTTTCATAATTGCTAAAGCATCAAAAGGTGAGTGATTCCAAACACCACACCAAGTCCAAGTCCAATTCCAATGATTTTATTTTTAATGGTCATAGTTTTGAGGACTAGAGTTTCTTTAATTTTATACTTTTTAAGTCCAATATTGGGTTCCTTAAAATGGTGTTTCATAAATAATTTAATTTGGTAAATTCATAGCCTGGATAGATTGATAGCTGATTTAGAAACTAGTTATTTTTTAAAAACCCAGTTATAATTCAGAACTATTAAAATTGTAGAACCATTCATGATTAGTGAGAAATTCCTTGGTACTTAGCAAAGAAACCACATTTATTCTGTGTCTTATTTTACTAGGAAGATGCATTTTAGATGGGGGAATACCATAAAATATTCAGGTCCTGGCTCAGGGATAAAAAGGGAATATTTCATTTTTAGATGTGGAAGGCAAAAGGAGTATGAGAATAAGGTTCCTTGGAAACAGCCTTTTTTCCTCAAGACTCTTTCCCTTAATGTTCAGTTGTAATGTATGCAAAGAAAATTAAAAATTTACAAAAACTGTAAATTCGCTACTATCCACTTCTACTTCCCTTTTCTCTCTTTCATTTCTGCCCATGTGAAGTTGTGGGTACCCTAGGAGGCAAAAGTTTGAGCTGTTGCATAAGCAGTGACTGGATGGTTATCCTGGCACCTTAGGGATTTGCCCAAGTAGCAGCCAGCAAGCACCTGAGCTGTGTCCCATCAAAGTCAGTCCCTCGGTCAGGAGAGGATCATGGTTTCGTATCGAGTGATTAACCAATCGGTACATTTTATGCAAACTCAGAGCTGCGAGGTAATTGCTTTGGTTAAGATGAGGATTTTGTTTGACAGTATAGGAAGAGTGATAGAGGGGTAGAGAAACAACAATCTTTCTTTGGAGGATTTTTGGATTGATAAATGAATCCAGTTGGTTAGCATCATGGATTAAATCAAGTTTCCCACAAAGACACTTCCAAGTCCTAATCTCCGGTCCAGTGGGGATCTTTCAAGATCTTATTAAAGTGAAGCCAAATGGAAACTGGATGGGTCTTAGTCCAATATGACTGAAGTCCTTATAAGGAGAAGAAATCTAAAGAGGAGGAGTGAGGAAGAGACAGGAGACAGACGCTCATATGACGGAGGCTTGGCGGCACCTACAGAATGCTGCAGACCTCGGATAAAGTGTGGCCTGCTGATGTCTTGATTTTGGGCTTCTAACCTCCCAAACTATGAGACAATAAATTCCTGATGTTTAAGCCAACCAGTCTGCTGTATCTTTTTTATAGCAGTTCCAGCAAACTAAGACAGCCAGTTTACTAATTTACATAGACAGTGATGTTAAGTTATTACCATGGAGAAGAAGCTATTACTTGATATTGGTTTAGTCATCATAATGTGTGGAAAGAAGCAAGTGGACTCCTTGGACCAGAAAAAGGAAAGCGTATAATGGAATTTGGGATTTCTGCCAGCCAAAGATTCCCAGGCAGTAAAGGATGGTTCTTAGAGTGTCTGACACCAAGTGCCTATCTGCATACATAGATGTGTGGGGACAAATGCTTGTTTGGGGATGGCTGACTCAATCGGTGTACATTCGGACATACGTATTGTGAAGGGTGAGCATACAGCCTGTGAGTGATTATATATAAGAAGTACATAGGTAACCTTCTTGAGGCTTTTTGTTTGTCTGAGTTCCTGATCTAGTAGCAGGAAAATAGCCCCTCTCCCAATTACCTTTCTGTTTCTAATCCTACATGTTTAGAAGCATCTTAATGCATCATGGTATCTGTTGGACGGTACTCTTTAGCTATACTTTATTGTTGCTGAATCATAACTGGGTTGGGAAAGAAAGTGGTATATGTAGTGAAAGGGGGAGGTATCAGTCAAAGAATAATCAAGAAAAGTAAAGATCGTCATGTTTAAGTCTGCAAAAATCTATATTCTTAAGGATTTTGTTTACCTCGTCTATCAATTACTGATAGAGGAATGTTGAACTCTCCATCTATAATTGTTTATCTAGTTCTTTTTTGATTCTCTCCATTTTTCTTCACGTATTTTGAAACTGTTATTAGGTGCATAAATCTTTAGGTTCATTGTGCCCTCTTGAATTGACCCTCTTGATGAATTGCTTATTTCACTGAGCATAATATTTTCAAGGTTCTTCAAAATTGCAGCGTGTCTCATAACTTCATTTTTCTTATGTCTGAATGATTTTCTAATGTGTGTAAGTATAACATTTTGCCTATCCATTCAAAAACTTGTGTTTCCAGCTCTTGGCTATTGTGAATAATGCTGCTGTAAACACTGGTGTACAAGCATCTGTTTGTGACTCTGTTTTCATTCTTTTTGGGTATATATCTAGAAGTGGGATTGCCAGGTCAAATGATAATTCTGTATTTAACATTTTGAGAAACTGCCGTATTGCTTTCCTCCAAACACTATTTTACATTCCCACCAACAATGCACTAGAATGCCTATTTCTCTGGATCTTCTCCAACACTTGTTATTTTTTTCATTTTAAAAATAATAGCCATGCTTGTGGGTATGAAGTGGTATCTTGTTGTGGTTTTAATTTGCATCTTGCTAATGTTTAATGATGTTGAGCATCTTTTCATGTGTTTATTGGCCATTTGCATATCTTTAGAGAAATGTCCATTCAAGTCCTTTGGCCATTTTTAATTGGATTGTCTTTTTGTTGTTGCATTGTAAAAATTCTTTTATATTCTTAATATTAAGTCCTTATCTGATATATGTTTGAAACTATTTTCTCCCATTCTGTAGATTGTCTATTCACTTTCTTGGTAATTTCCTTCAATGCACAAAAGTATTTAATTTTGATGAAATCAAATGTGCCTGTTTCTTTTGGTGTCACATCCAAGAATCCATTGCCAAATCCCAGGTCATAAAGATTTGCCCCTATTTTATCTTCTAAGTGTTTTATACTTTCAGCTCTTATATTTAGGTCCTTGGTCTATTTTGAGTTGATTTTTGTATATAGTGTGAGATAGGGTAGTCCATTTACATTTGTTTTAATATTTGATGTTGTCAGATTTGAATCTATCAACTTGCTATTTGTTTTCGAGTTGCCTTATCTTTTCTTTGTTCCCCTTTTTTGGATTAATTGTCTTTTTTATGATTTTATTTTATCTCTATTATTGGCTTATTAACTGTACCTCTTTGTTTTATTTATGTATTTCTAGTGATTGTTCTGGGATTTACAATACACATCTTTAACTTCTCACAGTGTACTTTAATATTATGCACTTCAAATATAATGTAAGAAATTTACAACAGTCTCATTCTGTTTCTATTCTCCCATTGTCTGTGCTATTGTTATAATTTTAATTTCTTATACATTCCTTATAAGCCCCACAATATGTTGTTATTCTTGCTTTCAATAGTTATCTTACAAAGATTTAAAAATGAGTAAAAAAAAAGTCTTTTATATTTTCCTTCCACATTTACCATTTCTGATTCTCTTCATTACTTTTTGTATGTCTAAATTTCTATTCAGTGTCATTTGTTTTCTGCCTGGAGAATTTTAATATTTTAAAATTATAGCTGTTTTGATCTTCCTGAAATTCCTTTTCTGTTTCTTCAAGTAAGTGAGACCATTGGACATTGTAAATGTGTCTTTCTCTGTGCTGCAGCCTGGAAACTGCCTTCAGGCAGTTGCTGGGGCAATTGTAGGGTTCACCTTATTTGTTTCTCTTTTCTCAGGGATCCTAATCCTATGTTGCCTATTTTTCAATGCCTGAAAACAATTGTTTCATGTATTTTGTTCATTTTCTAGTTCTTTAATGCAGGAGGATAGATCTGGCCTCCAGTACCCTATTTGGGTTGGAAGTAAAGGCTATTGTGAGGACCAGATGTGGTAATAAGGCATATACGTAATACTCAATTAAATAAACTGTTATTATTAGTCCCTGTCACTTCAGAAGATAGACCTAGGACCAATGGATGGAAGTTGTAATTAGAAAGTTCTTTCTATCAGAGCTTTCCAGCAATAGAAATAGGCAGGAAATGGTAAGGTTTCTGTTTGTTTTTAATCACAGGAGGAGTTTACATGGGCTATAGAAAGGAGGCTATAGAAGAAATTTCTTGATTGGATTCCGTGTTGCTTTTGAATAATGTCTCAATAGTGCTAATTAGAACTGGAAGTAGAAATTAGTTCTTGTGGATCTCAGGTTAGTGAGTGACATGCTTATAACTAATCTTTAAAATTACCTCTTCAATTTTTTTTTTTTATTGAGATTGTTCAGTTACCATACAACTATCCAAAGATCCAAAGTGTGTAATCAGTTGCCCACGGCACCACCATACAGCTGTGCATCCATCAACACAATTTTTTTTCAATTTTTAGAACATTTTCACTACTCCAGAAAAGAAAAAAAAACAAAAAAAAGGAAACTCACATCCTCCTATACCCCTAACCACGCCCCCCCTCCATTATTGATTCATGGTTTTGGTATAGTACATTTGTTACTGTTGATGAAAGAATGTTAAAATACTGCTAACTGTAGTATATAGTTTGCAATAGGTATATATTTTTTCCCTATATGCCTCTCTATTATTAACCTCTAGTTATAGTGACATACATTTGTTCTAGTTCGTGAGAGAGATTTCTAATATTTGTATAGTTAATCACGGACATTGTCCACCACAAAATTCACTGTTTATACATTCCCATCTTTAACCTCCAACTTTCCTTCTGGTAACGTGCATGACTCTGAGCTTACCCTTTCCACCAACTTCACACACCTTTTAGCACTGTTAGTTATTCTCATTACATGCTACCATCACCCCTGTCCTTTTCCAAATATTTAAGTTCACCCTAGTTGAACATTCTGCTCATAATAAGCAACTGCTCCCCATTCTTTAGCCTCATTCTATATTCTAGTAACTTATATTTCATGTCTATGAGTTTACATATTATACTTAGTTCATACCAGTGAGCCCCTGCAATATTTGCCTTCATGTGTCTGTCTTAATTCACTCAATATAGTGCCCTCAAGGTTTCTTCATCAACCCATTTCTTTTAAGATGGTTTTGTTCAAACACTATACATTCCGTCCTAAGTAAACAATTGTTGGTTCCCCGTATAGTCATGTATTTATGTATTGAGCACCATCGCCACTCTCTATATAAGGACATTTCTTCCACAAAGACGGAGGAAGAGTCCAAGAAGGCAGAGAGGAAAAAGAAAAAGGCAAGAGAAAGAGAGAAAAACAAACAAACAAAAAAACTTGACAGCTAGAAGGTGACAAAAGGAAAGATAGCATTAACCTAAAGTGGAATAAAGAGTTAGACAACATCACCAATGCCTAGAGTCCCATACCCTTTCCCTATTCCCCACCCCCCCATATGCATTTAGCTTTGGTATATTGCTTTTGTTACATTAAAGGAAGCATAATACAATGTTTCTGTTAATTCTAGCCTCTAGTTTGCATTGATTGTATTTTCCTCCCAATCCCACCCTATTTTTAACACCTTGCAATGTTGACATTCATTTATTCTACCTCATGTAAAAATATATTTGTACCTTTTATTACAATTGTTGAGCATCCTAGGTTTCCCTGAGTTACATAGTCCCAGTCTTTATCATTCATCTTTTGTTCTGGTGTCCCACATGATCCCAGCCTTCCTCTTTCAACCATATTCATAGTCATCTTTGTTCAGTGTACTTACATTGCTGTGCTACTATCTCCCAAAATTGTTTTCCAAACCTCTCACTCCTGTCTTTTCCTTTCTGTTTTCAGTGCTTCCTTTAGTGTTTCCTGTAGAGCAGGTATCTTGTTCACAAACTCGGTCATTGTCTGTTTGTCAGAGAATATTTTAAACTCTCCCTCTTATCTGAAGGATAGTTTTGCCAGATATAGGATTCTTGGTTGGTGGTTTTTCTCTTTCAGTGTCTTAAATATATCACCCCACTTCCTTCTTGCCTCCACGGTTTCTGTTGAGAAATCCATGATAGTCTTATCAAGCGTCCTTTGTATGTGATAGATCGTTTCTCTCTTGCTGCTTTCAGGATTCTCTCTTTATGTTTGATGTTTGATAATCTGATTATTAAGTGTCTTGGCATAAGCCTATTCAGATCTATTCTGTTTGGGGTATGCTGCACTTCTTCGATCTGTAATTTTATGTCTTTCATAAGAGATGGGAAATTTTCACTGATTGGTTCCTCTATTATTGTTTCTGCCCCTTTTCACTTCTCTTGTCCTTCTGGGACACCAATGACATATAAATTCTTGCTTTTCGTTTTGTCTTTAAGTTCCCGGAGACATTGCTCATATTTTTCCATTCTTTTCTCTATCTACTCTTGTGTGTGTAGGCTTTCAGGTGCTTTGTTCTCCAGTTGCTGAGTGTTTTCTTCTGCCTCTTGAGATCTGCTGTTGTATGTTTCCAGTGTGTCTTTCATCTCTTGTGTTGTGCCTTTCATTTCCATAGATTCCACCATTTGGTTTTTTGAACTTTCAATTTCTACCTTATGTACGTCCTGTGTTTTCATTATATAGTTCATCTCTTTTGCCATATCTTCCCTAAACTTTTTGAATTCACTTATTATTAGTTGTTTCAATTCCTGCATCACAGTTGAAGTGCAAGTTTGTTCCCCTGACCGGGCCATAACCTCGTTTTTCTTGGTGTAGGTTGTAGTTTTCTGCTGTCTAGGCATGGTTTCCTTGGTTACCCCAATCAGGCCCCCCCAGACCAGAATGGGCTAAGGTCCCTGAAGGAAGAATATTCAGTATCTGGTTTCCCTGAGGGTCTGTATTAGAAAATTGGTACACCCTCTGATGCCTCAGGTCACTGTGCTTTTATGCCCAGCAGGTGGTGCCCGTTAGCCTATAATTCTTGACTGATGTAAGTTCTGAATGAAAGGCATTTAGTAGAGCTGGGCCTCACCCCTTTCCTCTTAGAGAAGATAGACGCCCTAGGGGGAGGTTATTAGCATTTCAATGGTCTCTCTGCCTGTGCTATACCCTTGTCTGGGTCACAGAGCTGGAAACTGAAAATGGCTGAGGCTTTCTCCACTGAGTGAAAAAGGAACAGAGCTAGTCTGACGCGATACTCCAGCTCTCCAAGGTCAGACGTCACCCATAGCCTCTGTCTACTTGTTGGGGATTTGTACCTCGTAGTGAGCAGTTCACACTCACTAATTAAAACCCAAGTTGGAGCTCAGCTGAGCTATATTCACTTGCTGGGAGAAAGTTTCTCTCTGGCACCAAGAAGCTTTGTAGCTCGGGCTGTGGGGGAGGGGTCTCCCGATTTGGATCCACAGTTTTTACTTACAGATTTTATGCTGTGATCTCGGGCAATCCTCCCAATTCAGGTTGGTGTATGATGAGTGGACAGTCACATTTGTCCCCCTGCAGTTATTCCCAATTATTTACTAGTTGTTTCTTAATTTGCCTAGGAAGCACTGTGGAAATCTATGAAAGGAGGGATGGGAGTTTAATAAGTGCCCCTCCAGGAACTTAGAACCTGTTTATTCCAGCCTCTTGACATTACAAACAAGACCCTACAAGATGAAGTGAGCTGACCCAGATTACCAGCTAATTATGAGGAGAGCTAAGACTATTCTCTCACTTCACACATATTCACGAGAACCTAATGTGTACATGGCATCTAGTTCAGTGTTCTTTACAGCACACGACAAGCCTTCCTTTGATAATGATGATAACGTGGAAAGAGCTTATCAGGAATTATGATTTTTTAACTCTATCTTTAAAAACGAAGCTTCTCTGAACCTATAATTAGGGTATGTTCAGACATTCAGCAGCTGTGGTGGCAAGAAGAGTCCTAGTCAGAATCATGCCAGAGCATGATGTGTTTCTACTGAGAGGGAGATTTCCATGCAAAAGTGGGACTGGAGGTGAGGGACGAAACACAATGGTCAAATGTGAATCAAGAGCGATTAATGAGTCTGGACACAAATTAATTGAGTTCTTACCGGATAAACAGTCAGGTCATACTGACACTTGAATTCAACATTGCAACAGCAGAAAAATAGAGGGGCACTGAAATGGTTATATTAGTATTCAAAGGAGAAAGGATGCTGGTGTTGTCAAGTACAAACTCTTGTCAGATACTTCTATCTGCTCAGATCTCCAGTTACTGTTCAAAGTTCAACTTTCACTAGATATGAATTGCACAATTATGTCTGTTACTCAGGTTCAGTGAAGACAACATCAGAGAAAAAGGACCCATGTTCAGTAGAAATAAGCAAAAGCTGTTTGCACTTCTGCAGTGGAGGAGAAATGATGTGCGGATGTGGGACATGATAAGGGATGCTACCTGAAAAAACTGCCTTCTGATGTGTCAATATCAATAAAGTTTGGTCTCCTCTTTCAACTTAATCTTTACAAAAATTCTGAGCAAGAGAGATGGCAGTTTAAGATGCTTTTTTAAAGTTCTCACTTTTGTTTCTGAAAAAACAGAAGGCTAACCTCTGTGAATCTGAGTCATACTTGGATGACCTTGAAGCAGGTACTTCTTTTGAATATATGGTGCCTTTGGGCAAATTAGGAAAAAGGTGCCTTATATAAAAGACATCTCTTTGAGTGGATGAATTAGAAAAAGATGTCTGCCTCTGGGTTGACAAAATAGAAAAAGGGGTTGTTTTCTTTAGGCCGAAGTCTGACACTCAGGCTCAGGTCTTGGAAACCAGAACATGGGCTGGATTTCAGTTCCGACTTGACCCTTTGGCTGGGGCATTGTTTTACCTAGTGGCCCTGCCTTGAAGGCTTTTGATTTTCCGAAGTTGTCCTTCGATCACAAGAGCTGGGACTCTTGCCATGTGGGGGGATTGATGTACAAGGTGCACATCAAAGAAACCTAAGACTTTAGGGAATGGAGCAGGGAGATTTCTATAAAGACATCCTGGGGCAAAGTGGGGATGAAGACCAGACAGTCCAAATGAAAGCCAAATCTAAAGAGACTGGATGGAAAGGCAGAAACTGACTTCGAATCAAGGGGACTGTGATTGGACACGGAAAGGTGGGGAAGGCAGGTTCAAGGGGGAAGGTAGCAGGTAGGTCCTGTCAGCATGCTGAGTTGGATTGGACCTGGGTTAGCAGTGACTGTTGGTGAAGCTCTTGGGAAGGAAGGCAGTTGCTCTGGTGGCTGACTGCTCGCTAGCTCTAGAGCAACCCCACATGGGTTCAAACCCTAACGTTGGTCAGGCTAAAACTTCAGAACGGTCCTTGACTATTTGTCCTTCTTTCTCACATACTCCATTATCCAATGCACCAGGAAATCCTGTTGACTCTACTTTCAAATTATATCCAGAATATGATGAATATGATCACTTTTCTTCATTGCTACTACTCTTGTCTGAGTCACTGAATTAGTCTCCTAACTCATCTCTGTTTTATGTTTCTCATAGATGTCCTCTATCAGATTGAGGATATTAGTTTCTATTCCTACTGTGCTGAGTTTTTAAAATTATTATAAATGGTGTTTAATTAAATCAAATATCTTTTTTGCATCTATTGAGATGATCATATGGTTTTTCTTCTTTATTCTCTTAATGTGATGAATCAAATTGAATAGTTTTTGTGTTAAACTAACTCCACTTGATCATGTGGTATTATTCTTTTCTAATATTGTTTGATTTGATTTACTAATATTGATCTGTAATTTGTTTTTCTTGTAATGACTGTTAGTTTTCTGTATCAGGATAATGCTGACCTTATAAAACAAGCTAAAGAATGTTCCTTCTCTTTTCTGAAAGGCTTTGTATAAGAAGACTAGTAGTCTTTCTTTTAAAAATATCAATAGAATATACAAGTAAAGCCATCTAGGAATGTTTTAAATTATGAATCCAAGTTCTTTAACAGATATAGGACTATTATATTTTCTATTTCTTGCTTCACCATCAGTAAGGTATATCTTTCGAGGATACCCATTTATGGAAGCTGTCAAATTTAGTGGCATAGAGTTTTCATAATGCTCCCTTATTATTGTTTAAATGCCTATAAGACCTAGTGATGTCTCATTTTTAACCTGATGTTGGTTATTTATGTTTTATTTATTTATTTATTTTTAAAATTATCTTGCCAGGGATTTATTAATTTTATTAATCATTTCAAAGAAACAACTTTTGAGTTTATCTGTTTTTTACTTCATTGTGATCAGAAAGTATATTGTGTATAATTTTGTTTCTTTGACACAGAAATTTGGCATTATGGTCCAGTGTATGGTTCACTTTGGTAAGCGTGCTTTGCTCAATTGAAGAGAATATGATTTCTACCCTGAATGAGTGAAGTATTACTATCACTTAGGCCAAGTTGTTTGATAGTATCATTCAAGTTTTCCATATCCTACTGCTTTTCTGTCTATCAGTTAATGAGAGAGGGATGTTGAAATCTCCAACTATTATTGTGTGTTTATCTATTTCTCCTTTTAATTCTGTAAGTTTTTCCTTTATGTATTTTGAAGCTCTTTAGATATAATCACACTAAGTATTTTGTCTTTTTGATGAATTACCCCATTTATCTTATCAAATGTGTTCTTTTATCTCTAGTAATATATCTTTTTTGATTTCTTTTTTTGTCTGATATGAATATAGTAATATATCCACACCAACTTTTGCATGTTATATTTATGTGACATATCTTTTTCCATCTTTTTGCTTTCAACTATCTGTGTCTCTGTATTTCATGTACATTTCTTTCATACATTCTGACAACCTCTGAGTTCAATTGTTGTGTGTATTCCATTTGCATTTAATGGTATTTTTCATATTGCTAGAGTTAAATCTACCATTCTGTTATTTGTCTCCTCTGTTCCTTGTTCCCTCTTTTCTAGCTTATTTTGGATTAATCAAGCACTTTTATTATTTCATTTTGATGCCTCCATTAGGTTTTAAGATATATTACTTTGTTAAATTTTTTTTACTTTTAAGAGGTTGCTCTAGGCACTACAACATGTAATCATATCATAAATTAACTTAAATTAATATATCCCACTTCATGTTTAATGTAATAACCTTTCAACAGTTCGTATTCATTTCTTTTCCTCCTTTCTTCTGTGCAACTGTTGTTGAATATATGACATGCTGATATATTATTAGTTACACAATATCTTGATATTATTTTTGTCTGTTAAAGAAATTAAGTAAAGACAAAAAATAGTCTACTTCTCTACTTTTTTTTTTTTTTTTTTTTTACCGTTTCTGATGTTTTTCATTTCTTCCTGTGGATCTGTCTTACTATCTGGTCTTATTTCCCTTCAGTCTGAAGAACTTCAACATTTTTTTGTAACATGGATCTACTGGCTATAAATTTTCTCTGCTTTTGTTTATCTGAAAATATCTTTATTTCATTTGCAGTTCTGAGATGTATTTTCACTAGATAAGGAATTCTATGTTGACAGTTTTTATTTTGTCTCAGCAATTTAATGATATAATTCATTGTCTTCTGACTTTCCTAGTTTCTGTTCAGATGTTAGAAATAATTCTTACTGTTGTATCCCTGTGATGTGTCTTTTTTCTCTGACTGCTTTTAAGATTTCCTTTTCATCTTAGTTTTTCTGCAGTTTGACTATAATGTTGTTGATTTGGGTTTTCTTTGTATTTTCTCTGCTTTGGGTTGGGTGAGGGTCTTTCATCTGTGGGTTGATATTTTTCACCAAATTTACAAAATATTCAGCAATCAATTTTTCAGAAAGTCCCCTGTTCTCCCTTATTTTCAAACTCTAGTTACACATTTGCCTTCCTTAGCATATTTAATCATATATTATGGAGGGTAATTATTTATCTATATGTTTATTTCTTCTACTATAATAGGAATAAAAAATTATTTATTTTAGTAACATATATATGTAACATAAAATTTGCCATTTTAACCATTTTTAAGTGTATAATTCAGTGACAGTAATTACATTTACAATGTTGTGCTACCATCTCCACTATCCATTACCAAAATTTTCTATCACCCGAAATACAAACTCTGTACCCATTAAGCAATAACTTTTCATTTTCCATTCCCCCAGCCCCTGGTAACTTCTAATCTACTTTCTGTCACTATGAATTTGCCTATTCTAGATGCCTCAAGTAAGTGGAGTTATACAATATTTGTCCTTTGCTGTCTGGCTTATTTCACTTAGCATTATGTTTTCAAGGTTCATCCATGCTGTTGCATGTATAAGAACTTCCTTCCTTTGTACGGCCAAATAATATTCCATTATAAGTGTATACTGCATCTTGTTCATCCATTCCTCTGTTGATAGACATTTGGGTTGTTTCCACCTTTTGTCTATTGTGAATAATGCTGCTATGAACATTGGTGTACAAGTATAATAGGAGGTTTTTGAAGGTCAGGGTCTTGTCTTATTTTTCTATATCCTCATAACTTAACACAACTCAACTTGCACATGTGAAAAGCTCAAAATCTGTGGAATTAATGAATAAATCAATGATAGTAATGACCATTTATTGACTACTTATAACGTGTCATACACTGTTAGGTACTCTTAATTATTCATTCCTACCTCGTAACAGTCTTGAGAAGTAGATTATACATATATAATCTCCCTATCTCATATATGTATATATTTATGTGTGTGTGTATATATGTATTTATGTATATATATATACTCATTTTACAAAGGAGTAAACAGGCACAGAGCTCAAGAAACGTGATCAAGTTAACATAGTTAACGAGTGGAGAGCAAGAATTGAAACCAGCATAACTCCTTGTGATTAATAGAAAAGGAGAAAGTGCACAGCACTGTCCTATGACACTAGGCTTGATTCTGCCTCTCATTCTGTATCATCATTCATTAATGAGAGGAAAATAAATACTGAACAGAACCAGGAATTGAGGAAGCAGATGGCAAGATGGCCACGAGCCGAGAGGGACTGGGCATGCTCAGCAGCGGTTGCTCCAACTGAGATGGGCAGAGAGAGGGCAAGGCTTGGGCAGGTGCCCCATTTGCACCTCGTCATGCAGTTTAAGAAGATGGCAACAAACATCCTTCCCAGTGACACCAAGAGGCTTGTTAGCTGCTGCTTCTTACCTGTTTTGGTCTCTGCAAAATTGATCAATTTTGGCCTCCACTGGGAACAACTTGTAAGGGCTTAGAAAGGCGGCACATTGCACATGAATGCTCAGGGAAAGCATTTGTAGGCACACCGTCAAGGTAAAGCAAGGAGTTTGTTTTCTATTTTGTTTTATTTTCCATGATCCTGGTAATTCCTGGTGAAGAAAGTGGTTCTCCTCCCTTAAGAAGAAAATGTTGATTAGCTAATTATTTTTTGTTATGTCTATTTCATTCTTTTATCTAGTTGTCTAAAATCTATATCACTCCCTATCTTCTATCTATTTATTCACTGATCTATGTATCTCTCTAGCATCTATCTCTGGTTGCTGCTTTTAAAATTTATTCTACTTTGCAGAAATCTCTACTATTGCCATTCAAATTTATGGCATTTTTAATGTGGCTTGTTAGTCTAAATTTTGGACAATGTTAACATAATTTCAGATACTGAGGGCAAGTAAGGAATCTGCTTAAGTCCTTAGGAGAAACTAAAAAGACTATTAACAATCCAAGTCCATAAAAAACATCTGTTCCAGTCATGCTGCTGATTTTTTATTAGTCCTTCAAATCCGTAACAAAGATCTCTAGAGCAAGACAAATGTTGTAGTGGAGTGCAGTTTCCAATTTCTTAGCTAACCTGATTTTGTTGATTCATACATATGCATGATTCAGTGCTGTTGCTGAATACAAAAAAAAAAAAAAAAAAAAAAAAAAGAGGAAGAAAAGGAATGAAAAATTCTTTGGAGCACTGCTTCCTTTTCATATTATTTATATTCCTTGAAATGCCCTTGAAAATTCATTTGCTAGGGGAAACTAAACAAATAATTGCATACTAAAAGGGAAATGAGACTAGCAGGCTAGTTAATTTGTAACAGCCAATATTCCTTTTCCACGGTTAACATTTTCTCTGTGAGGAATCATGAGGAGTAAACAGATTGATGGATCTTAAAAGCAATAACTAATAACAATGCCAAATTCATGAAGTGAAAATACCTCCAGATACACTTTCACAGTTCTGTTCCATCATAGCTGAATGCAATATGCTACAACAATAATAGGAGTCACGCTTGTCATATTTCCCCTGATCTCTAAAGAAGGATGCCAATGCAATAGTAATGCACCTTGCTTCTCTTTCTTGCTATCAACATTCTCTTTTGTTACTGGGGCCTATTACCTACTTTGAAAAGTTTCCTCTGAAAACAAACTTGACAGAACTCTGAGGCCACTGTAATGAGACAGCCAGCCAGCATTGTCTTTGAAATCAGTCGTGACCACGAACTGGAGGAGTGGGTAAACATATCAGATGTTATTTGGGATTTGCAGCATTGTTCTGTGTGGGAAGGCAGGAAGGCAACATGGGGGCAAAACTTCATTTCTCTGATGTGACATTCATTGTCGTTGACTCTTCCATCAGAAGAGCTGGCATGGTGAGACATACTTCTCATCAACTACACACTGAGAAGTGCTTGGAAATGATTTACCTTGTAATTTAAATGAGCAGGTTTGGATGAAGGAACAGCTCAATGTCTAATTGCAGCTTAGTAGAGTGTCTGTATTTCTGATTCCAATTAGATTTATCCCAAGAAATAACTACATTTTAACATTCAAACTTTCATGGTAAGATTGGGGATCTGAGTACTAAAATACTAGTAAGGAATGAGTAAATCTACTTCTTGACATATGGTATCTAGTCCTAAATTCTTAACCTGATAATAGAAAGTTTTAGAGGTTTAAGAGTTGGAAGAAATTAGGGCAGAGCAAGGAGAGGTAGGGGATTGATGAGATTGCAGGCCCTGGGCCTCTAGGTCCTTTCCAAACCATTTTCCCCTTGTTTGTCTCCATTCTTAATAGTACCTGAAGTTTTAGCTGCTTTACTCTCTTTAGTAACTCTGTCACCCACCGTGTGCGCATTGTACTCTTTCCTCCCCATATCACACCTCTGGTTGATGCTTTACCTCCAGATACCTATTGGCCAATTCTTTCATGTCAGCAGAAGCAAGCCCACACACTCTTCATTTTAAGGGCTCTACTGTTGTTCAATTCTGGGAATCATGGGCGTAACATGACTATAATAGAAGAGTTTACTCTAGAGGGATTTATAGGACCAATGAGCAGAGGGAAAGATGATTTTACAGAAAAGCAAGAGATAGACCTTTAGAGAGAGAAACTAAATGATCTCCCACTCCTCTTGCAGAACTGGAAAGGGTGGAAAGGGTCCCTTGTTGTGGAACCAGGAGGTAAAGAAAATTCATTTCAGCAGCTGTGAGGATGGCATGGTCCATGTTTCAAGGGGAGGCAGTAGCAACAGGCAGAGATAGACGTGTGGTCACCATGGAGAGGGCTTTCCTAAGCAATGCTGACTATGAAGAGATCAGAAATGAATGTGTTCAGGATTGATCCAGGATACATGGAAACTGAGATCTACTCACTTAGAGGTACATTTCTTCAAGGTCGTCATATGCGTGAAGTGAAAGAGGTTTGCATTGAAATGTCTCAGGAATTCTCAGTATGCATGAGCATTATCAGCAGTTAATGTGTAATACATGTGTCATGTGTTAGGTTTGGTACAGCCCTGTGAAGAGTGTTTGATCGGCATGCAAGTGGTAGTGGAGCCAGTAGTTAAGAAGTTGGGCTCTAGAGACAGACTGCCTGCGTTTGAACACTGGCTCTGCCATTTAGTAGCTGTGGTCTTAGTAAATGTTTGCCCATCTAAAAATTAGGGATAACAGTAGTACCTGTCTCGTTGGGTGGCTGAAAGGATTAAATGAATTAATCCTTCATAAGCACTTGGAACAAAGTTTGGCATAAAATAATTACTATGTAAATATGTGCTGTTACTATTACTCTTTTTAAAAAAAGATGTGATGTGGATTGCTGGGGTAGGAAGGGTTTTCTCTACTTGGACTTTGTTGTTCAGTTCTCTTTATGTACGTCAGTCCAAATGTAGTGGGTATACCTCTTGCCATGAACTTGGCTTAAGTTTCAAATTGCTCCTGGTCACCCCAATCTATGTTAAGTTTTATTCTTTTGAGTGCCGTATTTTGGATCTTCCAGCAGGCTCTGGTAGACTCTGATTACATGAGATAATTTACACGAATAAGGTTAAAACCAAAGGGCAAACAGAGAAGTGAGCAGTGGTACAGACCCATTATAAGCTCTCACAATAATAGTTCTTGGTCTCTAGTTCCTGGCTCTCTTCTAAGATACTGACTGGAAGCCCTTTCTGAGCTGCTGTTCTCCACTTTTATCTCGGAGAATAGGATATATCAGCCCCTATTTTCATCTGCCTTAGTTTGTCAGGTTGCTATGACAAGCACCACATAATAGGGCATTTATTGGCTTGTAATTTCAGAGATTAGAAGTCCAAAATCCACCTGTTGATGAGGCCATTCCTTTCCCCTAAATTCTGTAGCATTCTGGTGCTGGCTGGCTGTGATCCTTGGGGTTCCTTGGCTTTCATCTCTGCCTCTCATCACCTGGGGATCTCTTTCTCCTTATGTCTGCTCTTCCAGTCTGACCTCTGGCTTATGGCTCCTCTCCCCGTGGCTTTCTCTCTAATAAGACTGACAATAAAATGGATTAAGGACCACCTTGATTCAGTTGGGCCATTCCTAAATAGGTTCTTAGAAGACCCTATTCACAAAAGACTCCACACCTGACTCACCTTAAAATTATTCAGACACTATTTACAAATGGTTTCACACCCACAGGAATGTGGATTAAGATTATCCAATTTGCCACACAATCTAACCCAGGCTGTTGCCTTAGCTTGTTGACGTTTCTCTTCATTATGGCCTGTCTTCCTACCATGAGTTTTGAAGAAACAATTGAAGCAGAAAAGTCTAGAGAGGCTATCCCATTGGCATTTTGCCTCCTGCAGGCACAATTTCTGTAAGAGCATGTCACATAAATGCTGGAAAAGTTGGTTAACTATTTGAGAAAAAAAACTGTGCCTGACACAAAATACAGCTTCTAATAAATGATCTTTCTTTTACTTATAGTGTTGCACACAGAGAAGGTCACTTTGGGGGTATTTTATCAGAAGATAATGAAATTATAACATATGTAAAATACAAAGGAACTACTTTTCACCCAGAGAAAGATTTCTAAAGAAAAAGTAGATATTTTCTTCAAATGCATTACAAATTAGAGAACCATTGAATGGATTTATTTATTTATTCAACAGATAAAATAACAGTTGATTGAGTGCAATTTTTTTTTATGGGAGAGAGACCATAAAATTCATTTTCCTGCTTTCAGAGAATTTACAATATATTTTGGGGGAATTACTGTCTATCCTAAAAATCCCATGGGTTTTTTTCAGGATAATGTGAACTATATAAATAAAAGTGCTTTGTAAATTGAAATGAATAACAAATTGCACAGACATAAAATATTTAATCACAATGCAATCATATATTTATAGATAGTACTAGAAGATATTCACTAAACATCACTAAATTCACTAAATCACTAACTCTTTCTTCAACTATGTCTAATCTGCTTTTTAACCAATTCATTAAGTTTCTAATTGTATTAATTATGCTTTTAATTTCTAGAAGTTCTGTTTGTCCATTTTTATAATCTGCTCACCTGGTCATTTTCATAGTCCCTTATACCCTAGTCATACTTTTATTTATTTAAAATATTAATAATGAGCCTATATTATATATTTGGTAAATTGGATACTTGCCATTTGTTTTTTTTTTTTATTTCTATTAATCACTGTTCATGGTGGCTTGATTCCTAATATATTTTGGTGAGAGAGAGAGAGAGAAAGGGAGAGAGAGAGAGAGAGAGATCATTTGCTTATGTTCCTTGAACTTTTATCTATGGATTTGTATGTGATTCTGCCAGAAGCACAGGAAACACTTGAAACTAAATTTGTGATTTGGGTATTTGGGGCCATACCATTATGTGATTGCCACCCCCTCCCCCCAGCCCCCAATCCATGTGAGATCTGGTTTGTGTTACAAATTCTCATGGAGATTTTTTTCTGCTGCCCTAAAGAGCCAAGACTGAGATCAGAAATCTTCCTTATTACCTCCTCACAGGTGGTGACAAAAAGTTTTTATGTTTCTCCACAGAAAGAGTTGCCTTTTAGTGGACCCAACATTATTTGGAGGTCTCTGGTACAACTCTTATTTGGCTTGGGGCCTAAGATCTGTGTTCTTTAACTCACACATAGCCTATTAAAGCTGAAGCCACTAGTTTCATAGGGGTGCTTACCCTTTCTTGTTAACTATTTGTATTGAAGTAAATAAGGATTTCACTTAGTTTCATTCCAGTTCAGCTATGGCTTGAAAAGATTTTTTAAAAATAATCCAGGATTTTAATATGTCTTTTACTGGAAAGATTTTTCAGCTTGCCATATTCTTGATATGAAAGTCTTAGTTCCTTGCCTTTCCAAAAGTCATTAGATTATTAGTATTTTCTTATAAAAATGAGCATTATTCTAGAACAAAGGGACATTATTTCACTTATGGATGTACCTTAGTGCTGGAAGTTGGAGGGGTGCTAGTCGCTACAAGTTCTAACCAGCAGAAAACAGGCACAAGGAGCCTCATAGGGAACAAAAGACTCATATTCATTGAAGCCCCATGTTACCAAGAATTCAAAAATTCCTGGAGAATTTAGACCTGAGCTTCCCATATCCTCATTATTGGATGCTTCTTTTCAAAGAAATGAGTTTATAAAGTGAATTCCCAGGCCCAAACCTGGCTAACTGCAAGGAAATTTTAGGCTTGTCTCATAGTTGCAATTATGGCAGAATGGAGAAACAGAGGGTGCAGGTCTTGGTTCTGACACAGGTCACACCACTTGTTATAAGGAGGCAGAGAGGGAGGTCTTTCTTAGGAATCCTGAATGTAAGAAAGGATGGAATATTTTTCCTGCCAACCTCTCTATGTGGAATATGGCCAAAGATATGATACTCTCTGATATAAGATTAGCTGTTTCTCTTTGAGAAAGGAACGAGTAAGGAAAAAAAGAATTGTTTAAAATTTTATCCTTGTCGGTACTTCCCAAATAGGGAGATGAACAGAAGTCATCTTGTGTTTGGGGTGAAGTAGGAACATAGAAATAGCAGTAGTGTTACTCCCTACACATAATTTATTTAACCATTCTCTAGATTGGCAGACATTTAGGTTATTTCCAATGGTTTATGCTGTATGAATATACTTGCACATACAACTTTGGTCATATCTTGGATTACTTCCTTAAGGTAGATTGCTAATGTGGACTCAGTGATTCCAGGAGAAAAACATGATTAAGGCTCTTGGCATAAACAAAGTGCATTCCACAAATACTGAACAATCTGATTTGCATTCTCCCAGAGTTGTCTTACCATACTGTATCAGAGCTGAGAATGACCATTAAAAAGATGTTAATGTATAGATTCATAAAAAATGGCATTTAATTTTCAACTTAAGTTTATTTTATTATAAGTAATGTGGTACAATTTTCAAGTTTATGTTCCACTTATGTGGTTTATTCATGTCTTTTGTACATTTTTATTGGTGCATTGGAGCTTTTCTTTTTGATGGGATTTTGTAGCTGCCATTTCAGTACAAGCCAAGATTGGAGATGGAATTATCCAGAAAGGATTTGTGGAAACTCCTATTGTCTGATGGCTTTGACCCCTGTGTGCTTCATGCAAAGCCAACAGAATTTTTGCGAGAACTTTATAGACAGAGCTGCTGCCAGTCTGGACTGGAGGAGACAGACAAGGAACAAATTGCAGGAAAAATTTCTTCAAACACAGAGCCGTGGAGGTTGAGGTCTGGAGTCAAGAGGCCTTGGGCTGGGAGAGTGGAGCAGCCCACACGCATGGAAAGGGTGAGTTTGCCCCGGAGGTCGAGGGTGGGCATTCCACCTCGATGCTCTGGAAGAGTTTTGCCACCCGAGGTCCCAAAGAGGGTGGAGCACATTCCCAGGGAACTGGGGAGAGCCTGGCTGCCACCACACTGTTCTGAAGGGGTTGAGCATGTGCCCGGGAGATGGAAGGGAATCCGGGAGCAGCCCCGATGTTTAAGGAGGGTGGGGCCGAGAAGGTGATTTCCCCAATGTGTGGGTATGTTGGAGCACTCACCTAAGCGTTTGGAGAGGAAAGGGCTGCCGAAAAGGCCCTTAGGAAGGGTTAGGCTTCCACTCTCTCAAGCCCCAAGGATGCAACGTTGTTCTGTAAATGACTCTCAGACTTTGAAATTTAATGGAGTTTGTCCTGCAGGTTTTAGGAACTGTTTTGGTCCTGTTAACCCTGTTTTCTTTACCGTTTCTCCTTATGGCAATGGAAATGTTTATCCTATGAATGTCCCTCCTTTGTATATTGGAAGCATATAACTTGTTCTAAGTCCACAGATCCAAAGCTAAAGGAGAATTGTGCCTTAGGACCCACCATGCCTGTAATTGATTTTGATGGGATCTTGTACTTAACTTTCGTTACTGAAATGATTTAAGTTTTTGTGATATTGTGATGGAATGAATGTATTTTGTACTTGGAAAGAATATGTTTTTCTGGGGTCCAGGGGGTGGAATGTGCCAGTTTGAAGGTATTATGTCCCCCAGAAAAAGCCATATTCTTTAATGCAATCTTGTGGGGCAGACAGAATAGTGGGGATTAAGTTGGAACGTTTGAATTAGGTTGTTTGCATGGAGATGTGCCCCACCCAGCTGTGGGTGGTGACTTTGGTGGGATACTCCCATGGAGGTGTGACCCCACCCATTCAGGGTGGGCCTTGATCAGTGGAGCCATATAAAACATGCTGACTCAAAGAGACTGAACGGAGTGCAGCTGTGAGTGACGTTTTGAAGAAGAGCAAGCTTGCTAGAGAGGAATGTCCTGGGAGAAAGCCATTCTGAAACCAGAACTTTGGAGCAGATGCCAGCCACGTGCCTTCCCAGCTAACAGAGGTTTTCCGGACGCCATTTGCCATCCTCCAGTGAAGGTACCTGATTACTGATGTGTTACCTTGGACACTTTATGGCCTTAAGACTGTAACTGTATAGCCAAATAAACCCCCTTTTTATAAAAGCCAGTCCATCTCTGGTGTTTTGCATTCTGCAGCATTAGCAAACTAGAACATGCTGTCTGGAGCTCTTTATGTTACAGTGAGAGCAACCTTTGGCCATATTTGTTGAAAGTTTTTTCCCTCAGTTTGCTCTCTGCCTTTTAATTGCCTTCATAGTGATGTGGTGCATATTGCTTTGTCTACCTAAATTTGTTCTCCCCCTTTACCATAGTAGTATAACTGGCCATATGGGACCATCTAGGAATACATGTTCCAAATCTCCTTGCAGTTAAATGGAGCCACGAGGCTAATGTTTTGCCAATGGAATGTGAGCAAAAGTGATGGTTGCCATTTCCTGATGAGGCCTTTAAGACAGTGGGTGTGCTTCCTTCATGCTTCTCCACCTGCCTACCAGATGGAAACCCAGATAAGGTAGAGGCCCAGCTTTAACCATGCAGTCAAGAGTGCCCAGGAGATGGCAGAGCCGGGACTTAGGAAGAATCTAGGTGAACACTGCTTTTTTCTTTAAGCCACTATATTGTTGACTCTTTGTTACAACAGTGTACTCCTATTCTAATATCTTTTGTCATACCTAAGTTAAGTTTGTTTTAAATGTTAAACTATTTCTTTATGACTCTTTGCATTGCTTTTATGAAGAAAATTTTTTCTCAATCTAAAATCTTATAAGTATTTATCAATATTTTTGTAGATTTTTATGGTACAATGGTAGATTGAATTATATACCTCAGAAAAATACATGTACTTAATCTTAATTCACATTCCTGTGGGTGTGAACTCATTGTAAATATGATCTTGAAGATATTATTTTTATAAGGTGTGGCTCAACTGAATGAGATTGGGTCTTAAGCTGGATTACTGGAGTCCTTTATAAACAGAAGAAATTCAGACAGTGAGAGAAAGCCTAGAGAGGAGCTGGAAGCTGGAAGTCAATGGACACAGAAAGAGAAAGGAGAGCATATTGCCATGTGGTGGGGATACAAGCCAAGGAATCCCTGGAATTGCAACCCCAGCAGAAAACAAGTCTTCTATCCTCTAAAACTGTGAGACAATAAATTCCCATTTTTTTAAGCCAGTCAATTTGTAGTGTTTGTGATAGCAGCTTAAGAAAACCAAGACAAGTGTAATTTTAAAAATCTAATTCTTTAATCCATTTGGAGTTAATTTTGGTGTAACATGAGGCTGCAACTTCTTTTTTTCAAAATTTATTCACTTGTTTCAGCATGAATTATTGAGTAATGTTTCCTTTCTCCATTAATTTATAGTGCTATCTCATTATATACTAGATTCTTAAAGAGATTACTATTTCTGGAACATCTATTTCATTTCCTTTGTTCCCCTTTTCCATTATTCTGTAAGTAACAGAATCCTTTGATTATTATAACTTCGTATAACATGGTAAGGCACGTCAAACTATAACTGATGTGGTTGGCCTGATTAACCGAATTCCTTGTCCTCTGACTTCCACTTGAGTTTGGCCAATGGGGAGCACCAGAAGGAGAGCTGGGGATGAGGGTGATCTTTTTTGAGCTTGCTTTCAAAATTTTCTTGCTGTTTTTTTTTTTTTCAAATTTTCTTAGATAAATTCAGAATCACTTTTTCAAGTCCTTGCCCTCTCCACTCCATACCAAGCAAATATCCCATTAACACTTTGTTTTGTATGAAATTCAACTTCTAAATTAATTTGTGAATAATTGATATATTTATAATAATGAATCTTCCAGTCTAAGAATATGGCATGTCATTCCATTTATGTGCTATAACAACTGAATAAAGCTGTATAGTTCTCTTCATACAATCCTATAAATTGATTTATTGTTAGTATAAAGAAATACGTAACAAATATAATTAAATATTATATTTTGATATGTAAACAGAATCTTTTCCTATTATGTTTTCTAAATAATAATTCTGAAATATTAGAAAACTTTTCCTTATTGAGTTTTCATTTTGTGTGGTTTGTTTTGTAACTTCATTTAGATCTCAACTGATTTTCAGCTAATTGTCTTTATGCATTTTGCCTACATTATGATAGAGCCTCTCAAGTAAATTCTTTACAACCACTGACTTGATTTTATTCAGTGGCAATTTTTCTCTTTACTGCTTCTAATGCAAATTTTACTTCTGCTATTTTATTTTCAGTTTCCTTATAATCTTTACTTTTCCCAGCCAGAGCCTTTTCATCTCAGCCTGTTTGGGTTATAATTATACCATTCTCAGTTCCTATATTGAAAGCAGGTTTTTTTTAGATGTTTAGGAAGAAAGATGAACATACAAGATTTTTTACAGCTTTTTTTTTTTTTGGTAGTAATAATGGCGATTAGAGTCATAGGCTTCCTAAGATAAGAAAGCCATATTGGTTATTGATATGGCTTATTTGTTACAATTTAATTCTTTCTTATATATCTTGTCTAACAAGATTTTTTTCTCAGCTTATGTTTATTTTTATTACTGCTTAATAAATAACAACACTATTTTATTTACACTCTCTGGGTAGGTACAGCATCTTGCTTTAGTAAATTTCACTCTGCCAAGTGTGTCAGTCAGGATCCCAGCAGGAAACAGATGGTACACTCTAATTGGGTAATTTAAGAAGAGTCTAATAAAGAGACTATTTACAGGGATGTGGGTGAGGAGCAGGGAAAACCCACAAGGGATAGTGTCATACTCCCTAGACCTGAATGAGCAGGGAGGAGTGGTTACTAGAACCTAGGGAAGGAGAGAACTGTGCAGAGAGGACCTCCTGATTGGAGCTGTCGCCTTTGGTTGAGGGACACTTCTGGGTAGCAGGAAGCAAGCTTGGGGAATAAATAACCAGTCTCATTCTCATCCAAAGCTCTCCTTCTGATGCGCCACACTGGCCAAACTCAAGTGGAAGTCAGAGGACAAGGAATTCTGTTAATCAGTCCATTTGTATCATCCCGCAGGGCCCAGATCAGAGTGGTGAAGGGTAGATCTGGAAGGGCAGGTAAAGCTATCAAGGAGTTCAACCAAAGAGTCCTTACCTTTCCATTGGTTCAATAATTATTCTCCATTTGTTGGCCAAATCTCAGTTTGGTGAGTGCACTGGATGGAAACTGCAACTTGTTTCCATTCAAGGTCAAGCATGCATTTACCAAGAAAGAGAAGGGAAAGATAACCCAGATGACTGACTCTCAGGTGATAAGCTGATGAGACAAAGTTATCATTGGGGGTTGTGGAAGAGGTGGATAGAGAACTCAAATATGTATAGAGCTACCCTCTGAGCATTCTTAGAAAGTTTCTGAAATGTGGTCCCAATACCAGAGCAGTGTGATACTTAAAGTATAGTCCTGATAAAAATCCAAAACATCTCTTGTGTATCTTAATCATTTAAGGAGGGTCAAGTACATAAAACCAAGGCAAAGTATGGTAATATCACCTCTTGTCTCCCATTGTTTTGCCCAAAGAAACTCAGGAATTTCTCTCTCACTTAATGCAGAAAAATACTGCCCTATTACCTCTTGTTTTGGTTTGCTAAAGCTGACGAAATGCAATATACCAGAAATGGACTGGTTTTTAATAATGGAGTTTTATTAACTTACAAGTTACAATTCTAAGGCCATGAAAATATTCAAATTAAGGCATCAACAGGACAACACCTTCTCTGAAGACCGGTTACTGGTGAGCTTGGACTCATCTGTCAAATAGCAAGGCACGTGGTGATGTCTGCTGGTCCTTCTCTCTCAAGTTTTGTTGCTTCCAGCTTCTGGCTTCATTGGCTTCCTCTCTGTTTCTCTGGGTTTGTCCTTGTCTCTTAAGCTTTTCTGGGGCTCTTTCTGTGAGCTTCTCTCTTAGCTTCTGTATGTATTTTTCCCTCTTATAAAGAACCCCAGTAAGAGGATTAAGACACACCTTGAATGGACTGGGTCACATCTTAATTGAAATAACCTAATCAAAGGGTCCCACCCACAAGAGGTCTGCACCCACAGGAATGGATGAAAAGAACATGGCCTTTTCTAGGGTACATAACAGCTTCAAACTACCACACCCCTCCATTAGTCTTTATATTATCTCTCTCCTCTAGACTCCCTCTCTTGTACAATGCCTCCCAATATGCCACATTTCCCTCATTTCACAAGCCTCTTGAGGCTTTTATTTTTTTCCTTTTATTCTTATTGACTTTCTCTATAGAATCTTCCAGTATGACTTTGGCTCTTCTTTGCCTTTGAACACCAGGGAATGGACATAAGGTAAGACCCAAAACCCCTGATTCAGGCAGATGGAGGGAGGAAAGCTGTGAATAGGTTACTAACTTTCTCACATCTTCTCTCTGTCTTCCTCCTTTACCCTTACAAAGAAGGTAGAGGTAGGCATTAAGAAAAAGCTGCCAGGGTCAACCTAACAACCTGAATTACTGTTATAGATTTGCCCCCATGGCATGCACAGCTCTTTGGAATTCCATGGAGAGAAAAGCATTTGTGGGAAAGCTGCTGTTACTGTTATATTTGCATCATGGAGCTTGGTATTCCCATAGAATAAATCTGTAAAGGTGTGTGAGCTTTGCCCACAGATTTGTTAAGCCTAATTATTCCTTTTGAGTGAGGTGGGTACATCTGGAGATTTTCATTGTCAGGGAAAATGAGCAGATGGTGTGTGGTGCCACCGTCTTGACTGGGAGTGGGTAGGTGGTTGTACCTGCTGCCCTTGATCCCTGCTGGTCTCCCTTGGAACCCCATCTTGGGTTTTTCCCAAGTGTTACTATGAGGACTGTGAGTGTGCAGTTTCCTGTGGCTTTTCAAGGAATATGTGTAGCAGCAGCATTATGTCTTTCTTGGCCTGCCAACCTGATTTCATGGAGTTTTTGAAAAATAGCCCCCTCAGGGAAGTCTGTGGTTGTTTTGACATTTGGGATTGAAAACATTTTTCATGTAACATTTACATTAAAGGACCCATAGCTAGGGATGAAGTGTATATTTGTTTCCATTAAATGGAGAAAGGACAAGGGAGGAATGTAAGGGAAGGGAGAGAGCAGAGAAAGGAAGATAAAAATGAGAATGTGCACATCAAGACTTCCATCTGCTGACACTTATTTCCATGAATTTTGGGCCTGAGTAATCCCTTTTAAGAACATGGATATGAATTACCATCGGCCAAGATCTTCCATTCTTCCAGATCTCACTGAGGCTGGGAGTTGAGATGGGGAGCTGGGAATTGGCGCACATTTAGATGCTAGGGCCATGACTCCACCCATTCACCATTTAGCTGTGCTCTTCTTGAGCATCCCCATGCAGAATCTCCAGGAGACAGATGCTTTTTGTCAATGAAGAGATGACATTGGAGAATGGTAGGCAGCCCACTCAGATCTGGAAGATTTTATAAGGTGAGACTGGGAGTCCTTGAAGGGCTTGTAATGACAATTACTCCACTATGAGCTTCCACTCTAGCTTCGAAATACCTTGAGCATAGAGACCTTTTTGTTGATCTTTGTAGTCTCTACGGGATCTTAAGCATCTTTAGGAAGGAGGTGCTTAAAGAATCTTCAATGAGGGACATAATCTGTAAATGAAACATATCAAATCATGGTAGGAAGCAAGACAACTTCCTTATGGATCCTTGGTCTACCCATATTTTGGCAGAAGGATCTAGAAAGGCAGGGATTGGAGACCACAAGTCTTCCCCTCAATCCATCTTGGTACACTTTCCATTTATGCATTTTTTTCTTATATCTGTATTCTCAGAGTTGACCGGGGTTTAGAGAGAATGTAGAGGGGATTGGAATGTAGAAGGGATTCATTTAAATAGAGTGCCTCCACTTTTATCTGTTTTTGCATAGTCCACATAAGATTTGTAAAAACTAAAAACACAAATACCTCTGGGAATTCAGTTTAAACACGGCAGTTATACCACATGTATTTATCTCTTCTCACTCGAATTTTCCTTTAAGTAATATTCAAAGAACAAAAATAAAATGATATAAACCCACAGAGACAAAGAAGTAGGAAAGCAGATGTTTCAGTTTCCCAGCTGCCAAAACAAATACCATGCAATGGGTTGGATTAAATTTTGGGAGTTTATTGGCCCATGGTTTTGAGGCTAGGAAAAGTCCAAATCCATGCATCATCAAGGTGATGCTTTCTCTTAGAAGACTGTAGCACCTGGGGCTGGCTGCCACTGATTGTTGAACTTGGCTATTCTGTCACATGGCAATGCACGTCACATGGCAACCTCTCCTTGCGTCTCCTTTCTCTTCTGTGTTCCATTGACTGTCAACTTCTGGCTGTTCCCCCTGGATTTTTTCTCCCTGTGAGGTTCCCTAAAAGGCCTTCATTAATAGGATTAAGGCCAATCCTGGGCCATACCTTATCTGAAGTAACTGCATCAAAATGTCTTACTTACAAGGGTTCACACCCCCAGTAATGGATTAAATTTAAGTATATGTTTTTTCTGGGGTATACAGCTCCAAACCACCACAGTAGACAACAGCAGACAAGAGAAGTCAACACATTTTTGGAAGGTAGGAAGTAGATGGAGAATGACAAATGACACAGCATAGTAGAGGAAGTACTTGAAAGGATGATACTAAGAAGAGTGAGCTGATCTATTCCACAAAACCCCAGAAAAATTCAGGGTTGGAGACCCTGGTACCACACAAGAGAGCAAAGCATGGAGTAGAAATCAGGAGAAATAGTGGAAGTTTAATATACAGAGCACTGGCATTCCCACAAGGACTGCCCAATCCAGAAGAGCCAGGCAACAACTCCTCCCCTTTTATTATGGGATGGAACTGTGTTCCCAAAGTGGATAAATATGCTCAATGCCTAAACCCTGATCTCACAAATGTAATCCTATTTGGAAATAGGAGCTTAGTTAAGATGAAGATCAGATGGATTAGGGCAAGCCTTAATCCGATATGACTGTGTCCTTATAAGGAGAGGAAATTTGGGCAGAGAAGATAGCCACATGATGGATGCGGAGACTGAATTATGCCAGAGGCCAAAGGGTGTCATGGATTGCTGACAAACCACTGCCAGAATTTACAGATTTCAGATTTAATCTCTGGAAAATTGAATCAGAGTGGCAACAAACTGAACATGGCAACATTGGATGGCAAAGGATGAGATGCAGAGTCACAAACAGGTACATGAAGGGAAATTTTGTGCTCAACTGGTAGGGCCCCTGCCTCCCTCTCTGGCCCTGCTCACAGATTATGTGTATCCAGTCACATATAGTCCCCAGGCAGGAGCAGAGTGGGGCCTTCTCTTGAGAAACTGAAGAACCTTTAGGAAAAAGATCTTTGCATATTGACATTTGAGATCCTTCATCAAAAAAGCCAGCTCACCTACCTATGGTAGAGTCCCAACAGTTGACATGTAAAGGAATATTCAGTAATCTTTTAGTACCTCAGTCTTTTTTTTTTTTTTTTTTTTTTTTTTTTAATAATCATTTTATTGAGATATATTCACATACCACGCAGTCATACAAAACAAATTGTACTTTCGATTGTTTACAGTACCATTACATAGTTGTACATTCATCACCTAAATCAATCCCTGACACCTTCATTAGCACACACACAAAAATAACAAGAATAATAATTAGAGTGAAAAAGAGCAATTGAAGTAAAAAAGAACACTAGGTACCTTTGTCTGTTTGTTTGCTTCCCCTACTTTTCTACACATCGATCCATAAACTAGACAAAGTGGAGTTTGGTCCTTATGGCATTCCCAATCCCACTGTCACCCCTCATGAGCTACATTTATATACAACTGTCTTCGAGATTCATGGGTTCTGGGTTGTAGTTTAATAGTTTCAGGTATCCACCACCAGCTACCCCAATTCTTTAGAACCTAAAAAAGGTTGTCTAAAGTGTGCGTAAGAGTGCCCACCAGAGTGATCTCTCGGCTCGTTTTGGAATCTCTCTGCCACTGAAGCTTATTTCATTTCCTTTCACATCCCCCTTTTGGTCAAGAAGATGTTCTCCATCCCACGATGCCGGGTCTACATTCCTCCCCGGGAGTCATATTCCACGTTGCCAGGGAGATTCACTTCCCTGGGTGTCTGATCCCACGTAGGGGGGAGGGCAGTGATTTCACCTTTCAAGTTGGCTTAGCCAGAGAGAGAGGGCCACATCTGAGCAACAAAGAAGCATTCAGGAGGAGACTCTTAGGCACAAATACAGGGAGGCCTAGCCTCTCCTTTGCAGCAACCGTCTTCCCAAGGGTAAAACTTATGGTAGAGGGCTCAACCCATCAAACCACCAGTCCCCTATGTCTGTGGTCATGTTAGCAACCATGGAGGTGGGGTAGGCGAATACCCCTGCATTCTCCACAGGCTCCTCAAGGGGGCACTACATCTTTTTTTTTTTTTTTTTTTTTTTTCCTTGTTTGTCTTTTTTCTTTTCTTTTTTTTTTTTTTAACTTTCCCTTCTTTTTTGAAATCAACTGTATGAAAAAAAAAGTTAAAAAGAAAACAAACATACAATAAAAGAACATTTCAAAGAGACCATAGCAAGGGAGTAAGAAAAAGACAACTAACCTAAGATAACTGCTTAACTTCCAACATGTTCCTACTTTACCCCAAGAAAGTTACATACTATAGCAACATTTCAGTGAACTTGTTCCTACTACATCCATCAGAAATTAACAGACCATAGTCATTTCTGGGCATCCCCAGAACGTTAAATAGCTTATCTGTTCTTCTTGGATTATTGTTCCCCCTTCCTTAATTGCTCTCTACTGCTAGTTCCCCTACATTCTACATTATAAACCATTTGTTTTACATTTTTCAAAGTTCACATTAGTGGTAGCATATAATATTTCTCTTTTTGTGCCTGGCTTATTTCGCTCAGCATTATGTCTTCAAGGTTCATCCATGTTGTCATATGTTTCACCAGATCGTTCCTTCTTACTGCCGCGTAGTATTCCATCGTGTGTATATACCACATTTTATTTATCCACTCATCTGTTGATGGACATTTGGGTTGTTTCCATCTCTTGGCAATTGTGAATAATGCTGCTATGAACATTGGCGTGCAGATATCTGTTCGTGTCACTGCTTTCCGATCTTCCGGGTATATCCCGAGAAGTGCAATCGCTGGATCGAATGGTAGCTCTATATCTAGTTTTCTAAGGAACTGCCAGACTGACTTCCAGAGTGGCTGAACCATTATACAGTCCCACCAACAATGAATAAGAGTTCCAATTTCTCCACATCCCCTCCAGCATTTGTAGTTTCCTGTTTGTTTAATGGCAGCCATTCTAACCGGTGTTAGATGGTATCTCATTGTGGTCTTAATTTGCATCTCTCTAATAGCTAGTGAAGCTGAACATTTTTTCATGTGTTTCTTGGCCATTTGTATTTCCTCTTCAGAGAACTGTCTTTTCATATCTTTTGCCCATTTTATAATTGGGCTGTCTGTACTATTGTCATTGAGTTGTAGGATTTCCTTGTATATGCAAGATATCAGTCTTTTGTCAGATACATGGTTTCCAAAAATTTTTTCCCATTGAGTTGGCTGCCTCTTTACCTTTTTGAGAAATTCCTTTGAGGTGCAGAAACTTCTAAGCTTGAGGAGTTCCCATTTATCTATTTTCTCTTTTGTTGCTTGTGCTTTGGGTGTAAAGTCTAGGAAGTGGCCTCCTAATACAAGGTCTTGAAGATGTTTTCCTACATTATCTTCTAGGAGTTTAATGGTACTTTCTTTTATATTGAGATCTTTGGTCCATTTTGAGTTAATTTTTGTGTAGGGGGTGAGGTAGGGGTCCTCTTTCATTCTTTTGGATATGGATATCCAACTCTCCCAGCCCCATTTGTTGAAAAGACCATTATGGCTCAGTTCGGTGACTTTGGGGGCCTTATCAAAGATCAGTCGGCCATAGATCTGAGGGTCTATCTCTGAATTCTCAATTCGATTCCATTGATCTATATGTCTATCTTTGTGCCAGTACCATGCTGTTTTGGCAACTGTGGCTTTATAATAAGCTTCAAAGTCAGGGAGTGTAAGTCCTCCCACTTCGTTTTTCTTTTTTAAAGTGTCTTTAGCAATTCGAGGCATCTTCCCTTTCCAAATAAATTTGATAACTAGCTTTTCCAAGTCTGCAAAGTAGGTTGTTGGAATTTTGATTGGGATTGCATTGAATCTGTAGATGAGTTTGGGTAGAATTGACATCTTAATGACATTTAGCCTTCCTATCCATGAACATGGAATATTTTTCCATCTTTTAAGGTCCCCTTCTATTTCTTTTAGTAGAGTTATGTAGTTTTCTTTGTATAGGTCTTTTACATCTTTGGTTAAGTTGATTCCTAGGTACTTGATTTTTTTAGTTGCTATTGAAAATGGTATCTTTTTCTTGAGTGTCTCTTCAGTTTGTTCATTTCTAGCATATAGAAACATTACTGACTTATGTGCATTAATCTTGTATCCCGCTACTTTGCTAAATTTGTTTATTAGCTCTAGTAGGTGTATCGTTGATTTCTCAGGGTTTTCTAGATATAAGATCATATCATCTGCAAACAATGACAGTTTTACTTCTTCTTTTCCAATTTGGATGCCTTTTATTTCTTTGTCTTGCCGGATTGCCCTGGCTAGCACTTCCAGCACAATGTTGAATAACAGTGGTGACAGCGGGCATCCTTGTCTTGTTCCTGATCTTAGAGGGAAGGCTTTCAGTCTCTCACCATTGAGTACTATGCTGGCTGTGGGTTTTTCATATATGCTCTTTATCATGTTGAGGAAGTTTCCTTCAATTCCTACCTTTTGAAGTGTTTTTATCAAAAACGGATGTTGGATTTTGTCAAATGCTTTTTCAGCATCTATTGAGATGATCAATTGATTTTTCCCTTTCGAGTTTTTAATGTGTTGTAATACATTGATTGTTTTTCTTATGTTGAACCATCCTTGCATGCCTGGAATGAACCCCACTTGGTCATGGTGTATGATTTTTTTGATGTGTCTTTGGATTCGATTTGCAAGTATTTTGTTGAGGATTTTTGCATCTATATTCATTAGGGAGATTGGCCGGTAGTTTTCCTTTTTTGTAGCATCTTTGCCTGGTTTTGGTATTAGATTGATGTTAGCTTCATAAAATGAGTTAGGTAGTGTTCCATTTTTTTCAATGTTTTGAAAGAGTTTGAGTAAGATTGGTGTCAGTTCTTTCTGGAAAGTTTGGTAGAATTCCCCTGTGAAGCCATCTGGCCCTGGGCATTTATTTGTGGGAAGATTTTTGATGACTGATTGGATCTCTTTGCTTGTGATGGGTTGGTTGAGGTCTTCTATTTCTTCTCTGGTCAGTCTAGGTTGTTCATATGTTTCCAGGAAATTGTCCATTTCTTCTACATTATCCAGTTTGTTGCCATACAGTTGTTCATAATATCCTCTTATAATTTTTTTAATTTCTTCAGGATCTGCAGTTATGTCACCTTTTTCATTCATTATTTTGTTTATATGGGTCTTCTCTCTTTTTGATTTTGTCAGTCTAGCTAGGGGCTTGTCAATCTTGTTGATCTTCTCAAAGAACCAACTTTTGGTGATATTTATCCTTTCTATTGTTTTTTTGTTCTCTATGTCATTTATTTCTGCTTTAATCCTTGTTATTTCTTTTCTTGTACTTGGTTTAGGATTGGTTTGCTGTTCATTTTCTAGCTTCTTCAGTTGATCCATTAGTTCTTTGATTTTGGCTCTTTCTTCCTTTTTAATATATGTGTTTAGTGCTATAAATTTCCCCCTTAGCACTGCTTTTGCTGCATCCCATAGGTTTTGGTATGTTGTGTTCTCATTTTCATTCGTCTCTATGTATTTAGCAATTTCTCTTGCTATTTCTTCTTTAACCCACTGATTGTTTAGGAGTGTGTTGTTTAACCTCCAGGTATTTGTGAATTTTCTAAGTCTCTGATGGTTATTGACTTCTAATTGTATTCCATTGTGGTCAGAGAATGTGCTTTGAATAATTTCAATCTTTTTAAATTTATTGAGGCTTGTTTTATGTCCCAGCATATGATCTATTCTGGAGAAAGTTCCGTGAGCACTAGAAAAGTATGTGTATCCTGTTGATTTGGGATGTAATGTCCTGTAGATGTCTGTTAAATCTAATTCATTTATCAGATTGTTTAGGTTTTCAATTTCCTTATTGGTCTTCTGTCTGGTTGATCTATCTATAGGAGAGAGTGATGTGTTGAAGTCTCCCACAATTATTGTGGAAACATCAATTGCTTCCTTTAGTTTTGCCAATGTTTCTCTCATGTATTTTGTGGCACCTTGATTGGGTGCATAGACATTTACGATTGTTATTTCTTCTTGCTGAATTGCCCCTTTTATTAGTATGTAGTGGCCTTCTTTGTCTCTCAAAACATCCCTGCATTTGAAGTCTATTTTATCTGAGATTAATATTGCTACACCTGCTTTCTTTGGCTGTAGCTTGCATGAAATATTTTTTTCCATCCTTTCACTTTCAGTTTCTTTGTGTCCCTGTGTCTAAGATGAGTCTCTTGTATGCAACATATTGATGGTTCATTTTTTTTGATCCATTCTGCGAATCTATATCTTTTAATTGGGGAGTTTAATCCATTTACATTCAACGTTAAAACCGTGAAGGCATTTCTTGAATCGGCCATCTTATCCTTTGGATTATGTTTGCCATATTTTTCCCTCTCTCTATTAATATCCTTTATTGTACCCATACCGAATCTCTTTAGTACTGAACCTTTCTCCAAGTCTCTCTGTCCTGTCTTTGTTTCTCTGTCTGTAGGGCTCCCTTTAGTATCTCCAGTAGGGCAGGTCTCTTGTTAGCAAATTCTCTCAGCATTTCTTTGTCTGTGAAAAATTTAAGCTCTCCCTCAAATTTGAAGGAGAGCTTTGCTGGATAGAGTATTCTTGGCTGGAAATTCCTCTCACTCAGAATTTTAAATATATCGTGCTGCGGTCGCAGTTGATTTGTCTGGGGGGGGGGCGGCCGGTTGCTGAACCCTCGGCTCTCGGCGTTGCTCGGAGGGTACCGGCGGCGGGGGCTCTTTCCCGGAGGCGAGGGCGAGGCGGGGGACTGGGCCCGGTCCCCGGCGGAGGCGTGCAAGGTGTGGAGGGCGGCGAGAAGGAACAGGCAGGACACGGTTCTTTGAGGGTGAAGAAGCCAAGAGAGTTTATTAGGGGTGAGCACAGGTTATATAGGCTGGCATAGAGGGCGGGGGTTGTTACAAGTCAATGCTGAGGGGATAAAGGCTAGGATTGGTTCTGAGAGGGTGCGGAGGTTAGGATTGGTTCTAAGAGAGCACGGAGGTTGTTTGAAAAGGGGCGAGAGTTGCTCCGGTAACAGTGTCTGGCAACAATGTACGCGCACTGGTGGTGATGGGAGTTGCACTGGCAACGGGGAGTGTCCGGGCAAGATAAGGGGGTGGGGAAAAGGCGGTTTCCTCCGGCAAGCCTCCCCTAACAGTGGTATTTTGGGTGAGGAAATGGGGCCTGCCTCCGGCCTCACTTTCCCAGGCCCGGGGGGCTGTGAAGGGCGCTGTTCACCCGTACCCACTACCCTCCCCAGGGGTGGCCGATCCCCTGGCCCAGGCCCGCCAAGTCGAAGCACGTAATCAGTGTCCCGCATCGTGCCACTGCCTTCTCGCCTCCATGGTGGCTGCTGAGTAGTCACTACTTAGTCTTATGCTGTTTCCTTTGTATGTGGTGAATTGCTTTTCTCTTGCTGCTTTCAGAACTTGCTCCTTCTCTTCTATGTTTGACAGTGTGATCAGTATATGTCTCGGAGTGGGTTTTTTTGGATTTATTCTATTTGGAGTTCGCTGAGCATTTATGATTTGTGTATTTATGTTGTTTAGAAGATTTGGGAAGTTTTCCCCAACAATTTCTTTGAATACTCTTCCTAGACCTTTACCCTTTTCTTCCCCTTCTGGGACACCAATGAGTCTTATATTCGGACGTTTCATATTATCTATCATATCCCTGAGGTCCATTTCGAGTTTTTCAATTTTTTTCCCCATTCTTTCTTTTATGTTTTCATTTTCCATTCTGTCATCTTCCAGGTCACTGATTCGTTGTTCAACTTCCTCTAGTCTTGTACTATGAGTGTCCAGAATCGTTTTAATTTGGTCAACAGTTTCTTTAATTTCCATAAGATCATCCATTTTTTTATTTAGTCTTGCAATGTCTTCTTTATGCTCTTCTAGGGTCTTCTTGATTTCCTTCATATCCCGTACTAGGGTCTCATTGTTCATCTTTAGTTCTTTGAGTAGCTGCTCTAGGTGTGTCTCTTCTGGTCTTTTGATTTGGGTGCTTGGGCTTGGGTTATCCATATCGTCTGGTTTTTTCATATGCTTTATAATTTTCTGTTGTTTTTGGCCTCGTGGCATTTGCTGACCTTGATAGGGTTCTTTTAGGGTTTGTAGACCAGTTGAAGTCCTTATCTCTAATTTATCAGATCTACAGCTTCGTGGAGTACACTTTCTCTAACTAACCAGCAGGTGGCGTCCACGAGCCACCTTTTCTCCACAAGCCAGATCTCCCCTGCTTAGCCTTTTTGGTGAGTGGGGGAGTGAGTCTTGTGGGGCCCAATTGGTGTCCCAAGCTTGCGTGTGTAGTTGGTGTTGCCTGCCCTGTATGTGGGGCGTGTTTCTGGGCAGTCGGGGAGGGGGGGTGGCCCTAACAATCAAATCTCCCTGATGATCCTAGAGTTTTAAAGCTACTGCAATAGTCTAATCCTTCAGTTCAGTCCTGCCACAGTTTGTCTCTGCCACTGACCCACAAGTCTTTGGTATTGGCGTATGGCTCCTGAGACTTGCAAGTGGGCCCCTCTTCCAGGCTGTGCACCCCGGGTCCTCTGTTGAGGGATGACTGTGCTATGTCACAGGTGAGTGCCGTCCCCCCAGGGCAGTTCTGGGCTGCTGGGCTGTGTTGGGAGGCTCCCAGTCTGCTCAAATGATGGCTGAATGGGGCTCTGTTAATTCACACTGCTCCCCCTTCCCAGCTCTGGGACATTCAGCTGAGGTTGCAGGGAAGGCTAATGTCCACGCCCAGTTTTGTGGTGTGTGCCTGTTATTTGAAGCACTTCCGTCACGCTGGGTTGTCTGGGACAGCTCTGGGCTATGGGGCTGGCGATGGGCAGGAGTGTTTCCTGTCCACCAGGATGGTGGCTGTGAGCGGACACCCCCCTTTTCTTGGGAAGTTGTGTTGTTTAGTGAATTTTCTCAGCCACTGGATTATTGCCTTTTGTCTCAGAGCTCTCTTAGTTCTGCTCTTGACTTGACGTGCCCAAATTTCAATTCTTTGAAGCTTTCTGTATTGAGCTTCTTAGAGTAATTGTTTTAGAAAAAGCAAAAAGGATTTAAAAAAAAAAAAAAAAAAAAAAAAAAAAAAAAAACGGTCCACCGAAGAGATTTAATGGGTTATTGAAATGCTAATAGACAAAGCAACCAGGGCCATTAAGGAAAGGTGCCCAGGGCAGAGAGATCAGCCTTGCTTCGGGATTTGCATATGCGCCTCAAGGCCTGATCTCCGCCCTTCCCCTTTCTGTGTTCACCAGAACTCCAAAAATCCTCTGCTTTTATTTTGGAGTTTTTCGTGTTGTTTTTGTTCTATGCCTGTCTCCTCTCTGCTGGGCTGGCTGCTCTCAGAGTCTCTGGTGTCTGGCCTCAGTCTATCTATGGTTGGAGTTTGAATCAGTAGAATGAGTTTCCGGTAAGAGCAGCCACTGCAATTCTCCCTTCTCCTTCCTGGAGCTGACAGCCCCTCCTCCCCCGGGACTGAGCCTGGCAGGGAGGGGCGCGGGTCCCCTGGCCGCAAAAACTTACAGATTTCGCTGATCTCAGCAGTTCCACGTTTTCATGAGTGTTGTATGAAGTATGCCCAAAGACAGATTGCTCTGTGGTGTCCAGTCCACGCAGTTCCTGGCTTTTTACCTACTTTCCTGGAGGAGTAACTAAAACATCAGTACCTCAGTCTTAAATATGAATGGAGAGCCAAGGATTCCCACACATTTGAGGAAAGCCTCTAAAATGAAAGAGAGACAAATGTATGTAAAACAGAAGATAAAGTTATTGACTTAAGAATAAGGGGCTAAGGGGACCAGTTACGCAGAACAAGGGAATAGTTGTTTTTGTTATAGTACAGCTTGACCCTTTAAACCAGAGGTTCTCAACTTTGGTTGTACAATAGAATCAGTTGGGGGGCTTTAAAAATGTTGATACCATGATTCTGAATATTGTTTTTTAAAAGCTCCTTGAGCTGTTCTGATATATATCCAAGATATATACATCCAAAGCTAAGAACTGCTGCTTTAAACTATGGATGTATTTTAGTTAGATTAAAAAATAAAAGTTAATTTTTGTTCTAGTTTGCTAATGCTGCTGGAATGCAAAACACCAGAGATGGATTGGCTTTTATAAAAGGGGGTTTATTTGGTTACACAGTTACAGTCTTAAGGCCATTAAGTGTCCAAGGTAACACAGCAGCAGTCAGGTACCTTCACTGGAGGATGGCCAATGGTGTCCAGAGAACCTCTGTTAGCTGGGAAGGCATGTGTCTGGCATCTGCTCCAAAGTTCTGGTTTCAAAATGGCTTTCTCCCAGGACGTTCCTCTCTAGGCTGCAGTTCCTCAAAAATGTCACTATTAGTTGCACTTGGGGTTCTTGTCCTCTCTCAGCTTCTCTGGAGCTAAAGTCTGCTTTCAACGGCCATTTTCAAACTGTCTCTCATCTGCAGCTCCTGTGCTTTCTTCAAAGTGTCCCTCTTGGCTGTAGCAACTTGCTCCTTCTGTCTGATCTTATATAGTGCTCCAGTAATTTAATTCAGACCTACCCTGAATGGGTGGGCCAACACCTCCATGGAAATTATCCAATCAGTCATCACCCACAGTTGGGTGGGGTGCATCTCCATGGAAACACTCAAAGAATTAAAATCTAATTAGCACTGATAGGTCTGCCCACACAAGATTACATCAAAGATAATGGTGTTTGGGGGGACATAATACATTCAAACTGGCACAATTTTTTATTAAAATATTATGCTGCTTAAGAAAAAAGGAAAAGAAAAACAAGGCTATGGGATCAAATAACTCTTTAGCCTGGCACTTGAGGCCCTCACATCTTCCTTCCCCAGTTTACCTTTCTAACTTCATCTCCTGAGTTCAATGCTGACACCATACCAATACCATGTGTCTGCCATCCCCACATACCTTGGCTCTCCTTTTGCTTTTTTTTTTTTTTTTTTAAACTTTTTACTTTGAAATATTTTTACAAAATACTTTCAAAAATAATACAAACAGAAAACTCCAACATACCCCTATCCTTGCAGATACCCAGATATACCATTATTAACATTTTGCTACATTTACCATATCATTCTACCTTTCTATTCATCTATCAATCCATCATCTATCTAACCATCTGTCTGTCTATATGTCTGTCAATCTATTTATCAATCCATTTTGTAAACACTTGAGTATATGTTCATGCCCTTGAACACTTAGTCTTGCCACGTACATTTCTGAAGAAAAGGTTGTTCACTTATGTGACTGCCTTAAGTGCAATTATCAAGTTCAAAAAATTTAACTGATATAAAATCTATAGTCTATATTTCATTTTTTTATATGTCTCAATAATGTCCCTTTAATTATTTTCTCTTCTCTTGTTAGATCCTGTCCATTATCATGGATTGCATTTAATTGTCTCTTTATGTGATCTTCCTTTTCTGTAATTGTGGGAACACATATGCAACATAAACTTTCCCATCTCAACCACCCCTATACACAGTGTTCAGTGGATTAATCGCATTCACAGTGCTGCAGTACTCTCTCCAACTCCCATTACTCAAACTTTTCCATTTGCCTAAACAGAAACCCTATACTCATTATGCATTAATTCCCCATCTCTTTGGCCCCTGCCCTTGGCAGCCCCTACTCTATTTTTTGTTTCTATGAACTTGCATATTCTCTTACATTTTCTTTGAATTTACCATGGGGTCTAAATTTAGCATCCTAAATCACATCAATCTCATTTGATTTGGTACTAAGTTAACTTTGATAGTATACACAGACTATGTTCCTAAACCCCTCTGTCCCCCCATCTCTATGTAATTCTTGTCACAAATTACATATTTATACATTATGAGTCCAAAACCATGAATTTATCCATATATTTTAGGCATTGGTTTTCTTTTTTACATACTGTAGGAAGTAAAAAGTGGAGTTACAAACTAGAAATACGATAGTACTGGCATTTATATTTACTCACATCTTTAGCCTTACTAGAGACCTTTATTTCTTTTTGATCTACTATCTGTTGTCATTTCCTTTCAACCTACAGATCTCTCCTTAGCATCTCTTGTATGGATGGTCTAGTTGTGACTAACTCCCTCATCTTTTGTTTATCTGGGAATGTCAATCTTTTTTTGAAAGACAGGTTTGCTGGAAATAGAATTCTTGGTTGACAATTTTTTGTTCTCAGCACTTTAAATATATCATTCCACTGCTTTCTTGCCATAATGGTTTCTCATGGGAAATTGGCACTTAGTTTTATTGAGGCTCCCTTATATGTGACACAATGCTTCTCTCTTGCAGCATTTAGAATTCTCTCTTTATCTTTGCCATTCAACAGTTTGGTTATCATATGTTGCAGTGTGGGTCTATTTGGGTTCATCCTGTGTTTTAGTTTTCCAGATGCTTAAAGTAAATACCATGAAATGGTTCAGCTTGACCAATGGGAATTATTTGCTTATAGTTTGGAGGCCAAGAAAATGTCCAAATCAAGGCATCATCAAGGTGATGCCTTCTTTCTGAAGACTGGCTGCAGGCAATCCTTGGCTCCTCTGTCTAATAGCAAGGCACATGGTGGCATCTGCTGGTCTTTCTCTACTCCTCTAGTTTTCATTGCTTTCAGCTTCTTGCTTCCATAACTTTCTTTCTCTTTCTGTATTCAGTTTATAAAGGACTCCAGTAAGAGGATTAAGACCCATGCTGAATGAGGTGGGTCATACCTTAACTGAAGTAGTCTCATCAAAATGTCATACTTACAATGGGTTCTTACCCACAGGAATGGATTAAATTTAAGAAAATGTTTTTCTAGGATACATACAGTTTCAAACCACCATATCCTGTTTGGAGTTTGTTGAGCATCTTGGGTATATATATGCAGGTATTTTGTTAAATTGGGAAGTTTTCAGCCATTATTTCTTTGAATATTCTGCCCTGTTCTCTTTTTCTTCTCCTTCTGGGACTCCTACAATGCCTATATTGGTATACTTGATGTTGTCTCATAGGTTCCACAGGCTCTTTCACTTTCTTCAATCTTTCCTCTTTCTGCTTCTCAGACAGGATGATTTCAATCATCTCATCTTAAAGTTCACTGATTCTTTCTTCTGCCAGCTCCAATTTTCTGTTGAACCCCTGTAGGGAATTTTAAACTTCTGTTCCTGTGGTCTTCAACTCTGTTTGGTTCCTTTTCATAGTTTCCATTACTCTACTGATATTCTCTTTGTGTCATCTGTCATTTTTCTGATTTCCTTTGGTTTTTTGCTCATGTTTTCGTTTAGCTCTTTGAACATATTTAGGACCATAGTTTAATAGTCTTTTCTGGTATGTCCTAGTTATGTACTCCCTGTTGGTGGTTTCTAATGCTTTCTTCTTCTTCTTTGCCTGACCATCACTTCCTGTCTCATTGTATATTTTGTAATCTTCTGTTGTTTTTCCTTCAATTTTATTGAGATATAGTCACATAACATACAATCATCCAAAGTGTACAATCAGTGGTTCACAGTATCATCATATGGTTGTGTATTCATCACCACAATCAGATTTTGAACGTTTTCATTACTCCATAAAAAGTAATAAAAATAAAAGTAAAAAAGAACACCCAAAACATCCCATCCCCCATTCCCCCCTATTATTCATTTACTTTTTTTGTCCCCATTTTTGTACTCATCTGTCCATACACTGGATAAAGGGAGTGTGAGCCACAAGGTTTTCACAATCACACAGTCACACCATATAACCTATATAGTTAGACAATCATCTTCAAGAATCAAGGCTACTGGGTTTCAGTTCAACAGTTTCAGGTATTTCCCTCTAGCTCTTCTAATGCACTAAAACTAAAAAGGGATATCTATATAATTGTTGCAGTTCAACAGTTTCAGGTATTTCCTTCTAACTTTTCCAATACACAAAAAAACTAAAAAAAGATATCTATATAATGCATAAGAATAACCTCCAGAATGACCTCTCGACTCCATTTGAAATCTCTTAGCCAGTGAAACTTTATTTTGTTCCACTTTGCTTCCCCCTTTTGGTCAAGAATGCTTTTTCAATCCCATGATGCTGGGTCCAGGCTTATGCCAGGACTCATGTCCCACATTGCCATGGAGATTTACACACCCTTGGGAGTCATGTCTCATGTAGGGGAAGGGGAGAGAGTCCACCTGCCAAGTTGGCTTAGAGAGAGAGGCCACATCTGAGAAACAAAAGAGATTCTCTGGAGGTGATTCTTATGCACAATTATGAGTAGGCTTAGACTCTGCTGTGCAGTAGCAAGCTTCATAATGGCAAGCCCCAAGATCAAGGACTTGGTGAACTAAATTGGTAGTCCCCAATGTTTACGAGAATATAAGGAAGAATCCTGGAAATTTTGATATTTTTAATGTTTTATCACTGGAATTTAGACTCTGAGTTATTTGTTCCTTAAACTTGTATCCAGCTAATGTTATGATAGTGCTTTCCTTGAATGCCAGGAGATAACAAAAAAAAAAAAAAAAAAAAAAAGGGGAAGGAAAAAGAAAAACCTTTCTCTGTGTTTAAAGATTGCCAGTGGTCTCCCTTGGAGCTTATCTGTACAATGAGTTTAGAGAATAGCTCTAGGCTGAAGCATAGGAACCTCCTTGATTGTTTCTGTGCATGTCCTTTGTTTTGGGCATGTGCATGTGGCCCTAGAAATTACCACAATTACACAGCTATGAATATTTTCTTTTCCTAGGAAACTATTTCCCCACAGTCTTGGGCACTGCACATCAGTCCCTTGTCCCTGGAAGCCACAACTTGACTGCCCTCCCATGGCATTCTATAGGAGAACTCTGTGAGCCGCCTTCTGCACACACAGCAAGTTGTGGGATGGTGAGCCTGTGACAAGTGTATGGAGAGTTCTGGCTCAGTCCTTCAGGTCGCCACCAGACAGATTGTGCCAGAACCTCTCCCTCCAGAACTGAGACCAGGTACCCACACCAGGAGCATGGACCAACTGGAGGAGGGGCCAGCCAGGGCACTGTGAGATCCTACCATTTTTAAGATGTCTTGTTTTTTTTTTTAAATTTGGCACCGACCTGTTTCTGTAATTTAACTATTTTCTGGAGTGTTGAGAAAGATGCTTCTGCCGGTTCTTATCAGTTTGACTTCTGTTGGGAGGATAGAGCCCTGAAGCTTCTCAACCCACTGTCTTGATCAGGGCCCTTCTTTTGCTTTTATTCATATTGCTCTTCCCACTTTAAGTAGTTTTGTATTTGCTTACTCCTTTCCCCCCATTGATGTTGAAATTGTCTTTAAATGTCTAGATCCTCTCCCACCCTGCTGTGACTACCATAGCATAAAACAAGGTCTTTCCCCACTGATCTTTACCATTACTTATGGTCTCATTTATTTGATAATAAATCTTTTCATTTTATTGACATCTCACAATAGCTAGTGTGGTAGTTTGAAGCTGTATGTTCCCCAGAAAAACATTTTCTTAAATTTAATCCATTCCTGTGGGTGTGGACACACTGTAAGTAGGATCTTTTGATGAGGTTACTTCAGTTAAGGTATGACCCACCTCATTCAGGTGGGGTCTTAATCCTATTACTGGAGTCCTTTACAAATGGAAGACATGACACAGAGAGAAAGCCATAGAAGCAAGAAGCTGAAAGCGATGAAACCTGGAAGAGAAGTGAAAGACCAGCAGACACCACGACGTGACCTGCGAAGTGGTAGAGGAGGCAAGGATCACTGTTGGCAAGTCTTTGGGAAGGAAGCATTGCCTTGATAATTCCTTGATTTGGATTTTCATGTACTTAAAACTGTAAGCGAATAAATTCCCATTGTTTAAGCTGAACCATTTCGTGGTATTTTCTTTAAGCAGCCTAGGAAACTAAAACAACTAGTAAACCATGTGGCTATTCAGGTTTTCCTAGCTCTACAAACCCACAATTGTTTGAACATACCACATTTTAGTAATTTACTGTTTACTACAAACTTTATTACCATTAGCTTCCTTAATTCACATGGCAATATGGGAGGTGAGTATCAATATCTCTATTTCATGTATGAGGAAATTGAGTCTCAGAAAGATTAAGTGACAAATATGTTGTTGCCCAGGCAGCAAATGGCTAAGCTTGTACTTAAACCCAGGTCTTTGGATGATATGTCTGCTCTAATTCCAGAACAATACATCTGCCCTTGTTTTGAGATTTAAGTGGGAGAATGTTCATGTTTTTCCAATATACTGTTAATACCTTGAAAATGGGAACCACATATAATACTTTAAAAATCATATTATAGGCATAAATTCAGTCTCTTGCACTCTATAGGTACTCTAACGGTATTTGTTCCTTTGATTGTGGTAGGATAGAGAATGTTTGTTGTGAGTGGTCTTTACATGGATTATTTCATTTAATCATCACAAGAATTATGTGAGTTGGTACAACTTTTATTCTTATTTTACAAATCAATAGCCAGGGATGTGAAGTGACATGCCTGAGGCCATACATCCTATCAGAGGTGGAACTGGGACTCAAATCCTGAACCGCCAGAGTCCAAAGTGCAGAATGGTGTTGCCTCACTTCTTCTCCACATGAAGGCTCTAAGAACATCTCTGATAAATAAAATTTTCTTAACCCAAATTACAACTATCCTTAAAAAATTTTTTTCTAAGACATCCCTGGGAGTAAGAGAAAAGTGTAACTAATCTGGAGGACAGTCTTCCCCATGGCCGTGCTTGCAGGACTATCTGAACACAGACCCACACAAACTCACAAACTCGTGTTTAAATCTTCATCCTGCAGTCCATTCCTGCTTTCTAAAAAGAGCTCAAGTTCACAAAAAGCTAATGCATTTGTCAATTGGAACTTTAAATCTTGTGAAAAGAAAAAAAAAAAACCACGCACATAATAATCCGCAAACAACATTTGAACCTTGGCCTCAAAGTTTTAGAAAATAAACACCCACACATTTTTGCTATGTGGCAGTGGTTGTGAAGTAAATATATCCCACTGCACTGATCTTACATCCTGTCACATTAATGTTTCAAAGCACTCAATATAAATATTAAAACTAATAGCTTCACTCTTCAGCTATTACTCCTCCATCCACTGAAATCATCATAAAACTTTCAAAGCCTTTTAGAACATTTACAGAGATGAATCTGATGGTGGGGAAAGAAGATTCACACAACACAGCCTATAAGCTTAAATAATAGTGAAGAGCTGTTTATGGAATATGCTTTATTTATTTATCATTTCAAGTAAAAGTTTCTGTTTTGATGGAGGGAAAAAAAATCAAAGTATAGCTGTCAAGGGAGAAACCTGAAGTATTGCTTTTCTATACTGAGGACTTGTGAAAAAAAGAAGTCCATGAGAATCTCAGTCCAAGGTCAATCAATGCTAAGTCTGTGGGTACGTAAACAGCTAATGGATTGTAAAGACACATACCAGTGTTATGAATTTTTAAAGAGCAACTCTTCAGCACAGAACCCCATAAATCAATGATGACTTATTGGCTGGATCAATTATGCAAACTTTTAAAACATTTAATGACAGGTAATGAACAGGTCTCTGGAGAACACCAGGCAACAGTGTTTTTGTGGTTGTAGTTGCATCAGCTTTAGCAAATTGTGTAGATGCAGTCATTCCTAAGAAGTAATTAAAAGTTCAAAGTTAAACCTAAGAGTCTGGCTAAAGTGAAGGAAAATAATTACTTTAGTCTTCAGATATAGCTTAAATAGCCTGGGAAATGGGTTGCATCCTGATGTATTCATGTATAGTCCAGGTTGGTTGTAGGCTGGGTGTGCCATTCCCTGGAAGCGTCTATTCTTGGCATTTATTCCGAGGGTTTTTTGCAAAGTGATTTGAGTACCAGGGAGAAATATAATTTGGGAAAGAAGAAAAAGTATAACATGGGTGGTGTTTTAGTTTGCTAATGCTGCGGAATGCAAAACAGCAGAGATGGATTGACTTTTATAAAAAGGGGGTTTATTTTGCTACACAGTTACAGTCTTAAGGCCACAAAGCATCCAAAGTAACATACCAGCAATCAGGTAAGGCCATAAAGTGTCCAAGGTAACACACCAGCAATCGGGTACCTTCACCGGAGGATGGCCAATGGCGTCCGGAAAACCTCTGTTAACTGAGAAAGCATGTGGCTGGTGTCTGCTCCAAAGTTCTGGTTTCAAAATGGCTTTCTCCCAGGGCATTCCTCTCTAGCAAGCTTGCTCCTCTTCAAACGTTACTCACAGCTGCACTCCATTCAGTCTCTTTGAGTCAGCACGTTTATATGGCTCCACTGATCAAGGCCCACCCTGAATGGGTGGGGCCATGCCTCCATGGGAGTATCCCACCAGAGTCACCACCCACAGCTGGGTGGGGCACATCTCCATGCAAACAACCTAAGTCAAACTTTCCAACTTAATCCCCACTATTATGTCTGCCCCACAAGATTGCATCAAAGAATATGGCTTTTTTGGGGGACATAATACATTCAAACCAGCACAGGTGGTAACAGTTAGATTTTTATACTTTTTCTTAATTAACTTCAGATAACAATGAGAGGAACAGACAGTCAGAGATGGAATAATATTGCAGGATTCTGCTCAACTTAGAAGCAAAGGACAGAAAGCTGTATGTGGACTGACTAATCCAGTAGAAAGCCTCGTATCATCACTTGCAGTATTATGGCGCTTTAATTACATATTAAAATGGTGACCCAATGAAAGGACTTCTGGGGGTAGATTTCTGAACTTCCTAGTTCTTTAGAGTTTAAACATTTATCTTTCTTATTGTACCACTTCAGATAAGTCTTTGGATTATGAAAAAGACTGAAAGAAGTTAAACATGCCATTCAATACTAAGCATTGTTCTTTAAGTCTAAGCCACTAACATTGATGCTCTATTTCTGTGTTCACAAAGCTAAGGCACCTCTCAGACCAGATAAAGTCTTCTGACTGAATCTGAAAACACTAAAGTTTCTGGTATTCCTGTGTGCCTTTCACTCATTTTACTGCTTGGCAGAAGGACTGTAAAAATGAAAAATATAAAATAGGTTGGTTATAAAGTAGCTGAGTTCATGTGTCTCTGGCCTAGGAATGTTTTCTGTGTCAGAGAGGCTTCTTTAAAATTGCTGCTGGGTTTTCAAAATATTTTCACTTAAGAGGGGTAAAAAAGTAATATCTTAAAAAATATTACTATTTCTGGATATTTCATTTTCTCAAGAGTCTTTTGCTAACTACCATACTCATCTAAGAAGCTTGAACATTATTTTGTGTGTGTTTCTATGTATGTTTGTTTGAGATAGGTTTCCCTGTTAATGAAAATCACAAAAGCATTTGGCCCCATCTCTACCCCAAACCTTTATTGTCAAATTCACATTTGAGGCCAAGTAAAATAAGTGAAGTACTCTAGGATCTGGATCCTTTGTTAAAATGTATAGATCTTACTCTACTTTGATTGGGAAAATAAACAAGAGCTCGGGATTTGAAGGTAGATAGATATGGTTCAAGTCCTGGCTCTGCCATTTACTGGTTATTTGGCCTGACTGTAGCCAAGTTTTTCTAACCAATCTGGTCCCACTTAAAATAAGCAGCATAATTCCTATCTTGCAAAAACCAAAACCAAAACCAAAACCAAAACCAAAGAAAACAACAACAAAAAGCAAACAAACACACAAACAAAAGCCCACCTAGCTACCTTGCCACCTAGCATGTAGGAGGTACTCAAAAAATGGCAGTAGTTATTATTATCTGCTAAATCTGAAATATGCTTGGTAGCTAAAATAGAGTAATGTCAGGGCAAGAGTTGCTAAATTCAGGCAAGCACCCATCTCTCCATCAAAGGACACTGCCTCTCAGAATAATAATAGCTGTTAACCGAGCCCCTTATTGCATACTATGCACTTTACCTGTACTAGCTTTTCCAAGTCTTTGAGGAAAGCACTATTATTACCATTTTACAGATGGAGTCATTGAAGCTCAGAGAAATTTCCCATGATCATATAGCTATTAAGTGGCAGAACTGAGATTCTAAAGTAAATCAAACTGTGTGTGCTGGTTTGAATTGTTACGTACCCCAGAGAAGAATATGTTCTTTTATTCCAATCTTGTGGAGGCAGACTGTTTTGGGTGGGACATTCTGGTTATGTTGTTTCCATGGAGATGTGACCCACCCAATTCAAAGCGGGTCTTAATCCTTTACTAAGGTCCTTTAAAAGAGCTCACAGAAAGAGAGAGTTAAGAGAAGCTAAAATAGCTAATCCAGAGTTTGCCCCTGGGAGAAGCTAAGAGAGAAGCTAAGACAGAAACCCAGAGACATTTTGGAGAAAGCCATGGAAACCAGAAGCTAAACTAAGGAGAGGACCAGCAGACTCTGGCCGTGTGCCTTCCCATATGACAGAGGAACCCCAGATGGCATTGGCCTTTCTTCAGAGAAGGCATTCTCCTGTTGATGCCTTAATTGGGACATTTTCCTGGCCTTAAAACTGTAAATTTGTGAACTAATAACCACCCATTGTAAAAGCCAATCCATTTCTGGTATGTTGTGTTGCAGCAGCTTTAGCAAACTGGAACACTGTGTTTGACCATAGTGTACCATGCCACAATGCTGAACTTTTAATTGGCTAAACTAAAAAAAGGACTAAAAATATATCAGAAATTTTCTCTATTGATACATGTGGTTTTTGTAAAAATCAGAAGTATACAAGTCTCATGTGGGTGGATTTCCTCAATTGTTTTGGGGAGCAAATGAGGATTGCAATACTGGTCATGAAGTTGAAATTTATCCTAAATATGAAGGAACTAGAGGTGATGGTGGATAGCTTGGTGCACAGTCTTGTCTACATTACTTAGTGAGTAATTCTATTAGACAGTAGTTGTGCTGAGAGCAATAAATGGTCTGTTTCTCTGACCCAGGGATTTTTGTGTCTTTTGTCAATATACATTTATGAAACTATGGCAGACTAATTTGTTAGCTTCTAAGTCAGGTGAAATCCCAGCCCCTTCACAGTTTCTGATTTAATAGTGAGGAGGAGGTCATGATTGTCATACTTATGTGTAGAAGGAAATATAAGGAGCATCCTCTGATATACGTACAGGTTCTCAGGGTTTCTCAGCCAACTGGGGGAGGAGAGGTGTTTGGTGGGAGAGACAAAACTTTTAGAATATCTAATGCTTGAAATAAAGATAAGGGTTGGAAAAAATGCAAATTAAAACCCAGTAAAATGTCACTTCACATTTATCAGATAGGCAAACATGAAATGTTGGACATACCAAGTAATAAGATAAGGTGATGCAGTGCGGATACCTATACACTGTGGGTGGGAGTGTAAATTGGGGCAGCCACTTTAGAGAAGTTTTGATAATACTGTTAAAGTTGAAGATGCCAACTCAGTGCTCCAGAAATTTCACTCCTAGGTATGTGCCCTAGAGAAACCCTTGCACATGGACACATATATAAAAATATTCAAAAACAACATTGGAAGAACAAAAATTAAGAAAAAAATCTTAGATATTCTTCAAGAGGAGAATGGATAAGTAAATTGAGGGAAACTCATACTATCCAGCAGTTTAAATGAATAAACATGAACTACAGGGATCAATATGGACAGGTCTCAAGTCCATAATATTAAACTAATAAAAGCAATGTGCTGACAAATACTTAGAGTATGATGCCATTTGTCTAAAGTTTAGAACACATAAAACAATAGCATACATTTTAGGGGTAGATTAAAATGTAGTAAGGGTATAAACACATGGATATGATGAATGATTGTACAGAGAAGGAAATGAATGGAGGTCTTCAATTGTAGTTGTGATATTTTGATTCTTAAGTCTGGTGTCAGGTATGTAAATATTTGTTGTAATTTCCTCTATTTTTAAAATGCATCTGAAATATAGAAATAATTTTCAAAGAGTATATATCATTTACATTGGAAAAGAACAGTTAAGTCTTGGGGAAACACACCAGAATCAGGAAGTAATGCCCTGAAGATTAACTTGGCAAGGGTTAAAAAAACAAGAGAAGTCCAAAGGGACTTACATTCCTACCCTAAAGAATCAAGAACTCTGTGTCCTTAAGGTGTAAAGATTACTCAAATTACTATCTTTTGTAACTATCAGGTGAATTTTTAAAAATCCTGGCTTCTGATGATTGGCTTTGAATTTCTTTAAAATAAGTCTTTAAGTGAAAAAAGCAAATCATGCCTCCCAAGAGAGGAAGTGTTTCCAAATATATAATTAACCTCTTTCTGAATTTCCATGAAATTTCTGTGGCCTCAGTGTCTCCACCTTAAGGATAGTTTGGGGAATCACAATCAAGATTCCTTCCTATGTCATGGCCATTGTTTAGGGGAAAAGTGAGATGATTACAAGACTTGGGGTCCACCTACAACATATTTTCTTCTTACACCACATGCCTTGACATTGTGATCATTTCAAAGATGTACATTGGGATTTAGTGACATATCAAATTTATTCACAGGAAATCTTCATCCCCTATATTTCTAAGTGTCATATGTATCTAGCTCCTAAGGAACAATTCTTACCTCTTTGGTGAAATTTTCCAAGTGTGCCCCCTGAAGCACAGACAATGGCACTAATGTCCACTTACCCTGAGCCAATAACATTCACAGGCTATCACTAAACGGGCATGAGCTCGTTCTGGTACAGAGACCAAGGCAAAAATTTTGCTTCGATTGTTTGTTCAATATGGCAGGTTAAAAAATTAGGAAAAGGGCAAAGAGGGAAGATATGTACAAGCTACAAAGAAAGTCCTCCTCATTCCACATCTAGCTCTGTGAAGAGAGAATGACCTGGGCTTTTTCAGGTTTCTAAATTTGTCCAGGTTTCTTTTTGGGCAGACCAAGACCAATTCAGAATAACTTCTGCCACTTGGGATTGAAGTGGCCACCACCTTGCTGGAAGTACTCTGATGTCCAAAATTCTGATCATTCATGATGAAGACAGCAATTAGTATCAGTAGACTAAGCACACAAATTAAGACTCAGTAGACACAGGACAATTTACAAAACCAAACCAAAACCAAATAAAACATCTACCAAGACTTCTCTCTGAAAGTAGCTGCAGATTGTTAAAGATCAAAGGTATGCTAGGAATCAATCCCCCTTCCTGCCATTTTATGAGCAAGGAGAGAGAGACTCAGAGAAGATGCATTACCTGTCCAAGGTTATGGAGCTAGTTAAGGGAAGATCAAAACTAAAACTTGGGTCTTTGGATAAGTAAGTCAGTGTTATTGCCTCTACCATGTTCACCATTCTACGACTAATAGTATAGTTGACTTATCAGTGGTATTCGAGTGGTGGTTCTAGAAGTGATTTTCATAGCACAATAAAGAAACAAAGAAATAGTGAACATCGAAAGAGCTAAAAGAGTTGAATATGATTTAAATGATTGAGGTAGGATATCTGTTATTTGAGCTTTAAAGACTAAGGGAGTTACTTTGTGTGGAGAAAGAAAGAGTAGGTAAATAATTTTATGAAGAGTTTTTATATGGTGGCTCAGTTTGTTCTCCTTTTCTGTGAAGGATAAACAGACTTATTCCACAGATAACAGGAAAGATTTTATTTAAATATAAAGAACTTCTGGATAGTATTTATACACTGGGAAAGATTATTGACAAATATCTTGGTCCTATAGATTTTATAATTCAACTATCAAATAGTTTAAAGCTATCTGACCCAGTTATGTCTATGTGGCTGCTTGACTCACTTTGCTCTTCGACTTCAGGGATTCAAGACTAATATTACACTCAGTTTACTAGTGGGAGACTGAGGGACCTTGCTAGCGAGAAATAATTCATCTTAGCATTCCCTATTAGAGAGTAAAGAACATCTATTTCCTTTACTCTAGGTTCTCTACTGACCAGCCCACACTGATCAAGGAGCTGTACAGAAGCTTGAGGACTGATTTGCCCAGAGCTTTCCTTATGACTGATAATGCATGGGAGCATGTGAGTGGCACAGATTTTTTTTTCAGATATTTTTTAGTTTGATTCAATTCAATTCAGTTAAATTCAATAAACATTCATTGAGGACCTACCATGTGATAGACATAGGACCAAGTGCTAAGAATATACTTTTCAATGAGGCAGACCTTGTCCTCACCATTATGGTTGTCCAGTCTAGTGCAACAGGCAGACATTAAGCAAATAATCTCAAGTTTGACGTATATCATGAAAAGGGAATAGATGGGAGAAAAATCTAGGTGAAGTTAGTGTCTTTTACTTCAGCCTGAATAACATTAGTTTTATCACATGGGATAAGGTAACCTTTTAAGTCCATTGCTTCTTGTGAAGTAGCTGTTCGTACACTTGTATAGGTGAGTACTTAGGAAAACATGTTTCATTGGCCTAATTTCTTGTATAAATCCAAAGGAAGAATATAAATTACTAAAAATGTGTGGAATGGTTAATTGTTTTCATACACTTAATTATGGAATCCTTTATACACTCTGTATTTTACAAGAACATAGACAGAGGCATTATGTTCCTTCATTTTATCTGTCATTATGATTGAACATGAGCCTAATAAAAATATTCATTTAGATAGGAGAGATGCATGATCATCACTGTGGGCAACTGGGGCTCAGTTAGAGACAACCTGGGAGGCCTTGTGAATGTGCCTTAGAATTGTCAGAGAGCAGTATTTATGCCCTGGTCCCATGCACCAGTGGTCAAAAGTTGCTCCCAGGGAGCATGTACCGCAATGGCTGGATTGGCTCCAGCAGGCATTCCAGTCTCTGGTGTCAAAGAAGTCTAGGGCAGAAAACAAGATCTACATGTAGCAACTGAGGCAATGTGCTGTCACTTTCCACCTGGCTGTTGTAGCAATGGCTGTAACGAGGGGAGAGATGGAACATCACTTATCTCCTGCAAAGGACAATTCAAAACATTTCCTTCCCTTTCATAGCTAAGGGGTGGATATCAGTGCATCTAGAACATATCACAGTTCAAATGGCAAATGCTGATGTTCTTTCCAGAAAAATCTCCTTCAGCAGCTTTCCTTGGACCCAATTCTATGAATTCAGTGTGAAAAATGGATCCTGGTGTCTCAGAGGATGTTATTGAGGAGTTTAAGAAATAGTTTTTAGCCAAAGCTTTAGAGAACGAGAGGGGAATCCTTTCAAATGCCAATGATGTCTGGGGATTGAACTAAAACTAAGATTTATCCATTTATTTATTAGACCAATGTTTTCAAGCCCCTTCTATGTGACATATTAGTGGCTAGGTTCTGGGATAAAAAGTTGATTAAGTTCCTTTCCTCAAAGAGGGCTCAGTTAGCAGTAGTGGCAGATAAGTAAACAGAAAAATAACACTACAATAAATTCTAAGCCATGATGCGGATTTGAAGAGAGTGGTGAGAGAACAATCACCTCTTCCTGGGGTAGTGGGTAAGATTCATGGAGAATGAGCTTTTTTCCCCTGTATGTAGGTTATAGCTTGTAGGATATATACAGAAACAAAAGAATTAATGTCCTAATCATTGGTATTATGATGTGGTGCTAACATATGTGAAGTCAGTCCTGTCTTCAGACAGTTCGCATTTCAGTTTTCTGAACAGAATGGATAGATTCCATCAAAGCTTCTTCCTGGCCGCTAAGGACTTCATAAATTTCTCTTTGTAATTGAATTGCTTTCAGACAATAATTGCTAACTGATAAATAGGAGAATTGTCAGGTGTAGAATCAGTGGTGAGAGAAAGATGGTTTCTCTGTTGCACTTACGAGAAATCACCGATAAGACCTCTGATCCCATTAAGGATATAAACTCTTCAGATAGAGTTGATGACAGCCCCATGGGCTGCCTGAGCCCTCACCAGCTTGGCTGTTCTCAGCACATGTTCAGCCAAAGGGGGATGAAATCAATGCAAGAATTCCATGGCCTCCAAGAAAATTACTATGGAGAGGTGACCCAGTTCTTTGATTGGTGTCACCAGAAGACAGGCCTCCTTGAGAAGTGAACATAAGGATATCCACCGGCTGCTTAAATTCAAATGGCCTTAGCATTTAGCATAACCTACAACTTACTTTCCTCACAGGTTCCTGGATTCTGGCATTTTTTAAAGCAGCAGGGCAGAGGCAGGCCTGGAATGATCAGCATGCCACTCTACATCTCAGAGGATGGAAAAAAGTAGTTTTGCTTGGATTCCTTAAGGATTAAGGGCCAAGACAGTGGCATGAGTGGACGAGTGATTCCAAACCAAATTCTTCCATCTCCTTCATTGCCTTCCCATTCACAAGAATCGCAGTTTACTGGTGGGAGCTTAAACCTGGGACCCTGAGAACAACATTGCCACCTTCTCTTCCCTGCCCCATGTTGATGCTTACATTGGTGTGCCCTGGTTTTATTCATTCTCAATGACTGCACAGTGTCCTGAGAACTCTCAAAAGGTTCCCATTTTGCTCCTATGAAAGACCTAGAGGTATATGAAGAGAGAAAGTGGGCTATGGGAGTTGAAAAGATAAAACAAAAGCTGTAGTGACCTTTGCATATGAATGAAACTCCAAGGGATTCTCTGTCCATCTGCCACCAAGGCTTTATCCTGAAGTCTCACTTCTCCCAACAGCATCCTTTCCTTCTCCTGCTCCCTCCATACCCCCAGAATACTGGGAAATATGGTGAATAGGAGGTGACAAAGATAGAACAACTGCAACAACAACAGCAGCAGCAGCAACTTTGAAAATTGAACTCTTTACTAAGTATTTACTGAGTACCAGACGCTGTTCTAACCTCTTTTCACATAGTAACTCATTTAATCCTCACGATATCTCTGTGGATATGCATTATTATTCCTTCCATTTGATAGCTGAGGAACTGAGTCAAAGAGAGCTAAAGTAATTTGCCTAAGTTTATATAACTAAGTGTGTCCCTTTCTTAATCACCATTCTCTTCTGCTTGGGGTAACCATAAAAGATGAAATAAGGAACGGATGGAAAAGATTAATGTTAATGCCTATTATTTCTCTGCTAAATGGAAAAGGAGGTATTGGGAAGTGTTGAAGGGAGAACATCCTCTGTCCTTTCCAAGTAAAAGGAATACATGAATACATGGCTACGTGAACATTACGGACAATATCTTTAAGACAATTGTGAACAGCAAGTTTCCACCACACACCTTCCTCTCAGGGGCCTACATCTGATCACACTCCCAAGTGTGTGCTAGTGTGTTAAGATTGCTCGCAGCAGGAGGGTCAAGTGAGGTGTAATTTCTAACCAGCACTGGGCTCTCATTCTAACTCAAGGTATTCGACACAGAGCAGGTTTGTAGAACAGGTGGTTTCCGGCATATCTTTGACTTAGAGGACAAACTTTTGGCAAGTAAGCTACACTGGGACCTTGTCTTCCTACTTTCCTACCTGAAGATAGGCTCTTCATAGAGAACCTGTGGGCTGGGTGTGATACGGAAGTTTTCGTGAAAGGGGTGCATTCTTGATATGCACCCCTGGAGACTCGTGTGCAAACGTGGGCAGAGATGGTGGCTTTCCCACTACTCATTCTGACCGTGGTCTTGGGATGGGTTTACCAAACTGCTTACTTATTTTATAGCAGTTGACAATTGAGTTGAGCAGGGTAGAGCATTGGTGACCTGCCTAAGGGACACAAAATGGCTGGCCACCTCAAGTCCCCTTGGGAAGCTCCATGAAAGGACTGACAGAGCTTAACTGGCTTGCACTGGTGGTTGACAGGGAAGGTTGACTATGGTGCCCTGTCTGTTGGCCAGCAGCTTGAAGAGGAAATGTTGCAAGTCCATGCTCTGCGCCTGAACGCCTCATGTGTGTGCTTCATGCGTTAGGGAAGAGGCAGCCCCATATCATAAAAACTCCCTGAAAGCCACTGAGGTACCTCACTAAAAAATGTAATGGACTCTACTGAAAGCCTAGCTTTGACTGATGTGAGGTTTGGGACTCTATCCAGGTAAGATTCCATGCAGCAAGAAGACCAGAGAAGGCAGATGACCCAGAGTAGGGCCAAACTGTTTACCAGCAGATGTGTTTTCGAAAATCTTTCTTAACTGGTCATGGCAGCAGAAAAAATCCTGCTGTTAAACGCATCTGCAATCCTCTGCTCTCCCAGTCCACCTACAAAAGTTTTGACCTTTAAAGAAATGATGGAGAAACTGGTGATTTTTTTCTATGGCATTGAAGCTTAGTCTATTTTAGGCTCCAAGGCAATTGCAGCCCTCTTTGTTCCCTATTTCACATCACTTTTAAGTCTTGTTCTGGCCACTATGGACCCTTCAGCACTTTTCCCTGCACAATCACTGGAGTCAAGATCTGTGATCTGTGATTTGCAGATGACATGTACATTTCTTGGCTGATGGTTGCTGAAGCAGTTTGCAAACCTAAGACAGTTAAGGGGGTGGGACGGAGTGCAAGAGAGGAAAAGCAGATTACCATTGAAATAGTATGATGTCACCCTAAATTTTTATTCTCATGCAAATGTATAACTGCTTTCTCATTATTTTGATTGAAGGGATGGTAGCTCAGTATTCTGGTTTGCGTGTATTACCATATTCATGTTTTTGATGACCAAACAATTGGCTGATTTCTATTGTTTGTGAATCCTATGAGAGTTTGCAGTACTTTAGAAAGCCAGGTGGGGGTGGGGGGGGAAGTATTATAAAATTACTGCCCCCTCCCCCAAAATGTCCAAATACAAAGATGAAATCTTAGTTTTCTCTTATTATGACAATCTGTTACAGGGATGAGTCAAATCACATTCAGCTCCCTGAGCTTTTGAACAATGATGGTTGCATTTTGGATATCTTTCATTTGAATATCTACAAAATATGTAAATTACCATATCTTTGAGAAAGGTTAGTTTCAGTGTCATTTATTGAAATATTCACTCATTTAAAAAAGACCAGCTTAATGAAAAGCAAGCCTTATTTGATTTTTAAGCAGACATGATATGTGTATAAATGTAATGTGATCTGAAACACACATTAATGAGATTGCCATCAGGAAGGATTACTGAGATTCTGTATTCAGACACTGAGCAAAGCCAAATGGGTGTATCAAGCACCCATTCCTAATCTTCAAAAGCAAATTTATTGAAGTGTCTCAATTTTGCCACACACCCTAACATCTGCATATGGGCCCAAATTCCTAATCCTGTCACACGGTGAGGCTGCAGATTAAGAGAATGTATAATCAATGCTTCTGTTGCTACACATAAATATAGACTGCTAAATCAAGTGTGGGTTTTATAGCACTGAGACCCCTTATCTTAAGCAGATTTTGTACCAAACACTGCTCAAGTCCCAAAGAATTAAAAACAAATACAAAAACAGTGATAGCCTGTGATATTTTCTCCCTTTATCTAACTTAAAAGAATTTATAAATGTTAGGTACCATGTAAATGTTTCAATAACAAACATGAAGCAAAGAAAAGGGAACTAACACGTATATAACACCCCAACATATGACAGATACTGTGTTAAATGCTTAACATGCATTGTTCCATTTAATAATAAATCAATACAAATAATAAGTATTCATTGAGCTTTCTTAATATTTTAGTGTTGTATGCTGAAGTTATAATACTTAAACAGTTTCTCTCTGTTGGTCCTGTCCCACCCTTTACTATTTTTTTTTTTTTAACGCTATATAAGATACGAGAATGTTTGTGAAGAAGTTCCTGGGACCTTTGTAAATCCTCAAATCCATGAAACTCCTATAAGGAAACAAGTAGAGAACAAGTCATGGTGTCTAGTTCAATGACTTACTTCTGCCTCCCGGTACAAGCAATTCATACTCATGCCTCAGCAAAATTACAAATTACTACATGTTATGGCTTTCGGAGTCATTTAAGAACATTCAAAACCATGAATGTTAAATCCACAGTTGCCAAGGGCTTATTGTACTATCTATGTCAGAATTGTACTCAATTGCTATTTTCAGTGGCAATCAAAATAGCTTCCATTTAAATTATCCACCACACATTTTTATAGGATTTCACATTTCTGACTAGTCTAGATTTTATTTTGCTTTTTGAGTTCCACTGGCTCAAAGTCAGTATAAGGTAAAGTGAGATGTTATCATGACTCCTCAGAGAAATTGGAGAATAATCATTAGAGATAACATTCACCAAGCATGTCCCCTTACAACTTCCTAAAAGGAGAAAAAAGTGTAACTGAGAAATATGATTGGATTTTCAAAGGTGTATTAAAACAGCCATGTAAATTGTGAAATGTAAGTCACATTCTATTGATTCTGTTACTGGGTGAGAAAGCACAAATTGTTCATCAATATAGAAAATAAAAGCAAAGAATACTAAGATCACTTTGGGCTGCCTCTACCCCTTATATAATGTCTACCTGAATTGTGCCATGTTTGCTTTCCTGCAAGAACTTGTGTGTTCATACCATATTTGTTGAGTTTAGGATTGCTCAGAAAACAGTTTTTTTGTTTTTGTTTTTTAAAATTCCAACCCAATTCTCTCAGTCTATGACTGATTGCACTTCTATTTTTGGTAGCAGTGATAATTAAAAAAATATGTCAAAATAAAAGCCTTTATTTTGTGTCCTTGAAGATCAATCTCTCAGAGTCTACTTAAACTGCTCTGTTTATATAGGTATTGAGTTACCCTACGATCCAGCAGTTTCAGTTCTTGATATTTACCCAGAGGACCTGAGAGCAGTGACACGAACAGATATTTGCACACTGATGTTCATAGCAGCATTGTTCACAATTGCCAAGCGATGGAAACAACCCAAATGTCCTACATCAGATGAGTGGATAAATAAACTGTGGTACATACATACAATGGAATACTACACAGCAGTGAGAAAGAAGGGGGTCCTGAAGCACATGACAACATGGTTGAACCTTGAGGACATAATGATGACTGAAATAAGTCAGATACAAAAGGAGAGATATTGTATGATACCACTAATGTGAACTCTGTGAAAAATGTAAAACAAGTGTCTTATATTGTAAAATATAGGGGACCTAGAGATAGCAACTAGTGAAGGGAGAACAATAATCTAATAAGAACAAATAAGATATTGAGGGTGATCTTAATGATACGGGAATGCTCAGGAATGACTACAGTTCATTAATTTTCTTGGGGTATGGTAGGAGCATATTGGAAGCAATTTAGTTATTTTAGGATATTTGTGTTTTTTTTTATTACTTTGTTTTGTTTTTGTTTGAAAAGTTTTGTTTGTTTTTTTTTTGATAAATAAAGTTAAAAACAAATAAAACAAAAAATAGATTTTGTCCCAGGATTCAAAAACATGCTCAGAATAGATGGCAAGAATGATACATTTCCTGTTTATAAGGCCTGAGGCAAGGAGGCTCTCATTTACCTGCCGTTGTCAATTCATCCACTCTGCCCTTCATGTTTGGTTAGATAGTGGGTTGAGATAATCTGGAATGGAAGGATTAGGGATAGAATGATGGAAAACAGAGTAGAAATGACTCTGGGATAGAAATACCAATACCAGCACTGATCAGAGATCTGATACTAGCAAGAAGTTGAGGCAAATTCTCTTGTGTAGAAATTACACCAATACTGCAATTTACTTGCTCTCCATAAGAGTTGACATGTGCTCCCAGTGGTGTTCAAAGTGCTCAATGGAGAGAACTGGGCTTTTCAGAAATGTAGAGTAAAGTTCTCCTCTTAGTATGTTTTTAAGTATGTAACATTTGCTATAAAAGACAGAGATAAAGCAGGTTACCTTTACAAGAGTGAGTTCATGTACCTAATTCCTAAATCTCACACACCCTTCGTTTGTTTTGCCCTAAGAGGTTAAACAGAAACCCAGAGAGGTAAAGAGGCTAACTGTGAGGGCAAAGGAGTTGGAAGACTTCAAGTCTCAGATGCCCTGGTTTTCCAGCACAGTCTTGCCGGCAAAATATCTTTGGTCTTGAGAAAACTGCAAGAAAACATAAGATTATCCTCCTCTGAATAACTCAGTCTCTCTCTTTTTTTCCAGTCATGGGCATTCGATCTTTCAGTATAATAGCCACATGTTAAGAGAACATATTTCACTAAACATTCCATCACATCTATAAAAGAAATTTTAATTGGCAAGGAAGATTAATTAAATTACTGCATGGTTGTGTTTTTGCTTGTCTTTCTGAGTTACTTTTCAGCATTGACTAATTTCCATAACCAGAGTAAGTAATTTATTTGATTTTAAGATCTGCATCTACAGAAAATTAGATCAGAAGTGTTCCGGGTTTCAAGTCCCATTTTCCTCTGAAAATAATGAGTCACAGAAGAGTTTACACAAGTTAAATAAAATACTCCTACTTCCTAAAACTGTGAATGATCTGGCGATACTGAGGAAGTAATTATATTCTTAACTGGCATCAAATGATGGGGAATTAGTTTCATGGTAAATATTCATTGTCTTTCTTATCAAATCTATTATTTGCATTAGAGACGTGACATTTAGCCTGGTAGAAGGCACACAATTTCATTTGTTTTGCTAAAACATTTTAATTGAGGATTAAGGATCAATCCTTTGTGAAGATTGTAGAAGGAGAATTTAGCTGTTTTGTTCAGATAACCCCCAAACAAATGCCATGCAAATTCTGTTTTCAAAGTTAAAGCCCCCTGAATAAAAATTAATTTGTCTGTGTTGTGTCAGTTCCAATTGAGTGTGATCCAAAAGAGAAGCAAGATCAATGAAAAATTTGGTACAGTCGATTAAAGGGAGTATTTGGTTATCTATTGCTGCTGCATAACTAACACCTCACAAACTGGTCATGTAAAATCAACATTTATTATTATTTCTCATGGTTCTATGGGTTGACTGGGCTCAGCTGGGTGATTTTCACTTGGTATTTCTCCAAATGGAATCATCTGAAGAACTGACTAGGTTGGATGTCTAAGATTGATTTTTGAGTCACATGCCTGATGCCTCAGTTGCAGTGATTGGAACAGGCGGGGGCTGGCTGGGCATCTCTCCTTCCACATGACTGGCTTGGAACTCCTCACACTACAGAGGTTTCAGGGCAGTCAAATTTTTTACATAGAGGTTTGCTTCTTCCATAGCAAACATTCCAAGAAAGCCAGGCAGAAGTTGCACAACATCTTATGACCTAGACTTGGATTCCCTGTAGCATCACTTCTGCTGTGTCCTACTGGTCAAAGCAGTCACAAGCTAGCCCAGATCAATAGGGTGGAAGAATAAACTTCTTCTCTTGATGGAGGAATGACACGTACTTATAGGGAGGGGAGAAACAGACGGCAGTCATCTTCAAGACAAGCTATCACAAGGAGGGTAAATAATATTTATACTTATAATGTATCTATCACATTTCTTTGGAGGATATTCCCATTTAGTCTCTCCATATAGAATATGCGGGTATAGTAACATACAGTATATCAGTCAAGGCAACAGTATTTGAACCAAGTGTTTGGGGGGAAACTTCTCTAGTCTGCAAGTGTAAGAAAGGAATAAGTTTCGTTTTCACATAGAGACAGCATGGAATAAGGGAAATGGAGGCAAAACCAGTTTAAACAAGCCCCAGACAAAGAGAAGAGAGAATCTGCCTGCTCCTTATATGGAAAAGTAACCATAGTTACTGGAATGCAAAGAGATATGAGGTAATATCAGAGGCGGGAACTCACAGCAAAAAAAATAAAAATAAAAATTTGGGGGGGATAGGCTGATCAGTTCAAAATCTCAACAATGAGCTAGTTGGCTCTCTGGGATTGGCTGTACAAATTAAAATCTCAAAAGATGAATTAGTTAGTGTTCTCGGATAGGCTGTAACCTCTGTAGTACCCAGTCAATGGGGAAACAGGGGAGGGACTTGCGAATTAGGAGTAGGAGATTGAAAGATCGCCATTCTCTTCCTCTGGCGCGCCAGCCTTCCGCGTGTTTGGCTGGACGCCCTATCTTGCAAGATCGTAAATAAATTCTTTTCTCCTCCAGAACCGAGAGAGCGTTTATTCCCTTACAGGTACCGCTTTATTTCCGACAGCAAGTTACCACAGAGGGGATGGAATTTGCACTCTTTCCTCCAGAAGGGAAAAATAAGGTAGAAAAGTTTCCAGTCCCTCGCCACAATCCTACTCTTCATTCAATCCTATCTCTATCTGAGGTAGAAGTTTGGAAGAAGTAGCTGAGTTGGTGAAACCCAGCCCCTGTTGGTTTCTCTTTTTCCGAATAGACTCTCTTTAGGATGCACAAGTTCATTTCCTCCGTTGGAAGAGGTGAGGCTTGCTGACAGCGTCTGCCAAGGACTGAAGGGTAAGTCTGCCTAATTCTGGACTGATGTGTTGGGAAATCTATTCAGCCATCATATCTGTCATGTTCTCCAGTCCAGAGACTGGCTGACTCTGATGTTTCTCACTTGGTTCTTGAGGGTTATTTATTTGTCATCCAGGTTCTAACAGTAAGCTTCCCAAACTCTCCTTCCTTCTCAAACAATTTCTGAAGATAAAAGTTTGGTTGAAGAGAAGCCTTTTCTCCCTGCTACCCTTTACTGGATCTTTATTTTGTGCCAGTCACTGTTCAGTATTTTATATTTCTTGGCTGATTTAATGCTCACAGCAACTCTCAGCCATAGACATTGTTTCCTTATTTTTCAGGTTAGAAAACTGAGGCCCTTGTAACATAGTGGCCGTATGAGCATGAGTGGTTGATCTTCAAAGCCTGTGTTCTTAACCACTATGCTGTTCTGCACTGTAAGCTAGCCTCAAACCCGCCTCTCCTTCATGTATATATTTTTTAACTGATCCTGTTCTCATGTGACTTCTTTGTTTCAGAAAAGCCTTTACATCAAATAATGATGCTGATCCTGATTATTAACACATAATGAGTGCTTGTTATATGCCAAGCATATAACTTCACTGCTGTAGAGCTATCTGTGGATGAACTTATTTAATCTTCATGACAATCCTGTGAGTTAGGTACTATTATTATTCTATTTTCACAAGTGAGGAAACCAGGCACAGCAAATTCAAGGTCATGCTGTAGGATGCTGTGTAAGCTGGCTTCTGGAACACTGGGAAAATTCTCTTGCACCCAGTCTCTTTCTCTACTTGTTCAAGGATGCTGATATTCTTGTATTGGGAAACACAACAGAGAGAGAAAGCTTAATATTTATATACCCACACAGAGCGGAAGGACGTTGATTTAACACCTCCCTATAGGTGTTAGTAATGCAGTGCAAAGAGCAGGTTCTGATGAGGTGATGGGGTGAGGTATTCTGGGGGGACACCCTGGGAGAGGGAGCATCATAAAGTGAGAGGAAAAAGTAAGACCTAAATGGGGAGACACTGATTCTTCTCTACTGCAAATCTTCTCAGGGCAGGCCCCTTTTCTATTACATTCTTACCCTAACTCATACTTTCCCTAGAGTTCTCGAAAGCAGGAACTATTGAGAAAGTAGCCCATCTGAAACTATATTTCCTGCTGTTTATCTCCTTCTAGAACTGGCTGAAGTTTACTTTTTGGTACGCTAGAGACCTAGCTTCTTCTTGCCTTCTTCCAGTGTGGTCTATTTAATCTCCTGTCGTGTGGGAAATTATGTTCAAAATCTCTGTGATCCTCTGTCCATAGTAAGTTATGCATGTAGTGACAAGTACATGCCACAAGGTCTTGAGATTATATCTGCAATGTGTTGCTGCCGACTGTTGATCAAGATAGGCTGGAAGAAAAACATTATTTTCAGGTGTGAAAAACCGTCACCTTTATCAAATAATTTTTCTTGCATTTTTCCCAAGACGTTGTAGCCTATTTAAACTTGGGAGGTTAAGTTTGTAGCATTCATTATGACTGAAAATTTAGTTCACACAATCATGATGCTCTCTTTATTAGGTGTTACCGTTAAACAATATTAAAGTAAACACAATGTGCTGGCTGGCCTTTTGTAAGCTATATGGCATGTTTATTTCTTTGCCTGGTTTCTTAATTGCATTTATTCATCTTTCTGAATACTAGTGTCACTGCCACTCATGTCATTTAATATTTTTTTTGGCATGTGGCTTATGTTTTATATTGTCCAACGACAACATCTGATGGGAGCATCTTATTTGAATGGTTTGTAGTATGTTGTATTTTGCATTCTTAGCTGGTGGTCAGCTGAAGTCCCAGCTCCTGTCTCTGCATTCTGCCTTTGTGAATGGAGAATGATGGTGCTACAAAAGCTCACTTAATTAAAGGATCTCATAAAGGTAGAGGAGCAGGATCACAGAAACACCAAGGCATATCACTCAGCTTTTGTAAATACCTGGAGGATCATGAAAATGATTGAAAACAACGTATCTAAAACAAAGAGGCCAAGACGCCCTGATTAAAGATCTATGCCTGGCCATTTAAATAAAATCAAAAGAATAGCCTTGCTGGCTTGTCTTTTTGGAAAACTGGAGTAGATTAGAGTCATCTGGATTCAGGCTGCTTGAGAAATGTCAAACACAGATCGAGGCACACTCTGTACTTTTAAGATTTTGTTTTTTGGAAAAACTTAAGAGCAAAATTGAATGCTGGAGAAATACACAAAATCCCATCATACTCACACCCATTTTTGCACATTTATCATCTTCGTCCTTATATATATATGTATGTTTTCTTCTGTAGTTGCAGTCATAGAATATATGTTCTATTCTCCAAACTTTTACCCTTTAACCTTTTTAGGGGGCATATTGCTTTGTGTTTCTACAGTGTCATCTGTATCAAAATTTATTTAATAATTTCTTTATTGTTGTGCAATGAGGTTTCTAATTTTTCACTAGAAGAAACATGCACATGTACAATGCTTTTTTTCTATTGAATAAAATACTCTTAGAATGAATTTTCATAAGCGAGGTTATTTGGTCAAATATATGAACATTTTAGTTGTCCTTAATAACTTGCCAGATTGCTTTCCAAAGAGGTGGTACTGATTGTACTTGCCACTACACCCGTATGAAGTAATAGCTTAATTTCAATCTAACAGTGGGTGCTACCATTAATATTATTTTTTTCCAGTGTAATGGAAACCATGAAAGATTCAAACCAAACTAAATTTTCTTCTAGGAATGCTGCTCAATCAACACCTTGGAATCCTTGTTCTTGGGGGTTAATATGCTAAAGAGGAAGAACCAGCAAAAAGACCACTGGGCAATTTGTGCTCACTGGAGTGGTTTCCACTGGGGGAGAGGCTTTTCAGAGGGGTTCATGGAATTTTCTGGCCAGGGGCAAACCATACAAGTGCTATTTCAGGTCTCAGGCCAGGAAGACAGGTACAGCCTTGTCCGTGTCAAGGAAGAACATGGGTAGCAGGAGACCTAAGAGTGAATGAAAATTGAATTATCTTTACTTCTAGGACTTGTCTATTGAGAAACAGCAGTGCTGGCAACCATTTACTACCAACAAGAGGCAGTTCCAAGAGAAGAATATAAAATATGCTCTGTTCAACCCCACGAAACTCAGTGTGTCTCACAATGGCCAATTTATTATTTTTACCCTGTCCAGTGACATGGAAGGATGCATCAGGGAGCTGCTAGCCTCCGTGATGAATAACTTAAGTCAGGCTGCAACATGTGAAATAATTCCGCTGACCAGGATTTATAACACTAGCTAGATTTTTTCTTTCTTTGGGGTTCAAGAAGCATGGTGCTGCGAGATACCACAGGAGTCCAGTGATGAAGTTACACATCTATTTCTCTTCCTTATTTTTATTTTTTGGTGTTTTCATATTATTTTATTGCCTAGTTCAGATGTCTTTCTAAGCAGGGTCCAGTTTCCTAGGGGACTCGTCTCTTCTGACTTTGAAAATTAGAGCTGCAGACAGATCAGACTTCTAAATACTCTGTTTTTGTACTCCCTTCTTCACATAACTAATCCCAGATGGTTTTGACTGCCTGATGCTGTGTGGACTATGTTGAGCTGCAGTTTATTTTGTTCAATTATTTATGTGCACTTGCCCAAATAAGAGGGGTGGCAATAGAGCTGCATATTTACTATCTAGCTCCTCTCATTTGCGGGATGGTTAGATTTACAGAGGAACGGGGAGTGGGGTTGCAACTGCTGCCATTGGAAAGCAGCTTCCAGGAGCCAGAGGTGGTAGAGTCTTTCTCTTTCCAGGTGAGGTCCAAGTACAATTCCGTGGTTGTAGGGGAGTCTGCATCTTTGTGTTTCAGGCAACTAACAGGGACTGGGACCGTGGGCAATCACATATCCTAATCTTTGCTCACTATCTAGGTCTTAGAGCTGGAAGAAATGTCAGGAGATCGTCTTGTCAATTTCTCTACCTTCTCATCCTCATTTTTTTTAGAGGGTCAATTGTTTGCTTCTTGACATTGTCATTTGGGGACTGTTTCAAAAGCCAGCCTTTTCCCAAGTTTCTCTGTAGCCCCTTCCAATTCTGTTTTAACTGGAGAATTTTAATGAGATCCTTTAAACAAGTAAGAAAGGAGAAAAAACATCCACAGAAGTAAAATTTGGAGATAGCTATGGGTTTCTCTGTTGACAAACCCCCTTTTGACTTCTTGACATAGCTGAATTAGGTCCTCCTGTCTTGAGAGGTTACTGCCTGACTACAGGTTAAATATTTTAATATTCACTGATTGAGGGAAAGTACCATGAGCATATCTGACTGCAAGATCCTTGAATGCTGAGGGCATTAGTGGCTCCATAAAATGTAAATGCATTCTTAATTATCTCAAGTCACTGCATGCCCAAGTAGCTTTTTTTCTTTTTTCAAGAAAAACACAGCTTACTGATAATGAGCATGAAAATTGCTAAGAGATTGGTGGGGTAAATCTCTTGAACTTCTTGCATTTTTTTTCCCTTCTCCAAATTTCGATGACACTTTGTTAATATGAGTGTGTGTCCCTTACAAGCTTCTGCAGATAAACTTAGAGCTTCAGAAAGGATTTGAGGATTGCAGTTATAGCAGTTTCACCTTGGGGGCTAGATCTAAATATCACTATTATTATTATCATCATCATAACTTATTTTGTTGGACTCATGAAGCTTACAGGGTCTTAAGAAACCCAGGTTATTGCAGAGCAATTTTGTTTTTAAGCATAACTTTCATCTGGTATCTTATTTTATGGCTACAGTGTCCCCATAGGCAGGTATTTTATTGCCATCTTCCCAATGGGAAAACAGAGACACAACCAGATAAATGACTTACCTTTGGTCATTCAACGTGTAGATTAATTGAGGGCTAGACTTCAGGTCCTTCAGCCCTCAGCACCTGTGTTCTCTCACTAAAACCACCCTAATTTCTTTAAGTCCAATAATGAAAGTGATGGGAAAGCTGCATTCTCAGACTATTGGAGAGTGGTTCACCAGAGGTGTTTCTGCACCACTTTCATTCTTTAATGTCACCTGACACAAAGACCTCGTGATTGAAAACACTGAACATGGATTTGACTAGTCAGGGGGTACTTGGGCGGCAACAGGTGGGGACTCCATATTTGCCCCCTCTCACTCCCACCACTGAGGCATGGCAGGTCAGTGATCCTCATTGACATTTGTGAACTGTTTAAAGAGTTAAGAGCGCACTCATTATGAGTGCAGAAACTTGAGACAATGCTCAAAGTCAGGCAGTAGTGCCATCGTTTGGGGTTGTTTACAATGCAGCCTATTCTTGCATTTTCAAAGCCCATGCTGCATGGCCATCACAGTGGCCATGACTTCAGCTGGAGGGGAGAAGCAGTTGCCTCTATCTGCTGCTTGACCTTCTTCAGCTGGGTTGTCTGCTGGCGTTCCTGACAAAAGCTCTTTACTCTGAGAGAAACAGACAGAAGAGTGAGAAGGCATGCATTCTAACACCCACAAACTTGACCCAGTTTCAAAGCAGTTTAATATCTTCTTTGAAGCTGTGAAATGTCTAGGGCCTTCCTTACCATGGCTGAGAATGGCAGTGGAGAGCCAGGAAGAGGATCATCTCTGTGTTGGGCCCCTTGGTGACTCTGCCCTCTCCCTTACAAACATTGCCCTACAGCCAGGCCCCTGTGCAGCCTGGAAGACTCAACTCCTGAGCCCCTGAGTGATAGACCAGCTCCAAGATGGGAAACTGGCACCTGGGGCCCCATGCCAGAAGAGTCCTGCACTTGGTTTAATACTCTGGTGTAGCTGTCTTAAAATTCTTAATAATTTTTGTAACAAGGAGCCACACATTTTTGTTTTGCACTGGGCCCCTCAAATTATGTAGCTGGTTAGCTGGTCCTGCTGACACCATTGGGTTTCCTGGCCTCAAGAATATTTTCTTGTTCAGTCCTTGTGGTTTACGGAGGAGGACATGTCTGGTTCAGTCCTTGTGGTTTACGGAGGAGGACATGAAGGGCAATCACAGAAAGTTAGGGGCAGAGGTGGAGCTGGGGCCAGGTCTCTTCACTAGCAGCTGGGTGCTCTTTATATTTCCCCATGATTTTAAAAACCACCTTCTGTGCCTAGGAACTAGGTCTAATCTCATGGTTGGGCATGGCAATGATGGTGTCTCTCTTTCAGATACTTTTGTTCCCTCTTTGCTTTGACCATAGGGACAGGAAGGGACAGTGATATCAGCCAGTGCTCTTGAATTGCCTGACATAAAGTAGCTATCGAAAGCTTGGTGAAAACTACAAATAGTGGAGAGTTTGGTCTAAGACAAGCATTTCAACCATGGTGTCAAAGCAAATTTTTGTCTTAATCAGAGGAAGGGTATGCCTCAGCTATATTATTAGTAGTAGTAATTTAATTAGTGATGCTTTTGAATGATTTTTGCTCATGGCCACTTGATTGATTTTTTTTTTTTTTTACTTTAATGATTTGGTTTTACACACAGACTCACACAAATATGCATGTGAATATGATTGACCTTATGAGAATATCATTCTCGCTAGGATTTTATTTTCTTGTGTGGCAATTGTGCCTAACACTGAGTTCACTCTTAAGAGTGTGTTGTGCATATAAAGTTATCTGTCACGTGGAGAAAAGTGGTTGAGGACTGAGGATATATTAGGCATTTACTCCTCCAGATTTTCTGAGATTTGTATTAAGCCAGATCAGAAGAAAGTCATCTGTTTGTATAGCATCACTCTTACCCCTTAAACTGGATCATCCATACAGAATTATAATTTTACATTATGTTTAGTTCATTTACTGAGAGCTGATTCAAGATCATCTATATCACAAAACCTCTTGGCCCTTTGGGTAGCATTGCTATCAAAGACCTTATACATTATGTAACTCAAGGACCTTTATATTGAGGTCCTTGTGGCAAAGTCCTCCCAAAGTTGAGACCTATGAAAAAGTTTGTTTCTCTTGATGACATGGTAGACATTGGGAACTATTTAATCCTTTGCCTTTCCTAGATTGCTGAGAACTAGGTGTTGTGTTCAATTGCTCACTCCTTTATTTATATTTGAATCCATTTCCATTTACTTTCTCTTTTTACCTTAAGAAATTTAAAAGACATAAGAAACATAGGTAAAGAAGAATATAAGCCCTATATGCCCAATTCCCGCAATGAACACGTTAATATTTTATTGTATTTGTTTCTAGTCCTTATTTTTAAAGAAATAAAGCATTACCAACTTAGCTAATGTCCTGTCCTATCATCCCAGTCTCACTCTCCTTCTGTGTTCCCAGGGCCACCACTAAGATAAATTTGGTGTTTATTTTACAGTGCATTTCAATACTTTTGTACACAAATACGTGTATTTGTAAAAAAAGTATTTTTGCATGACTTAAAAACTTGCATAAACAATAGACTATACTGTTTTAGTTTCCTAGGCTGCTTAAGCAAATACCATAGAATGGTTTGGATTAAACAATGGGAATTTATTTGCTCACAGTTTTGAGGCTAAAAAAAAATCCTAATCAAAGCATCATCAAGGCCTCATCAAGGCACTGCTTTCTCCCCAAAGACTGTGGTGTTCTGGGGCTGGCTGCTGGTGAACCTTGGTTCCTCTGTCACATGGCAAGGCACATGGAGGCATCTCCTGGTCTCTCCCTTCTCTTCTGTATTCTGTTTCAGCTTTTTGCTTCTTGTGGCCTTCTTTCCCTCTGTCTGAATTTCATTCTGCTTATAAAGGACTCCAGCAGGATTAAGACACACCCCAATTGAGGTGGGTCACTCCTTAACTGAAGTAACCTTATCAAAAAGTCCTACTTACAATAGTTTCACACCCACAGGAATGGATTAAATATAAAAACATATTTTTCTGGGGTACATACAGCCTTAAACAACCACATGTACATAGAGTTATGCTTTTTGCATTCAGTATTATTTTTTGAGATCTACTCATCTTGATGTATACAGATCTTGTTCATTCCTCTCAATTGCTGTGTAGTAATCCATATGTGGATATATCACATTTTATTTGCCCATTTCCCTAATATGGCATATCTAGGTTGTTTCTAAGTTTTTGATTTTTCAAACAATGCTACTACAAACATTCTTTTATGTGTTCTTTTTCACACATGTGCAAAAATTTCTACAGGGTGTAGACATGTTCCTTTGTTTGCATATGCAGAAATTTTTACAAAGTATAGACCTAGCAGAGGATTTTCTGAATTACTGTTTCTTTTTTCTCCATGTGTCTTATCTTTTATTCCATGTTATTAGATTTTTCCTCTCTGATATTTCTGAATTTATTGTAAATTACTTCACAAACTAGTTTGTCAAAATAAAAAGATATAAGTAGGTCATTCATGCTTTTAAAGCTATTGTTTAATACACATAGAATGAAGGATAAAATTAAAGTATCCACCAGTGTCTAATTTCTGTAGGGTCAGTTTATAGATGCTTGGGAAATGGAAAGCAAATTATTCTTTGCCAAAAGCTTATTGTTTGGAAGGCAGCCCAAAAGGAACAAGAAATAAAAACAGTTCCAAAATAGGAAATTTCGTCTTTAAAATTTCAAAAGAAATAACAAAGGAACAGGTAAATGCACTACAAGTCATCAAAAACTTTATAGGCAACAGCTCTTTTTGTTTTCTTATTCTTTAGGGCTCATTTCCTTAATCAGCCTGAGAAGTCTTTGGGACTGCCACAGTGAGCCCCTTTTATCACCAGCATTGGATCGAGGTGCTGGTATGCTTTTCTCCTCTGACCTCCCTCATCAGAGAAGGGCTTTTACCTGTTGGCCTTCCTCTGTCCCTCTCCCCTTTTCCAGGGTATCAAAGAACTTTCTCTATAGCCTTGCCCCCATTCTTAGCAGGGCTTGTATCAGCTAGGATTTGGACTGCAAATAAGAACAGAACCCAACTCATTTGGATTAAATCATAAGGAAGTTCCAAGGTAGGGGAGTCCCAGGGTGGTCCAGTGACATCATCAATGACCAGGTTCTTTCCATCCTTCTCTTCTGCCATCCTGTGTGTTTTCCTTTCTTCAGGCTATGCCCCTTGATGGCTGCAAGATGGTTGAAGAACCTCCAGGCATTGTATCAAAGCATGACAGTATCATGCATAAGAAGAAAGGCTGCTTCCTCTATTTTTTTTTTTTTTCATGAGAGACATCAATTTTTTCAGAAGCTCACCAGCAAACTTCCTCTTAAGTCTCATTGATTAATACTACATCACACCTATGCCAAACTGCTCACTGGTAAGGGAAACAAAACTAGACTAGTTCTCAACCAAGATGTTAGTATATTTATGGGGACATTTTCCTTGACATGATGGCTAAAGAGGGTATTGGCATTTATTGGGTGGAGTCCAGTGATGCAAAATGAGCTTTGCTGTGTGAGATAGTCCCACACCACAGAGGAATTCTTACCCAAAATGCCAGCAGTAAACAGATTTCAACTGCTTCAACAATTTCCCCCAGGAATGAGTATGGAACAGGAACCTAATTCCCTTGAAGCATGTTGCCACCTTTACAATTATGGGATCTATTTATAAAGGTGGAAGGTGAAAAGAAATAGCATAGGCAACCAACGATACCACCTTGCGGTTCCAGCTCTGCAAATGGGTGCCTGCTGCCCTAGAGAGAAGTAAGAGGATTACATAGAGAGTTACTGTCAGGGAGCATCTGGTTCCCCTATGTCCTGCTTCTTAAGCCAGGGAGGAATGGGCACCACCCAAACTCAGTCACTTCTCCATGTTGTTTGTGGAAGCATTAGCCTGACTATGGATCTATGGCATCATAGCACCGGGGTTGACAGAAGTCGTCCATAAGCTGAGATACTTGTTGATAGGAGAAAGAGCATTAAACTTGAGTTCCACAAACGCAGGTAGGTTTGAGTTCCAGCTCAGCTACAGCGTACCATATGACCCTAGGACAAGCCCCTTAATTCTTTGAGCTTCACTTTCTTCATTGGTAAAATAGAAGTGATATTATTATCTGTCATGCCTTTTTTCCTGGAGTTTGGCACATATGTGAGAGGGTGGAGAGGGCCCTTCAGGATAGTCGATGTTCAGATTCCTGAATTATATATTTTCCTGCATTATATATTTTCAATATTAAATATGCAGATTCTACAAGTTCAGTTTACCCAAAATTAATATATATATGTATATATAATCATGAGTCTGCCTTGAGAGATATTTACAATCTTTGTATAACTCGTAGCTTCTCTCTTTTTTAGAGAATAAAACTTATACTAATGTAATGGTCACCTCAATTATAAGGGTGCACTCTATGCAAATTCATTCATTCATTTATTCAACAAACATTTCTTGAGCACTTACATATTTATCATGCCAGGGAGGTGGTGGGCAGGGGAAATGAGGTGGCCTTGACAGGCCAGTACAGTTGAAAGGAGGAGTTGGCTTTGTCAGGAAGGGGAACAGTATTAGTTTGGATTAATTAATTCTGAAGTGACATCCTGATAAAAATACCATTTCCAAACCACTTCCAAAATTCCCAAAGGAAAGTACCAAAGTTGGATTAAAGTTGAGTGCCCAAAATAGGTGATCATACAAAAAGGGCTGAGGTGAGATTGCATAGTCAAGTGGGCTGCAAAGAACCAGGGAAGATAAGAGTGAAATGTAGCTGCTTGCGATGGGGCAGAGGATGGGTTTAGCATGCATTTGTGAGGTCAGACCTGTTCAGGTTCAAAGGGTTAAGACAGGAAATTCACTTCTTAGCAATTTATTTGAATCTTAATTGGGGGAAAGAAGGTAGGTGGGGGACAAAGATCTACGTGTGTGTGTGGAGGAGAGAGTTGTAGCTTTTATAATTTGGTGAATGTTGTGCAGCGAATTCCCTAGCTTAAGCAAACATATTTTGGACAAATAGCTAGAGTGATATTGGAAAGCAGCTCTGTGACTCTAGGACCAACTTGCTCTTACAGTAAAGAGCTAAAACTCAGAGTCAGATGCTCAGTGCAGCATCATCAACACCATCACTATGTTCTCCTGAACCTTCAAGTCTGTGAGAGGAAGAATAAGACATGCATGTTCAGCTAATGTTTCTAGGATATACAAGGTCTAAGAAAGGTAAGAGAGACAGTGATATCCAAAATAAAAATGAATAAAGCCACATCACAAGTTGTTTTCGTCAGTTGAAAAGTTTAAGAGAAGATTCAAGACAGCTGTTCCGAAAGCTTTGTAGCTTCATGTGCTTTCCATGACTTGTATAGCCATGTTAATTGCAATTACCCAAGTTCTTTTCTCTGAACATGGCTGAGTGTCTAAGCCATTTTTTTGAAAGTAACTTTAACTATTTAAAACCACAGTTATAGGGAAATGCAATCTGTTGATGTCTTCATGGTGGAGTCTATATATCATTTACACTTCACTTCTCTGTGGGTGGAAAAGCTTTTTTCATGGTTTATTTAGCAGGAAGTCATTTTGATCAGCAAGATGAGTAATACTTTACAGCTGTTTGCAATTACTGCCTCTGCTCTGCCAGGAGTTTTAACTATTACGCAAACTGAAATATCAAATGAGCTGATGCAAGATGAGGAGAATAGCAATGCATATTTCATAGGTCCATTCTTGTCACGAGAAATTGTCTATCACCTTTTATATTCAATTCTATGTTTCTAAATTCGAAGTCACATATCAAGGTTAGTCATTCCAAAAGTTTTTATCAATTAAGGGAAGTACAACTTGTAATACTAGGTTTCCTATGACCATGACCTAAATTCCACATAGATATGAAGCCAGTTTGACTAGAAAACTAATATACCAGCTTTGTAAACTAAGGTCGTAATTGGCATATTGGTTTCTTCAAAATACCCATTGCGATAGAGCAATGATTAAAATATTTCAACTACCAGGAGAATAAAATGACAATTTTCCCTCTTCTCATCCAATGTAAATGAGATTTAGCAAATCTGTGTCAGAGGGAATATTGGAGCCCTTTGTAAACTACTGGGTTGATAGGCATCCAATTTACAAAGGATACGAGCTGGGAGCTAGAGAACAGACCTGCGTTCACATCCTGACTCTCCCACTTACTAGCTGTGTGACTTGGGGCAAGTTGCTCAAGGTGTAAAGTGTGGATAATAATAGTACAATCAACCTGATGGAGTTTTTGCGAGAATTAAATGAGATGATCCAAACGAAGTTCTTGGCACAGTGCCTAGCGCAAATTAAAGTCCTTTAAAATGGCAGCCATTATCTTGTTTAGAAATAATTCTTCGTGGTTTTAAGGTCCAGAGATCATGGTCCTTATTTGCCTCCCTCCCAATCCTATTAACCTGTGTGCAAGTAAACTGTCCCTCCCTCTACCCTCAACATACACAGATTCAGGTGAGGGAACAAGCCTATGTGTAAAAGCTTTAGGATCTGTTAGAACTGTCTCTAATTGGGTCACATGCTTTCCCTGAACTAGAGGAATGCCACACGCTAATTGGCCAGGGCTGGTCACGTGCCTCTGGGCACAGAGGAAGAATCAGCACACTTAATTGATCCCCATGGGCTAAGCTCTGATGGCTCCCCCAAGAAAATATGGGTGTGATTTCTAGAAAAGAAAAAAAAGGTGGTATAGATTCTGGATGCACAAAAACATCAAATCCCTGCTACAGGTGCATCTCTTCCCTGGGCAATTGCTCAAGGGTGATGCAGGATAAACCAATCCAAAGAGTAATCATTTTTTGAAAATGCCATGCCTATTCAAATTGCCAACAATTTATAAAACTTGACTAAATCCAAAGTTAGCACTCCAGTGAAAGGCTAATGCAATGTATTATTAATATGTATCAATAATTAATAACTACTCTTAGGGATACCCTACTCTTTTGCTTAGCAGAAGATGTTAGATGATAGATGAGTAATTGATCAAAAGGTCAGAGGGTCAAAGGTATTCTTGTGATGTTGCAAGTGATAGAGAAAAAGCTATGAATATCCCAGGAATTTTCTGTAAGTATCAATACAGCAAGATTTTGTTTCCCAAACACTTACCTGAGTTCTAGTTGGTGCACTTTGTATTTTTCATTCACCTTTAGCTTCCAGTATTTTCAAATGGAGGTTAATGCAAGGAGAAGACCCAAAGGATAAGGATGGGAAAGATAATTTTTTGTCTTTTATCCATACCATGTGATGTACATGCAATAAAAACACAGGGATGAGGAGGCGGGGCAAGATGGCAGACTGGTGAGCTGTATGTTTTAGTTACTCCTCCAGGAAAGTAGGTAAAAAGCCAGGAACTGCGTGGACTGGACACCACAGAGCAATCTGTCTTTGGGCATACTTCATACAACACTCATGAAAACGTGGAACTGCTGAGATCAGCGAAATCTGTAAGTTTTTGCGGCCAGGGGACCCGCGCCCCTCCCTGCCAGGCTCAGTCCCGGGGGAGGAGGGGCTGTCAGCTCCAGGAAGGAGAAGGGAGAATTGCAGTGGCTGCTCTCATCGGAAACTCATTCTACTGATTCAAACTCCAACCATAGATAGACTGAGGCCAGACACCAGAGACTCTGAGAGCAGCCAGCCCAGCAGAGAGGAGACGGGCATAGAAGGAAAACAACACGAGAAGCTCCAAAGTAAAAGCAGAGGATTTTTGGAGTTCTGGTGAACACAGAAAGGGGAAGGGCGGAGATCAGGCCTTGAGGCGCATATGCAAATCCCGAAGCAAGGCTGATCTCTCTGCCCAGGGCACCTTTCCTTAATGGCCCTGGTTGCTTTGTCTATTAGCATTTCAATAAACCATTAGATCTCTGAGGAGGGCCGTTTTTTTTTTTTTTTTTTTTTTTTTTTTTTTTTTTTTTTTTTTAAATCCTTTTTGCTTTTTCTAAAACAATTACTCTAAGAAGCTCAATACAGAAAGCTTCAAAGAATTGAAATTTGGGCACGTCAAGTCAAGAGCAGAACTAAGAGAGCTCTGAGACAAAAGGCAATAATCCAGTGGCTGAGAAAATTCACTAAACACCACAACTTCCCAAGAAAAGGGGGGTGTCCGCTCACAGCCACCATCCTGGTGGACAGGAAACACTCCTGCCCATCGCCAGCCCCATAGCCCAGAGCTGCCCCAGACAACCCAGTGTGACGGAAGTGCTTCAAATAACAGGCACACACCACAAAACTGGGCGTGGACATTAGCCTTCCCTGCAACCTCAGCTGAATGTCCCAGAGCTGGGAAGGGGGAGCAGTGTGAATTAACAGAGCCCCATTCAGCCATCATTTGAGCAGACTGGGAGCCTCCCAACACAGCCCAGCAGCCCAGAACTGCCCTGGGGGGACGGCACTCACCTGTGACATAGCACAGTCATCCCTCAACAGAGGACCCGGGGTGCACAGCCTGGAAGAGGGGCCCACTTGCAAGTCTCAGGAGCCATACGCCAATACCAAAGACTTGTGGGTCAGTGGCAGAGACAAACTGTGGCAGGTCTGAACTGAAGGATTAGACTATTGCAGTAGCTTTAAAACTCTAGGATCATCAGGGAGATTTGATTGTTAGGGCCACCCCCCCCTCCCCGACTGCCCAGAAACACGCCCCACATACAGGGCAGGCAACACCAACTACACACGCAAGCTTGGGACACCAATTGGGCCCCACAAGACTCACTCCCCCACTCACCAAAAAGGCTAAGCAGGGGAGATCTGGCTTGTGGAGAACAGGTGGCTCGTGGACGCCACCTGCTGGTTAGTTAGAGAAAGTGTACTCCACGAAGCTGTAGATCTGATAAATTAGAGATAAGGACTTCAACTGGTCTACAAACCCTAAAAGAACCCTATCAAGGACAGCAAATGCCACGAGGCCAAAAACAACAGAAAATTATAAAGCATATGAAAAAACCAGACGATATGGATAACCCAAGCCCAAGCACCCAAATCAAAAGACCAGAAGAGACACACCTAGAGCAGCTACTCAAAGAACTAAAGATGAACAATGAGACCCTAGTACGGGATATGAAGGAAATCAAGAAGACCCTAGAAGAGCATAAAGAAGACATTGCAAGACTAAATAAAAAAATGGATGATCTTATGGAAATTAAAGAAACTGTTGACCAAATTAAAAAGATTCTGGACACTCATAGTACAAGACTAGAGGAAGTTGAACAACGAATCAGTGACCTGGAAGATGACAGAATGGAAAATGAAAGCATAAAAGAAAGAATGGGGAAAAAAATTGAAAAACTCGAAATGGACCTCAGGGATATGATAGATAATATGAAGCGTCCGAATATAAGACTCATTGGTGTCCCAGAAGGGGAAGAAAAGGGTAAAGGTCTAGGAAGAGTATTCAAAGAAATTGTTGGGGAAAACTTCCCAAATCTTCTAAACAACATAAATACACAAATCATAAATGCTCAGCGAACTCCAAATAGAATAAATCCAAAAAAACCCACTCCGAGACATATACTGATCACACTGTCAAACATAGAAGAGAAGGAGCAAGTTCTGAAAGCAGCAAGAGAAAAGCAATTCACCACATACAAAGGAAACAGCATAAGACTAAGTAGTGACTACTCAGCAGCCACCATGGAGGCGAGAAGGCAATGGCACGATATATTTAAAATTCTGAGAGAGAGGAATTTCCAGCCAAGAATACTTTATCCAGCAAAGCTCTCCTTCAAATTTGAGGGAGAGCTTAAATTTTTCACAGACAAACAAATGCTGAGAGAATTTGCTAACAAGAGACCTGCCCTACTGGAGATACTAAAGGGAGCCCTACAGACAGAGAAACAAAGACAGGACAGAGAGACTTGGAGAAAGGTTCAGTACTAAAGAGATTCGGTATGGGTACAATAAAGGATATTAATAGAGAGAGGGAAAAATATGGCAAACATAATCCAAAGGATAAGATGGCCGATTCAAGAAATGCCTTCACGGTTTTAACGTTGAATGTAAATGGATTAAACTCCCCAATTAAAAGATATAGATTCGCAGAATGGATCAAAAAAAATGAACCATCAATATGTTGCATACAAGAGACTCATCTTAGACACAGTGACACAAAGAAATTGAAAGTGAAAGGATGGAAAAAAATATTTCATGCAAGCTACAGCCAAAAGAAAGCAGGTGTAGCAATATTAATCTCAGATAAAATAGACTTCAAATGCAGGGATGTTTTGAGAGACAAAGAAGGCCACTACATACTAATAAAAGGGGCAATTCAGCAAGAAGAAATAACAATCGTAAATGTCTATGCACCCAATCAAGGTGCCACAAAATACATGAGAGAAACATTGGCAAAACTAAAGGAAGCAATTGATGTTTCCACAATAATTGTGGGAGACTTCAACACATCACTCTCTCCTATAGATAGATCAACCAGACAGAAGACCAATAAGGAAATTGAAAACCTAAACAATCTGATAAATGAATTAGATTTAACAGACATCTACAGGACATTACATCCCAAATCACCAGGATACACATACTTTTCTAGTGCTCACGGAACTTTCTCCAGAATAGATCATATGCTGGGACATAAAACAAGCCTCAATAAATTTAAAAAGATTGAAATCATTCAAAGCACATTCTCTGACCACAATGGAATACAATTAGAAGTCAATAACCATCAGAGACTTAGAAAATTCACAAATACCTGGAGGTTAAACAACACACTCCTAAACAATCAGTGGGTTAAAGAAGAAATAGCAAGAGAAATTGCTAAATATATAGAGACGAATGAAAATGAGAACACAACATACCAAAACCTATGGGATGCAGCAAAAGCAGTGCTAAGGGGGAAATTTATAGCACTAAACGCATATATTAAAAAGGAAGAAAGAGCCAAAATCAAAGAACTAATGGATCAACTGAAGAAGCTAGAAAATGAACAGCAAACCAATCCTAAACCAAGTAGAAGAAAAGAAATAACAAGGATTAAAGCAGAAATAAATGACATAGAGAACAAAAAAACAATAGAAAGGATAAATATCACCAAAAGTTGGTTCTTTGAGAAGATCAACAAGATTGACAAGCCCCTAGCTAGACTGACAAAATCAAAAAGAGAGAAGACCCATATAAACAAAATAATGAATGAAAAAGGTGACATAACTGCAGATCCTGAAGAAATTAAAAAAATTATAAGAGGATATTATGAACAACTGTATGGCAACAAACTGGATAATGTAGAAGAAATGGACAATTTCCTGGAAACATATGAACAACCTAGACTGACCAGAGAAGAAATAGAAGACCTCAACCAACCCATCACAAGCAAAGAGATCCAATCAGTCATCAAAAATCTTCCCACAAATAAATGCCCAGGGCCAGATGGCTTCACAGGGGAATTCTACCAAACTTTCCAGAAAGAACTGACACCAATCTTACTCAAACTCTTTCAAAACATTGAAAAAAATGGAACACTACCTAACTCATTTTATGAAGCTAACATCAATCTAATACCAAAACCAGGCAAAGATGCTACAAAAAAGGAAAACTACCGGCCAATCTCCCTAATGAATATAGATGCAAAAATCCTCAACAAAATACTTGCAAATCGAATCCAAAGACACATTAAAAAAATCATACACCATGACCAAGTGGGGTTCATTCCAGGCATGCAAGGATGGTTCAACATCAGAAAAACAATCAATGTATTACAACACATTAAAAACTCGAAAGGGAAAAATCAATTGATCATCTCAATAGATGCTGAAAAAGCATTTGACAAAATCCAACATCCCTTTTTGATAAAAACACTTCAAAAGGTAGGAATTGAAGGAAACTTCCTCAACATGATAAAGAGCATATATGAAAAACCCACAGCCAGCATAGTACTCAATGGTGAGAGACTGAAAGCCTTCCCTCTAAGATCAGGAACAAGACAAGGATGCCCGCTGTCACCACTGTTATTCAACATTGTGCTGGAAGTGCTAGCCAGGGCAATCCGGCAAGACAAAGAAATAAAAGGCATCCAAATTGGAAAAGAAGAAGTAAAACTGTCATTGTTTGCAGATGATATGATCTTATATCTAGAAAACCCTGAGAAATCAACGATACACCTACTAGAGCTAATAAACAAATTTAGCAAAGTAGCGGGATACAAGATTAATGCACATAAGTCAGTAATGTTTCTATATGCTAGAAATGAACAAACTGAAGAGACACTCAAGAAAAGATACCATTTTCAATAGCAACTAAAAAAATCAAGTACCTAGGAATCAACTTAACCAAAGATGTAAAAGACCTATACAAAGAAAACTACATAACTCTACTAAAAGAAATAGAAGGGGACCTTAAAAGATGGAAAAATATTCCATGTTCATGGATAGGAAGGCTAAATGTCATTAAGATGTCAATTCTACCCAAACTCATCTACAGATTCAATGCAATCCCAATCAAAATTCCAACAACCTACTTTGCAGACTTGGAAAAGCTAGTTATCAAATTTATTTGGAAAGGGAAGATGCCTCGAATTGCTAAAGACACTCTAAAAAAGAAAAACGAAGTGGGAGGACTTACACTCCCTGACTTTGAAGCTTATTATAAAGCCACAGTTGCCAAGACAGCATGGTACTGGCACAAAGATAGACATATAGATCAATGGAATCGAATTGAGAATTCAGAGATAGACCCTCAGATCTATGGCCGACTGATCTTTGATAAGGCCCCCAAAGTCACCGAACTGAGCCATAATGGTCTTTTCAACAAATGGGGCTGGGAGAGTTGGATATCCATATCCAAAAGAATGAAAGAGGACCCCTACCTCACCCCCTCCACAAAAATTAACTCAAAATGGACCAAAGATCTCAATATAAAAGAAAGTACCATAAAACTCCTAGAAGATAATGTAGGAAAACATCTTCAAGACCTTGTATTAGGAGGCCACTTCCTAGACTTTACACCCAAAGCACAAGCAACAAAAGAGAAAATAGATAAATGGGAACTCCTCAAGCTTAGAAGTTTCTGCACCTCAAAGGAATTTCTCAAAAAGGTAAAGAGGCAGCCAACTCAATGGGAAAAAATTTTTGGAAACCATGTATCTGACAAAAGACTGATATCTTGCATATACAAAGAAATCCTACAACTCAATGACAATAGTACAGACAGCCCAATTATAAAATGGGCAAAAGATATGAAAAGACAGTTCTCTGAAGAGGAAATACAAATGACCAAGAAACACATGAAAAAATGTTCAGCTTCACTAGCTATTAGAGAGATGCAAATTAAGACCACAATGAGATACCATCTAACACCGGTTAGAATGGCTGCCATTAAACAAACAGGAAACTACAAATGCTGGAGGGGATGTGGAGAAATTGGAACTCTTATTCATTGTTGGTGGGACTGTAAAATGGTTCAGCCACTCTGGAAGTCAGTCTGGCAGTTCCTTAGAAAACTAGATATAGAGCTACCATTCGATCCAGCGATTGCACTCCTCGGTATATACCCGGAAGATCGGAAAGCAGTGACACGAACAGATATCTGCACGCCAATGTTCATAGCAGCATTATTCACAATTGCCAAGAGATGGAAACAACCCAAATGTCCTTCAACAGATGAGTGGATAAATAAAATGTGGTATATACACACGATGGAATACTACGCGGCAGTAAGAAGGAACGATCTGGTGAAACATATGACAACATGGATGAACCTTGAAGACATAATGCTGAGCGAAATAAGCCAGGCACAAAAAGAGAAATATTATATGCTACCACTAATGTGAACTTTGAAAAATGTAAAACAAATGGTTTATAATGTAGAATGTAGGGGAACTAGCAGTAGAGAGCAATTAAGGAAGGGGGAACAATAATCCAGGAAGAACAGATAAGCTATTTAACGTTCTGGGGATGCCCAGAAATGACTATGGTCTGTTAATTTCTGATGGTTGTAGTAGGAACAAGTTCACTGAAATGTTGCTATATTATGTAACTTTCTTGGGGTAAAGTAGGAACATGTTGGAAGTTAAGCAGTTATCTTAGGTTAGTTGTCTTTTTCTTACTCCCTTGCTATGGTCTCTTTGAAATGCTCTTTTATTGTATGTTTGTTTTCTTTTTAACTTTTTTTTTCATACAGGTGATTTGAAAAAAGAAGGGAAAGTTAAAAAAAAAAAAAAAAAAAAAAAAAGAAAAAAGACAAACAAGGGGAGAAAAAAAAAAAAAAAAAAAAGATGTAGTGCCCCCTTGAGGAGCCTGTGGAGAATGCAGGGGTATTCGCCTACCCCACCTCCATGGTTGCTAACATGACCACAGACATAGGGGACTGGTGGTTTGATGGGTTGAGCCCTCTACCATAAGTTTTACCCTTGGGAAGACGGTTGCTGCAAAGGAGAGGCTAGGCCTCCCTGTATTTGTGCCTAAGAGTCTCCTCCTGAATGCCTCTTTGTTGCTCAGATGTGGCCCTCTCTCTCTGGCTAAGCCAACTTGAAAGGTGAAATCACTGCCCTCCCCCCTACGTGGGATCAGACACCCAGGGAAGTGAATCTCCCTGGCAACGTGGATTATGACTCCCAGGGAGGAATGTAGACCTGGCACCGTGGGACGGAGAACATCTTCTTGACCAAAAGGGGGATGTGAAAGGAAATGAAATAAGCTTCAGTGGCAGAGAGATTCCAAAAGGAGCCGAGAGGTCACTCTGGTGGGCACTCTTATGCACACTTTAGACAACCCTTTTTAGGTTCTAAAGAATTGGGGTAGCTGGTGGTGGATACCTGAAACTATCAAACTACAACCCAGAACCCATGAATCTCGAAGACAGTTGTATAAAAATGTAGCTTATGAGGGGTGACAATGGGATTGGGAAAGCCATAAGGACCAAACACCACTTTGTCTAGTTTATGGATGGATGTGTAGAAAAGTAGGGGAGGGAAACAGACAGACAAAGGTACCCAGTGTTCTTTTTTACTTCAATTGCTCTTTTTCACTCTAATTATTATTCTTGTTATTTTTGTGTGTGTGCTAATGAAGGTGTCAGGGATTGATTTAGGTGATGAATGTACAACTATGTAATGGTACTGTAAACAATCGAAAGTACAATTTGTTTTGTATGACTGCGTGGTATGTGAATATATCTCAATAAAATGATGATTTAAAAAAAAAAAAAAAAAAAAAAAAAAGAATCATTCATAGAACACTTGTTTTCTGTCCAACTCCAGATGGTACCCTGTGATTCTTTTTTGAATATTAATATTCAAAAATGTTAGAAAATGCAACCAATCTTTAAATGGAATATATCAAATGGCAATTGCTGAGTACTGTGCCTTTTATTTAATTAAATTTGTATCAGAAAAAAATCAAAAAAAAAAAAAAAAAAAAAAAAAACAGGGATGAAAAGAATGCTGGTAAGTATGAAATTCTACATAACATATAAGACTGAAAGAAGACCATGTAAAGAGTTCAGGATCTTATTTCAGATTTAACTTGCTCTAGGTATCCCAGGAATTCAAAAAAATTCAGATGCAGACACAACCAACATAAGCATCTGCTACCTGCCACTCATGTGCCCAATGATTTCCCAACTATGATCTCCTTTAATCCTCATGAGGATTGTGGGAGATGGATAACGCTCTTTCCTTTCTAAAGATGAGGAAATTGAAATCAGAAAGGTCAAGATCACAAAACTTCTCAGTGGTAGAGCTGGGGCTGGATCCAGGTCTTCTAACTCCAAGTCCAACTCTTTCTACTATGCCCCTCTGTTTCCAGGACAAAGTAAACCTTCAATCCAGTTGGGGCTTTTTCCCAACACTGTTATAGATAATGTTTTTTTTTAATTTCTGAAAAACACAAGCATAGTCTTGTTTAATGAACAAAAGTTCTGAGCACTGACCTTTCCCCTTCCCATGAAATCAGGGATATAAAGTGTAAAAACTTTAGAATCTAGAAGATACTAACTTCTCTAAGAATTGGAGCTAAGGACCAATTGTTGCCACTCAGAACTGAAGTATTTTGACTACTGGCCAATTTGCTCCATTAGAGTAAATTAAGGGTTAAGTTACAAGGAACTGGTAAACAGCATGGGCCTAGACATAGAGACCTAGGTTTGAAGACAGGCTTGTAACTATAACTGGCAATAATTTGGATAAGTTATTCAGTCTCACTGAGACTCATCTGTGTAATGAAAATAATAAAAATAATACCTATCACATAGGATTATTAAGATAATACATTTAAAGCAATTAGCATAAGTCCTGGCCCATGGTAAGTATGCCATAAGTGATAGTAATTATAGAAGTAATGATAATATATTACGGTTGTAAGTTGACTAGAAGTAAGTCCCTTTTGTTGGAGGAGGGAAGTGTATTAATTTTAGTCCATAGAAATATGATGTACTAAGTCAGTGAATTCATGGGAGGCATTGAGTACAACAGATAAGACAATGCATAATTGCAACCATAGGGTGAGGTGAGTCAAGGGCAGAGCTGGTATCCAAAATAGAGTGGTCCCAAATATATAGAAGGGTGATGGCGGTGAATCCATGTGAATGAAATCATCAGGAGAAAAACTTTTTGCAAGTGCAGTAAACAGGAATTAAGGGTAGAGAAACACATGGTTAGCTTTTTTAGGCCCAATTTAGGAGAGGATCTGGAAAGGAATTTGGTTTGTAGAGTGAATAAAGAATGAAACTTACAAGGAGGATAGTCTTGAATAATTTAGATTAAAGGAATACTGAGCCTATTAATTCATGTATTCTGGGACCATATTAAAAGCAAATCAGATATTTGTAGATCCATGTGCCTTTACCTACATGTCCACTGCTCATGAAGGAGCCCTGATTTTAGGTGGTTTTTATGAATCTGCCTTCTTCTCCCTTGTTCTTACCAAGGAGGGCCAAACCCACCTGAGAAACTAGGACAGGCAGAAGGGGGGAGTTGTTTTGCATTAGTGTGAGGGCTTCCTTATCAACCTTTTCCTTGGTGAATAGTAATCCTTTGGGGAAGGTACACTCTACCCTACGGTTGTGGGGTAGGAAGATCTTCAGGGTTGGGGCAGAGTTTTATTATCTTGCCTGAGAATCAAATCATGTTGCTTTTGGATCACACTCTCCCAGGGAGAAGGAGGAATGGTGCCTGGCATGAAGCAGGGCACACTGAAGGGTAAAGGGGAGGAAAGAAGCAAGATGAGCAAATTTAGTGGATCCTTGACTTTAGGCTTGATTATTTCAGCTGTGAAAAGAGTTCAAGTCACTAACTAGATTGGGGATCTCCTGATAATGTCTGAGCTGAAAGTGCCCTGGATGGGTAGGAAGGGCACTGGGCCAGAAGAAACTACTAGAACGAGGGGGCCCTCCTGCATAGGAGGGTGAAACCGTCTTTGGTAGTGTGACTCAGTATGGATCAGAGACCAGAGGCATCTTCATCACTGACTAGACTGATGCTCCCTGTGGACTGCTGAGAGGCTGTGGGGCCCTGTGGGGGTTGGGTTATTGAAGTTTCTTCACCTACTACAGGACCCACTCCTCCACATTTCCTTCACATTATTCCATTAGAATAATCCAGTTCTGAAATTCAGAAGACCTAGGTTTGGATGTGACATTGCTGTGGACTTCAGGAAAGTTTCCTAACCTCTTTGAACTTCCGTCTTCTCACTTAGGAAGGTAAGGGAGATAAGGCAGCTTTTTGTAAGGCTCTTGTTAGGATTCAATAAGAATCTGCACTTGAAAACACTTACTATAGTGATATAGCTGTTTGGAAAATTTTAATTACTTGTCCTTAGGAGATGGAGCATTAGGCCATGAAAGGAGCTTAGATTTTAGATTCAGAGACGCTTGGTTTTGAATCTTGGATATTCTATCACTAGCTTGTTACTTTGGGCAAGTTATGCAAAATCTCTGATCCCATATCCCTACTTATAAAATGAAAGTAATAATAGCTACTTTCCAGTGAAAAGTTGAGATACTGTTAGTTGTAGTTACTGTTATAATTGATTCAACAAACATTTATCGGTCTTCTAGTATATGCCAGAGCACTTGAAATTCAAAGAATAAAATATAGCCTGATCTCAAGAAATTTATCATCCAATGGAAGAGACAAAATTGTAAACAAATCAATAGAATAAGATTTGGAAGTGCTAATAGGTGCAAAGTACTATGGGAACATAGAAGAAGTTACTTTGCAGTATCGCTCTTGGGGACAAATGGGAGTCCTCAAGGTAGATGAGATGGGTAGATCGACAGAAGGAAGAGCAGTGGAATGACATGGTGCCCTGCAGCAGCTTGGCTCAGTGGGCTGCCAGGAAGAGTTCAGCCAAGTGGGACACAGAGCGGAAGACAGGAGAGTGCAACCAGACTCCAGGGCCAGATCATATACACCTGCTAAGAAACTTGGATGTTTACTATAGTTTTTCTCTCAATGTGATCTCTTTCTAATACACCATGGTCAACTGGTTTTCAAAACTAGAATTTTGTACCATCATCCCAGATTTCTAAAGAACGCAAGCATGCTCACAAAGTAACCATTATTTATTGTTGACATTCCTGACACAAAGATACACAAGGAATGACAACATCCAGAATTGTCTGTGCAGGTTATTTATAGAAAAAAGTCAGAGAGATTATGGGTGCCTGTTATTCATCCAAGATGACACCCAAATTCATTCTTTCACTCATCCTGCAAATTTCTCCGAATCCTTCTGCAGGACTCGGCGCTGCTCTGGCTGCCGGGTGGGCTTACATACCCCCTCCCCCAGATGTCGGCTGCTTCCTAATCACCAGGCAGTGGCACCTCACACTGTAGAGGCGTGCTCAGCCCGCTTGTTGGACATGTTGATGCAAGCTTGGGAAGGAAAACATAATTCACTTTTGCCAGTGACAGAAATGTTAACACTTACTTGAAATAGCTGATAATCTGACACAGGAGAGTTAAAGGATTACTGTGTTTCATTTGGCTAATAAGAAAAGCTGTTTAAAAGCTATATTAAAAAGGCTTAATGTATGGTGACTGAGCATTGCTTTAATGTATTCTGTGTCACCAACTATTAGAATGCTTTTCCCCTCTTATTATGTTATCATAGAGTTCTGCCTTTTTTCTCTTGGAAGAGATAATAGAAAGCCACATCCATGCACAGAGATTTTCCAAAGAAACATTCATTCATTAAATATTTATTGAGTATCTACTGTGTGCCAGGCACCATACCACACAGTGGGGACTCAAGGACACGTGAGTCATGTCTCTGGCCCCTGGGCAGTGACATGTTTTTGGAAAGAGTTGATCAGAGAAGGCAGTGGACAAAAGATGTAGAACAAGTCACATTTGAGTTTCAGCAGATACATGAAATAGTTTTATTTGACTCTCGTTTAGTAGATAAGGAACCTGAGGCCTAGAAAGTTAGTGACTTGCTGAAGACACAAGGACTAATTATGGGAGACTTGGGTCTGGATCCTGATCTTTTGATTTTCATGTTGATGCTTGAGCACTATTTCCTGCAGCCCCATTTTCCCTGTGGGCTGAGGATGAGTGCTGTGCATTCACAACTCACCCCAGGACTTCATGATTTCCTCTCCCAGACAACTGTACCTACAAAGAAAACTTTGCAGTGACTTCTAAGGGCTGTGATCTGCAACCAGACATATCTTGGTTTACCATATTGACAGAGCGCATGTGTCCAGGCTTTGTAACCGTACAGTACAGTTTAGACCAAAGGTTTGCTACTGGTCCTGTGAAGGCAGACCCCGAGCTGTGGAAGAACGACTAGAGCTTGACCCCAGAGAGCTGTTCTCCCCTAGCTGTGCTGGATAACCTACCCTCTCCAGGGTCTCTCTGCCTTCCTCCACCACACGCCTCCCATTTGCCAGTTGGGGCCGTACTGCACTCCTTGGAAGTCAGCTCTTTGGGTCTTTGTGAGATTCAACAAATTCTGACAACTGGAAATTACATACACTCTTCCTGTTAAGAAGGTTTCTAAACTTGTGCAGCTCTTTAATGGTTACATCACTATAAACTGGATAGGGGTGAGAGAAACACACCCATTTTTCAGGTGGATGCATCAGAACAGGTGCAAATAAAGCACAGATTTAGCTGTAGATTAACCGTTATGATGAATCCCAGCCACCTGGATGCCCAGCCTGCACTTCCTCATTGGATTCTCATCTTGGATCCCATTTTCTGTGCAGTTGCAGATTCAACATGAGTGATGCAAATGCTTCTGTAGATGGGGTCGAGACATACTAATAAGAAGGTTTTTCCTCACTATACTTAACAGGAAACTACACTTCACTAATTTAGGCCCAACAGAAAAAAATCCCGCCTGAATTAGAGAAGGCTAAAACATAAGCATAGATATATTTTAAGGAAGAAGACTAGATTGAGGTCCAGTGAGGCAGAGACTGTGCCTATTTTGTCCATCACTGTATTCCCAGCCTCTAGCACAGTTCTGGATGCATTCTGCATGCTGAATCCTTGTCAAGTGAATGGAACAACAAGTCAATGAAAAGTAATGACAACTGTCTTTACTGTCAGATGAATATATTCAGGGCCAGCTACATAATTTGCAGGCTTAGTGTAAAATGAAAATACAAGACCCCTGTTCAAAAAAGCAGGAAAAAAGTGCCATTAAAGGTACTAAAGTATAAAGCTCTTCCCCTTCTTCTCAGTCTCTGTTTCTCAATTTATCATGATGTTCTTTTTATTTCCTATTTTATGTCATTATAAGTAAAGAGAAAAAAATGAGATTTTAAATTATTAGCATTAATTTTATCATTCAAGTTTATGTTGTGCAGTGCCCATTTTTCATACAAATACGAGAGCATTTAATTCATTTACGGAATCACTGAAATTACAGAATTTTATTTTTTAGCTTGTGTATGCATATGTATTTGTCTCTCGCTAAAACAGTGGAAACCCTGCATAAAATAACTCAAATTTTTTATTTTACTTCTTGATATGTGCACACTCTACCAACACTTTTTACCTTTGGCTTACTGATGAGTAAGGAAAGACTGAAGGGAAAAGAACTATGAATTGGTCTATCTTTTCAGTTCCTTCTATATCATCACTTTCAGTCAAAGTGGTTGGCTAATAACAGTGAAATAAAAGAAGATATAATGGTGTTCCTTGGTCATTGATGTTTCTTAGACCATCACTGTCTTTTTTCTGCATTCAAACCAAGTTGTGGTTCAAATGGAAACCGTGGCCTCTCAAGGCTGTCCTTCTTGCTCAGTCTTGGAGGTGACACTCACCTTGCACTCAGTTGGAGTCTAACTGAACTCCCACTCATCATGGGTCCATCTGAATTCTGAGCTCCTGGGGCATCACAATTGCTATATGCCAATGGAGTGGCATGGAATAGAGGGCACACATTTTGAGCATGGCTCCTCTGCTCACACACATGTTCCATTATTGTTATGGAGTTGCCTTACAAAACACCCATTCAAAGATAAGATTATCAAGAATGTCAAGACAGCAACATCAGGGCATTAAACCAAGCACAGAGTGACTGCACAAGTCATACACACATGAAGCTGGCCCTGAATATAGTGAGTCAAACTAATGGCCAGTGTCACCAGGCAGAATTCTGATCCAACTCACTCTAATATACAGCAGAAGCTCACTTGAAATTAGCAGTAGCCGTAACTACTTGAAGCAGTAGAAAAGCCTCCAAGAATAATAGGGATTATGCAACAAGGTTCATTCAACAAGTATTATTTGACTACCTATGACAGGCCAGAATTGTGCCTTCGTCAGACTTATTTATAACATAAATTTATTTTAATTTTATTCATTGCATAATTAATATAAAAGTAAAATGCGAACAACTCATGTGTAACCATTGTAAATTCCAAATAAGTGGAATCTACTTAGTAGAACATCCCCAACCATAGGCATTTTTATTTGGAAAACCCTCATGGTGAGAGAATTCACCTTTGAACAAATGAAGACCTTAAGGGAGAAAATTGAATGATTAAGACAAAGGTCAGAAATATTCCTCTGTTAGTTCTTATAAATACCTTTATATTTAACAAAAATTAAACCATGAAAATAAACACTTAACATAGTCAACTAATGAAATTTTTCCTCCTAAATTAGTAAAAATGCATGGTGCATTTATTTCCATTTACCATTTTTAACTTGATTGAAACTTTTTAGGATTTCTCTTCCCCACCATTTCCATAGGATGATTGTCAATTTGTTTTGCTTCCTAAAAGGTAATATGCATGCTAAACAAGCACTCTGTGTCTTTCTCACCCTCCAGCCAAATGTTCCATGCCTTTCCAGATTTTAAGGTGGAGAGTACTTTTCTCTGCTGGCATCTCCAGTCCCTGAAGTGGAGTCAGAAGCAGAGTGATGGCTGCCCGAGATGGAAAAGGCATTGGAGAGCCTTGCCTGTGCCCTGCTGAGTAGATTTTCACAACTCTTCTCTCCCTGCACAATACTTAGGATTAGATTGCTCAGATCTGCACATGTTAACTTCTTGCCATGGCTCCTGCTGCTGCCAGCCCTCCCTAAACGCATTGCTCCATCCTCAGAGAGAGGTACACTTCTAAGGCTGAAACGATTTCCCTTCATCTTCCCTTATCTTTCCCAAGGCTGCAGTGCAAAATCTTCTCCTTTTTCTCTGCCATCTGTTTTACCTCCCCATTCTATTCCCAAACCCCAGTTCTCTCTTTTTAAAATTACTCCCAACAGGACCATCCGTGTGTACTGGAACCAAGTTGCTAAAAAGGTTTATAGAAGTAAATTTGTGTACAATTGAATTTCTCTGAAGGGAAATTTGCAATTTCTAGGGATTACTGTACATTTCTTCTTTGTTTGGCAAGAGCATGGGTTTGGATTAGACAGACTGAGGTTCAATTTCAGCTCTGCCCCCTTAGTAGTGATGTGACTGACCTTGGGAAAAGCTACACAACCACTCTGAGCCTGGATTTTTCAACTCCCTCAAAATGGAGATGATAATATCTACTTTGCAAGCACTAGGATATGTGGCATTGTTATTGCATAAACAATATGTCATTTATGTAAAATTATGTGTAAGTATAGAGAGAAGGGTACGGAAAAATTTTCAACAAAATGTTGATGGTGGCTGGATTTGGGAGACATTTGCTTTTTTTCTTCCTGTATTGTTTGAATTTTTTACTTATTACTGTATTAGCTGAGGAAATTGGAAAAATGTTTCAACATTAAATTGCAAGATTGTTGATATCTTTAAAAAGAAAAAAACATGTACACACACATATATATATTACCTGATATAAAAAGGTACAATTTATTAAATTTTGCTAAATGTCAGGTATTGCACTGTGTTCTTTATGCCCATTATTTAATTTAAACCTCACGACATTTTAAAAGGTTGGCATTACTCTAATCCTATCATGATGCCTCATTTATAGTAGTACTTGGGAAATACTGGTTTTTCTTCTTTCTTCTGTGCTGTATGGTTGCTTAGGTTTTTCTTATTATATTCATATCACCAGATATAGAGGCAAAGGCTGATCTGTTTTCAGTGCTCGGGGGCATTGAATATTCCATTAAACAATTTTTTTTGGCGGGATGAAGAAGTCCAGGCAAATATTTCATATATAATTTTGGAAAAAGGAGCCTCTCTGTTTTAATATACATTTCAATTCTGATTTCTGCCTGTAAAAATGGTCAGCTTTCTATTTTTCTAATGACTGTTCTAGCTTGCTCTGTAATGAGGTCAAAATACGAGGTTTGCTTAAAATGGATGACCATTTTCAACTGTAATCTTTTGCTATATAAAATTAACAAACTTGTTTTCTCTTTAAAATAAATGTACAGTGGCAAGTACTTAAAATGTGACCGTGTAGACTGAAGACACAGAAATAATCTACTTTCTTCTAAAATGTGTCTTTTGCACCCTTCCAAGCACTAATTATCCAACTTTCAGGTCCCATGGATCAATAATTATTCATGACTGGGGCCCATCAGCAGCTACTAAGTGCTTTGTGCAATTTTCAGGTCACTTTTGTAGTTAGAGATTTTCTATTCTGTCACATGGAAATACTTTTCTGCCAGAGCATAAGTGAACGCTTCTTGGCTGTGCTCCACAGGGGAGAGGCAATTCCAAGAAGGGCAGAGAGAGAGAGAGAGAGAGAGAGAGAGAGAGAGAGAGAGAGAGAGAGATGGAAAAGGGAAGTTTCAACCTTTACAGATGAGAATGTGTATTTACTCTTTCAAAAAAGTAAACCTTTGAAAAAAATATTTACAAAGAAAGAAAGTGTGTACAGTGACTGCAAACAGCTGAGGGCAGCTGGAAAATCCTGGGTTACCAGGGCAGATGTAATGGAAGGTAGGATTTCCATTGCCACTAAAGGGCAGATCAGACCTAAAATGTCAGTGCAACTTTTGCATTTCTCTGACATGCCTATTTTCAACTATCCAAGCTCTAAAACTTAATGTGCTTTGCTTTAGAAGACAAGGCAGAGAGCCCGAGGGGAGAGGTAGCAATTCTTATTGCTGTTGAATTGTTCTGTATTGATTACACATAACAGCTATTTGGCAGCTCTTCCCTTTACTTGGCCCATACCCATGTTTCAGTCTCTCACATCTGCAAGATGACCCAGTGGCACACAAGAAGGAAACTCCCTGGGAGTCTTAATTAAACTTCATTGTAATATCACGGTCTCCAGTAGGAATGCCACAAAAAGGATTTCTGACAGGGTGGGAAGATGAGCTGAATGACCTCTATGCCAAGGTGTCTTCCAACAATATATAGTCTCTGATTTTTTTTTTTTTAAGCTAGATGTTAAAGGTGCAGCCCATCTTTTCATAGGTATGGTCTAATTGACAACATACACATTTAGGAAAAGCTTCTTGCATTGTGCAAGAGAAAACCAGTTAGTGCATCTGCACACACAGAAAGCAACACATACATACACACTGCATCAAAAAATCTTGAATTTGAGGCTGGTTAAAGAGTTTTCACTTTGTTTTGCAAATATGAAATCTAATCTACAAATAAATTCTGAAAGTGAAGTTTGGCACTGTTTTAGAAGTCAACAGACTGGATAAACATCTATTCCAGGACGCACAGTTTTTTCATTTCAAACTGAGTATTTTCCATAGTCTTCTTTCAGTGTTGTCTTGGGAGGAGCCCAACTCAATCTCAAGAGTATGGTAGGGGTGGGGAGATCAAGAGAAGGCTGCTCAGTTGGAGGAAAACACAAAATGTGACTTTTTTCCTAAGCTTTTTTATTGAGGTATGCCATAAGTACAGTGAAGTGCTGTAATCTTAAGTGTGCAACTTGATAAATTTTCACGTGTGTACATGCTCATGACCCCCACCCAATTCAAGATATAGAATATTTCAAGCACCTCAGAAGCAACCCTCCTCTTCTTTCTCACTCGATACCACTTCCCCAGAGGTAACTGCTTTTCTGACTTCTATCACCATAGATTAGTTTGGCCTGCTGTTGAACCTCATATAAATGGAGTCATACAGTATATACACTTATTTTTCTGGCTTCTCTCACTCCACATTATGTCTGTGAGATTCATCCATTTTGTTGCTTTTGAGGTATGGTTCCTTTTAAAAAAATTAAACTCCCAGAAATGACATATTCAAATGTGTATTGGCCTTTGAAATGGTCACCTTGGGAAGCTGCACATTTATGCCGAGGGTGTGGCAATGTTCCAGCACATCTTGAAACCTATTTGAGAATCTTCACGACCAGCGGGCAAGGCAATCAAGCATACCTGTGGGAGTGCTTTAGCGCTACCCAATTTTTTACTCCATCCTAAATTTTCTTCATCAGATTTGTTTTTAAGTAGTTTCTGCAGATGTAAAATTTGCTCTTAAAAAATAAAAATGTAACTAACGTTCCACATCGTGATCTACATGGATACTCTCTTTAAATCATCACAACATATCTATTAGTATCCCCAATATGCAAATACATAAATTGAGGCTCCGAGGGAGTAAGTAACTTACCCAAGATTACCCAGTCAGAAAGTAGTGGAGCTGAGATTCTAACCCAAATTCATTCAGATTACAGAGTTAGTGGCTTCTCTAGGCTTTGAGGACAAGTCTCCAAGAACGTTCTAAGTTACAGCAGCAACTGACCCAAATGGAAATAAGTGAATGGAGATCAAAGGGACATTGTGGCTATATCTGCTATAAGTAAAACCTCCCTCACTGTCCTTTGTGTAAGAGCTGATGGTTAGCAGCAGGGCACACAGTGGCAAAAAGGGAAGGTTGGATGATACTAGAGTGCAGGTGATATGACAGGAGGCTGCATAAGGAAGGGGGTACTTGAACTAGGTAGAAGTACTGGCTCTAACTCTTACCAGTGCTTGCAATTTTGGAACAAGTATTTCCTTTTTCTAAACTTTGTCCCTTCATCTGTAAAATGAGAATTAATAATATGCATCTTATAGTTGTCAGCATTAAATGAGATGACTCATGTAAAGCACTAACACAATGCCGGGAAATAGTTATCGATAATTATTAACTCAGAAACTTTCTTACATTAATGTAAGTCATGCTTATATGCCAAATGCTCTTGAGTTGAGCATTTAGAACAGAACTTTATCAAGGTAACATAGCGCCAAGGGAGAGAGTTAAACTGGGTTGTTTGGAAGGCTTATAAAAGTGAAAAAAGAATTACATTGGCAGGCCATTATTGGCCACTCATTTAATCAATTCATTTACTTCTCGCAGCCCAAACACGGCCATTAAAAGGGTTTACTTGGATGCTTCCCTCTGTCTATATTGATTCCTTTTCAGTGAAAATATTGATAAGTTTGTATAGATCGGGACCTTAAAGTTACTTAATTATTGATTGAAAACAGTTGCTCAGCCTGAGCAGGTGGGTTTATACTTTGTTTAACAACTAGAAGAAACAAGCTGGGTTTCTGCAGGATAAAGCTGGCACCAAAGCCCCTGCCTGCGTGGGCCAGCCCTTGTCAGCTCTAAGCCTCGGCTTTATGAGCTGCAGCATCTACATCCCACGATGATTGTCCACATGCCTTCTGTTTATCAGCATCTGGGAGTAAATTAGACAAGCAGTACCACCTTTGGTGATTAGACCCAACTCTGGGCTAGGTTGGCAAATGAATATGCAATTGAAATAATTTTTGCACATGTTTTACGAGTCATTGTTTACCTCTATCAGTGCAGAAGCAATCCAGCAAATGCCGACTGGCACCTTAGGTGCCACAGAGGACACAAAAATCAATAAAATATCATCCCTGACCTCAAGGAGTTGACAAAACAGGAGTATGAGTTGAATCTTTACATCATAAGAGTAGGGTATAGAGAGGTTAAAATACTCTTAAAATATAGTGTTGTGGAAGTTCAAAAGAGGAAAAAAGTTTTTAAGTCTTTAAGAGAATAAAAAATGTCTTTGTGGAAAAGCTTCATTAATTCATTTAACCTGTGCAAAGTGTCAAACTAGATATTGTCTTCAGTTTGAAGAGCTTCTTTTACTGTGAGGTTCAGTGCTCCCTGGTCCCTCATTCTCAAACCCAAACCATTCACTCATTGTTACTTTCCTGATTGTTGCAGGCTTTCAAGTTTGCAAACCCCTGCTGGAATTGGCTTCTTTAAGGAACGTATTGTCTAGTGTATGGAGTGGGGTGGAACAGGGAAGAAGGAAGGGTGTAACAGTTAAATTCAGCTGGGAGAGATGGAAATTTCAAAGTACTGGTGACTTAAGCAAGAGAGAGGTTTATTTCCTCTTAGGCAAACACAGTCAAGAGGTAAACAGATCAGGTCCTGACTTAAGTGGCGGCACTTTTTATCTTGCTTCCTCATGGTCTTTAACATGTGGCTTTCATTTCATCACCTAATATTTCTGCTTAAGCCTCCCTCATCATGACTGCATTCCAAAAAGATGGAAGGATGAAGGGACAAAAAAGAATACATGCCCCCCTTTTAAGGATATTTCCTATATGTTACATTCGACACACCTGCATATATCACATTGGTCAGAACTTAGTCATGTGACCACATACCTAGACAAAAGGGAGGCTTGGAAATCTTGTCTTTATTCTAGCATCTGCCTATACAGCTAATGATTGGGGTTTGACCACTAAAGAGGACACAGACAAGAGATATGGGGAGAGAGGTAGCAGTCTGTCACAGAGGGTGTTGTAAATGCATAAACACCTCATTATAGCACCTGGCAGAATGCATTAGTGCCGTAGTAGAGGCACAGATCACAGGCTGTGGGAGAACAGAGGGAACTCTTGGACTTAGGGAGAGTTCTGTGAAATAGGTGGCATTTCAGTAGGGGAAAATGGGAAGCAGGCCATTCTATAAACAAACAAAGGTATAGAGACATAGAAGTTCATTGTGGGTTTCAGAAAAGATAAGTGGTCCATTGTCACCAATCTCAACATATGTAGAGTGCCAAAGAAGTAGCAGAAGATAAGGCTGGAAAGGTTTATGGGAATAAAATACAGAATTCCCACATACCACCCTATTATTAACATCTGCACCTTGTGCCCCTTTTTATTCTCTCCATCCTGCTCTTCCTCACAGTTCCCTACTCCTCCAGGCAGCTACTGACCTGCTTTTTGTCGCAGTAGATGAGTTTGCATTTTTTGGAATTTTTGATCAATAGAATCATACTGTACATACTATTTTTTGTGTGACTTCTTTCACTCAGTATAATTAGAGACTGATAGATGGTATATCAATAGTTCATTGCTTTTTATTGCTGAGTATTATTCCACTAAATGGATCTACCATGATTTGTTTATCCATTCGCTTGTCAATGGACATTTGGGTTGTTTCCAGTTTTTTGGCTATTTCAAATAAAGCAATATACATTGTGTGCAAGTCTTTGTATGGACATATGCCAGTTAAATGGCTGGAGCATATTGTAGGTATATGTTTAACTTTTTAAGAAACTGCCAAGCTGTTTTACAAAGTGGTTTTACCAGTTTTACAAACCCACCAGCAATTCCAATTACTCTACAACGTTGTCAACACTTATTATGGTTAGTTTTTTTAATTTTAGTCATTCCAATAGGTATGTAGTTTTATCTCACTGTGATATTCAAATATTTTATCCAATTATTTGTTCTCTTATGAGATTTTGAGGGTTCTTTATATATTCCGGATGCAAGTGTTTTTTGTGTTTTTTTTTTTTTTTTTTTTCGGATGCAAGTGTTTTATCAGATGTATGTGCAGAGATTTTCTCCCAACATGGCTTGTTTTGCATTCTCTTAAATGAATCTTTTGAAGAGTGTAAGTTTGTAATTTAAATTTCCTACTTAACAGTTTCTTTTTTTATGGATCATTTTTTTTTTTCCATTTTTATTGCGATTGTTCAGATACCATACAATTATCCAAAGATCCGAAGTGTACAGTCACTTGCCCCTGGGTACCCTCATACAGCTGTGCATCCATCACACTTAATTTTTGTTCAATTTTTAGAAACTTTTCATTACTCCAGACAAGAAATAAAGTGAAAGATGAAAAAAGAAAAAAAGAAAAGGAAACTCTAATCCTCCCCTATCCCTAACCAACCCCCCTCAATTGTTGACTCGTAGTATTGATATAGTACGTTTGTTACTGTTTATGAAAAAATGTTGAAATACTACTAACTGTAGTATATAGTTTGCAATAGGTATATAGTTCTTCCCTATATGCCCCTCTATTATTAGCTTCTAATTGTATTGTCATACATTTGTTCTGGTTCATGGACGCAATTTCTAGTATTTGTACAGTTGATCATGGACATTGCCCACCATAGGATTCAGTTTTTTTTTTTTTTTTTTAGCAGTTCCTGTTATTTATTTATTTATTTATTTTTTATCATCATTTTATTGAGATATATTCACATACCACGCAGTCATACAAAACAAATCGTACTTTCGATTGTTTACAGTACCATTACATAGTTGTACAATCATCACCTAAGTCAATCCCTGACACCTTCATTAGCACACACACAAAAATAACAAGAATAATAATTAGAGTGAAAAAGAGCAATTGAAGTAAAAAAGAACACTGGGTACCTTTGTCTGTTTGTTTCCTTCCCCTATTTTTCTACTCATCCATCCATAAACTAGACAAAGTGGAGTGTGGTCCTTATGGCTTTCCCAATCCCATTGTCACCCCTCATAAGCTACATTTTTATACAACTGTCTTCGAGATTAATGGGTTCTGGGTTGTAGTTTGATAGTTTCAGGTATCCACCACCAGCTACCCCAATTCTTTAGAACCTAAAAAGGGTTGTCTAAAGTGTGCGTAAGAGTGCCCACCAGAGTGATCTCTTGGCTCGTTTTGGAATCTCTCTGCCACTGAAGCTTATTTCATTTCCTTTCACATCCCCCTTTTGGTCAAGAAGATGTTCTCCGTCCCACGATGCTGGGTCTACATTCCTCCCCGGGAGTCATATTCCACGTTGCCAGGGAGATTCATTCCCCTGGGTGTCTGATCCCACGTAGGGGGGAGGGCAGTGATTTCACCTTTCAAGTTGGCTTAGCCAGAGAGAGAGGGCCACATTTGAGCAACAAAGAGGCATTCAGGAGGAGACTCTTAGGCACAAATACAGGGAGGCCTAGCCTCTCCTTTGCAGCAACCGTCTTCCCAAGGGTAAAACTTATGGTAGAGGGCTCAACCCATCAAACCACCAGTCCCCTATGTCTGTGGTCATGTTAGCAACCATGGAGGATGGAGGTGGGGTAGGCGAATACCCCTGCATTCTCCACAGGCTCCTCAAGGGGGCACTACATCTTTTTTTTTTCCTTGTTTTTCTTTCTTTCTTTTTTTTTTTTTTAACTTTCCCTTCTTTTTTAAATCAACTGTATGAAAAAAAAAGTTAAAAAGAAAACAAACATACAATAAAAGAACATTTCAAAGAGACCATAACAAGGGAGTAAGAAAAAGACAACTAACCTAAGATAACGGCTTAACTTCCAACATGTTCCTACTTTACCCCAAGAAAGTTACCTAATATAGCAACATTTCTGTGAACTTGCTCCTACTATATCCATCAGAAATTAACAGACCATAGTCATTCCTGGGCATCCCCAGAACGTTAAATAGCTTAGCTGTTCTTCTTGGATTATTGTTCCCCCTTCCTTAATTGCTCTCTACTGCTAGTTCCCCTACATTCTACATTATAAACCATTTGTTTTACATTTTTGAAAGTTCACATTAGTGGTAGCATATAATATTTCTCTTTTTGTGCCTGGCTTATTTCGCTCAGCATTATGTCTTCAAGGTTCATCCATGTTGTCATATGTTTCACCAGATCGTTCCTTCTTACTGCCACGTAGTATTCCATCGTGTGTATATACCACATTTTATTTATCCACTCATCTGTTGAAGGACATTTGGGTTGTTTCCATCTCTTGGCAATTGTGAATAATGCTGCTATGAACATTGGCGTGCAGATATCTGTTCGTGTCACTGCTTTCCGATCTTCCGGGTATATACCGAGAAGTGTAATCGCTGGATCGAATGGTAGCTCTATATCTAGTTTTCTAAGGAACTGCCAGACTGACTTCCAGAGTGGCTGAACCATTATACAGTCCCACCAACAATGAATAAGAGTTCCAATTTCTCCACATCCCCTCCAGCATTTGTAGTTTCCTGTTTGTTTAATGGCAGCCATTCTAACCGGTGTTAGATGGTATCTCATTGTGGTCTTAATTTGCATCTCTCTAATAGCTAGTGAAGCTGAACATTTTTTCATGTGTTTCTTGGCCATTTGTATTTCCTCTTCAGAGAACTGTCTTTTCATATCTTTCGCCCATTTTATAATTGGGCTGTCTGTACTATTGTCATTGAGTTGTAGGATTTCTTTGTATATGCAAGATATCAGTCTTTTGTCAGATACATGGTTTCCAAAAATTTTTTCCCATTGAGTTGGCTGCCTCTTTACCTTTTTGAGAAATTCCTTTGAGGTGCAGAAACTTCTAAGCTTGAGGAGTTCCCATTTATCTATTTTCTCTTTTGTTGCTTGTGCTTTGGGTGTAAAGTCTAGGAAGTGGCCTCCTAATACAAGGTCTTGAAGATGTTTTCCTACATTATCTTCTAGGAGTTTTATGGTACTTTCTTTTATATTGAGATCTTTGGTCCATTTTGAGTTAATTTTTGTGGAGGGGGTGAGGTAGGGGTCCTCTTTCATTCTTTTGGATATGGATATCCAACTCTCCCAGCCCCATTTGTTGAAAAGACCATTATGGCTCAGTTCGGTGACTTTGGGGGCCTTATCAAAGATCAGTCGGCCATAGATCTGAGGGTCTATCTCCGAATTCTCAATTCGATTCCATTGATCTATATGTCTATCTTTGTGCCAGTACCATGCTGTTTTGGCAACTGTGGCTTTATAATAAGCTTCAAAGTCAGGGAGTGTAAGTCCTCCCACTTCGTTTTTCTTTTTTAGAGTGTCTTTAGCAATTCAAGGCATCTTCCCTTTCCAAATAAATTTGATAACTAGCTTTTCCAAGTCTGCAAAGTAGGTTGTTGGAATTTTGATTGGGATTGCATTGAATCTGTAGATGAGTTTGGGTAGAATTGACATCTTAATGACATTTAGCCTTCCTATCCATGAACATGGAATATTTTTCCATCTTTTAAGGTCCCCTTCTATTTCTTTTAGTAGAGTTATGTAGTTTTCTTTGTATAGGTCTTTTACATTGAAGTCCCTTTTATCCCTTAGTTTCCCAGGTGACTATAACAAATACCACACAATGGATTGGCTTAAACAACAGGAAATCATTGACTCACAGGTTTTAGATTAGAGGTCCCAAATCAAGGCATCAACAAGGTGATACTTTCTCTCCGAAGCCTGTTAAATTTTGGCGCTGGTTTTCTGGCAGTCCTTGGAGGTCCTTGGCTTTCATCTCTGCCATGGAAATGTCCTCCCCTTTCTCTTTCAGTTTCCTTCATTTCCAGCTTCTGTTTACTTACGACTTTTGGCTCCTCTCCGTAGCTTTCTCCAACAATGTCTAATTTCTTCTACATATAAAGGACTCCAATAATCAGAATTAAAACTCATCCTCATTCAGTTGGGCCACACCTTAATTGAAATTATTTTCAAAAGGCTCTCTTTACAATGGATTCATATCCACAGGGATAAGGAATAAGATTAAGAACATATCTAAATTGGGGTACATAATTCAATCTTCCATACCATGTAAGGTAACATATTCACAGTTCTGGAAATTAGGCCAAGGATATCTTTGGGAAACTGTTATTTAGCCAACCACAGACTCTCTTCATCCCTCTTGCCACCTCTGCTTCCCGGGCAACTTGAGATTATTTTGTGTCTTATAGAATTTTAAATAAATGGAATCATAAATATGTAATCTTTTTGGGGGGTGGGTGTCTTAGTTTCCTAAATGTTCAAACAAATACCACACATAGATTGGCTTAAACAAAAGGAATTTATTGGCCCACCGTTTTGAGGCTAGAAGTCCAGCATTGAGACGTCAGCAAGGAGACGCTTTCTCCTCAAAGACAGTGGTGTTCTGGGGCTGGCTGCCATACTTCTTGGGTTCCTAGACTTTTCCATCATATGGCAGTGCCCTCCCCTTTCTCTTCTGGGTTCCACTGACTTTCAGTTACCAGCTTCTTATAGCTTTCTTTCTCTCTCTGACTGAACTTCTTTCTTATAAAGGACTCCAGTAATCCAGATTCAAGTCCAACTTGATTCAGTTGACTAAATCTTAACTAAAAATAACATCCTCAAAAGGTCCTATTTACAATGGGTTCACACCCAAAGAAATGAATTTAGATCAAGAATGTGTTTTCTTCTAGGATACATAATTCAATCTTCCTTAGGGTGGGGTGGGGGGATCTTGTTTCTTTCACTTAGGATAAATATTTTGAGATTCATAGATGTTATTGCATGTATCCATAGTTCATTTATTTTTATTGTAGTGTATGGTTATACACACCATTTGTTAATCCATCTTCCTGTTGATGGATATTTGGGTTGTTTCCAGGTTTGGCTATTACAGATAAAAATACTATACACATTTGTGTATTTATATGAACATTTGCTTTCATTTCCCTTTGGGCTGGATCTTATGGTAGGTATATGTTTAACAGTTTAAGAAACTGTCAAACTGTTTTCCAAAGTGATCTTACAATTTTCTATTCCCAACAACAGAATAAGACAGTTCAAATTTCTTTCCATCCCTAGCCAACACTTGATTTGGTCAGTCCTTTTAATTTTAGTCATTATAATATATGTGTTAGTGATATCTCATTGTGGCTTCAATTTGCATTTCCCTATTGCCTAATGATATGCAATATGTGTCTTTTCATGCACTTATTTGCTATCTATATATTTTCTTTGGTGAAGTGTCTGTTCAAATCTTTTGTCCATTTTAAAAAACTGGGTTGTTTGTTCTCTTGTTTGAGAGTTCTTCATATATTCTGAATACAATCTTTTTATAAGATATATGACTTCAAATATTTTCTCATAGTCTGTGTCTTATCTTTTCACTATCTTAGCTGTGTCTTTTGAAGACCATAAGTTTTTATCTTGAAGAAGTTTTGTGCCTTTAGTGTTGTGTCTAAGAAAGCTTTAATTAACCCAATGTCACAAAAATTTTCTCCTATTTTTTCTTGTAGAAATGCTGAAGTCTATGATATATTTTGAGTTGATTTTTGTTTATTGTACTAGGTGTGAATAAAAATTACTTTTGCTTTTTTTTTTTTAACCTGGATATCCATTTCTAGTGTCTAGAAATGCAATTGATTTTTGTGTACTGATCTTATATTTGGCAACTTTGCTAAACTCAATTATTAGTTCTAGTATCTTTTTTCTTTTTTTGGCTTTTATAAAGGGGATTTATTAGGTCACAAATTTACAGTTCTGAGGTCATAAAAGTGTACATACTGAGGCATCAACAAGAGGATACCTTCACTGAAAAAAGGCTGATGGTGTCTGGAACACCTTTGTCAGCTGGGAAGGAACGAGGCTGGTGTTCACTTTTCCTTTGCTCCTGGCTTGTGTTTCAAAATGGCATTCTCCAAAACGTCTCTGGGTCTCTCTTAGCTTCCGGGGCAAACTCTGGGCTTCATCTCTTAGCTTAGCATCTCCAAATGTCCTGTCCACATCTACAAACATCTCTGTCAGCTTCCAAGCGTCTAACGTCAATGTGTTCTGGCTTAGCATATCCCTGAGCATTTTCCTCTAGTATCTTTTTATTAGAGTCTCTTTGATTCTCAGCATAGATAATCATGTTGCCATGATTGAAAGCAGTTTTACTTCTTCCTTTCTAATTGGGATGACTTTTAATTCTTTCACTTTACTGTACTGGTTAGAACCTGCAGTCCAATATTGAAGAGAAGTGGTGAGAATAGACTCTCACCATGTTCATCAGGTTCCTGATCTTAGGAAGAAAGCAATCAATAATTAACCATAAAGTATGATGTTAGGTATAAGTTTTTCATAAATGTCCTTTTTCAGGTTGAGGAGCTCCCTTCTACTCCTAGATTGCCGAGAGTTTTTATCAGAAATGGTTGTTAATAAAAGTATATATTCTTAATTGGGCTTTTCTGTTTGGTCCTGGTAGAGGGAAATAAAATACACATCTGTATATTGATCTTAAATCCTTAAACCATACTAAATTCTTTTTTTAAAATTCTAATATTCTTATTTATATATTATTTTGAGTTTCCATTTAGATGATCAATTTATGTGTAATTTGGTTTCTTCCTTTTCAAATCTTTCCCATTTTGTTTTTCTCAGGCAAAAATTTCCAGAAAATGTAAACACAACTGGTTAAAGCAGCATCCTTATCTTACTTCTGATTGTAAAGAGAATGTTTTAATATTTTCCTATTGATGTGATATTCACTATAAGATTTTTGTAGATAACCTTATCAGATTAGGAGTTTTCTTTCTCTTCTAGTTTGTTAAGATTTTATTTTTATAATTTAAAAAATGGTCATTAACTTCTTTTCAATTTTTTTTCTGCACCTGTTGAGAATATAACAGTGTGTTTTCTCCTTTAATCCTTTAATGTAGTGAATCATTTACATTGGTTTTCACATGTTAAATAAAACCTGCTATCATAAATGAAACATGATGAAGATGTATATATTTGCTTTACATATTCCTAGATTTAGTCTATTAATATTTTGTTTGGATTTTTCCCATCTATATTCCTGGGTGAGATTGTTTTGTAACTTTTTTAAATCTAGTTTTTGTTATCATTGGTATATTGACCTCATAAAATGAGCTGTGGGATGGTCCCTTTTTTCTATTCTCTAAATGAGTCTATGCTATATTGCAATCATCTATTTCTCGAACATTTGTTAACACTCACTTGAAAATCCCCTTGAGTTTGGACTTTTCTCTGTGGGAAAAGTTTTGACTACAGATTCCATTCCTTTTTGTATGGGATGATTTAAATTTTCTCTTTCTTCTTACATAATTACAATTATGGTAATTTGCATTTTTCTAAGAGTGTGCATTTCACCTCTAAGTTTTCAAATGCATTAATTTTGTTCATAATATTTTTTACTAGCTTTCAAATCTCTGCTGCCTCTGTAGCTATGCCCCATTCTCATTCCTAATATTATTTTATTTGTTCATTTCTTCTTTGTTTTATTTTCTTTCTTTAAACTTCTTGGCAGTTTATTGAATTTATTGTTCTGTTAAAGAAACAGCTTTCCATTTGGTAATATTCTCTATTATAACTTTGTCTTCCATTTCATTAGTTTTGGCATTTATCTTCATGATCACTTTATCTCTGTTTTATTCTGTCTTATTCTACTGTTTTTATTCTGACTTCGTTTGTTGGTTACTTACCTATTTTTTTAACTATTTAAAAATATAACATAAGCATTTAGTGTTATAAACTTCCTCACACATTTTATTTTATTTTATTTTATTTTTATTTTTTCTTTTATGTTTATTCATCATTTTTTTCTTTTATTTTTCTTTTTTTTTCTTTCTCCTTTTCCTGTTTTTTTTTGTGGAAGAAATAGAAAGGTCTGCATATAGATTGTGGTGGTGAATGCATAACAATGTGTTTGTACTGGGAACCACTGATTGTTTACTTAGGATGGAATGTTCAAAAAATAAACAGAGGGATAAAAGTGCTGGAGAAAATGTGGAGAGAGTGATGTACCTAATCACCATTGGTGGGGAAGTAGAATGGTGCAGCCCATCTGGACAGCAGTGTGGTGGTTCCACAGGCAGTTAAATATGGGGTTGCCATGTGGTCCTGCAACCCTGTTATTGGGTATATACTTGGAAGAACTGAGAGAAGGAACACAAATGGAACACAAATGGACATTTGTACAGTGGGGTTTAGGATGTCAGTATTCATGATTCACAATGGATGAGGTGGCCTAAGGGTACACCGACTGATGAATGGAGTGGTGAACTGTGGTGTACACATACAGTGGAATATTGAGCGGTTGCAAGAAGAAATTAAGTTGTGGACTATGCAACTAGGTGAATGGACATTGAGGACAGTATGTTGCATGAAATAAGCCAGAAATGAAAAGACAGACAGTATAATGCCTCACAAAAATGGACTAACTGTAATGTGCTAACCTTGAGAATTGAATCTGAGAGCATAGGTTATCAGGGGAAGGCTCATTGTATTGATTTCTAGATTGTAAGCTCTTACAGCAGTTACATCTATTCCTGAGTTGTAATGTTTATTTCTAGATTCTGAGATGCTGAGCTCTTGTGTATAACCTGGTTGGTCCCTGGAATTTCGGGTATCTGTGTGACACCTGAAATTCAGAGCTAGAGTTCAGTAGCTATGAATGTCAACATTGCCCCATACAGCAAATGTTAAAGAAGCTGAAAAAGAGATCAGACTTCAATTAGAGATACGAATGAAATGGCATTTCTTAGAACTAAGGTAAATCAGACTAAATGGTAAAGGATGATATTGACTGTGTTTTAAAACTTCAGCTTCTGTGTGAGACCAAAGGAAGAGATGTTTATTTGGTGCAAAATCTATATTTTCTGCAGCACACTATATAATTTATCTTGTATGGTCAGTTTATTAAAACACCATAATTACATGGAAACTTTAATAGGGAGTGAGATCTGATTGGTTTGTCCAGGTCAGTGTGAATACCTGATACATCTCAGAGTAATTTGGGTAAAGGATATAAAGTATTTGAAAAGCCCCCTTGAGGGACTGGGGAAAAATGTGGAAAAATTAAATTTCCCCACCCTGGGAATTCCTGATATTCTTATAAGCATTGGGGAGTACCAATTTAGAAGGCAGAGTCCTTGATCTTGGGGCTTGCAAGAAACTTGTTGCTTGCAAGAAACTTGTTGCTGCAAAGGAGAGGCTAAGCCTACTTATAATTGTGCCTAAAGGTCATTCCCAAGAACCTCTTTCGTTGCTCAGATGTGACCTCTCTCTCTAAGCCAACTTAGCAGGTGGATTCACTGCCCTATCCCCTATGTGGGACATGACTCCCAGGGGTGTAGGTCTCCCTGGCAAGGTGGGACATGACTTCTAGGGATGAGTCTGGACCTGGCATTATGGGGTTGAGAGGGTCTTCTTGACCAGGAGGGAAAAGAGAGGTGAAACAAAGTAGAGTTTCAGAGGCTGTCAGATTTCAGATGGAGTCAAGTGATCATTCTGAAGGTTGTTCTTATGCATTACATAGATATTCCTTTTTAATTTTTGGTGTATTGCAATGGCTAGAGGGAGATGCCTGGAGCTGTTGGGCTGCAACCCAGTGGTCTTGATTCTTGAAGACGAGCGTATGACTGTATGGCTTATCTGGTATGACCCTGTGAATGTGAGGACATTGTGGCTCACACCCCCTTTATCCAGTGTGTGGATGGATAAGTGGAAAATGGGGACAAAAGTAGATGAATAATGGGGATTGGATGTTTTGGGTGTTCTCTTTTACTTTCATTTTTATTCTTATTTTTATTATTTTTTTTGGAGTACTGAATGTGTTTGAGAATTCATTGTGGTGATGAATGCACAGATGTATGATGATGTTGTGGACAACTGATTGTACACTTTGGATGATTGTATGGTGTGTGACTATATCTCAATAAAATTGCAAGGAGGAAAAAACAAGAAAGAAAACTTCCCCCAAGTATTACTTTAGTTGCATCTCACTGATTTTGATATGCAGTATTTCAACTGCTGTTTAGTTCTAAGTATCATCTGATTTTCATTTTAGTTTCTTCATTGACCCATGAACTAAATAAAAGTGTACTTATAATCTCTAAAATTTTTTTTTGTTATTGTTGAGATTTGCATTAGGTCTAACCAATTTTTATAAATATTTCATGTGTACTTGAAAAGAATATACATTCTCCAGCTTCTGGGAGCAGTGTTTTATTTATGTCTATGTGATTAAGCTTCTTGCTTATGTTGTTCAAAATACTGTTTCATGACTGATTACTTGACTGCTTAATCTGTCAGTTATTTACAAAATTCTCCACTATGATGATAGATTTATTGATTTCTCCTCATAGTTCTGTCAATTTTTATTTTAAATGTTTTAAAACTTCCTTATTAGGTGTGTAGAAATTAGAATTATTGTAACTTCCTGGTAAATCAAAACTTTTTTCAGTATATAATGATTTTCTTTTCTCTAGTATGCTTAATGCCTTAAAGTCTATTTTGTCTGCTATTAATACAACTATAGCAATTTTCTTGTGGTTATTTAATCTTTTAATATATTTGGTTTTTAATTGTCTGTGTTTAATTGTCTGTGTTTTTATGTTATACTGTGGCCCTTGTGTATAGCATTTGGATTTGTATATTTCATATATTTAATTCAGTCTGATAATTTGTCTCCAAACTGGCAATTGTATCGTTATTACTCATATATATCTGGATATACCATCTTATTTTGCAACTTTTTTTTGCTCACACTTTTTAATAAAAACATATTCTTTCTTTCTCCTTTCTTTTGAATTAATTGAATTCATTTAATTTTTAATTTAACTATTTGGAAGCTGTTATTTTAATTCTGTAATTATCCTAAAATTTTAAATATGCCTATGTAGTTTAACAAAGTATAATTTAAATCTGTAGCTTTAACTTTGTTCCAAACAATGCAAAGAATTTAGAATGTTTAAACTCCAATCATTTCCGACCCCCATTTATATATGCTTCTGTTGTCTAGAATTTTAATTTAAATCTTGTTTCTTTAGCTACCCAATTAGACATTAATGTTACTGTTTTATCCCTGTTAACATTTTTAGTGTTCCCACCATTTCTTCTTGCATTTCAGATCTTCTTTCTGGAATAATTCTCCTTCTTCCAGAAGTACAGTCTTTGAGAATTCCTATAGCGAGGGTCTGTTGATAGTAAACTCTCATTTTGTTTGCCTTCAATGTACCAGAATGTTAATTGGGTAGAGAGGCTCTGTGAAGTTGTAAGCTTGACAGCTCAAAGTTAAGTTTCTCCATGGCTGCTAGCAGATGGCTGGTGGCAGGAGCCCCTTCTTGTTCCCGAGGCAGCCAACAAGATTCTCTAGAGAGAGATGCTTTTAAAAGTTTGGTCAGTGTCCTATACAGCAGGGTTTCTCAACCTTGGTACACTTGGCATTTGGTGCCAGATAATACTTTGTTCCGGGGGCTGTGCTGTGCATTGTAGGATGTTTAGCAGCATCTTTGGCTTCCATCCACTAGAAGCAAATGGCGCCCCCTCCACCTGTGATAGGCAAAATGTCTCTGGATGTTTCCAAATGTCCCTTGGGGGAAAATTGCTCCTGGTTGTGAACCATTACTTTTGAGCTACTTGACGGGGGCAAGTCCAGGTAACAGTCTTTACTTCCTCCTCTCAGCTGTGCTCTAAGTCAGTTGAGGGTTTACAGGTTTTTTCATTTGTAACAGAGTCAACACCATCTGCTTCAAAGGAATTAAACTAAGAATATATCCATATGTCTGTGTATATCTCTCTCTCTCTATCTATCTACCATCTATCTATGCATATAGAGAGGGAGTCATACATTCGAAGATTTACTAAGGTGAATAAATGAGAAGAAGCAAGGGAACCAGGTGCAATACATATGCACGCATGCATTGAGGGAATGGTGAGGATTGTGGTGAATTGAGAGCTGGTACCCCTCCAATGAAAGTGTCCACTGCTCTGCTACAACTCACTGTTGCCATATAGGAATTTGAACTCAGTGTCACTGAATATTATAGCTTTTTAGGAAAAGCTAAAAGATCTGTGTGTATGTGTGTGTGTGTGTGTGTGTGTGTGTGTGTGTGTGTGTGTGAATATGGGTATGAGGTATATTGAATGTTTCTACTTTAAAATATATTTATAATTTATTAAAATACAGTGAAAGCAAAACAAAGAAAACCCTACATTTGTGAGCCATGTGTGGGATGTTGGCCACCACACTGTAACCTCTGAGTTCCAGTGGGCATAGAATAGTTGCTCAATAAATATTAGTTCTCCAGACCCTCTCATGTGCTCTAGAGTGCAGGGTTACCCATTCAGTTTGGATCCCAAGAGTTTCTCTAGTTACCTTAATGCTCTTTAAGGTGCCTAGGAAAACTAAACTCAAACAATGTTTCTGGATTCTATCTGCATTACCATGGCTTCTTTTTGCATGTAGAAAAATTTTCTTTACTGAAGCTCAGTTGGTGTTTAATTGATCTTTAGATCACTCAATACACATACCCTTTAAGTACTGCCTAAGGAAAGATTAATTTTCAGCCCCGGGAAAGATTTAAAATGGGAAAGTCTGGTCCATGGTGATGTGATTAAGGCTTTAGCTTGGAAGTAGCAAATATGGAGAATTAAAACAATCTCATTCTGGCAGAAGAAACACAACAATGTCATTTCTAAAAAGTGGCAATTTTTAAAACAAAGAGGAAGAAATCCGACTGTGATATCTAAGATTGAACAATACACATAGTGAGATAAAGTAAAAAGTTGAAGGTGGGAGTAGTGAAAAGATGTATAACCATACAAAAGGAGGACATATTATTATGTGGGTTTGACTGGGATACAAAAAATAAGGAAGGAAAAGAAACATTTTATGAGTGAGTGCCTATTGCTGTATGACAGGCAATACACTAGGCACTTTACTCACATTAGCTCATAATGCCAATCCTCCAAACCAACTGCAAGGCAGATGTTATTTTCCCTATGTTTCCAAAGAGGATCAGAAAGTTTAAGTAAGTTGTTTGCGGTCACACAGCTAGCAGGGGGCAGAACTCAGAGGTTTAAAGCAAAAAATTATTCCTTTTGGAGCAAACCCTGGAGTTGAAAACATGCTTAAGTGAAATCGGTTTCAACTTTACTCTTTCACACTCTCAGCCAGCAAGCCCCCGTTATTTAAAGTGACTTGAGTTCCTGAGTTATGGGCAACCTGAAAGACATCTAATGCATACCTACCATGTGCCAAAACTAATTGAAATTTAAAACCGGCCCTCATGGAAACCAGATTTTTCAAAGTGGGCCACTACTCTCTAAATGCCTCACAAGAGGCTTCTGTTATAATTTGATTATCTACTGAGTGCTGGAACACAAGGGGCATGCAGCAAGAGTTAGAAAAAACAAACCATAAAAGTCATGGCCCCTGTCCATATGACATATAACATTAGCTGTGGAAAGAACTGTATGTAGGAAGGATATACCACCCAATTAGATATCCATGATCTAACAAAGCAGTACCAATTAACTGTCAAAATCCACATTAGGACTCCTTTAAGAATCCATTACAAGAAAGGAATTCTATGAAACTCTGGTCTATGTTGGAGGTCATCCATGAAGTGAGCTTTTAAAGTCTGAAAAGATGAACTCCTAAGAACAGACTTCTTGCATGTTCCAGGATGGGATTTAAAGATAATCCACCCATCCCTCATGCTCTCTACCCACAGAATCTGGTAAGCCACTTTGACCTTGTTGCTAGGACAGGATTTAAAAGCAACTTACCCTGCATCACAGTAGAACCAGGAGGCTGTTTATTTCCAAGTACTGTCCACACTCCATCTTTACCTTCTCAGAGTCCTCCACATCCTTGTATTTGGACACAGACCTGTCTCCTTCTCTAGTTTGTAAATGCCTCTGAGGGCAGGACTCTGCACACCCATATTGATATCCCATCTCGCACAGTGCCTGGAACTTTGGAGAGGCCCAGCACTGCTTTAGTAAACTGAACTGAATTGTAAATGAAGCGGGAACAAGCACAGTATAAGGAAGCAGAAGACATTCAGGAGAGAAGATTATTTCTCAGGTAGAAAAACTGACGCTTAAAAAGATAAAATACAAATCCAAAGTTACCTGGTATCAGAACTGATAAAATACCCAAGTCTTAAAAAACTAAATCCATAAATTTAGACTGCAATGTTTCTGATCTATACAGAAATCCATCCACCTTATTTTAGGTTAAAAATTCTGCTTTTGAGTTCTTAAATAGAAATTAATTATAAATACACAACACTTGATGAGAAAGAGAATGAGACAAAATAATTGATAAAAGCAACATACTGGAAGAATAATCAACTATGTGTCAATTTCGGTTCTCCCAATGACAGCTCAATCAATGAATCTGTCTTGGCACATAATTATTTGCTGTATCTTTAGTCCATAAAGCGATCAATAAAGTCAACTGTTCAGTTGAATATTTTACATTTAATGATTATACAATAACAGGCAGTAGAACATATATATATTGAGGGAGATTAATGGCACCAATACTTTTTCCCTTTTAATTAGTGAAACCTTAATGCAAAATTCAAAATATGCTGAATTGAAGCCTTTCTTTCTTAGTACTCTGCTAAGCAGCTGAAATTATGTTCAGAGATTTGGTTATTAAACTGCTATATATCTAGTAATTCAAATGCTTCATGAAATGTCTCAAAGTGGCTGTGCTTTTTCAGTGGCAGACAGCACCCATGTCCCCCAAGGAGGAAAAGGAGACTTGTGCAGGGCTTCTGGCCTGGGCCTGGCTGTGCTGTTGGCCAGACGGTGGTCCAAGAGTGTTGCAGGCTGGCTGTCCTGTGGCCAAGTTTCTCTGAGCCCTGCCAGTCTTGCTCACTTGCCATGAACTTGGTTTCACTAAAAATCCACCACAAATCAATTTTGTCAGTTTCCATTATTTTGTTTTTCACCAAGGAGTAGTCCAGACAGGTGCTGAATAATTCATGATGGTTGTGGTGCTAATCCTATTTTCTGGGTAGGAAAAATCTAAAGCCCAAGAAGGCCTCAGTCTGTGAGTCAGTCCCCAGGCATTGAAGAGCCTTCTTAACACATGCTGCTGTGCAGGTAGGGTAGGTTTAAATTCCTGTGCCACTAGGAACTTCATCTTTTTCATTGCTCCCTGTGTGAGCTGCTTGCATACCAGTAGGTGTCAGGAAAGGGAGTTACCAGGTTTGAACTTAGTGTACCATATATAGTTCTGGAAAGATAAAAATTATATGGTAAGAGTCTTAATTGGCAAGGTCTTGGCAGAATCAGATTAACAGCCTATATGTCAGGACAACAGTAAAAATAGGAAATGTTACAGAAATAAGGAAATATATTATATTGTTAAATATGATGTATGCATGTGAATATATTAGACATAAGGATGGCTGCCAGGCAACCCAAAATAGAGAAGACTTATAACTGTGGCAAAGAATTAACAAGTTGTGAATAAGCAAGACATGGACAGTGGGTTACTGTCTCAAAGACAGGTTTCTCTATTTTTGGGATAAAAGATGTAAGCTGCACCCTCCCTCAGAGCCAGCATTGTACACTATCGTCTTGGTTAAAGCCCCAAAGCCAGGATGGAATGGCAGGGAGCGAGGCTGGCTAGCAGCACAGCAGCACGTGACGGTTTCAGGGCTTGCACGAAGTCAGTGTGGCCCAAGCACGGCTGTTAGCTGACAGGACCAGATAGACTCTTCAGGGCACTCAGAAGGGTGTGGGCCCCTTGGGGATTGGTGCTATTTGTGAGAGGCTGCCCCATAAACTAGAGTGCCACTGTGTTCATGTAAAGGAGAGAATGGTAACTGACGGGGCCCTCAACCACTCAGGCTGCAGTCAGAGAGATCCTCTTCCCTGTGGAAAGCTCACCTGTGGGGCCAACTAAAATCAGAAGGCTGCATGGTGAGCATAGATTGAGCCAAAGGGAATGGGATGGTTTTAAGGAGCAGATAGCAAGGCTTTGGAAAAATATGATAAAGTATCCCAGTTTTAAGTAAATGCATTCAAGTACACTATTTCATCCATGACTAGATAGCTCTGGATAAACACTAATAAAGTCTGTGGCTCCCCAGATCTTTGTGTAATTGAACTTGTAATTGTGAGAGAATTGTAGATTCACAGGCAGTTATAAGAAATCATACAGAGATCCAGTGTTTCCCCCAATGGTTAACATCTTGCAAAACTGTAGAACAACACACAAGCAGTAAAGATTCAGAGCATTTCCATCACCGCAAGATCCCCACGGTTGCCCTCCGATAGCCGCACCTGATTTACCACAACCCTTCTTAACCCCTGACAGCCACTAATCTGTTCTTCATTTCTATGATTTTGTCATTTCAAGAATGTTATGGAAGTGGAATCATACAGTATGTAGCTTTGGGGAGTGACTTTTTCATTCAGCATAATTCTCTGAAAATCAATCCAAGTTGTTGTGTGTATTCATAGTTCATTCCTTTCTATAGCTGAGTAGCATTCCATAAAATGGATGTGCCACAGTTTGTTTTACCATTTCACCCACTGAAGGACCTCTGAGTTGTTCCCTGTTTTGGGTTATGATGAATATGGCTGCTGTAAACATTCACGTACAGATTTATGTGAACATAAATTTTCACTTCTATGGGGAAAGCCCCAGGAGTATAATCATTGAATCATATGCTAGTTGCATGTTTAATTTTTTTGAAAAACTGCCAAATTATTTTCCAGAGGGCTGTACCATTTTGTATTCTCACCAGCAATGTATGAGTAACTAAGTTTCTCTGCATTCTCTCCAGAATTTTTTTATGGACGCCATTCAAATCAGTGTATAGTGATAACCTGTGGTTTGAATTTGCATTTCCCAAATGACTAATTATATTTTATGTTTTTTCATATGCTTACTTTCCATCTGCATATCATTCAATGAAATGCCTGTGCCTGTCTTTTATCCTTTTTCTAATTGCATTGTTTGATTTACTGTTGTTTTGAGAATGTTTATTATATGCTAGACACTAGTCTTTTATTGGATATGTGGTTTCCAAATATTTCTCCCATTCCGTAAGTTGTCTTTTCATCTTTTCATGAAAGTGTTAAATTTTGATAAAGTCTGGCTTATCTAGTTTTTCTTTTGTTGTTTATGCTTTTGGTGTCATGTACAAGAATCCTTTGCTTAATACAAGGTTCTGAAGAATTTCCCCTATGTTTTCTTCTAAGAGTTTTAACGTCTTAGCACTTATGTTTGGGCTGTTGATCCATTTTTAGTTAATTTTTCTATGTGGTGTGAGGTAATGGTACATTTTCATTCTTTTTAATGTGGATATCCAGTTTTCCTAGCACCATTTGTTGAAAAGACTCTTCTTTCCCCTTTGAGTGGACTTCGCAGCTCTGTCAAAAAACAATTGGTCATCAAACTGTGTGGGTTTATTTCTGAACTCTCAATTCAATTCCATTTGTCTTTTTGCTCTCCTTTTGCTAGTATCACACTCTTTTGATTACTGTAGCATTGTGGTAAGTTTTAAAATCAAGAAACGTCAAACCCACAACTTTGTTCCACTTTTTCAAGATGTTTTTGGCTATATGTGTGCTTTGCCTTCCATATGAATTTGATTATTGTCTTTTCCATTTATGCAAAAAAGGTTGCTGGAATTTTGATCAGTAGTGTGCTGAATCTGTAAATTGCTTTGGGTAGTATTGTCATTTTAACGATATTAAGTCATCCGATCCGTGAGCATGGATGTCTTTCCATGTATTTAAATCTTCTTTAATTTGTTTCAGCAATGTTTGTTTGTAGTTTTCCATGTACAAGTCTTTTACATAATTGGTTAAGTTTACTCCTAGATGTTTTATTCCTTTAGATGCTATAGTAAATGGAGTTGTTTTCTTGGTTGCTTTTTAGATTGTTTGTTGCTGGTGTATAGAAACATCACTGATTTTTGTGTGTTGATTCTGTTTAAGAAACTGCTGAATTCGTTTATTAGTTCTAGCAACAATATATAGTATGTCATTTGCAAATAGAGTTTTACTTTTTCATTTCCACTTGGGATATCTTTAATTTCTTTTTCTTGACTAATTTCTCTGGGTAGAATTTCCAGTACATTGTTGAATAGCAGTGGTAGAAGTGGGCATCCTTGTCTTGTCCCTGATCTTAGGGGGAAGACTCTTCAGTCTTTCACTGTGGAGTATGATGTTAGCTGTGGGTTTTTTCATATATCTTCTTTAACACAATGAGAAAAGTCCCTTCCATTTCTAGCTTTCTGATCATTTTTATCAAGAAAGTGTGCTGGCCTTTGCCAAATGTGTTTTCTGGATCAATTGATATGATCTGTGTTTTCTTTTCTTTCATTCTATTAATGTGATGTTTTATGTTGACTGATTTTATTATGTTGAACCACACTTGTGCATCTGGGATAAGCCCACTTGATCATGGTGTGTAATCCTTTTAACTTGCCATTGGATTCAGTTTGATAGCATTTTGCTGAGGACTTTTGCATCTTTATTTACAAGGGATATTGGTCTATTATTTAATTTTCTTATGATGCCTTTATCTGGCTTTGGTATGAGGGGGATGCTGGTCTCATAGAATGAGTTAGAAAATGTTACCTGCTCCTTGAATTTCTGGAAGAATTCAAAAAGGATTTCTGTTAATTCTTCTTTGGAAGTTTGGTAAAATACAACAGTGAAATCATCTGATCCTGGACTTTTCTTCGTTGGGAGATTTTTTAGAATTACTGATCAATCTTTTTACTTCTTGTTAATCTGATGAGATTTTCTACTTCTTTAGTGAGTATAGGAAATTTGTGTGTTTCTACTAGAAATTTGCCCATTTCTTCTAGGTTAACTAATTTGTTGTTATGCAATTGTTCAGAGTATCCTCTTATAATCCTTTTTATTTCTGGGAGGTCTGTAGTAGTGTCCCCACTTTCATTTCTGATTTTAGTTATTTGTGTCTTCTCTATTTTATCCTTGTTAGCCTAGCTAAAGGTTTGTCAATTTTATTGATTTTTTAAAAGAACCAAGTTTTGGTTTCATTGATTCTTTCTATTGTTTTTCCATTTATCTCTATTTTAATCTTTATTATTTCCTTCCTGTACTCATTTTGGGTTTAGCTTGCTCCTCTTTTTCTAGTTCTCTATGTGTGAGGTTATGTTACTGATTTGAGATCTTTTTTCTTTTTTAGTCTTTACAGCTTGCAATTTTTAAAGCATTACCACTGTAAATTTCATTTGTCTTTAGTCATTTCAGAATTTTCCTTTTGATTTTTTCCTTTGACTATAGGTTTTTTAAAAGTGTATTGTTCAGTTTCCATATTTGTGAATTTTCCAGTTTTCATCTCCTATTGATTTCTTGCTTCATTTTATTGTGGCCGGAAAATATACTTTGTATGATTTAAATATTTTTTAATTTACTGAGGCATGTTTTGTGACCTAACATGATCTAATCTAGAGAATGATACCTGTGCATTTGAGAAAAATGTGTATTCTATTGTTGTTGGGTGAAGTGTTCTATATATGTCATTAGGTCTAGTTGGTTTAAAGTATCATTCAAGCCTTATACTTTCTTATTGATCTTCTGTCTAGATGTTCTATTAATTTTGAAAAGTGACATATTAAAGTCTCCTATCATCAATGTAGAACCATCAATTTCTCCTTTCAAATCTGTCAGTATTTTCTTCATATTTATTGGGGCTCTGCTGTTAGGTGCATATGTGTTTATAATTGTAATATCTTCTTGATGAATTGACACTTTTATCAATATGTAGTGTCCTTTCTTGGTCAAAAGTTAAGTTTTCAACTTAAAGTCTATTTTATCTGATACTAGTATATAGCTACCCCAACTCTCCTTTGGTTAGTATTTGCATGAAATATTTTTTTCTGTCCTTTTACTTTCAATCTATTAAGGTGCCTCTCTTATAAAAATGTGCTTTTCATTCATTCTGCTAATCTCTGCCTTTTGATTGGGGAATTTAATTCATCTATATTTAAAGTAATTACTAATATTGCAGGACTTGCTTCTGCCATTCTGCGATTTTGTTTTTGTAAGTCATCAATTTTTTGTCCCTCATACCATATATTACTGCCTATGTTTGTGTATAGTTTGTCTTTTTTAATGAACCATCTAGAATCCCATTTTATTTCCTTTTGTGTACATTTTGTAGGTATTTTCTTCGTGGTTATTATGGGGCTTAAATTTAACATCCTAAATATATAACAGTCTCATCTGATTTGATATCAACTTAATTTCAACAGCATATGCAAACTATGTTGCTATATCTCTCTGTCCCCCTTTATGTTGTTCTTGTTTTTGTCACAAATTACATCTTTATACACTGCATGCCCAACAGCACAGTTTTATTACTACTTTTTATGCACGTGTTTTAGATCAAGGAAGAAGTAAAAAGTGGTGCTATGTTCCAAAAATACAATGGTCTCGGCTTTTATATTTACCCATGTCTATTAATTGGTGTATTTATACTATTTACATTTAATATAATTGTTGATGCTAGGGCTTAAGTCTGCCATTTTACTTTTTGATTACTGTTTGTTCTCTCCATTCTATTTGTTTCTCTGTTCTCTTTTCCTGCCTCCTGGTGGGTTTCTTGAACTTTTTATAATTCCATTTTGATTTATCTATAGTGTTTTTGAGTGTATCTCTTTGTTTAGTTTTTTAGTGGTTGATTTAGGTATTGCATTATATATACATAGCAGCAAAATCTATAGGTTTTGTCAATTTACCAGTTCAAATGAAGTATAGCAATTTTGCCTCCCTGCATCCCTTTAAGATGTAATTATCCTAATTATTACTTATTATCTTAAATATTTCTGTATATTCATTTAGATCCTCTTTAGACAGTGCTATAATTTTTCCCTCAGCAATCAAACATATTTTAGAAAACTCAATAAGGAGAGGGTCTACTGTATTTTAATCATTGTGCTGGTTTGTAAATATTATGTCCCCCAGAAAAAACCTTAATGCAGTCTTGTGGGGGCAAATGTATTAGTGTTGATTAGGTTGGAATCTTTTGATTGAGTGTTTCCATGGAGATGTGACTCAATCAACTGTGGGTGAAACATTTGATTAAATTATTTCCATGGAGATATGGGCCTCCTCCATTCAGGGTGGGTCTTGATTAAATCACTAGTGTCCTTTAAAAGAGCTCACAAACAGAAGGAACTCAGAGCAGCTGAGAGGGATATTTTGGAGAGCAGCTGAGAGACTTTTGGAGAGACACTGGCACTGACACTTAGAGATACTTGGAGATGCAGACAGAAGGATATTTAGCTATGAGATGAAGCCCAGAGTTTGTCCCAGGATATGCTAAGACAGGATTCCCAGGTGTCTGAAGAGAAACATCCTGGGAGAAAGAACCAAGAACACAGAGAAGCTGAGAGAGGATCTGGAACACAACCCAGGATCAACAGACGTCAGCCACGTGCCTTCCCAGCTAACAGAGGTTTTCCAGATGCCATCGGCTTTCCTTCAGTGAGGGTATCATCTATTGATGCCTTAGTTTGGGCACTTTTATGGCCTTAGGACTACTTTGTAACCAAATAAAACCCCTTTATAAAAGCTAATGCATTTCTGGTATTTTGCATAATGGCAACATTAGCAAACCAGAACACACATCATGGCCTTCCTTCCTGATGTCTCAAAGTTAGATAACTTCCTTTAGTCAGTCTTTTAAGGTATATCTTAAAATACCTGGAGACAAATTCTCTTTATTGTTCCTTCATGTGACAATGTCTTGATCTCCTCCTCATTCCTGAAGGATATTTTTGTTGAATATAGGATTTTTATGGCTTTTCTTCTGGCTCTTGACAAATGTGTCACTTCCTTCTGGCCTCTATGGTTCTAATGAGAATCTGCTTTCATTATAATAGGTAAGGTGTTCTTTCTCACTGCTTTCATGAATTTTTTTGTCTTTAGTTTTCAGAAGTTTGTCTGTGATATGTCCTGTTGTGGATTTCTTTAGGGTTTATCCTATTTAGGATTTGGTCATCTTCTTAAAGCTGTAGGTTTACGTCTTGTGTCAATTTGGGGAAGTTTTCAACCATTATTTCTTAGACTAATTTTTCAGGACCCCTCTCTTCACCTTTCCATCTGGGACTCTGATAATAAGAATAATGGATTTTTTAAATTGCTAATGTTCCATAGGCCCCTCAGTCTTTGTTCTTTTTTTTCAATCTCTTTTCTCTCTGTTGTACAGATTGGGTAATTTCTATTTTTCTATCTTAACTTTGACTAATTCTTTCCTCTGTCCTCCCCATTCTGTTTTTTTACTTCATTTATTGAGCTTTTTTAAAACTTCATTTATTTTATTGGTTCTTTGTATCTGATATTTCTTTGTTGATACTCTATATTTTTTGCTGAGATTATGTATTTCCAATTGTTTCAAGCATGTTCATAATTTTTAATTGAAAATCTTTATTATGTCTGCTTTAAAATCTTTGTCAGATAAGTTTAATACCTCTTTTGTCTCAGTGTTGACATATATTGGTTGTCTTTTTTCATTCAGATGAGGTCTTCCTAGTTCTTGGTATGACAAGTGATTTTTGATTGAAATGGACATTTCTGTATATGTCTGGTTATGAGACTGTGGATCTTTTTTTTAAAATTCAGTTTATTTGAGATATATTCACATATCATACAATCATCCGCAGTGTACAATCAGCTGTTCACAGTACCATCATATAGTTGTGCATTCATTACCCCAGTCAATTCCTGAATATTTTCCTCACTCCAAAAGAATGAAAATAAGAAAACAAATAAAAGTAAAAAAGAACATCCAAAGCATTCCATCCCCCATCCCACCCCATCTTTCATTTAGCTTTTGTCCCCATTTTTTGACTCATCTGTCCATACACTGGACAAAGAGAGTGTGAGCCACAAGGTTTTCACAATTACACAGTCACACAATGTAAGCTACATAGTTATGCAATTGTCTTCACGAATCAAGGCTACTGGGTGCAGTTTTGACAGTTTCAGGTATTTCCTTCTAGCTATTCCAATACACTAAAAACTAAGAAGGGATATCTATATAGCACATAAGAATGCCCTCCAGAGTGACCTCTCAACTCCATTTGAAATCTCAGCCACTGAAACTTTATTATGTTTCATTTTTACTTCCCCCTTTTGGTCAAGAAGATTTTCTCAATCACATGATTCCAGGTCCAGGTTCATCCCCAGGAGTCATGTCCCATGTTGCCAGGGAGATTTATATCTCTAATTGAAGTCTGAATTCTTTTTCAGTTTTTTTGAACATTTGCTGCATGATGTAGTACTAACACTCATAACTGCCAAGCTCTAGCCCTGAGTTTCAGGTGTCACACAGATACCCAAAGTTTCAGAGACTGACCAGGTTATACACAAAGAGCTCAGCATTTCAGAATTTTTACATTACAATTCAGTAATCGATGTGACTGCTGTAAGAGCTTACACTCTAGGGATCAGTAAGATAAACATTCTCCTGATAAGCTGTGCTCTAAGATTCAATTCTCAAAATTTACACATTATAATTAGTCCATATTAGTGAGGCATTACAATGTTTGTCTTTTTGTTTCTGGCATACTTCACTCAAAATGCTGTCCTCAAGATCCATTCACCTGGTTGTATGTCTCACAGCTTCATTCCTTCTTGCAGCCACTCAATTTTCCATTGTATGCATACACCACAATTCACCATTCCGTTCATCAGTCGGTGTTCCCTTAGGCCACATCCATCCATTGCAAATCCTGAACGCTGCCACCACAAACACAGTGTGCAAATGTCCATTCATGTCACTGCCCTCAGATCTTCCAAGTGTGTACCCCGTAATGAGGTTGGAGGACCTTAGCCTCTTGTGGAACCACCACACTGTCTTCCAGATAGACCAAACCATTCTACTTCCCCACTAACAGTATATAGGTACATCCCTCTCTCTGTGTTTTTTTCTAGCACTGTTTCCCTGTTTATATTTTTCCCTGCAATTTTACAGAGATATATTCGCATACCATCCAATCATCCACAGTGTACAATCAGTTGTTCACAGTATCATCATATAGTTGTGAATTCATCAACACAATCAGCACTTGAACATATTCATGACTATAAAAATTTTTTAAGGAATAATAAAAATGATAAAAAATTAAAATGCAATACAATACAATAATAAGGTCAGAAAACACCACTACCAAGAATCCCATATCCCTCCCTTATAGCCCCCTCTCATAGACATTTAGCTTTGATATATTGCCTTTGTTACATTTAATGGAAGCATATTACAATGTTACTGTTAACCACAGAATCCAGTTTGCATTGATTATATTTTTTCCACAATACCATCCCTTTTTCAATACCTTGCAAGGTTGACATTCATTTGTTATCCCACATGTAAAACCATTTTTTAATTTGTACATTTAGTTACCATCATTGACCACTCTAGGTTTCACTAAGATACACAGTCCCAGTCTTTATCACCTGTCTTTCCTTCTGGTGTTATACATACCCCTAGCACTCCTCTTTCAGCTTCACTCAAGATATCTTTGTTGTCTTTCAGCATCAAATGCCCAATCTCTACCCTCTTTCTATCTCCTGATAACCTGTGCTCAGCTTTAACTCTCAAAGTTTGCTCATTAATGTTAATTCATATTAATGAGACCATACAGTAATTTGTCCTTTTGTTTATGACTAACTTCACTCATTGTAACATCCTCAAGGTTCCTCCATGTTATTATAAGTTCCATGACCTTGATCTGACTTAGAGTTGCATAATATTCCATCATGTGTATATATCACAGTTTGTTTATCCACTTGTCTGTTGATGGGCTTTGGGGCTGTTTCCATCTCTCGGCAATCATGAGTAATGCTGCTGTAAACATTGGTTTACAAATGTCCATTTGTGTCTTAGCTTTCAGCTCCTTTGAGTATATACCTAGTAATGGAATTGCTGGATCATATGGCAATTCTATACCAAGCTTCCTGAGGAACCACCACACTGTCTTCCAGAGTGACTGCACCATTCTACATTCCCACCAACAGTGAATAAGTGTGCCTCTTTCTCCACATCCTCTCTGTTTTTCATAATGGCCATTCTAGTAGATGTGAGATGATATCTCATTGTGGTTTGGATCTGCATTTCCCTGACAGCCAGTGAAGTTGAGCATCTTTTCATTTGTTTTTGAGCCATTTATATTTCCTCTTCGGAAAAGTGTCCATGTATGTCTTTTGCACATTTTTAAATTGTTTTTTTTTTGTCTTTGTATTGTTGAGTTGTAGGATCTCTTTATGTATTGTGGATATTAAACCCTTATCTGACATGTGGTTTCCAAATATTGTCTCCTATTGTGTAAGCTATTTTGTTACTTTTCTGACAAGGTCCTTTGATGTACAAAAGTATTAATTTTGAGGAGATCTCTCAAAATTTATCTATTTCTTTTTTGATTGTTCACACTTTGGGTATAAGGTCTAGGAAACCACCTCCTATCACAAGGTCTTTATGATATTTCTCTACATTTTCTTCTAAAAGTCTTATGGGTCTTAGCACTAATGTTCAGTTTCTTGACTATTTTGAGTTAATTTTTGCATAAGGTGTGAGATAGGAATCCTCTTTCATTCTTTTGGATATGGATATCCAGTTCTCCAAACACCATTTATTGAAGAAGCAGTTCTGTCCCAGTTGCTTTGGCTTGACTGCCTTATCAAAGATCAATTTTCCATAGATAGGAGGGGGTCTATTTTTGAACACTCAATTCAACTCCATTGGTTGGTATATCTGTCTTTATGCCAGTACCATGCTTTTTCGACAACTGTAGGAGGTGTGAGACCTACTTTGTTCCTCATTCTCAAGATATTTTTAGCTATTTGGGGCACCCTGATCTTTCAAATAAATTTGGTTATTGATTTTTCTATTTCTGCAAAGTAAGTTGTTGGGATTTTAATTGGTATTGCATTGAATCTATAAATTGGTTTAGGTAGAATTGACATCTTAACTATATTTGGCCTTCCAAACCATGAACACAGTATGTTCTTCCATTTTTTTAGGTGTTGTTTGATTTCTTTTAGCAGTTTCTTGTAGTTTTCTCTGTATAGGTCTTTTGTGACCTTGGTTCAGTTTATTTCTAAATGCTTGATTCTTTTGGTTTCTATTGTAAACGGATTTTTTTTCTTGATTTCCTTCTTCTGTCACTCATTATTTGTGTATAGAAGTACTATTATTTTTGCATGTTGAACTTGTAGCCTGCCACTTTGCTATATTCATTGATTAGCTCTAGTAGCTTTGTTGTAGATTTTTCTGGATTTTCTACATGTCCTCTGCAAACAGTTAAAGTTTTACTTCTTTCTTTCCTATTTTGATGCCTTTTATATTTCTTTTTCTTGCTTAATTGTTCCAGATACAACTCCCACACAATGTTGAATAACAATGGTGACAGTGGGCATCCCTCTCTTGTTCTTGATCTTAGAGGGAAAGATTTCAGTCTTTCCCCATTGAGGATGATGCTAGCTGTGGGCTTTTCAGGTCTTGCCTTTATCATATTGAGAAAGTTCCCTTCTATTCCTATCCTTTGAAGTGTTTTCATCAAGAAAGGATGTTGAATTTTGTCAAATGCCTTTTCTACGTCAATCGAGAGGATCACGTGGTTCTTCCACTTTGACTTATTGATTTGGTGTGTTACATTAATTGATTTTCTTGTGTTGAACCAACATTGCATACTTGGAATAAATCCCACTTGGTCATGGTGTATAATTCTTTTAATGTTCTGCTGGATTCAATTTGTGAGTATTTTGTTGTGGAATTTTGCATCTATATTCATTAAGGAGATTGGTCTATAATTTTCTTTTTTTGTAGTGTCTTTGTCTGACTTTGGTATTAGGGTGATGTTGGCTTCACAGAATGAATTAGGTAGCTTTCCCTCCTCTTCAATTTTTTTGAAGAGTTTGAGCAGGATTGGTACTGATTCTTTCTTGAATGTTTGGTAGAATTCAAATGTGAAGCCATCTGGTCCTGAGCTTTTCTTTTTTGGTAGCTTTTGATGACTGGCTCAATCTCTTTACCTGTGATTGGTTTGTTGAGGTCATCTATTTCTTCTCAAGTCAATGTTGATTGTTCTTGCTTCTCTAGCAAGTTGTCCATTTCATCTAAGTTGTCTAGTTTATTAGCATATAGTTTCTTGTAGTAGCTTCTCATTATTTCCTTTATTTCTGTGGTGTCAGTAGTTATGTCCCCTTCCCATTTCTGATTGTATTTATTTGCATCTGTGCTCTCTCTCTATCACTCTCTCTCAATTAGCCTAGCTAAGGGTCTATCAATTTTAATTTCTCAAAGAACCAACTTCTGGTTTTGTTGATTCTCTCTATTGTTTTCCTGTTCTCAATTTCATTTATTTCTGCTCTAATCTTTGTTATTTCTTTCCTTCTGTTTGTTTTGGGGTTAGTTTGCTGTTAATTGTCTAGTTTCTCCAGGTGACCAGTTAATTCCTCAATTTTTGCTCATTCTTCTCCTTTAATATAGGCTTCTAGGGCAGTAAATTTCCCTCTCAGCACCACCTTTGCTGCATCCCATAGGTTTTGACTTGTTGTGTTTTCATTGTCATTTGTCTTGAGGTATTTACTAATTTCTCTTGTAATTTCTTCCTTTACCCACTGGTTGTCTAAGAGTGTGCTGTTTAGCCTCCATTATTTGTGAATTTTCTGACCTTCTGCCTGTTATTGATTTTCAACTTCATTCCATTATGATCTGAGGAAGTGTTTTGTATAATATCAATATTTAAAAATTTGTTGAAACTTGCTTTCTGACCCAACATGTGGTCTATCCTTGAGAATGATCCATGAAAGCTTGAGAAAAATGTGTATCTTGCTGTTGTGGGGTGTAGTGTTCTATAAATGTCTGTCAAGTCTGGTTCATTTTTTGTACAATTCAACATCTCTGTTTCCTTTTTGATATTCTGTCTAGATGTTCAATCCATTGATTACAGCAGTGTATTGAAATCTCCAATGATTACAGTTGAGGTATCTACTTCTCCCTTCAGTGTTTTCAGTGTTTGCCTCATGAATTTTGGGGCACTCTGGCTTGGTGCATAAATATTTATGATTGTTATGTTTTCTTGATGAATTGACACTTTTATTAATATATAGAGTCCTTTGTCTCTTTTAATTGTTTTACATTTGAAGTCTACTTTGTCTGATATTAATATAGCTACTCCTGCTTCTTTCTTGTTATTGTGTGCATGTGAAATATCCTTTTCCAATCTTTCGCTTTCAACCTATTTTTGTCCTTGTGTCTAAAGTGAGTTTCTTGTAGACAGCATATAGATGTATCTTTTTTTATTATTTTTTATTTTTTAAATTCATTTTATTGAGATATATTCACATACCATGCAGTCATACAAATCAAAGTATACATTCATTTGTTCACAGTACCACCACATAGTTGTGCATTCATCACCAAAATCAATCCCTGAAACCTTCATTACCACACACATAAAAATAACAAGAATAAAAATTAAAGTGAAAAAGAGCAATTAAAGTAAAAAAGAACACTGGGTTCCTTTTTTGATTGTTTGTTTCTTTCAACAATTTTCCTACTCATCCATCCATAAACTAGACAAAGGGGAGTGTGGTCCATATGGCTTTCCCAGTCACATTGTCACCCCTCATCAGCTACATTTTTATACTATTGTCTCCAAGATTCATGGGTAGTTTGATAGTTTCAGGTATTTACTGCTAGCTACTTCAATTCACTAGAACCTAAAAAGGGTTGTCTATATTGTGTGTAAGAATGCCCATCAGAGTGACTTCTCAGCTCCTTTTAGAATCTCTCTGCCACTGAAGCTTATTTCATTTCCTTTCTCATCCCCCTTTTGGTGGAGAAGATGTTCTCCATCCCACGATGCCAGATCTAGATTCCTCCTCAGGAGTCATATTCCACGTTGCCAAGGAGATTCACATCCCTGGGGGTCTGATCCCACGTAGTGGGGAGGGCAATGATTTCACCTGCCAAGTTGGTTTAGCTAGAGAGAGAGGGCCACATCTCAGCAACAAAGAGGCATTCAGGAGGAGGCTCTTACGCACAATCATAGGGAGGTCTAATCTCTCCTTTGTACCAACAGTCTTCCCAAGGGCAAGTCCTGTGGTAGAGGGCTCAACCCATCAAACCACCAGTCCTCTATGTCTGTGAGCACATCAGCAACCATCGAGGTGGGGAAACCCAAAATCCTTGCATTCCCCACAAGCTCCTCAAGTGGGCTCAGCATACTTTTTTCATTTTTTTAATTAACTTTTTTTAAATCAACTATATAAAAAAAATTTAAAAAAACATACAATAAAAAACATTTCAAACAAACCATAGCAAGAGAGTAAGAAAAAGACAACTAACCTAAGATAACTACCTCCAACATGTTCCTACTCTACCCCAAGAAAATAATCTAAAAAATGTTCATCTTCACTAGCTATTAGAGAGATGCAAATTAAGACCACAATGAGATACCATCTCACACCTATTACAATGGCTGTCATTAAACAAACAGGAAACTACGAACGCATTTCTGTGAACTTGTTTCTGCCATACTCATCAGAAATTAACAGATCATAGTCATACCTGGGCATTCCCAGAACATTAAATTTACCCATGATAGCTTATCTGTTTTTGTTGGGTTATCATTCCCCCTTCCTTAATTGCTCTCTATCACTAGTTCCCTCACATTCTACATTATAAACCATTTGTTTTACATTTTTCAGTGTTCACATTAGTGGTAGCATATAATAGTTCTCTTTTTGTGCCTGGCTTATTTTGCTCAGCATTATGTCTTCAAGGTTCATCCATGTTGTCATATGTTTCACGACATCGTTCCTTCTTACAGATGCGTAGTATTCCATTGTGTGCATATAACACATTTTATTTATCCACTCATCTGTTGAAGGACTTATGGGTTGTTTCCATCTCTTGGCAATTGTGAATAATGCTGCTATGAAAATTGGCATGCAGACATCTGTTTGTGTCACTGCTTTCAGATCTTCCGGGTATATACCAAGAAGTGCAATTGTTGGATTGAAGGGTAATTCTATATCTAGTTTTCTAAAGAGCTGCCAGACTGACTTCCAGAGTGTCTGAACCATTATACAGTCCCACCAACAATGGATGAGTTCCAATTTCTGCACATCCTCTCTAGCATTTGTAGTTTCCTGTTTGTTTAATGGCAGCCATTCTAACTGATGTGAGATGGTATCTAATTGTAGCATTAATTTGCATCTCTCTAACAGCTAGTGAAGCTGAACATTTTTTCATGTGTTTCTTGACCATTTGTATTTCCTCTTCAGAGAACTGCCTTTTCATATCTTTTGCCCATTTTATAATTGGGCTGTCTGTACTCTTGTAATTTAGTTGTAGGATTTCTTTATATATGCAAGATATCAGTCTTTTTTCGGATACATGGTTTCCAAAAATGTTTCCCATTGAGTTGACTGCCTCTTCACCTTTTTGACAAATTCTTTTGAGGTACAGATACTTCTAAGCTTGAGGGGTTCCCATTTATCTATTTTTTCTTTTGTTGCTTGTGCTTTGGGTGTAAAGTCTAGGAAGTGACCACCTAATATAAGGTCTTGAAGATGTTTCCCTACATTATCTTCTAGGAGTTTTATGGTACTGTCTTTTACATTGAGATCTTTGATCCACTTTGAGTTAATTTTTGTGTAGGGTGTGAGGTAGGGGTCCTCTTTCATTCTTTTGGATATGGATATACAACTCTCCCAGTCCCATTTGTTGAAAAGACTGTTATGTCCCAGTTAAGTGGCTTTTGGGATCTTATCAAAGATCAGTCAGCTCTAGATCTGGGGACTATCTCTGAATTCTCAATTCAGTTCCATTGATCAATATGTCTATCTTTGTGCCAGTACCATGCTGTTTTGACAATGTGGCTTTATAATAAGCTTCAAAGTCAGGGAGTGTAAGTCCTCCCACTTCGTTTTTCTTTTTTAGAGTGCCTTTAGCAATTTGAGGCATCTCCCCTTTCCAAATACATTTGATTACTAGATTTTCGAAGTCTGCAAAGTAGGCTGTTGGAATTTTGATTGGGATTTCATTGAATCTGTAGATGAGTTTGGGTAGGATTGACATCTTAATGACATTTAGCCTTCCTATCCATGAACATGGAATATTTTTTCCATCTTTTAAGGTCCCCTTCTATTTCTTTTAGTAGAGTTATGTAGTTTTCTTTGTATAGGTCTTTTACATCTTTGGTTAAGTTTATTCCTAGGTACTTGATTTTATTTTAGTTGCTATTGAAAATGGTTTCTTTTTCTAGAGTGTCTCTTCAATTTGTTCATTTCTAGCATACAGAAACATCACTGACTTATGTGCATTAATCTTGTATCCCGCTACTGTGCTAAATTTATTAGCTGTAGTAGCTGTATCGTCAATTTCTTAGGGTTTTCCAGATATAAGATCATATCATCTGCAAACAATGACAGTTTTACTTCTTCCTTTCCAATTTGGGTGTCTTTTATTTCTTTGTCTTGCTGGATTGCCCTGGCTAGCACTTCCAGCACAATGTTGAATAACAGTGGTGACAGTGGGCATCCTTGTCTTGTTCCTGATCTTAGAGGGAAGGCTTTCGGTCTCTCATCATTGAGTACTATGCTGGCTGTGGGTTTTTCATATATGATCTTTATCATATTAAGGAAGTTTCCTTCAGTTCCTACCTTTTGAAGTGTTTTTATCAAAAAGGGATGTTGGATTTTGTTGAATGCTTTTTCAGCATCTATTGAGATGATCATTTGTTTTTTCTCTTTTGATTTGTTAATGTGTTGTAATACATTGATTGATTTTCTTATGTTGAACCATCCTTGCATGCTTGGAGTGATCCCCACTTGGTCATGGTGTATGAGTTTTTAAATGCGTTTTTGGATTCGATTTGCAAGTATTTTGTTGAGAATTTTTGCATGTATATTCATTAGGGAAATAGGCCTGTAGTTTTCTTTTTTTGTAGCATCTTTGCCTGGTTTTGGTATTAGATTGATGTTAGCTTCATAAAATGAATTAGATAGTCTTCCATTTTCTTCAATGTTTTGAAAAAGTTTAAGTAAGATTGGTGTCAGTTCTTTTTGGAAAGTTTGGTAGAAATCCCCCGTGAAGCCATCTGGTCCTAGGCATTTATTTGTGGGAAGATTTTTGATGACTGATTGGATCTCTTTGCTTGTGATTGGTTGCTTGAGGTCTTCTGTTTCTTCTCTGGTCAGTCTAAGTTGTTCATATGTTTCCAGGAAATTGTCCATTTCCTCTACATTCTCCAGTTTGTTGGCATACAGCTGTTCATAGTATCTTCTTATAATTTTTAAATTTCTTCAGGATCCACAGTAATGTCAACTTTCTCATTCATTCTTTTGTTTCTATGGGTCTTCTCTCTTTTTGATTTTGTCAGTGTAGGTAGGGGCTTGTCAATCTTGTTGATCTTCTCAAAGAACCAACTTTTAGTGTTATTTATTCTTTCTATTGTTTTTTTTTTTTGTTCTCTATGTCATTTATTTCTGCTTTAATCCTTGTTATTTTTTTTCTTCTTGGTTTAGGATTGGTTTGCTGTTCATTTTCTAGCTTCTTCACTTGATCCATTAGTTCTTTGATTTTGGCTCTTTCTTCCTTTTTAATGTATGCATTTAGTGCTATAAATTTCCCTCTCAGTACCACTTTTGCTGCATCTCATAACTCGTGGTATGTTGTGTTTTCATTTTCATTTATCTCTACATATTTAGCAATTTCTCTTGCTATTTCTTCTTTAACCCACTGATTGTTTAGGAGTATGTTGTTTAACCTCCAGGTAATTGTGAATATTCTAAGTCTCTGATGGTTATTGACTTCTAATGGTATTCCATTGTGTTCAGAGAATGTGCTTTGAATAATTTCAATTTTTTAAATTTTATTAGGCTTGTTTTATGTCCCAGTATATGATCTATTTTGGAGAAAGTTCCATGAGTACTAGAGAAGAATGTGTATCCTGGTGATTTGGGATGTAATGTTCTATATATGTCTGTTAAATCAAAATCGTTTATCAGATTGTTTAGGTTTTCAGTTTCCTTATTGGTTTTCTGTCTGGTTGATCTATCTATAGGAGAGAGTGATGTGTTGAAGTCTCCCACAATTATTGTGGAAACGTTCATTGCTTCCTTTAGTTTTGCCAGTGTTTGTCTCATATATTTTGTGGCACCTTGATTGGGTGTATAAACATTTATGATTGTTATTTCTTCTTGCTGAATTGCCCCTTTCATTAGTATGTAGTGGCCTTCTTTGTCTCTCAAAACATCCTTGCATTTAAAGTCTATTTTGTCTGAGATTAATATTACTACTCCTGCTTTCTTTTGGCTGTAGCTTGCATGAAATATTTTTTCCATCCTTTCACTTTCAATTTCTTTGTGTCCCTGTATCTAAGATGATTCTGTTGTATGCAACATATTGATGGTTCATTTTTTTGATCCATTCTGCCAATCTATATCTTTTAATTTGGGAGTTTATTCCATTTACCTTCAACATTATTACTGTGAAGGCATTTCCTGAATCAGCCATCTTATCCTTTGGTTTATGTTTGTCAGACATATTTTTTCCCTCTCTCTTAATGTCCTTTAATGTACCCATACTGAATTTCTTTAGTACTCAACCTTTCTCCATATCTCTCTCTCCTTGCTTTGTTTCTCTGTTGGTAGGGCTCCCTTTAGTATCTCAAGTAGGGCAAGTCTCTTGTTAGCAAATTCAGCATTTGTTTGTGAAAAATTTAAGCTCTCCCTCAAATTTGAAGGAGAGCTTTGCTGGACAAAGTATTCTTGGTTGGAAATTTGTCTCACTCAGAATTTTAAATATGTCATGCCACTGCCTTCTAGCCTCCATGGTGGCCGCTGGGTAGTCACTACTTAATCTTATGCTGTTTCCTTTGTATGTAGTGAATTGCTTTTCTCTTGCTGCTTTCAGAACTTGCTCCTTCTCTTCTGTATTTGACAGTGTGTTCAGAATATGTCTCAGAGTGGGTTTATTTGGATTTGTTCTATTTGGTGTTCGCTGGGCATTTATGATTTGTGTATTTATGTTGTTTAGAAGATTTGGGAAGTTTTCCCCAACAATTTCTTTGAATACTCTTTCTAGACCTTTACCCTTCTTTTCCCCTTCTGGAACACCAATGTGTCTTATATTTGGATGTTTTATATTGTCTATCACACCCCTGAGGTCTATTTTAATTTTTTCAAGTTTTTTTCCCCATTCTTTCTTTTGTTCTTTCATTTTCCATTCTGTTGTCCTCCAGGTCACTGATTTGCTGTTCAGCTTCCTCTAGTCTTGTACTATGAGTACCCAGAATCTTTTTAATTTGGTGAACTGTTTCTTTTATTTCCATAAGATCGTCTATTTTTAAATTTACTCTTGCAATTTCTTCTTTCTGGTCTTCTAAGGTCTTCTTCATGTCCTTTATATTTTGTTCCATGGTCTTGTTGTTCATCTTTAGTTCTTTGATTAACTGCTCCAAGTACTGTGTCTCCTGTGATCTTTTGATTTGGGTGCTTGGGCTTAGGTTAACCATATCATCTGTTTTTTTCACATGCTTTAAAATTTTCTGTTGTTTTTGGCCTCTCAGCAGTTGCTTAACTTGATTGGGTTCTTTTAGGATTTTTAGACTGATTAAAATCCTTATCTCTAATTTGTTAGGTCTATAGCTTCGTGAGTACACTTTAACTAACCAGCATGTGGTGTCTGTGAGCCACCTATTCCCCTCAAACCAGTTCTCCCCCACTTTGTCTTTGTAGTGAGTTGGGGTGTGAGTCTTGTGGGGTCTAATTGGTGCATCAAGCTTCTGTGTGTAGTTGGTGTGTGTCTGCGTGATTAGGGAGGGAGGGTGGCTTTAATATTGAAATCTCCCAGGTGTTCCTGGAGATTTACAGCTGTCTAATCCTTCAGTTCAGTCTTGCCACAGTTTGTCTCTGCTGCTGACCCCGAAGTCCTTGGTATTGATGTATGGTCCCTGGGACTTGCAAGTGGGTCCCTCTTCCAAGCTGTACACTCCTAGGTCCTCTGCTGAGGGACAACTGTGCCATGTCACAGTTGAGTGCCATTCCCCCAGGACAGTTCTGGGCTACAGGGCTGTATAGGGGAGTTCCCAATGTGCTGAAAGGATGGCTGAATGGGGTGTGTTAATTTCCCCCTTTTCACAGAGCTCTCCCTTCCCAACTCTGGGACAATTAGCTGAGGGTACGAGAAAGGCTAATGTCCATGCCCAATTTTGTGGTGTGTGCATGTATTGTTGGAAACACTTCCTGTCACACTGGGTTGTTTGGGACAGCTCTGGGCTGTGGCATTGGCGCCAGGCAGGAGCGTTCCCTGCCCACCGGGAAGATGGCTGTAGGGGACGCTCTCCTTTTCTTGGGAAGTTGTGGTGATTAGCAAATTTTCTCAGCCACTGGACTTATTGCCTTGTGTCTCAGAGTTCTCTTAGCTCTGCCCTTGTCTGGGCCCAAATTGCAAGTCTCTGAGGCTTTCTGTAATGGGTGTCTTAGAGTAATTGTTTTAGAAAAAGAGAAAAAGATTAAAAAAAAAAAAGAAGAAAGGCCCTCCTTGTAGATCTAATGGGCTATTGAAATGCTAAGAGACAAGGAGATTAGGGCCATTAAGGAAGGATCAAGGGAGCAGAGAAACCAGCTCTTCAGACAAAGAAACTCACCTTCTGGATTTGCATATAAGCCTGACTCTGCCTGAGCCCTGCCCTTTTCTGTTCTATGTTTACCAGAACTCCAAAAAGTCTCTGCTTTTATTTTTGGGTTTTCCTTGCTGTTTTTGCTAGCCCTATCTCCTCTCTGCCAGGCTGACTGCTCCCGGATTCTTTGGTGTCTGGTCTCAGTCTATCTATGTTTGGAGTTTGGATCAGTAGAATGAGTTTCAGATAAGAGCCGCAACTGCAGTTCTCTCTCCTCGCTCCCAGCACTGATGGCCCCTCCTCCCATGAGACTGAGCCTGGCAGGGAGGGGCATGGGTCCCCTGGCCATGAAAACTTACAGATTTTGCTGATCTCAGCTGTTCCACACATTCATGAGCGTTGCATGAAGTATGCCCAAAGTCAGATTACTCTGCAGTGTCCAGTCCATGCAGTTCTTGGCTTTCTACCTACTGCCGTAGAGTAGTAACTAAAACCTACACCTCACCACTCTGCCATCTTGCCCTGCCTCTCATGGATTGTTTTTTAATCCATTCTGCCAATCTATTTGTTTAATCCATTAACATTTAGTGTTGTTACTGTAAGAGCAGTACTTTCTTCTACTATTTTGTCTTTTGGATTTTATATGTCATATCTTATTTTTCTCTCTCTCCCTTTACCCTTCCTGGTAGTCTTCATTTCTACACTCTTCTCCAAACCTCTCTCTCCTGTCTTTTCCTATCAGCCTGTAGCCCCCTCTTTAGTATTTCTTGTAATATGGGTCTCTTATCCACAGACTCTCTCAGTGCCTGTGTGTCTGAAAATATTTTAATCTTTTATTTTTGAAGGTCAGTTTTGCCAGATACAGAATTTTTGTTTGAGAGTTTTCTCTTTCTGTATCTTAAATATATCATGCCACTGCCTTCTCACCTCCATGGTTTCTGCAGAGAAATCTGTACATGGTCTTATTGAGCTTCCCTTGTATGTGATGGATTGCTTTTCTCTTGCTGCTTTCAGAATTCTCTCTTTTTGGGCAATCTGATCAGTAAGCACTTGGAGTAGGTCTATTGGAATCTATTCCATTTGGGGTATGCTGCACTTCTTGAATCTGTAATTTTATGTCTTTCATAAGAGTTGGGAAATTTTCAGTGATTATTTCTATTATTCTTTCTGCCCTCTTTCCCTTCTCTTTTCCTTCTGTGACACCCATAATGTATATTCATGAGCTTCTGTTGTCATTAAGTTTCCTAAGACCCTGCTCATATTTTTCCATTCTTTTCCATATCTGTTCTTTTGTGCATATGATTTCAAGTGTCCTGTCTTCCAGTTCACTGATCCTTTCTTCTGCCTCTTCAAATCTACTATTCTATATCTCCATTGTATTTTTCATCTCTTCTATTTTGCCTTTTATTTCCACAAGTTCTGCCATTTGTTTTTTCAAGCCTCTGAGACTGTGGATCTTAATTAAGCTTTGCATTTTAGCTTGTTTCTTCTGACACCACTCTGGCAGAGGCAGGAGTGTGTGCTGCATCATTATTGCCAGGTGGCAGTAGAAGTCCAGATTCCACACTTGGCTTCCCTGGACACCAAAGGCAGGTGATGGACTGCTTGTTACTGCTGGGTGGGTGTGGAAACTCTGGCTTCTCACTAGGCTTTCAGTGATATCTCTCTCATGGATACCCTTTTTGTAATCTCTATGCAGATATTTTATTTCTTCTCCTGTTTTTGTATTTTTGTTTCAGACACGTTGAAAGCAATTGACAAGGCTATAACTTTTTCCATGCTTAGTAATGCCTTGGTTGAATTTTCAGGAACTGTTTTGCCAACTTTGACTCCAAAATAGTCTTTCCTCTGCATATAGAAATTCTTGTCTATAAAATTTGGATTTTTGCAGTTTTCTAGGACTTAATTCTCATAGGTTCACATTATCCTCAATTTCTAAACTATCTTACTCTGCCCCTCCATGTGCCAACTACATTCTACTTTCTTAAATTGCTCTGTTTGCCACTTTCCTTCTTTAAAAAATCATTTGTTATGGAGAAAATCAGGAGTCAATTATCCATTTGAAAGTGAAGTATGAAAGTCATTTATTCCCCAAGATTCAGAGTATCCCAGAGACATTGCCAATATAAAACTAGAAATACATATCCCTGTTCATATCCCTGTTATAAATAGAATCACTATTATTGTGTCTTCATCTGCAATGAACGCAAAGCCTGGTCATGCTGCATTTGGAGCAATCACCTTCCTGCCATGGGTACAAGACAGCCTGGGTTGTCTCTGACTCCCTAACACTTAGCACATAGAAGCTCTGTTAATATCTGTTTACATTGACTGCCAAAATTCACAGCTCTAGGGAGGATGGGGCAAGGAGAATAGTGGAGTAGAGTGTTAGAATATATGTGTTGTTATTTATTAATTTCCTGTGATCTTCACTCATTCATTCAATTACCAAATATTAATTGAATACTACTGTGCACTAGACACTGTGCAGTTCTGGGGTGTCTTAAGTTGCATTCCCTGGAAAACAGACTCAGAGACAGAGATTTTTGGTGAAGCACTCTCAGGAACATCTGTGAGAGAGTAGGGACCTAGGATTGTGCAGAGATGTTGAATTGTAATGAAGTTGGAGCTGAGGACTTGGCTGATACCACAGAGGTCTGTATCCTGAGTTATCCTGAATTAAGGCAATGGGCTCACATTGGCTGGTAATTGGATGAGGGCTAATGCTTGGACAAGGCAGCTCTATTCAGTTGGGGGTGATTCCAGAAAACAGACTCATCTGTTAGCTGACAGCTGACAGCAAACCAAGCAGCTGGTGAAATTGGAGCCTTGTCCAGAAAGGAATCTGTGTGGTACACCACAGCATCTACAACATAGGGTTACCAAGAGATGGGTAGGACAGAGTTTTTGCTCTCTTGGAGATGGCAGTTGAAATAGGTGGGACAGACATGAAAACAAATAATTATGAACAGTTATGATAAGTGGTAAGGAGAGCAACAAGTTAATAGTGTTATATAACTCCCAGCACAAAGCAACCAACTCCTCTGGATGGGTCGGGGAAGACCTTTGCTTTGGAGTTTTGTTTATTTTTTTAGTTTTGAAGAGAGAAAATTCCATGACATCATGCCTCATAGAATACGTAATTAATTACAAAAGCTTGAATTTGCTTTGAAAGATGGAGTCTGAGCTTTGCCAAGGAAAGAGAAGTAAATCATGCAATAACGGAACCAAAGTTTTCACTGAGTTAGCACCACAGGCAGCCTGAGCACAGCTCTGGCAAATAGAGAGGAAAGGTGAGTATATGGGTTATGTGTAATGTAGAAAGTAACCTTTTAAACTTTTATGGCCCTCTCTAGGGCAAGAATGCTATTCTTAAAAAGGTTAGTCTACTACCCCCCCCCAAAAAAAGAAAAGATAAAAACGAGGCTACTACATGTTTTGATCCAGAATCAATTTTCTATTAAAAATAAATTGCACTTTAAGTAACATGTGATATGTTCAGCTAGAGCTAGAGGCTAGATGAAACTTTTATGTCTGCCATCCTGGTGATTTGGAAAGATGGTTGAACGATGAAGAACAGAATATAAATGTCTCTGATCTTCTGAATCTTGGATTGCCCCATGTAACCTAATCCTAATGGAATTCCACTTTCATTTGATGGGTCTTAGGCCCCCAGTGGTGGTTTTGTGCCCAATGTTGTGTGATCATTAGAAAAATCCAGAGGTCTCCTCTTTTTCTTCTCCATTGACAGGGGTTCACTGCCCTTTAGGAATTTATATTTCAGTTGGTGAGTCACAGAAATGTGAAACAACTAAACAGTGATCTGCAGGCAGCAGTTAAGCATGTGTGTGTGTGCAGGGGTGTACTACTGAGAATTCTCAAGGAGTTTAGAAGAATGTGAGACATGAGGAACACCTCTTAGAAGATGTACTGGTTAGGGTTTTCTAGGGAAACAGAAACAACAGGATATATCTGTAAATATGAGATTTTATAAAAGTATCTCACACAACCGTGGGGATGCATGAATCCAAATTCTGTAGGGCAGGATGCATGAATCCAAATTCCATAGGGCAGTATGTATGAGTCCAAATTCCATAGGGCAGGTAGCAAGCTGGCAACTCCGAAGAAGGTCTTCAATGAACTCCCCAGGAGAGGCTGGCTGGCTGAAGAAGTGAAAGTTCTCTCCTTTCTTCCTTAAAAGTCTTCAACTGATTGAGTTAAATCCAGCTGATTGAATAATCTCTTGTGAAAGACACTCTATTCTTGACATAAGCAGCCACAGATGCAATCCATTGACTGATGACTTAATAAACCAGTCTCCTGGTTTATTGACCAGCCACAAATGTCCTTGCAGTAATGGGTAGGCTAGTGCTTGCTTGACCAGACACCTGGGCATTATCACCTGGCCAAGTTGACACATAAGTTTTATACCATTTTTGTCCCTCAATTTTCCTGTTAATGTCTACTTTAATATTTATTTAATTTTTTTTTTTGTTTTGTACCATCTGAGTCCTTTCTCATTTCTTCCTGTATATATTTTTCATATATTTTCTTCGTGGTTACCAAAAGTTTAAATTTAAAATCCTGTATTGGTAAAACCATGTTTGGTTTGATACCAGCTTAATTTAAATTGCTTAAACATGTGGTATTCCTGTACCCCTCCATCACTCCACCTTTTTGTTATACTGGTTAAAAATTATCTTTATTCATTGTATGTACAAAACCATGGATTTATCATTACTTTTTAGATATTTGCATTTTAGAACCTGTAAGAAGTAAAAAGTGAAGTTATATATCAAAAAATAGACTACAATAGTGTGGCATTTATAATTACCCATTTGGTTTCCTTTACCAAATGTCTTTATTTCTTTATTGTACTTTGATCCACTGCCTAGTGTCCTTTCCTTTCAGTCTGAAGAGCTCCCTTTAGCATTGCTTGTAGGAAAGGTCCAGTGGTGATGAACTCTCTGAGCTTTTGTTTATCTGGGAATGTCTTAACTATCCCTCATTTTTGAAAGACAGTCTTACCAGATGTAAAATTCTTGGTTGGCAATTGTTTTCTTTCAGTGCTTTAAATATTTTGTCCCACTGCCTTCTTGCCTCTATGGTTTCTGATGGGAAACAAACACCTAATCTTGTTGGGACTCCCTTATACATAGGACATTGCTTTTCTCTTGTAGCTCGCAGAACTCTCTTCTTGTACTTGTTTTTTTTTTTTTAAATAATTTCAAACATACAGGACAGTTGCAAATACAATGCAAACAGAGAACTCCAACACCTCCTCACCCCCAGATATTGGTATCTACCAATTTTACATTTTGCTACCTTTGCAGTACCTTTCTTTCTCCTTCCTTCTTTCCTTCCTTCTTCCTTCCTTTCTTCTTCCTTCCTTCCTTCCTTCCTTTCTTTCTTCCTCTCTCTCTCCCTCCCTCTCCCCCTCTCTCTTTCTTTCAACTATATCTATTACCTTTCTATCAATTATTTATCTACCCATTTAACATCTTCTGAACATTTGAGGGCAGATTGCATATATCATACTCCTTGAACTCATAACACTTCCATGCACATTTCCTATGAACAAGGATATTCACTTATGTCAATTAACTGCAGTTAATTCAAGAAAATTAATATGGATATAAAACTTAAATTCTATGTTCCAATTTTTCCTTATGCCCCCTTTGAGCTTTTCTCCTCCATTCTTAGATCCACTGCAGTATCATATATTGCATTTATTGTCATTAACTCTTAATTAACTCCTTTTTTAAAAATTAACTATATCAAAAAAAATTTTTTAAAAGATATACAATAAAAAAATTTCAAACAAACCATAACAAAGGAGTAAGAAAAAGACAACTAACCTGGAGGCGGGGCAAGATGGCAGACTGGTGAGCTGTATGTTTTAGTTACTCCTCCAGGAAAGTAGGTAGAAAGCCAGGAACTGCATGGACTGGACACCACAGAGCAATCTGACTTTGGGCATGCTTCATACAACACTCATGAAAATGTGGAACTGCTGAGATCAGCGAAATCTGTAAGTTTTTGCGGCCAGGGGACCCGCGCCCCTCCCTGCCAGGCTCAGTCCCGTGGGAGGAGGGGCTGTCAGCTCCGGAAAGGAGAAGGGAGAACTGCAGTGGCAGCCCTTATTGGAAACTCATTCTGCTGATCCAAACTCCTACCATAGATAGATGGAGACCAGACACCAGAGAATCTGAGAGCAGCCAGCCCAGCAGAGAGGAGACAGGCATAGAAAAAAAAACAGCATGAAAAACTCCAAAATAAAAGTGGAGGATTTTTGGAGTTCTGGTGAACATAGAAGGGGGAAGGGCAGAGCCCAGGCCCGAGCTCAAGCCCTGAGGCGCATATGCAAATCCTGAAGAAAAGCTGATCTCTCTGCCCTGTGGACCTTTCCTTAATGGCCCTGGTTGCTTTGTCTCTTAGCATTTCAATAACCCATTAGATCTCTGAGGCGGGCCCTTTTTTTTTTTTTTTTTTTAAATCCTTTTTTCTTTTTCTAAAACAATTACTCTAAGAAGCCCAATACAGAAAGCTTCAAAGACCTGCAATTTGGGCAGGTCAAGTCAAGAACAGAACTAGGAGAGCTCTGAGACAAAACACAATAATCCAGTGGCTGAGAAAATTCACTAAACACCACAACTTCCCAAGAAAAGGGGGGTGTCCGCTCACAGCCATCATCCTGGTGGACAGGAAACACTCCTGCCCATCGCCAGCCCCATAGCCCAGAACTGCCCCAGACAACCCAGTGTGACGGAAGTGCTTCAAATAACAGGCACACACCACAAAACTGGGCGTGGACATTAGCCTTCCCTGCAACCTCAGCTGATTGTCCCAGAGTTGGGAAGGTAGAGCAGTGTGAATTAACAAAGCCCCATTCAGCCATCATTTCAGCAGACTGGGAGCCTCCCTACACAGCCCAGCAGCCCAGAACTGCCCTGGGGGGACGGCACTCACCTGTGACATAGCACAGTCATCCCTCAACAGAGGACCAAGGGGTGCACGGCCTGGAAGAGGGGCCCACTTGCAAGTCTCAGGAGCCATACGCCAATACCAAGGACTTGTGGGTCAGTGGCAGAGACAAACTGTGGCAGGACTGAACTGAAGGATTAGACTATTGCAGCAGCCTTAAAACTCTAGGATCACCAGGGAGATTTGATTGTTAGAGCCACCCCCCCCTCCCTGACTGCCCAGAAACACGCCCCATATACAGGGCAGGCAACACCAACTATCAGGCAAGCTTGGTACACCATTGGACCCCACAAGACTCACTCCCCCACTCACCAAAAAGGCTAAGCAGGGGAGAACTGGCTTGTGGAGAACAGGTGGCTCGTGGACGCCACCTGCTGGTTAGTTAGAGAAAGTACTCCACGAAGCTGTAGATCTGATAAATTAGAGATAAGGCTTCAGTTGGTCTACAAATCCTAAAAGAACCCTATCAAGTTCAGCAAATGCCACGAGGCCAAAAACAACAGAAAATTATAAAGCATATGAAAAAACCAGACGATATGGATTACCCAAGCCCAAGCACCCAAATCAAAAGACCAGAAGAGGCACAGCACCTAGAGCAGCTACTCAAAGAAATAAAGATGAATAATGAGACCATAGTACGGGAGACAAAGGAAATCAAGAAGACCCTAGAAGAGCATAAAGAAGACATTGCAAGACTAAATAAAAAAATGGATGATTTATGGAAATTAAAGAAACTGTTGACCAAATTAAAAAGATTCTGGACACTCATAGTACAAGACTAGAGGAAGTTGAACAACGAATCAGTGACCTGGAAGATGACAGAATGGAAAATGAAAGCATAAAAGAAAGAATGGGGAAAAAATTGAAAAAATCGAAATGGACCTCAGGGATATGATAGATAATATGAAACGTCCAAATATAAGACTCATTGGTGTCCCAGAAGGGGAAGAAAAGGGTAAAGGACTAGGAAGAGTATTCAAAGAAATTGTTGTGGAAAACTTCCCAAACCTTCTAAACAACATAAATACACAAATCATAAATGCTCAGCGAACCCCAAATAGAATAAATCCAAATAAACCCACTCGGAGACATATACTGATCAGACTGTCAAACACGGAAGAGAAGGAGCAAGTTCTGAAAGCAGCAAGAGAAAAGCAATTCACCACATACAAAGGAAACAGCATAAGACTAAGTAGTGACTACTCAGCAGCCACCATGGAGGCGAGAAGGCAGTGGCACGATATATTTAAAATTCTGAGTGAGAAAAATTTCCAGCCAAGAATACTTTATCCAGCAAAGCTCTCCTTCAAATTTCAGGGAGAGCTTAAATTTTTCACAGACAAACAAATGCTGAGAGAATTTGCTAACAAGAGACCTGCCCTACTGGAGATACTAAAGGGAGCCCTACAGACAGAGAAACAAAGAAAGGACAGAGAGACTTGGAGAAAGGTTCAGTACTAAAGAGATTCGGTATGGGTACAATAAAGGATATTAATAGACAGGGGAAAAATATGACAAACATAAACCAAAGGATAAGATGGCTGATTCAAGAAATGCCTTCACGGTTATAACGTTGAATGTAAATGGATTAAACTCCCCAATTAAAAGATATAGATTCGCAGAATGGATCAAAAAAAATGAACCATCAATATGTTGCATACAAGAGACTCATCTTAGACACAGGGACACAAAGAAACTGAAAGTGAAAGGATGGAAAAAAATATTTCATGCAAGCTACAGCCAAAAGAAAGCAGGTGTAGCAATATTAATCTCAGATAAAATAGACTTCAAATGCAGGGATGTTTTGAGAGACAAAGAAGGCCACTACATACTAATAAAAGGGGCAATTCAGCAAGAAGAAATAACAATTGTAAATGTCTATGAACCCAATCAAGGTGCCACAAAGTACATGAGAGAAACACTGGCAAAACTAAAGGAAGCAATTGATGCTTCCACAATAATTGTGGGAGACTTCAACACATCACTCTCTCCTATAGATAGATCAACCAGACAGAAGACCAATAAGGAAATTGAAAACCTAAACAATCTGATAAATGAATTAGATTTAACAGACATATACAGGACATTACATCCCAAATCACCAGGATACACATACTTTTCTAGTGCTCATGGAACTTTCTCCAGAATAGATCATATGCTGGGACATAAAACAAGCCTCAATAAATTTAAAAAGATTGAAATTATTCAAAGCACATTCTCTGACCACAATGGAATACAATTAGAAGTCAATAACCACCAGAGACTTAGAAAATTCACAAATACCTGGAGGTTAAACAACACACTCCTAAACAATCAGTGGGTTAAAGAAGAAATAGCAAGAGAAATTGCTAAATATATAGAGACGAATGAAAATGAGAACACAACATACCAAAACCTATGGGATGCAGCAAAAGCAGTGCTAAGGGGGAAATTTATAGCACTAAACGCATATATTAAAAAGGAAGAAAGAGCCAAAATCAAAGAACTAATGGATCAACTGAAGAAGCTAGAAAATGAACAGCAAACCAATCCTAAACCAAGTACAAGAAAAGAAATAACAAGGATTAAAGCAGAAATAAATGACATAGAGAACAAAAAAACAATAGAGAGGATAAATATCACCAAAAGTTGGTTCTTTGAGAAGATCAACAAGATTGACAAGCCCCTAGCTAGACTGACAAAATCAAAAAGAGAGAAGACCCATATAAACAAAATAATGAATGAAAAAGGTGACATAACTGCAGATCCTGAAGAAATTAAAAAAATTATAAGAGGATACTATGAACAACTGTAAGGCAACAAACTGGATAATATAGAGGAAATGGACAATTTCCTGGAAACATATGAACAACCTAGACTGACCAGAGAAGAAATAGAAGACCTCAACCAACCCATCACAAGCAAAGAGATCCAATCAGTCATCAAAAATCTTCCCACAAATAAATGCCCAGGGCCAGATGGCTTCACAGGAAAGTTCTACCAAACTTTCCAGAAAGAACTGACACCAATCTTACTCAAACTCTTTCAAAACATTGAAGAAAATGGAACACTACCTAACTCATTTTATGAAGCTAACATCAATCTAATACCAAAACCAGGCAAAGATGCTACAAAAAAGGAAAACTACCGGCCAATCTCCCTAATGAATATAGATGCAAAAATCCTCAACAAAATACTTGCAAATCGAATCCAAAGACACATTAAAAAAATCATACACCATGACCAAGTGGGGTTTATTCCAGGCATGCAAGGATGGTTCAACATAAGAAAATCAATCAATGTATTACAACACATTAACAAGTCAAAAGGGAAAAATCAATTGATCATCTCAATAGATGCTGAAAAAGCATTTGACAAAATCCAACATCCCTTTTTGATAAAAAAACTTCAAAAGGTAGGAATTGAAGGAAACTTCCTCAACATGATAAAGACCATATATGAAAAACCCACAGCCAGCATAGTACTCAATGGTGAGAGACTGAAAGCCTTCCCTCTAAGATCAGGAACAAGACAAGGATGCCCGCTGTCACCACTGTTATTCAACATTGTGCTGGAAGTGCTAGCCAGGGCAATCCGGCAAGACAAAGAAATAAAAGGCATCCAAATTGGAAAAGAAGAAGTAAAACTGTCATTGTTTGCAGATGATATGATCTTATATCTAGAAAACCCTGAGAAATCGACGACACAGCTACTAGAGCTAATAATGAAATTTAGCAAAGTAGCGGGATACAAGGTTAATGCACATAAGTCAGTAATGTTTCTATATGCTAGAAATGAACAAACTGAAGAGACACTCAAGAAAAAGATACCATTTTCAATAGCAACTAAAAAAATCAAGTACCTAGGAATAAACTTAAGCAAAGATGTAAAAGACCTATACAAAGAAAACTACATAACTCTACTAAAAGAAATAGAAGGGGACCTGAAAAGATGGAAAAATATTCCATGTTCATGGATAGGAAGACTAAATGTCATTAAGATGTCAATTCTACCCAAACTCATCTACAGATTCAATGCAATCCCAATCAAAATTCCAACAACCTACTTTGCAGACTTGGAAAAGCTAGTTATCAAATTTATTTGGAAAGGGAAGATGCCTCGAATTGCTAAAGACACTCTAAAAAAGAAAAACGAAGTGGGAGGACTTACACTCCCTGACTTTGAAGCTTATTATAAAGCCACAGTTGCCAAAACAGCATGGTACTGGCACAAAGATAGACATATAGATCAATGGAATCGAATTGAGAATTCGGAGATAGACCCTCAGATCTATGGCCGACTGATCTTTGATAAGGCCCCCAAAGTCACTGAACTGAGTCATAATGGTCTTTTCAACAAATGGGGCTGGGAGAGTTGGATATCCATATCCAAAAGAATGAAAGAGGACCCCTACCTCAACCCCTACACAAAAATTAACTCAAAATGGACCAAAGATCTCAATATAAAAGAAAGTACCATAAAACTCCTAGAAGATAATGTAGGAAAATATCTTCAAGACTTTGTATTAGGCGGCCACTTCCTAGACTTTACACCCAAAGCACAAGCAACAAAAGAGAAAATAGATAAATGGGAACTCCTCAAGCTTAGAAGTTTCTGCACCTCAAAGGAATTTCTCAAAAAGGTAAAGAGGCAGCCAACTCAATGGGAAAAAATTTTTGGAAACCATGTATCTGACAAGACTGATATCTTGCATATATAAAGAAATCCTACAACTCAATGACAATAGTACAGTCGGCCCAATTATAAAATGGGCAAAAGATATGAAAAGACAGTTCTCTGAAGAGGAAATACAAATGGCCAAGAAACACATGAAAAAATGTTCAGCTTCACTAGCTATTAGAGAGATGCAAATTAAGACCACAATGAGATACCATCTAACACCGGTTAGAATGGCTGCCATTAAACAAACAGGAAACTACAAATGCTGGAGTGGATGTGGAGAAATTGGAACTCTTATTCATTGTTGGTGGGACTGTATAATGGTTCAGCCACTCTGGAAGTCAGTCTGGCAGTTCCTTAGAAAACTAGATATAGAGTTACCATTCGATCCAGCGATTGCACTTCTCGGTATATACCCGGAAGATCGGAAAGCAGTGACATGAACAGATATCTGCACGCCAATGTTCATAGCAGCATTATTCACAATTGCCAAGAGATGGAAACAACCCAAATGTCCTTCAACAGATGAGTGGATAAATAAAATGTGGTATATACGCACGATGGAATACTACACGGCAGTAAGAAGGAACGATCTCGTGAAACATATGACAACATGGATGAACCTTGAAGACATAATGCTGAGCGAAATAAGCCAGGCACAAAAAGAGAAATATTATATGCTACCACTAATGTGAACTTTGAAAAATGTAAAACAAATGGTTTATAATGTAGAATGTAGGGGAACTAGCAATAGAGAGCAATTAAGGAAGGGGGAACAATAATCCAAGAAGAACAGATAAGCTATTTAACGTTCTGGGGATGCCCAGGAATGACTATGGCCTGTTAATTTCTGATGGATATAGTAGGAGCAAGTTCACAGAAATGTTGCTATATTAGGTAACTTTCTTGGGGTAAAGTAGGAACATGTTGGAAGTTAAGCAGTTATCTTAGGTTAGTTGTCTTTTTCTTACTCCCTTGTTATGGTCTCTTTAAAATGTTCTTTTATTGTATGTTTGTTTTCTTTTTAACTTTTTTTTCATACAGTTGATTTAAAAAAGAAGGGAAAGTTAAAAAAAAAAAAAAAAAAGAAAAACAAGGAAAAAAAAAAAGAGGTAGTGCCCCCTTGAGGAGCCTGTGGAGAATGCAGGGGTATTCGCCTACCCCACCTCCATGGTTGCTAACATGACCACAGACATAGGGGACTGGTGGTTTGATGGGTTGAGCCCTCTACCACAGGTTTTACCCTTGGGAAGACGGTTGCTGCAAAGGATAGGCTAGGCCTCCCTGTGGTTGTGCCTAAGAGCCTCCTCCCGAATGCCTCTTTGTTGCTCAGATGTGGCCCTGTCTCTCTAGCTAAGCCATCTTGAAAGGTGAAATCACTTCCCTCCCCCCTACGTGGGATAAGACACCCAGGGGAGTGAATCTCCCTGGCAACGTGGAATATGACTCCCGGGGAGGAACGTAGACCTGGCATCGTGGGACGGAGAACATCTTCTTGACCAAAAGGGGGATGTGAAAGGAAATGAAATAAGCTTCAGTGGCAGAGAGATTCCAAAAGGAGCCGAGAGGTCACTCTGGTGGGCACTCTTATGCACACTTTAGACAACCCTTTTTAGGTTCTAAAGAATTGGGGTAGCTGGTGGTGGATACCTGAAACTATCAAACTACAACCCAGAACCCATGAATCTCGAAGACAGTTGTATAAAAATGTAGCTTATGAGGGGTGACAAAGGGATTGGGAAAGCCATAAGGACCACACTCCACTTCGTCTAGTTTATGGATGGATGAGTAGAAAAATAGGGGAAGGAAACAAACAGACAAAGGTACCCAGTGTTCTTTTTTACTTCAATTGCTCTTTTTCACTCTAATTATTATTCTTGTTATTCTTGTGTGTGTGCTAATGAAGGTGTCAGGGATTGATTTGGGTGATGAATGTACAACTATGTAATGGTACTGTGAACAATCGAAAGTACGATTTGTTTTGTATGACTGCGTGGTATATGAATATATCTCAATAAAATGAAGATTAAAAAACAAAACAAAAAAAAAAAAAAGACATAATGCTGAGCAAAATAAGCCAGGCACAAAAAGAGAGATATTGTATGTTACCACTAATGTGAATTCTGTGAAAAATGTACAATGTTTTGTACTGTAGAATGTAGGGGACCTAGAGATACCAATTAGTGGAGGGGGAATGATAATCTAATAAGAACAGATAAACTATGGAGGGTAATCTCAATGTTATGGGAATGCTCAGGAATGATTATGGTTTGTAAACTTTCTTGGATATAGTAAGATCATGTTGGAAGCAATAGAGTTATTTTAGGTTTTTTTTTTTCTTTCTCTTATTCCTTTGTTTTCTTAGGGGTTGTTAATTTTCTTGGGGTATGGTAGGAACATGTTGGAAGCAATATAGTTATTTTAGATTATTTGTTTTTCTTACTCCTCTGTTTGGACATGGTTTATTAATTTTCTTGGGGTATGGTAGGAACATATTGGAAGCAAAATAGTTATTTTAGGTTATTTGTTTTCCTTAATCCATTGCTTTGTTTGAAATGTTGTGGGGTTTTTTTGGTTGTTGTTTGCCTATTTGTTTTTAATTTTTTGATAAACAAAGTTAAAAAATTGAAAAAAAATCAGTAGAAAAATGTGAGTAAAAACTAAATGACAAATAGGGTGGGATGGGGCGATGGTTTGGGTATTCTCTTTTCACTTTTATTTTTTATTCTTATTCTGATTCTTTCTGATGTAAGGAAAATGTTCAGAAATAGATTGTGGTGATGAACGCATAACTATATGATCATACTGTGAACAGTTGATTGTATACCATGGATGACTGTATGGTTTGTGAATATATTTCAATAAAACTGAATTAAAAAAAAAATAGGAGAAGGAAACAAACAGACAAAGGTACCCAGTGTTCTTTTTTACTTCAATTGCTCTTTTTCACTCTAATTATTATTCTTGTTATTTTTGTGTGTGTGCTAATGAAGGTGCCAGGGATTGATTTGGGTGATGAATGTACCACTATGTAATGGTACTGTAAACAATCGAAAGTACGATTTGTTTTGTATGACTGCGTGGTATGTGAATATATCTCAATAAAATGAAGATTAAAAAAAAAAAAAAAAAGACAACTAACCTAAAATAACTACCTTACTTCCACCATGTTCCTACTCTACCCCAAGAAAATACCCTAATATAGCAACACTTCTGTGAACTTGTTCCTACCATACACATCAAAAATTAACAAACTATAGTCATGCCTGGGCATTCCCGTGATGTTAAATTTACCCATGATAGCTTATCTGTTCTTATTGGGTTATTGTTCCCCTTTCATTAATTGCTCTCTATCACCAGTTCCCTTACATTCTATGTTATAAACCATTTATTTTAGGAGTGTGTTGTTTAACCTCCAGGTGTTTGTGAATTTTCTAAGTCTCTGACGGTTATTGACTTCTAATTGTATGCCATTGTGGTCAGAGAATGTGCTTTGAATAATTTCAATTTTTAAAATTTATTAAGGCTTGTTTTATGTCCCAGCATATGGTCTATTCTGGAGAAAGTTCCGTGATCACTAGAGAAGAATGTGTATCCTGGTGATTTGGGATGTGATGTTCTATATGTCTGTTAAATCAAATTCATTTATCAGATTGTTTAGGTTTTCAACTTCCTATTGGTCTTCTGTCTGGTGGATCTATCTATAGGAGAGAGTGATGTGTTGAAGTCTCCCACAATTATTGTGGAAACATCCATTGCTTCCTTTAGTTTTGCCAGTGTTTCTCTCATGTATTTTGTGGCACCTTGATTGGGTGCATAAACATTTATGATTGTTATTTCTTCTTGTTGAATTGCCCCCTTTATTAGTATGTAGTGGCCTTCTTTGTCTCTCAAAACATCCTTGCATTTAAAGTCTATTTTATCTGAGATTAATATTACTACTCCTGCTTTCTTTTGGCTGTAGCTTGCATGAAATATTTTTTCCATCCTTTCACTTTCAATTTCTTTGTGTCCCTGTATCTGAGTCTTTTGTATGCAACATATTGATGGTTCATTTTTTTTGATCCATTCTGCGAATCTATATCTTTTAATTGGTGATTTTAATCCATTTACATTCAGTGTTATTGCTCTGAAGGCATTTCTTGAATCAGCCATCCTATCCTTTGGTTTATGTTTGTCAGATACATTTTTCCCCTTTCTCTCTTAATGTCCTTTAATGAACCAATATTGAACCTCTTTAGTACTGAACCTTTCTACATGTCTCTCTCTCCTTTCTTTGTTTCTCTGTCTGTAGGGCTCCCTTTAGTATCTGAAGTAGGGCAGGGCTTTTATTAGCAAAATCTCTCAGCATTTGTTTGTCTGTGAAAAATTTAAGCTCTCCCTCAAATTTGAAGGAGAGCTTTGCTGGATAAAGTATTCTTGGTTGGCAATTTTTCTCTCTCAGAATTTTAAATATATCATGCCACTGCCTTCTCACCTCCATGGTGGCTGCTGAGTAGTCACTACTTAGTCTTATGTTGTTTCCTTTGTATGTGGTGAATTGCTTTTCTCTTGCTGCTTTCAGAACTTGCTCCTTCTCTTCAGTATTTGACAGTCTGATCAGAATATGTCTCGGAGTGGGTTTATTTGGATTTATTCTATTTGGAGTTCACTGGGCATTTATGCTTTGTGTATTTATATTGTGTAGAAGGTTTGGGAAGTTTTCCCCAACAACTTCTTTGAGTACACTTTCTAGACCTTTACCCTTCTTTCCCCTTCTGGGACACCAATGAGTCTTATATTTATATGTTTTATTTTATCTATCCAGCTCTGGGACAGTTAGCTGTGGGTATGCAAAAGGCTATTGTCCATGTGTGTGCTGCTGGAAATACCCACCATCACGCTGGGTTTCTTGGCATGGCTCTGGGCTGTGGCCCTGGTGCCGGGCAGGAGTATTCCCAGTCCACCAGGAAGATGGCTGCAAGGGGTGTGGTTTTTTCCCCTTTTGGCTAACCTCTGCCTTCCTTGCTCTAAGACAATTAGTAGTGGGTGTGCAAAAGGCTATCTTCTGCACCAGATATTGAGGCGTTCACACAGCCCGTTCCTGCCATGCTTCACTGTGCAGTTCTCACTGCTGTATCTTCAGCTGCTTTTGGGTTTTTTTAAAAAAGAACTAGTCCGCCTCCAAATGCCAACCCTCAGTTTCCCCACACCTCAGTGTGGCTGCTGGATATTCAGCAGCTTACTCACTCATTTCAGAACACAGACACCCGGTTTCACCAAGTGCATGGTCCCTGTGGATTTAGCAGACCTTGTCCAGCTGGTGCATTGCTGGAACTGGTGTTCTGGGTCACTTTTTGGCTTTTATCTAGTATTTTTCATGGACGTGTTTTTTTTGCCCTGTCTCTCCTAGCTGCCATCTTAGGTTCTCCCCTGTACTTGGTTTTTGACAATTTGACTACTATTTGTGTGGGCTTTGTTTTCTTCAAGTTTTTCTTGTTTGGGGTTCACTGCACTTCCTTGATGTACATAAACATGTCTTTTGTTAAGTTTAGGACGTTTCCCCCTGTTATTTCTTTGAATATTCCTTCTGCCCCTTTCTTTCTTTTTGCTCCTGGGACTTCCATAATGCATATATTGGGACAGTTGCTCAGGTGTAACAGGTCTCTTAGATGCTGTTGGCTTTTTTTCATTATTTTTTCTTTCTGCTCCTCAGCCTAAATCATTTCAATTACCTTGTCTTTGACATCACTGGTCTTTTTTCTTCCAGTTCCAATCTGACATTGAAACTCTCTAGGAAATACTTCAATTCAGTTATTGACATCTTCAACTCCAGTAATTCTGTTTGGTCCCTTTTAAAAATATGTCTCTTTATTGAAATTCTCATATTGTTCATTCATTGTTTTCCTGATATCCTTTAGTTCTTTCTCTGTGTTTTCATTTGCCTCCTTGAGCAAATTGGGGATCACTTTTTAAAAAAATCTTTGTCTAGTATATCCAAAGTTTACTCCTCTTCATTGATGGTTTCTGAACCTTTACCTTGTTCCTTTTGGATGGGCCATGATGATTTCCTGTTTCTTTTCTGTTTGTGTTATAATCTTTTTCTGCACACTATACATTTTCATTTTTTAAATTGTTAACTATGAATGTAGTCCCTGAGCTCTCTGTTCCTTAAGTTTGTAGCCAGTTAGTGATATGACAGAGGTTTCCTTGAGTGCCAAGAGATAACTAAAACAAAGAAAGCCAGGCAAAAAAAAGCTATTTTCACAGTCTTGGCAAATAGGTTCTGCTTCAGCTGGTTTTTTCCTTCAGAGTAGTGCCCTCCTATCAAGATCAGCCCAAGAAGAATGAAAAAATGCAGGGTCCTTTCTGTCTTATCCGAGCCTGTGTAGAGCCTGTTCCTCCTCCTGGGTTTATCCTTGATCATAACCTTAGGAATTTCCCTGTTTAGAGGAGTTTGAATGTCCCCTTTTCTTCCTATGAAATAGACTTTCTCCCCTTCCTGGTTATCCCATTGTATGCTCTTATGTAGTTAATCCTTTGCCCCAAGCTGCATTGGCTTAGTTGTTTCTTATACTGTTTTAGCTGTCTGCAAATTGCCTGTGCCTGCAGGACAAATTCTGGCAGGGTGAGCTGAGACAAGGTTTCTGATTCAGTCTTTCAGGCTTCACCTGATAGATGGGCACTGATATATGGAAACACCAGTATGTGTATAGGAGTTACTCTGCTCCCTTGGGTCAGGTCTAGGGACCCACATTCAGAGCACAGGCTGGCACCACACCACACCAAAGATGGGATGGGGGGAGGGGCCAGCAAGGGCACATGGAATTCACCTCTTTCTTTTTTAAGGGTTCAGCTTTTTATTGAACATGTTATAAAAGCGGTTGAGTCAAAAAGACCAAAGCCTGTGTCATCATCAGATTCCTCAAATTCTTCTTTCTTTGCTTCCACTTTCTTCTCAATTGGAGCGGCAGTGGTGAAGGGAACAGGACCTCCCACTGGTGCAGCATCTGCTTCTGGTGCAGGTCCACCAGCCCCTACCTTGCAGATAAGGCTCCCGATGTTGACGTTGGCCAGGGCCTTTCAAACAAGCCAGGCTAGAAAGGTTCAATATTTATACAAGCTGCTTAATGAGAGCATTGGTCTTATTCTCTGTGATGGTGGCTTCATTCGTCGTGAAGTATGAGTGCTGAGTAGGTGCAAGCAAGCTAGGGGACAGAGGCCATGGTGCAGGTGAGTGCTGGGCAGGCAGCTCCAGGCAGGGTGCTCGTCGTTGGATAAAGTGAGGGCCACACTCCAATGCAGCCTTAGCTTCCTTGGAACTGAGCACCTCCGCAGCAGCTGAGGAAAGGGAATCACCTACTGTTTTTAAAGCTTTGTTTCCTTGATCTGGCTCTTGCCATTACTGCAACACTTTAACTGTATTCTGGAGTTTTGAGGATCATAGCTCTGCCAGTTTTGCTAGTTGTTCAAAGATTCTTGGGGGAAGGGGGCTGAGATAGCACTCTGGAGCATCTTACATTACCATCTTGATCCTCTCCTACCCTTTTTGAATTAAGGATAAAAGGCTAAAATCTGTCACTTTGTGCTAGATCTTGTGGTCTGCCTAATCAAGCTATACTGAATGGGCAGACCATGCCCCTTTTTCTAGGCTAAAGACCATGTGTCTACACATGTAGGCAAATTTACATCCACTCTTGGAAATATCACAGTATCAAATAAATCATGTTTAGTGTCAAAAAGTCTAAGGTTATTTTGTTTTGTTTTTCTCAGAGTCTGGTGCTCATGTATCTGGGGTTTGTTGGGACTCAAATGAAGGACCCTATATTCTATTCCACTGTATCATGTTAGGTTCTATTCATTTTGAAAACTTGTGGAGGTATTTGTTGGTCCAAATTCTGTTAATGAATGTGTTTGCCATCTCTCTTGTCTTGATGTAACTTGCAGATTTAACAGTTTCCATGAGTTAATTGCTACAGTTGAAAATCAGGTTAGGGCCAAGGGAAGAACCTTCAAGGTAGTAGACAGAGAGAAAGAATGTTACCCCACCTACTTATCTTAATCCTAAAGCTACAGTTGAGCCAACGGCTAATCCAGTAGATATACCCCAAAGAGGGAGGTGGCTGCAAAGGGTGGAAGAAATGTGAGCAGGTACATTCTGCCACAGCTCTAATACTTTTCAGCAAGAAAGTTAGTCGAATAGGATAACTGCTACTTATTGAGCATTTATTACATGCCAGGACAGAGCTAAGTGCATTGAACACATTATGAGGTTATTGTTATTACCACTATTTTACATGTGAGGAAATGAAGTCTATAGAGACTAAATCATTTATTCAATGTCACAAGGTAGGAGGGATATGGACAAGGTTCAAACTCAAGTTTGTTTGACTCCAAGCATGCACTCATAATTACTGAAATACTGGAAGGCACAGTCATATGAAGCCATATCCAGAGAACCCTTGGGGGTTCTCTGAGAATATGAGGACTCTTGGTCTATCCATTTGGAATATTCTGAGGGTTGAGACTAGAGAAGATTAGTGTTGTGCATTGCACAAGGGAAAAGGGTGTTGTGGAATTATGAAGACAGTCAAATTCAGGTCAGGTTAGAAATGGAGAAGGGAAAATGATGATACCGATGGTGATGATAGTGTAATGGTGATGATGATGATGATAGCTAACATTTACTGAATGGATAACCATGTGCCAGCCATTGCGCTAAGTACTGTCTCATTTAATATCCACAATAGTTGCCTGAGATGAATATTATTTTATACCCATTTTGTAGATGAGGAAATGGGAGTTTTAAAGATCTGCAATAACTTTGACCAAGGTCAATCAGCTATTAAATTGAAAAGCCAGGAACCAATTTGATTCCTGGCTTTTGTTCATTCCTAGAGAATTCTTGGTTTCTCCTTCAGCTGAAGTTGTCAGGAAGCTTCAGAAAGTTCACCCCCAAGAGCCAGTTCTTCCTCTCTATATCCCTCATTCTTGAGCCCTCTGACTTAAACAAGGGAGTCTTTATCACAGGTTTTGCACTTCATTATTCCATTACTGAGAATATTCTTTACATTCCTGAAAATATTTGACATACTGTAAATGTATAATGTACATTTAGAAGACTTGGGTCCTTTTCCCAGCTTTTCTGTTAACTAGCTGTTGTGGCCTCAGGTAAGTCAACTTCCCTGAACCTCAGTTTTCTTATTTGCAAAATTAGAACTCTATAGTCTCCAGGGTCCTTTTTCAAGATACTTTAATTCATTGAGTCTTCTCCTGGAGTAGTAAATACTTAGCCTTCACATGTGAAATGACAGAAATGTCTGAACAAAAGCATGCCTTCAAAGGAAAAAAACGTTATTTCTTTTTATTCACAAATATAAAGGGCCTTTCCTCTGTCGTTTTGGACATTCTATACCCTATTTGGGTGACCATATAATTTATTAGCCAAATTGGGACACTCTGGGGAGTGAAAAGAGATGCAGTTAATAATTGCACCAGGATGCAAGCATAACCAGGTCCGTCACCTTTCCTGGAAACCAACCTTTGCCATTTCTCCATTTGTAGCTCCTCCTCCTCTTTCTCCTCTCCCCCTCCCCCCCTCTCCCTCCTTGGGTTTCAACAAGAGTGAAAGGCGCCACAGACAGAGGTGTGAGCTCCCTCAGCCCCTTAATGGAGTGTTAACTTCAAAGTGGAGGTGTGATCATTTAAATGTTAACACTTTCAAGCAAGTTTGTCTGCAACAGAAACACTCTGTTTAAGGCTAATTTCCTCCTAGTTTTTAAAGTCATTTTGCATTGGTAATTTCCACTCCATGCAGTCAGTATCTTGATTATTAATTTCTTTCTGCATTGCTTCATTTGAAACAATTCTTCAATTTTGTAACTGGCTTGACAACACCAGAAGGTTCCCAGCTTTGGACCCAAACAAGGAGCAAATTTCTTCAGGAATTTCTTTGGGGTAGTTTCCTTTGGGTCCTGTGCAGGTGTTTTTCTGGATGCTCTGGGAAATATTGGGGGTCAGAAGATGGGTTTGTGAAAGTCAGTCAGCAGGTTTGACGTGATTACATTTGCAAATATGGTTTATATGAACCTTTTTTTTTTTTTTTGAGGAAAAGTTACTGAGTGCACCTGCCCCTTGCCTTCTGACAATCCAATATAACCACTTTCTGGGTCTACCAGAAGCCATGGATCAATTCCTACTCCATAACTTTTTCTTTCTTATGATGAAGCCAGTTAAATTCTTGACTTAAAAAATGATATTATTGATAAATGCTGTATGTAATAATCTCATAGCAATGAAAACACACTTTGGTTGAACTGAATTGCCTTTAAGCCACTTCTATATAGAACTTGGTTATTTTATTTTAGGTGATGAAAGATCAAAATTTTAGCAAAGGGGTAAAAGATATGACTTTTTGCTACTAAAATAATTTACTAAATGCAGTCCTTGGTGACTCATCGAAAAATCCTAAAGAATGCTTTTTGTGCTGCCCAATTAAAATTCTCCTATTAAAATCCTTTCTACCCAGTCACCATTTTTAAAAAGTATAATAATGATTTATCATCAGTGCTTACATAAATTATAAAATTACCTTTGAGATAATTGATATTTCCATAACTGTGAACACAGGATAATTTTCTCTGTTGTATACAAGGTGATGGGCGTTTGAGGGAAACGTACTTTTTAAAATGCTGTTTTAACCAACTGTTAAAGGTCCAGGAGGAACATGAGTTGATACAGGGTAAAATTAATAGCATTAAAGAAAGCTTACCACTCACATCTGTTTTTTTCTTCTGTAAGTAGTTTATGTCCGCTATTCTCAGAGAGTTTGTGTGTGTGGTGGGCCAGGGGAATGTAGAGCCTGATCAGTAGCGGGTCTAAGTTACAAGGCCTTTGTCTTGATTCTTTATCAAAGTGCCAGGCTGCCTGAGTCATGGCTTCCTCTCTTCTCCAATTCTCTCTGCTGTCTGACATATGATACTATTTCATGCTCAAAAAGAAAGGATGTAGGAAAAAATTAGCATACTTTGAAAGTTTCATTTGTCAAAACACTCCCTTATATTATTATTTTCTAAACTGTGGGATTGATTTAAGAAGGAAATATTGGTGAAGGTTTCTCCAAAAATGCAGATATTCATTGAGTGCCAGGGTGGTGCAAACCAATCTGTAATTCAGGTACAGAAATAAGTATATCACCTCAGAAGGTGGGGGTGCCACAAGCCAGGGCACATCAGAATGCAAAATGAGCATTTACACTGAGGACTATTATTCTAAAGATAGTTTTACACAAGATGCCAAATTATGATCAAAAGGTTGATTAATGACTATGGATACGATAACAAAGGAAGTGAGAGTTTAATAGCTAAGGGGCCAGGGTTCAAATATCAACTCTGTTGTCTAGCTGTGTGACCTTGAGCAAGTCATTTGACCTCTCTGAGCCCAAGTCTATTCATCTATGAAATGGATAAACTCATAGGAATAGGGTGAGAATAAAGTAATATTTTTGTAAAAAGTACCCAGGAAAATGGCTGAAATATGGTAGGTACTTACTAAACTGTTCACTGAAAAGTTTATTTTTGGTAGGAACCATTTTGGTGTTGGGATAAAAGGTCAGTTCATCCCTTTCACCTGGTGCCAATACTGTGCCAATATAGACACAATCCACGACCACCATAAGAACACAAGGCACTCACAGCATTAATTTGTAAAAGTTGAGCCAAGTTCCCTAGCTCTGGCTGCCTCTATCAGTGACTGCACTTCAATGGGCCAAGCACTAGCAGAGTTAAGCATGAATCGGGAATTGCCTGATCCTGATATTTCCTTCCAATATATTCTCATTTCTTTAGCAGTTATCTTCACAAATTAGACCCACATTTAAAAAGTCCTGGTTTCTTTTTCATGCTTGATTTCACACGTGTTCACAAACCTGTCCCAAGAGTTAGACTTTTTATTCAGTGGTTACAAGACCTCAGAAACCATGCTCATTATTATGACATGCAAAATCTGATATTACCCAGCTATGGCCAGGAGAGATTGGGTATAAGTAAAAGTCAGTGGAATGAAACTCAATTATATGAGACTGCTAATCATCTATCCTTTCAATTATTCAACAAATATGTATTGGGTACTATCATCAGGTTTTGTTCTAGGAGTTGAGGATTCAGTGGTGAACAAGTGGAGCTTGAATGTTGGTGGAGGAGATAGATGAGATAGTAAGAGAGAGAAGGAGAGAGAGGAGGAGAGAAACCAAAAGAGAGAAATAAATCAGAGTGTGATAAGAGAATTACTTCTGACGAGTGGTCAGGAGAAGCCTCTCTGTGGATGTGATATCTAAGCTGAATTCTGAATCAAAAGAAGGAGATGCACATGCAGAGATGAGTGTGAGCAACATTCCAGGCAGAGGGAACCATAAATGCAAAGATGCCCAGGTGGGCACCAGCTTGGTGTCCATGACGATCAGACCAAGGCCAGGGTGGCTGGGGAGAGTGTAGGAGATGATGTAGAAGAAGTCAGCAGAGTCAGGTCAGGGAGGATTTTAAAAACCAAAGTGAGGGGTTGGGAATGTTTTCTAAATGAGATGGGAGGCCACTGGAGGGTTTAAAGCAGAGGGGTGTTGTGATCAGATTTATGTTTAATAAAATGTCACTTGGGATGCTATGTGCAGAAGGACTATAGGGAACAAGAGTGGAAGCAGCAAAACTACTAAAGCATCCCAGTTAAGAAGAGATGGTGGTGGCAAGAGTGATGGTGGAGGGAGGTGGATGGATTTGGGATGTTTGTGGAGGCAGTTTCAGGACTTGCTGATGGCCTGGGTGTGAAAAGTGAAGAAAAGAGATAAGTTAAGGATATCACTTGAGCAACTGGGTGAGTGTTACCTTTTCCTGAGAGGTAAAGACAAGAAGGGAAAACACATCAAGAGTAATTTCTCTGAGAGCCCTTTTAGATAGTCACTCTGTAGGTTTGAACATATTATGTCCCCCCAAATTCCATTATCTTTGATGTAATCTTGTGTGGGCCGATGTATTACTGTTGATTAGATTGTAATTCTTTGTTTCCATAGAGATGCGACCCACCCAACTGTGGGTGATAACTCTGATTGGATACTTTCCATGGAGGTGGGGCCCTGCCCATTCAGAGCGGGCCTTGATTAGTTTACTAGAGCACTATATAAGCTCAGACAGAAGGATCAAACTTGCTACAGCCAAGAGGGACACTTTGAAGAACACACAGGAGCTGAGAGAGGACATGCAGATGAGAGACAGTTTGAAGATGGCTGTTGAAAGCAGACTCTTGCTCCGGAAAAGTTAAGAGAGGATAAAAGCCCCAAGAGCAACTGGCAGTGACATTTTGAAGAGGAACTGTGGCCTAGAGAGGAAAGTTCTGGGAGAAAGCCATTTTGAAACGCAACCAGGGAGCAAGCAGATACCAGCCATGTGCCTTCCTGGCTAAGAGAGGTTTTCAGGATGCCATTGGCCATCCTCCAGTGAAGGTGCCCAACTGTTGATGCATTACCTTGGACACTTTATGGCCTTAAGACTGTAACTGTGTAACCAAATAAACCCCTTTTTATAAAAGCCAATCTATTTCTGGTGTTTTGCAAAAAGGCAGCATTAGCAAACCAGAACAGTCACCTGTATGTTGTAGGTAAATGCTCTAATCATGCATGTGCATGTGTGTGCACACACATTCAACCTTATTTTACTATGAAGCAGAAGACACTCTCCTCCTAGAAAACCCTCAGTTGTGTTTAGTCTTTGGGTGAAAGAAGAAATTGGAAAAAAAAAATCATAAAATGAAGTTTTATCTTAAAAAGCCAATTTCCATTTTTAATGTCTGTTCAAAGTTTTATTTTAAGAAGCCAATTTCCATTTTTAAAGTTAACTCTAAATATGTGTGTATATGTAAATATATGTATTTATGACATAAAATTATATATAATTATATATATATATCAACCAATATCATGCTGCCTACTCCTTTTAATTATTAATTATTAACTCATTAAAATTATCAGTCACCTTACACTATCTTTTGATAATTGTTACCTCGGGAAGTGGCAGAGGGAAGAATTAGAGGGGCTGAAGTCTTTTCCTCTTTCTATGATTAATGTTCAAGTGGTGAGATTATGGGTGATTTTTACTTTATTCTTTGTGGTTTTCAATATTTTTAAATAAATTTTTCTTAATCACATGAACAAAGCATTTAACACCTTAACAAAGGTATAGATCACTAACCAAAGAATTATAATAAAATTTAGGACCAGAAGAGCTCTTCAAAAAGGAGGATCCCATTTTCTAGTATCCCTGCTTCAAATCACTAATAAAGAGGTACTCACAGCACCCCAGAGAAGTTCATTCCTTCTTTGGGCAGTGCCAATTGTTAGGAATTTCCTTTTGAATATTGAACAGAAAGCTGCCCCTGGAAAACTTTCATTATTGTTTCCCATAGTGCTTTGGCAGAAACAAATACTAGTCAACTTCTTCTTCAAGTGACAATTCTTCAAATATTTGAGGTTGTATCTCTCCTTGTTTACTTCCTTTTCTTTTTTTAACCAAAGCTTACCCTGTTCTTTCAACATTTCCTCATGTAATAGTATTTCTACACATTTTACCAGCTTAAAGTATGATCCTTCTCAAGGCTTTGTTTTTAAACAAAGATTTTAGCCTTAAGTTTAAAGACTATGTCCCCACGTAGACAGATTGCAGACATCAGTCCATCGGTGCTACAGCTGGGAAATGGAGGAAGCTGCAGTAGGACTTAACATCTTTGAAATTATTCTGGGACATTGGGTCCCAACTTCTATTTCTAAATCACTTTCAGTCTTTGGGTACATGTATGCATAAAGAGAATTACAGCAGCATCAGAAAATCTGTGTTAGAATGGAACACATCTTTTTCTCTAAAATCAGGAACAGGACAACAAGACACCACTGCTATTCAGTATTGTCCTAGAAGTTTAACCAGAGCAATTGGGAAATAAAAAGAAATAAAAGGTATCTAAATTGGAAAGGAAGAAGTAGAATTATCCCTATTTGCAGAAGACATGATCTTAATATAGAAAATCCAAAGGAATCCACACAAAAACTACTGGAGCTAATAAATGAGTTCACCAAAGTGGCAGAGTACAAGATTAACATGTAAAAGTCAATTGTATTCTTACACAGGAGCAATGAACAATCCAAAGAGGAAATTAAGAAAACAATTACATTTATAGTAGCATCTAAAAAATAAAATATCTAAGAATAACTTTAACTGAGGATACAAAAGACTTTGTACACTGAAAACTACAAAACACTGCTGATATGATGCCTAGGAATGAGCCAGGCCCTGGCAGCAAGGGATTGAAAAAGCCTGCTTGACCAAAAGAGGGCAGGGGTTGGGGGGTGGGAAGAAAGGTAACAAGCTGAAGTCACAGTGGCTGAGAGATCCCAAATAGAGTAGAGAGGATATCCTGGAGGTTTCTTTTACACAAGCTCCAGCTAGACATCTCAAATGGCCACAGTATGCTATGCACTTACCAAAAGTAGTCCCAAAATTACTAGGTCTTTACCGGAGATTCTGTAAAATATTCACTTGCTAAGTTTTCTCTCTCAGAAACTTAAATCCACCAGTGTTCCTATGCCAGACAAGTCCTAAAAGCCAGAGGCCATAGCCTCTTTAAGAACATCAACCATATGCTGCCCTATTCCCCATACTGACACCCCCTTTCAATATGAAAAAGTTAGGGTGCTTACTGTCTAGACACCCCTGAAGATGGAGAAAGAGATTAAGTGAGAGGAAGAGGTAGCAACAAACAAGATAAGATTTAACAAAGGTCTACAAATACTGAAACTTTATATAAATATACATATAAATATATTTAAATATTTTAAATATTTTATATAAAATATATAAAAATATATAAATTATAAATATATATGTATTTAGATGCTGGGGTGTTGGAATAGCTGGAAGGAGGTAAGTGACATGGTGGAACTGTAACCTATAACATCCTTTGGAATTTGTTCTATAGCTAATTGTTGAATTGTGCTTTGAAAGTCTTCACCTTTCTGTGTATACCCTATATTGCATAATAAAGAAAGAACTGAAACTGTGGAACTGTGACCCATAATAATTTTTGAAATTACCTATACAACTGCTTGTTGAGCTGTACATTGAAAGTTAACATCTTTCCGTATGCATTTTATATTTTACAATAATGGAAATGGCTGAAGTAATGGAACTGTGACCCATGATATTCTTTGAAATTTGCTCTCCAACCACTTGTTAAATTCTACGTTGAAAGTTGTCACTGTCATGTGTACATGTTAAATATGTTAAAGTTCACAATAAAAAATGCATTAAAAAAAAACTCTGAAAGAAATTAAAGGAGACCTAAATAAATGGTAAGACATTCCATGTTCATGGATTGGAAGAGTTAATATTGAAAAGATGTCAATATTGCCCAAAGCAATATATAAATTCAATGCAATTCCTTTGAAAATTCCAGCAGCCTTTTTTTTTTTTTTTTTTTTTTTTTTTTTTTTTTTTTTCAGAAATGTCAAAAAACAATCCTCAGGTTTATATGGAGCTGTAAGGGGCCCCAAATATCCAAAACAATTTTAAAAAAGAAGAACAAAGTTGGAAGATTCACCCTTTCCAATTTCAAACTGTACTACAATGCTACAGTAATCAAAACAGTGTGGTACTGGCATAAATACATATAATTAGACCAATGTAAAATAACTGAAAGTCCAGAAATAGACCCACACATCTATTGCCAATTGATTTTCAACAAGGGAGTTAAGTACATGTGGTAGGAAAAGAATAGTCTCTTCAACAAATGGTGCTGGGAAAACTGGATACCCATATGGAAAAGAATGAAGTTAGACCTCTAACGCACACCATATACAAAAAATAAAATCAAAATATCAAAGAACTATATGTAAGAGCTAAAACTACAAAAATCTTATACAATAACTAAAGGGCAAATCGTCATGACCTGGGATTTGGCAACGGACTCTTAGATATGATACCAAAAGTGAGAGCAACAAAAGAAATAATAGATAAATTTGATTTGATCAATATTAGAAATTTTGTGTATTGAAGGAAATTATCAAGAAAGCAAAAAAATAAAAAACCTTGCAGAATGGGAGAAAATATTTGGAAAACATATATCATATAAGCACTTAAGTACTTAACATCCAGAATACATGAAGAACTTTTATAACACAACAACAAAAAGACAAACATCCCAATTAAAAAATGGGCAAAGGACTTGAATAGACATTTATCCAGAGAAGATATACGAATGATCCATAGGCATATGAAAAGATTCTCAACATCATTAGCTGTTAGGGAAATGCCAATTAAACCCACAATGAGATACCATTTCACACCAACAAGGATGGCTATTATTTAAAAGTGGAACATAAGTGTTGAAAAGGATGCAAAATAATCGGACTCTACTGCATTGTTGGTGAGAATGTAAAATGGTATAGCCACTGTTGAAGTAATATGCCACTTCTTCAAAAGGGTAAATATAGAATTACCACATGAGCTGGCAATTCCACTTTTAGGTATATACCCAAAGAAATTGAAACAGGGTCTCAAACAGATACTTCTATGTCAATATTTATAGGAGCATTATTCATAATAGCCAAGGTGAAAACAACCCAAGTGTCCATCAATAAGTGAATGGATAAATAAAATGTGGTACATACATACAATGGAATATTATTCAGTCTTAAGGAAGAATGAAGTTCTGAGAGATGCTGCAAATGGAAGAGACTTGAAACATTATGCTCAGTGAATTAAGCAAGGCACATAAGGACAAATAGTGTATTTGTATGTTATATTATATTATTTTATATTATATTATACTATATTATACTGTACTGTATTATATATTATATTATATAAGAGAGAACTAGAAATAGCAAATTTGCAGAGATAGAAAGAAGATAAGAGGTAACCAGAGAATAGGGGAAAGGAAGAAGGGGGGTGTTTGTAAACATAAAAACAATAGAAAAGGAGAAGGGAACACATAGTCACCTCTCACCCGCTGAAGAATTCTCTCAACAAAGAGGCAAGGACTAAGTGGTTAAGCACACAGGCTCTGGAGGTGACTATCTAGATTTGATTTCAGGATTTACTTGGGTTTCGGTTTCCCCATCTATAAAATGTTAATGTTAGTATAAATTCTTTGTAGAGTTATGTACAGTGCCTGAGGTATAGGAAGCACATCATACATGTTAGCCACCATTATTATTGTTGTTATTTTCATTAATATGGTATCCCCCAACAGATGTGAGGAATCTCCTTACTTCCAAGTCAGTTCCTTCCCATTCTGGGATAACTTCAGTATTAAAATGTCCTTATTTAAATTTAGTTGAGATCTGTGTCTTGGTAACAGCCACTCATTGAGCCCAATCCTTCAGTCTGAATATCAGTTTAGCCCCTTGCTCATGAGAGAGCTCTGTACATACTTGAAGGCAGCTATTATATGTCATGATATCTACCAACATTTAATGAATATCTATTTAATAGACTAGACTCAAAGATTCACAAGAGCAAATATCCTGTGGGTTTGCTCACCACTGCAAAGCCAGCATGCAGTAGAGTATCTGGCACTTAGTAGGTGTTTGAATTGAATGATTAAGTAAATGACTGACCTCTGCAGTCCATAGTTAGGACATTAGTAAGAATCCCTCAAAATTAAGGGTGCTTTGGCTGAATGAGGTTGTGATAAGTTAGAACATGGGTGATATTTCCAGTTTTTCAAACATTTACTAAGGGCCTGCTATATACCAGCTGTTGTACTACAAACAAGGTACAAAGAAATACAAAGAAAATCGGAACATGTTTCCTCCATTAGTGATCTACTTATCCAGCTTATAAAATAGTCCAGGGGCCCAAGGTCATTCCAAGGAAGTCTGCTCCAGGGATGCCTGTCCCAGGAAATGCTGTACCTGGAGGGAGAAAGCTTAGTCAAAGTCTGGAAAGCAGAACAGATGAAACATGAATGCTGAGATCTGTTCATCCTTGGATAGATCAGAAGAAAAGCAAGAGATAGGGGTTAGAAAGGGGAAAGTCAGAGACAAAATAAAGGATGGATAAACTGAAAGCTGGCTCAGCAACAAATTCAGTTAAACACAGAGTGTCTGATAGGTTATTTCTTGAAAATATGACTTGGTGGTCTTGATAGGACAGGGGATGTGTCATTTAAATTATCTTAGCCTGACCGGACTGTGTGATTTGTAGATTTGTAATTTTATAGTGTAACCTCACCAGTCTGGGAGTTCTAATGAGGACATGAAACATTACTGATGAGCTTCACTGATTTATTAATTTCTACCAGCATAATGGCAGGACCTCAACATCCCAGGTATTTTTATTCTCTATAAAGAATCCTGCATGTGATTAGAAACCTGCTTTCTCATGGGCTTCCGCCTCTATCCTCTGCATGGACCTTTTGAAGAAGCATCTCTCCACCAGGGCTGTCAGGGCTTCTGGGAGAACCTGGCTTCCCTGATCTCCTGCTGGACATTGCAGTACTGCTGCCATGTATTGCTGCTCCAAGGTCCTCGCCCCGATGGGTGAATGTCTCTCCAAGTCTGAGTCACTCTTTATCATCTAGGCCCAGAAGCAACCCTATTTGTGTCCAAATTCTTATGAAGTCCATATTGAAAAGTTTCCCTCAGCTTTGCCCACTGACTTTTTCTCTATAGGAAGTTAAAGCTAATTCTTTGGTCTGACTGAAGAGTAGCAAAACACACACACACACACACACACACACACACACCACACACACACACCACATACCTTTCTATCTCCCAGGAAGCAACAAGGATCAACATTGATCTTCCTACCTTGTGTCAAATAATCAAAGGCCTCATGCATATTGAGCAGCAAAATTGTCGTAGCCGGTCTCCAGGGTGACCCTCACTGATTCCTGCCTTCTGGTGTTACCTCCTTGTGTTATGTTGTTTTCTCCACATTGTACCAGGGTTGATCTTTGTGACCAAGATCATATGGTAGAAGTGATGGTATGTTCTGTCAAGATTAGATTATAAAAGTCACTAGAGCTTTTGTCTTGGGCTTTCTCCCACTCTCTTTCTCTTAGATAATTCACTCTGGCAGTAAGCAGCTGCCACATCAAGAGGGCACTCAGAGAGCCTTGTGGAGAGGTCCCTGTGACTAGGAACTGAAGTGTCTGGCCAACAGCCATGTGCGTGATTCTTCTTGGAAGCAGATCCTCCAGCACCAATCCAACCTTCAGATGGTGCGGCCTTGGCCGACAGTGTCACTGCAGCCTCATGAGAGACCCTAAGACACACCACACAGATTCCTGATACTCAGAAACTGTGAAGTAATGAATTTTTTTGATTTAAGGTGCTAAGTTTTGGGGTATTTTGTTACACATCAATAAATAACTAATATAAAATTAGAGGAGTGGTAGTGGAGGTGAATTGGTGAATTGTAAACCTCATGCCCTATTCTTCCATGGGTTCTACAAGGACCAGCTTGCTACGGTGTTATAAAGCATTTGTGGTTGATTGTTTCCTGAAATATTGGTACTGTATTGGGATGAATGTAGGCAAAACAGCTGGAATACTTTCAAGAAGAATGCTCTCACTACGTAATCATGATCATGGCGATAACAAGTCGCTCATCAGGACCTCAAAGTGCCCTATGAATGATGAGGTAACTAATGCACACTTTCCATCATTTCTCCAAGTTAATACAGAACTCATCGAGTAACATGGATGGATGCCTCAAAGGATGCTGTATAAATGTAGTGTGCCATTATTTTCTATTTTTAATGTGAATGGACAAGAACCAATTTAATCTGTTAGCACTTCCTTTCTGAAGAAGAACCCTGACATGGTTTAGTGCCCTTAGCAGCAAACGACTCACGCCAGAGCCTATTCTTCGTCTTTAGACAGAAACCCAACTGACACCTGTTATGTCGTCTGTTAGATGAAGTAGTTTTATAGAATGTGGGTGAAATGGGAGCATTGCCAACCAGAAGGAATACACACTGTAGCCCATTCTCTTGGCAGCTGAAGAAAAATTCCTGGTGGTCAGGAAAGCAGATTGAATGCCTGTTTCCTCCAAGACTAAGGTGTCAGTGCCAACTAAAATGCCAGCTTACTCTTTCCTTATTCTCAGCTGTGCAGATACAGCTTCTTTAGTAAAGAGGCCATTTTACGAAGACTTTTTATACCTGTGTGTTGTCATTTTGACTTAGTTACTAATCCTGGTCACATAGTAAGGACTTTGATTAAGCAATTTTTTTTTTTTCCTTTCTCTCTTCCATCTCATTGAAAGATTATAGAGTTTGAGCGTGGGGTTAAAGGATTATATCTGAATCCTGAGAGTACCAACACTGCGCCAGCCTACCTGTCATTTCCTGGTGTGGTTACTTATCTGTCAATATTTCTTCCCTTTTTTCCCAAGTCCCAGACCTACTTGATCTTGTCCGTTTGGCTCTGCTGGTGGAGAAATAACAAGGGTTTTCCCGTCATGCAACATTCTGAGATACATCATGACAGAGAAATCTCAAAGCCCAGGTCAATTATAACAGAAGACGTGCACCACCTCTGCCCCCTTCACGTCTTCTGGGGCTGCAGTTGTTTAAAACTAAGTCACCTGAAAAATGCAAGGAAATGTGTGTCTGCTTTCTGTCTGCCTTTCTAGTTGTTTATCAGGATACAAATTGCAGAAGACGAATACTCCATGTGTGTGGTTTGTAGTTGGGAAGAGGGAATAAAGTTGGCAGCTACCTCATGGTGCTGTAATTACTTTTTAATTAGAATTCATTGGATACAGATGGATTCTTCTTGTTCTTTCGCCCACTGATGTTTTTAATATTCCCACATCAGATATTATGAGGCAGTAGCCAGCAGTGAGTTACATAAAATAACCCTATAGCTGGTAGTGACTTACAGAAAGTTACCAACTTAACCATTTGTCTTAGATGAAAAATGATCTTGCACCTTTTTTGTGGATTCTATTGCTGGTTTCTTGATGTAGTGTTTGTTTATTCTCATTCCTGCAGGAAAAAAATATCATAGTTCTTGTATCAAATTACTGTAACTGACTGGAACATTTTTATTTCAAATAATGTACCATCATATTTTTTTCATGGTGACACTGATAAATTTGCAGGATTTCTCTTTTTCCCTCCTACCAATGAATAACTTGAACCTAAACGTGAATGGAATGCAAAATTTCATGCTGTTATAAAAAACCATTGCTCATCACATTCTAATTTTAACTAAGTTTGAACCTGAATGGCTATTTGCAGTATTTTGATAGAAATAAGAAGTAATTTCCATCTTTTTTTTTGCTCCAGGGTCTCTATACATGAACTGACATATGACGCATTTTTGAAGTCACACTTAATAATGCTTTTCTCATCATAAACAACCTCACCCTTGTTGAATAGCGGATCTAAAATTAGGCTTACACAGGCCTATGTAATATACCTAAGAAATGTGATTTATTCTAATGTAATAATGGCATAGATTTATAAAGCTTGACTACTCCAATGCTCCTCGTTATGGTTGTAAAATATTTGTGGCCACTGTGGGATTTTCTAGATCATTATTTTAAAAAAGGAAAAACCCATTTTGACAGATGAACTGGGGCCATTCTGAGCAAATCACAGATACTTCATATAACAAGGCCTCCAAAGAGGGGAGCATACACTTATTACTATGGCAACCTGGATCAAAACACTATTTTAGTGGAGAGTTTCCAGTTTTACAATGCAATGATGATTGTTTATAGTACCATTGAAACCAGATTCAGCAAAGGTTTAAGAAATGAGCTGACAAGAGGAAAATCATTATAGATAAACTGGGGATACCTGAATGGGATAGCATGGAATCTGCCATTATTTGATCAAATACTGGAATTTATTGCCCAGGACAATAGAAACAATGGAATAGGATCTAGACAATGAGAAACGTCCTGAAGTTTCTTCTGTTACCAAGGTTTTGGACTAAGATCAGTGCTATCTTAAGTTCAAACTTTGAAAGCAAAGTTTTTTTAAAGTACATATCTCTCAAATCCCTTATTTTTCTATCTGCAAAACACTTATTCTTAACTTTAAAGTTGTGAGCTGACGCTTCCTTTTCTAACATATTCCATTTGACAGAGAGCAACATGGCACACCTCAAGAACTATCCCCATTATTCAGGGCTTTGTGCTTGCGCATGTCTACTCGAACTTACAGCTGGTTGCAGCCCTGCTCTGTTATTTTTATTTAGATGGAATTTTCATACAGAAAGAGAAAAAATTGTCTGGATCACAGGTTATCCATTTGGCTGAAACTGTCTTGAAGTATCTAAGGACACTACTGGATAGACAAAGTGCATTGAAGTGAAGGGTTGAATAGACATTCATTCATTTAACAATTATTCACTGAGCAAATAGGTGTGTACAGTAAGTGCACACTGTTAAGTGTGCAGTGGTGAACAAATTAGACCTGGTACCTGCCTCTGTGGAGTTTATAGTCTAGCGGCAGTATTATGGTGAGCTCTCTAAAGAAATATTGAAGGATGCAGTAATAGAGAATAACTGGGTGGGGTGGAGCATGGATCCATTCCAGCATTTATTAACATGGTTAGTTTCCCAGTCTTTGAAGGGGAAAGGAAAACCGCATTTATTGAATGTCTGCTTTGTGCAAAGCTCTGTGCTAGGACCTTTCCATACAATTATCCCATTTTAGTCACAAAACAATCCTGAGAAATTGCAGCTAGTATTACATCTACTTTGCAGATAAGGAAACTGAGACTCAGATAGGTTAGCATTTATTATATGCCTGGCACCATCAAAAGCACTTTACAAATATTCATTTAATCCGCATAATAACCACATAAAGTAGTATTGTTATTCCCATTTTACAGATAAGGAAACTGAAACACAAAGAGATTAAATGACTTGCTCAAGGTCACACAGCTAGTAAGTGACAGAGCAAGCTATAAGCCCAGCAGTCTGCACCGCTCCCACTGCACAATGGAGGCAGCGTGTCGTGACACAGCTGTGATCTAACCCAGGTCTGCTGACTTACCATATGCTTAGTTTGTTTTCAGTTTCTTTGCCTATATGGTCAGGTCTACACAACAGCTAGCAAATATTTTAATGATCAAACAAAAAAATGTGTATCTTTTCTTTATGTAGTTTAATGATTCCTTGTCCAGAATAAAGTGATGCCTCAAAATCATTTCAAAGATTTCCCTTGCTCAGGTAGGATGATAAATAGATTACAAAAATTATACTTTGGTTCAGAGCAAGTGAATGTACATATGTCTATAAATTAATTTTTAATTTCCAAGAGGGCACCATCTGTCTAGTCAGATATGGCATGAATGTAAATATATAATGAATGGTTACTGTTTTTGGCCATCGGTATCTTTTCCCCTTCCTTTGATAGTGGTGCCCTGAATTTCCTTTGGAGAGATCCCCCTTCCCCCTTCTTCTCATGTTTTTCTGTTGAGAGTGGGTACAGGGCTGTGTGGAATCTCCTATGAAGTGAGATTTTCTCTTTGATGTTGGACTTATCAATATGGAACTACTGACAGTCACTTTGGCACCATGTGGGGAATCCGAAAATGATGCCAATGTGGAGAGCAGAATGAAGAGCTCGGAAAAAGCTGGGTTGTTTAATACCTTTGGAGCCCCCAGATTAAGCTGTGCTTGAATAAATTTACCCTCTAGACTTTTCAGTTAATGAAGCTAATTTATTTCCTCTTTTTTTTCTTTTTGGTTTAATGCAGTTTAAGTTGGAATTTGTGTCAATTGCCACCTGAAAAGTCCTGATTAATACAAGATGACACACTATTCTAATAAAATTGTGACTTTTACCCTTCACCACCTTCTTCTCTCTCACTCTCCATCTCCAAAGTGTCATAAAGGCTCATCTACCTGATCTCTTAAATATTTCTCAAATCCTCCCACTTCTCTCCTTCACTGCCATCACCTTAGTCCATCACCAAGTCCATCAACTCTTACCTAGACCATTTGTGGTAGTCTTCTTTGTGATCTCCTGGCATATAATCTTACCTTCTTCACATCAATGTCCCACACTCCAGCTGGAGCAATCTTTTTGAAACACAAATTTGCTTATGTTACCCCTCCATCCTGCCACCACCTCCTTCCCTACTATCAGGAGTAACTTCCTACTAATCTTAGGATGCACAGTAAAATCCTTAAAACTGTTTTCAGGATCCTGCACGGTCTGGTTCCTGCCATCCTTTTCAGCATCCTCTTGTAACCCTCTGTCTCTTTGCACTCCAGCCATATTGACTTCTTTTATTTCCTTGAATACACCAGGTTCACTCCCATCACGGGACCAGTTCCACTCCATGGGGCCTCCTCCCTTCCCCATGCATCAAAAAAGTCTTGGTTTCAATCATAAGCTTTAAAGAAATCCACCTTCCATTGAAAATGATTCTCCATTTTTCCTTTTATTTCCTTTCACTTTTCTCTCCTGTTTCCAGCTTTATTTTCCGACATGTTGATCCCTAATCTTTCTGTTATTTTCATTTACTCACAATTTGTATTTGTTGACTTTCTTTATATACTTCATGGGCAAATTTTCAGCAAATATTTATGAACTTTGTGGAGTCACTGGAATGCAATTGTAAGTAATTCTGAGAAGTATGTCCCACATGCCACTTTCACCAGTGGTGTGTGTTGGGAAACACAACAGATCTTGGCATTTAAGCATATTTTGAGTCTCTCTCAGCTCTCCCAGAATCCTGTTCTCCAAAGGAAACATCCAAATTTCAAGTATTGCATTGCAAATCAGTATAGAAATGGTTTGACCATTGTCTTCACTTCAGAATTTTATTTTCTATTGGTGAGAACTAAGGGTTGACTCCATATTTCATTATTTTTGGACCCTTTATTCAGTCTTTTTTAGTATGCTTTAGAGTAATCCTTGGTTTTCTCAGGTCCTCCTTTGTTCCAGGATGTCCACTCTTCACCCTTCTCTCCTCTGTTTATTTCGCTTGTTAATATTTTCCTTGGATAACAACTTCTTTGGGTTCTCCTCACACTGTTAATTCTACTCTCCATGTTTTCCTGTCTTTCCCTTTTGTGTCCTCTTTCCTTCCCCATTCTTCCATCCTAGCTGGTTGGTTTACACTAAAAATATCACAAGAAGAGGTTCTCAGGAACATGTGGGCTCCCAGCATCTCTGCTGAAGGCTTGGCCAAAGTACCAAATGAGCTCTTTGGTATGTTATATTTTCATCTCATTTGGCAGGACACAGGAATAGCAAGATTCTATTACATAATCAACACCTCCTGCAGCCAACCCCTTACCCAGGAGTCCAAATGTAATCATGTTTATCAGGAAAGTATTTGAACATGTGAGAACTGATTGCAGAAGAGCAAAGTATATTTGTGGACTGGATAAAAACATATTTTAATGCAGCTCAATTATAAAGGTACTGTTAGAATTTGTCTTAAAGATTTGAGGACAGGCAGCAGCATGTAGTATTAAAAGAACTTGCCTAATATTTGGGATACCTGAGTTTTATTTATTAACTGGGTGCCTTCAGGCCTTTAGTATTGGGATAGACCATGGGTTTCTGAGGCAGACAGACTTGGGTTCAAATCTCAGCTCTGCCACTATCAGTGTGTGAACTCCATTTCCACCTGTAAACAAGGAGAAATAATACCTTCTTATAAACAACTATATAAAGCATAAAATACATTTCCTGGAATAAAGTAAGTGCCCATTAAATGTGCTTTCCATCACCTCTTCTCCAACCTGCATAAGTTGTTTAACTTCTTTGTGCCTCAGAATTTACATCGAGGAAGTGGAGACAGAGTCCTAACAGTGCTTGAGCCCTGCTTTTAGTCATCTCTGAGACTCAATTATACCAAGATTGTTTCCACAGTTTGGCACAATAAGCCAATGAATTCCCTTATCTGTCTAAGCTGTTTCAAATTGTATCTCTCATTTGCATCCAAAAGAAGACTGATTTTTCAAGACATCACTTTGCCTTTGCTTCTCTTTGTATTCTGGCTTCTTTCTTTTCAATTGGATTTCTCTATGAGGAGTCCTGCATTTATTTATTCCAGCTCTACTACCAGATAGAAAGTTAACCTTTTTTCCAAGTTCCCATGAGAATTATCCTAGAGAAGAACTCTGGTCTGTCTTGGATCATGTATACTTCTATGGCCAGGAGGATGGGATTCCATGGTTAGAAAACCCCCATAACCATAATATTGTGTGCAAGGAATATTCCATAATGTGAAGGGGGCACATTTCATAAAGAAAAAAAGGGTGGCGGGGGGGGGGCAAGGAGGGCCAGGCAGGCAATATAATTGGTGTCTACCACGCCTATGCAGTCCTATCTACTTTTGAGGGTCGTTGCAAAATAATGTATGTGAAACACTTGAGAAAATACAAAAATGTAAATCTTCTTCTGCTTTAATTGAATACAAATTAAGACTATATAGATGATAGGTACCCAAATATATCAATATAGTATTTTCTCCTGAATATATTTTTTCAGACCAGAATATTGGCCAAGAAATAAAAATATTTTTATTACTCTATTGTCCCCACAGAAAAACCATCTGTTATAGCAGAAAAAGGTTTTCCTCCAGTACTGCAATCAACCTTAGAACAACTGACTCTGCCAAATGCCAGATTCTTCTTTTTCCACTCAGTTCACTTTCTCCTGCCTCCCCAATAATATATTGAGATGATTTCAATGCTCTCCTGTTTCCAAGGCTGCCAAATTGCAGTCACTCTCCTTGAGAACAACTCAAGGGGAAAAGATTCTGGGTTATGCAATACCCTCTTGGTCCTCTACCTGTTGGTGTTTGGTCAGGCTGGAAGAAAGGAGCAGAGTTCACTGCTAATTCATTCATTAATTCTTGTTTGCAACCAACGTCTGTGGAGTACTTACTTAGATAAATAGAGGAGTGATCAGAGAGAAAATGTATAATCCTTACCCTTAAGTTGCACACAGTCTAGTAGAGAACATTAACATATAAGCACACAATTCAAATTCAGCATAATTGTTGCTATGTTAGAACAGTGTGAGTATTGGGTAAGTGTGCAGAAGGGGCAGCAAGACTTGTTAAAACACTTCTATAGGATAAGGTTTAAGATAACATCTAATAATCATAATATAATGGAACCATGGGGCCCAAAGAGAAGAATGATAATGGTTAAATCTTTATTGAGCACTTACCATGTGCTAAACTTACATGTAAGCTCTTTTTGTATGTTATATCATCTAATCCTTACAAGAATCCTGAGAAGTAGATTATATTAATAACTCCATGTTAAAGCTGAGAATGTTGAGGTACAATATCTCAGAGGCAGCAAAGGTGTACGTGTTATTTAAAAAATTTGCTCTGCGTCTAAGCAACTCTTGGGGCAACTGTCCTGCAGCAGTGACTCAGCGATCCAGGCTCGCATAGCCAACAGCAATCTAAAGCAGTGGCACCTGAAACAGTCTCCTAGGTTGATGAAGGAAGAAAGTGGAAGGTCTTGCATCACCAATTAAATGCTTTAGTCAGAAGAGACTTGCCACTTTTGCTCTCAGACCAACGGCTAGGACTAGTCACCCGGCCCTGCCCAAATGCAAGGGCATTGGGAAACGCAAATCTCTGTGTGCCCAGAAGGAGAGAAGCAGTTACAGATGCAAATTAACAGTGTCTACTAAGCCAAGGTCGCTCACTTCCTAAGAAATGGAGTTAGGATTTCTGATGTGTGAACTGGTCACTCTCCAACTGTAGGGGGTGTCACTGAGGTTGATATTCATGGTAGATTTGGATATGTAGATGAATTTATTATTATTATCTATTTTTACTGGCAGGAAAGTTTTGAGCAAGGAGCAGATTTTTCAAATTTTCACACTTGGGTGGTGGCAAGACTGAACATCCTCATTTTCAGGGCAGTTAATAATTTTACTACTACTAATAGCCAACATTTATTGTGCACTTACTGTGTGCCGGGAACTATGGGAGGTGCTTTACATTCTCTATTTCATTTTTTCCACACATTGTGAGATAGGTACCTCCCCATTTTAGAGCTGAAGAAACTGAGGACCAGGCATACATCTAAGAGCCGGTTCAGCGGATGAGCCTGCCCTTGAAAAGGAACCACTCTGCTCCACTGCTAGTCTCTCCCTCAACAGTTGCCAAACATCTAACCCATCCCTGAACTGGGCGCTGAGTCAGAAACACTGACCTGGGCCCTATTCCCTGCTGCCAGTCCAAATTTTCTACTTAAAATTGCAAATCTCTAGTCAGGCCCTTGTGCCCAGGGCTGGAGATAATGCACTGTTGCATGCTGTCAGCATGCCAGGAAACATTTAGCAGGGGAAAAGGAAAGGAAAAAAAGTACAGTGAGTGTGTGTTGCCAGTTATTTAAAATAGGCCAATTACCTCAAACCGTAAAAACATACTCTTGTTTAAATACCTACAAATCGCTTTCACAAATTTAGTAACAGAAAGTTCTCACCACTCGCTCCGTTTGTGCTGTATTAATGGCAGCCTGTTGGGAAGCGTGCAGTTGACTAACTGTGGGTTATATTAGCAACCCTTCCTCTCTCTTACCCATGTATTCATAAGTTCTGCAAATAGACAAAAGCAGTTAAGCTTGTGCTACCCAAATGTTGCTATCTTGTGAAGAATGAAAATAAACTGCCTAATTTCCTGGCTCTCTTTTCTACTTGTTTTGGGGGCAATGCTTTTGTTCAGAGTGCAGGGTATTTGGCCCCATGTGACCTATGGGAGGCCTGTAGGTACAGAGGTGAGATTGTCACTGAATCCACAGAAGGTGCAATATGATAGGTCAGAGGTGTGCCCTGTGCCCTGACAAAAGGCCACAGTGACACCTGGGCACAAGGAGCTGGTCATGAAGAGACTGGAGGCCACACGTCAAAGACTATGCAGAGGTCTAGGAGAAGGCGGCCAGCCCAAAGCAGTCTGCTCCTCTCCCACTGTAGTCAGAGGGAAGTCAGGGAGAAGGACGAATGAGCTGAAAAACAGTTATGCTGTGTTCATCCTAGAGCAGTTATTCCATTTGGGGGTTAATTGCTGTGGTGTGAACCTAGACACTGTCTAATTAGGAATAAGCTTTTACTCGGGAACAATTACTGAGCTAATTGGTTTAATGCACGTATAGCTCTGAAGGGTTGGCTAAAAACAATGGTGAGAGACAAAGTCATCCCAAGTCTGGGGTATTTCAAAGAAAGGGTATGGAATGTTAGAGTTGGAAGGGAGCTTGTGTTCATTTAGGCCATAGGATCACTGTGCAAATGAAGCCCAGGATGGTGAAGGGACTTACCCTGGCCTCGCAGAAGGTCTGTGGCAGAACCAGCACTAGAATGCAGTTCTCTATTACACTCTCAGCCCACATTTTATTGACTGATACCCACACTGTTTGACTGATAGGATCCAAATAATTGGAAAGAGTGGTACCAAGTGCAAGTCAGGCCCCGACTAAGAGGAGGATTTTCAGGCAGGAGAGTGAGTTGCATGTTGGTGCATACCCAATCCCTTTCATTCGATTCCAAGTTCTATGGAAGACACAAATGAGAAAGGGCCCCAAGTCTTCCTCATACCTGCAGTTTCTCATTTCTTACAACAAAACCATTTATACTCTCAACCAACATTTACTGAGCCTCTATTGTAGGTCAGGCACTAGACTAGATGCTAGGAACACAAACATAATAAGGCAAAGTCCCTAATCTCAGCTGCCCAGTCAAGGCTCATACTGGAAGCCTCCTGTGATACGTAGTGAAAAAGAACAGAATCACCCAAGACTGTTTTCAGGGGAGAACATCTTTCTTCTATCCATATGTTCTCTATTATTCAGTGTTCTGGTTTGCTAAAGCTGCTGTATGCAAAATACCAGAAACGGATTGCCTTTTATAAAGGGGGTTTATTTGGTTACAAAGTTATAGTCCTAAGGCCATAAAAGTGTCTAAACAAAGGCATCGACAATAGGGTGCCTTCACTGAAGAACACCAGTGGGGTCCAGAACACCTCTGTCATCTGGAAAGGTGCAGGCACATGGCTGGCATCTGCTCCAGGGTTCTGGTTTCAAAATGGCTTTCTCCCAGGACTTTTCTTTCTAGGTATCTGTGGGCATTCTCTTAGTTCTCCTAGGCAAACTCTGGACTAGCAAAAGTCTACTTTCAATGGCCGTCTCCAAAATGTCTCTCTTGGCTGCAGCAATGAGCTCCTTCTGTCTGAGCTCTTGTAGGGCTCCAGCAAACTAACCAAAACCCAAGCTGATTGGGTTGGGCCACACTTCCAAGAAATAATCTAATCAAAGATGTTATCCACAGTTGGGTGGGTCATATCTCCACGGAAACAACCTAATCCAAAGATCCCAACCGAATCAACACTAATACATCTACCCCCACAAGATTACATTAAAGAACATGGCATTTTGGGGGACATAATACATCCAGACCAGCACACTCAAGGTCTTTTACAAAATCCTCTGTAGGGAAAAAAGTGCCTATGTATTCTCCTATAAAAGTTAGAGATAATTTAAATATAGGAAATAAGCTTCTGTCTCTTAGAAAGCCAGTGCATTTCCTTGTATTTTCAAAATATATTCAGTAACATCCTCTCACATTTGGTTTTTATTTTAACTCACATGGATGAAGAACAAACAGACTCAAAAGCTGTGATATGTCTTTTTAAATCCCTTGACCATTTTGGGATTTGCTATTCTTTATTGGAAAGAACATATTTTAAGAGAATTATTTGTTTTTACTAGGAAAAGTAAATAGTTATAAAGGGGCTTTTCTCCTAGGAATTAAACCTTACATAGCAACTGCCTACATATAAAAAGCAGTGTCAAAATTATGTATCTGCTGGGAGACAGTGTAAGGAAAGAGGTGTGGAGGGTGTTCAGGGATAGTAGATAACTGAGTGGGAGGTGAGAGTTGATTAGCTTTACAAAAAGCTGCTTGCTCAGCATGATAACCCACACATGCTAAAAGGTAGCCCTCAAATGCTGGTTCGTGCATCCATTCATTACTCATTCCTCATTCAGCAAATATCTGTTGAGTACTTAAGTGTGCCAGACACTTTGCCAAATGCTGAATAAATAGCAGAAAAATGAAACATATGTGAGCCTTGCCTTCATGAAGTGCACCGTCTAGTGGGGAGATAAGGTCAAGTAAGTACATGTATCAGTCAACTTAGGCTAAGTTTCACTGCAGTTTACTACAACAAAGATTTATTTCTTACTCACATTTATGCCACCGCAGCTGTCTCCTGCCCTCTTCATTTTGGACCAAGGCTGAAGGAGCAGCCCCTAGCTGAGACATGCCAGCCTTGAAGCAGAGTAAAAAGAGTGATGGCATAGCTGCATAATCATGCTAGAGTTATATACTCAGAGTGGCACAGGTCACTTCCACTCATATGTCCTTGCCCAATGCAAGCCAAATGGCCAGACCTGGTGTAAATGGGGTGGGGAAGTTTAATCTCCCAAAGAGAGGGTCCTGCTGGGAAGAATGGCCAATATTTTTGAACAAATAATATAAACAAACTAAACTTTCCAAATAAAAATACATGTTTAATTATAAGAAGAGCTATCGGGAACAGAGGGTTAAGATCAAGAATGACAAGGAAGAGTGATTTTGACTAGTAGTGGCAGTGTTGATAGCTCTGGAAAGGTTTCTCTGAGGAAGTACCATCTCAGCTCAAATCTAAAAGAAGAAAAGTTGTCCAGAAGAAGGTTTGGGAGAAGCGTGTCATAGATCGAGGAAGTGCATGTGCAAAGGTCCTGAGGCAAGAAAGAGCTTGGCTTGCTTGAAACATTGGAGAGAGATTACACAGTGTAGTGGTCAAGAGCAAAGCTCCTGGAGCCAAACAGCCTGGATTTAAACCCTAGATCTACCCATTACTAGTCATATATTACTTAACTCTCTGTGCCTCAGTATTCTCATCTGTAGAACAGGGTTAATACTTGTTCTGACCTAATAGGGTTGCTGTGAGGATTAAGTGTACTTGGCTCATGGCAGTTATTATTATTAAGGGAAAGAAGACTAGGGTGGCTGGGATGTGGTGAGCTAGGCAAAGAGAAAGAGATGAGGCTGGGTGGTAGTTGCATCAGTTATGGCCTTGAAAAGATTGGTAAAGATTTCGGATTTTAATCTTAAATATGATAGGTTTTAAACAGGGGACTAACTTTGTTCAATTTACATTTTATAAAAGTCTCTTGTCAGTTGTATAAAAATGTAGCTTATGAGGGGTGACAATGGGATTGGGAAAGCCATAAGGACCACACTCCACTTTGTCTAGTTTATGGATGGATGAGTAGAAAAATAGGGGAAGGAAACAAACAGACAAAGGTACCCAGTGTTCTTTTTTACTTCAATTGCTCTTTTTCACTCTAATTATTATTCTTGTTATTCTTGTGTGTGTGCTAATGAAGGTGTCAGGGATTGATTTAGGTGATGAATGTACAACTATGTAATGGTACTGTAAACAATCGAAAGTACGATTTGTTTTGTATGACTGCGTGGTATGTGAATATATCTCAATAAAATGAAGATAAAAAAAACTAAATACAAAAAAAAAAAAAGTCTCTTGTCACATTCGGTGGAGTAAAACATTCTCCATCTAGACAACTATCCATTGTTGAAACAAAATGAAATCCTAGAGAGATACTGTAAAAGAAGGAGTGGGCAGGAGACAGAGCGGGAGGAAAGGAGAGGGAAGGGAAAGTAAGAAAGAGAAACAACGATGAGTTTCAGACTAGGAAAGATAATTGGGTGGGAGGGATGACAGAAGAGGAGTAGTTTTCCCACCCTCCACGTTTGCCCAATATGAGAAAGAAGGCATTTGCTTCAATACGTATGGGGAGAAGACAGAAGGGAGACAAGGGCTGTTCTTGTTAAGGTCTCAGCAGTCAAGCAGCGTGGACCATGAAAGGCAGGCAACTGAGTGGGCTGGGCTGCCGCTTAGAGGCTCCCCTGACCTCTGTTTCAGTGGTAGGAAGAGCAGGGCTCACCACTGCTCTGATGACACCAACATGGAAATGGCTTTTACACATGTGGAGATTCCTATGGAAAGTGGCTCAGTCTTCGGCATCCTAAACTAGCCCATCCTCGCACAGCCCACCTCTGGGCCTCCCTCGCCTCCTCCCCGAACCTGGGAGCTGTGGGAGCTGCTGGGACACAAGGGTGAAGGTTGGACAAGGCTCCAGGTAGTCTTGTGGTGTGATGGCACTGCTTCATCAGCTGGATGACAAAACACTGTTAATGGCACCAATAAAGAAGTGTGAATGTAATTTTCTCCTCCTCATTATTTCCTTGATATTTGGCATATTTCTTAACAGATCAACTGGCCAGTCATGATCCTTTCTGAAGCCAGGTCTTTCTTTTCTGTGCTGGAAGATTTCTAAAATGCAGCATGGCTCAGATATAAGCATGTCAGTGGGAAATATACTACATTCATTTGGAGCACATGAGAGACACGAAATGAGAAAGTGATCAACTTCACCCTAAGTTTTGAAAGCTTAGGGTGGAGGAGGGGGGTTCCAGTCTTTGCAGTATGGGAGGAAAGAGGAGCTCAGGAGCAAATGTATTAACCTTTCTTCTTACACCACATTAAAACATATATATATATATATATATGTATATATGTCTATATGTATATATAGAGAGAGAGACTTGGAGGAAATGTAAAGCTGAAAATATGTGTGATCAGAATAACGGAAAGCAGTATTTTGGAGCTTTGGAACAACGGGACCTGGCTATGATAATAGCAACCATTTACTGTGGGGTTACCCAGAACCAAACATTTGTTTTAGCAACTTGTTATATTAATTCACTTAATCCTCACAACAAACCCACAAGGTAGGCAGTATCATCATTCCACTTTATAGGGGAGGAAGATGAGATGTAGCTTTAGGTGATGTACCTGGGGTCATACAGCTTGAAAGGCAATCTGGCTTCAACATCACATCATGTAACTATTACACACACAGCCTTTCTGATAGATAAAGAAGTGGAGAGAGGTAGCTCAGACCCCAGCACTCATATTTTACTATCCCCCTAAATGCCAGGAAGAAGGGAACAATCTACACATGTAATCTTATATAGCCATGGACATTTTCAGGAAGGAAAACCAAACAATTCTTTTATCTTTGCTGAATATTGCTAAATGGTGATTGAGGAAGTGGGTTTTCACCTTTTATCTTTCTGTCCAGTTATAATTTTTTTTTACCGTGACCATGTTTTATCATTATGATGGAAAGTATGTTTGTCATATTTTTAGACAGCCTCTGATTTTTTTCTTATACATTTACCAAGCCATATACAACCAAAGAGATGTTGATTAATTTTCCAGAGCAATAACAAAAAACTTGAAAAGATATGCTGATACATCATTTTCATGTGTGCTCATTTTTAAACACCTGAGATGGAGGTTGCAATTCCCAAAGTAGGGAATTACCACTTTGAATTTTCAGGATTGTCTGTTCATTAATTTCTCAGGGAGAAGAAGAAAGAAGACATCCAGCATCAGTTCGCAAAGCTTTAGCAGATTTTTTCCCCTTTGTTTTTTCTTATATTCTTGTGTCCAGCCCGCCAGTCACTACTCCAGTCTCACCTAGTAGAATTTGTTATTTTTTAAAAATTCAAGAAATTTGAAGCTTAGTGGCAAATTTAATGAAAAAATTATGTTTGGCAACTTTGTGAGTAATGTTAAAAATAATAATGCACTTATAATCAAACACCCTGAAAAACAAACCAACCCAGAACAACTTTCCAAAAATGTCAGGAAAAGCAATCTAAAAATGAACTTTGTAAAAACACAGTTTTTATACCATGTTGCCAAGTATAATTTCAGGACACTGTTGTGTCTCTTTTTTCTATATCTTCCTCTTATCTTTGAGATCAGTCCCCTCCTTCCCACCACTGACTGACTAGGTGGAGACTGGAGCAATTAGCCAGCTAAATTTGACAGTTATTTTAAAAATTGGCTCTTAATTTATGAGACGGTTCTGACTAGGCATGTAGTCACATCACAAGGGAATTTTCCCCAAATGTTTACTTGTCTGTGTGAAATCCTGCTGTGAAACTAGTTGTTGCAACATTGAGTTGGGCCAGATAGTCAGATTTGTTTTGTGTGAAGAAAATTCCTGCTAGAATTGGATCATCCTAAGCCAATCTATGAGCTAAATGCACAAATTACCACCTAATCGATCCAATCTCAAAAAAACTGACGAATTCACCACTGTGTCCCAATTAGGAAACCAGGTCTGTGGACAGTGTCAGATATTATAGTTATTTTAAATTTTCCATCCCTATCTATATATTCATTTATAATCACACATATTGATTGAGTTCCTGCAATGTGACAGACACAGTAACAGATTTGGGGTATTCAAGAACTAGGAAGGCATGAGTCTGTGTGTCACGAGCGAGGGGCAGGGGGTACAAAGGAGAAAGAAACTAACATCTACTAGTCACCTTTCTCTTCCCAGATGCTCTGCTTGGAGCTTTACACAGAGCCTCTCATTTAACCCTCCCCACAACTCGACTAGATAGGTTTTACTTCTCTATTTTATACTGACTCAAGAGGTGGACTTACTTGCCCAAGAGCACAAAACTGGAGCCAGAATTTGAACCCAGCACTTCCTGACTCCAAGCCTCTCAGCTTTCCACTCTTTCATAAGCCCCGTAGAAAAAAATAACTCTTTTCTAACAATGCCAACATTTTCAAGCTTATTTTCTCATTTATTTCTCATCTCATTCTTGTGAGGTGATCAGAATGGTCATTTCCGTTCTACTTCCAATGAAGCTGGGCCTTGGAAAAGCGAAAAATAGCTGTCGAGGCCCCATGGCCGGTCTGTACCGGAGCTGGGACAAGAATGAAGCTTTTATGCTTCTTCATATAGCTCTTTCCTCAGTACACGAACCTAAATATTATGCCGAGTCGAGTATGATTTGAGTTCCAAGAAAGCAAAAAATAAAAACACACAACCCTGAATTGAGAAATGTCCACAGGGAGCAAGAGTTAACGGTGCTCCTGTTAGCTAAAAGCCACTGTTCCTAAGTGATATCCTGACTTGCAATGGCATTACTAGTGTGCATTACACATTTATTCAGCTGAAAAGGAGGTGAGGTGCTGGATGATCGGAGGTCAGGGAAGAGGACTAAGAGGCAGAATGCGCTGGACTGAATGCTTTATGCCCTTGTGTAAATGACTTGACTTTCTTGTCCCTCTGTGTGACCTTGAGCAAGTCCCTTAACTTCCTCATTCATCTCAGCTAGTAAATGTGTTTGTGTGTGTGTGTGTGTGTGTGCATGTCAGGGTGTGGGGGAGATGTCACCATACATCAAATGCTGTGCTGAAGTAAGCTCCTTGGGGAAAATGTATCGCAGTATCCTTGCCCCCACCAGAAAGATTTTCTCGCAGCGTGGGGAAAGGTGCCACTTTTTAATAACATCATTGGAATACCAACTTCTTGCGAGATACAGTGGGACAAACTGCAGTGTGCCATTTCGTGACATGATAAAAGAAGAGATTCCTAGGCGAGCTCCCAAGCAAAGCCCCTTCAGGAAAGGGGGCTCTGGTCCTCTTGTGATCACATGAACAAGGTGCAGGCAAACTGGTCAAGGAGTGGAGATAGGAAGTTTGTTATGTTACAAAACAACAGACTTCTTGCAGTATGAAGTGCCTTCACTTTCCATACCTGGGGGTGAGGTTTTACTCTTTCGCTTTGAATTATTCCAGTGGTCATCAGAAAGATGGGAGAGCACGCCCAGGAGCTGCCAGAGTCAGCCGGCTCCTTTTCCTAGCTCAGAGCGCTGCCACTGCAATTCAAACAGAGACATCCCAAAATGGAGGAGGGCAAGGGCTTTGTTTACTGCCTTCTTCCTCCTTCCCTTTGGGCAACAGCAGGGTCTGACATCTGGGTTGTTAGGTATGCATTGTTACCCAGGCAATGATGCACAGTTACATCCCGTGTGCCGGCGACCCACATGGGCCCAGACTGCAGGGACGTAAGCTGGGAAGGGAGAGGGAATGAGCGGCACAGTTTCTGGAGCATCTGCTCTTGGTGACCCCAGAAACAAAGCCCAAATTCTTGTGAGCAGCATGGTAAGAGGGATGAACGGTGTGGAACCTTATCTCAGAAGGCTTGATGTTAAGCCCTGGCCTGGAGAGGGAGGTCCAAAGCATTGTTCTATTAGTTTCTTCACACTGGGTGACCACGATTGGTGTGGCTTAAGTGGTGGGAGCGTAAGTTCCCCTTCCTCACTCTCATCAGTAACTGCCCTCACCAAGTAGAAAAACTGGGCATAGGAGGAGGACTTGCCTAATTGAGGAGTACCACTCTGACATCCAGGAAAATTTTGCTGCCTAGAATCCTGAAACTCCTAACCCAGTTCTTACTCTTCATTTGTAGGAATTCTGGCTCTGCCACTGGGGGATCTTGGATGATTCATGGTGGCATCTTGGATGGTTCTCTGAGCCTCAGTTTCCTTGTTTTAAGATAAGGATGAGGATACTTGCTCTATCCTTATCATTTGAGTAAAAGGATCATTTGACGTGATACATGTGACAATGCCTGACAAACTCTAAAATGCTGTGCAAATGTAGGGAATTCTTGCTCTGATTTAATATGTGAGGAATTGGAAGGGAATAGAGAATCCCATAAACCAGTTACTATTCCTGCCTTTGGATGAGGCCACAGGAGGCATTGCCTGACCTTGTCCTGGTGTCCTTGGGCCCCTGCAGAAGGTTCAGCACTTCCCAGAGCTTCCTCTGCCCTGTCTATTGGATATTAAGTAAGTGCCTTAAAATCACAGGCAATCCAACTTTCAACGGACTTTAAAGTTCATCTAGAACAAGTCCTCTTTGGTGCTCGAATCTTCTCTATAACAAGTAACAAAAAAACCTGTATACCTTTTTACTCCCCAGAGAATCTAGCACAGCTCTTGGGAATATGGTAGTCATACAATATTTATTTCTTGAATGAATGAATGATTCAATGAATGAAGGAATGAGATAGGGCAAAGAGTAATGCTGGCCAGAAACTATGCATTTTCAAAGAGCATCTGGCTATACAGAAAGATAGCTGTACCAATAGATGGTATGGATAACTACAAGAATGATGATCATTTCAAATATTCGATTTAGTGAATGTCATTTCCAAGGAACCATGCTAAGAGTTTTACCTAATAATCTCATTTAATTCTTAGTATAGCCCACTGAGGTAAGCACAATTCTCATCCTTTGCAGTTAAGGAAGCTGAGCAGAGATTAAGTCATTTGCCCAAAGTCACCCAGTTGATAAGAGGACACATTAAGGTTAAAACCTAAGGCATGTCCTGACCTCTTTCTAAGGGTCTTTTTCACTAAAACTTACTTTCTGTAATGTTCCTCCAGAACATTAGAATTCTTTCACTTTCTTTGTCCCCATTTCATTTGAGTAAACTATAGCCAGCATTTTGTTGCCTAGAGAGCAAAGAGGGAGAGGAGAGGAACACACTTGGCTACTCTCTAATTGGGTTCTTAAGAATTTCAGTTGATCTGATCCTTGGTCATGCAGTCAGTTATGAACTTGACAGAAATGTCTAAATTAGCACAGCTTTGTTTGTGCAGACAAGGAGAAGTGTGAAAATCAGAAAAAAAAGAAAGAAGGAAGGAAAGAAAGAAAGAAAGCTGTAGTGGTCAGGTAGGAATGGGAATTGGGACTCCAAGGAATTCATTCCCTTCAATGCCATCTTCAAATAGCACATGACCCCCATCCTCTTGATCCCACTTACCCTGCTTTGTTTTTCTTCGTAGCACTTATTGCCACCTGAGAAAAGAATTGTTCTTTGGCTTTTGTGTTATCTGTTGCTTCCCTCTAGAAGACAGGCTCCATGAGAGCAAGTCTTCTGCTTTGTTCATGGCCATACCCTCCTGTCTAGCACGGTGTCAGGCACATAGGAGCCACTTAGACAATGCTTATTGAATGAAAGTACTAAACTGTTTTGAAGAAATATATAAGCACCCAGAGTACTGACTCTATTCTTTATGGATTTTGAAATGATTGAACAAAAGATTCTTTTGGCTCTTTACATTTTTCAGGGTACCTGATGGCTAGGGTTTCTTTTTGCACAACCCTCAAAACCAAGTCCACTCTTAAGTTTCCTCACACTCTGGTTTGTTTCAACATGTGCAGTGCCCTATGATACTAGCAATTTGACATATAGATTATTTCTTGCAAATAGTTTGGAACAACATCACACATCATGGGGTGACACGAATTCCCCCAGAGTAGCTGGAATATGGGAGATACAGTCAGAAAATGCTCTTTTAATCAACTACATGTTCCTTGCTCCTTAAGAGATACCACCAGGAATAGCCAACTGGTCAGGCTACGGTTTACTTCCTGATTGTGGGCACAAGGCCAGAAGGCCAGTCAAAGACAGGGCCAGTGTTCACACATGCCTCCAGTGGAAGACACTGCCTTAGGTTAAGTTGAGGGTTGTGTATGCTTTGCCGGAAGAAGTGGAAACAAGGTTTTACTGTCCACAGTAACATCTGTTAATCTGAAGGAGGCTTGTTCATTAATGAGATACAAATGTATAATAAATGTAGCTTCTCTACCAGCAACTATCAGACCACTTGGATCTAATTATAAAGAGTCTTGTTAAAACAACTTGAAAACCTTACAAAGCTAAATAGTGAGATAGTCAATTAAATAGATAAAGGCACAGTGGAAAATGGAATGTGTTTCTTCCCAAAGTTGAATTACTCCCACATTCCTATGCCCTCATCACTACTGACAACACCTCTTCCAAAACTCAGCTTGTGCTTCTTTAGGTCTAGTGGTGTATGTACAGAAAAAGTTTTCTCCAGAATAAAACACAAAAACCTTTAAAGCATTATTTTCTATATTTCCCCATCACTATTTGCCATTTTCTCTTACAACATTGGATAGGCAGCCAGTTGTCTTTTTAATTGAAATTAATAGCAAGTTTGTAGCATTTTCAGAAGTTGATAGACCCTTTTGGATTAACATTTTTCCATTACCCCACCTAAAATTTCTGAACTTTTCTGCTTTGCAAAACAGCAGACCATTACAACAGAAAAAGGGCTTATGACTTTGACATGGATCAAAGCTTTATGCTAAGAAAATAGGCTATTTTGTTCTAAATCAATCACTTAGTCAACAAATACTTTCAGAGTGCCCAGGCTAGATGCTGCTGAGGTTACAGGTGGAGACAGGAAGCACGGACCATGCTTTCAGTCTATTCAAGTGACTATAAATCATCCTTCCAGAGCTAAGCTGTGCTGTACTAACAATGCCATTTGTTAAAAGCTAGTGGAACTGAAGAATCGTGACCCAGAACAGACTTAAAATAATAGGGATGCTTAAAAAACTAAAGGAAAAGTTCTTGCAAATTGTAGCTCACAGTTGCCTGGTTCTTACTTTAAAACACCCCTAAGCAAAAAGCCTTAAAACCTCAGTGAAGTTGTGTGGTTTTCAGTTTTCCTACCAGCTTCAATATCCTGGAATCCCTCAGAGGGTTGCGGGAGGAGCAGCCACTGAAATAAACAGAAGCCTTTGCTATCACATGGCAAGTAAGTGTCACATCTCTTGAGCATCCCAGGTAGCTGGGGCAGCCCCCTGACAATGGATGAAACGATATCACATCCAGCCAGAAAACAACCCAGCAGACACAGTGACATGACACATAAACCCACAAGCTCTGTTTATAATGTGAAGCAACAATACACAAACACACCGTACTTCTCCAGTCACTCTAGAGAAAGAAAGAGAGTAAAATGTGTGAGAAAGCCAGAGTTAAATTACTCACTATTAGCCCCTGCAGTGTGCTTCCAACCTATGTGGATATATATACACACACAGAGAGATAGAGCAGGGACAGAGAATGTCATAGTTAAATTTTTACTAGTATAATGAGGAAAGAGATCAACAGAAGAAGCTCCCTGGGCTAATTTTCTAGCCAGCAGCCACTGCAATGTTCCCACCAGGAGAGTTGGAAGGATTGAGACTGAAGTATAATAAATAATGACTGGCTCTGCTGGTCAGGAGAAATTATCACTATGCTTGAGGGATCAAAGCATATGCTCACCCAGGAAACATAACAGGAGTGGGGACAGAGGAGAGAGAAAAAACAAAACTCAAAATGGTATGGACAAATCTCTGGGATACATTCACATAAATTAAAAGAAAGTTAAATAAATAAATAGCATCAACAAAAGTTACATATTGCTAAACCTAAAAGTAGCCAAACATCCTAGCTCACCCAGATTTGAATTGCTTTTTAACTTGTGGCTTTATATGGCTTTGTAGGGGGAAGCCAAGCTATTTTATATTTCTTATAGACATCTGCTTCAATCCACTGTATTTTTTGTGTGTCAGTGTCTGTAACTTAGCACAGTAAAAGGCTCAGAATCCTTACTGTATGCTCACCTACAGAGATCTGCTCTGTGTAGTAGGAAAATAGGACCTAGAAAATTCAGGGAAATGCAGAGATAAAATATTATCCAGCTCAGGAAAGTCTGTTTTGCCCATATTTCAGGGGTAAAATTTGCTTTGATGTGTCACAAGCAAGTCAGTCAGCCTCAAACCAGGTGGGCTTGAATGCTTACAGGATAAAGGGAATGATAGACATTATTCATCTTCTGTGGCTTTCCTAGAAATCGAAAGAAACAAAATCTATAGGTGAAGGTGTTTTACCTAATTGATAGTCTATACCTAATGTGTGACCATGTGTCTGGCATATAAAAAGGCTCAGACGGACTGGTAACATATTCTTCAATAACCAGAGCACTAGGTGTTCCTTCCTGCCTGAAACAACTAAGAAAAAATATGAAGCAAGAAATTGGACATCAGGCAATGAAGGAGTGTGGTCTCTGAGAGACAGGGAACAAATGAGGTGAGCTCTAGGATTGAGTGCAGAGAGATGGGGCGAGGCCAGGTGGAGTAGATGGTTTCCCTGAGTTAAAGACATAAAACTGAGAGTTCAGGGAGTTCAAGGCAGTTCTTGCTTGCAGGGCAGAGTACCAGAGAGAAGAGAGCTACACAGAAAGAGAGCCCAGGAGCTCTGAAGAGGGTCCCTCTCAAATGCTTAGCTGAGTAATGATGAATAAATGCACGTAAGGAAACTACCTAAGGCCAGGGAATGAGCTACTAAAAAATATTAGAAGATACTATACCTGTAGTTCCTAAGGGGCAGAAATAGTACCTATTCCCAACAACCATCATAGAACACCTCATAATTCATGGAGCATTGGACAGAATGATCAAAAGCATTTTGCTTTAGTACCGGAAGAAGAAAAATAAACCCTAGACCAATCCCATCTAGTAGGGCTTAGAAAACAAGACATAAAAGGATCAAATGATCTCTAAGTAATTTAACCATATCCCCAAAAAGTACAAGAAGATTTATAGGAATTCCAAAATATCCAGCACCCAATAAGGTAAAATTCACAATATTTAGCATCCTATCAGAAACCAGTGAATCAAAACTGACCCAGATATGACACAGATGAAAAAATTAGTAGACAGAACATTGAAATTGCTATTATTTTATATTACCCAAATTCCATACATACAGCAAGCCAGAGGAAAGATTAAACATAAGTACAGATGTAGAAGAAACAAAAAGGCCCCATAGAAACTTATAGAGATTAAAACTACTATGTCTGAGATGAAAAATATACTGGATGGGATTAATAATGGATTCGATATTGTAGAAGAAAAAATTAAGGAACTTGAATCCATAGCAATAGAAACTATCCAAAATGAGACATACAAAGATAAGACTAAAAAAGAAAAATAAGCAGAACATTAATGAACTGTGATACAGCTTCAAACATCACAACATTCATTTAATTGGAGTCCCTAATGGAAAGGAGACAAAGGAGGGAAAGGAAAAATAAATGAAGAAAAAAATGGCCACAAAATTTCCAGACTGGATTAAAACTATGAACCCACATTTATAAGAAGCTCAAGAAACAAGAAAATCACATAAGGACACCTCATAATAAAATTGCTTAAAACAAGTGAGAAAGAGAAACCTTAAAAGCAGCCAGAGAAAAAAAGGACACTACAAGCAGAGGAACAAAGAAAAAGATGACAGCCTTTATCTCATCAGAAACAATGCAAGATAGAAGACAGTGAAGGAACTTTAAAACACTGAAAGAATCAAAGCTCTCAAACTAAAATCCTTAACTCTTTGAAAATGTCTTTCAAAAATGAATGTGGGGAGGCGGGGCAAGATGGCAGACTGGTGAGCTGTATGTTTTAGTTACTCCTCCAGGAAAGTAGGTAAAAAGCCAGGAACTGCGTGGACTGGACACCACAGAGCAATCTGTCTTTGGGCATACTTCATACAACACTCATGAAAACGTGGAACTGCTGAGATCAGCGAAATCTGTAAGTTTTTGCGGCCAGGGGACCCGCGCCCCTCCCTGCCAGGCTCAGTCCCGGGGGAGGAGGGGCTGTCAGCTCCAGGAAGGAGAAGGGAGAATTGCAGTGGCTGCTCTCATCGGAAACTCATTCTACTGATTCAAACTCCAACCATAGATAGACTGAGGCCAGACACCAGAGACTCTGAGAGCAGCCAGCCCAGCAGAGAGGAGACGGGCATAGAAGGAAAACAACACGAGAGGCTCCAAAGTAAAAGCAGAGGATTTTTGGAGTTCTGGTGAACACAGAAAGGGGAAGGGCGGAGATCAGGCCTTGAGGCGCATATGCAAATCCCGAAGCAAGGCTGATCTCTCTGCCCAGGGCACCTTTCCTTAATGGCCCTGGTTGCTTTGTCTATTAGCATTTCAATAACCCATTAGATCTCTGAGGAGGGCCGTTTTTTTTTTTTTGTTTTGTTTTTTTTTTTTTTTAAATCCTTTTTGCTTTTTCTAAAACAATTACTCTAAGAAGCTCAATACAGAAAGCTTCAAAGAATTGAAATTTGGGCACGCCAAGTCAAGAGCAGAAATAAGAGAGCTCTGAGACAAAAGGCAATAATCCAGTGGCTGAGAAAATTCACTAAACAACACAACTTCCCAAGAAAAGGGGGGTGTCCGCTCACAGCCACCATCCTGGTGGACAGGAAACACTCCTGCCCATCGCCAGCCCCATAGCCCAGAGCTGCCCCAGACAACCCAGTGTGACGGAAGTGCTTCAAATAACAGGCACACACCACAAAACTGGGCGTGGACATTAGCCTTCCCTGCAACCTCAGCTGAATGTCCCAGAGCTGGGAAGGGGGAGCAGTGTGAATTAACAGAGCCCCATTCAGCCATCATTTGAGCAGACTGGGGGCCTCCCAACACAGCCCAGCAGCCCAGAACTGCCCTGGGGGGACGGCACTCACCTGTGACATAGCACAGTCATCCCTCAACAGAGGACCCGGGGTGCACAGCCTGGAAGAGGGGCCCACTTGCAAGTCTCAGGAGCCATACGCCAATACCAAAGACTTGTGGGTCAGTGGCAGAGACAAACTGTGGCAGGACTGAACTGAAGGATTAGACTATTGCAGTAGCTTTAAAACTCTAGGATCATCAGGGAGATTTGATTGTTAGGGCCACCTCCCCTCCCCGACTGCCCAGAAACACGCCCCACATACAGGGCAGGCAACACCAACTACACACGCAAGCTTGGGACACCAATTGGGCCCCACAAGACTCACTCCCCCACTCACCAAAAAGCCTAAGCAGGGGAGATCTGGCTTGTGGAGAACAGGTGGCTCGTGGACGCCACCTGCTGGTTAGTTAGAGAAAGTGTACTCCACGAAGCTGTAGATCTGCTAAATTAGAGATAAGGACTTCAACTGGTCTACAAACCCTAAAAGAACCCTATCAAGGACAGCAAATGCCACGAGGCCAAAAACAACAGAAAATTATAAAGCATATGAAAAAACCAGACGATATGGATAACCCAAGCCCAAGCACCCAAATCAAAAGACCAGAAGAGACACACCTAGAGCAGCTACTCAAAGAACTAAAGATGAACAATGAGACCCTAGTACGGGATATGAAGGAAATCAAGAAGACCCTAGAAGAGCATAAAGAAGACATTGCAAGACTAAATAAAAAAATGGATGATCTTATGGAAATTAAAGAAACTGTTGACCAAATTAAAAAGATTCTGGACACTCATAGTACAAGACTAGAGGAAGTTGAACAACGAATCAGTGACCTGGAAGATGACAGAATGGAAAATGAAAGCATAAAAGAAAGAATGGGGAAAAAAATTGAAAAACTCGAAATGGACCTCAGGGATATGATAGATAATATGAAGCGTCCGAATATAAGACTCATTGGTGTCCCAGAAGGGGAAGAAAAGGGTAAAGGTCTAGGAAGAGTATTCAAAGAAATTGTTGGGGAAAACTTCCCAAATCTTCTAAACAACATAAATACACAAATCATAAATGCTCAGCGAACTCCAAATAGAATAAATCCAAAAAAACCCACTCCGAGACATATACTGATCACACTGTCAAACATAGAAGAGAAGGAGCAAGTTCTGAAAGCAGCAAGAGAAAAGCAATTCACCACATACAAAGGAAACAGCATAAGACTAAGTAGTGACTACTCAGCAGCCACCATGGAGGCGAGAAGGCAGTGGCACGATATATTTAAAATTCTGAGAGAGAGGAATTTCCAGCCAAGAATACTTTATCCAGCAAAGCTCTCCTTCAAATTTGAGGGAGAGCTTAAATTTTTCACAGACAAAGAAATGCTGAGAGAATTTGCTAACAAGAGACCTGCCCTACTGGAGATACTAAAGGGAGCCCTACAGACAGAGAAACAAAGACAGGACAGAGAGACTTGGAGAAAGGTTCAGTACTAAAGAGATTCGGTATGGGTACAATAAAGGATATTAATAGAGAGAGGGAAAAATATGGCAAACATAATCCAAAGGATAAGATGGCCGATTCAAGAAATGCCTTCACGGTTTTAACACTGAATGTAAATGGATTAAACTCCCCAATTAAAAGATATAGATTCGCAGAATGGATCAAAAAAAATGAACCATCAATATGTTGCATACAAGAGACTCATCTTAGACACAGGGACACAAAGAAATTGAAAGTGAAAGGATGGAAAAAAATATTTCATGCAAGCTACAGCCAAAAGAAAGCAGGTGTAGCAATATTAATCTCAGATAAAATAGACTTCAAATGCAGGGATGTTTTGAGAGACAAAGAAGGCCACTACATACTAATAAAAGGGGCAATTCAGCAAGAAGAAATAACAATCGTAAATGTCTATGCACCCAATCAAGGTGCCACAAAATACATGAGAGAAACATTGGCAAAACTAAAGGAAGCAATTGATGTTTCCACAATAATTGTGGGAGACTTCAACACATCACTCTCTCCTATAGATAGATCAACCAGACAGAAGACCAATAAGGAAATTGAAAACCTAAACAATCTGATAAATGAATTAGATTTAACAGACATCTACAGGACATTACATCCCAAATCACCAGGATACACATACTTTTCTAGTGCTCACGGAACTTTCTCCAGAATAGATCATATGCTGGGACATAAAACAAGCCTCAATAAATTTAAAAAGATTGAAATCATTCAAAGCACATTCTCTGACCACAATGGAATACAATTAGAAGTCAATAACCATCAGAGACTTAGAAAATCCACAAATACCTGGAGGTTAAACAACACACTCCTAAACAATCAGTGGGTTAAAGAAGAAATAGCAAGAGAAATTGCTAAATATATCGAGACGAATGAAAATGAGAACACAACATACCAGAACTTATGGGATGCAGCAAAAGCAGTGCTAAGGGGGAAATTTATAGCACTAAACGCATATATTAAAAAGGAAGAAAGAGCCAAAATCAAAGATCTAATGGATCAACTGAAGAAGCTAGAAAATGAACAGCAAACCAATCCTAAACCAAGTAGAAGAAAAGAAATAACAAGGATTAAAGCAGAAATAAATGACATAGAGAACAAAAAAACAATAGAAAGGATAAATATCACCAAAAGTTGGTTCTTTGAGAAGATCAACAAGATTGACAAGCCCCTAGCTAGACTGACAAAATCAAAAAGAGAGAAGACCCATATAAACAAAATAATGAATGAAAAAGGTGACATAACTGCAGATCCTGAAGAAATTAAAAAAATTATAAGAGGATATTATGAACAACTGTATGGCAACAAACTGGATAATGTAGAAGAAATGGACAATTTCCTGGAAACATATGAACAACCTAGACTGACCAGAGAAGAAATAGAAGACCTCAACCAACCCATCACAAGCAAAGAGATCCAATCAGTCATCAAAAATCTTCCCACAAATAAATGCCCAGGGCCAGATGGCTTCACAGGGGAATTCTACCAAACTTTCCAGAAAGAACTGACACCAATCTTACTCAAACTCTTTCAAAACATTGAAAAAAATGGAACACTACCTAACTCATTTTATGAAGCTAACATCAATCTAATACCAAAACCAGGCAAAGATGCTACAAAAAAGGAAAACTACCGGCCAATCTCCCTAATGAATATAGATGCAAAAATCCTCAACAAAATACTTGCAAATCGAATCCAAAGACACATTAAAAAAATCATACACCATGACCAAGTGGGGTTCATTCCAGGCATGCAAGGATGGTTCAACATCAGAAAAACAATCAATGTATTACAACACATTAAAAACTCGAAAGGGAAAAATCAATTGATCATCTCAATAGATGCTGAAAAAGCATTTGACAAAATCCAACATCCCTTTTTGATAAAAACACTTCAAAAGGTAGGAATTGAAGGAAACTTCCTCAACATGATAAAGAGCATATATGAAAAACCCACAGCCAGCATAGTACTCAATGGTGAGAGACTGAAAGCCTTCCCTCTAAGATCAGGAACAAGACAAGGATGCCCGCTGTCACCACTGTTATTCAACATTGTGCTGGAAGTGCTAGCCAGGGCAATCCGGCAAGACAAAGAAATAAAAGGCATCCAAATTGGAAAAGAAGAAGTAAAACTGTCATTGTTTGCAGATGATATGATCTTATATCTAGAAAACCCTGAGAAATCAACGATACACCTACTAGAGCTAATAAACAAATTTAGCAAAGTAGCGGGATACAAGGTTAATGCACATAAGTCAGTAATGTTTCTATATGCTAGAAATGAACAAACTGAAGAGACACTCAAGAAAAAGATACCATTTTCAATAGCAACTAAAAAAATCAAGTACCTAGGAATCAACTTAACCAAAGATGTAAAAGACCTATACAAAGAAAACTACATAACTCTACTAAAAGAAATAGAAGGGGACCTTAAAAGATGGAAAAATATTCCATGTTCATGGATAGGAAGGCTAAATGTCATTAAGATGTCAATTCTACCCAAACTCATCTACAGATTCAATGCAATCCCAATCAAAATTCCAACAACCTACTTTGCAGACTTGGAAAAGCTAGTTATCAAATTTATTTGGAAAGGGAAGATGCCTCGAATTGCTAAAGACACTCTAAAAAAGAAAAACGAAGTGGGAGGACTTACACTCCCTGACTTTGAAGCTTATTATAAAGCCACAGTTGCCAAGACAGCATGGTACTGGCACAAAGATAGACATATAGATCAATGGAATCGAATTGAGAATTCAGAGATAGACCCTCAGATCTATGGCCGACTGATCTTTGATAAGGCCCCCAAAGTCACCGAACTGAGCCATAATGGTCTTTTCAACAAATGGGGCTGGGAGAGTTGGATATCCATATCCAAAAGAATGAAAGAGGACCCCTACCTCACCCCCTACACAAAAATTAACTCAAAATGGACCAAAGATCTCAATATAAAAGAAAGTACCATAAAACTCCTAGAAGATAATGTAGGAAAACATCTTCAAGACCTTGTATTAGGAGGCCACTTCCTAGACTTTACACCCAAAGCACAAGCAACAAAAGAGAAAATAGATAAATGGGAACTCCTCAAGCTTAGAAGTTTCTGCACCTCAAAGGAATTTCTCAAAAAGGTAAAGAGGCAGCCAACTCAATGGGAAAAAATTTTTGGAAACCATGTATCTGACAAAAGACTGATATCTTGCATATACAAAGAAATCCTACAACTCAATGACAATAGTACAGACAGCCCAATTATAAAATGGGCAAAAGATATGAAAAGACAGTTCTCTGAAGAGGAAATACAAATGACCAAGAAACACATGAAAAAATGTTCAGCTTCACTAGCTATTAGAGAGATGCAAATTAAGACCACAATGAGATACCATCTAACACCGGTTAGAATGGCTGCCATTAAACAAACAGGAAACTACAAATGCTGGAGGGGATGTGGAGAAATTGGAACTCTTATTCATTGTTGGTGGGACTGTATAATGGTTCAGCCACTCTGGAAGTCAGTCTGGCAGTTCCTTAGAAAACTAGATATAGAGCTACCATTCGATCCAGCGATTGCACTCCTCGGTATATACCCGGAAGATCGGAAAGCAGTGACACGAACAGATATCTGCACGCCAATGTTCATAGCAGCATTATTCACAATTGCCAAGAGATGGAAACAACCCAAATGTCCTTCAACAGATGAGTGGATAAATAAAATGTGGTATATACACACGATGGAATACTACGCGGCAGTAAGAAGGAACGATCTGGTGAAACATATGACAACATGGATGAACCTTGAAGACATAATGCTGAGCGAAATAAGCCAGGCACAAAAAGAGAAATATTATATGCTACCACTAATGTGAACTTTGAAAAATGTAAAACAAATGGTTTATAATGTAGAATGTAGGGGAACTAGCAGTAGAGAGCAATTAAGGAAGGGGGAACAATAATCCAGGAAGAACAGATAAGCTATTTAACGTTCTGGGGATGCCCAGAAATGACTATGGTCTGTTAATTTCTGATGGTTGTAGTAGGAACAAGTTCACTGAAATGTTGCTATATTATGTAACTTTCTTGGGGTAAAGTAGGAACATGTTGGAAGTTAAGCAGTTATCTTAGGTTAGTTGTCTTTTTCTTACTCCCTTGCTATGGTCTCTTTGAAATGCTCTTTTATTGTATGTTTGTTTTCTTTTTAACTTTTTTTTTCATACAGGTGATTTGAAAAAAGAAGGGAAAGTTAAAAAAAAAAAAAAAGAAAGAAAGAAAAAAGACAAACAAGGGGAAAAAAAAAAAAAAAAAAAAAAAAGATGTAGTGCCCCCTTGAGGAGCCTGTGGAGAATGCAGGGGTATTCGCCTACCCCACCTCCATGGTTGCTAACATGACCACAGACATAGGGGACTGGTGGTTTGATGGGTTGAGCCCTCTACCATAAGTTTTACCCTTGGGAAGACGGTTGCTGCAAAGGAGAGGCTAGGCCTCCCTGTATTTGTGCCTAAGAGTCTCCTCCTGAATGCCTCTTTGTTGCTCAGATGTGGCCCTCTCTCTCTGGCTAAGCCAACTTGAAAGGTGAAATCACTGCCCTCCCCCCTACGTGGGATCAGACACCCAGGGAAGTGAATCTCCCTGGCAACGTGGAATATGACTCCCAGGGAGGAATGTAGACCTGGCACCGTGGGACGGAGAACATCTTCTTGACCAAAAGGGGGATGTGAAAGGAAATGAAATAAGCTTCAGTGGCAGAGAGATTCCAAAAGGAGCCGAGAGGTCACTCTGGTGGGCACTCTTATGCACACTTTAGACAACCCTTTTTAGGTTCTAAAGAATTGGGGTAGCTGGTGGTGGATACCTGAAACTATCAAACTACAACCCAGAACCCATGAATCTCGAAGACAGTTGTATAAAAATGTAGCTTATGAGGGGTGACAATGGGATTGGGAAAGCCATAAGGACCAAACACCACTTTGTCTAGTTTATGGATGGATGTGTAGAAAAGTAGGGGAGGGAAACAGACAGACAAAGGTACCCAGTGTTCTTTTTTACTTCAATTGCTCTTTTTCACTCTAATTATTATTCTTGTTATTTTTGTGTGTGTGCTAATGAAGGTGTCAGGGATTGATTTAGGTGATGAATGTACAACTATGTAATGGTACTGTAAACAATCGAAAGTACAATTTGTTTTGTATGACTGCGTGGTATGTGAATATATCTCAATAAAATGATGATTTAAAAAAAAAAAAAAAAAAAATGAATGTGAAAGAACTTTTTGAGAAATACAAAAGCTAAAGGAATTCATCACTGCCTACACTACAAGGAATGTTAACAAAATCCTTCAAGTAGAACAAAAATAATACCAAGTGTAAACTTGGTCTAAACAAAGGGATGATGACAATCAGAAAAGGTAAATTTATGGATAAATATAAAGACTTTTTTTGTACTATTTAAATCTCTTTAAAATGTAATCAACTGTTTAAAGTAAAATAATAATCTATGGGGTGGTTTATAACATATACAGAAGTAAAATATATAACAACAATAACATAAAAGCCTGGAGGAGTATAATAGAAGTATACCATTGTAGGGTTCTTAATTATATATGAAGTGGTATAATATCACTTGATGATAAACTGTGAAAAGTTAAAGATGTATGCTATTAACACTAAACAACCACTAAAATAATCTCACCAGGAGTTATATCTAATTTTCCAAAAAATGAAATAAAATGGAATCATACAATGTATTCCATTAATCCAAAATAAAAGGAAAAAAAATGTAACAAAGGAACAAAGCACAGATGAGCAAATAGAAAATAAATGACAAGATGGTATGTTTAACACAAACTTATCAATAATCATAAAATTTAAATGCTCTAAATACCTCTATTAAATGATGGAAATGTCAGATTTAATTAAAGAAACAACTATATGCTTCCTATAAGTATCTTACTTAAATATAAAGACACAAATATGTTAAAAGTAAAAATAAAGTAATAACAATCAAAAGAAAACTGAATGATAATGTGCAGATTTCTCAGCAGAAACCATGGAAGCAAGAAAGAAATGGTGTGATGTATTTAAGATACTGAAAGAGAAAAATCACCAACCAAGAATCCTATATCCAGCAAAACTGTCCTTCAAATATGAGGGAGAGTTTAAAGTATTCTCTGGCAAACAGACAATGAGAGAGTTTGTGAACAAGGTACTTGCTTTACAGGAAATACCAAAGGGAACACTACAGACAGATAGGAAAAGACAGGAGTGAGAGGTTTGGAGCACAATTTTGGGTGATGGTAGCACAGCAATGTAAGTACACTGAACAAAGTTGACTGTGAGTACAGTTGAAAGAGGACGGTTAGGAGCATATGGGACACCAGAAGGAAAAAGGAAAGATAAAGACTGGGACTGTATAACTCAGTGAAACCTAGAGTGCTCAACAATTGTAATAAAATGTACAAATATGTTTTTTCATGAGGGAGAACAAATGAATACCAACCTTGCAAGACATTAAAAATAAGGAGGCATTTGGGGGAAAAATACAATCAATGCAAACTAGAGACTGTAATTAACAGAAACATTGTATTATGTTTCCTTTAATGTAACAAAGGCAATATACCAAAGCTAAATGCCTGTAAGACGGGGACATAAGGGAGGGGTACGGGACTTTTGGCATTGGTAATGTTGTCTGACTCTTTATTCTACTTTAGTTTGATGCTATCTTTCCTTTTGTGGCTTTCCAGCTGTCATGGTTTTTTCCTCTCTTTTTTTTTTTCTTTTTCTTTTGTCTCTCTACCTTCTTTGACTCTACCTCCTGCTTTGTGGAAGAAATGGAGATGTCCTTATATAGACATTGGTGATGGTGGTCAATACATAAATACGTGACTATACAGGAAACCATCAATTGTTTACTCAGGATGGAATGTATGGTGTGTGAACAAAACTGTCTTTAAAAAAATGGGTTGATGAAGAAAACTTGAGGGCACTATATTGAGTGAAATAAGTGAGACACATAATGACAAATATTGCAGGGCTCACTGATATGAACTAATTATAATATGTAAACCATAGACATGAAATATAAGTTACCAGGATATAGAACAGGGCTAAAGAATAGGGAGTGGTTGCTTATTATGAGCAGAATGTTCAACTAGGTTGAACTTAAATGTTTTGAAATGGACGTAGATGACAATAGCACATTGTGAGAATGGTGCATGAATGTGGAGGAAAGGGGAAGCTCAGAGTCACGTATTTCACCAGAAGGAAAATTGGATGTTAAAAGATGGGCATGTATAAAACAGTGAACTTTGTGGTGGGCAATGTCAGTGATTAACTTTACAAATATTACAAATCTCTTCCATGAACCAGAACAAATGTATGACACTATAGCTAGATGTTAATAATAGAGGGGCAGATAGGGAAAAAAGATACCTATTGCAAACTATATACTATAGTTAGTAGTATTTTAACATTCTTTCATCAACAGTAACAAATGTACTATACATCAGCAATGGAGGGAGGTGGTTAGGGGCGTAGGAGGATTGGAGTTTCCTTTTTTTTGTCTTTATTTCTTTTCTGGAGTAATGAAAATGTTCTAAAAATTGAAAAAAAGTTAATTGTGGTGATGGATGCACAGCTGTATGAAGGTATGGGGGGCAATTGATTGTACACTTTAGGTCTTTGGGTATGGTATGTGAACAATCTCAATTAAAAAAAAGGTGAAAAAAATAGTTACCATGGGCTATGACCCCACAGTGATGCACCCTCCCAAAAAAAGAAAAGAAAACTGAGTGTCTATATTAATAGCAGAATAGCAGACAAAGTAGATTTCAGAGTAAAAAAACTCTTCCAGAGATGAAGAGGATCTTTTTATATTGAAAAGGAGATCAAATCATCAAGAGTTCATAATAATCCTAAATATTTATACATCCAAAAACTGATAAAACTGAAAGAAAAAATATACAAATCTACAGTTACAGTTGGGTAGAGTCACACCCCTCTTTCAATTATTGTTAGGATAAGTAGACAGAAAATCAGCGAGGATAAAGAATTCTAGAATAACACTACCGATCTGAGTTAACTGACATTTATAGAGCACTCCACTGAGCAAAGCAAAATACACATTCACTTCAAGTGTACAGATAAATAACATTTACCAAGATCAACTGGATTCTGAGTCATAGAAGAAGTCTAGATATATTTTTAAAGATTCAAGTAATACAGAGTATGTTCTCTGACTAAATTGAAATTAAATTAATAATCAATAACCAAAAATCTGGAAAATCACAAATACTTTGAAATGAAATAAAACACTTCTAAATAACTCATAAGTCAAAGAAGAAATCCAAAGGGAAAGTAGTAACTATTTTGAACTGAATGATAAGGAAAAGACTACATATCAAAATTTGTGGGATGCAGCTAAAGCAACAAGTAGAGGGAAATTGATAGCACTAAATATCTATAATAGAAAATAAGAATGGTCACAAATCAATGACTTCAGCTTCAACCTTTAGAAACTTGAAAAAGTTAGTTAAATTAAACACAAAATAAGCAGAAGAATGAACATAATAAAGTTCAGAGCAGAAATCAATTTATTAGGAAACAGAAAACAATATATATCAATGAAATCAAAAGCTGTTTCTTTGAGAAGAACAAATATAATTCTAATCAGAAAAAAAGAAAAAGAGACAGAAGATGTAAATTACCAATATCAAGAAGAAGAGAGATGACATCATTAGAGAATCTTCACATATGAAAAGTAATATTGTGAATAAGTTTTTGCCAATATATTCAGCAACTTAAAAGAAATGAATAAAGTCTTTGAAAAATACCAACTACCAAATCTAACTCAAGAATAAATAGATAACCTGAATATTCCTATATCTTTTAAAGAATTTGGATTAGTAGTTAAATTCCTTCTCACAAAGAAAACACCAGGCGAAAATGTTTTACTGGTAAATTCTACCAAACATTTAAGGTACAAAGAATACCAATGTATGCAAATTATTCTAGAAAATTTAGAGGAGGGAATACAACCTAGCTCATTGGAGATCAGCATTATTCAATGCCAAAACCAGACCAAAAGATATGAATGTAGAAACAAACGTTCCTAAAAAAATTTTAGCAAAATGAATCCAATAATATAGAAAGCATCTTTTTTTTTTTACATATTGTATATAATGATATTTAATAATCATTTATATAATGAACCAAGTGGCAGTTCATTCTTGGAATCTGTAATGAATATTTGCAAATCAGTCAACATAATTTACTGTGTTAACAGATAATCCCAACAGATGCATAAAACGAATTTGACAAATATCCAACATTCATCCTAATAAAAATTTACCACACTAGGAAGAGAGAGGAACTACTTTAACTTCTTAAAGAACATCTACAAAAACCCTGCAGCTACCATCATACTTAACGGTGAAAGACTGAATGAATGCTTTCTCCCTAAAGTCAGGAAAAAGATGAGATTGTCCACTCACCATTTTTATTCAACATAAAGTGTATGGGAGGTAGAGAATACAAAGGGGCATGAGGAAGCTTTGGGGAGTGATGATTATGTTCATTATTTTGATTCTGGTGATGGTTTCATGGGTATATGTACATATCAAAATTTATCAAACTGTACACTTTAATATGTGCAGCTTATTTTATGTCAATTATACTTCAATAAATCTTTAGAAGGAAGCACCTTTATTATTGTCAGATAACTTGTTTATCGCAAAGTGTAAAGTTTTTGTAAGACAATGTAAATCAATTAAACAGATTAAGTTCTGTCACACACAGGTGTGTACACACATTTATTTTGAGGAATATCATTTCTGTGGGATATTGTGAAATTATTTGCCATGGGCAAATAATTTTGGAAATACTGGATTATGCATATTGAAACATGTTTCTCTAATACAAGACTTTTCAGAGTTCTTAATGTGGTTTACAGAGTGAAACTCAATAAGAGGAGAAAACAGTTTGCAGTGTTTCTTAAATATGTTTGACCATATAATCCCCTTTGAAATACTTATATAGACTGGTAAGTTACCATTGAGTACTAAGACCCAATTCTGGACAGATTCCATCTGACCTGTTGTTACCAATGTCAAGACAATTTGATTTTAACATCACAATACCAAGTTCACCTTTCCCATATGAATTGCTGCTTTGGAAACAGCCTCTCAACTTTTAAAACCTTTACCGACAATATCCAGATTACTCTGATTATTACTTGTGTAAAATACTATAGCTAGTGTTGGATAAAGATCAGTCTTGCAGTAACACAACTTCCTTCCTTTACATTTTCCAAAGTTTGTGAGGAAATGAAATATCCTATTAATAAACAGTATGAAGATTCTTAGAAAAGAAAAATTACAAGCAGTTTCTTCATTTTACATTTAAATATGGATATTGAAGACAGGACTTTTAATTATTTGCTGGCCATTATCCATAATGTGATATGGGGAATATTTTTTGAAAAGTAATCTTAACAATGACACCACCAACAACAATAATAAAAATTCTGTAGCATACCCCATGTTAAAAAAATCCCTTTTAAATTTAATAAAATTTGCTTAATTTTTGCCAAAATACATAATCTATGTCTAGGCATACAAAAAGCTCCCAAACATTATTTTCTTTTTCTGTTTAGCACCAGAGAGTTCAAAAGACAATACCAGAATCAAATGGTTTGGCTATGATCAATAAAAACCTAATGCAGGTTTTAATTATTTTAATTTTCCTTAATAAAGGATAAACTGTGGTATGAAATAAAACCCCTTTGAAGAACTATTTTGCATGGCAAAAAGAGTTCCTGCCAACAACTTTATCTAAATGTGTTAGTGAACTTCAGACTTCTAATGTTGATTTCTACTGGGTAGATTAAGTTTGCATGAATTTGTAATGAAAATGCCTCCAGTTTTCATGCTCATAAATGAATGCCCTGGGTCTTACAAATGCCAGGTTCCTGGATCACATGCATGGTGCGCTCTGGGATCTAAGGATGACAAATATGAGTTAAAACCCAATAAGATCTCTTTGCCACATCTACTGTGAGAATGAAGACCTTTCTTAGCAACCAGACTGTCAACATTCCAGAAAATGTCGACATCATACTGCAGGGAGACAGTTATTGTGAAGAACCCCCAAGGAATCCTGTGGAGGGACTTCAATCACATCAGTGTAGAACTCAGTCTACTTGAGAAGAAAAAGAAGAGGCTTTGGGTTGACAAATGGTGGGGAAGTAGAAAGGAGCTGGCTACAGTTTGCACTATCTGTAGCCACGTTCAGAACATGATCAAGGGTGTTACACTGGGGTTCCACTATAAGGTGAGGTCTGTGTCGCTCACTTCCCCATCAATGTTATCATTCAGGAGAGTGGGTGTCTGGTTGAAATCAGGGATTTCTTGAGTGAAAAGTACATCCATAGGGTTTGGATGAGGCCAGGTGTTGCCTATTCAGTATCTCAAGCCCAGAAAGGTGGGTTAATTCTTGAAGGAAATGACATTGAACTTGTATCAAATTCAGCTGCTTTGATTCAGCAATCCACAACAGGTAAAAACAAGGATATTAGAAAAATTCTGGATGGTATCTATGTCTCTGAAAAAGGAACAGTTCAGCAGGCTGAGGAATAAGATCTAAGAGTATTGCAGCAATGGAAACAACAAGATGTCAGACCTATTTTTGATTTTAAAGATGCAATAAAATTCATCTGTTAAAAAAAAAATGGGAAGGATTTTATTTGCAGGAGGAAAAAGTATGCAGATGTTTCTCATAACTCATTGGACTGACTTATTGAGGACCATGCTCTTGAGTTTTCCCCCAGAGAATCTCATGTTTTGTCAAAAATTTTTCGGGGGTAGAGGCAGAGAGTGGAACAGAATTCAAAAGTGAAGAGTGTCTAAAACTGTTGGCATTCAGTAAAGGAAGAGTTGAATAAACTCTCTATTTCCCACTGTCTTGGTAGAGCTTTCCCCACTGTTCCCCATGGTCTCTGCTCTCTAAGACCTCAAGAAGAAAAAACCTGAGGCCCAAGCAATGCCCTGCCACAAAGGGGCTGCTCTCAAAACTTAGAGACAAAAGCTGGTGATTTCTGATCCTTATTCAATTGTATACTCCTGGGGAAGGTGAGGTTGGTGTTAGAAGTGGAAATACTGAGAAAGCCAAGATGTTGAGAGCTTCCCAATATGCTATCTTTCTCACAGATCAATAAATAGCCTACCCTCAAAGTACGGCTTTCCAAGGAAAGGTCACCTTTTCAATAGTGCCAACCCCATAATACTATTTAAAATCATAACTACCCTCAATGCACTCCCCATTCTCAAAGGCCTGCCTTACTTTTTCTTTTTTCCATAGCATTTATCACCTTCTAATATGCTATATCATTTGTGTATTGATTGGATTCTCTGTTTACCATACATCTCCCCCAACCAGAATGTAGGCTCTATGAGTGCAGTTTGTTTTGTTACTCCTGTATCCCCAGCACTTAGAATAATGCCTAGCACACAGTAGATGCTTGGTCAGTATTTGCTGAATGATTGGATGAATAAATGAATGAATGAAAGGAATGGTGCAACAATTACTCAGTCACATGGATCAAGATCTATGTCTATTTGAAGATGCTGAGTAACTAGTGTGCTCTGCTATCCCTATTGTGTCATCAAAAGGAAGGAAGACAGGACAGTTTTTCAGAACATATATCCTCTCCCTCTCCCTCCAACAGAGGCAATGGAGCAAAATGTGATAAGAACCACAAATAATACAAGCTAGACTTGACATCATCTAGGTAAAAGTCCCACACAGTACAACTGACTGTAGAGAATTTGACCAACATGGAATGGCCAGGCTTTAAAATGTTGACTTTGCAGAGGTTTTAAGAACTTCTGGGAACAACAGTGGAGTAGGAAATTTAAAAATAATTAAAGACGACCGAAATAAATGGAAGGATATTCTATGTTCATGGATTGGAAGACTAAATATTGTTGTCAATACTACCCAAACAATTTATAGATTCAATGCAACCCCAATCAAAATTCCAACAACCTTCTTTGCAGAAATGGAAAAGCAAAAGCCAATCATCAAATTTATTTAGAAAGTTCAGGGGCTCTAAACAGCTAAAGCCATCTTGAAAAAGAAAAATGAAGTTGGAGGACTCACACTTCCCAATCTTAAAACTTATTACAAAGCCACAGTAATCAAAACAGCATAATATTGACACAAGGACAGATATATAGACCAATGTAAAAGAATCAAGAGCTCAGAAATCAATCTTTGTATTTATGGTCAACTGATTTTTTCACAAGGTGGCAAAGACAACTCAATTGGAAAAGAATAGTCACTTCAATAAATGGTGCTGGGAAAACTAGATCTCCATTTGCAAAAAAAGAAGGAGGGCCCCAACAACACACCATATACAAAAAATCAACTCAAAATGGATCAAAGATCTTAATATGTGAGTTAGAACTATCAGACTCCTAGAGGAAAACATAGGGCAGCATCTCCAGGACCCTGTGATAGGCAACGGTTTCTTAGACTTTACACCCAAAGCACAAGTAATAAAAGAAAAAATGGATAAGTGGGACCTCATAAAAATTAAAAGCTTTTGTACCTCAAAGCACTTATCATTAAAGTAAAACTATAACGTACATAAAGGGAGACAATATTTGGAAACTACATAGCCAATAAAGGATTAATATCCAGAATATATAAAGAAATCCTTCTACTTAACAACAAGAAGACAAAAAATCCAATTTAAAAATGGGCAAAAGAACAGACATTTCCCCAAAGAAGATATACAAATGGCCAGAGAGCACATGAAAAGAAGCTTAACCTCTTAGCCTTCAGGGAAATGCAAATCAAAACCACAATATATTGGACATCCATTAGAATGGCTGCTATTTAAATAAAAATGGAAAATGGCAAGTGTTGGAGAGGACATGACGAAATAGGAAAACTCATTGATTGCTGGTGGCAAGGTTAAATGGTGCAGCTGCTGTGGAAGACAGTTTGGTGGTTCCTCAGGGAGCGAAGTATAGAACTACCATTTGACCTGTCAATCCCACTACTAGGTATATACCTGAAAGAACTGAAAGCAGGGACTCAAACAGATAGTTGCACACCAATATTCATAGCAACATTATTCACAATTGCCAAAAGATGGAAGCAACCCAAGTGCCCATCAACCCATGAATGGATAAATAAACTGTGGTATATATGTGCAACAGAATATTATTCAGCCCTGTAAAGGAATGAAGCCCTGATGCATGAGACTGCATGGATGAAACTTGAAGACATCATGTTGAGTGACATAAGCCAGACACAAAAGGACAAATATTGTATGATCTCACTGTTGTAAAACAATTAGACTAAGCCAACTCGTAGAGTCAGAATCTAGAATATAGGTTACCCAATGTGCCTGGTTTGCATATATTATGTCCCCCAGAAAAAGTCATATTCTTTAATGCAGTCTTGTGGGGGCAGATGTATTAGTGTTGATTAGGTTGGAACCTTTGGATTAGGCTGTTTCACATGGAGATGTGTCCCATCCAACTGTGAGTGACACCTTTGATTAGGATGTGACTTCTTGATTGAATGTTTCCATGGAAATGTCACCCCACCCATTCAGGGTGGGTCTTGATTAGTTCACTGGACTCCTATAAAAAGAGCTCACAAACAGAAGGACCTCAGAGCAACTGAGAATGACATTTTAAAGAAGAGCTGCAGCTAAGAGAGGACAAAATGCCCCAAGAGCAACATTTTGGAGAAGCTGCAGCTGAGAGACATTTTGAAGACAGCCATTGAAAGCTGACATTTTGGAGAATGCCATTTTGAAATGCAACCTGGTGAAATCACTGCCCTCCCCCCTGCGTGGGATCAGACACCTAGGGGAGTGAATCTCCCTGGCAATGTGGAATATGACTCCTGGGGAGGACTGTAGACCTGGCATCGTGGGATTGAGAACATCTTCTTGACCTAAAGGGGGATGTCAAAGGAAATGAAATAAGCTTCAGTGGCTGAGAGATTCCAAAAGGTACCGAGAGGTCACTCTGGTGGGCACTCTTACGCACAATTTAGACAACCCTTTTTAGGTTCTGATGAACTGGGGTAGCTGGTAGTAGATACCTGAAACTATCAAACTACAACCCAGAACCCATGAATCTCAAAGACAATTGTATAAAAATGTAGCTTATGAGGGATGACAATGGGATTGGGAAAGCCATAAGGACCACACTCCCCTTTGTCTAGTTTATGGATGGATGAGTAGAAAAATAGGGGAAGGAAACAAACAAAGAAACAAACAGACAAAGGTACCCAGTGTTCTTTTTTACTTTAATTGCTCTTTTTCACTTTAATTGTTATTCTTGTTATTTTTGTGTGTGTGCTAATGAAGGTGTCAGGGATTGATTTGGGTGATGAATGTACAACTATGTAATGGTACTGTGAAGAATCGAATGTACGATTTGTTTTGTATGACCGCGTGGTATGTGAATATATCTCAATAAAATGAAGATTTAAAATAAATAAATAAATAAATAAATAAATAAATAAATAAATAAATAAATAAAAGAAACGCAACCTGGGAGCAAGTGGATGCTAGACACTTGCCTTCTGAGCTAACAGAGGATTTCCAGAAGCCAATGGCCTTTCTCCAGTGAAGATACCCTATTGTTGATGCCTTACCTTGGACAATACAGCCTTAAGACTATAACTTTGTAACCAAATAAACTCCCTTTATAAAAGCCAATCCATTTTTGGTATTTTGCATTTTGGCAGCATTAGAAATCTGGAACACAAAGGGATGGGGTGGGGATAGGGAATGGGAAGTTAAGGCTTAATTTTCTATTTAGAACGGTGGAAATATTTTGTTCATGGATGGTGGTGATGGGAGCACAACATTGTGAATGCAATTAACAGCACTGAAATATGTATCTGTGGGAAATCCCAAATGTTAGATTGTATGTATGGTAAAAGAGTAAAATTAAAAAAAAAAAATCCATGGAACTGTACTACACAAACAGTAAATCCTAAAATAATCCATGGACTTTAGCTAATAGTACAATTATAAAATGTGCTATCATCAATTGTAACAAATGTTCCACACCAGTGCAAGGTGTTGGTGGTGAGGTGGTATATGGGAATCTTGTATTTTATGCATGATTGTTAAGTAAACCTATAACTTCTCTAATAATATATGTATATATATTTATATAAAGCCAAGGCTTCACCATTTTCTTTATGAACACATATGAATATAGTAAAAATATGAAAACATGTATAGGAAGGATACTTCAAAATAGCGGTTGCATCTTGCTGAGGAAGAAGGGAAAGGAGATTTGAGGTATTCTATTTCTTTTTTTAAAAAGAGAGAGAAGTAAAGTAACCTCCAGTAGTAGATGAGTATATTTTGTAATAATGTTAAAAGCAAAACTGTAATGTAAAATAAAATAAAAGCTTGGCCACATTAGAAAGGAAACAAAAATATTGCGTTTGTGGAATATGCTTGAAATTCTCTTTGGGGAGCTGGGAGAACTGAGGTACAATGAAAGGCAGGGCTATCTCCCAACCTGAAATCACATGTGATACAAATTAAGATGCCTTAATTACAATATAAAAATCAGAAGTCAAAGGGAAGATATTTTAGGTAGAAAGGTTAATTTGTGATAGCATTGAGTTTTACATGGGCAAATCTATATATCCGTTCTTTAGGTAATTACCACCAGGGATTTATTTATAAAACAATGGTTAGTGAATCTCCAGAATGATGCAGGGAAGGCAGAGTTATAGTAATACTATACACTTTTGGGTCATTCAATTTACAAACATTTTTGAGTGTCCACCATATGCCATGCAGTGGGAATGGAAGAGTGATTAAACATTAGCACAGGTCCTTGGCCTCATAGAGGTTTTGATCTAGGGAGGAAGGCAGAGCGGTAAACAATTTCATTATAGGGTGAACAGGCTATGGGGTCAACATAAAATACTATGCAAACACATGGCAGGGATAATTTTTTGATGTTGTCTAAGGAGATCATGGAAGACTTCCTGGAAGAAGTGGTGCCTCAAATGAAACCTAAAGAAGTAGTTGAAGTTACCTGATGAAGAAATAGAATTTCTAAAGGCTAGAAGAGAGAGAAAGCTTAGCTCCTTAGGAAAACTGCAAATAATTTGGTGTTCATTATACCATTTGTTCCTTACCGTGACTCTAAGAAGTAGGTCAGGCAAGGTACTGTACTCATTCCACAGATGAGGGAACAGAAACTTAGAGACAGAGCTTATGGAAGTGATAAGTGACAGAGCTGGGACTAGAAAACCCAGATATCCTGGTATCTGGTCTGATGCTCGTGCTCTTTGTACTTCACCAAGCTCAGGCTATATTTGTTTATTTGGCTCTAGTACTCTGGTCAAGACAAGTAACCTAATTAGAATGTCCAAAGTGACCCAAAGGAGTCTGAAGATGAAGTGTGAGAAGGAAGTGGCAAATCTTTTAGAAACTCAAACCAATTCTAGAGAAAGGGCAGGTGATCTAGTCATAGAAGACCAATGTCATCGTCACAAATACATCCTCCCAAAGTGACTTCTGAGAACAGACAGTAGTGAATATTTCTATAGAGTCAGTCAAACAGTAGCTGTTTGTGGCATTTCTTTGAGCATCTCCTCAATGGTTGCCAATGTTTCCACTGTTTCAATGTGTTCTAGTGCTTTTAGGAGGTCAGAAAACTGTTGACCCTTTTGTGTGTCTCCCCAGGGGAAACCAGTCTCAGACTTGCAGTTGTTTCTCCTGGTTGAAAAACAAATGAATACTTTAGTTTATTAAAGGAGAGGTTTCCAAATTACTTTAGTTAAAAAAGGAAAAAAAACAGATTCCTGAGTCCACTTCAGACCTATTGAATGGAATCTTGGTATGTACATATTTAAAATTTTCTGTAGGTGATGATGATGGCTATTAAATTGTGGAAATCTCTAAACTATATCAGATTGGTAATAAGATTGAGAAAGTACACCTGATCTTGGTACTGATCATTGAAATTGACTCTATTTCAGGGACACAGCCCCCCACCCTCATTTTACTTATGCATACCTTTGGTCTTAGAAGAACTGTAAGGAAGTGGTGATGCACTTCAGTATAATTTAGTATTTAAATCAGTATATTTTTTAAAAATGATAGTTCTACCAATGAACCAATAAAAATTTATTGATGCAGTATATCCCCATGGTTAAAAATTGGGGCTTTGGAGTCACTTAGACTCAATTCACATTCTAGCTGTGTTATCTTGAGTAAGTCACTGATTTCTCCAAATTGAACTTTTTATGTGCAAAATGTGCATAATACCTCTTTCCTATGGTTTTTATGTGAAACAATAGGAAAGAGAAATAATATATATAAAACTCTTAATACAATACTTTTGCCTGAAAAATACTCAATACACAGTAGTTGTAATAGCTATAATAGCAGTATTATTCCTGCATGCTAAGCACTTAGGCTTCGGAGAATGCAAAGAAAACATGGGCCTTTCCTTTCAGTCACATTATCATGCAAAGGTCAACATATTACCACCTGTTTACTTGCTTTTCTTAAGAGCTTTTAGGCATAATATGTTTTCTAAATTTCAGATTCAGAGAATGTTTTATCACCTAAAAAGCAACAGAATCAAGGACAAACACACAGTTCCCTCAGGTCAAGGAAAATGATCTTTACAGAGCATCCATAAATTCTAACCCCAAAGTTCATGGAAAACAGTATCTCAACTTTTTTAAAGTTGCTGCAACAGCCTCCCTGAACTCTTAAAATAATCTGTCAGCACCTGCCTTATGTGGCTGTGTTTCTTAGCTAAGCCCATTGATATTTTTATCTGCAGGTGCAGACCCTAACCCAAGGCCCAGATCAATCCTGAGAAAAGAACTGTTTTAACAACTTCTATCTTAAATCATTCTCTCTATTAGTCTGACACTGGTCTGACTTGGACCCCTGTGCTGACCACTAGACTTGAGTTGTTCCTTCCTGACCTCCCTCCCCTCACACCCCACTAGTCCCTCCATTGCCCAGTGCCCAGGGCTGATGCTGGGCTCCCCCACCACCCCCAGGCCCAGCTGTGCTGCTGAACAGATAAGAGCTACAGGCCCAGAGCTCCTACCGGTGTGCAGTGTTGCCCCCTAGGGTATGGGACTTGCATGTGTCCTGTTTACAGACATGAGCTTCTACTTTCCTCTGTCCTGAGGTCATGTGTCAGTTACTGCCCAGACTTTGGCTCTGTTTGATCAACATTCCCCTCTCTAGTAACTGATCTGTCCATAAATTCCAATTTAGTAGCTGGTGTCTACTATTGTATTAGTTTCTTATTAATCAGAAACTCAGTAGTTTAAAACAACATATAGTCATACGCTTTCAGTTCTATAATACAGAAGTCCGAAATCAGTCTTATAGGGCTAAAATCAAGGTGTTGGCAGGGCTGAGTCCTTCTGGAGGTTCTAGAGAAGAATCTATTTCCTTGCCTTTTCCGGCTTTGAGAGGCTGCTTGTATTCCTTGGCTTGTAGCCCCTTCCTATATCTTTGAGCCAGCAACATAGCATCTTTTCTAACTCTGCTTTGCTCTGCTTCTGTCATCAAATGGCCTTCTCTTCTGTAGTCAAATATCCCTATGCAACCCTCTTATAAGGACACTTGTGATTACATTTAGGGCCAGCCTAGATAATCCACATAAGCTTCCTATCTCAAGACCCTTAACTGAATCACATCTGCAAAGTCCCTTTGCCATATAAGGTAACATATTCATGGGTTTTGGGGATCAAGACATGGACATCTTAGGGGTTCATGTCTTTGGCTTACCATAACTGCCCAAATATAAACTTCCTGCATATCTCTTCAGACTTCTGAGTATATTTCATCATGGAGGCCCTATCACTGTGCTTGCTTACCAGTAGAATATCTTCATACTTCATCTTGGAAATTAGACTAATTGATAATCTGAATAAAGCTAGAGATTGTAGAATTTCAAAGCTGCCATTCTTTGTCTAAACCTTTACTACCAGGGAGACTTCCCCAGGACCAGGCTCTAGTGATGGAACCCTGTCCCTTATTATAGATTAATAACCATTTAGGGTCAAACCCTAAGGTATAATAACCCCATCTTAGGCATATCATTGTCTTCATGACCAATAAGAAATGACTAATACACTGAGGCTGCTTTTGTGCAGTGAGGTTAACCAATTTATTACATCCTCTTAACAAGCCAGTGATATGGAATCACTGAGTCACTAATCAATTCATTTATGCATTCTTTCATATGGAGTAATATGTATTTACAATTAGGTTGAACCACATGAAATTGCTATTTCTAAATTGCAAAATGTCAGCAATTTCTACAAGGTTGAAACCAAATAAAAATATTTTGAAGCAGTCATTTTGACAGAGACACTAACACTTTCCAACAGGAAGGAGAGAAAGCCTCCACTAAATGAAATAAAGCCTTTTTTTTTCCCCAACATTTTTCATTCAGAACCTCTATCCCAGCCTCCATCTTTGTGATACTCTTACTATAATAATAGTCAAAAAGTAGTTGTTAATCTGATTGCTGTTTCAGAGACTGTATACTGCCTCCTAATATGCTTCTCTCTTCTTCCTTTTAGAAAAATAATACCTGCGTTTTAATTGAGAACATGGCTACCAAGTTAGATACTATGTTTCCCAGCATTCCTTACAGCTAGGTAAGGACTATGGGACTAAATTTCTACCAATGGAATGTGAAATAGGTTGATTAATGCCCCCAAAGATTTCAAGTCCTAATCCCTGGAACCTGCATATGTTACCTAATATGGCAAAAAGGTGACTATTACCTTATATGGCAGAAGATGTGATCAATGTAAAGATCTTGTGATGGAGAGATTATTCTGGATTATCTGGGTGCACCTAAATATAATCACAATTCTCTATATAATAGGAAGACAGAGGGCAATTATTACCAGACAGTAGAGGAGAAGGTATGTGGCTATGGAGGTAAAGATTGGAGCATTGTGGACACAAGCCAAGGAATGCTGGCAGCTACCAGAAGCTGGAAGAGGCAAGGAATGGACTCTCCCCTAGAGAATAATTTTAGTTGTTATAAGCCACTAAATTTGTGGTTATTTGTTATAGCAGCCATAGGAAACTATACAATCTCAAGGTGGAAGGAGTTCAGATGTATGGTTTTGATGTGTGGGACTTAATTTCAAAATGTGTTCTGTAAACCAGCCATTTTGGCATCACTGAAATGCTTGTTATAAATATAGAATCTCAGGCCCCACTCTCAGACCTACTGAATCTGAATCTTCAATTGAACAAGAATCCCAGATGAATCTAATAAATATTTAAGTGTGAGAATCAATGCCCGAGGGGATGAAAAAGCTGGCAGAGAAAAAAAAGGACCCTGAACATCTGGAGGCTCTCATAGACCCTTGGAGCATGTCCCATCTCTGACTTTTATGTGAAAGAAATAAATATTATATTTTATTTAGGTCATTTTAAATTTAGATTGCTAAAATAGCTGAACCAATATCCTACCTCACATGCCATCTATATGTAAAACGTATAACGCAAAGCACAAATGACTTGACCAGAAATATTCAAACATTTACATATAAGGTAGGCAAGTCTTTGTATCCAAATGCATGTGGAAAAACCATAATAGTCACCACAAAATGCTTGCTGTTTAACCATCATCAATATGATTCAGCTGCTCAGAAGAGCTACACTGATTCTTCCCCTATGTAGTTTGGCTAATCATTTTCAGGCTTTACTACTTACTGTGGCCTAACTACAGAAACCAGGACTTCAGTGACACAAACCCTGTAGATTTTTCATTCATCATACATTATAATAGGCCAATTATATTTGAGGGCAATATTTTAAATGATTTTACTCATTTGGTTTGAGCTAATTAGGGAATAAAGACTATCTGTAATAATACCTTTGTCATAAACCAGGTGTCCATATATGTGTGGGTTTGTTCTGAAACTTTTATTCCATTGGTCTATGCTGCCTCATACTGTAATTTTATATACCTTGATACCTAGCAGTTTAAGTTCGCCAACTTTGTTCTTTTTCAAGGTTGTCTTGACTAGGAGTTGGCAAGCTATCAGCAGCAGGATTGCCAACTTGTTTTGTATATAAAGCTTCATAAGAGCACAACCATGTCATTTCATTTACATAATGTCTATGACTATTTGAAAAAGAATCACAGAGATATTGCATGGTATTGCCCAGAAGTTATACTTCACTTTGAGGGGCACTTGACATGTTGCATTATTGGATCTTCCAGTCCATGAATATGGTACATCCTCCATTTTTTAAAGATCTTCTTTAATTGCCCTTAGCAATATTTTATATTTTTCTGACACATATTCTGCACATATTTTGTTAGACTTTTTTCATGATATTTGATTTGTAATACTACTGTAAGTGCATTAAAATTTTTCATTTTCTAGTTTTTTGTTGCATGAACATAAAAATACAATTGATTCCTGTATATACACCTTGCCTTGCTAACTTTACTTATTAATTTTAATAGTTTGTTCAATGAGCACTTTTATCAAAATGGGCGTTAACTTTATAAAAGGATTTTTCTGCACCTACTGAGATGACCATATGGTTTTTCTCATTTATCCTTTTAATATAATGAATCACATGGTTAAATTTTCAATATTAAATTCATCTTTTATTCTTTGTCATGATATGTATCCTTTTCATACAAGCCTGGATTTTATTTGCTAACATTTGGTTTGGAATTTTTGCTTCTATGTTCATATGACATGTTGTGCTATGATTTTGCTTTCAGGTTGTTCCGGTTTGCTAATGCTGCCATTATGCAAAATACCAGACATGGATTGGCCTTAATAAAGGGGGTTATTTGGTTACAAATTTACAGTTCTAAGGCCATAAGTGTGCAAACTAAGGCATCAACAAGAAGATAACTTCTCTGAAGAATGGCTGATGGCGTCTGGAACACTTCTGTCAGCTGGGAAGGCACATGGCCAGCATCTGCTTGTCTGGGGTTCTGTTTCAGCCCCTCTCTCAGCTCCTGTACATCCTTCTGTCCATAACTGCAAGCAACTCTAGGCATCTCTAAGCATCAGCAACATCTCTGTTGGCTTTCAAGCGTCTGACGTCTGTATGTCCTGGCTTAGCATATCCCAGGGCATTTTCCTCTCTCTGCTTTCTGTGAGAGCTCCCTTCAAAGGACTCCAGTAAGCTAATCAAGATGTACCCTGAATGGGTAGGGTCAAATCTCCATGGAAACATTTAATCTAGAGGTCACATCCTAATCATAAAGATTAATCAATCTGCCCCCCACAAGACTGCATTAAAGAATATGGATTTTTGAGGGACATACTATGTCCAAACTGGCACACTGGTGATATCCTTGTAAGGTTTTGTTGTCAAGGTTATGCTAGCCTTATAAATTGAGTTGAGAATTGTTCCCTCATTGTCTGTTTTCTGAAATAGTTTATGTAGGATTGATAAATTTTTATAAATTAATATTTAGGGAAAATCACCAATGAAGCCATATGAAAGAGGAATTATTTTTATGGAAAGATTTTAAATTACAAATTCAATTTTTTTAATATATGTAGGACTACTCAAATTTTCTGTTTTTTCTTGTGGGGCTTTGGTAATTTGTGTGTTTTAAGGAATTTATTCCTTTCATTTAAATTTTCAAAGGTATTGCTTTAAAATTGCCCATAATATTCTTTTATCTTTCTGGTATCTGTAGAATCTGTACTTGTATATTAAATCTGAAAATGGTAAACAATAGCTTCTCTATATTTTCTTGAACAGTCTTGCTATGTGCTTATAATTTTATTAGTCTTTTCAAAGAAACAACTTTTAGTTTCATGAATCCTCGCTATTGAGTATTTCTTTTCTATTTAATTAGTGTCTGTCCTTAATTTTATTATTTCATTCTTCCTATCATCCTTGGGTTTAATTTTCTAATATTTTCCTAATTCTTGATATGGATAATAAAATTATATATTTCTGTCTAAGCATGGCTTAATTATATCTTCCTCAGTTTTATGTAATATTTTTATTATTTATTTAGTGATACTTGCTAATCATGCCCTCTTTTTAGATCCTTGAATATTAAAATGTGTTTTTCTTAGTTTCCAATCTTTGGAAAATTACTTTTTAAAATACATTTTATTGTGAAATTTAACATATGTATATACAGTGATAACTTTCAAAGTATGACTCTACAAGTAGAGAGCAAACTTCAAAGAATGTCATAGGTTACATTTCCACAATTTCAGTTATTTCCTTATCTTGAAATATATATACAAAAGGTGATAACTTTCAAAGTACAATTTAACAAGTATTTATATAGGTGATTTCAAAGAATGTTATGGGTTACAGTTCCATGGTTTCAGTTATTTCCTTATTGTGAAATGTAAGATAGATATGGAAAGGTGATAACTTTCAAAGTACAATTTAATGAGTAGCTATAGAGCAAATTTCAAAGAATGTTATGGGGTACAGTTCCACCATTTCAGCCATTTCCTTCTAGCTAATACCCCAGCATCCAAAAAATATATTCATATGTATTCATATAAAGATTCAGTATTCATAATCCTTTGTTAAATCGTATCTTGTTTGCTGCTACCCCTTCCTCTCATTTAATCACTTTCTTGATCATTAGGGGTGTGTAGGCAGTGAGCACCCTAACTCATTCATATTGAAAGGGGGTGTCAACAGCACGGGGAAGGGGGCTGCATCTGGTTGTTTTTCTTGAAGAGGTTGTTGCCTCTGGGTTTTAGGACTTGTCTGGCAAAGGAACACTCGGGTGGATTTAAGTTTCTGAGAGATAAACTTAGTGAGTGAAACTTTTATAGCATCTCAGATAGGGACCTAGGTATTTCCAGACTACTGTTGGTTAGGGCTTGGCACACTGGCCGTTTGGGATATCTAGCTGAAACTTGCATAAAAGTAACCTCCAAGATAGCCTCTCAACTCTATTTGAAATCTCTTAATCACTGTAAACTTATCTTGTTACCTTTCTTTTCCCCCTTTTGGTCAAGAACTTTTATGTTACTGATTTCTAGTAACATAAAATAAATAAGTATTTTTTAATTTCATTTTCCACCCATTTATTAATTGTATGGTTATTACATATTCGTTTATTTTTCTTTTAGTGGTTGCCCTAGAGATTATAACAGGCATTTTTTTCACTTATTAACTGCATTAACTCTTCCTGTCTTTTGTCTTTTTATTGCTATGTATTTTAATATTTTAAATAGTAATCATATTTTAAACCTCACAAGACATTACTCAATATTGTTTTATACAGTCAATATTCAGTTAGCTTGCTCACATATTTATATTTACCAATTCTTTTCATTCCTTTCTGCATTGTGTTTATGTGTAGTATTATATTTTCTTCTACCAAAATAATCCTGTTAGCATTTCCTTTAACACAGGTTTCCTAATGACTAGTTATCTCAGTTTTTGTTTGTCTGAAAATATCTTTATTTTGCCTTCATTTTTGAAATACATTGCTAGGTACAGAATTCTAGGTAGATGGTTATTTTCTTTCAATACATTGAAGATGTCATTCTATTATCTTCCAGCTTCTATTTATTGAGAATTCATCTCTAGGCCTTATTACTAGTCCTATGGAGTTAATACGTCTTTCTCTCTGGCTTATTTTAAGATCACTCTCTTTGTCCTTGCTTTGTGTGTGTCTGTATGTTGTTTGTTTTTAGCAGTTTTACCATGCTGTTTCTAGGTATGGTTTTCTCTATTTATCATGTCTGGCATTTGAATAGCTTCTTAAATACATGACTTATTAACTTTCATTAATTTTGTAAAATTCTGACAAAGTATTTAAACATTGTGTCTATGCTATATTATCTGTTTTCTCCTGGGGCTCCAGTTACACATCTGATAACCCTTTTCATGAGTCCCTATAGTAGTTACTTCCTTCTTTAATTGACTTCCTTTTATAATTTCATGTTTTAGTCTGGATTTTTTTTTTTTAATGATATATCTTCCAAGTCACTAATCCTTTCTTCAACTCTTCTCTTAAACCTATAGATTGCTATCTTAATTTCATTTATTATACTTTCAGATACAAAAATTTCATATACTTGATTTTATAGAGTCCATTTCTCTGCTGAGTTTTACATTTTTTCTATTTTTCTTGAACATATGAATCACAGTTATTTCAATGCCACTGTATAATATCTCCAATATTTGGATTTCTTGTCGTAAAATTTCTATTTTCTGTTTTTTCCCCCCTTAGTTTTCAGTCATTTTTTCTTGTCTTTTTACATGCCTGGTAATTTTTAAACTAAATTCTGGACATGGTGTAAGAAAAATTATAGAGACAATTTCAGGCTCTTGATAATGTTATCTCCTCTAGAATTATATATTTTTGCTTCTGGGAGATAATTTGGCTTGGGGAAAAACTCTTTAATCCATCCAGAGACCTGAAGTTGGGTTGCAGTCTTTATGAGATTTGTCTGCTTCAGGTTTGCCCTTATCCCTAAGGTACAGGCCTTGAGATATCTGGAGTGTTACCCAAATATTACCCACATTGTGGTGGATTCCAGACATAAATTTTTGTCTCTCTAGCTCCATAAGACCATAGGCTCTTGGTCACTTCTTATAAATTGAAGAGAAAAGCAATGCTGTAGTTCAGTCTTAACATTTTACACTTTCCTTTTGTTGGGTATCTTGGTCCCTTAAATCTTGTTTGCCTTGGTAGCTCTGATATCTTCAAAATGATCTTTTAAATGTTGTATTCCACTCATTGGACTGTTCTCAGTGAGACAAGGTAATCAGACAGAACCACAAAAAGAACACTCACCCCTAAACATTTTAGACCTGTACCCCACCTTTGTCCTTTGCATTTGTTGTCTCCAAACTCAGAACTTCTCTGGTACAATTTACCCAGAGAAAGGAATGGACGGAATTTAGATGTCATCTAGCTTGAATTCATTATTTTAAATAGGAATAAACTGGACCCTAGAAAGAGTAACTGATCTGCCCAAGGTCACTCAGCTAGCAGTGTAGCACAGTAGATAAAAGCACTGGCTCTGAAGTCAGACAGAACCGGATTTCAGTAAAGGCTCTGCCACTTAATATCTCTGACACCTTGAGTAATTGGATTTATTTCTGGGAGACTCAAAAACAAAAAACTAATTCACATGGTCAGATTTTCCTCCTGGAAATCAATCTGCCAGATCCACAAGTACATTTTCTAATTTCCAAGTTACTGTAAGGCAAGACAACAGTCATGCCAATTGTTGCACTACTTTACAACATGGGTTGCCATTTTTTTCTGGTTGCTATAGTAGTTTCCTTGCCATTTTTCTAACCTCCACTGTTTCATTGTTGTTTTTCCCGCCTCTACCCACTGCTCAGTCCCAGAGCCAAAGTCACACATCTTTTGTTTTTACTGTGGCAGGTCCTCCACTCCTTGGTACCAGTATCAGTTAGTTTTTGCTATGAACAAAACCCAAAACGTAGTGCTTAAAACACTTTTTGAGTAAATGATTCTTAGGGATGGCTGGGTGTATTTTCTGGCCTGAGCTAGCTGAACTCTGCTGGGGTCTCTCACACATCTGCAGTTAGTTGACAGGATGGCTGGTAGTTGGATGATCTAGGATGGACTCATTCATATGTCTGGCAGTTGGCAGATTTCTCACTTGGTAAGTGTACTATCCAACAGGCTAGCACGGGCTCTTTCACATAGTGGCAGAGACCCAAGAATAGCAAGAGAGGACAAACCCCAAAGTGCAAGCAGTTTTTAAGTCTCTGGTTCTGTCACATTTGCTGTGATCGATTGGCCAAAGCAAGTCACAATCATATGGCCAAGCCCAGAACCAGTGTGAAAGGGGACTATATAAGGACATGAATACAACAGAACCAAGTGGGGGCCATTACTTCAAACTATCTATCACACTTGGTATCTTAATATCATGAATCTTCATTGTATCTTCAGTATGCTTCCAAAGCATGACTGCCAGGCCAGGTAGCAGAGTCCAATGATGTTTCTTACTTCAGTCATACACTGTGCAGAAACTAACCCAATTATTTTCTTTCCTGCCCTTCCCCAGTCTAGAAGGCCTGGCTTTGAAGCTAAATCACCAGCCTAGACTTCCTTCACTGTGTGACTTTTTCCTGGGGATCTTGAGTATATCTGTCCACAGAAGGTTTTAGTTTGAACTGTCGTAGTCTATTAGAGTAGTTCTAACAATGCTGAACCTCAGAAAGGAAAAGGTCAGAATTATTTTTTTCTTTCCAAAAGGAAGAAAATTTGGCCCCCATGCAAATTTTCCCACCTGTTTAGACCTTCACTTTTAGTTACTGCTTTTCTTGCAAAGAGAATTCCAAGTTCTTCTTTATTGGGCACCTTGAAGTAAAAACACGCACACACACATTATATAAACACCAAAATGAGCACTAGTTATTACTCTACCTCAACAATACCAGGACTCACTAGAACTCAAGTAAAGATCAATAAGAATTTTCTGAGCAATCACACACATTCAGCTTAATGGGTAATAGTATGGGTTCTGGAGTCAGACTGCTTGGGTTGAATCCTGACTCTATTACCTTGAACAAATTAAGTAATTGTTCTGTGCTTTAGTTTCCCCGTTTATAAAATGGTGGTAATAGTAGTACCTTCTGCAAGGGGTTGTGGTGATAACAAGATCATGTTTGTAGTATATTTGGAACAGAGTAGGTTCTTAAAGGAGAGCTAATATGATTAGTCATCTATTCAGGGACTGGGAAGGGCCTCAGGGTCTCAGCAGGGCAGTTGAGAGGTGACACCAGCTTCTCCTGCTAGGGTAGATGGCTGTTTCCCAATAGCTGCATTGTTTTTCAGGATTTTGGAGAACCCATCCTGAGCCCTGGGGCCCAAGCCAGAAACTCAGCCCTTGGAGTTCTTTGTACATATCACAGGTTGCAAAATGTAGTAACAAAAACTTCTCCTTGGTCCCTTCCGAAATGCAGTCCATTTGCCTCACACTGCCCTCTTTGCAACAATTACAACAACCCATTTCAGAAAAGTCTTCAAAGGCCAACCCAGTGTTAATGTATGTTTATTTAACAAAAACATATTTTACTATGTGTCACTCCCAGGTCCAACCATTTTACAAATATTATCTCTTTCAGTCCTCATAACAGTCCTATGAAGTAGGTACTATTATCATTCCCATTTTACAGATATGGAAACTGAAGTAAAATTAAGTCAAATAGTCTGCCCTAGTAGAGTGGCAGAGCCAAGACTCAAACCCAGGCAGTCTGGGCTCTTAACTACTAACTCATGTTGCCTTTCTTAGTGAAAGAAAATTATTTATTAAACAATTCCTATGTGTGTACATTAAATGAAGGACTTGGCATTCATCATCTCATTTATTTTACAAAAAGGGATTATTATCCCCACCTGCAGTTGTGGAAACTGAGATGGATGGAGGTTCAGGAACTTGGGCAAACTTACATAGGTGATTTGTAGCAGAGCAATGCCGATTCTTGTAATGCCTATACAATCTCACCTCCCAAGAAGTATCTAATAACTAAAAAACATTGTTATACCTGCTTTTTCCCAGAGTGCAAAACATACAACTTTTCTTCCTACTTTTTCATGAATTTAAGTCAAGCTAACTTTAGTTTCCAGGAAATTTTATTTAATGAAAATACCAAGACATTAAAAATAGGTGCATCATTTAAAATTTATTATTCACTCATTAATTCATTAGTTTCACAAATATTTACTTAGAACTTATTCTGTGCCAAGACCTGTGTGTGTTTGATCAGATGGTGTACCAAAGATACACAAATCACAGGGCTTTTTGTTTGATGGTGATTGCAAATGTGGCTCCAAAGTTACATGACTCTGAGTATCATGCCCTAGTTAATTCTCTTCTGACTCGTTTGTTTGTATTTGTGCAGATGTATTGAGGGTGGAGTCACTGGCTTCAGTCCCCTGAAGGACACACAACAGATGGGGTGAATGAAGTTCTCACTGGATTTAAAAGAACTTTGGTTGATACCTGCTAACAAAATTTGCCTTACACACTCAAGCCTCTGTGCTATAAATCCCTATTCTGTAGCCAATTACAAATCTCTTAGGCATTTATATTTGCTGTCCACTCTTGGAGAATAATTACAGCTATTTAATTGTATTCATAATTTAGCATACACCTGAAAAATATTCTGTGAAATATCGGGGGGATCTTTTAATACTGGTGTTCCATTTACAAACTGTCACATTTATAATGCGTCTTTAATCTTCTAGGGTCTGCTAGAATTTTTTATTACAGTCTGCTTTGTGCTTCAAATATTAAAGATTCAGCAATACTTCAAGAGGTGATAATGCCTGATGCTCTGATGGTGCTTAAACCTTAACAGCTAAATATATTGAGGAATGTTCAGTGGCCTGGCTTAATTAAACATGCATGTGTGTTTTCAAATGCAATATTTTTCTGCTTGTTAGGTTTTTGAAAAACCTCCAAGCAGGTCCAGGTGGAACAAAGCATGTAAACAGGCTTGTGAATGGAGCTTAAAGCTCTCAAATTAGCACCTTCCCGCAATTAATATGCAAATCTTGGAATCTCTGCAATTGATAATGCCATTGAATACTATTTGTAGCTTAACGGTGTATCCTTGTCATTTCGTTTTTCTAAAACATATCCAGTTTAATTATTCAAGAAGACATGGGTGACAGCTTTTTAGCCAGAGAGATGGTATTTCTTCTCTCTGGAAGATGGCGTACATTTACAAGTCAGTGGTAGGCTTTAAATGTGCCATTTATTTTCATTATATAGCACTTAAAAGGTAACCTTCTTCTAATTCAGCAGGCCATGTAAAAACAGCCAGAGTTGTCATGAGCCTGGAGACCAAATTATCTCTGGCTGTTGATACTTGAAAATTACATAGGCAGCCTTCACAATTAAAAATAAAAACTGTATGGAGTTAAAATCCTTCTACATTCTTTTGGGGGGAAAAAGGCTTCATTTGGCACTTGGCACACTTTGGATTTGTCTGAAAAACTTGTTTCAAAGAAATTGTGTTTTTGAACATGCACATTTAAATTTTTGTCACAAGAAATGAACTATTAAGCTCAGATTTCCAATCCTAGCCTTCCAGACATCTTTTCATAGAGTCATATAAAATTACCTAATATTAAAATCCTCAAATAAATAATACTTTGAAAAGCTGCTCATCTATTTGAAAATATGACTTATGAAAGCTACCCAAAGAGATATTGGCAGTAGTTTGAAAATGGAACAAGATGTTTTACATATTGAACGGTTCAATCTGCTGTAGAATCAACACGTAACAATTGCCAGACTAGATGTAAAATATAATAAAAATATATGGGAGCCTTCCAATAAAAGTTCAATTATTATTCTGTAATCGGTAAGCTTGTGGAGAAAAAAAAAAAAAAAAAAAAAAAAAGGTCTGTGCCATCCAAGGCTGTATTAGAGCAATTTTCTAGGTGAGGCAGTGCTAGTGGGATATGACAGGTGAGGTATTGTTATTATAATACCTAAGGCAAAGCAGCAACCTCACAAAATGATAGACAAATCTGAATTAATATGAGATGATTGGCGAGGTGGCATTTGAATATAATCTTCCTGTATTGTGGAGAAGGCTGCATGCAAATTATACAAGAAATGAACTGTGCAGAAGGGTGTAGACAACTCAGTGGGAGGAAAGACAAAATACCGGCATGATTTCAAACAATATTTGTGCTTTGCTGGGTATGGAGCTCACTTGGAAAATGGATTCGTAAACAAATTAAAAGCCTCATATCTTTTCCTAAAGCAGCCTTCAGTGAGTGTTGACAAGAAACACTTAACCCTGGTAATTGGAGGCCTTTGAAACAAACAATTAGGAACAAATGGAGGATGGGGAACATTTTAATTTTGCTTCCTGTTATCATAATCCCATAGTTAGTGTTTTTATCCTGGACCTGGGAGCCAAGTAGCCATTTTAGATCCTGAGATGTGAAAATGTTGATTTCCCTGAGTATTTAAGCCATCTTCTGCTTTCTTGAACTATGATCACCCCCTCTAATTAAAAGCCTTAATTGCACGCAGGTCCTAACAGCACAAAGGAGAACCCAGCTCACGGAAAGGTACATTTTATTAATTGACAGAAAACTCAGAAATTTGAGCCTCCAGAAACTGCCTGCATGATCTCTAACGGATTTTTAAAGATAACAAGAAAGGAAATGGGAAAGTAAAGCAATGGAAGGCAGAAATTCCCTGAAGGAGCATTCAGAAGTAAAATCAGTGCAACTGAAAAAGTGAACTCCTAGGGCCTGGGGAGATCTCCTAGGTTTTTCAGCTGGACACTTATGGCCTGTCGGGTCCCTAAACACCTCTGCTCTGGGCGGACTTTGACAGAGCAAGTCACAGAAAGATGAACGACAGCACCTGAAGTGCTGTTTGCGGGGCAGAAAATTGCTCCCTGTGCATGCTGCGCCGCCTTTGCTCTCTGTCACATGACTTATTACAGCCTCCCCGTATAACTGTGCCATTTATGTATGTTAACTTGGTGAGCAGTAATGGTGTTCCTTGCCTCCTTTTTCACCGCTGCTTGGGCAATTAAAAACAAAGGAAGCAAATGAGGTCAGCGCTCATAAAACCTGAGTCTATAGGTGACAGACACCCTGAGACCAAATAGTCTCAGATGGTGCTAGAGTGTAAGGAAATCGTGAGCAAGAAAATAGCCCTGCTTCCCAGGGCTTTTATTTAGATATTTATTTCTCCAGGAGAGAGGCTGATTTCAGGTTTTTTTTTTGTTTTTGTTTTTTTAAAGAAAATGAACCTAACTAAGGTGTATCTTTTAAGGAGTGTCCTAAGTGCTAAGACAATGATATGCTCCATATGGAAAAGGAACATAAATGGAGATTATTCTCTTTAATCTTCTAGCACAAAGACCAACATCTAAACCACACAGTAGAATTTTATCTCCAGCAGCTCTTGAAATAACAGCCCTATTGATGTCCCACAATTACAATGAATATTTTCAAATGTTCTGTACACAGGTATCCAAGGATATCTAATCCTATTTTCTCTGATCCAAGCCTTGTGATCACAGTGATTTTGAAAAATTAATTAAAAGGACCTTCCTTCTTCCCCTAGGCCTGATTTAAATACCACACTGTTTCTTATTCCATACCTTTCGGCTTCTTCAGTACATATACTATATATCTTGGCATGTAAGACAATTCCTCAAGGAGAGAAACAACTCTCCAAATCAGAGTTGTCTTATATGCTGCTCTGGCTTTACTGCAGTAGCTTGGCTACTATCACTGAAGCTGGCAATAGCCCCTGAGCCCTTACCATCCTTGAGGCCTCCTGGGTGCACTTGTAAGAGGCACTGGGAAGGGGTGACTTGGAGGGAGATGCTTGGTAAGAGCTTTCCTCCATCAGCTGCTACAGGGGATTCAACAAGGAAGACTTCAAGTTGACCAAATGCTTATATTTCCTTCCTGTCTTAGAATATTACTTCATAGATCTTAACTTTGAAAATACAGATAGTAATACTCTAGACATGACCCAATTACACAAATTTCTCTAAATTCCCTGGGACACATGATCATCAAGTCTCTCTTGAGCAGAATCTCACATGGGACCACTATGGGGCATCAACAATGGCCAAGGAGGGACAGAATTCTAATGTAACATCTTGTGTATAGCTTTCTGCCCCAAGAATTAAACTGTGTGATATATAGGACTGGTGGTTTGATGGGCTGAGCCCTCTACTATGGGACTTGCCCTTGGCAAGACTGTTGCTGCAAAGGAGAGGCTAGGCCTCCCTATAATTATGCCTAAGAGCCTCCTCCCGAATGCTTCTTTGTTGCTCAGATGTGGCCCTCTCTCTCTAGCTAAGCCAACTTGGCAGGTGAAATCACTGCCCTCCCCACTACATGGGATCTGACACCCAGAGGAGTAAATCTCCCTGGCAATGTGGAATATGACTCCCGGGAGGAATCTAGACCCGGCATCGTGGGATGGAGAACATCTTCATGACCAAAAGGGGGATGTGAAAGAAAATGAAATAAGCTTCAGTGGCAGAGAGATTCCAAAAGGAGCTGAGAGGTCACTCTGGTGGGCACTCTTACGCACAATATAGACAACCCTTTTTAGATTCTAATGAACTGGAATAGCTAGCAGTAAATACCTGAGACTATCAAACTACAACCCAGAATCCATGAATCTTGAAGATGATGGTATAAAAATGTAGCTTATGAGGGGCGACATTGTGATTGGGAAAGCCATATGGGCCACACTCCCCTTTGTCCAGTGAATGGATGGATGAGTCGAAAATTGGTGGTGGGGGGTGGGGGTGGGGAGGCACCCAGTATTCATTTTTATTTTAATTGTTCTTTTTCACTTTAATTTTTATTATTATTTTTGTGTGTGTGATAATGAAAATGTCAAAAATTAATTTTGGTGATGAACACACAACTATGTAATGGTACTGTGAAAAACTGAATGTATGCTTTGTATGGCTGCATGGTATGTGAATTTATCTCAATAAAAATGAATTAAAAAAAGAATAAATTGTAAAATTTTCCTTTTTACTAAGAAAAAGAAAAAAAAAGAATTAAACTGTGCTTGCCCTCCAAACGTATACTTGAGGAAAAGTGTGAGAAATAGCCTTGCTTTTCACATATCAGAGAAGTTATCTATTTTTATTATTAAATTTCTGGTCATGCCTCGGGTAACATATTCATTGGCTTAATGAGAGATAGACTTCTGTTTTCTTATTTTATTCCATATTGATTTAATCCCAAACTAGATTAAAAGCTCTTTGAAGGGGAGGACTAAATCTTGCACTACTCTTGAGTCCTTAACCCAACTTTATATATTATTGGACGTATAGAATGCATTTCATAAATAAATGAATATATCTGGTAGCAATGTGGGCATCTTTCACATCATTCTCACATAAGTTAAAATATGCACAACCTCTGCTCTGAAGGCTAATACATATGTTTGCAAGTAGCAGAAACCTGAGGAGGCTCTCACTTTAAATGACAGATCCAAAAAATATCTTAGTAGACTGGCAAGCTTCAGCTAATGGCATAGCCAAACAATTCTGGGACAGCATTACTCATGTATCTCAGAGGAACCCCAAATTCAGCATTCATTCTTTTAACAAACTTTTCTGTGTGCCTGTTATATCCCAGGGACTGTTCTATGAACTAGAGTTACAAGATAGAACAGGATAGACAAGGTTTCCTCTCTCATGGATCTTACATTCTAGAGGTCCAAACATTTTCACTATATTCCCAGCCAAAGAAAAATATTAGGTGCTCAGTAAATGTTTCCCCTTACACTCTCTATTCTGGCTAAACCTCCTGAGTTCCTTAAATTCCCCAAACATCCTCCCCAGTCTGAAAACACTGTTCTAAATATTAATGTTGACCTTTGTTCAAGACTGAGATGAGGTGACTGGGATTTCAACCCATGATAACATCTTGAACAAAGACAAAAAGGCATGAAACTTCATTTATATTAAAAAGAGAGCAAGTGACCTAGTACTCCAAAAGCAATAATTCCAACCCTGGCTATGCGTTAGACTCACAGCTGGGGAGCTTTAAATAATATATGGATATCTGGGTCCCACTCCAAAGAATTGCAATTAGTTGATCTTGGGTTGTCTTTGCCGAAAACTCACCAAGAGAGTTGAATGTGCAACCAGGTTTGAGAACTACTGCTCTAGACTAGAGCAGAGATTGCAAAAAGATGAGCTTGGATAAGGTATTTTGGAGTCAGATTAGGAGGGACTTGAATAGCATGCTAATGAGTTTGGGCTTAATTCCGTAAAAAAATAAGGGGCCATGAAATGCTTTCTTTTAATTAGGTAAGTTGTGGGTTTACAGAAAAATCATGCAGAAAGTACAGAATTCCCATATACCCTACCCCACAGCTTTCCCTATTATTACCTTTGTTACAATAGATGAAGCAATATTATTATACTTGTATTCTTAACTTTGGCCTTTTCATTAGGCTGTTTGTGTTGTCCAGTTATATACATATTTAAATATGAAAGGCTTTTTCAAACAAGGATGACAGGCTCAGATATGTCTTAGAAAGAGACGATAGTGACAGATGGAGTATAAATTGGAGGAGGAAGAGATCATAGGGAAGGAGACCAAATACTGTTGGACAATATTTGCAACAGTCCTACTGAGAGATAATTAGGCCTGAATGGAGGCTGTGGCAGCCCAGGCAGAGGGGCCAGAACTGCCTCCTTGAGAAACACTGGCGGATAGAATCACAGCACATGGTGACATGAGTGCAGGGGTTTGAGAAAAGAGAAATCAAAGCTGAGTCCAGGTTTTTAACTTGGGTGATTGGGTAAGAGTATGACACCCTTAACCAGGGCAGGGATTCTTCCATCATTGTGGGTAATCCAGGTTGGCTGACCACTCGATGGGAATGTTGGAGGAAAAAGCAAAGCCTTTAAACAGGAGGATTGGCCTAAATAACGTGTAATACCATTTTCAAGTTTGAACTTCTGTGGTTCTGTTGCATATAAAATTATCAACTCATTGAAGGTATGGTTTGTGTTTTCATCTTTATGTTCTCCACAATGCACAATGTAGGGGCTCAAATATGCCTAACGAATAAATGAACATAAAATTAAAAGGCTGTTTCTAATAAGCTTCCTGACCTGCAGGAATGTTTATGACTTCGTCTTATGGCCCCATTTAAACTTATTTCACATTAATGTGACTAATGTGCATAATTTCCATATAACCTTATTGCTTATATGAGCCAAAGCACATATCTGAGCTCCCTTTCTTCAACTATAAAATTGACTATAAATGATGATGATGATGATGATGATGATGATGATGGTATCTTCCTTTTTGGGTACTGTAAAACCAGGGTATTGTCACCAACGGAAGGGTATGAAGGTGGGGAAACACCTGAGAGCCATATTTCTTCCAAATTTCAATGGATAAGATGGGCATGGCCACCCAGAGAGTTAATTTCGTATATGAATAGCAGATAAGCTCAGATGTTTGGTATTTGCCACTTTAAATGTGCTGTCAGTAACCTAGTGCTCCAAGTTAATATTAGCTTGTGCTGGGTATATGTAGGCATTTTGTTGCTGTTTGGAGAAATGATCAGTTTACTTGGTTATATTGACAGCTCTACTGTAAAATTTGCTGGCATTAAAGGTCAAAAAGACCCAGTTTTCTCCTACTTGCTCGTATCCAAAAGAGAATAAATCTGGGAGTTGAATCACTTCTCTGACAATAATTTATGAATCATGCATTGACCGTGTTTGAATTGAGAAAGGCTTTCATATCCTTTCCATTAACTCAGATTAAGTTTTCATATAGATGCTGGGAAGCATGCTAGCAATATCTTTAGCTCATTTTTATGAAAATTTTATCAGTGCTTTTTTCTGTACTACACTCCAATTGGGATGTCTCAGAATCTAAAGCTCAGCTTTGGACATGAACTTCTCTCAACCTGGCTGGCTGCTGCTCTAAAGGTTTCAATATTTTATGGGCTCTGGCTAACTCAGCCGTGAGATTCAAGCTGCAGAGATTTAACTCTAATGTAAAATCATGAACGGATGAAAACTGGGATGTCATAAGTAATACATCTACAAGAGTAGGACGCAGTTACCATTTTTAAAAGGGCTTTAAAAAGAAAACAACATTCTCTGTTCTGTCTTTATGCCCCCAAATGAAAAGCCCCTGGGCTATTGTACTAACACAGAGCCATCTCTTTTTTTGCCTGCTTTTCTTCAATTGCTGCTTAATTGTTGTGGTGGGCTGGGGTTTTTTTCCCCCTAAAGGTCTCCCATCCACATGAAAGCCTCTAATGTCTGCATTCCAGAGAAATGGGCACCGCATGGTCGAATGTGTATAGGCCAAATCCATTTCTTAACATCTTCCTCTTTTTGTCTCAAAACTGATTTAAAACATTTGGAAAATCTGTCTATTCAGCTGAAGTGTTCTAGTGCATCCTTTCCCAGAGACAGTGGGGTCACATGTGATCCATCTGATGGACTTTTCTGCTGCAATCTTGAGCCATTTCCCTCAAGCCCCGCAGAGCCTGGCAAAGCAGAGGAGCTCTGTAATGGCTCCAATAACAATGTATTCTTTGTGTGAAAGAATCCAGGGGGAAGAGCTGGGGTAGACTTGTCAGAAACAAAAACATCACTTTTGCACTCATTTATTTCTTCGTTATGTACTCTGCCATTAAACCTCTTTTTTTTTTAACAGTAAATACACCTTTCCATTAAACACTGCCCAAGGATTAAAACAACAAATGCAGAAAGTTTAATTTTTAAGAGGCTATGGTCATTATTGCTAGTTACTAACATGTTTCAAATAAGAAGGCTGGTGGAAGGAACTGCATCGCATGTGTCTGAACTTGTAACAGGAGAGATAGTTCTAAATGGAGTTTAATTCATCTGTTCAAAAATGTCACCTGATGTATGCACTGGAATAAAGCCATCTCTCTCTCTCTAATTCCAAATATGTCACAAAATCAATGCCAGACTAAAATGACTACAGGATTGCAGAGTTTAAAGAGATCAGGGGCTGAATCTCTAGCCACTCACGGCAGGAAGGAGACTATTCTGGTTTTAAGAGCCTCAGGGACTCCATTACGTCCCTTGGGAGCCTTCCCAGTGTTTCATCATTTTGAATATCTCTGTTCTGCCCCTGGATTCAACAGAAGTCTGCCCTGCTTTGATTTAAGCCTCACTCTTCTTGTTTAGTTAAACCACACACAATATAGAAAGACAGTATCCTTGAAGACAGTAATGATCCTATCTTCTGTAGGATAACACCAGTTTTTTAACCATACTACATAAGGGACACTTCTCATCCATGTAATCACCAATGTTAATAGTAAATTCTCCAGAAACATATGACTGCAAAAGATACTGTTAATACTTACAAATTAAGGTTTTGTTTTTTTTTTTTTTTTGCCTACCAAATTGGTGTGTGTGTATATATATATATGTGCAAAATATATATACATGCACTTCTATTGGTGAGGGTGAAAAATGAGAACTCCAGACTAGGCCAGAGGGAGGATGAATTGGTATGGTGTGGGGGACAATTCAGCAGCCCTTTGACCCAGTAATTTTAATTCCAGAATTCATCCTAAGAAAATCACCAAGGATATGGTAGAAATGAAGTTACAAGTATGTTTATTACAGTGTTATTCACAGTAGTGAAAACTTGAAAATAGTGAAAACTTGAAAACTTGATAGATTTTGAAAGAATTAGAAAATATTAGAAATAAAATGGATGCTATGAAACTATATATATAAAATAATGTCATTTTGTTAAAAACATATCCATTTTGTCATAAAAAACACTAGCCAACTTTTATTGGGTATTTACTATGTATGCCAGGAATCATGCTAAACCCTTTATGTATGTTAGCTCATTTAATCCTCAGAACAAAGCTCCTTATGGGTTCTTCTTCTTTGTCTTCTTCCTCATCCTCCTTCTCCTCCTCCTCCTCCTCCTTCCTCTTACTGTCGTCATCGTTGTCATCATCATCATCATCATCCCTGTTTTATGTAAGAGAAAATTGAGGCTTAAAGAGTTTAACCTTCTCAAGGCCAAATAGATAGTAAATGGCAGAGTTGGGACTTTAAACCATGTCTATTTGATGACAAAGATTACAGTCTTCAATACTGTATTATACTGTTTATAAAAACATACAAAAGCACTGGAAGTTAAAAATCCAAAATGTTAACAGTGGTTATTCATGGTGGTGGGATTATTAATGATTTTTTTCTTCTTTAAATTTGTTTTTCAAGATATCTAAAATGAACACCTATTTGTTCTTTAATTGGGGAAAAAAGATGCTATAATTTGGTACTTCTCTCTCTGACCCTTTCCTTATCCCCCCACTTACACACACACACACACACACACACACACACACACACACACACACACACTCAGTCTGTCCTTCAAACACAAATTTCCTTCAATCACAGATTTTTTGTCATCACCATGCTCTCCAGGGTGTTCCTACTCAGAAGGAAGCCACTACATGCAGAATATTTCCAGCTTTTTGCCTTTGAGGGCCATATCTATCTTTCTTTTCTTACGCAGATGCTGACTAACATAGCTCCATTACAGACCATTACCACCAAAGCAATGATACAGCCCTCCGTCTTTGTTCACTAGAAAAAAAAAACATTTCTACAAACTCATTGCTCTTTTCGAGCCTTATTTACAATGGATCAGGATGTGAGTGGAACCTTATCTCTGAAAATGAGGTACATTTTCCCCTCTTCTATACATCATCCATCATTGGCAGTAAATGCTCAACAACTGGAGGTTTGTTGCAGTTCTGGGGATGATGATGATGATGTGATGATGATGACACACGAGGCAGGCAAAGCCATACTTCATTCTGCCATAGCCATGTTGCCTACAGAAAAATGCAGCATGGACTATTTTAATTTGAAAGGGAGTAAATGTTTATGATGGGAAGGTGCCACATTTATATCCTAATTTTTCAACCAACATTTATTAAGCAAATACTATGTGTCATGCACTACACTAACACATTCAGTCTACAAAGATGAATAAGATCTAGTCTCTGCCCTAGCAGACTTTACAGTCTAGTGGGGAGATGGACTAAAAAATAATTAGGGGTCTCACTGTGAAGGACCTTGTCAGGAGTTTTGGCTTTTCTTTTCAGTATAGAGAAATTTTTAAGTCAAGTCATGACATACTCTGACTTGCTTTTAGAAGTACTCTGCTGTGAATTTAAAAATGGAGAGGAGTCAGAGAGAGCATCAGAAGCCTGTGGAATAGTTCAGGGGAAAAATAACACCAGTCTGACCTAGGGCACTGGCAGTGTGGATACTGATATATTTTGGATGTTGGCTTGCCAAGTCTTCATAACCAGTTGGATTAGAAAGAGATGAGCACAGTGAGGAAGTAGGATAAATCATGGTTGGCTTTGAAGTTTTTAATTTGAGTGGTCACTTAAGTAGATAGTGACACCATTCACCAAGATAGGGAATACAGGAGGAAAGTTCATAGGTTGTTTTGGAAATGCTATGTTTGATGCTTCTAAAGGCCACGATGGTCAAAATTTTTAGAAAGCAATTGGGAATGTGGGTCTAGAACTTATGAGAGAAGTCAGTGATGTGTTTGTTGTGATTCCGTCATACAAATGTGAGTTCAACCACCGGGAGGTTCCAGTTAACATCAGGGTGGTTGTTTTTTTCCCGCTTCTGATTTGAGTTAGAGAGGCATCTAAAGTTGATTTTTGAGCATGCAAACCATTTAGATTCTCCATGCTCCTACCCTAACATGCCAATGTAGCCTAGAATGGTTTTCTAATTGTTTATTTAATTGTCTGCAAGCTCCTCAAGGCCATACACTGTGTATAGTGTACTTGCAGAATGAATTAATGGCTGCATGGGACAAGGGAATGAAAAACATAAAGGGATTATGTGGTCTGTTTTTCTAAGTGTTGTTGAGAATGCTGCAGTAGCAAACAAATGAAGTGTGTCCTACAAACACTATGGGAACAGTGAATCATCTTCACAGCTTTACTATATACCACAGTTCCATCCATGACCCTTAGCTTTGCCTTTCTTTTTTTTTTTTTTAAATTGGACATCAAAATTTTTATTTTCATTTCCCTGATGGCTAATGATGTTGAGCATCTTTTCATGTGCTTTTGGCCACTTGTATATCTTCTTTGGAGAAATGTATATTCAGATCCTTTGCCCATTCTTTAATTGGGTTCTCTTTTTATTATTGAGTTGTACTAGTTCTTTGTATATTCCATTTCAAGTCCCTTATCAGATATATAATTTCCAAATATATTCTTCCATTTAGTGGCTTGTGTTTTCTCTTTCTTGATGGTGTCATTTTTTTTTTAAATTGACACTGTTCATATTCCATACAATTATCCAAAGATCCAAAGTACACAATCAGTTGCCCCAGGTACCATCATACGGCTGTACATCCATCACCACAATTAATTTTTTTTCAAGTTTTAGAACACTTTCATTACTCCAGAAAAGAAATAAAGACAAAAAAAAAAGGAAACTTAAATCCTCCCATAACCCTAACCAACCCACTCCATTATTGACTTATAGTATTGTATAGTATATTTGCTACTGTTGATGAAAGAATGTTAAAATACCACTAACTGTAATATATAGCTTGCAATAGGTATACTTTTCTCCCTATATGCCCCTCTATTATTAACTTCTAGCTATAGTGTCATACATTTGTTCTGGTTTGTGAAAGAGATTTCTAATATATGTACAGTTAATCATGGACATTGCCTACCACAAGATTCACTGTTCTATACATTCGCATCTTTTAACCTCCAACTTTCCTTCTGGTGACATACGTGACTCTGAGCTTCCCTTTTCCACCACATTCACACACCATTCAGCACTGCTAGTTATTCCCACAACATGCTACCATCATCTCTGTCCATTTGAAAACATTTAAGTTCAACCTAGTTGAACATTCTGCTCATAATAAGCAACTGCTCCCCATTCTTTAACCTCGTTCTATATCCTGGTAACTTATATTTAATGTCTATGAGTTTACATATTATAAGTAGTTCATATCAGTGAGACCCTGCAATATTTGTCCTTATGTGTCTGTCTTATTTCACTCAATATACTGTCCTCAAGGTTTCTTCATCAACCCATTTTTTTTAAGATGTTTTTGTTCACACCCCAGACATTCCTTCCTAAGTAAACAATTGGTAGTTCCCTGTATAGTCACATATTTATGTATTCACCACCCTCACCACTGTCTATTTAAGGACATCTCCATTTCTTCCACAAAGATGGAGGAAGAGTTAAAGAAGGTAGAGAGACAAAAGAAAAACACAAAGAGAAAAAAAAAAAAAACAAGACATGACAGCTAGGAAGCAACAAAAGGAAAGACAGCATTAAACTAAGGTAGAATAAAGAGTCAGACAATATCACCAATGCCAAGAGTCCCATACCCCTCCTTTACATCCCCTCTTATAGGCATTTAGCTTTGGTATACTGCCTTTGGTACATTAAAGGAAGCATAATACCATGTTTCTGTTAATTATAGTTTCTAGTTTGCATTGATTATATTTTTCCCCCAATACCACCCTATTTTTAATACCTTGCAAGGTTCACATTCATTTGTTCTCCCTCATGTAAAAATATATTTGTACATTTTATCACAATTGTTGAGCACTCTAGGTTTCACTGAGTTATACAGTCCCAATTTATCTTTCCTCTTTCCTTCTGGTGTCCCACATATTCCTAACCTTCCTCTTTCAACCATACTCACAGTCATCTTTGTTCAGTGTACTCAGATTGCTGTGCTACCATCACCCAAAATTGTGTTACAACCTCTCACTTCTGTCTTTTCCTATCTATCTGTAGTGCTCCCTTTAGTATTTCCTGTAGAGCAGGTATCTTGTTCACAAACTCTGCCATTGTCTGTTTGTCAGAGAATATTTTAAACTCTCCCTCATATTTGAAGGACAGTTTTGCTGGATATAGGATTCTTGGTTTGCAGTTTTTCTCTTTCAGTATCTTAAATATATCATACCACTTCCTTCTTGCCTCCATGTTTTCTACTGAGAAATCCACATATAGTCTTATCAAACTTCCTTTGTATGTGATAGATTGCTTTTCTCTTGCTGCTTTCAGGATTCTCTCTTTATCTTTGTTGTCTGATAATCTTATTAAGTGTCTTGGCATAGGCCTATTCAGATCTATTCTGTTTGGGGTATGCTGCACTTCTTGGATATATAATTTTATGTCTTTCATAAGAGATGAGAAATTTTCATTGATTATTTCCTCTATTATTGCTTCTGCCCCTTTTCCCTTCTCTTCTCCTTCTGGGACACCCATGACATGTATATTCATGCATTTCATGTTGTCATTCAATTCTCTGAGATGTTGCTCATATTTTTTGATACTTTTCCCTATCTGTTCTTTTGTGTGTAGGATTTCAGGTGTCTTGTTCTCTAGTTCCTGAGTGTTTTCTTCTGCCTCTTGAGATCTCCTGTTGTATGTCTCCATTGTGTCTTTCATCTCTTGTGTTGTGCCTTTCATTTCCACAGATTCTGCCAGTTGTTTTTTCAAACTTTCAATATCTACCATATATTCGCCCAGTGTTTTTATACACTTCATCTCTTTTGCCATATCTTCCCTAAACTGTTTGAATTGATTTAGCATTAGTTGTTTCAATTCCTGTATCTCAGTTGAAGTGTAAGTTTGTTCCTTTGACTGGGCCATAACTTTGGTTTTCTTAGTGTAGGCTGTAGTTTTCTGTTGTCTAGGCATCTGGTTTCCTTGGTTGCGCCAATCAGATATTCCCAGACCAGAATGGGCTCAGATCTCAGAAAGGGGCAATATTCGGTATCAGGTTTCCCTGAGGATGTGTCTTAGAAGAGTGACACATCCTGTGAGACCTCAAGCTGCTGCTTTTCCTAACATGCCCAGCAGGTGGCACCTGTCAGCCTGTAGCTCCTGACTGGTGTAAGAAGGTATGGCCCCCTTAGTCCTTAGTTTCTATTTTGGCTATTTTCCACCAGGCTCTGGGGTCTGGTTCTGAATGGGAGGCCGGTAGTAGGGCTGAGCACCAACTCCTTCCTCTTAGGGAAGATACAGCCCCTAGGGAGTTTTCGCTTTCATTTAAATAGGCTTTTTGTCTCTCTGACTCTGCTATCTCCACCGTTGTCTGAGTCAGAGAACTGTGAACTGAAAATGGCTGTGGCTTTTCAGTTGTGCAGTTGAGAGAGAGAAAAAGGGACAGAAAGCCCCCCTTTAGGGCCAGTCCATGGTCCCCCCAGCTTCACCCACTGGCCAGAGACAGCACCTGGTCCTCTGGGCTCTCACTCCTGGCACAGAGAAGTCCTCTGGCTCTTTAAGGTCAGTCATCACTAAAAGCCTCTGTCTGTTGGTTGGGGATTTGTAGAGCAGTCCACGTTTGTTAATTAAAACCCCAGCTGGAGCTGGACTGAGGTATAGTTGCATGTTCAGAGATTGCTGCTCTCTATCACAGCGAAGCTTTGCAGTTCAGGCTGCCATGGGGGAGGGGGCTCTCAGTGTGGGTCCACAGTCTTTACTTACAGATTTTATTCTGTGATTTCAGGCATTCCTCCCAATCCAGGTTGGTGTATGATGTGTGGATGTCCCCCAGCAGTTAATTAAGATTATTTACTAGTTGTTCCTGGTTGTTTATTAGTTGTTCCTGTGGGACTAACTAACTTCCACTCCTCTCTATGCTGCCATCTTCTTTCTCCCACTCTTTGCCTTCCTTTTAATCCTCCAAACCAATCTATTACCAAACCCTATCATTTTTCCTTTTTCGTGGCTCTAGAATCTGTTCATTTTCTTCTATCTTTGTTGTCATTTTCTTAGTTTGAGCTGGCATCTTCTCATATCTGCATTATGACAGCATCAACACAATAGTACCTCTCCGGTCTTCCATCTTCTAAGTCATTATCCATACCTCAGCCAGGACAGTATTTACAAAATGTAAATATGATGATCATGTCAGTCCTCTGCTCAAAATGCTCTAATGGCTTCTACTGCAATCGGGGTAAAATCCAAGCTCCTTAGCTCATGATAGGGCCTGCTGTCCAAAACCCTTCTGCTTACTGTTCCAGTCTTACCTTTCTTGCCACTCTTCTTTCCCCCATACTCACACTCTCTGACCACACTAAACTACATGTGCTCTCTATATACCTTCTTCTTTCTAACCTCTAGACTTTTGTACATTCTGTTCCCACAGCCTGGAGCCTGAACCTTTCTTCTTGTGCCTTCAGCCTGACTAACTTCCGCTCAGCCTTCAGGTCTCCACTTAGTTATCATCCCTGCAGGAAGCTTTCCCAAATACTTCAACTCTTGGTTACATGCCCCTACTGTATCCATCCATGAAACTCTGTGTTTACTCACATAGCAAAATTTATCACTCTGTACTGAAAGGCCCACAGAACTTTCTTCCTCAATGGATTCTGAGTGCTTATTCTCTGTTGGTTCCCTGGCATCTAATGCAGTACTCGGCATATAATAAGCCTGCAAATATCTGATGAATGAACAAATGTCCTTCAGGGATAGGGGAAATATGAACATGTAGCCTGGTAAACCAGGCTTCATGCTACCTCTATATCCTGTCTGGGTTGAGCCTGCAAATGAAGTCACTGTTTAATCAATTGGTCCACTAAGTGCCATTAAACTATGGCTTCTGATGCAGAGTCTGAGATGAAAGAAAACTGAAGTTGGAATTTTCCTCAGAAAAAGATCAGCACTGATATTTCAAAGAGAAGATGCTTAGATGAAACATACTCATCTCCTGGTTGTACTGGCAGGTGGGATGTTATTAGCATCCCCAATAAGCAATGAGCTAGAGCCCAAGGCCTCTCTCTCTTTCTCTCTCTCTCCCCATCTCTCTCAATCTCCCTCTGCCCAAGCAACAATCTTAAGGAAAGTGCAATTACACAGTGCCTGTTTAAAATTTAAGGGGACAAAAATGAGTTGAGGTTTTTTTTTTTTCCTTTTTGCAGGAAACAAATTAGCCCACAGTAGACTTGTGCCTGCAAGCAGCCCATTTAATTTGGTTATTTCCTACACCTTGAGGCTAGCTTTTTCCCACTAATTCCACCAGCCTTTTTCCATATCAGGGCTTATCTTCTTGCTGTATCCAGAATTATATGACAAGTGAGAGTCCTATTTGTACTTTATGTATTTAATCATCCCACCACCTTGTTCCAGAAAGACTCTAAGGTGATGAGTCATTTTTATAAGTACAGTCTCTCCCCTAAATTTGTACCCAATAGTTTCAACCACTGCCTACTAAAATTTCAAACCCATACCGTTAATCATATAGTTAGAAATCAATTTTAAAAAGTTCATGTTTCCAATAGGTTTGGGATACTGAGGAAATAGAACCAAAAATTTTAAAAGGCCCATACAGGGAATGCCCAGCTGCAGATGATTCCTCTGTAACATGTACCTAGTTTGAGCTGGAAGAGGAATTTGCATCTGCATCCTGAGCTCAGGGCCCATGCGTATAATGGTCTACTGGAAATTGTCACTCCATTTGATAGCTTCACAGGCAGCTCAAATTTGAGATGCTCCAAACTTAGCCCAGCAGTATAGTGCAGTGGCTGAGAGCATAGAATCTGGAGCCAGAATGGGCAAGTTCAAGTTCTGGCTTTACCACTTGGAAGATGCAAATGGGAAAATTATTTCCCTCTCCATGCCTTCCTTTCTTCATCTATAAAATGTGGATAACAATAGGGCATAAATCACAAGAATACATCAAAGGATGTAGAACAGGGAGTGACGAGGGGCGTGGTGTACATATTGGCTGGGGCACACAGTTGCTTCCTGCTGTTGTCACCGTGAAGTCACTTCTCCCCTGGTATCCCCTATTTGGGAATGACATCACCATCCACCTAATCTCAAGGAAATGAAAGTCCTCCAGTTCACCTGAAATTGGTCTTCAAACTCTGTTAACATAATCTTCCTACAATCTTCCTAAGCTACCTCCTTCTTTCCATCCCCAGGGATACTGATTTGGTTCAGGCTTTCTTTTTTTCTCACCTGGATTAATGCAATTGTCTCGTAAATTGTCTCTGAACCTCCAGAGCAATCTGCCTGTGTCACAGAAAACCCTCCACCCACATCTGCTTGTGATCACTTCCCCCTGCTTAATCCTTTAGAGTACCTGTCTGTGGAGAGTCCACTTTCCCCAGCTTGCTGTTCCTGTGCCTTTAAAACTTACCTTCATCTCCCTAGTCTCTTTTTCCACCCTCCCAGCAGCCACCCCAGGCTCCAGCTACATGGAATTGTTGATGGATGCCTAAAGGCACCAAAGGACACTCTAGCATCTGGCATTTGCACAGGACAGTCTCTTCTGCCTGATACTCTACTGTCTGCATTCTTCCCTGGGCAATTCCCCCACTTCCTCTCTGTGTCCAGCTTTCCTGTAAACTCCACAGGGCCTTGTGTGTGCCTCACTCATGGTCTTTACCGCAATGCATTGCATTTGCCTGTTTACTTGGCTTTCTCTTCTACTCTGTTGATTTCCTTATGAAGAATCAGTATGGTTGGGTTAAGAAGAAGAGCTCTACAGACATTCTGCCAGGCTTGAATCATGGCTGTACCCTTTCCTAGCTGCGTGACCTGGGGAAAGTTACCTAACCTTTCTATGCCTCCATTTTCTCATCTGTAAACTAAGGGTAATAAAAGTACCTACCTCATAAGACCATTGTGAGAATTAAACGAGTTACTTCATGTACAGTGCTTGGAATTGCTCCTGATGCATAGTAAGATACAAACAAATAGAGGCTATTGTTATTATTAACCCTACCTTGGTATTAATTGAGACCTAAAAATAGGTTTTAAGATAAAAAGACACAATGCCCCTAGTTGAGACTGGTTTATCTGCTCATTACTGGGTGCTCATTACCGGGCAGCAAATGTTTACAGGGTTTATAGACTTCACTGCTCCTACTGCTCTCCCAGGGCAGAATTGTCAGGGTAGCTGTCCGAGGGTTGGTTCCCAGGACACTAGGTGACTTGGTACAGAAGTAAGAGCATGCATTTTGGAGCCAGAATTCCTGAGTCTGCCAACAAAACACCTCTGATACTCCAGACAAATTACTTTAAGTTTCCTCAACTGTAAAGTGGAAAATCATACCTAATTCACAATGAAATGTGTATAGGAATTGGCCCTTTGCTGGCATGGTAGTCAATAGTACCTACAAAAATTAAAAGAGACCCTTTCCCAGAATTATTGCAAAATCATTCTAATTAATCAAAAGTCACACAAAACTCATACAGAAAAAGGTAGGTAAAAGTAAATATTTGCATAATGTTAATATGGAGGGAAATAGGGTCAGTAAAGGGAGCTCTAGGTACATACTGAAGGTGAAGAATTTATGCAAAATAAATCCTTTTTAATACTTTTTTGCTTCTATGAAACTAAGATCCTGGCAAGTAAAATCTTGAACAAAGAGTGTTGTGTGTAAGAGCATTGGTTATTTAAAGCTTGTTCTGGTATCTGTCTTTGATCCATATTGGGCCTTCTTCATAAAACAGGTGAACCATACATACAACACTGATTCCTGATACCTGTCTTTGCTCTCTGTCCCAGGTTGGCCAAGAGGTTGGTTTCCTGCTTTTCCAAAGCCTCATCCAGTACCTGGCACACAGGAGGTATTCAATAAATATTGTGGAATTGTTAAATAAATAAACCATCTTTCCTTAGCTGGAACCTATAATTTTCTGGTCTCAGCTAGATTCTCACCTGCCATTCCTGGGATATTATTTCCTCTTCACTTGAAGGTCATTTCTTAGGAGGGAGTTTTACTTTACTTGTATGAACTACACATTGCTTGAATGAGGACTCCAATATGTTCTTCTGGGTCATCAAGATCTGACCATGGGAGATAAATTTTGCTTCTTTAAAAAAAAAAAAAAAAAAAAAAAAAAAAAAACAATGGTGGCTCCAAAATAAATTGGTAATAAAGAGGTACATAAAGATGACAACAGTCTTTCAATTGCAAATTCAGAGAGAAATGTCGTTCAGGGTCTGAGAAACATCTCTTTCCCTCATCAAGAAAAAAAAACAACAGAATTCTTTGTAACAAAAACCAAAATCAACCATCATTGAACATTTTCTGAGCACAAACTGCCAGTAAGAATTCCAGAAGACAACTGCCACTTAATTCTAAGCCAGCGCTGCCCTCCCCGAGTCTTCAAGGCAGTTTTGCTGAGCCTTCCTCTAGCTTTTCTCTGAGAACAGAGAAACGTCCCTTCCCTGCCTAAGGCATCACTCAGAACCATCACATGTTCTGGACATCGCAGCTACATTCCTCCTGGGCTTCAATCTCATATCGAAGTTACCCTGTTGAGCAGGTCATGGTAGGCTGACCCTGGTATAAAATCAAATCCTTTTAAAATGTGGTTGTTTTAACTTTGGGCTGAGGCCACAGTATAGCACACAAAGTTTTGACCTTGGATTCGGGAGTCCTGGGTTGTAGTCTATCAGCTAGTTGTGAGACTTGAAGTAGATAATTTTACCCTCTGGACCTCAGTTTTTTTTAAATCTATAAAATGAGGCAGACTGGTCCAGATGATCTCCAAGTTTCCTTCCAGGATGAAAATGTATTAATTTAGTACACAAATTTTGTCACATATTATTGCTCTTGAATTACTAACATAATATATCCTAACAGTTTCAACGTGGAAACTAAATTAAAGGGTATTGCTTTAGCTTGAAAATCTTTTTCTAAGTTACATTTCCAAATTATTACATAGGGTAAACCAAAAGTCCCTGTTCCTCTATATTTAAAATTGCCACAAATTTGTGTGTACCTTAGCAAATAAGCTAAGAACTATAAATGGCATCTACAAGCAACTGGGGGATATTTTCAACATTTATTGTGACATAAAAATATAAGGATTCTGCTAATGTTTGTGTGTGGAGACTCACTGATAACTTATCTTGCATGATAGATGCGCAGTGATGCTGGGCAGATTCTGCACATTAAAGTGAAGCATTAGTTACCAGAATTTCTTAGCAATTAATATAGGAAACCAACCAGTCATGCATGCAAAATTACTTTTTCTTTGCAACAGTGTTTCCAACTCACTGCAGGGCAAAATAAAAGATCTTAATAATCAAAGTCCCTTGCATTTCTCCTTGGCTCTATTGCTTTATAAACATTTACTTATCCTTTAGTCTAAATGGAAGTAGAGTCTGTCTCTCAAAAGTCTGTTTCTGCCCACTCCACTGCAAATTATCTCACTCCATGCCTGATCCATGCCTGATTCCAGAGGACTTTTCTCTTTTATGTATCCTCAATCTCTCCCTTCCTACTGGTTTATCCCTCACTCTAAATACACAGAATAATTTACTTGGTCCTAATGTGACCTCTATTAAAAGTCCTTCTATTTAATAGCATTTAAAAAATTTATCCATATCTGCTATCTCCATTTCTCTCCACTCTTCAATTTCCTAGCCTCCTAAAAGTCATTCCCTCTCAGTCTTCTAAAACAGCTCTACAAAGATTCCCCCAAAAACCATTTCCTCTTCTCTACCTTCCAAACTCAGTAAAATGGTGCCAGTGAATTACCATTTGAACTTGCTTGAAATCTTGGAGTCATTTTATGCCTCTCCTCCAAACTCTGTTTTCATATATCTCAGCATCTACTCAATATTGTTGCTTGTTTGTCATATCAGTCAAGCCTCCTGCAGGTAATAGGTATCATCTCCAAGGGGTATCTGAAGAGAGTTTAATAAATGAAAGGACTCTTTATAGAGAAGTGGGCAGTGTTAGGAGAACCAATGAGGGATGTTAATGCACTCAGAAAACCAGCAAGAGCAAGGAGTCATTATCATCTCTAGGTTTAAAGAGGAAAGAGAAGAGAGCTGCTACAAAGACCTGTCAAGAACTATAGCTATGGGAGAGAGGTCATCTGAGAGGGGTAGAGGAACACAGCCGCTGCCAAATTGCACTATAGCAGAAAGAGTACCGGGGGGAATATTCCCAAGCCTGTCTCTTCCCTGTCCCCTGATCTGCTGTCTACCATCCGTTGTCCTAACCAGAAGCTAGGGGGCAAAGGAGCTTGGGTGATGTGGCCTATAGATGTCAGCTTCCTAGAGCAAAACACAGAGAAGACAGTGATTCTGGGGGTGCAAATGGAGAATATTCAGCAAATATGTTTAATATTTCTCTCAAATGTAACATGTCTAAAACAAAACCAGTGTCTCCCACCAAAGTTGCTTCTCCCCTAGTTGTCCATCTCATTAAATGCACCTTCATTCTTGTAGATGCCTTGGCCAGAAATCTCAAAACCATCCTTGACTCCATCAGCAAATTGTATTTGCTCTATCTTAGAAATATTTCCAGGATCTGACAACTTCTTATCATCTCTAGGGAAATGTTTGTCTCAGCATAACTTCTTGTTCACAGCCCTATCTGCAGTCATTCTCTCCACCACTCCTGTACCATGTTCTATCTTTTCCAAAGCACTGTGTTTGAGAGGGACCCTCAACTCCATTAAGCATTATTGCTAGAGGAAATCTCTCAAGCCCAACGTCTCCACATCTTAGGCAAGCCAACTCAGGCTAAGTGATTGCTCACCCTGCTTTACCTCCAGAACATAAAGCTTCCATCCTCTCTCTTCTGGAAGCTCCAGCCTAGCCACTTGACTGGCTTCCACCTTCAAAACACAGAAGATTTGTCTATTTCTCCTTACAGTTCTATCAGTTTTGCTTCACATATTTTGCAGCTCTGTTTGGTACATATGCATTTAGGATTTTATGTCTTATTGGTGAAATGACCTTTCTATCATTATGTCCCTCTCTGTCTCTGGTTATTTTCTTTGCTCTGAAGCCTAATTTATCTGATATTAATATGTACATTTTTGTTAATGTTTGCATGATATAGCTTTTTACAATCTTTACATTCAACTTAATTATATTGATTTATTTGAAATGAGTTTATTGTAGACAGCATATATTTGGGTTATATTTTTAATTTGCTTAGCCAATCTTTGTCTTTTAATTGGTATGCTTAGATCTTTTACATTTAATGTAATTATTCATATGTTAGGGCCTATGTCTGCCATTTATTTTTTTGTTCTGTTTTGTTTGTTCTTTCTGGTTTTCATTTCTCTTTTTTCTTTTCCTTGCCTTCTGGTGGTTATTGGAACATTTTTTTAGAACTCCATTTTTATTTATCTATATTGTTTTTGAGTGTATCTCTTTTTATAACTTTTCTAATGGTTGCTCTAGGTATTATACCATATAAACATGATTTATCACAGAATACATTTTACCATTTCAAGTGAAGTATAGAACTCTTACCTCCCTTTATGTCCCTTGACCCTCCCCATTTATAATATAATTGACTTAACTATTTCGTCTGCATACATTTAGAACCACATCACCATTGTTATAATTTTTGCTTCAACCATCAAATATAATTTAGAAAACTCAGTGGAAGAAAAATGTCATGTATTTAACTGACATTTTTACTATTTCTGTTGTTCTTTCTTTCTTCGTGATATTCCAAGATTCCTTCTTTTATTATTTCCTTCCTGTTTAGAGAACACACTTTAGCTATTCTTCTAGAATAGGTCTGCTAGTAATAATTCTCTTCATTTTCCTTCATGTAAGAATGTCTTGGTTTCCCCTTCATTTGTGAAGGGTATTTTCACTGGATATAGAATTCTGGGGTGGCAGTCCTTTTTCATTCAGCACTTAAAAAGTGGTGTGCAACTTCCTTATGGCCTCTATGGTTCTAATGAGAAATCCACTATTATTCAAATTATTTCCCCCATAAGTAAGGTGTAATTTCTCTCTTTGTGTATTCAAGATTTTTAATTTGGCTTTAGTTTTATAAACATTTACTATGATGTATCTTGTAGATATCTTTGGGTTTATCTCGTTTTGGGTTTGCTCAGCTTCTTGAATCTGTAGGTTTATGTTTTTTGCCATATCTGAGAAGTTTCAAGCCATTATTTCTTTGAGCACTTTTTCAGCCCTCTCTTCTTTCTCCTCTCCTTTTGAAACACTGATGACATGCGTGTTAGATTTTTTGTTATAGTTCCCATCGATTCATGAGGCCTCTGGTCATTTTTTCAATATTTCTTTTTCATGATTGTTCACATTTTGATATTTCTATTGTTCTGTCTTCATAGTGACTGATTCTTTCCTCTGTCCCCCCCCATTCTACAGAATTTTTCATATCAGTTGTTTTTATTTCAGTCCTAAAATTTCCATTTGGTTTTTCTGTATATCTTCTAGTTGTTTGCTGAGACTTTCAGTATCTTTGTTGAGACTTTCTATTTTTCATTAGTTTCAAATTTGTTTATAATTGCTAATTGAAGAACTTTTATAATGGCTGATATAAAATCATTGTCAGACAACTATAATATCTCTGTCATCTTGGTAGTGGTGTCTATTAATTGAAGTTGAGATAGTCCTTGTTCTTTGTATGATGAGTGATTTTCAATTGAAACCTATACATTTTGATAGCTATGTTATGAGACTCTGGATCTTATTTACATGTTCCTTTTATACTTCTATCCTTCTATACTGCTCTGGCAGAGGGAGGAGAGGGTGCCAGGTTATTACTAATGGGGGTGAGAAGTCCACATTCCCTATCTGGACTCTGCTGGCCCTTGTAGGGAGAAAGGAAGGCTCATTAATACTGGACGGGGGTAGGACTTCTGGCTCCACCCGAGACCTCCACTGATGCCATTCTAGTTTGGAGGATAGAGTTGCTTGTTTCTGCTCCCCACATAACCTCCACTGTCATCACATGGGGAGGTGGAGTGTGGCCTCATTACCACTGGGCAGTGGTAGAAGAGCTGACATACCACTAGACCTCTTCTGTTATCACCCTGGTGGAAGGGGTTATGGTCTTGTTACAACCTGGTGAAAGTGAAAGTTCAGGCCCGCCGCTTGGCCTTTGCTGATGTGCATGGGAATGATGCCACAGATTTTTTTTCTGTGATGTTTGGCTGAAGTAGAGCAGTTATTATCTTGACATGTTCTGTCTTGCTAGGCTGCTCCTTTCCTAGTCCTTTGGCTAGAGACAACAGGCTTTTGTTGGGGCATTTTTTGCCTCCATCTGTTGGAATTTCTGCATTGCTGACTTCTTCAGCTACAAGTGTGGGATATATGAGGCACAAGGTTTCTAGCTGATCCACTGTCTTCTCTCCACCTTTCAAATTCTTCTTATGTTTGTTTTATATATCCAGGGTTTTCGTTGTACTTAGAGGGAGGAAAATGGAGAATCACATCTACTTCATCTTCCTTGAAGATGCAGTCTCATGTTTTCTTTCATCCAATTAATAAATTGGGTCTTTAATTGAAATTGCATTTAATCAACATATTTAACTTTGGAGAAATTTGAGTACTGTTAGGAAGAAGAAATGCCTCCTACACCCCCACAGGGCCTAACACAGTGTGAGACATACTAGGTAACCCCATTAAACTCTGCTGTTTAACATGTTAGTTCCTGACTGTTCAATGATCGTTCTGGTCATGCTTCTTTGATCTCCTCTATATTAACATTTACTGAAAAGACCATCTAGAAACAAGCTCTTGCAAAGCTTCACCCAACAGGGTCTTACACAGTATCTTTCCATCCATAATCAGACAGCAAAGTCACAATAAAAACAATAGAACCAGAAAAAAATCATAGAATTGTATACAAACACTTGGCAACCAAATGGCTACCCATCTAGGGAAACTTGGTAGTCTCGCTACCTCTGCTCAACTTCCAGGCAGTGTCCCCAAGGATCCCAAATGACACAAGGGTGTAAGAGTATCACTAGAAAAGAAAGGATAATTGGGAGATAATTTATACAATATGAAAGTGTATTAATAGATATGGGCACTCCTCTTTATGATACTCCTATAATAACGGTTCATTCTCAATTGACTCTTAAAGGCAGGGTAGATGTTTCTTCTCCTTCTCCCTCTCCATCTTCTTCTTCTTTTTTACATTCCTGTGTATTTTTTCAAAGACATCATCAGAAACATGAGGTTCGGGTTCCCAAGCAAAAACCCTTCTACAGAGGCCTAGCTTGTGCAGCATCTAATTTGACTTTCTCTTCCACCCTATAAAATGAAGCCCTCATGCATCTATTGCCTAGAGCATGAAAACCACCACTTCACTGCTAGCTGTGTAACTTGTAAAGTGTTAACTGGTATTAGCTGATAATCTTGGCCTTTGTTAATATTAGGTTCCTGTTCTTTTTGCCATAAAGAAAGCACCATTATAATTGAAAGGCAGCTCCACAGCCAGCTTCCCAGGTAGGGATGAGAGAAGTATTGCTAATTTGCTCAGTGTCACACCTGCCTTGTTCTTTATTAGACACAGAGAAAGGTCACAGCCCCCAAGCAGCCTGCAGGTGGAAAGAAGTATGCTTGGGCCCAGCAGCTGTCTAGGAACCCAAGCAATCTCAGAAGACAAAGACCGGTCCTTACTGTCAGCCTTCATGGTAAAGTGCAGTCAGTTCTCTCCTTGTAATAAGAACCATTGTTACAAAGTTACTTATTCATTGATCCATAAAATTATTTTTAAGTACCCGTGATGCAATAGGCATTATTCTAGGCAAAGGGACATAGCCATGAACAAGAGAAAAGACTCCTCTCCTCAGATAATTTACACTCTGGTGAGGGAGACAGATATGCAATGCAATTTCAATTATTAATTGAAAAAGTAAAAAGAAACATAAGGCAGGGCAAGATAACAATGTAGGGCAGAAGGGCTATCTTAGTGTGGCCGGGGTGGCCTCTTGAAGGGGTGACATTTGAGCAGAGACCTGAGTGAAGTGAGGGAGCCTGCCATGCAAAGCTGTAGGGGCAGAGATTTCACAATGGAGTGACCAACAAGTATGAAGGTTCTGAGGCAGGATGTTGCTCAGTATGTTTGAAGAGTACTAAAGCTATTGCAGTACTCCCTCACCCCTGGCCAAGAAGGCTACTTCTCTTGGCTTGTGCTTTAGATAGCCTTGCATGTCATGAGCACACATGCAAATGGAACACCACACAGATGCTGGTGACTGCATAAGAGGTCATTTTGAACAGCTGCTTTCATGATTTGCTCCATCCACCTTCCAGGGGTATGGTTCTCCATATCTCTTGTCCTCAAAGCAAAAGGCAACTGTGTACAAATGTGAAGGTTTGGGTTTGCTGCTTTGACACACAGCTTTGGAATGCAGTGAGGCGGAGTTTGAGACATGGGAACACTTTGGTTAAAAAAAAAGAGAAAGAAAGAAAGATAAATTAACTAATTAAATCCTTTTTCTTAGAAAGCATGAATACAATTGATTCTTTCACTATGATATATTGATTCTCTGCAGTGCCAAGCATCCATTTTCTTGCTTCTCTTTTTGTTCCATTTCATGGCTCTGGCAGTATTCACAAAATAATGGTGTATTTGCAATAGTTACATATCGCAGCTGAGGAACATTTTGCCATATTAAACAATACATATTTCTCCTAAGATTGTATACATGTAAGTCTGGATGTAACAGGTGTGTAATGTGATCCTGGAACAACTATGTAGAAACTAAATCAATAAACATGATTTAATTAAATTTTCAAAAAAGTAAATAAAATGTTGGCTCTATTTAATAATTTGACTGAAGATTTAGGGATTCATTAGTTGTAATTTACACTTGTCTTCTAATCTTAGTAGGCAATTTCAAGTATTTTAGAAGAAAATGAACCTTTAAAAACAGAAAAATATTTTATTCTTTTAATTTTGTTTTCACAAAATAAACAGATAGGTGCAAAAATAATTAAATTCTGTTGCCTGATATTTTTCAGACCTTCAGTTACAGAAAAACCATAGCTACATACATTTTTTTTGTCATTAGGAAAATATGCTTGTCAAGATGGGAAAACATTTTATTTTGCAGTTTATTACCTTGATATGTAGTTTTTAAATAGCTATATGGAATGTGGTCTTCAATTCGTACCTCTTGCTTAGGTCCCACAAATGTTAGGGATGAGTCAGGGTCAATGAACCTAGAGCCTTGTGAGTGAAGGGAGTGGAGGAAAGAGATGTATTTAGAGAGATAGACTAGGTTGGACTCATGAAGGATTGCATAGCCATGGTAAGGAGTTTGGATTTTATTCCAGGTTTGAAGACGAGTCTTTAAATGGGTCAGAGCTGGGTAGTGGTCAACTGGAAGCTCCGCCCTATTTTGCCAGACCAATTCAACCTTGATTTGTTGGAAACCAAGGGATCAGACCAAGAATATCTCCACCATTATTACCCCACCCCCTACCCCCACCCCCAAATTACATACCCTAGAACTGATTTATGTGTCATCAGGATTCCAGAACCATCTTAGACCACACCACCACATTCTGGTCTAGCTCAGCCAAAACCTTAAGCTCAACTGAAGTACAGCAGAGCCAATTTTGGTAAAGAAGCATTTTCCCTTAACTAGGGAACAATTTTCTTCTAGGAGGCCCTGACTTTGCTCAAACAATGAATAAAATGGATTAATTTTCCAGGATGACCAGTATGATATTTCCACGCAGTAAATTCTCTGCAATCAGAATGCCTGTTTGAATCCTGGCTCCTCTGCTTTCTAGCAGCACGAACTTGGACAATTTACTTGACCTCTTTCTATCCCTAAAGAGATGAATGATAATATCTGCCTAATAGGATCATTGTGTAGATTAAATGAAATAGTACATATGCAAACTTTAGACCAGGGCCCAACATATATCAGGACTTAAAAATATCAATTAATTATCATTATCAACATCTTCTTAGCCATCAAGTGATAAAACTGGAAAGATCAGAATTCAATTCTGTGACTCTTTTTTTTTTTTTTATAATTAAGCAATTCATAAAAAAGTGGGCTCTCCACAACCGGCAGTATTCAGGCAGGGGCTGGATAGCTCTGTGTGGAGGGTTGTAGAAGTAATCACAGCCTAAGAGGGAAGTTGAACTTCATGAGCTCTGCTCTAGTCTCAAGATCCTAAGATTCTTAGTATGAATTCAGCTTCCTGTAGATGTCTCAGCCTTGCAGGGTTTATAATCTCATTGGAAGAGATTATAATGATTCACACAAAGCAGATAACAGAAAAGGTGAGAGTGATCCTGATGAGCTGTATTGACAGTGAATGGTTCCCTGAATGGTTCCCTGCAGGAAGCAGACAGGAAGATTTTGGGATGGAGGAAGTGGAATTTTCTTATAATGCATTGGCTGAGTAGAGAGAAAGGGGCAGGGCGATTCAGGAATGCCTGTGTCAGGGCCCTCAATCTGTCCCACCAAGTCAAAACATCACATGCCCCCTCATTGCTGTACATGCTGAATTCAGAGCCACTCCATCCTATAGCTCTCGAGGAAAGGGGCCTGGGCTTTGAGGAGCATCTGTGGATTCTTAGCAGATAGCAGAGGTGGAGTGAATGTGCCCTCCTCTATACTCCACACTGGGGTATGAGCTGCTCCTCATTGCTCATACCTGGTGAGCTGGTTCAGTTCCATTATAGACAATGCCACACAGAACATTGCTACTCAAAGAGTGGTCCAAGAACCAGCAGCTTTGACTTATTAGAATTGTAGAAATAGTAGCCTGAGACCTGCTGAATCAGTATGAGCATTTTGTCAGGAGCCCCAGGTGATCTGTATGCACATTAAAGTGCAAGAAGCACTTTTAGAACAATGGTTCTCAAATCGGTAGGAGCTGTGAGAGGGTCCACCATGGGGAAACTGGATACCCAGCCCCCTCCTCAGCCTTCTGAATCATAACCTCCAGAGATAGGATCTTGTTACCTATTTTAAAAATCTCCCAAATTTGATAATCAATCAGGCTTAGGAATCATTGATTTAGAAGAAAATCCAGGTTTGGCTCAGGTGCCCATAGCTCCTAGAATCACCAATTGGCACTAACTGTGAAAAAAAATATTAAGCTCCAAATGGTTATAGAAACCTGCAGAAGTCACCCAAGTTTCCTATCAATCTGAGAAGCACTCTTTGTAGGTCTTGCCAACTCATTTTCATCTCTGTAAAATGGGAATATTAAAGTACTAAGCTCATAGAGTTGTTAAATACACATATACATGTATTCAGGGAAACAAAACTCTTCAATTTGTGTTAATGTTGGAAAACTGGACAGAGTTGTTGACATCTAACTGGAACGATCTTCTCCCAGATACCCATGTGGCTTACCACTGTACTCCTTCAGCTGTCTGCTCAAGCATCATTCATCCTGGTCAGGCTCCCCCTAACTCCACCATTAAAACAGCACATTTTGCTACCAACGTCATCATGACTCTTGATCCTTTTACCCTCCTTTTTAATAGCATTCACCCTTGCCTGACATTTCAGATATTTCTCTGATACTTGTCTATCTCTCCTCAATTAAAATTTAAGGTCCATAAGAGAGACTTTGTCTTTTTCTTCACCGTTATAGCCCATTGCTAGAACAGTGCAACTATACAATAGGCATCAATAAATATTTATCAGATTATTGAATTTAATTAATGCATTTTTTTTCCTAACACTCCTTGACTTCTCAAGTCTTCCTGGTTAAAAGCTAATAGATCTTTTAAAAACCCTCACCACATATTGCCTTCTACATGAAGCCTTCCTGACAAACTCCTCCTGCCCCAGAGAGAATTAGTGATTCCCTCCTCTGTGCTTCCTTGGTACTTTTCATGTTCTTTCCTCCTATTATTTATTAATCTGTATGTTGTTCTCAACTTTTCTATATAGACTATAAGCTCCTGAAGAACAGGGACCATTTCTACTCATCCTTTTGCTATCAGTCCTTGTGTTTGTTGAATGAAGAAATGAATGAGTTTTCTCACCTCAAAAGATGAACACCACATACATGTTCAACAAAAGGGTCATTCTGATTCCAGAGTTTTTAGCTGAGAGAAAAACAAAACAAAACAAAACAAAAATCCAGAGTTTCTTTAAAGAGCTATTGGCTTTCATTCCTAAAGTCACAATACTAGATCATGTCCCTCTATCAAGATCAAAGTGAAAACCCATTGCCTTAATCACGAAGAGTGATGCCAGTAAGCTTAGAGTAGGGAAGGAGAGACCTGGTGCTGCCAAGAGAACAGCAAAGGCTAGAATCAAAGAGAGGCCAACGGAATGATTCCAAAGCAATATTGTACCCCTTCGGTCTTTGGCATATGGAGGCCAACTGCATCAATCTTTCAGCAGATCTACCATTCAATCTGTTAGGAGAAGCATGCAAAGTACATTTATTTCCAAGTGCCCAAGCTGCTGCACTGAATAATAAAGATAAAGGAGAATGAAGATAGAGAATTCTGTTGCTTCTTGCTTGCAAGGCTGGTCAGCACTTGCAGCAAAGTCTGCCAAGCCAGTTCTCACCTGGTCTGCTCTCAGGCCCAGGAAGCTTGCTTTTCACAAGAGCAGTTGGTTTTGGCGAGACAGTACAGTATACCCTCACCTTCAAACAACTATTAATTCAAAGCTTTATATTTCAACATTTGGCAGTTGGGTGAAAACCTAGTCATGCTGTTTGAGAAATTGTCTTTACTAAATCTTTTTGCTACAAAAGCTAGAATTTTCTTTTTTTAAAATTTTGCTTTCTGTATATTCAAAAAAGTCTTCAACATTCTTACTAAAAGGTGTATGCTAAATGGATTGTTTCTGTCTTACATACAGATGAAACCAGTTTCTTCAAATTTTTTCATGCAGTCAGTGTTTGCTGATTACTCAGGTGCCAAACACTACTAAAGGTACAGGCAAGGTGGGATTTCTTTCTGGGGGGAGAGTCATTCTAATGCAAAGAAAGATCTGCCAATACAGCTGTGATGGGGAACCTAATGACAATACAAATTAAGGAAAGAAATGTACATCATCTGGTTATTAATTCCAAAACTGCCCCCAGTTAATGGACTTCTGCTACTTATATACTTGGAACATATAAACTTTTCTATTTGGTTATCAGTAAACACGTCCCAGTTGCAAGTCATAAAATAAGCCAGTCTCAAGTCTGAGTGGGGAGATTCAGACTCTGCCCTGATTGCTTGCGAATGATCTGGTGAACATTCGGTGGCTGCTTCCCCGTTTAATTAATTCTGATGGGCTATTGATGGACCACAACTGTTTGTCCTAATAATGAGCTCCAAAATTAGAATGTCTGCAACCCATTTAGACAGCTGCCATGGAAAATAAGCATTTGAAAATGCTCTTGGTCGAGGCAATGGGGTAGAAATGGCTGCAGTTCAGCAGCAAATTCACATGATTATGTCACATGAATTTTATTTTTTCCATTTTGAGCATAGCTAACATACCAGCAGTGATGACTGCAGGAACTATTACTAGCTGTAGAATTAAGAGTGCTGCTTCATATCAGTATAGCAGGGATAAACATGCAGCCTGAAGTGTGCTAATCATGGAGTTGATATAGCAACAGGCATTGGACAATTTAGGTCAGTTCCTTGCAAGGTTTAATTAGACTAATATATCTGTTTGCAATTAATAGCAGATGTGACAAGCTAATGTGTCCATGTACAGACAAATTAACCTCTACCCATCAGCTGCTAGGATCTGTGAGAAAGCTGCCATGTTTTACTTCTATTAATCTGAATCTAAATAAAACTGCAGGATCATTATGAACATAAATGTTAATAGAATATACACTTTACGTGAAGCACTGTCCATAGGAAACCATTTTTCAGGTAGGCTGCCATACTCTCACAATTTCAGCAACAACAAAAATAAACATTTGTGTAAATCTTTATATTTTATAAAATATAATAAAATATAAAATAATTATGCTTTTAGTTACTGGTAATAGAAATGATTCAGTCATTTTTCAACTATTGGAAAAGAGGCCTATCTGCTCCTAACACATTTAAGTTTTACTTCAGTGAAATTTGGTGTTATCCCCTCAAAATATAAATTTCTGTAATGTACCTGGAAACAATGTCCACTACCTACTTCAATTAGTCACCGTTGCCCCATTCTGAAGAAAGAGCTCAGAGAACAAGACACCTTCGCACAGAGCAGGACTTTTCAGAGACAGGGCTTCTGGGTGTTGGTTTTGTGTGGTTATTGTCTTAGATTCCTAGGGCTGCCATAACAAAGTACCATGACCTTGATGGCTTAAAACAACAGAAATTTCTTGTCTCACAGTTCTGAAGGCTTGAAGTCCAAACTCATACTGTTGGCAGGGCTATGCTCCCTCTGAAACCCATAGGTCCTTCTCTGTCTCTTCCTAGCTTCTGGTCATTTGTCAGCAATTCTTGGTGCTCCTTGGCTTGCAGGTGTAGCACTGCCATCTCCACCTCCGTGGATGTATGGCCGCCTTCTCTCTGTCTCTCTCTTCTACTCTTCTTACAAGGACACCAGTCGTATTGGATCAGGGGTCTACCCTACTCCTGTATGGCCTTCTTTTAACTAATTCTACCTGCAGTGTCCCTATTTCTGAATAAGGTCACAATCTGAGGTACTGGGAGTTAGGACATCAACACATTTTTTTTAGGGACGCAATTCAACCCATAACAGTTGGGAATAAGGTCAGAGGCAGGACTCAACTATCAGTCATTGCCACTTCAGAAATGTCATGGTCTTGCCCAGAGCCTACAGAGTAAATGCCCAGATTGTCTCAGAGTTGGGCCATCTGGCCTTTTGGAGTTAGAGAAAATTAGGTCTTGATTCTTGGTCTCTGAGCCTATGGTATACAAGGACTCAAAAATGCTTGCAGGACTTGCAAAGGATCATTTCTCAGTGGCAGGCAGGCTCAGGTCACAGAGGCTCTTAAAGATGTGATGCAGAGAACTCAAAACTTTCCTTCCTACCTTGCAAGCTGAACCCAACTCCGCAACCCTACTGACATGTCTCCTGCTCCTTGTCTTCTTTCCCACAACTGTTCTAGTGAATACCTACAATTCAACAGGAAATGAGGGGTGGTGTGGGAAATGGTCTCATTACATTCCCACAGAATACAATGATACATTCCTACTCATTTGTACAGTGATTGTGTGGACAGGTATTCAAAAGCAACCACATTGATGTAGTACTAAAAGACTGGCTTTACTGTTGGAACCCCAACAAGGTAAAATTCCTGCCAAGTAAAGAAGCCCAGCTTCGGACATCAAAAACTCAGAGGGATACAGGAAATGTGTGAATGCAAGGATAAAGCCCCTGGGATTATTTAGTCTCAAAAAGAGAAAGAAATGGGTCGTTTAATGTCTCTTTAAATGTAAGAAAGATTATTATTCAGAAGCTGTATCCAGATGTATGAACATTTCTCTTCTGAGGATAGAATAGGAAACAATGGGCTTTAGCTAGAGAAGGAAAGGATATATGTGTGTAAGGAGGGGCTTCCCGACATTGTGGTTATAAAGCATTATAATGGGGTACTAGAGAGGCTGTCAAATTCACTTCCCCACAGAATCTTAAGAACACGACAGACACCTCTCAGTAAAAATGGTTTAGATAAACCCTCCCTGGAGGTTGGGGGATGGATCAGATGACTTCTCAGGAGCCCTTTTAGCCCTATGTGTTTATCATTTTAAAACTGGACTACAGCACTTTTTCAGATAAGCTCTATCTGGTAAACAAGAAGCTATATCATTTCTTCTCCCCACCCCCTGCCCAACCTTATTTTCTCTGTTTATCCTTTGCTTTGCTGATGCTTACTTGACACTTGCTCTTTGGATATTGTACTCTCACTATTGTGGCATGCTATGAAACACACAGGCACTATCAAAGAAAGATGTGATATTTGTAAGGACAGAGAAAAGATGGTTTCTCGGTATATTATGTAAAGACACCGAAGGTCCTGCATTTGGAAACACAACCTCTGACAAATCAGGCCCTATTTTAACAATATATGTCCACTGACTTAAAATCTTTTCCAGATTTCAAAATATTTTACTTTCATGGGGAAAAATCTCATATCACATTACATATAGTTTGATTTTCCTCAGACTTGGCGTTCCTTTGAAGCCACATATCCCATTCACTTATAGTGTCATCTGGAGGAGACCCAAGGCGGCTGTCATGGGCTTTGTCCTCTATAACACAAGGCAAACAAGAGAGCACATGAATGATGCTTCATAATGTGAAGGGCTCTTCTGAAAGCCCACACTCTTCCAGTTCCAGATGGTTGTCTGTCTTATATAACTCAGAGTTTAACTAATGTATGTTGCCTTTCTAGGACGTATCCTAATATGAGGAGGTTGAAAATTAAGGGTCTGAGATTTACAAGACCAAGAAATTAGTTTAGGTCACTTGAGAATTACTCAAAGTCATTTGAAAAATAATGCAATATCTAAACTGACTTGTAGCAGAAGAAACTCTGCTAAGTTAAGCAAAAGTAACAAAACCATCAGCTGTAAATTTAAATAAAACCACCCACATGCAAGATGCAAAGCATTGACATGCATAGCAATGCATGCACAAATAAATAAACCAATTCATAAAATAAGTCACACTTTTATTTATGGAGTTGTAGGTAAAAGCCTCAGTTCATGTCTTCATGCATACATGAAATGTCATATTTTTAAAATATTTCTATTAATTTCTATTTTGAGCCCTCATTTGGTAGCAAGTGGGAAACAAAGTCTCAGGCTATTCCAGGTCTTCTTCTGTATTTTCCTGGGACACCAAGAGTTCTAGGAGAATTATGGGCTGTCAAAGCATCATCTAGGAGCATCTTGCCCTTTCAGTATCACCACTGACATGTCTGCTGTTCCACTTGATCTTTAGTTTTCAGTCCATGCATCATTACTGCATATTTGTCCGCACTACAAAGCTTCTTCAGGTCTGTCAGCTGTCTCTCAACCACTTCCCTCCCCTCTTGTGGGTAGGAGAAGATCATCATACTACTTTAGTCTTCCATTCTATGCTGGGGACTCAGAATTGTTTCAGGCTCCTATGTGTACACAGGACCAGCTACATAATTTGTGGGGCCTGGTGCAAAATGAAACTGTAAGGTCCCTTAATTAAAACATATTAAGAATTTCAAGACATCAGCAGATCATTAAACCAAGCATGGGACCCTGTGTGACTGCACAGCTTGCATGCTCATGAAGCCGGCCCAGTGTAGACTTCTGATGCTCAAACACCATGCTGGAGGTCAGGATTAACAAAATGCTGCCTCTAAGCCAAGCATAGGGCCCTCTGTCTTCAGTAACTCAGACTTACCTATCTATCTCTCCCACCAGCCCTCAGCCTGGGATGGAAGTGGCTGGTCCACAGGACATAGAGCACCTTCTCATACCCACGGAGTCCAAATTGTCTTCTCCCTCTTTCTCATCTCTCTCCCTCCACGTAAACAAACACGGGGACTCCATCAGGTCTGGGAGTGTGACAGCTTGACTCTTTTCCATCCTTCTCAATATATTGTTTAAAGGGGGGAATATCCTTTAGGACCTGAGACCTTTAGGGCTTAGACTTTTGAAACACAACAAAACAAAACAGAAAATGATCAGGCTATGTTAACTAAAAGATTTTTTCTCTAATAATATTATATCTGCCATTTGCTTTAAAAAACTATTTTGAAACTCAGAAGCTCTGTTTTGACTCTTTTTTTTCTCTTTTTTTACTATGGCATCCCTTTTTAAGTAAGCATCTGAACATTCCAGATGCTAACCCAATTGAGAAAGAGCCAATAGGAAACAGAAATGGGGAATAACATTGGTCCTCAATGTACCAGTGAGGGAGGTTTAAGTCTGCTGCTGAAGTCATGCAACTAATTAAGTGGTAGAGGTGGGATTTCAGCTTATGTGGGGTAGCTCCTGAGTCTGAAATCTTAATCACAATGCACGATTGCCTCTTTTAGCAAGCACCAATAAATGACAGCTTCTCTATTTATTATGATGATAAAGTAACAATAATTGGTTCCCTAGGTTTCCCAGAAACAAAAGAATATGCAGGCCATTAAAACAAATATATTTAAGGTACAAGAAAGAAAAACTTGTTTAGCTTAACATTTATTAGCTACACACCATCTTTAACAAAATACTAACAAAAATAGAAAGTAGTGACCAATAGGAGCTAACATTGGTTTCTCTCAATTCTTTTTTAATGGAGGCAGGTAGATCACAGAATGATAAAGGTGATAGATAAAGGCCATGATATTCAAACAAGATTCTGCTTCTACAAAATTTTTCAGTTACTTATAAAAATCTAGCAGTTGTCTTCGGGTTTCATGATAATTCAGGGCCACAGAGCTTGAGGTAGAATCTTCCCACAGGAAGGTAGCATTCCAAGGGTCACCTTTGAATAAAAACTTAAGCATAGCCCCCTTCAGGGGTATAATGAAAGAACATGAGTGCCCTGGATTAATCACTTTCTACCTGTGATACCATACATGAGTCACTTTGTTACTGAGCCTCAATGGTCATGTCTACCACATAAAGATACTGACTTGATGTCAGAACATAGTAAGAGCCAAAGCATAATAGTTGCATTTCTTTCCTACTTCTTAGATTCAGGCAACAGCACCACCAATATACATTTTTACCTAACATTCATACATTGCTTTTTACGTGTCAAACACTATTCAAAACACTTGACATCTATTAACTCATTTAATCTTCACAACAATCCCATGAAGTAGATATTATTTTTAACCCCATTTTAGAGATAATATGACTGACACACAGAAAGGCTGAGTAATTTGACCAAGGTCACACAGCTAGAGAGCAATCTAGACAACCTGACTCCAGATCTACTCTCTTAAAGCAACCAATAAATAACTTTTTTTGTTTGACATGAGGCTTTTTATTTTTAGAAGACTTTTATCCTCTTGATCTTTAAAGTAATGCATGCTACTAGATAAAACTATAGAGAATATTTTAATGATCTCGGGATAGATTGTCATTCTAAGTAAGACAAGGACGCTATAACCGTAAAGAAAAATATGGACAGACTGCTTAAAATTAATAACTTGTAGGTAATCACAAGTAAAATAAGAAGACAAGTGACAAACTGGGAGACAATAATCAAACAATAGTCAAAGAGTTAAAATCCATAATATAAAGAGTTTCTATAAATTAATAAGAAAAGACAAACAATTCAATAGAAAAATTGGTAAAGAGTATGAAAAGGCAAGTCATACAAAAAGAAACAAATGACCAGTGGATATGGAAATACAGTCAATCTCAGTAACAAACAAGGAATTAACAATTAAAATAACAAGATTTCACTATCTACCCATTGTATTGTTTAAAAAGAGCAAAAAGTATATATATACTCAGGGTAGCAAATGGGTGAGGAAAAGAACATTTTCATATGGCATTGTAGAAGTATAAATCAGAATAGTATTTTTGGCAAGAAACTTGGCAGAATCTATCACAATTTAAAATACACATGCCCTTTGATTTAGCAATTCCACTTCTAGGAATCTAATCTATAGAAATACTGTGCATGCACCCAAAGCTATACATACAGGATGTTCACTGCAACACAGCTGGTTATAAAAAAAAAAAAAAAAAAAAAGAAAAGAAAAGAAGGTAAATCACAATCCAACAAAAGGAATCATCAAAATAAATTGTGATATGTGTCTACAACTGAATAATACAAAGGAGGTGGAACTTTATACACTGACATGGAAATATCTCCAAGAATATTGTTAAAGAAAAAGAGCTAGTGGCAGAACAAAATGAGTAGTATAATTCCCATTTATAAAAACCTAAACTACACATACACACGCACTCACACTCACCTATGCACATATATAGTAAATAAATTTATAATATTACAAATACACCTTATATAAATTCATAGTGAAGGATATGGAAAGTTGCATACTAAATTGGTGACAGTAGTTGTAAAGTAAATTATGCTATATGTATCTCATAGGAGCAATACATGGACTTGAATTTGTCTGAATTCCTTATTAGTAACGAAAGTTTACTTTCAGCATAGTGCAGCCCAGTACCACGGTGACTTTGATTTTTACTATATAATATTTTTTATTGCCTGAATTTTTATAATGAACATATATCAATTATTTATGCAATTACAAGATTTTTAAAAGAGTCAAATATGAAGCAAATAAAGCGTAAAAATTTGGGAAAAAAAGTATGCTTAGTAGACTGACTAAAGCCCCCAGAGATATCTGGTCCTAATCTCATGAACCTGTAAATATTACCTTATTTGTAAAACAGCTCTTTGCAGATATAATTAAGGATTTTGAGAGAAGGAGATTATCCTGGATTATCTGGGTGGGTCCAAAATGCAATTACAGGTATCTTTATAAGAGGGAATCAGAGGGAGATTAGACACACACACACACACACACACACACACACACACACACACATATGCAATGTGAAGACAGAGCAGTGAGAGATTTGAAGATGTTGGCCTTGAACACTGGGGTGATGCGGCCACAAACCAAGGAATGCCAGCAACCACCAGAAGCTGGAGGAGGCAAGGGAGGGATTCTGCCCTAGAGCTTCCATGGGAGCATGGTTCTGACACCTCCAGAAATGTTAGAGAATAAGTTTCTGTTGTTTTAAGCCACCCGGTTTTGTGGTAGTTTGTTACAGCACCCACAAGAACCTAATATATGTGCATTTTAGAAAACTTAGAAAAATGCATAAAAGTACACAGATAAAAAGAAAAATCACTTGTAGTCCCACTGCCCAGAAATAAATGCAATCATTTTTGGTGCAATCTTTATAAGCACTTAGTTTTAAAATGTGAGTATATGCATAATTATTTTAGCATATCTTCAACATTATCGAAATATAATTGACACACAATAAAGTGCACACATTAAAAGTGTACATATAGTGTTTTTGACATGTGTATATACCCATAAAACAATCACCAGATTCAGAAGATGAATATTTCCATCATCCCCAAAAGTTTCCTCATGTCCCTTTGTAATCCATCTTTCTTCATACCTCCATTCTCAGGCAATCAGTCATCTGCTTTTGGTCACTGTAGATTAGATTGCATTTTCTAGAATTCTATGTATGTACTCTTTTTCTGTCTATCTTATTGTACTTGGCATAATGATTTTGAGATTCATCCATGCTGTTGCATATATAAGTAGTTCATTCACTTTTATTGCTGGTAAATATTCTATTATATGCTGTACCACAATTTGTTTCTCCATTTATCTGTTGATGAACATTTGGGTTATTTCCAGGTTTTGATTATTATGGATAAAATGACTATGTACATGTGTGTACAAGTGTTTGTGTGGATGTATGTCCTCACTTCTTTTGGGGAAATAACTAGGAGTGAAATAGCTAGATTATATAGTGGGCAGTGTTTAACTTCTTAAGAATCTGCCAAACTAATTTTCAAAGTGCTTGTGGTTTTTTACATTCCCACACACTGTTTCAGTTCTTAAACACTTGGTATGGTCAATCCTTTTAATGTTACCATTCTGCGGTCGCGGTTACTGCTTCTAGGGGGAGGGGCAGCCGGTAGCTGAGCCCTCAGCTCTCGGGGCTGCTTAAAGGGTACCGGCGGCGGGGGCTCTTTCCCGGAGGCGAGGGCGAGGCGGAGGACTTGGCCGGGTCCTCGGCGGGAGGCGTGCAAGGTGAGGAGGGCGGCGATAAGGACAAGACACTCTTCATCCAGTAGGAGTATGCGCCAAAGAGAGTTATTCAGGGGTGATTACAGGTTATATAGGCTGGTAAGAAGGGCAGGGCTGGAAAGGAGGTGAAGCAGCCTTAAATGGCAATACTGAAGGGATAGGGGCTAGGATTGGTTCTGAGAAAACGCAGGAGCCGTTGCAGCGGGGCGGGGGTTGTTCTGGCCACGGTGCATGCGCGCTGGCGGTGGCAGGAGTGGCCTTGGCACCAGGGAGTGAGTGGGTAAGATAAGGAAGTGGGGAAAGGGCAGTTGGGAGAAAGGCGGTTTCCTCCGGCAAGCCTCCCCTGCCAGTGGCATTTTGGGTGAGGAAAAGGGAGCTGCCTTGACCTCGCTCCCCAGGCTCGGGGGGGCTGCAGAGGGCACTCACGCCCGTACCTACTACCCTCCCCAGGGGGTGATCAGGTCCCCTGGCCCAGGCCTGGCAAGCCGAGGTACAAGCTCAGACACCCGCAATTCCCCTTTCTTTTCTAATTAGAGGAAGAGGCTTTACCGGAGAGGCCCACTACGGGTGAGGGAAGGGGGAGGTTAGGGAAGGGAAAAAGGGGTTGACGGTGGCTCAGCGAGGCTGGAGCTCAGTGTTGGTGTGGTGCCCGGGCGCTTGACAATGGCTTCGCTGCAGCGGGCTGGGTGAAGGTGAGGGGTTTAAAGTTCAGGGGTTCAGAGAAGCTGGAACTCGAGGTGAGAGCGATGTTCAGGTGATTGAGAAGGGCCTCGCGGTTGGCGAGTCGACCGGTGGCGTTGAGGTCGCGGAGGGTTGGCTGTCATCTTGGAGTGGGGGGCGTTAGAGGTGGCGAGTCGCTGATACTGGATTTGCACGAACGAGGAAAACATGGCATCCGTTTGTTTTCTTACAAGCTGGACAATTTTGCGGATGAGGCAGGGTCCTAAGATGAGAGCTAGAATAATTATTAATAGGGGGCCAAGAAAAGGAAGGATATATGGGAGAATGGGAGTGAAAAAACTGGACCAATAACTGGTGGCTTCACGATCTCTTTTACGCTTTTCCAGTCCCTCTCGGACTCTTTTCAGGCTGTCTTCGACGAGACCTGTGGAATTGGCATAAACACAGCACTCTTCTCCTAGGGCGGCGCAGAGGCCTCCTTCTTTGAGGAGGAGAAGGTCAAGACCTCGGCGGTTTTGGAGCACTACCTTAGAGAGGGAATTGACAGAATTTTTTAGATGGTAAATAGCGTTTTGTAAGTGATGAATGTCTTCGTCAACAGCCGCCCTGAGGTGAGTTAGGGCGGAGCCTTGACTGGCTAGTGCAGCGATTCCGGTGCCAGTGCCGGCAAGACCTAGGAGGGAGGCAATTGTGAGGGCGGTGATGGGCCCTCGCTTTTGCAGAAGGGCAGGAGCTGCAGTTTTTTCCAGACGGAGGAAGAAGTCTTCTTCGCTGTGGTATAAGACCCTAGGGATAAGGACAATTAGGAGGCAAGTTTCTTTATATTCACTGATGATATTCGTGCTGAGACAGGGGGTAAGTCCTGTAGAGGAGCAGAGCCATTGGGAGGAGTTATGAGGAATGAGAAATTTTGCTGAGCTGCTGGGAGATGAGTAGCTGGCACAGGCAGTGAGGTCGGGAGAGTTACTGGAGCGAGGGCGGACGCACTTTCCCGTATAGGAGACTGAATGAAAGGTCAGGGGGACGGCAGAGGTATTCCAATTGCATTCCAAGGGGCTGTTTTCTGTGCTTTCTGAAAAGGAGAGGTTGGAGGCAACGGGCTCGTACAGTGAGGAAGAGGTGGAGAGGCAGAGCCAGCAGGATGAGGTAAAATTGGGGTTGGAGGAGTTTACTGAGGCAAAGGCGGCTTGGATGAGGCTGAGGAGGGGAGAGGAATAACGAGAAGGGGGCAGAAAAGGTTGGGGTGGTGGGGTTGGTGATGCGCTGTTTGCAGCTGAGGTGCGGCCTCCGGATGCACTGCTTGTACTTGAAGTGCGGCTGGAGGGCTGTGGAAAAAGGGGGTTAATGACTTGGTTGGAACCTATGCTAGAGGGTGTTTTTAAAGCAGTATTTTGGTATGGTTGGCTTACAGCCTTCTTTTTTATTAGAATAAGTGATCCTTGGTCGGCTCCTTTCTCATAGATTTTGAAGCCCCAAGTTTGACTGAGTAACCAGGAGGGATTAGTGGGGAGCTGCACTGTAAGATTAAGATGTGTGCAGGATCCCTTACTTTCTTGGCCGAGCCAGTTAACAGTAGGGAGTTTGCACCCTGTAGGGGCCCACTTTAGGGTAAGGTAATGATCAGGAACAGGAGGCTTCCAATTAGTGGCTAATGTTTCACACCCCCCGTATGCACAGTAGTACTCGTTGGGGGAATTACAGTACGATTTTTCAGGATTTGAGGATGGGCACATGTAATATTGGGCCTGGGGATCACTTACCTTTTGAGCGCAGGTTTCTTCGACTCTGGAGACAAAGGTGGCGAAAGGCTTACTCGGCTCCTGGAAGAGCTTGGTGAATTTATTAGGCCGACAGGCAGAGCAATTGGCAAACGCGCGTAAGGCGATGACTCTGAGGACAGTTCAGAAGGTAGCAGGGACATTAATATAAGCAGACGCATTTAGAAATGCTCCAGTGCCCATATAGGCTTCGGGGGGATGATAGACTCCAAGGGCTGCGTCTTGCTCACTTTGCTGAGCTGCTTCCGCCTGGAAGTGAGCACGCCAGTCAACAAACTGACCAGGGTTAAGAATGGAACGGGCAAGCGAGGCCCAGTCTTGGGGGATGCAATAGTCCATGCCGAGATCCTGCAGTATTTGGGAAGCGTATGGGCTACCTAACCCGTCCTCCTTGACGGCCCTGCGAAGCTGCTTGATAGTATCTGAGTCAATGGGATACCAGTCATACGGTTTCTGTGGGGTGGGGGCAAGGTTAAGAGGAAAGCAGTGAAAAGCACGAGAGAAAGGAGGACGCGCTTGAAGAGGGCTTGGCGCGGAAGTGGGGGTAGGGGGAGCGTTGCCCCAAGGGTTGCCTTGAGGTGTAGAAGGCAGCCAGGGGTTGTTAGTCGGCGGGGTGGAAGGAGCGGCGGCAGCTGCCGGTAGCGGCTCCGAGGGGGAGCTCGCCGAAGGGGGAAGCGGGAGTGGGAGGCCCCAAGCGTCGCAAGATGGCGGCGCGGTGGGCGTGGCTAAGACGCAAGATGGTGGATCAGCCCCGCCCTGTGAAAGGGCGGGGTTCAAGGCATAAGATGGTGGACTAACTCCGCCCTGTGGAAGGGCGGGGTAAAGCATACGCGGTTTCCGGCCCAGCTTAGGGCTGATGTCATCGCCGGAGCATTTCCTCCCCTCGATGGAAGAAGAAGGAGGAAGTTCGCCATCTTGGCGTGGCGCAGTGTTATTTTGCTTTTTGGGAGTCACCTCGAGCGCGTTGTTAATCTGCTCGACTAAGGACTCCGTGTCCGAGTCATGATTTGAATTAGTATCGCTATCTGAATCTGTTGGCTGGGTTGATAGGGCCTCTTTAGATTTAACGGGGCCTCGATCAGGGGGGAGGGAGCCTTGAAGGCAGGAGCGGATGGTTATCAAGGTGGGGAGTAAGCCGGGAGGGAAGCGCTTGCTCTCATGTTCCATGGCGTTGGTGACCCGATCAATAAGACGATCATAAGTAACAGGGTCCCAAAGATGGCAAGTGGTGAGCCATGGGTTAAAGGGCAGCAGGAGGTCCCAGTATATCTGCAGTTGCCGAACAGACACTTTGTAGCGATGAGTGTCTAGGAGACCGGCCAGAGCACGAACTTGAGGTGCCTGACACGTAGATATACGATTACCCATAGCTGAGGAGGGAGGAGGGGGGGTTGCTCCCGAGCCGGGCCGGCCCGGCTGGCGGGGAGGAGGAGGAGGAGTTGTTTACCGAGCAGAGAGAATGAGATAAACTGTGGCCGCAAGGCCGAAGGAGACGGCGAGAGCGGAAAGCAGTGCCCTTTGGCAACGGGAGTAGTCGGGGGGGGGCGGTTGCAAAGAGGCACACAGCACCAAATGAGGAAATAAAAATACAAAGAACTACAGCAAAGTAATGGAGGGGAAGAGGGAGAGCGTTAGGAGGAACGGGGGTCATAGAAGTGCGCATACAAAAGGACGAAGAGAGCGTGGGGGAAGGGAGGAGCGGCTTCGGAGCAGTGAACCTCCCACGGCTCCGGAAGCGGCGAAGAAGAGGCGGCCCTTACCTTGCAGGCGAGGAAACGGGAAGCTGGAGAGGCGTCCGGGCGAGCGGGCGACCTGCCAAACTGTTGTGTGGAGACACGTCCTCACACGGGGCACCAGTTGCGGTCGCGGTTACTGCTTCTAGGGGGAGGGGCAGCCGGTAGCTGAGCCCTCAGCTCTCGGGGCTGCTTAAAGGGTACCGGCGGCGGGGGCTCTTTCCCGGAGGCGAGGGCGAGGCGGAGGACTTGGCCGGGTCCTCGGCGGGAGGCGTGCAAGGTGAGGAGGGCGGCGATAAGGACAAGACACTCTTCATCCAGTAGGAGTATGCGCCAAAGAGAGTTATTCAGGGGTGATTACAGGTTATATAGGCTGGTAAGAAGGGCAGGGCTGGAAAGGAGGTGAAGCAGCCTTAAATGGCAATACTGAAGGGATAGGGGCTAGGATTGGTTCTGAGAAAACGCAGGAGCCGTTGCAGCGGGGCGGGGGTTGTTCTGGCCATGGTGCATGCGCGCTGGCGGTGGCAGGAGTGGCCTTGGCACCAGGGAGTGAGTGGGTAAGATAAGGAAGTGGGGAAAGGGCAGTTGGGAGAAAGGCGGTTTCCTCCGGCAAGCCTCCCCTGCCAGTGGCATTTTGGGTGAGGAAAAGGGAGCTGCCTTGACCTCGCTCCCCAGGCTCGGGGGGGCTGCAGAGGGCACTCACGCCCGTACCTACTACCCTCCCCAGGGGGTGATCAGGTCCCCTGGCCCAGGCCTGGCAAGCCGAGGTACAAGCTCAGACACCCGCACCATTCTAATAAATGTGACATGGTATCTTGTGGTTTTAATTTGGGTTTCCATAGTGACAGATGATGTGAAGCATCTTTTCTTGTGCTTATTGGCAATTTTTATATCATTTGTGAAATATATGTTCAAATGTTTTGCCCATTGAGGAGTTTGCTTCTTTCTTATTGAGTTGTAAGAACTTTTTATTTACTCTGGATGTAAGTTCTTTGCCTGGTACATGTGTTACAAATATTTTCTCCCATTCTATGGCTTGCCTTTTTGTTTTCCTAATGAAATCTTTTGAAAAGTAGAGGTTCTAAATTTTGTTGAAGTCTAATTTTTTTCTTTAATGATTCATGCTTTTTGTGTGTAAGAAAATCTTGCCTACCTCAAGATTGCAAACATTTTATCCTAGATTTCCTCCAGAAGTTTTATAGTTTTAGGTTTACATTTAGGTCTGGGGCCCATTTCAAGGTAGTTTTTGTGGATGGTGCAAGGTTAAGGGCCAGTGTTTGTTTTCCATCTGGACATCCAGTTTATCCAACACCGTTTGTTGAAAAAATTTTCCTTTTCCCATTAAATTGCTTTGGCATTTTTGTCAAAAATCAACTTGCCGTATGCATACGCATCTATTTTTGAACACTACTCTTTCCATTGATCTATGTCTGTCTGTCTTTTCACCAATATCAATCTCTTTTGATTAATGTAGCTTTATAAGAATCATAAAATCAGGTAGTGTAAATCCTCCATCCTTGTTTTTCTTTTATAAAATTGCTTTGGTTTTTCTAGATCGTTTGCATTGCCATATACCTTTTAGAATCAGCTTCTCAATTTCTACCAAAAAGCCTGGCAGAATTTTGATTGGAGTTGTATTGTATGTGTTATATTGTTGGAGTTATGCAGATCAATTTGGGGAGAATTGATGTCTTAACAATATTCAGTCTTCCATTCTATGTACCATGTGACTTTTTTTAAAAAACACTTAATATGTAACTCAAGTTTCCTCAGACGTCACTAATTTGTACAGCCTGTGTGTGCAAATACATCCATTCATTCATTTATTCAATAAACTTTAAAGTGCTTACTATATACCATGCTCCTTTCTAGGTCCTTGGGATACAGCATTAATCAAAGACAAAATGTCTTGCTCTCTTGGAGTTTACAGGGTCACCTTAATAGTCACAACCCCAATTTCTTTCCCTCTACTTACTAATGAAGGATTTTGTTTCCACATGTATTTCTGGGAGCTTCAAAGAGTGTTCTGTATGTGATCAGGAACAAATCTAACCAGCTACCAAAGAACATCCTCAAGGCATCACTGTTGGTTCTCAGGTCTTCCACTCAGTATTACTTTACTTCATAGTTTATTCCCCGTTCTGCCTCTATTAAGTCCGCCCTGTCCTAAACACTGCAGCCCAGAAGGAAAGGGAGACAGAACCGAGACAAAGCTAAGTGTTTTTACTTCTCTTTCTGAGATAGATGCTAACTTCATTTCTAGGTGACAGACAAGAAAAGTAAGGCACAGAGATGATAAGTGGCTTGGCTAAAGTCACATAGGCAGTAAGTGGTAAACAGATCCCCAGATTCAAACTCAGATCTGCCTTCTATAAGCGCAGTTGTTCTTTCCACAGGGTGTTGTTGCCTCACAACCTTGTAAATACACACTTTCAGATATGAGTGCATAACCTCAGAACCTTACAGAAAATGTGCATTTGTAAACTATGCTCCTCTGTTTCCTGCCTGCTGTGAAAGAAGCCAGTAGATGCCCTCTACCTGGCTCCAAAGGTCTTAGAAGTATCCTCACACTGATTAATGTGCTTTTTACACAAGGTTCTTAATCAAGATAGCTTAGACAGCCTTCAGGGGAAGATAGGGAACCCACTGAAACTGTATGCAAAAGTTTTGGGGTATGTGTATGTGGACACTGTTGGGTAAAAAGGTTTGCAATTTGCATCTGTTTCTTAAAGTGGTCTTGCCCCCTCCAAAAAACATTAAGAATCATTGCTTTACTGATAAACCCTACTCCCAGGCAACCTAGCCTGGGACAAGCAATCTAATTAATCAACAAGTATTTACTTATGGAGCACAGGCAGGGAAAGCCATGGCCAGCATTTATGACCAATTAAGGAAACAGCAGAAAATACTAAGTGATGAATGTGTGGCAGGAAAAGAGAGAGCTGCAATTGTTGAGGGAAAAGAGGGAACATTGTGGCATCTTTAGGTAAGGCTTTAAGGAGGCAGGACTGGAACTGAAACCTGAAGGATGAATGTTTCCAGGATTTTGCTCTCAGGTATAAACAAGAATGATTACTCTTATCTCCTGGGGTCTGAGTCAGTATCGGTGGGTAACCAGGCAGCTGTGGCCACAGATTACCATGAAATGCAACTTGGCTGTTAACACTATTCGGTCATTAGCATTCAGCGAGTACCATAGCATAAAGGGGGAAAGGGAAGCTACATTGACGAGAAGTTAAAAAGAACACAGCAAGCAGAAAATAAAATGCCTTGAGTCTATTTTACAGACTGAAACCCACTAATCGATCTTTCTGACTCTAAGTTGAGCAACTAACAGGATATAATATATAGCCATATCAGTAGGTGCACATACACATTTTGACATAATCTGGCTACGGAAAAGAAGGAAATGTTAAAGAAGGCATCAAGTACTTTGGCTTAAGGAACTGCTCACCAGCCCACATCTCAATTGCCAAACCTAAGTCAGAATCTGGTCTCGAATCTGAATTCCATGCTGTACAGATATTAGACACGTTCTTTAACTCCAGAATCAAGCAGGCACACTTGATATTTAAAGCAGGTTTTCTATTTTTAGTTGGTTGCTGAACATCTGTCAGCCTTTCTCCTTAATAGCTTGCTCAGTAGAAGAGAAGGAGAAAAGCAGTATAAAATCATTTTGTTGTTCAATGCCATGATTAGTTTTCTCAAGTTGACAGCCAGCCTTAACAAGATTCTCCTCTTCAGGAAGGGTTCTTGTGATGGATGGTGTCCCTGTGGCTCTAAACTGAATAGCAGAAGCAAGAAGGAGGTGAATTCTATAGTCGGAGAGAGTTTTTTTCCTCTAACTCATGTGTAATTGCTAAAACATCATTCATCACATGGCCCCAAAATGCAAGTCTAAGAGAAAGGACAGGGCTTTTTTTTTCTTTGTTTTAACTGAATTATCCTTGGTTCTGCCCCTTCTGAACCTGAACTTGGTTACAGATAATAAGCCAAGGCCAGAGCCAAGTTTAAAATGTCACTGTACATTTTGACAGAAATCCAAACAAAAAACCAACCCTCCAAAATCACAATTAAAAACCAAAACCAAAACAAACAAAAATGATGGCATGCTGCCTACCAAAATGAGAGGGTGCAGCATGGGCTGAGAAATCCAGAGATTCAGGAAGGCATATGGTTGACAAATTGTAAAAATCTCATTACCTAACAAACGGTCTCAGGAAGCATCCCACTTTTTCTCAACCAGAAATCCAGAAAGAATTAAGATAGAATAAAGCTAAAATTCGTCTATAAAAATATGCCATGGTCTATAAAAATGGTGAAGCATTTTCCCTTTGTTCACAGGCCATTTGTCTTTCGAATCAACTAGCCAGGATCTGTGTCAGCCTCATTCTTTTGGACAGTTGAAAGTGGGCTGAGTAAACGTGTCTTTGTTTATTGAGAGGGAAAATATGGGTGACAGCAGGAAAGTTAGCTTAAGATGTCAACCTGACAAAATTTTATTTAGTATTTTATTGACATGAACAACCCATAGGCTGGAAGATAGAGCTTTGAAAATGGCGGTGGGGGGAGGGGACCCTCTTCATTTGTATTCATGTTATTTACTTACATATACATATATTCATATATTTATATTTTATCTATATTTCATACATTTACTTTTATTTCTTTATATCCATTGTATCCATATTGTGGGGTCTACAATTGTATCTGTGAAACCATCCAGTTATAACATCCGAAAGGCTCTCATCAGATGAACTAGGACACTATAGCTTTAGGAAATACAAGTCTTGCAATTTTCTATTTGAAGATGAGCATGAATTTAAAGGCATAACCTCAACAAAACTAATCATAAAAAGATAAAAAGACCTGAAATTTGAAACAAAAAATTAAACCACACTTAAGCTTCTCAATAAAAGGCATACTTGAGTATGGGGTGGAAGCAGTTATTGAGGTATTAAAAGGAATTTATGATTAGGTTATGTCATTTTAAAGATATCCCATGCCATGGTTTCTGGAAAGAAAAGAAGTTAAGGAGATGGTTACACATATCTGATTATCCCATTGCTTATAATTTCAGTGAGCATTTATAGAATTCCTACTATGTGTCAAACAATATTGTACCCATTGGAAATGTAAAGATGTGAGATGCGAGTAGCAGTGCTTTATCATTATAGGCAATTCTTAGTTAGGTGACTGTGATGTCTCCTCTCCCAGAGTGTGAGGAAAATCCTTTCCGCTCTAACCTCCAATGTACATAATCAGAACTCATCTGATGGTGTGTAAAACTCCAGAAACCAGCCCATCTTACTATCATCGAAAGTCATTTTAATTGAATAAGTTCAGAGTAGCAAGTGTTGTCACAAATATGCAATGGAATACTCTTAGAATAAACTGAGTTTACTCTGACATCCTGTGTACAGTATCCATTCAGACTCTCTTTCAACTTTAATCCATTTATGATATGTTTTTATATCTGGCACATAGCTTAATGCCACATACCATTATTTATCATGTGCAGGGGTGGGTGGTGGGTGGCTCTGGACTGGGCACTTTAATACATTGTCTCATTTAACCTCACAACAACCACTTTCAGTATGTACCATTGTATCATTTGCATATAAAAGCTACTCTGAGGCCATGAGAGGATAAGTAATGTGGCAAAGTTCACCCAGCCAGTATGCGGCAGAGATGGGATTCAAACACTGGGCTAAATGACTTCATGTCTAGATGGCTGATCAAAGTGGTCCTTCCACTCTATGCTGTAGTTGCACGTCTCATCTTAACCTTGTCTTTCCAATAAGATCAGGATGTCTGAGGCATCGGCACCCAGTCCTGCCAATTCATATCATCACTCACTTCCCTCTCAGCCATTCCAGACAGGCTTTCCCTGCCATTAACCGTTCCCCACCATGACAGATTTTCTTCAGCTGACCCAGAGTCCACACCAATAGAAACATTGGCCAACTAAGGTAGTGACTGGGGTAATGGGAGAAAATGTTTAATAGGTTGGAAGAGCAGATTCTTGATAAAGTTCACTTACATGTATAGTGAGTAAAATGAAACAACCAAATTTCAAATGGCACGTGACTTTTTTGTTGGCTCACAGTCTGATCTTCCAGGCTTTATAATTATTAAATGTTATACCCTGATAACAGCAAAATTAAAAAAAACATTCCACTTAATAAAATACTTATGAGTCAGTCACAGGAAGTGTTCATCAGTTAGGTATATAATTGAAAATAGATAAAGTAAATGGGTCTACAACCTTACAAGCAGGGATTTTTTAAGTAATTGATTATGAATGGTATAATACCTCATTGTACACAAAAAATTATTATTAATACAACAGTTTTCCATTTCAATTTTTAAGATGTGACTGGGTTATAGACAACCATAGATAGAGGAACATCTCTCATTTAAATGAAAAGTACCAAATCAATAATAGTTGATTCCATCATTTTTCTCTCAATGTGTCTAAATAACAAACCAAGTTTTGATAGAACATCCTTTTTTTGTAACATAAAGATAGTTATTTTAAATAGAAATGTCATCATGCTTTGAATTTATTCAAGCAGTGCTGTTGCAGGGAGGGATGTGGTGAAGTTCTTTAAAGAGAAAAGAGTTCTGTTCAGCTGTCAGACATGAATGGTTGAAATGATCCCAACTGCTTTGACTCTACGTTTATATAACCAGTGAGTGTGAACGTCTATACAGTACAATTTCTTACACAGTGGCTAAACTACAAAAAATAGATTAATGAAAGGAAATCTATTAACATTCATTTGAAACCAAATGCATGTAATTTAAAGGGGAGAATAAAATGCTAGTCTGTTAAGGCTTTCTGTTTTACTTTGAAAGAAGGGCTTTAAAATGTTTCTTTTTATGACCCTTAACTTTTACATCTTGCATTGAAGGCTTTTTTTTTTGAGGGTTTCTTTTTCCTCCATTTTCTCTATGGTGATATAATCAAAGGAAAAATACACGAGAAGCCAGATAATTTCGGAATCTTCATTTCAGCCTACTAAATTGCATGCAATCATTTCCTTTCTAAAGATTGAAGCTCTCCAAAAATGAACAGATGAAAGGTCTCAGCTTTCCAGGATACTTGTTCATCCACTTATACAAATAACATATAATCACTTGCATTCTAAGACTAGTTATTTTTCCTTTAGTATCTCAAAACAATATGAATTGATGCAGTCTAGATCAGCTATTAAGCCCCTCGATTCCTTGCCCATCAATCGCAGGGTCAGTACCAGAAGTTTATAGAGCTACCTTGACAAGCCACAGTATTAACAAACAATGATCATCATATGAAATTAGATTCTCCATCAAAAAAGAAAATTTTTGTGGGCTGAAATTATGATTCTGGGTGCAGGCCTCCGGCTCGAGCATCAACATTGATGCAAAATTGATGAAACTTCCAAGTGAAATTGCATTGTTTGATCTTCACAGCCCTGGAATAACATAGCCCAAAGCTACAGTTTCTGTAAACTTACTTTGCACAAACGACTTAGCCAGCACGGCTGTATTGACATAGAGTGCCCATGAATGACATTAGGGCTACTTAGAAAAGAGACAAAGTAACAGCAAAAGAATGCAGCAATTGGTTCTGAAAATTACCTTTTTCCAGTGAACCTCTCGGAAAAATTACCTTTTTCTGCTGAATCTCACTCAAAAATTACCTTTTCCAATTGAAGCTCTCTCAAAGTGCCTTGATGTTAAGCAATATAGTTTTAAGTTGAAAATGTCACAAGGCCATGAAAAGAAATTGATAGAAAATTTCAGGGTTCCTTGTTGATATTTGAAGGAGCCTGTGGATTTTTGTTCTTTAACACAGATCTGCTCTGCTGTGCTACCACTTTGATTTCTGTATTGCCAAAAACAGCATGTTTCTAGGCTTAATGGCTTCAGAGAGAAGAGTCTGAAGGTGATTTAGTTATTGCTGCTGAGGTTCTGTTTCCAGTAGGAAATTGGTAAACAGATGTTTTCAAAATCCTCTCCATTCACTGTGGAACTTTAAGTAAATAAAATTTTGAAGTTTCTTTATCCTTTAAAAAGAAACTATAATTCTATTTGCTACAGTATCTTTTTAGAAATTATGCACTTGAGCTGAGTTTTTTTTTTTTCCTGGCAGAAGGAATTTTTACTTCTTCAGTCAAAAGATGCAGGAAAGGCATCGCATATCTTAGAAGCATCATTGTACCGGACATTCAAAGACCCAAGTTCTAGCCTTGAGTCTACCTCTAGCAGAAGCGTGACTTTGGGCAAGTCCTTGTGGAATAAGAGAATGGGCAGGATGGTGTCAGAGGTTCTTTCCAGCTCTAACGTTCTACAGTTTTCTTTTAGTTCAGTTTTAAAGATGGAATTATCTAGCAGTGCTGATCATTTATTACAGGTGCTGCTACAGAAGTTGTAGAATTTTTTTGCTTGTTTCTACATGTGTGAGTGTGTGTGTATCCTTTAAAAACCAAAGAAATGTTCCTCAGTCTGGGGTGCTTATAAAGACAGAGGAATGACATAGGTGGGGGAGAGCAGTTGCAATATCTTGGGAAACTGTCAAAATAATTGACCCCTCACTGCCATGCACATGAACTTCATTTTTTTCCTCTTTCTTGTCTACCAACCACCCCCTTTTTTGTTTTTACCAGACTCTCTGTTAAACTGCCTCTTCTCCAGCCTCTATTATCCCTCCTTGACCCATTTCTTCCCTTTCTGTGTCCGCTATCTTCTTATTATCTTAACTCATAAGCCTTTTAATTTTTCCTTAGTAACTGTTGAAAGGACTGCCTAAGCCCCCTGGTAGGACTCAAGATTAAGAGTGATATGAATTTCAATAGTAGAGCAATCTTGACTTTTTTCAAATTCATGAAATCACAAGAATTAGAGGTAGGCCAAATGACTATTTTGGCTAAGGGCCTAATTTTCAATATTGAGCAGAATGAATATTTTGCCAAAGTTGAAGTAAAAGCCAAACATAACAAAAATAAATTTTGGAGTATGAGAATAAGTCTGAGCTTTTATATTTAAAAATTAATTATAATTAAAATTTTATTAAAAATTTTAATAGTCAAATTTTAAAGTTTTAACAATTTAGTTTGGGAGTAATAATTTGTTCATTTGCTCAATCACTAAATTACCCTGTCTATCCTGCATATTTGTGCTACTAAGTAGAAGCTCATTTTCAAGTGGCACATTTAATAATATTGTGATTAACTGTTTGTGCAAAACAAAATATAAATCAACAAAAATGCTTTCCAGTAACATTTTCTAAAAGAAACTATGTACCTAAGTTTCAAACTTGGGCAACTCTTAAAAAACCCTTCATCCTCAATTACAGAAAATGATTGGCAGTTGAAAGTAATAATTTTAGCAATATTTTTGTTTAAATTTTTAGTTTCCATAGATAAAAAATTTATAAGAAATTATTTTATTGAAGCATTTTTGTAAAGCCCCTTATTTTGAATTTCAATTAGTGAGAATAAAATATGTTTTAGTGACCTCATTTTTCTGTATTTTCTTCTTGTCTTTATGTTCTTAATATTATCGACTTTATCATAGATGTTGTTATACATGATTTTAGAGTTTTTCCCTTCACATAAAGTTCCAAGATTGAAAAGCTGATACTATGCTTTTAGTTCATTCGTCCAAGATGTGACGAATTCTGAAATATAGTCTCTTCTTGAAAAACTCATGGATCAAATAGAATTGTATATTTAACTTTTAATACAGCTATTTGTGGAGCTGTGAGAGAATAGACCCTCTCATACATTGCTGTTGGGAATGTACAATGGTACAACATCTCTAGAGGGAATTTGCCAATATCAACAAAACTACAAATGCATTTACCCTTTGTCCCAGCAATCCCACTTCTAGGAATTTACCTGGAAGTTACAGCCCAATAATATGAAAAGGCATATACAAAAAGTTATTAATTTCCTCATTATTTGTAATTGCAAAATAGTGGAAACTCCCTAAATGTCCAAACATAGGATATTGGTTGAATAAACTATGGACTATATACACAATGGAGTACTATGCAGTTGTAAAACAGAATGAGGAAGATTCCCATGAACTGATATGAAGTGATTTCCAGGAGATACTTTTAAATGAGAAAAACAAAATGCAAAACATTCTATAGTATGCTACCTTTTGTGTAAGAAAGAAGGGAAGATAGAAAAAACATGCAATTTCGGCTTATCTTTACAAAAAGAATCATAGGAAGAGTAAAGCAGAAAACAATGAAATTGGTTATTTCCATGAGTAGTGGAAGGAGGAATGGTGAAAGGGTTATAGAGGAAGCGAAATATATCTGAGCATATCTTTTGCAGGAAGGCAGAAAGAGAGAGGGGGAAGGAAGTGTAGGAGGGAGGGAAGAAAGAAGGAAGGAAAGAAGGAAGGAAGGAAAGAAAGAAGAAAAGAAAAAAGGAAGGGAAACAAGGAAGAAAGAAAGGAAGAAAGAAAGAAAGAAAAAATGCAAATAAGATATCAACATGGATTTTGACTCTATACCCTCAGCCTTGGGTGATGTGGGTAGGTAGGTGAGGATGGGATGGGAAAGAATTGCATAAAAATCATAAAATCTTCTTAATAGGTTTGTTTATTATAGTGGTATAGATGAAGCAACTCTAGTTATTTTAGATATGTTATGAAATTGAGCAAATGAGTATATGTGTTGATATTTTGGGGACCCTGGGTTTTTATCATGGAAAAAGGGACAAAAATAGAAGGGAGGAAGACGAGCAAGAACCCTGTGGGGATGGTTTGAAATAGGTATCATGATTTCTGAAATATGTATGTACATATGCAGGTATAGGTACAATGTATATGCATATATATATATTTGTATGTATGTCTCTGTTTATGTATATTATTTTCAGTCTCCATCCAGTGGAAGAGCCAAGAATCAAACATGCCTTAGCAGTCACGAACATGCCTGGTGCCCAGGAATCAGGGCTCTTCAGATAAATGGCTGATTCCAGGGCTGGGCAAGGTAGATCCAAGATAAGCCGGGGCATCTTGTTATGTCAGAATACCAGGAAGTATGCTAGGGAGTGCTAAAAAAAATTGAGGGCATGTCACAAGGACATAAAACTTAGCTTGCAGGGGCACCCACTTACCAAATCTGGATCAATTTGAGGGCCAAAATAATTAAATATAGTAGCAAGTTATAAACATAAAAAAATAGGAATTCATGAGTCCATATGAATATTAAATAGATAAATCAATGAATTGGAGAAATGAAGGCCTCTTGCTTACAGTTGAAGGCCAAATGCCAACTAGTAAATGTGGAGATCATGCTAGAGTTGGAAAACATCAACCTATCATAGTAGAGATTATATCAGGAAATAATCATTAATGGACACTAAATCTATGGGAAATTTTTAATGAGGAATAGGATATTTTCATGGTCTTAAAGTGTGTCCCACAAACTGCTGCTTAGTTGCAAGAGGAGAAATCAGTAATCATAAAGCAGAGAAACAATAAACACCTTGACCGGATGATTGTGTGTCTCCAGGTATGATTCTCCAAGAGGCATGCACATCACTTATGTAGCATTCCAGCTGACAATGGATAAGGTGAATTTATTCATGAAAAAAAAAAAAAATCAGGTAAACTCCAAATGGAGAACCTTTTATTTAAAAAGGGCAGGGGAAATATATTCTTCAAAAAGTCAATATCATGCAAGACAAAGAAAGGCTGTAAAAATGATCCAGATGAAAAGGGGGTAAAGAGACACAACAACTAAATATAACACTTGACCAGACACTGGATTATGTACAGGAACAGAAAAAGCTATAAAGAATATATGTGAGGCAAATTGACAAAATTAGCCTCAATTTTTCGATTGATCAATAGTTAAAACTATGGTATCAAGGTTAAATTTACTGAAATTGACAACTATATTGTAGTTTTATATTGCTAATATCACTATTCTTAGGACACACTCTGAACATTTTAGAGTTAAAGGGCAATAATATATGTAATTTACCTACAAGTGGGTCAGAAAAAAAATTATTTAAATACACATGTATATCCAGAGAGAGAGAGAAAGAGAGAGGAGAGCAAATAATAAAGCAAATGGAATGGAATGTTAACAATAGTTGAATCTGAGTAAATAATAGGGTACAGGAGTATTCTTTGTATTTTTACTTTTGCAATTTTTCTGTAAGTTTGAAACTCTTTTTCTTTATATATCATTGTATTGGATCACTTGTTATAACAACATATATTACTATTCTAATTTAAAGAATATCAAATAAAAAATCTTTTGCTATGCTTTATTTTTTATTAGACAGGAGGTCTTTGGAAAGCTTTCGAAGGTTCAAACTCAAAGGGGTATTATCACATCTAGGATGGTGTGGAGGAGATCCAAGCTTGAGATAGGGGTTGATCTAGATGGCCTTTAGGGTCACTTCTGACAATATGATTCCATCAGTCTATAATCCTAACCAGCTGTACCTCTTTCAATTTTTTACTTCAATAGGAAAAAAATAACATAATGTTCCTGTGGCAGACACACTTGTGGCTCCACCAGAAAAGCACATTGCATTTGAAAACCAAAAGAACATACCATTTCTATAGGCCTCTTGACAGATTCCATTATCCCTCTATTTTTTTCTTGGGACTAGGCTGAATGTAGGAATATATTATTCTCATGAATAAATAAATCTGGAATTATATATTGTTGAGTTAATTTTATTTTAGACAAGTATAATGACTTGATTTGGACTATGAAAGTATTTTACATTTTAATACCTTAAATTGAGGACCATCTTTACTCTCAATGATTCCTTTAAATAAAACTTACTTATCTTAAATTCTATCTACATCCAAAGCAAAACTGATATTTGTATCTCTCAATTCCTCCAATTAGAGAGTCAAACTGACAGAAACAAGTAAAAATTCTTGAAACTGAAAGAATCATGTAAAAATTCCTGAAAGTTTTAACACTCCAAAGAGAACAGCTGGACCCTAAGTGTTCAATTTGTTGTGGAAAATATAACAGTAAATATGGTTATATAAAATACAATTTCACATAGGGTCATTTTGTTTGTTCTGTGCTTTAATTAAGGCTCTATTAACTTTTAATTATTTGAAGATGGTAACATAATATCACCCCATTTTCACCCAAACTATAACAGAAATCCCAAACCACGAAGAGAAACAGTTGCCCAAAGTACCACAAGTCAGAGAAGGAGCAGAGAGAGATCACTGTGCCTTCAGATATCAGAAATAATTAAAAATTACACTTCTTGAAAGTGAGAAGTATATATTTAGGGACAACACCTAAATCACCCCTTTTCAATAGCAGGAATGTGATGCTTATGTTGGCAGCAGGAGCTGATTGATTTTGAGAAGTAGAGAAGGCAAAGATAAATGAGGACTATACCAATAGGCTTTATATGAAGGAAGCAGAGTAAATCTATGGCCTTGGGGAAAGAGTATGGGAAGAAGTAACATTTTGCATTGTGGAAAACCCCACAATTGCCTATGCCTTTTGGCTGGGAAGACATAAAAGACTAAATGAATTCTTAGATCATGTGCCAAATATTTTTTCAGCAAGTCTGGAACATGGCTCTGGCCTCTTCCCAGTTTGAATCTTTAGCAAATTAGCCAGTCTAAGAAAGCATCATCTACTTCAAAGATAAGAAATCAAAAAGGAACAAGCACAGATGGTATACGGAAATACTTCACAGGAAAATAAAAGAGGAAAGGGACAGGAAAATACAAGTGGCAAAGAAAAGACAACAAAAAAAATGTTGTCTGGAGAAGATTAAAATTGGAACCAATACTATGAATTAAAAATAACTTTATGAAGTAATCATCTACATAAAACAAGAGCATAAAGCAAATATACAAAGTCTCAAGGAAGAGGTAAGTCAAAAGGAGCAAATGAAATGCAAGCTGGCAGAGCCCAGAGGTAAGATAAAACGTAAAGCATCACAGAAATGAAAAGTCATTGTTAAAAATATAGTAAGAGTGAAAGAGGGTAGAAATAAGAAAACCGGCAAAATAGAGTTCAAAATTTTAAGCAGAAAATAACAGCTGTGACAATTAGGCAAAAGAAACCCAAATATACACTATTAGAATTCCTGAAGAAGTAAGTTGGCATAACAGAACAAATTAAAAATGTAAAGATAAAACTCAAGAATTAAGGGAGTCAGGTAATGGGGAAGAAGTTGGGTCATTTGACATGCTGGGCAGAATGGGAAAGAGAGAAGAGATGCATGGCCAGGTCGCTGAGGCATGTTTCTAGGAACTCACAAACTTGTGCAAAGACCTTTGTGTCTGCCTCCCACCTTTTCTAGAGAAAGCATGCTACAATGAGAGGAGCTAGAATCCAATCTGCTCTGCACAAATGTTCTGAATGGTTTTATTGAAAAAAATATATAATTATTTTAATAAAATCAAAGATAATTTCTGGACATTTTCCCCAACAGTTGAATTCGTCTTGTTTTGTTTTTAGCAAAAAGAGATGTGAGGTGGATTATTTATCCATGCTTTGTGGTGAATCAAAATAGTTCCCTGATGGAGGCATAAAACTAATGTCATATGTGGCATGTTACACCACAATTAAGCTTCTATCTGCTAAAGATTCCCTTTTGCACATTGAGAAGAAGGTAGACAAACAATTTAACAACTGTTTTTAGCTATAAATTTTTAAAAGCAATTTTAGAGAATTTCAGCTAGGAGACATTATAAGCTTCAAATGATAAACCTATTTTGATACCCATTGTCTTCTTGATAATCGCAATTGAGAAAGGATGCTTTCCAGAGAAATTAGTCCATAACGAACACATTAATTCTTTACATGTTGAAAGGTGGATTTCTCTTCAGCTTCTCAATTTAATCCATGAATTTAAGCAATATTTACTAGATAATTGTGGGGGTCTCTCTTTGAATCCTTCTCAACAAAACATATTTATTGAGTGATTTGAAAAATAAACAAAATTTGAGGGCCTTAAGTTAATTATAATATTAATTTTTGAAGCTATTATTAAATATTTAACAACATATATTTTAGTTCTTAGCCCATAAAAGAAATGTTTATAAAAATAGTATTTATATAACTTTCATTGTATAGTAAGCTCATTATTAAAAATATTATTTATTACCTTATTTAAGACTTACAATGGCCCTGTGAGTTAGGAGGAAATGATACAATTATTTCCATTTTACAGAAACATAGAAGGTTTAAAGAAGTAAAATTATTTGCCCAAGTTTAGATACAAATCCGTGTCTTCTGATTTAAAACCAGGAATCTTATCTCTATATTTTATACTGCCTGTGACTAAATATCAATACAGGCTTTTGTAAACAACACAACTGGAAATAATAATCCATATTTCACTGCACTGTTTTTGAGTTTTACTATAGTTTAAAATATATTTTATATGTTATCTCTGTAAGTAATATGGACTGGTATTTATAGCATATCAGAATATGTGCATCTAAATAAGTGTTGTCCCTTGTCCCTCAAACTTGACAAATTAACTTTTTTCAGTGGTGTCACTATTAATTCAGGATGCTTGTAGCTCATCTCTAAGTATCACTTGTTAGGAGTTATGGCATATTCTCTTGCATTAACATCTAGGTGGTCCATTTTTGTCCATTTGTTCCATACTGTGCTTAGTAAATAAATGTGTAACAAAGCTGGGAAAATACCATCTAGATACAGAAGACCATCAAATATATTTTAAAGGACTCAAAAGGAGAACAGTCTATTTATCTAGATATTTACCATGTCTTCTTGTGCTCTTCCTTTATTCCTGATCCCATATTTCCCTCTGGCATCATTTCCTTTCTAGCTACTATCCTTCAGCAATTCTTTTAGAGCAAGTCTGCTGGAAAAAAATTCAATTAGTTTTCCATAATCTGAAATTTTCTTTTTTTTTTTTTTTGACCTTCATTACCAAAGGATGTTTTCTCTGGATATAGAATTCCGGGTTGACAGCTCTTTTCTTTCAGCATTTTAAAAAGGTTGTGCCACTTCCTCTGGTTTCCATTGCTTCTGATGAGAAGTCTGCAAACATTTGCATCATTGTTCCCCAATGCGTAGTATGTCATTTTGCTCTGGTTGCTTTCAAGACTTTTTTCATCTTTAGTTTTCAGCATTTTGTCCTGTCTAGACACAGATTTCTTTGGGCTATCCTATTTAGGATTTGTTGAGATTCTTAAATCTGTGGGTTTTCCATCTTTCACCAAACATGGGAACTTGTCAACCATTATTTTTAAAATACATTTTCATCACAGCAGTTTTTCTCCTCTCTTTCTGGTGATCCAATGTCACAAGTATTAGATTTTTCTTATTGTCCCATAGATCCCTGAAGTTGTGCTCATTTTCTTTCAAAATTTGTCTGTTGTTCATATTAGACCATATCTGTTGATCTTTCCTTTGTCATCTCCTGTCTACTACTGAGCCCAACCAGTAAGGTTTTACTTGTTACAGTATTTTCAGTTCTAAAATGTCCATTTTGTTCTTCATATCTTCTGTTGCTTTACAGAGACTTTCTATTTTTAAATTTGTTTCAAGAGTGTTTGTGATGGCTTTAAGTCTTTGTCAGATAATCCCAACATTTGTGACATATTGATGCTAGGATCTGTTGATTATCTTTTTCCATGTGAAGTGTGATTTATCCTGATTCTTCATATACCAAGTGATATTGGATTGCATCCTGGACATTCTTAATATTATGTTATAACCTTTTGGGTTTTGTTTAAATCCTATTTGAAAATGTTGATATTTTGTTATAGCAGCCAATTGACTTGATTAGATACAGGTTGAAAATCCCATCTTGCTTTCTATGGGCTGTAGTTCCATTCCAATGTCAGTTCAGTTTTTAATGCCTTTGCAGTGCCATTTGGTCTGTCTCACATGTGTGCAACACAATGTTCAATCTGGGACCAGTGCAGTGATGAATGTGTTGGTTTAATTCTCAAAACCTTTGGCATGCTGATTAGGTTCAGATCCACACATGCCTAGCTCAGCTGCAAACCCAGGAGTTCATGAACAGCTATGGAGTCACTTTCCCAAGGACTTCCCTCTCTGCTGTCTCCAGAACTTTTTGGTAACCTGTGGCTTTCCTTTTCAGTCTTTCAGCAAGAAATCTTGGGTTCTAGTTACCCCATTCTGCTGTACACTTCTGTGATTATACTTACATCTGGGGCCAAATGGCAGGAGAAGAGAAGAAGGAAAAAAGCATCAGAGGTTTGCCCTAACTTCTTGGGATCACAGCTCCACTTATCAGAGAGGAAGGTTCTCCTCTCTTAGAGGTTTGGACTCTGTGAGCTCTCATTTGAAGTCTGTGCCAACACCACCATGAGGAGACTTCTTGTGGGATGCCAGAGAGAATGCAAAGAAAATAAAAAATGAAATTTCTGCACTCTCTCTGAACATTAGGTCTTCCCTTTCCTGCTCTTTGACCCACAACTACAGGGCTTCTCCTGAAGTTCTCTGTTTTGTACTTAAGCCCACTGTCAGTCTTCACGCTGTGTTAAGTTCAGGCAGAGAGCTATATAAGGAAAAAAAAATGGTAAACTCACTGCCAGTTGGGCGGTGCTTCCATTTCTGGTCTTCTTCCCAATCTATCTGCATTATTCACTTTCCAGTGTCCTACAATAGCTGCTCCCGGTTTTATAGTTGCCTTCAGAGGAACAGGCAGAGTGGAGTGTGTGGCCACTCCACCTTACCCAGAACCAGAAGCCCTTTAGATATTTTTTCTTTATTTTTTCCATAGTGGTAACACACATACCACACAAACCTTGCCATCTCAACAATGCTCAAATATACAATTCAGAGGCACCAATTATATCCACAATGCTACACCACCATTGCCACCATTGATTACCAAAACTTTCTCATCACCCAAAACAGAAACTCTGTACCCATTAAGCAATAATTTTTCAACATCCCTCTGTCAAGTCCCTGGTAAACTATAATTTATTTTCTGTCTCTCTGAATTTGTTTATTCTAGATATTTCATATAAGTGTAATCACACAATATATGTTCTTTTATGTCCGGCTTATTTCACTTAGCAAAATGTTTTCAAGGTTCACCCATGTTGTAGCATATATGAGAACTTCATTCCTTTTTTACGGCCAAAGAATATTCCGTTATATGTATATACCACATTTTGTTTACCCATTCATCTGTTGAGGGACACTAGAGTTAATTTCACCATTTGGCTATTGTGAATAATGCTATGAACATTGCTGTACAAATAACTGTTTGAGTCCCTGCTTTCAGTCATTTTAGGTATATACCTAGGAGTGGAATTACCAGCTCATATGTTAATTCTATGTTTAACTTTCTGAGGAACTTCCAATCTATTTTCAACAGTGGAAGAACCATTGTACAGTCCCACAGTGATACATATGAGGTCCAAGTTCTCCATGCCCTCACTAGCACTTGTTATTTTCCATTTTAAAAATAACAGCTATTCTAGTGGCATGAGGTGGTATCTCATTGCAGTTTTGATTTGCCTTTCCCTAGTGGCTAAGACAGTTGAACAGCTTTTCACGTGCTTATTGGCCATTTGTATGTCTTCTGTGGGAAAATGTCTATTCGATTCTTTGGCTCATTTTATTAATTGTGTTGTTTGTTGTTTGTTGTTGAGTTGTAGGAATTCTTTATATATTCTGAATATTAAACCATTATCAGATACATGATTTTCAAATATTTTCTCCCAATTTTTAGGCTGTCTTTTCACTTTCTTGATAATGTCTTTAATGAATGAAAGTTTTTAATGTTGATGAAGTCCAGTTTATTGTCATTTTTGTTGTTGCTCGTACTTCTGGTGTCATACCTAAGAATCCATTGCCAAATACAAGGTCCTAAAGATTTTCCCTTCTATTTTCCTTTACAATTTTTATAGTTGTAGCTTTTATATTTAGACCATTGATCCATTTTGAGTTAATTTTGTATATGGTGCAAGGTAGAGGTCCAATTTCATTCTTTTGCATTTGGATATTCAGTTTCCTAACAACAGTTGTTGAAAACACTACTCTTTCCCCATTCAGTGGACTTGCAGCCTTAAAAACCAATTGACCATAGACATGTAGGATTCTATCTGAACTCCCAATTCTATTCCATTGTTTGGTATGTCTACCCTTATGCCAGCACCACACCATTTTGATTACTGTAGCTGTGTAGTAAGTTTTGAAACCAGAAAGTATGACTCTTCCAACTTTATTCTTATTTTTCAAGACTGTTTTGGTTATTTGGGTTCCCTTGAAATTCCATATAAATTTGGTGATTAGCATTTTAATTTCTACATAAAAAGCTGCTGGAATTCTGATCAGGTTTAAATGTCTTTTCGATACTTTCAATTTAATTCGGTTTTAATCAGAGAATATACTCTGATATTTCAATATTTTAAAATTTGTGATCATTGTTTCTTGGCCCACTATGTGGTCTATCCTAGTAAATAATAAATGCACTTGAAAAATAAATGTATTCCACAGTTGTCAGATACAATGCTCTGTAAGTATCATTTATGTCATTCCAATTTTTCACTACTTTACTGTTTATTTTGTCTACTTGTCCTGTCAGTTCCTGTGAGAGGATATTAAATCTTCAACTGTGATCGAGGATTTGTCTACTATGATTTTTTATTCTTTCATTTTCTTCTTTGTGTATTTTGAAGGTCTGTTATTAGGTGGATACACATTTATAATTCTCAAATCTTCTTGATGTATTGACCTTTCTATTACCATAAAGTACTCTTCTTTATCTTTAGCGACTCTGTCTTGAACCTATTTTGTCTGATGTTTAGTATTTGCGTAATGTATCTTTCCACCTATATGTTTCTTTTTATTTAAAGTCATCTCTTGTAGACTGCATATATCTTGATTTTTTTTTATTTAGTCTGACGATCTTTTTCTTTCGTTTGGAGTGTTTATAACATTTATATTTAAAATAACTGTTGATACGGTTGGGTTTGGTTCTACCATGATATTGCTTGTTTTCAATTTGTTTCATCTGTTGTTCTGTTTCTTTTTTCTCCTTTCCTACTGTCTTTTAGTTAGTCAAAAATTTTTAGTATCACATCTTAAGATACTGTTTTGCATTTTCTAGAGTGCAAATTGAATGACACAAGATATATGTGGCTTCATATTCTGTCCTAAAACTCTCTTTCTAACGTCTTCTTCTAGCATACTTCCTGAGCATTCCCTCTATGCCTTCTATAATTTGTCCACTTTAAACTCAGTGTCATAATATGCTCATAAACACTAATAAAATTATTAAAAGTAAAGCCTCAGCCACTGTAGCTGGTATGGGACATCTGATGATACAATATAGGAACCAAATATGGAGAAAGGGTTTAAACATTTTGTCCTCTTTCTACCGTAGCTTCTTTACCTCCAGGTAGTAGTGGGAAACTATTCTTAGGCTTGCACAGCACAATTTCTGCAGAGTTTAGATAGTGGAAAATCATACTCCAGTATTTCATGGTTTGGTGTAAATGTAAAAATAGAAATAGCTAATCAAAGCTTTTTTAATTGAGTTGTTTATTGCTTATCTTCAATGTAAGTTTTGATCATAGACAGAACACACATTTTTCTGTGGTTAGTATATTAGCCATAATACAAGTAAGTGGCAAATCTCAGGTGAATCCATTTGGACCAGTATGGGACACAGAAGAAGAAGAGGAATTACTAAGGATGGAACAGCTAGAAAAAGAAAAGTCTAGACCAGACCAAGTCAGAGACATTTCCCATAGCTATTCCTGAATAGAAGTTGCACTAATTCCCTAGTAAAAAGTTTAAAAGAAGTAGCAAATTGTGGTTATAGCATTCCCTTCATTGTAGATTATGTGTGAATCTATATTTATACTCATATCTATTCACTTAACCATTTATTAAATTGTATATTATTCTTTCCATAATCTGTATTGAGATATTCTCAATATGATTGCAGTTCAGGGAAGGAGGAAAGAAAGAAGAGACAATGGGCAGACACAGGGAAGGGAATAAAAATTAACACTTTTTCTTTACATTTTAACATCTCTGTAGTATGACCGTCTTCTACAATCCCCTGCCCCTTACAATCATGATCTAGGCAACAATCCTGGCGCAGTGTACATGTGTGTGCATGAATGTAGTCATTACAAGTAGCATGCCTAAATAACTGCAAATCCATTTGAAGTTCATTTTGCAAGGAAATTCAAGTCCTGGTTTTGTCTGAACACTTTCTGTTGTCAAATTCCAGTAACTTTAAGAAAGGCTCAATATAAAAACTTGCAGAATTTGTGTAGCAGCAAACTTTTAAGATAGGCTGTGTGACCAATGCTCTTGATAGAATATTATGTGGATCAACACTAATATTGATTTTAATAAGTTCAAGAACACGGTGATGGTTAGGTTCATGTGTCAACTTGGCCAGGTGACCCAGCTGTCTGGTCAAGCAAACACTGGCCTAACAATTGCTGTGAGGACATTTGAGGCTGGTTAATAAACCAACAGGCTGGTTTATTAAATCTTCAGTCAATTGACTGCAGCTGTGACTGATGACTCACCAAAGGGCATGCCTTCCACAATGAGAGAATGCAATTGGCTGGATTTAATCCAATTAATCAGTTGAAGACTTATAAGCAAGACAGATAGAGGACCTTCACTTCTTCTTCGGCTGCCCAGTGAAGCATTTCCTGAGGAGTTCGTCAAAGTTGCCAGTTCATTTCCTGAGGAGTTCATCGAACACGTTTGTTGAAGATCCCAGTTCATTTCCTGAGGAGTTCGTCGAACATCTTCCTTGGAGTTGACAGTTTGCTGACTGCTCTACAGAATTTGGACTCGTGCATACCTACAGTTGTGTGAGTCACTTTTACAAATCTGATAGTCAGAGACACCTCTCATTGATTCTGTTTCCCTAGAGAACCCTAACTAATACAAACACCTTAGCCAATTTATTTCACCTATATTTTCCTCTTTGGGTATTCACAAGAATAATGTGTGACTTAAAAAAAAATACATATTGTATGCCCAAATAAGGTTTTAAAGCTCTTTTAGGAAGCATAAAACAAATATTCTATGCATTAAGAAGAATTTGGTCCTAGTTTAATTAACATCTTTTTTTACGTCTTACAATCAATAGCAGGATAGATTCAATGAAATGTATTTTTGTATCAGTTTATGAGGATTGGTTAACAAAATTGATACTAAGGGAAAGTTTATAATTTTACTGTCATACCTGGGACTCCTCCACTCTTCAGAGCCAATTCAAACAGTTTTTGTTAGCCACAGGAAAATCCTCCTGAGTAAAATAATTTCTTTTATTATTTTCAGTACCAAATATTGAACCAAGTAGGGAGTCAGAGAATGGATAACTGCTCTGAAGAATTCCTATGACAAAGAACATTTCAAAATCAGCTAACATTGTTGAATTCTCAAGAGGACAACATGACAGCTACGAAAATAATGCTTTTGTTTCAACTATTAGATACCCTGAGCTGTTCTTATTTAATGTTAAAAGTCATTTCATCATCATAGCACCTACTTTGTTGAATGCCTTCCATTTTAATTTAGTGAGAAAAACACATGACAAACACCTTCCCACAGTAAACACTCAAATTAATAGAATGGACAAATGATCTGGTTGAGTCAGTTTGCATTCATATATCTAACAGCTATGAGTAGGGATAACAGAAAGAAATGTACTAAGATAAGAATTGGAAAGTCTTTCAAACAAGAACAAAAATACACACACTACTTAAATATTTTGCACTATTTTAAGGAAAGGCATTTGGGCCCAGGTGCTCAGATCAGACCTTCCTTAAAGTACTTAATTATATTTTCTGAAGTTGCTTTCCTTTGCAACTTTAACTAGCCATAGCTCTTTTCCTCCTCTCTCCAATACATGTCTAATTGGCATTGTTAAAAGCCCAAATGTAGACGCCTGCTTCCCACCATAAACAATTAGAAAACTGGACAAAATATATGAAACAACTGTTGGCAGACATTAGATACAGATAGTGTAAGACTGAGATATTCCTGAGAGAGAAACAAACAAGGAAAACCACATCATCACACTGGATGACTGACTCTAGGCAATTTTCAGACTATAAAAGGATAAGGAATGCAAATAGAGCCCAATGGCCTCACTGAGTCGAGGAAATGGAGATTGGAATTCAGGGAGGCTGACGTGGCTTGAGGTTGCAGGGTAAAATTCCAGAAAGGAGGGGCTACATTGAAAAAAGGGCTCCAGAAATCAGCATAAGAAATGCCTTGAATCCTGCTGATTACTAGACTACATTTATAGAGAATGAAATGCCACAACATTAGCCATGGCACATGCAGAGAGTTGTAAATTGAATAATTTCCAGAAGCCACACAAGGTAGGGAAATAGTCAAATTCCAAACAGAAAGAGTAGAATCCTCAGTGATCACCTATGATATTTACAGGAGATCCCATAAGGGTCACAGTTTAGTAGCTGGGCTGAATTATCCCTGGGGTGAAAAATATCCCATACCTTCCACAGAGAAGCATAAAAGCACACTTGAAGAGATGGATCAGGTCTGCAAGTAACTGAATCACTTGACAAAACAAAACCTAACACTTTGTAAGTAAGACAACAAATCAGACCCTCAACATTGTAACATACACAATGTCCAGTATTCAATCAAAAATTATTAGAGCATTCCAAGAAGCAGGAGAATGTAACAAAAAAATCAGCTGAAAAAATCAGCAGATGGGAACAGAAGCAGAAATGACAGACATCATGGATTTAACAGATTATAATCAAGTATTTAAAGGAAGTAATAAACACAAAGATTTTAAAAAGTAAATTTAAAAGGAACCAAAGGAAACTTTCAGGGATAGAAATTATAAGAACTGAAATAAAAATTTTGTAGGCTGACATGGCAGGATAAAAGGTAAGTGTACTTGCAGACATAAAACTAGAAACTAGCCAAAATGAAACTCAGAGAGAAAAAAACTACTGAGAATAAAAACAAACAGATTCAGTGACCTATGAGACAATATAAAGTGGTGCATCATGCATGCAATGGAGTCCCAGAAAAAAAAAAGAAAGAGGGGGTGAAACTATTTGAAGAAATAATGGCCAAAATTTTTCCAAATTTAATAAAAATTATAACCCTAAATATCCAAGAGGTTGAAACACACAAAGTGCAAAAAACATAAAGAAACCCACAACAGGGAAAATCATAATCAAATTGCTAAAATTCAGGGAAAAAGAAAATTCTTAAAAGTAGGCAGAGAGAAAAAGTCATATTACATACAGTGTAGCAAATATAAGGATTAACACAGACTTGAGAGAAACTATGCAAGATAGAACATAATAGATAAAGACCTTTAAAATGATAAAAGAAAAGAACTGTTGGCCCACAGTTAAATTTCCAGTAAAAATAATCACTGAAAATGAAGGTAAAACTAAAACATTTTAAGAAACAAAAGCTGAGAGAATTTATCACCAGCAGACCTGCATTACAAAAATTGATAAAGGAAGTTTTTCAGGTTGAAAGAAAATGATACCAAATGAATACTATAAATTGCAAATCTTTGGGTAAATACATAATATCTTTTTTCTTTTTAAATTTATTTAAAAGATAATTGACAGTTTAAAGAAAAATAAGAATAATGTAATGAGAGTTTTATAACATATGTAGAAGTAAAATGCATGATAATGGCACAAAGAATGAAAAGGACTGAAAGTGAAGTAAACTGTTATAAGGGCCTTACATTAATGTGAAGTGGATATTGTTATTTAAAGGAAAACTGTGATAAGTCAAAGATAACTTAAAACAATAACAACAAATAAGAAATACCATCAATAAGAAGAGACAAAACAAAATACTAAAAATGCTTAGTTAATCAAGAAAAGGTGGAAGAAGAGGGAAAGGGGGAACAAATAACAGATGGGAATAAAATAAAACAAAAAACAAAATGGTAGCTATAGACCCAACTACATCATAATCATATTAAGTATAAATGATCTAAATACTCCAAGTTGAAGACAGATATTATCAGACTGGCTCAAAAAAATAAGACCCAACTATATGCTGTTTACAAAAATTCACTTTAAATATAAAGGCACAAATAGGTCAAAAGTAAAAGAATGGAAAATAATTTATACCATGCAAAGAACAAGCATAAAAAAGCTGGAGTGGAACTATTAATCTCAGGCAAAGTAAACTTCTGAAAAATGAATATCCGTAGAGACATTTCATAATAATAAAGGGAACAATTCACCAATAAGACATAATTCTAAGTATATACTGTACAATAACAGAGCTTCAAAATACATGAAGGAAGAACTGACAGAACTGCATAAAGAAATAAACTCATACCTGAATGTTTCAATATTACTTTCTCAGTAATTGATGGAAAAAACAGAAAATCAGCAAGTTTATAGAACATTTGAACAACACTATGATGTTGCTATGACATGATCAGATGTGGAAAATCCTAAAGAATCTGAAATAAATAGGTAGATAAATAAATTAGCTACTGGAACTAAGAAATGAGTTTAAGAAGTCACAGGACAAAGTGTAAACATAAAAAAATAAAATTTTTATGATATAATTAAAACTTATTTCTATAAACAAGCAACAGATAATTAGAACATGAAATTTTAAAAATACTATTACAATAGCATCAAAACTATGGAATATAGAGGAATAAATCTGGCAAAATATATATAAGGCCCATACACTGAAAACTACAATACATTGCTGAGAGTTACTAAAGAATACCTAAATAAATGGAGTTATAGTGTACTCATGGATTGAAAGATTCAGTATTGTTAAGAAGTCAATACCATCCTTTATTTATTCAATATAATACCAATTATAATAGCAGCACACTTAATTTGTAGACACTAACAAGCTTCTTTTGAAAATTTATATAGAAACACAAATAACCTAGAATAGTCACATTTTTTTTTCAAAAAGAAGAACAAAGGTAAATAAATTACTTGAGTTCAAGACTTATTATAAAGCTACAGGATTTAAGATAGTGAGGATATAGCATAAGGATAAACAGAGATCAAGAAAGCAGAACAGAATATCTAGAAATAAACCCTCACATTTAAGATTATTTGATTTTCCAACAAAGGCAAAAAGCTAATTCAATGGGGAAAGGATAGCCTTTTCAACAAATATGTTGGAAAACTGTGTGTATACATGAAAAAAATAAGCCTCCATCCTTTCTTCATACCATATACAAATACTAACATGAAATAGATCATAGACCTAAACATAAAAGCTAAAACTGTAAAACTTCTGGAGGAAATCTTCATGATTTCTTAAATAGAACACACACACACACACACACACACACACACACACACACACAAATAAAGCATAAATGAAAAAATAATAAATTTAACTTCATCAAAATTTAAAACTTCTGGTCTTCTAAAGACACAGTTAAGAAAATAAAAACTTAAGCCACAGAGTGAAAATATTCATAGTATATGTATTTTACAGAGGATTTATATCCAGAATATTGTATAATTATATTGTACAATAAAAAGACCAAAAAATTAAAATGGGCAAAATATTTGAAAGAAACTTTGCTAAAGAAGATATATGATATACCAATCAACACATGAAAAAATGTTTAAAGTGATTAGTCATCAGGGAATGAAAATTATGCTTATATTAGAATGACTTAAGTTAAAAAGAACAACAGTAGCAAGCATTGGTATAGATATAGTGTGGTGGGAATGTAAAATGGTACAGTCACTTTGAAAAAATATTTGGCAGTTTCTTATGAAGATAAACGTGAAGTTACCATATGTAACTTCTTAATACCCCTCTTTGTGTATTAGCAGCAGATAGCTTGTCTAAGTTTCACATGTCCACAGTTAGAGGGGCATTTTGCATTAGGAAAGACCATGCCTGTAATTGATTTTGACGGGATCTTGTACTTACCTATTGTGATATTGTGATGGGATGAATGAATTTTGTATCTGGAAAGATCATGTCCTTTGGGGGCCTAGGGGGTGGAATGTGCTGGTTTCTTTAATGCAGTCTTGTGTGGGCAGACATGTTAGTGTTGATTGGGTTGGAATCCTTTGACTGAGTGTTTCCATGGAGATGTGATTCAATCAACTGTGGGCAAGACCTTCAATTAGATAATTTCCATGGTGGTGTTACCCAAACCCATTCAGGGTGGGTCTTAATTGAATCCCTGGTGTCCTATAAAAGAGCTCACAGATAGAAGGAGTTCAGAGCAACTGAGAGTGACATTTTGGAGAACAGCTGAGAGAGACATTTTGGAGACAGCCATTGAAAGCAGACTTTTGCTAACACTTTGGAGATACTTAGCCCAGAGATTGCTCCAGAGAAGCTAAGAGAGGACAAAACGCCCCACGAGCAACATTTTGAAGAACACACAGGAGCTGATAGAGGAGCTGGAACGTAACCCAGTATCAGCAGATGCAAGCCATGTGCCTTTCCAGCTAACAGAGATTTTTTGGCCTCCCTTTGGTGAAGGTATACTTGTGCTGATGCCTTAATTTGGACATTTTCATGGCCTTAAGATTGTAAATTTGTAACCAAATAAATCCCCTTTTGCATAATGGCAGCATTAGCAAACCAGAACACCATATAACCCAATAATTCCACTCTAAGATATTTACTCAAGAGAAATGGAAATATATGTACACAACAATACCTATAAAATAATGTTCACAGAACCTTCATTTATACTAGTCCCAAACTGGAAGCAACTCAAATGTCCATCAACAGGTGAATGGATAAACCCATTGGGTTATAGCTATAGAATGGAATGCTACTCCAGTATATAAAGGAATCAACAATGGATACAACATGGACAAAACTCAAAAATATTCTGCTGAACAAAAGAAGATTCAAAAAAGTTTATAGTATGTGATTATATTCACATGAAACCTTAAAAAAGACAAACCTAATTTATAGTGACAGAAATTAGATCAATTGTCTGGAGCTGATGTATAGGGTGATTGGAAGAGGACACAAGAGAGTTTTTGAGATGATAGAAATGTTCATCACGATTGTGGTGGTGATTGCACAGGTGTATAAATTTGTCAAATTCATCTCTACTTAAACTAGCTAGTGTGGTTTTTGTTACCACAATTGAACATTGACTGAAAGAGTCTTGAAGAAAGAACTGAAGGCCGCCTAACCACACAGCAGGGAAGGCCATTTCAGGAGAAGAAACAGCTTTTCAAAAGTTACCAAAGTATGAGACACATTTGAGAGGCATAATTAATTAGAATTACAGATTCCATGGATCACCAGAAAATGCACATCTTCACGCAAACACTAGTTTCTTCAGAGTACGTCTAGAATGACTTTACATTATGTAATACTACAGGCAGAAGACAACATTTTCCAAAAGTTCTCCCCACTTGAACATGGAGAAAACTGTGCTTAACCAAAACCAAGGGGGAAAAGTAGAAATTATTTCCCAGAATGTTTATTTATTTATTTATTTATTTATTTACCAAATTTAGGCTGAAAAATTCAAACTGTTACCAGTTACTTCCCACCACCTCCACTGTCACAACAGTGTTTGGATTTAGAAGTCATTTAAGCATGTAATTCCATAGTAGCAAAGGTTCACATCAAACATAGAAATAAACACACTAGAAACCTCTAGTGCATTCAATTATCCCTTTTTTTTTATTTGCAACCCAGAGGAAAATTGGAGAAACTTATAATGGGAATTATAAGTCCCTGCTGTGACTCTCTGGAAGTCTGGCTGCATAAATTCAGGACATAACTCATCATCTCTGGAATCAGAAATTAAAAGGTGCAGAATTCATACAAAGGAAATGTAATCAGTAAATAACCAGGAGAAATAATTCAACCTTGGTAGTAATCAGAAAAGTATAAATTAAAACATTAAGGAGCCATTTTTTCTTAAACTAATAATTAAAATTTAATTCCAAGTATTAGCAATGGCACAGTGAAAGGTATGAGCAAACCTGGCTAGTTTCAATAAGATTAATAAAAACATTTTTTAGAAAGAAATTTGGCAACATGAAACAAGACTCAGACATACCTTTTTGCCAAGGATATCTCTTCTGGAAATTTCTCCTTAAGGAAATGTTTATAAACCCAAGGTTATAAACAAAGAATGAAGGGGGATGGATAAAACATGTTGGTTAGGTGAAGGTTTTCTGAACATTTTTTCTATTTTGCAAGTTTTCTGTAATCTTTTCTTGACTTTATAATAAACCAAATAAGTAAATGGATTTTATTCTGAGTTATGGAAGGCTTTAAAAAAAAAAGACTAAACAAAGTACTGGTAGTTAAAAGCCTTCAGAAGAAACATTTCATTTCATTTTATTTTGAGAAGTGACTGCAATGTTACTATCAGAAGAACATCAAAATTGACTAATCCAGTAGACATTTTAAAATACAATCTATATTTCTGGGCATCAGATTCAACCCAAGGAAGGAAGAGAGCTCATGATTTTCACGTAAAAGAGCTGGTTTGGCATTCTGGCTCTAACACTTAATAACATCAGGCAAATCACTTAATTTACAGATATGTTCACTAATGTGTACAAAAGGATAATGGTAATGCTTTGTTGACTCACCGCTTGGTATAATTGGGAGAATTATATGGGATAACACAAGTAAAATTCTTTTGTAAATTTTACAGAGAACCTCGATATTATTCTTGTTAATTTCACCAAGAGGTTGCCCAAAGAATGAATATAATCAATGACTCACAACCATCAGTATCACTTGATAGCCTTTTTAAAAATCCTCCCACCCAGACTATGTCCAGACCAATTTAAATGAGAATCTCTATGGGTGGGACCCAGCATCCTTATTTTTTAAAGTTCCTTACATGATTCCAAAATGCAACCAGGGTTGACAATCAACAGTTAGGATTGAACTTTGCATCTATGCAATAATTTAAAACTCAATGATTGCCTACAGATTACAACAGAAAGACAAAGTTTGGCTATAGGCATTTGTCAGCATTCATTGTTCAGACTGTATCTGTCACACCAACCTCTTCAGAAAGCTGAGTCTGATATAACTTCACTGGACACTCTGTGGCCTTAGAAGAATGTCTAGGGAGACGGCTCCCATTCCTGTATAACTTCAAATTGATCCAGTCACTCATAGGACATTAGGATTCCCAGAATGAGCACTAGGGAAAGTGAAAAAGAAGGCCTGAATGGAGCTCCCTAAATTTTCTTTGAAGAGAAAGACGAAGAAGACACATCTTGAAAGTCTTATAATGCCGCAGAGAGATACTCTTTATAAGAAAGAAGAACCCTTAATACTGATAACCAAATTTCCCTTGGAGGTGGATACCTATCTGGCAACGATCAAGAGGTGTCGTCCAACATAACTTTCCAGGGAAAATAGTGTTCCTTCTTGGGGGTAGCCTGGGCAGCAATGCAGATGGCATTCGAGTGTGTGTTAGCAGCTGAGCAGAGGCTCGCAACAAACGTTGAATGAAGGTTGAACGTAGAAGACAAGTGGGGCTGGGCCTTCCAGAGGCTCTTGTAATTTCAGAACAGAAATCTTGTGAAATTTTGTATAGCTGTCTTTCTAAAACTTTTTACCCTACCTGCTACTTGAGGGAAAGTCTTCTTCTACTAACTGACATCCCGTTTCAGTAGTATCGGTAAGCAATATTCAGTAATTCAGTAATATGGCACAGGAACCACACTGCTACCAAAAGAATTTTCCTGGCTTGAGTTCATAATTGATTGTCTCCTGGGTTGGCAAGTAGATTTGCTCATTCCTGAAGTAAGACTAATGACTTTTGACTTGGTTGCCAAATATTTTCAGAAATTCTAAATTCATTTATTCAACAAACATTTACAGGGCACTTCATTTCTGCCAAGCTGTATTCCAAGTAGTATCCAAATATTAACTCATTTAATCCAAAAGGCCCTTCTTTCTGTGGAGTCGTGGTGCTGTCCACACACAGAGCACTGCAATTCAACTGGCCCCATGTTAATGGGAAACATTGCCTTATTTAGTCCCCGCCAGTTGCAGATTCCCCACAGTGTGTTCTCCAGGGCTTTGTCCTGACAGGATGTAAATGGCTTCTATCACTTCCCTAGGGAGGCCGGCCATTAGAAATGTTTTCCTTTGCTTGAATTGATCCCACTACAGGCAGTGAGAGGACATCTGCCCACCTTACTCTTTTATCTCATCTCCCTCCCTGATGTTTCTACCTTTCCGACCTGCACACCTGACAAGCATATTGTAAGACAGATACTCTTCTCTGTGATATAGATGTCTAGTTTTCAGAAATCTTCAATCAAATTGGAGTCCCTCAAGCCCTTTTTTTTCTGCTTTCCATTCTTTCTTATTGCTTAACACCTTTCTAATAATCAGGTGTCCAGAACTGTATCAGCTTATCACTTTGCAGGTTCAGCTTCCAGGTGCTGTTTACTGTGACTCGAGGGCTTTTGAGGCATTTCTGCCTTTCGCTGGATATCTCTATTTCCAATCATTTATCTCCAGGCACTTAGCTCTTTCCTAGTTTAAACTTTAGTTATTTTCAGCCTCACAGTTCTAGTCTTATTGGGTTTATTCCTGTTATTGCTTGTCAATCTATAATGGGTGCAACACTTCCAGGTTAAATTACAGGATAATTTGATTCTTATGCTACTTAACTCCTCAAAAGGTTAAGAAATAACAACAACTAGCAGTATGATATTAAGAATGATAAGAGAACTAACATTATTGAACATTCATCATGGGCCAGGCCCCATGCTAAGCACATTCATGTATAATTTTATAGGAAACCATAACCTGCAGGTACTATCGTCATCCTCTTTTTACAAATAAGAAAACCTGAAGTCTGGAAAATTAAGTAACTTGCCCATAATCACAAAGACCAGGATTTGGACACAGGTTGTTTGATTTCAAAAGCTTATGGACTTAACCATTAAGCTGTATTGCTTTCACCTAAACGTAATAAATCCCTACGTAAAGAGATTTCATTTGAATTCTGATTAATATTTCAAATTTTAAAAGATGCAAGTTAATTTTATTGTTTTTAGTAATGAAAAGGAAGCCTTAATAATTAGCTTAATCTTTAAAAAGTATATGTCAATTATTAAGTGGTAAAAGATAAAGACACAGTTCCTTCACAGAGATAATCAAACCCAAAAGCTGAAAGAGACTTCAGAGATTATCTAATCCAAGTATCTCATTTGAAAGCAGAGGACCCAGAGCCACAGTTAAATGACTTGCTGGAGATGACAGAATTAGTTAGTCCCTGAGCTGAAGCTCAAATTCCAGAGCACGTTCCACCACGAGGCCCTGCCTCCATGGAGAGGAGAAGCGGCTCCTAGAAGCCGTCCAGTTACGTGGCTCTCTCTGCGCCAGTGGACAAGAGCCCACTATTGTTGCATCTAACTACAAAGGAAGTCTTAAATTTGCCCTCCCAGGGTTGCCTCTGCTATCATCCATCCGCCTCTCTTCATTTAAGGCCTCTGCCAGCTCCTTGCCCTGTGCGTGGCCTGACATTGATTCATGACAGTCTCCAGAGGCTTCTTACTTGCTTCCCTGGTCTGATAACCAACACAGCTCCATCACTCTTTATCCATTTGCCTGGAATGCTGTCCCCTTCTCTACTTACTTGTTTTAAACCATCAATCCCCCAAGGTCCTGGTCATATCCCTCACATTCCCCAAAGCTCTCTCTAACCACCTCAGGCCAAAATGATCTCTCTCACCTCTGAAACAGAGAATCCATACTTCCCAATCCACTCATTTACCACTTATCATATGTTGTCTGTTTGGTATCTTTTTATCTAAGAGCCTGGCCTGCCTGGAGGGCAGAGATCATATCTTATTCATCACTGTACCCACCACATTGCTTAGCCTAAGGCCCAGTACAAAATAGGTGTTCTATAAATGTTGATTGCTTTATTGTACGTGGAAATGAAAATGACCTCCTTCCTTCTACTGTGGCCCAAGAAAAGAAAGTAACTTCTCTGAGACTTATGAGATCAACAGAAAGAATACTTTTAGAGCCCTCAAAAGAAACAGAATTTGAAGTACTTGTACTTATATGAATAAGACTGTGTCTCTGAGCTGTTAAAATAGCTTGAAATGTTAAGCTTGTTATCTGGTGTCATGCAGGCAAAGAGAAACAAACAATCACTGTACAGATTTGGACATTTGAAAGTATTTTTCATTGGATACTTTCAAACTAGCTATATGTTATACATATAGCCATGGCTTGCAAATTAGACTGGTTGCTCACCATTACATTATTAAAACTTAGGAAAACCAAAAATCACAATCATGAAATTCCCAATATGAAGTGCTCTTTTGTTGGGTTTGAACATTCTGATGGGATGCATCAGCATATTTTCATACTGTCTGTATCATGGTAACATATTAAATACTGAGAAGGCAGAGCTCTGGATTGTTCTGACGCAAGGCATAATCTGATCTCTATTAGATCTCCTTCTTCTAATTAAGAAGGAGCTAGAATCTTTCACTTGCTTTCTTCCAATGGCTTTATTTTACTTATTCATATTCTTCAAAAAATTGGTGAAAACCTTTTGACTATCTTTTCTGGTTTCTCCATAACACTTTTCAAGAGACTGATCACTTGGATTGAGGCCAATTGGTCAATATACTGCACTATATTTTGGTATGTAACTATTGAATATAGCATCTTATTGTCTAATACACTTCCCATTCTGTTACCATAGAAGAGTAGAAACGTAAAGCTACAAGGGATTTTAGAAACCAACTAATTCAGTTCTTTAATTTTACAGGAAGATATGGAAAGCAAAAATGATTAGATGACTTGCCCAAAGGCACATATTTTTACTGATGACAATGAAGTAGATATTTTTTTTAATAGAATGGGTTCCTTGTCATTCAATAATTAGACTAATAGGTTAAACAAAACAAAACATATACAAATGTTTTTGAGATTAGTCTCTGGTAGAACTTACCTGCTGATCTCTCGATAGAATACAGAAAGAATCTCAATCCACAGATAATGGAACTCATTATTAAAGACAGGCTTTAAAAGTTGTGGTTGGACAAAGGAAGAGATATTTATTTGGTGCAAAATCTCTATTTTCTGTAGCATGTTACATAATTTAAACTCTATGATCAGCTTATTCAAACACTGTAATTACATGGAACCTTGAATTGGGAGTGAGATCTGGTTGGTTTATATAGGTTACTGTGATTCTCCAATTCATCCCCCAGAGTACTTTGGGCAGAGAATAAAAATGTATTTGCAAAGTCCCCTTGAGGGACTGAAGAAAAATATGGAAATATTAAACTTCCCCACCTGGGAAATTCCTGATTTTCTTGCAAGCATTGGGGACTACCAATTTAGCAGGGAGACCTTCAAGCAACTATATTCAAGCAACTATATTTTCTTGGCAACTATAATGAGATTATCTAACTTTTGCTTTGCAGTTATTCTCTCTGAAAGTTTTACATTGATCAGGATCAGTGTTGATATAATTTAAATATACAATAATTAAAATCCTCCCATAGAAGCAAAGTTCTCTAGCTGTGGATATATTTCTCTTGCATTACTAGTGAAGATGGTCATGGTTAGTGTAATGCATAGAATTTTAGGGAAAAAAGAAAATAAAACTCAAAAGACATAAAAGTCTATAAATGAAAACCATTATTAATTTGCAAGTATTTATTGAGCACCTATATGGTAATTACTTTACCAAGAAAAAGAAGCAGAATACATAGTCTTTGAACTTGAGATGTTTTTTATTTAGTCCAGGAGTTAAGATGAACATTTATTAAACAATATCTCATGATGGAGTGAAAATTTTTCCTCACTCTTAGCATTTCCACTTGGAGAATTCTCTACTGGAGTTATACCCTTGGAAAATTTGGAAGGAGGCTAGTGAGATTCAAAGAACAACTGAGTAAGTGTGGCTCAGCTCTACCCTCCTCTGTTCCTCAGTACCGCCTATCTGCCAGGAAGGGGCATTCTCATCTGCTCTCTTGCCCAAATGGCAATTTTAGCAAGACAACCACATGTGCTCATGCTGGGAGGCAGGAGCCCTGTGATCAGGTAGATAAGCTTGATTAAATTTAGGGTAAAATATTAGCAAGCCCATTGGGCCAAAGCTCTAACCAAAAAAACTTTTATCAGTACAAAAGAAAAAAAAAAAAAAGGAAGTTGCGATTTTGATCTCAAGCTGCCTAATCCCTGTGCCTATCTCTCAATTGGTTCTGAGTTTTATTGCAAAAATTTTTCTTGGACCTCCTAGTGTCATGATGTCATATTTACATTATCTCCCATGTTACATTCTGTAATGAACACAAGGCAGCATAACAGAATGGTCCTTAGAAACTGTTGTGGTGCAAAGCAATTAAGTACCATTTCACCAAAAATGGGTTTGTAACAGTGTTTTATTTTCACAAAACATATGATCAAGTAATTATTTCATCTTCAGTGAACCAAATTGTTGCCCACTTGGCTACTAATTTAGTACTAACATCAAAAATAATGAAGCAGATAATCAAATTCGTTTTTACCATTGTTTCTGTTTTATAAATGCCAATGATAACAAAATGTCATGAAATTTAGACACTATTTCAGTAATTGTATTTGCATTCCTAATTTAGTATTTTATATATTTAGCATTATTTCTACAAATCAACATCAGTAGTTTACTCAGGACTATGGATATCAAAACCAAATGAGCCTTTCCTGCAATAGTGGCATAATCAGAATTAAGAAGACAACAACAGTAATAGGTATAAGCTTTTATACAGATTTGTATGCTTTCTTATTTAAAATAAACTAACTTAAAATGGAAAATAATCTCTACTTAATTTAAGATATTAATGCCCCATATAATTTTTATAACTGACTAGTTATAAATCATAAGTATTCATACTAACATGCCACATAATTTTCACAAGTCTTCTAGATTTTATCAAACTAATCAGCATGGACAGCTACAAAACACAATCTACTTCTGAATTATTCATTTGTTAGTGTTCAGAAGCAGAAAGAATCCTTTGGCAATAATTAACAAGGTATGCCCATGCATATTAGCACATAAAGATTAAATTTTTAACACTCAACTTTGTTTCATGCTGAAACAAATCCTATTGCACTAACTCTATGCTAACCTATGGCATCTCATTCATTACCTAATTAACCTACTAATAGTCACATCACAGGATTTTGTGTCTTTAATTATTTTATATATTGGTTAAAAAAACTATTAATGGAATGTGGTCATATTGATTTCTGAAATCGATTTGGGAAACAAAATTCTTGTCATTTATGCAGAGGAAAATGCCTTATCTTTTGGATATTGTTTGTTGCAGCAAAATCCCATTTTCATGTACATATAACATTCTGAAATTGCACATTGGAAAGAAAATTAATGACAATATTCTTAGATATTTTAGAGCAAAAGCTAAAAATCTGGTGATAATTATATAAGTATAAAATATTTATTGTTTCATATGCTCTTAAGAAAAATTAATCCTGCCCAAGTATGAGGAAAAAATTTTGAAAATAAAACTCTGAGAACAATATAAAAAAATGAGATCGCTCATAAAGTCCACCACAATGTCCATCACAATGTCCAGGGAAGAGAAGTTATGCATGAGACTCATATAACATTATCAAAATTCAAAACTTGTTGTTTTAGCAATTATCTGTAGTATATATTTAAATTAATATTTAATTTATATTAAATTTCATTTCAGAGTCCTCTTTCCACTCAAATTACAGATATATCATTTGTGGCATTTAAATGTGACTCATGAGCTTGTACTTGTTTTCCCTAAAAAGACTCTTGGACAGATGGCCAGTTTTCTGTTTCCCCAGCAATGTAACAAAGTAGACTGTCGTCCTCCAAGAAAAGTACTGGCAATGGGAAATGCTAACAGGAGCCTCAGTGAGTTGCTGCTACTGCACATCTTACCACTAGATGTCCTATGGACTAAGCAAGAAGAAAACTGATGCATACATTTGCATTCTGATCCCAGCAATGAATATTTCTGATTTTAATAATTTAACTCTGGATTTCCAAGATAGCTGGTCAACCATTTACTGCTACATTTTCCATTGACCTAGGCCAAGTAAAATACAGTGGTGCTGGTTATGTAATGAAGCCCAGCATGCCATTTGTTATACTTGCAAATAATTATAAAACTTTGATTGAAATATTTATCTCAGCATCTTTCATAATGAGGAACAAAGAGAACATACACACACAAGCACACACAAATGCACACATACAAATATAATTCCTTTATTGCAAAGATAGATCTTTTAATTAAGCTTCATTTTTCTCATTTAGCAGGCTCAACAGGCTGTCTTGTTATAGATTCCTTCCTTTTCTGAGAAGGGTAATACATGGGTATAACAAAACAATTATAGCTTTTTCGGAGGAACCATTCACACTGTGTTATCTTCCATGACTGCTAAGCAAATTAAAGTAGAAATTTTACTGTGTGTCAATTTGGGTGATTATTATGATGAATCTGTGAAGTACAGAAGGTATTTAAAAGCAGTGTGATGCCTTTGTAAAATTCCACCTCCTAACAAGGCATAAAAGTACCTGCAGATACCAATCATGTGTGCCAAAGTATAATGTGAAAGAGCGTCTTTAGCTCCAATTGTCTGAGTGTGGCACTCAGTATGGGGAATTCTGGCAAGGCATCCACTCAAATCTCCAGTGTTGTCAGAAAAGAAAATGGAGGAATAAGCTGTTCTCAGTGGTGCTTGGTGAGAATCCCACAGAGATGGAGGCAAACAGCAAATGCCTTCCCTGGCAGCGCTGTGACCTGCTGGCAGGACAGGAACCTCGACAGGAGTGCCAAGGCTAGGGATAATCATCACCAAGGTCTACAATGCCTCAAATCCACTCTTTTTGGAATTGGATTAAACATGGTCAAAACCGTTTTTGAGAGAACTAATAAAAGCAAATGGAAAAGACTTAAAAATTTCAAAACACCTCTATAGTTTATTACTAAATATAATTTTTTAAAATGTTATTGGTCTCCTTGGGTATATGTGTCTGCTGTATGAGGGCAGTGCAAAATAATCCCATCAGACATATAGGGACATGAAACAAAGCTGGCGATGAGATTCCAGGTGAAAGTAACCCTGCAACCAACCGCAGGAAGCAAGAGGTCTCTTTGTTCTTATATAAGTGAATGGATTAGAACTCTCCTGAGAAAATTGCCTTTGTTTTCCCCTTACACTTGCTTGCTTTCACTGTAGCATCCTTAACTATCTCCAAGGTAGTCACAGGCTGTGACAAAGGAAAGCAACGTGATGAACCACAAACTTTCTCAGCTTCACTGAGAAGTACCTCAGCAACAAGAGGGTGTTCCTCCTTTAGCATAACCTGAAGGTGCCAAAAATTAGGTACCTGCCATTGGGACAGAGAGCTTAAGAGGGCCTGCTTTAAAATGACGTCTTTGAATCACTTTCCTGTTTCCAAGACCCTTGTGCTGCTCATTTCTCAGAGCCAAAGCGGAGGAAGGAGAGGAGGAGATGGGAAACAGAGAATCATTCTTATATTCACTCATTGGGCAATTTATTGAACACCTATAGATAGTGCACTGTATCAAAGCTGATTCTATACCCCCTGGCATTGGTGCAAGACAATTAGAGGAAAATCTAAAAGGCGATTTGTAAATTTGATCACACAGGAAGAAAAGGAGAATATTGGAATATTTGGGGTGAAGAAAGGTTAAAAATATTTTACTCTGCTGTGTGCACAGTTCTGAGTCATTGAAGTTGATATCCACTTTCTTGCTTCCATTCCTTTGCTCATCATTGGGAGCTATCTCCCTAGAAACCTCCATTTTTTTTAAATCTTTGCTTATTGAAATTTTATCTACTTTCAAGGCACAATTTGCACTTTAGCTTTGTAAAGCTTTCACAGATTTATTCCTCTCTATACGATTTATAAATCATTTGAACAATGATAATTCCTAGACGATAATTTTTATGACTGATTTTATTCCATCATATTATATGAGTGAAATTATTTTGATCATAAGTAAATGGTAACATCCTTAAGGATAGATCAATTTTTGTGAGCACCTGAATGCTTTTTATTAAAATAAACTCTTGCTGAGTATTTATTGAATTAAATTAGTTTACTCCATCATGATTTCAGAGATAGTTGCAGCAAAGCCAATTCCAGAAACCAGGCCTCAGAGCTCCCTATTAATTGCTCTGCCTATTGCATCACTCTGTTTCCTCAAAGTGATACGCAAATAATTACTTAACAATATGACCAAAGCACTTTTCCAAATGTGAGATTTAAATCTATCTAAATATACTAGATTAAATCCAAGCTATCTACCTATGGTTGATAAGTAATTCTGTCTCCCTTTAACAGAGGATTAAACATGCAATAACTCATTATTAGCTTAAGGTGATTTCCAGAATTCATCTTTGAAAGGTGATTAGTCCAAGTTCAAATTTTCCAAATAGCAGTAATTTTACTTAAAATCTGTGACAGTTAGGTTAATGTGTCAACTTGGCCAGATTATGGTGCCCGGCTGTTTGGCCAAACAAGCACTGGCCTGATTGTTACGTGGACATTTCATGGACTTGAATCATCAGCGAGTTGATTTTATCTATGACTGATTACATCTACAATCAACGTAGGAGATTGCCTTCAACAAGGAAAGAAGTCTCATCCAATCAGCTGAAGGCTTTAAAAGGAGAAGCGATGGTTTCAGCAGTCAGAAGAGAGTATTTCCATCTCTACTTCAGCCAGCCAGCTTCTCCTGGGGAATTCATCGAAAACCTTCATTGAAGTTCCCAGCTTGCAGCCTGCCCTTTGGAATTTGGACTTGTGCATCCCCACAGTTGTGTGAGACAATTTTATAAAATCTCATAATATTTACAGATATCTCCTGTCAGTTCTGTTTCCCTAGAGATCCCTGACTAATACAAATTGTTTAACAAGGTAAAACATAAAAATATCAAGAAATTCTGATTGAGGTAAGAAATAGTCACAAAATCTGCTAAATTCTTTTTAACCAGACCAATAGTTCTTAGAGATTATTTGGTCAGATTGCACCATGATTAATTTTATTTGATATACTAAGACAACTGAAATACACAATAATTACTTCAGTTATTTGGTCAAATATAGTTGGGTGATGAGTCACTTTGCAGCTCAATTATCAGTCCTTATGGTATAGCATGAGATAACCAATTTTGATTGATTTGAAGGAATTTCAAGTTTTTATAATAATAGCACTTTGTTTTCTTAATAGAACTTATTGAGCTTGTTATTGTTTTATTTTTTGTTCATTTCCCTAATTAGGCTGTAAATTCCACGAGGGTTTGGGTTTTATCTGTTAACCTCATTACTATTCCGTAAGTACTTTCTACAGGCATGGACAGTAGGTAGTCAGTTAATGTTTTGTTAATGAATATGAATGAATAAATGAATAAATGAATGAATGAAACAAAACTTTGAATGCTAAAACTTCTATATAGATTCATTATGTGGTCTACGTCTATCAAATGTGGGGGATGACAGTTAAAAAGTGAAAACTTCAGCCAATCAATCATTATGTCATCAGTCTAACAAATAAATCATTTAATATTTTATTGGATTATATCATTTGAGTTCTTATCAACAAAGTCCATGAAGAAATGACCTTCTAGTAAGCTGGGCTGTATCCGATAACATAAATGGCAAGACCTTTTAGAAATTTTAATGCAAACAAGATGTTCACATAGTCATATTGGAATTTTATGCTTATAACAAAATCAATATTTATATTTCTGCATTTAAAAAATTCCACTTTCACTTAGTCTGTAATCTCCATTACAAGGATTAAGTAAATCTGAATCAATAAACATAAGAAGTCACTTGACACTGCAAAACCATTAAATAGTTTAGAGTAAGGGGAGGAAATATTTAGCAAGAGGAGAAAATAATAATTCACACACACACAAGAATGGACATTAGCTTGGAACATACAGGCAGCTAGGTGGGCAATATAAAAGACACCTTTTGTTTTCAATTAAAATGATATCCTAGATTCTGCAGTAGAGTGAAACAAAGAATCTATTTTGCAAAGTAAAATTTCAGACAGGCCTGTGGTTGTTTATTGTCTTACTGATTCATATTTATGGACTGGGGAGAGTTCATTAGAACAATGTTTAAATAGAATACCATGAAATAGATGCAGGACATTTAATTCCACACTTCAAAATAGGCATCTAGTTCTACATAAATTGTGGAATATTTTGGATACTATTAATAGAAAATCTAATGGAGAAGCTATTAATAAGCGAGGTTTGAATATTCTCTGTTTTTCCAGAACAGAGGTGTTTTTTTTCTTTCTTTCTTTCTTATAGAGAACAAAAAGAAAGCAAAGAACAAATTTAAAGCATAACCTTGTAACATGAGGGGCTACTTCTCAGTATTCCTTTTATGCTGTCTAGCTTTCCAAATGTTCCCTTATTATTTTTAGTAAGTGAAACTTGGGAAGAAAAATAGAAATGTAATATGTATTATATTTCAATATGATGTTCTACTTTTCTGTTTGTAGTTATTGAAGCTTTGTCTTACTTCATTAAACATTTAATAAATCACCACCAGTTTTGTGACAGATTTTAACCATAACACAAACAGCAGGAGGTATAAGCCCAGCTCAGTTCGTATAGGCATATAATATCAGTGTCTACATCATTAGGCCCACAGGTATATTGGCAGAACAACCAATGGATGGTAAGCTTTTTCCGACAAAGCTTCGAAAATAAAGTTTCCTTCTTTTATCTTACTGCAAATCAATTGGAGCCCTTACAGCAAAATCCTATAAAATAACTTCAAACAACACTTCTTAGTCTAAAAATTTGTATTATGGCTATAACTCTTTGAAGTATTATGACTGAAGTTTGGAGAAAAATGATTTAAGTGCTATCTGCTAGACATCAGAGCTTCAAAAATTCTCTCAGTTTTTCTTGACACATAAACTGCTACCCACTGTATGTTTTTAGGATATTTTTTCTCTTGCTTTCAACCTCCTAACCCAGTTTGCTTGATAAAACTTACTTAACTGCAGTTTATCCAATTGAATTAATACTCTTTAAAGGTTCACCAACTTGCAATTTATTGTTTCACTTTTGACAATTTTTTGATTTTTGTTTTTACTCTACTAAAGTTTTGTGGTTTTGCTTTGGGTAAGTGTGTGTGTGTGTGTGTGTGTGTGTGTGTGTGTGTGTGTGTATGTGTGTTTTTAAGGAGAACTTTCAGAATCTCAAGAGTATTGGTTTTAAATTAAGTTAATTAAGGAGGAAAGTGCAAAACATGTGGTTAAGGGCACCTGTAATTCCTTCTTGGAAGCTAAATGCTAGAAAGAGAAAGCTGAAAATTTTTCTGATACAAAGTCTCCCCTACACACAGAGGCTGATAAGACCAGCAATGCCTTCTGCAAAGGGCAAAAGACTCATCAGGCCTCTTCCAACAATGGGTAAAAAGGTGTTGTCAGGGATTCAAGTCACTGCATGTTCACCGACATTCTTCAGGAACTGTAACAGAAACTTTGTTAGTTTACATTTCTTTAAGGAAGACACAGAAAGTTTGGTTTGAAGAAAGAAGATTCCTTCTGCAGGTCACTCTGTTAGATGGTAAGAGGTACAAAACCGAAAAAAAATAAAATAGAGGCCCTCACCTCAACCTACTGCTTTTGACTTATCTTTGATTAGTACATTGGCTTCCTTTGGCTTTTTATTCCATACTCCCTGGGGAGTATTTGGGGTTAAGACCTTTTTAAAAGAAAATGGTGCTTTGTCAGAGACCAAAGTAAATTAATATAACTATGATAGGTTCTAAATTGTCATTCCATATTCATAATGGCCTAACTTTGGTGGAAAATTCTGGAAAACAAAACAGATTTTATACTACATCAATGCTACTCAAAATGCTACTCTGCAATAAACTAAGGAACTGTCACCAAAGTGTAAATCAATGCAGTACTTCATTCATCGAGTAAGTTTTTCTACCAAAAAAAAAAGCAGTTGAGCTAAACAGTGTGGCTAGTGATGTAGTTGATTTATAGTTTGGAGCAAGCTCCTTATTCCATCTCAGATCAGTAATGCACTTAAGGACTGGCAGCTTGTTCATGAACATCATTTTAAACAACTCTTCTTTTACAACTCATCTTAGATTTATGTTCATCTAGAGCAAAAGAAGTTGCAAATCAGAAAATAGAAACAAAACCAGGAATTACTGAGAAGTAGATGCTGTAGGGAAAAGTTATGAAATATAGGAGATTGAGAAGGAATGGAGAGATTCTGTTTTGCATATCCCAAGGAAAGCAATAGCACTTTTAATCAGTCCTCAGTGAGGTGCTACCTAAGGGTACCTTTGTGATTTACTTGAAGGATAGGCTCAGACAAAATAAACAGCAGGTCCTGCTGTTACTAATTTTTTATAGTGCATCTGCCACCTTCCCTCACTGCTCATGTTGCACTTACAGGCATGCCAAAGGCTCAAGTATCACCAAATAGCATGAAACAAGAGATGAAGCCCAAACTGCCTCCATTATTCTGAACATGATCAGCTAAAATGTTGATGTAGAAAGCCACAAAGAAGAACTTGATGAATATGGCTGCAAACTTTGAAAACTGGAGTGCTAAGGAATGGCTAGCATGCAATGAGATCATGTTCTCTTCCATTCCATCAGGTGGCAAAACTGAACAAACACAGACATCTCAAAGCACAGAAAAACCAAACCCACAGAGCTACTTCAATAGGAGTCCGTGGGAAATATTCATCATATTTTAATGTTACTCCTCTTAACTGCTGGAGAACTCATTCTCTACAGATCAAGTGCCTTGATTTAGTTTGCAGAGAGGATAGGCAGTGTGGCTGTTTCAGAGGAATTTAAAAGAACTGGGTTTCCTGGCTTTTCCCCATGGTTCTCATAGGCTGAGTGCCCCATTGGCTTGACTCTCCAGCTGCAGTCACTGAGGCTTATTCTGAGTCTTGCTTGTTAAATGCTCCATTCTTTCATGTTACCTCATCTTCCAACATGCTCTTCCCTTATCCAAACAGTTCCTGAAATCCCACTGCCTCCATAGATTTTTCTTCCAGAACTACTTCAAAAAGAGATTAAAAACTTCCTCCCTACCCTATCTCTAAACCTAGTTTCAAATGTACTTAATACTTGACCATGTTAGTTTGTCAACAATCTACATTTCTCCTATCAGTCTGTATGTCTTCTGTATGTGCTTATCTCAATCAGTGCTAATCCATTTTGATTTAAAGTGCCTAGAGAGCAGAGATAGGGCTTGTGTGAGTCTCTTTTACAAAGTTAAGGTCATTTGCGTATTTGATATTATGATAACAGTGGAAGTAACACAGAATCCCAAATATTATATGTAGCAGATAGGTAGAACGGCTTAAATAAAATCAGTTCTAGTCCCCTTTTAGTCTGCATCCTTCTATTCCAGTGGCTGGAAAGCTAAAAACTGGACTTCTCCAAATTCCATTGCAGCTATGGTTCAGACACATGGCCCAGGTGACAATAATGCAGTGAACCTGAGTGCAGAAGCAAGCAATATGCAGAGATGGCCATGCATGGGAAGACACAATTTAGCAAATTCTGTGAAAAAAAAGTGTTGATTCTTCTATTGTGGCTGTGACAGAACTTCTGGTGTCTGGTTTCAGAACAATCACTGTTAAACAGAGTTTAAAACTGCTGTGGTATTTGTTATGGGTTTCTGTGTGTCCCCCAGAAAGATATGTTCAAACCTAATACCTGGTTCCATGAATGTGATCTTATTCGGAAATAAGGTCTTTGAAGATGTGATTGGTTAAGATAAGGTCAAAATGGATTAAGGGGGTGTGATGGTTTGAAGCTGATATGTACCCCAGAACATATCATATTCTTAAAGTTAACCCATTCCTGCTGGTGTAGACCTATTCTGGATGGGACTTTTTGATTAGGTTATTTCAGCTGAGGCATGCTCCAGTTGAGTCTTAATCCTCTTATTGGAGTCCTTTATAAAAAGCTGAGAGAGAAGGAGTCAGAAAGTAGCTAAGAGAGACAGAAGCTGAGAGAAAAACACACAGAAAACAGAAGAAAAAAAGCCACAGAAGCTGAGAGAGGATATAGAAGCTTGGAAAGAAAGCCATATACGGAGCAGCCAAAAGCTGAAAGCCACTAAACACAGGAGAGAAGGACCAGCAGATGCCGCCATGTGCCTTGCCATGTAACAGAGAAGTCCCGGATTGCCACAACCAGTCCTCAGGAAGAAGGTATCGTCTTGATAATGCCTCGATTTGGACATTTTCACGGCCTCAGAACCGTAAGCTTGTAAGCTAAGAAATTCCCATTGTAAAAGCCAACCCAGTTCTGTATGTTACAATTCGGCAACTTTAGCAAACTGAAACGGGGCCATATTCCAATATGACAGGCTGGCGTCTTTATAAGGAGAGGAAACGTGGACACACAGACAGACTCAGAAGAGAATACCATGTGACAACAGAGACAAGAAAGATGGCCATGTGGAGACAGAGGCAAAGATTAGAGTGATGCATCTATAAACCAAGGAACACCAAGGATTTCAGGTAAACACAACAAACTCGAAAATAGAAGAGGCAAGAAGGGATTCTCCCCTACAGGTTTCAGAGGGAGAATGGCCCTGCCGAAACCTCAATTTAGAACTTCTAGTCCTCAGAACTGTGAGACAATAAATTTTTGTTGTTTTAAGCCACCCAGTTTGTGGTGATTTGTTACAGCAACCCTAGAATACTAAAGCAGATTTACTAGAAAGATTCTAAAGGTGGTTGGGCATTTTTCTAGGCTGCATATTTTGCCAGTCCTCCCAGAAATTCTGTGAGCTACCTTACATATTTTAATGAATCCCTTTCTGTATCCAGAGTGAATCATGTGGTTTGCAACCAAAAACTATTACTAATATTTTAGGAATCTGCTGTCTTTTTCTAGATAAACAACTTACATGGCCTCAGTGTCACAAGTGCCTAGGAGCTAAGAAAAGAAAGAATTGGAATTTCTAGGGAAATGACTTAAAATTGTGAGATTTTATTTATGAGACCAAGCTCAGCATCAAAACCTTCTTATCTAAAGGATTTTCACTATATATGAGGACTTTGGAGGAACCACTCTCCATAACACAGAAAATCTGGTAGGAAAGATTTTGGATGGGGGTGCCTGGGCCCAGATTTTGCTTCCTCCAGTTAATTAGGATATAGGCTTGTTAATATTGAGTTTGGTTTAAGAATCAAGAACTCTGTGTTATAAACAGTCTGTTATATAGAAGCACATTGATTATACGTCCTACATATAAAAGGGCAGTGTTGTAGCAAGAATTTAGCGGTTGTCTCACAAATCTGTCATGGAGAGTGTTGCTAGAAGTAGTGTGTCCTATTAGGTCAAGAGACAATCCCCAGGACATCAGTTTCTGCTCTAGGTAGCCCCTCACTTCTGCTAATTCTGTACCATTGCCTAAATAAAGACAAACCTTTTTGTACAGGGTGGGTTTCCTTTTATCAATCTGTAATCTACCTGAAATACCCTGTCTCCTGAACAAAACAAAGTCTAATCCTGGGGTGGGCAAATTTCTTCTATAACGGCCAGATAGAAAATATTTCAGGCTTTGTAGGCCAGGTGGTATCTATCCCATTCACTCAACTCTACTCTTGTAGCATGAAAGCAGCCATAGATAGTACATGAATGAATGAGCAAGGCTGTGTTCCAGTAAACTTTATTTATGGATTTCGCAATTAGAATTTCATGTAATTTTCACGTCACAAAATATTATTCTTCTTTTGATTTTTTTGAACCATCTAAAAATGTAAAAGTTGTTCTCAGCTCTTGGGCATCCAAAAAAAAAAAAAAAAAAAAAAAAGGCAGTGGGACAAATTTGACCCACAGGTCATAGTTTCCTAACCCCTGGCCTAATGTGTGCACAGATAGCATTTGAGTCCCTAGAATCTCAACTTTCACACCCACAACTTAATACTTATCAATTTATTCATTGGTTCTCCATGAATGACATGTTCAGTACTTTGGTGTTTGAATCATGTACCCCACAAAAGATATGTTCAAATCCTAACCCCAGTCCTATGGATGTGAATCTATTTGTGAATAGGATCTTCACATATCCTCTTTAGATGAGGCCATACTGAATCAGGGTAAGCCTTAATCCATACAACTAGAATTCTTATAAAGCAGAAGAAATTGATACAGTCAGAGAAAGCCACAGAAGGAGACCAGCAAGACAGATTACCATGTGATGGAGGCAGAGATGCAAGGCAAGGAACCCAAAGGATTGCAGCAACCAGCACAGAGTGCTACAGACTCCAGGAGAAAAAATGGCTCTGTCAAGACCTTGATTTTGGACTTCTGGTCTCCAAAACTATGAGACATAAATTCATTTGTATAAGCCAACCACTATATGGTATTTGTCATAGCAACCGAAAGAAAGAAAGCACTTGGGGGACAAAAAGTAGGTCAGTTTGAATGGAGCAATACAAAATGTTGGAGATAAGATTGGGTCAGATCAATAAAGTCTTTAAATAAAGAATCTGGACTCCTTAAGCTATGAAGAACCACAGAGAGTTTTTGGACAGAGGAATGGATGGAAAGATCAACTATATAATAATACAACTCATTTATTTGTGTGTAAGTTGAATGAAGTGGAAAGTAGTGAAAGCAGGGAGACTAGCTAAGTGCTTAGTACTGATAACAATGATAATGAAAACCTGTAACAGGATAATTATAGGATTTGACAATGGATTGGATGTGGATGAAAAAAGAGAAGAAGGATAAAAGACAATGCTGAGAATTTGAATGTGGGGGGTTAGGGAGATGATAGAGCCTTTAATATAAATAAGAGACAAAGGAGGAAGGCAAGTTTGGGAGGAAAGATGTGTTCATTTTAATACACTAATTTTGAGATAACAGTGGGATATCCACGGCAGTTGTGCAATGAGCAGCAAGAAAGAGAGAGAAATCAAGAGTATATAGATTTGGGAGTCAAGCAAGCATAGAAGTAATACTTGCAACAATGAGTATTGGTGAGATTTCCAAGGAAAGGCACAAAGATAGAGAAGAAGGAAAAGGAAAGAACCTCATGGAATAAGTATATTAAGGGGTGGAAAAAGAAGAGGATGCAGAGAATGAGAGAGAGATGTGGTGTCTCAGAAAATGGGAGGGGGAAAGACTATTTGTTGAGTGCATACTACTCTGCTTAGGATATTTCATGGGTTAACTCATTTTAATCTTTCCACCAACTTTATCGGGTAGATAATATGACTCACACCCCTTTTAGAGGTCATAAAACTGAAGCTCAGAAAAGTTAAACACCTTGCTGAAAATAACACATTATGTGGCAGACCTGGGGTACCTACCCAAGTCCTTAAAGGAAAAACCAGGTGTGAATATGTCACTTTAGACAAAAAAGTAAAGGGTTTCAAGAATGCCATAGTATCGGTGATACTAAATAGAGATGAAGGAGAATGAACACTGAAAAAAATAAAATAACTAAATGACTAGCAGATTTGCTTATGTGGAATCACTGAAGATTTGAGGGAGAGTCATTTCCCTACAATGTTGGTAACTAAAACCATATTGCAAATGTTTAAAGAATGAGTGGACAATTTAGAGGTGGCAAGCAGTGAATGAAAATTTTTTAGCCAGGAGTGTGGTGATGAAAGAAAGAAGTGATTGTATAGGAACTTAAAAGGGTTCATGGATCAGGCATAGAGTTTATTATTGCTATTCTGCTTTTGTTTTTAAAAATTTCTCCCAGTAGAGGAGCCCTGGGCACATTTTTAGGCACAGGAAAGGGTCAAATGGAAAGAGTTTGGAAATAACAGAAAATGAGGATAGCTGAGAATATTCTCAACTAAATATAACCCAAAAGGCCTAAGATAAAGTCAAAGAAAATATTTGGATGAAAAGCACATAGTGTTAGAAAAATTTTATGTAGAAAATCATAGCTTGGGTTCAGTCCACAAAATAGTAATCTGTCCTTTTCCAGTATGTTTTACTTAACAAAGACTTTCTTTTTAGCAGTTTAATATATGCTGCACAAACTGGTTATATAAGGCAAGGCATGAGGCTGGAGGGCTCCCGCTCCAATTTGACAACACCATCCTGTCTTCGCACCACCTGTCACATCTATCAACATTTTAACTAATGTCAGAGTTCTTCTTTTGCTAATGAGCTGCTACACAGAGAAACATTTCTCCTCTCAGTCCGCCAGCTACAGTATAATGAGGTAGAGTGAAAGGCGTGATCTTCCTCTCATAAGCCCCTCTTTGCTTTAGAAGACCATCACTGTTCTTTTTCTCTCTTGTCACAGACCCAAATTTAGTTATATGAGGCACTTTTAGATGCGTTTTGTTTCGATGTAAAAAAAAAAATAACTCTCCTCCATCTAAAGGTCATTCCCAAGGTTGATGTTGGTCATGGCCTCAGAGTTATCTATGTGGGTGAGTGAGATGGTTGCACCGTATTCCGAGCACTTTCCCTCACAAAAATTACAGTCTCTTCATACAAAAAGGTACCCTTTTTTATATAGCTCTTTCTTTAATATCAAAAATCAAATGTTTATATTTCCCCAATTTCCCTCACCTATGCCCTACCCCGTCCCTCTACATGGTTAAATCCTAATCTTTCTTTAAGGGTAAGCTCCGGCATCCCCTCCTCTAGGAGGTTTTTCCTGAATGTTCAGGTTTGACTAAGTGCCCTTCTCTGGGCTGCCATTCTATCTTGTGCATACCTCTATCCTGGAAATTGCTTCATTATAGTGAAATGATTGGTTTTCACATTTGTTTTGCAAGTTAGACCATAATCTCCTTATATGCAGAGAAGTTATCTTGTTTATTTTTATCCCTAATGCCTAGCACAGTGAACTGGAGTTGCCTCAGCGACGACTCTAAGTCATACATGCGATGCTGTGCCCATTTACCTGCAATAACCAAGGCCTGGTATTCCCTTCATTAGTTAGCATTCCCTTAAGTCCCCAACTAAAGGAATTTCAGATGAATCACCAGTTATTCCAGATATACAAAGGCAAAAGGCCTACTGTGTTAGTCTTTCCCAAAATGTGTTCTTCAGAACACTGGTCTTTTGATGAGTTCACAGGACTCCATGTTCCTATGTTTCGTAAATACTTCCTACTGTACAAACACTTGGAGATTCATAAGGCACATCAAAAGGCTCTAAGAAGTCCTACCATTAAAACCTGTTTTACTTATTTTAACCCAATATTTCCAAAATCAGTTGACCAACCAGTCCTCTTTTTTTTAATTATTTTTTATTTTTTGGTAGTGAGGAGGTTGGGGAACTGGGCGGGTGGAGAAGCATAGCACCTATTAATATCCGAAAGACCCAGTGTTCCTTAAAAATACTTTGAGAAACACTGCATTATTTATCAAAGCCATCCTAATAGACTCATTCATATGCATGCTGGGAAAATCAGAGATTCTTCTCGAGAGACTCTGAGCTCCTCTGACTTGTTTCCTTAGCTGTCGTTCATGGAGATCATTTCTGAAGTAGACTTATGGGTTTAACTGCAAGCATCTGAAATACTGGTTACTTTAAAAGACAAAAGCTGTTTCAAAGAAGAAAACATTTTGTGATTAACGTTTCCTACTACCTTATCGTAGGCATTGTCCAAATGTTTCTGAGAAACCATGGAAAATAATTTTATTCTTAATGGAAGCTCCTCCCTCCTACCATCTGTGGTGAGACATCTACAAATTATATTCATTCTTGGTGAGGGTTGATAGACTTGAAGTATTGTCTGATGCACCCTCTCAAGACAATCTAACTTCAACAAAGGCATGTTCTGCATAATCCCAACCCCTGTCTCATGGGCACAAGAGCCTGTATAGGTATACCTACATATGAATGCCTTTACCTGCCTACAAATTAGCTATCAAAATTAAAATAAGCACCTCAGAGTGTTTACTTTGGCATGTCCAAGCAATTGCTCTCTTTTTATTTTAAATTAGCATCAGCTGTAAAAATCATTCTTGAGATTATTCCAGCACTTTCTGTGGTAGCTCCTCATAAATGGAAGAGATCCCTTTCCACTTTTATTACACCAGGGAGTTATCTGAATCAAGAGTGAATATTTACTGAAAGTCTACTATGGGAAAGATTATGTATGACACTATGGGGTCTACAAGTACACATTTTTTTGTTTAATAACAATGTATATAAGTTGACACCATTCGATGCATACACTTAAAATGTAGTGTTTGGTTCAGATTATGTTGTTCAGTATGAAGATTGGGTGATGGCTGTACTAATAAACATATTCGCTTTTCTGAACTAGAAAGAGATGGCTCCAGCTTTACGAGCATTGTTTATATAACCCCTCCTAATTCAGTCAGATATTCCCAAGACCTTCTCAAGATAATGGGATAAATTGATTAATTATGAGACAATTATGTATATTCACACCTAAAAGCCTTAAGTTAAACCATTTTCCAACCTTACAACAATTTCCTAGAATTTCTAAAGACATCTTTGCCAGTAAATGCAAATTCAACAACATTTTCAACAATGCTTTCTGACTCCTAAACTGGATTAGGCCTTCTATAACAGACTCCACTTTCACATTCATAAAACTCACCACACCCAATTGTTACTTATTTTCTTTGCCAGTGTGCCGGTTTGAATGTATTGTGTCCCCCAAAACACCATTATCTTTGATGCAATCTTGTGTGGGCAGATTAGTGTTGATTAGATTGTAATTCTTTGAGTGTTTCCATGGTGATGCAACCCACCTAACTATAGGTGATAACTCTAATTGGATAGTTTCCATGGAGGTGTGGCCCCACCCATTCAGCTTGGGCCTTGATTAGTTCACTAGAGCACTACATAAGCTCAGACAGAAGGACTGAGCTTGCCACAGCCAAGAGGGACACTCTGAAGAACACACAGGAGCTGAGAGAGGAACATCCTGGGAAAAAGCTATTTTGAAACCAGAACTCTGGAACATATTCCAGCCACATGCCTTCCCAGCTAGCAGAGGTTTTTCAGACACCATTGGCCATCCTCCAGTGAAGGTACCTGATTGTTGACGCATTTCCTTGGACACTTCATGGCCAAGGAAACGCAAGTTAAGACTGTAACTGTGTAACCAAATAAACCCCTTTTATAAAAGCCAATCCATTTCTGGTGTTTTGCGAAAAGGCAGCATTGGCAAACTAGAACAGCTAGCATTTATACTATGTGAGAACATGGATCTGTCTTGTTCACTACAATATTCTCAGTGCCCACCCCTTTGCCCAACACACAGAAGATATGGAATAAATCATTGTGGAATGAATGAATATTTTCTGTGTCAAGTATTTCCTTCTCTCTTACAAAGTTAAACCGTGAGACATTTTTGCTGAGTTTATCTTTTAATCAATCCCCAGTGTCTATTTCATTGAATTGACATTTAGGATTTCTTATTTCTGTGTTCTTTCTGTCCTTCCATAATAATTTTCTTGAGGTCAATACCTTACTTACCTTTTATCCACAGCACTGGACATGCTGCCTAGTGCTTAAAAGGACAATGAATAGTTTTGAATGAATAAATGAATGGATGGGTAGATGGATGGATGGAGTGAAATTTACAATCTAGTGTGGTAGACAGACACACAAATAAATCTAATGCAAAGAAGACTATCTATAACCATACCATTAGAGAGTGCTAACAGAAGACACTACTGAATGCTATAATAGAAATAAAAAGTGCTAAGCAAGTTTAAGGATTAGTGAGATTGATTTGGATTAGGCAGGAGAGGCATATTCAGAGATACAGCAGGAAAGCAATGTTCTAATGAGATTCTTAAGGATTTTAAACGATGTTAGATGGAATGTGGGATGGAATTTTTCCTGTTGTCTAGTACTAGCTAAGACCACAAAACTATAAGCAATGGATAATAAACATGCTGCATTTTAAAGTAAGGTGCTAGAAACATCAATGTAAAACTTATTCAGAGGCAGCCAAACTACTCTTTTGACTGTCACCGTCAACAGCCCATATAATAGACAGCTAGAAATTTATTGAGAATATTCTTTGATGTGAGGGAATTAATAAGAGTAGACAGTGCTATGATGTTTTCTCTTCCGCCTACACCAATCTGAAGTCTAACAAAGAAATCCAGAAGAGAACACTCACAAGGCCTGGAATTACCTGCAAGAGAACTCAGATGCTTGCTTAGAGAAAAGAATTGGTGGGCCTTCCCAGGGCTGCTAACAAAGCAGAAGTCAAAAGAGGTCTATGGAAAGATTCAGCCATATCTCCAGGAGCCTGGGGGCCACATGATGAAGAAAGAAACCAGTGCCTGATTAGAGCTGGATAGAGCTGCCAGTGAAGGCAAGGCAAGTAGAAAGGAGCAGGTGGTTAACCAAGGGCTCCCATTTGAGCCAAATAAGTTTTCCCATGGGCCCAATGGATGCTAAAGAAGGAATCCTCACTCCAGTCATCTCTAATGGATCCTTCCCAAGAGGGATTCCTACTGTAGAGAGGAGATTCCAGGTAAAAGGAACAAAGGGGCTACCATGGGAAAGCAGGAACTGAAGGACATCAGCATCTCCTGAGTCATGGGAAGTGGAATGCAAAGGGCCACAAGGGTCTTCCAAAGAGGATGTAAATGTTCCCCTGAAGATAAATTTAACATTCAGATGATGTCATAACAGACATTGCAGTTCCCAGAGAGCTGAAGTAGTACCCTTTTCCTCTCTCCCTTCCTCTCCACCTGAACCTCGGAGGATCCAAGGGTGGAGGGGAGAATTTGGATCAAGAAAAATGAAAGTCTATGTCCACCTTCACCACTGAACAAACCTTAGCTGAACAGAGGAGGGGAGTTGCTCTGAATTAAATAGGAAATGGAAGTTTTGATTTATATTGGAATTGAAATAATAATACTGAAAACAGTTTTTTCTATTGCCCCAAAGTGACAGAAAGTGATAGAATCTGCCCAAAATAACATCAAGGATCATGGTGATAGTGGGGGGAAAAAAGCTATTTCCTGATGGTTTTAGTCCATCTAATAAACTAGTTACATCAGGGTGAGTAGTTTGGATTTTATTCAGTTTGTGAAGGAGGATCAATAAGTTGTTTTTAAGGAAGGAAATGATACAAACTGATTCATGCTTTAAAGATAACCTTTATGAAAATTTGTAGTTTGAAAGAATGGGTCAGAACTTCATAGACCTCAACTACAGAATTAAATTTTCCCACAGGGTAGAAGTATGGTATTGTGAAAAACAAATATATTTATTTCCCTTCATACTAATTCCCGAAACAGGTTAGGATGAAAAGACCTTACTAAACCATCAAAAATACCCAGAAAAAAAATATTATACTTGCCATTGAACCTTAATGGACTCCTGAGCATATCTGTTTTAAGATGTGAAAACCCTGCCTTTCAGAATTTTGAGTCTCTCTCTTTTTTAATCATTTGTCTGTGTATCCTGAAAGTACTTTGTACTTGAAAGCATCTGTTGAGAAAATGGTTTAGCTGATGCACATTGGCAAAGACCAGGTGAATCCACAGATTTACCTAAAGAATAGCTCCCTTCACCGTGAGGCCTCTGTTCTCTGCTTTAGGAGGCTAACATGCAGAACAGAGTAATGCAGATAGTAAGGAGACTTTTTGGTTCTGTTCACCAGTGTATGAAGATATAAAAATAAAACTTAGACAATGCAATAGGGAATTTGATATATTTAGATGGTCACAAGCTGAATTTTGCTCGTCACTGCTATAAAGAGGTGAGGAAAAGCTTTTTTAAAAACTGTTTTTAAGATGCAAGGTGTAGGAAGTTAAGATCATCCCTATAACTTGCTAAAACTGATTCTAACAATACACAGTGCCACTTTTAATCTGTTGGACTCTTACGCAACCCCACCATCACTGGCAATGAGAGCTGGGTCAAGACCAATAAACTTTCTTCCAAACCTATATTTGCAAGGCCTGCACAAGCCCTCCAGTCCCCATCACTCAAAAGCCTCAACCTCCCAACTGGAGCCATCTCAGCCTCATGCTTGGGGCCCACCTTTTGGGGTCTCTTTTCTTTCACTCAATCAAACCTCTTTTGGTCTGAATTACAGAGTCTCTCCTTTTTAGTTTTGAATTCCCAATGCCAAGAGAGGGAAATTTTCTGAATAATACTAAACAAACTATTACAGAACCCTTTTAAATAATCCATTGCAATCAAAACAATCAACTGTAGTGGTATGGGCACAATATCTTATGTTTCTGGGTCTCCAGAAATCATGCTGCCATTCATATCTACCAGTGGGCCATTCAACCAAAAGTTATGGTTCAAATTACTCAAAAAGGGGCCAACACAAATTCAGCATTCTGGAATTTGTCCCATTATCCTGAAGTATTTTTAAAATCAGTATCACAAAAAACATGGAGAGAGGGCATGGAAGGATTGGTATTCATTTCTGTCTGAATAGCTTCTTGGTTTTTAGTTTACTGCTTTGCTCTAACCTATGGCACCTGAATGCATTCAGGCTTTTTCAAGTTAGAAGCAAGGCAGGCAAAAACCATGAATTAATAAGAACCACAAAGGAGACCAGAAGAATAGCTGTAAGACAGCAAGGAGCCCTCGATACCAAGGAAACCTTCTTTTAAAGCTTCACGTACACTTCTTGTTAGTATAATCAACACTAACACTTAGAAGTCTGCCAGGGGAAAACCCACCACATCTGTAATCTTTGTCATAGGTCTGATGCAGAACTTGAATTTGCCACATCTGGTCTGTCATGAGATGGTATAACAGAAAACATCATTTATCATCTCTACATCCAATTAGTTAAAAAAGTAATCATTATGAAAGTCTACCTCTATTCTCCTCTGTTGTATACTTTGAAGATAAGCTGAATTAAGACATATGAAATGCTTAGAGCACAATATATAAAAAAGGGACTTTGCTCATTTTTTTCTAGCATTGGTGAAATATAAAATAACAAGAAACCAAATACCAGCATTGTTTCCTGTGGTAATGACCTCAAATTCAACATGATAGTAATCTAACCACTGAATCTGAGGATATTTTAGATTTTGATAGTGTCTTGATTATAGATCACCTAAGTGCATTCCTATAATGCTCTGCCATCAGGATGCTTACATTCTAGGTGGGAAACACAACAAACATGTAACAAATAAATGACAACCTCAGATCATAAAAACTGCAATGGCTCTAAAAAGGACAATGTGATAGGGAGGAAATATGCCTCTGAAAAAGTGACACTAGGGCTGACAGTGAAAGAAGGGGTTTTGACTCTTGTTTCCTGATTATCTCATAGTACCTAGAAAGTGGTACCTAGTAAATACCCACTAAATATGTATTGAATGAATGAATGACAGTATGAATGAAGAGACAGATCCACATATGTTACAATGTGCATGAGACTTGATCCTGGATTTCCTTCTTCTATGAACGACATCACTGGGACAATTGGTAAAATGTGAATAAAGTCTATTGATTTACATAATTAAAAATTTAAAAATTAAAACAAATTGTGCTTGAGAGCAGGACTGACACTGCACACAGAGTTGGGTATAACCTTCTTTTCTATTAGAGAAATAGAAGAAAGGGCAAAGTGATGTCAGTGTAATGAGCAAAGAAAAAGGTGGCAGGAGATGATGTAGGATAGGTGGGCAAGGCCAGATCATCTTTCTTGTTAGACACTGACACCTGGACTTATCAGCAATACCTATTTATAAACAATCCATCAAGCTAATCTGAATTTGCCTCCAATCTCTGAGAGTGTATCCTCTCCTTTGTTCAGTTTCTTCAAGATGCTGAGATTCCTTCTCACTTTAAGGTCTGTGCCCAAGCTCCAGCACCTGCCCTCAATGCCCTCCCCCGGCCTCTCACTTATCCTTCAAGCTTCCCTCTTACATGCTGCTTTCTCAGAGATCCCCTTGCCTTCTTTCCAAACTTAAATCCCATTCCTCTGTGAGTACCCCTCATTGCAACTATTGCTTTTCCTTCATCACAGTTATCCCTATTTTTAATCTTAGAAAATATCTGTCTTCCCACTAGACCATAAACTCAACAAGGGCAGGAATCATTCAACTTGTTGGAATACGGAGGAGGCAGAAAGAAAGGACCTAAAGTTATCTGGAATTTTTTAGTAGCATAGCCTCTATGTCTTAAAAATTATAGCACAAAATACACAGGTTTATCTGTACATAGAGTCCACTTTCATTTTTTGTTTCAGTTTTATTTTCTGTTTCAGAGCAGAACATTTTTTTGTTCCGGTTTTATTTTCTGTTTCAGAGCAAAACAAAAAGAGCAAATGCATTGAAGAAGGATATCTTCAGTTGAGATAAAGGTCAACCACAGATAGAAAATACGCATTGACAATTTAATCATTGCTTATTAGGATAATAGTTTTTAATTAAATGTTTAAAATTGAGAGGGATAGATAGAGAAGCAGTTTACATGTGTATTTTTTTTCTGACATCAATACCACCATTGATGAGCAGATCCAATTTAGTTTCACTCTGAGAGGAGACAATGGTCAGTTTTCCTCCAGCTGGCTTATTTTACAAGCATTAATGAACAATTAACCAACACTGGCACTCTTTCCATCTGTAATCCTGTAGTAGGATCACTAATCTCTACCACTAGCAGCTAATGATGAAGGTCTCTTAAGCCTTGCTTCTTATCTCAGCCAGTTCTTAATACTTGCATAAGTATGCTTTCTGAGGAGGGGAGCCCCCTACGGCTATGCAACCTGAGAACAAAAGCCCAGAGACATTTCTGAAGGGGTTTCTGTTCAATAACACTTCTATGCTTATGTTTGCCTTCCTCCTACAACAAACACCAGTGATCAACAGAGGGTTCTGGGGGTCACGAAGGGCTCTGTGTTTCCATACTTCTTCTAATACTTATAAGAATGTATTCAGACCGCATTATACATACCCACCCCCCAATTGCATAGGCAGACACCCTAAAGTGGGGAGGGAAATGTGGACTAAATAGAATCAAACAGCATTTTTCTCCATGAGTCAGCTTTGATTTGGTATTGAATAACATTATGTTTGAAAACACATTGTCATTAAAAATGTATATATATGGGAAAGGCAGATTTATCTAGAAAACCCCACACAGGATAGGTCTCCATTTCCCTGAGTTTAATACAACTTATATTTAATTGTCTCTCTCTAGTGGGGCAGAAACCAATCCACCATTTCATTAGAACTCCTCTGTAGGGTCAAGATTTAAAGAAAATGCAGGGTCAAGATAAAAAAAAAATCCAACTGTAGAGTGCCAGAACTGTAGGATAATAGCTTAGGTTGAAATGGCAGAGTTTTCGTTACAAACTACTTTTCAGACTTTTACAACTTGCTGGGAACATTATTATTTCAGGGAAAATCATACTGAAGACTTGATTCCCAGACTAAATTCTTAGAAAAGGTTTTGTGAACACAAATCTTGCTGGCCTCTGAGGGTTGAGGTACAAGGAGGAGGAGAAGCAGCAGTGACAGCAGCTGTTAGTTTCTGCATTTGTTGCTTTTGCATCCAAATACTAAGACAAAGCAAACAACAGCACATGCCCATTCAGTGCTAAAACTCCAGACTTGGCATGTCCTACAGTTCTTGGTCCTCAGAAAATTGTAGCACATTATAAACACTGTTGATCTGAAAGCAACAAAACTACCAACACTGATGCAGAGGGTGACGTTGATCATGAGTGGCTAAGCACTGTGATGGGGTCTAAATGGAGTAATCACAAGGAAATCGGCTGTCTTAAAGAGGAGTAAAGAAGAAGAAAGACAAGTATGGCAATCTGATACTTGTCACTCATTTCTTGAGCTTTAAACTTTCCCAAAGTGCTAACTACGCACGTCACCTATAATGAAGTACAATTTGGGGACTTGAAGATGTATAATGCTGTATAAAAATAAGAAGTCAAACATTGTGCTACATTAAGCCGAAATGAAATGAAACTTTTTCATTAGCCAACTCACTTTTTTTATTCCTCCATTTGGAAAGCTTAAAAGAAAACTACTTTTTCCTTTTAACGTTCAGAGCTGCCTGAAATAGAAAGGGGGCTTAGTGGACAGAGCCCTGGACTAAAAGTTTGGAAGTTGGGTTCTATTCACACATAGCTACTGACCCCTTGTGTGATCTTATACAAGTCACTTAACCTCTCTGCCCTTCAGCTTCCTCATTCATTCCGCTGAGACAATGCTACCTGCCCCTCCTTACCTCTGTGGAGCTGTGAGAGTGAATGAGCCATGTCTGCAAAGCATTTAAAAACGCCATTAGGTTAGTGCTAGGCTCAAACAGTGGAAAACATTGTAAAACACCCGCAGTGTTTTAACACACACAATGAAAATAAATATAGATTATAGATAGGAAAACATGGAGGTCAGGAACATTTGCCACTGGAAATTTAGTAGCCATGTGCTTTGAAAGCCAGTCTCAGTGAGAGGATATTTACTTTATTTGCCCTTTATGAATCACTGCACTGAGCTAATTAATTTAAGTGTGTTTGGACAGGAGTAGCAAAGTTTAAAAGGGGATGGATGAAGTTGTGGTATCCTGTGACTCTCAGATTGCTGCTTATTAATCCCCAACTAAAAGAATTAATTCAAGATTATCTACTCATCTCGCTCTCAGACATGTATTGTCTTTACGACTCCATGAATACACCATGCTCATTTCCACTCTTTATCTTTCCCCATATTGTTTCCCGCCTTTTCCCCTCTACCAATTTAAATCCCACCTGTTCTTCACAGTCCAATTTAAGTTTCACCCATTTCCCCCATCAAGCATTCTATAACATCCCAGTCCACACATATACAAATATATATCTGTCTCATACAATACCAGATAGACATAAGGTAGAAGTTCAATAAACACTTATTAGCAAGATACAGTAAAAAGAAGCTTGCATAAAAAATCAGTTCCTTAAATACACCAACAATTTCCTGCCCCAGGACATTGGCACATGCTGTCTCTTATTCCTGGCATCTGCTCCATCTCTGGTCTCAGCTTGGGTATAATCTATTCACAGAGGCCTACACTGACCACCCAATATAAAACAACCCCTTCACCTCGCTAATCTCATATGTACTGATCTTCTTCCTTCACGGCAGTTACCGCAATCTGTAATTATATGTTTCATTTCTTTTTTGCTTTATTATCTGTCTTCACTACTAGAGTGTATGCATCCTTTACCTTTAAGACAAGAAGCATTAGCTTTTTTGTTTCCTACTGTTCGATGAATATTTGTTGAATTAATTAATCGGTGATGTCCACCAAATCTGTTAGCCACCAGCATAGCCCCATCTCTTTTTGGCTGCCCACATTGTTCTCCCTGAGGTAGAAAAGGTTTCTTTTTCTATCAATGTCACAACTCTTTTATCAAGATCCTCAAAATGCAGCCTGATATTTTTGATACCTGATAGTTTTTTCAGTGTTAAGATTCCTTAATTAAACATATTCTCAGCGTCTCATCTCCCCATCTCTCAAATTTGGGCAAAGCATATAGGCTGGGAGGAAGACAATGAAGTAATATCACACACCATGTCCAGAGTATCTCATCCCAGAGCACAGGCATATCGTTGTCTGTCGAGTCAGGATCAGTGTCTTGCTCACCCAGGGCCCTCCTTGAGAAAGTGGAAGTGCCTTTCCCCCTTCCCTTTTCTTCCCATGCCTTGGTTTTGGGGATTAACCATTAGTTCCAATCTACTTTTCTTTGACTCCCAAGAGAGGCATCAAGTTGTCGATAAACAGCACCCTTTCCACCTCTGATTCCCCAATGTGGACAGAGATTGTTGTGTGCTCGGGGACCATGATACACAGTAATATATTAGCACCCCCATCTCACAAGGTTATTATAAGAACCAAATGAAATAAAAGCATTGTGCAAACTGGTAATTGCTACACAAGTGTTAGGTTTTATTTCTATCATAACAACCCTGCAAGTACTATGGAAGCATTAGACGGACATGGCTTACAACTGCTGTGAGCTGCCAATATTAAACAAGATTTATAAACAGATGTGGTGATGGTACTGAAACCATCAGTGTTTTGGGGTATAAGCAACAGAAAGCTCAACTAAAGGATGTTTAAACATAGCAAGAAGTCCTGAGGAAGGGAGGCTCCAGGAGTGGTTAATTCAGAGGCTCAATTATTTCATCAAGTGTCCAGGTTTTTCTTTCTGCTCAGCAATGTTCAAAATGTTGGCTAGCCACCTTTCAGGCCACATGTTTGTTGGTTTCACATCTTTACACACCAATATCTAGAAATCATCTGCTAATTTTCCTTCATATTTTATTGACTAGAACTAGGTTAAACAGGAAACCCTAAACAAATCACTTACTTGAGAATGGATGTAACAGGGCTGATAAGAAGCAATCAAGAAAAAACCCACTGGAACTGGAGGCAAGGACCACTTCAACCAATGCATATGGAAATTGAATGCCTGTACAAAATTAGAAGTGCAAAGATGCATTTCAGAGAGGCAATCAACAGTATAGTTACAGTGACATAATAAAGGAGGCTGAGATCTTAATTGACCCTCAAGCCAAACACTAGACATTTATATTAGTGAAACACTTCCTTGAAAATAGATGTATTTTGAAACTACACATCCTTTCTTCAGATACTACTTGTGCTGATTTGGATCTGTCATGTACCCCAGAAAATGCTATGTTCTTTTAATCTACTCTTGTGGGGGCAGACTTATGGTGGATGGGACATTTTGATCAGGTTGTTTCCGTGGAGGTGTGGCCCCACCCATTCAAGGTGGATCTTAATCACCTTGCTGGAGTCCTCTATGAGAGGATAAAAGGCAGAGACATTTTGGAGAGAGCTGAGAGAAGCTAAGATATGTAATCCAAAGTTTGCCCCTTGGAGAAGCTAAGAGAGAAGCTAAAACAGAAGCCCAGAGACATTTTGGAGAAAGCCACAGAAACCACAAGCTAAACCCATAAGAGGCCCAGCAGACTCTGACCATGTGCCTTCCCATGCAACAGAGGAACCCCAGATGCCATTGGCCTTTCTTCAGAGAAAGTATCATCCTGTTGATGCCTTAACTGGGACATTATCATGGCCTTAGAACTGTAAACTTGTGAACTAATAAAACTGCATTGTAAAAGCCAATCCATTTCTGGAATATTGCATTTTGGCAGCTTTATAAAACCAAAAGACTACTCTTTCTGTAAAATTGGCAAAAAGTTTTGTTTCTTCTATAAAACCTGGAAAATTACTCTGTCTCTAGTTAAGAGAAGACGAGCTCCCAGCGCCTACATAATGACGTGGCTAGATTACGCATGGAGAAAATTAACTGCAGGCATCCATGAAAATAGAATGATGGGTAATTTCCCTGCTCTTAAGTTGTCAGATGGTCAAAAGTGCTGGGACTTTTACCTCCTTTCACCCGATCTGCACATTAACCAACCAAAATACACATCTTCACACAATGCTCACTGGGACTGAGACTGTTGTTGAAAACTGAAACATTTTTTAAATGCACATCTAATCTTGCCAATCCACTACTTAAAAACCCTTCAGTGGTTCTTGATCATGCTTGCCATTAAGTCCAATTCCTAAACGTGGATGCTGCCTACCTCTACAATCTCCTTCTTGCCACACCTCTCCTCTCCCAATTCCCTTTCCTTGCTCACCTACATACTCTATTTATATTCCAAGAACCTGTCCTGCTTTATCTAGCTTCCAGGCCTGTGCACAAGGTGTTTCCATTGCAAAGCTTCTCCTTGCCTCTATGCCTGCAAAACCTCTGTCCATTCTTTCACTTACACAGTTCCTCATCTGAGAAGCCTTTCCTGCTCCCCTAAGGCTAAACCATCCCAGGACCCTGGACACACCGCAACTGTGTCACTGATCATAATATACTGTAATTGTCCGTTCCTTAATTGCAGGGCAGTTTCCTATAATACCAGCTCTGAGCATACAGCAGGTGCTCAGTAAATGACTAATGAATGAACAGATAAGTGAATTTGCTTTTAGAAGGGCATAGATTACATAGCTTTCGGTTCCCTCATAGACCTTCTCTGGAACACTGGTTTCTGGGTGGCATTCAGCATATAAGCTATACCAAAAGCACCATTAATTCTCAGTGACAAGCTCTGTGGACTAGCTGATTTCCTTTTGCAACCCAGAACCCCTGTAGACTACCTTACCTTTCTACTTAACTGGGCAAATTTCACTGCATCCACGTAAGTTGAGGCAATGGCCATATCTATTAGCACATCTAGCAAAAGTTCACATGATGACTTCTAAATGACAAAGAAAAAGAAATTGGATAAGCTAGGGTAAGCAATCTTCTATTATGTAACATCAGGTTCAACTAACAACCAAGTTAGGAACATTCACATATATTCCTAATTACTCCTCCTAACAGCCTTGTGAACTGAAGAGGAGTTACCTCTCTCATTTACAGATGAGAAAGAACTGGGGTTCAGGAAAGGTAAGAGACAGACCTGTAATTTCAAAGCAGGTCTGTTTCTCAAGCTTAGATGTCATATCTATTATAATTTTGTCTAAGTTGCAGAAATAGTCAGCATTAGGCATATTTACCTTAAAATTAGTTATAATATTTGGAAAATTTTTTAATGAGAATAAATAAAATGCCCAATAGTAAGGTATGGGTTAAGTAAATTATGATATATACATATCATGGCCATAAAGTAGCCATTTACAATCACTATGCTGTAAAATACCTAATGAAATGGTACTGGTGGATGGGGTCTATTATTGAAAAACAAGAGAGAAGCATGACCTTAATTATAATACATATAAACAGACATGCTTAGGAAAAGAACTGGAATATTGTATGTAAAAATTCAACTGTGTTTTATTTCTGGAGAATATGAAAGCAGAAGATTTTAACTTTATACTTTGGTCTTTTATCTGGATTCCAAGTTTTGTACAATGAATATATATTACTTTGACAATAAGAAAAAAATGACAAAGTTGAGCCACCAAAAATATGTTAAGTGAATGCAACCATAAAATGCAAATCAAAGTTTCTGTCTCTTTCTTCAAAAACAGTCTCCCTTAAACTTCAGTTCCAACCCTATCCCCACCCCAGTTCTCTGGTCACACTCACATTCAAAGAAGTGCTTTAGCAGCACTTAACCTCTGCCTCACTGGGGTATCATGGAGAACACCAGCTTGAAAAAAAAATCAGGGCCTAGACTTTAACCAGTCTATGTTTCCAAATTTGACAGAGAAGATTGTAGGCTGGTAGCACCTTGTTATTCCTTCCTTATGGTAAGTATCATGCTGTTCTTTGAATTATTGCTACTAGCTTGCTTCTAGATTATAGTTACTCTTAAAGTCAGAGTCCACAACTTTGTCATCTTTTTATTTGCTGAGGCCTATAGCATAATGCCTTGAACACAGTAGGTACTTAGTAAATGCATTTTAAATAAAGGTTTAGAGTGTCTCAAGATTTTATGAATTAATCTATATACTCAAATCACCTTCTGCTTTGAAAAACTGTTATATATGTAGTGATTGGTCAAGCCAATAGTTTCCTATATATGTACTTTTTTGCAAGCTACTGATCTTTGGGATGCTTCTGGGGAGAAAACTGTAAAAATTTCAGGTTATTCCAAAAGTTTAAATCTACTGAGACTTAGACCTTGGAGAGACCCCTCCTTTTTAGAGAATGTCTCTTTTTCCCTTTCCTTCATTGATTCACCTAACCAGCCATCTATTCCACAAATAGGAGATGTCAGTCTAGAAGGAAAAAAAATGCATATATACCTAATCAAAATAAAGTAAAAGGTGTTGATTGCTTTGTGAGAGGTGAAGATGAATTCCTATGAGATACATTCTAGCCAGAAGGAGTCAATAATGGTTTCTCCAACAAGAAATAATATGATCTGGAACATGTAGAAATGATGGGGAAAAAGCATTATCAAAGCCTTAGAGAAGATGAAAAATGTAACATATATTTAGAAATGAGCTAGAACAGCTCAGTTGGGTAAGAGGACAGGTGTTTTGGAGTTAAAGATAGAAAAGGAAATTGAGAACAGAATGTGGAGGAAATTGGACTGAATTGTGAGGATAATAAGAAGCCAAGGAAAGCTTCTAAGGAGGGGAGTGACGTGATGCCACACCATTTTCAGCTGTGTGTGCTGAATAAGAGGTATGCCTACCAAGTGATTTTCTTACCTAACAGTTTCCTTAATTCTGATGATTCAAAATAGGCATGTTCTGTAAGTACAGTCTACAAGGGGTAAAAAAATTTCATTTCCGTTGTCTACCTTCCCTTTTGAAAGGCGTTTTACTGCTTGTGCCCTGGTAGTACCGGAATGTTCCCACTCTATCTTGGCTTGTGTCATGCCATCAACCTAAAAATAGATGCTAATTAACAAGGTTATTTCTAACTTACATTGTTAAAAGAGAGGAAAACAGTGATGAAACACATATAGAGTATCAAATTAACCAAGGATGGAACTAAATTCTAGTTCAAAATTCCCACCTCACAGATATTCAATTCACTAAATAGTCTTTTTTCCCCCCTAAATCAGATAGTCATTATCCAAATTTCCTATCCCTGATGTGATAATATAGTGCTATGAGACATGTCCCAACAGAACACGAATTGACTTTGGGAGCCTGGATGCTACATGGAGTGTCTGGATGGCAAAGCAAATATCTCATTCTATTATCTGTTGTCTCTGAACCAACAGATTACATGGTTCACTGACTAGCTGAATAACTTTTAGACAGTTTGCTCATGTCTATTTACACATATTCCACAGAAATATATTAACAACTGAGGAACAGTTGTAAAAATTATATAACAAGATGGATAGATGAGAGTGACAATCTCTCTGTGTACATTTCTACAGAGATGAAGAAAGTTTTACAAGGTAAAGGAAATGGGGAAAAACACACATATGTGCACTTGTATGTTGCTGCCACTACAAAGTGTGAATTCCATACAGTAATAGAGACAGCATATCACATAATCTCCTGGAAACTTCTCACATCTATCTGGGATACTATTATAATATCTGACTTTACAGCAATGAGTTGAAGATTTATATTTGTGCTCTAAAGTATTTTACTGGACAATTGTATTTTTTAATAAGAAATCCACTGTTCACATTCATTTGATAGCCACAGAAGTAATGGAAGATTTCTTGTGTACACTTTTACTAAATAATAAAATATTTATTCTCAAATCAGAGCTCAGTTTTAATCTATTCTCTAAGTCACATATATCTCACCCAAATAGATATCCTTAACAGATAAAAGAAGATTCTCCCATGTATTATAACACTGGTCACTACATGTTTTGATTTAAAAACTAGTAATAGTGTTACTGCTTATTACTACATAAAATTCTCAACTGAATTTCCCTGTACAGAAAACAATGGATGATTGGATGACACTGGGATCGTGTCACCCTCATATTCAGTAGAGAAAAGTCTCATGGACACTAAAGTTTGAGAAACGCTGCATTCTACAACTCCCTTCAAATATGCACATATACCACTCCCTCCTTTTAGAAGCACTATCTTCCTTTGATTCCCCACTCCCCTGCTTTCCTCCTCTCTGGCAGCCCTTTCTCAATCTCCTCTGCAAGCTTATCCTCTGAAGACCATGAAATATTGGAGTTCTTCAAAGCTTAGTCTTTGACTATCTGCTTTCTAGTCTCCCTTACAATCTAACATTCAATTCCACTGCGGACTCCTAAATGTGTCTTTGCTTGGAACTCCAGAGACATATATACATTTGCCCACTGATAGCTCCACTTGAACCACTCGTCCCACTCAACATGTCTAAAATCATGTCCCCAAAGCCCCTGTTCCAACCCCGGCCCTCCCACTTTCAGTTCTCTGTCCCAGGATGGCAACATCATCCTTCCAGGTGGACAAGCCAGAAGACCTCTAATCACTGGCTTTCACACCTCAATCTTTTATCTCTAACATCCAATCTATCTCAAGCTCTAATGATTTTTACCCTTTCAATTCAGTCCACTTCTGACTATTGCCACCTCCAATGCCACCTCAGTCTATCTCTCACTTGGATTTCTGCAGTAGCCTCACAACTGGTTTTCCCATACCCATTCTGGCCCAATGCTTTCTCTACAGTGTCATAAAAATATTTTTAAACATTAAGATAAACCGTTAATCTTCCACTTAGAACTCTCTAAATGCTTCCCATGGCTTTGGGATAAAGACTAAAATCCTTAACAAGATTTTGCTTGATCTTCTCTTTCCAGCCTTATCTCCTGCTCCTTTCTGCCCCACTTGCAGCTCTCCAGCTAAGCCTTCTTTCAGTTACTTAAACCTGTCACGCTCCCCCCCTACTTTAGAAGCTTTGTACACACTGTTCTCTCTGCCTAGAATATTATCCCTATCCTTGTCCTTTCATTTTCTTTATTTCTATTCATCCTTCAGATTTTAGCTCAAGTATCACCTTCCACAGAGAAGCTTTACCTGACCATCTCCCCATCATTCCACCCCACACCAGCCCAGACAGTCAGGTTCTCTCCTTATACACTCTGAGATCTCCCTGTGTGTTTCCTTCATAGAACTCATCAATGTCAGTAACTATACACTTATGTGTGCTATTATCTTGTTAATGCCTAACCCCTCTCCCATTTTTCTATAAGCCCCATCAGGCAGACATTGTGTCCTTCTTCCTACCAGTGTATCCTTAGTGCTTAACACAGCACCTGGATCACAGTGAATATGTGATAAATGTTTAGTGAATAAATAAACGTAGCAATAGGAGATGAGGCTGGAAAGATAGGACAAGTTGTAAAGCATTCACATTATTATTATTATCATTATTATGTTGGCCAAAAACCTTTGACTTCCATGATTTGACCTCAACCTCTTCTTCCAGCTTCTTCTTATACTATATCCCACCATAAACACCATGCTTCAGCTATACTGTGATACAGTATGTGAGATACAGTCGTACGTAATTTACACAGCTACTCAGACACAGCCACCCTCCATGCCTTTGTTTCTGCTGTTTCCTCCCCATAATGCCTGATATTTGCCAAGGCAGAGTTCAAATTCCACTTCCTCTACTAAGCTCTCTACTGTGCATTAATTACAATCAAGCTGCGTATATTTTCTTTCTCCTGTGCGATATAATAAACTCCTTAAAGGTTATAAAGACTATTTTATTCATCTTTATACTCCCACAATGCCTGATCCCTCATTGGGCACAAAGGTGGCTCTCTTAAAATGAGCTGGACTAAATTCATCATTGAGACAAACTAAGTTCCCAAGAAGAAAAACCTGGGGAACCGTTTCATAGTACTTGAAGTTCCCAAGGCTAAAAGTTTACTTATTAAACTAGTCCCAGCATTACAAAGGTCTAGGTCAAATGATAGCTGCCTCTTCTGATGGTTTTGCAATTCTATGGTCAGTATATTTTGAAACATTTCTAAAGTTCAAATTTTGTCTTTTGTGCCTAGAAGCATGTCCTCAGAACCATAAAAGAGACTATTTCTGGGAACCCATTGAAATTCTACTAAAATTATGACTGAAAGTGTTACCTTTCTGTATTACCAAACAAACCAATGAACAGCAAAGTCACCATATTGCCATTATAATGTTAACTCCTAGAAAGCTTCAGAACCTGAAAGTCAATTCGTCTGATTCTCCCAGTGAGTTATGATGCTGAGAATCCAACTTTCTTAAGCTCTGAAATCAGCCTTTTAAAGACCCAGATTTGTATTCCAACCTCTTGGTGTTTCACTTGAATCTAAGAACTAAGATGCCTGGTTTATAGTTTAAATGCTATAGTCAATTTTGAGAAAGGAGGAAGTAGGATGGCTTTACCAATCCCTAGGCATTACAGTTGTCTCATCAACTAGCTAAATTAAACCTGCAGATTAAAGCAAGAATTTTTTTTTTTTTTAACCAACCAGCTCCCTTCTCCTTTCATCCATAATTTAGGTCATTTTAAGTACAGTTAATAAAAATCCCATTGTTTATAGCACATTTGCCTTAAGTTGTTCTTTGTTCAAAGGGATATAAACAAGTTGTTAGGCCGAGATAAATGATTCTACTTTAAACAAAAATACTTGATATTTCCAAACTCATATCCATCCAATGTCAGGCCTAGTTCACTTGTTACCCAGTATTAATGGCTAATTTTCTATTTAGGCCTGAATATACCAGAAAATTTTTTCTTTCTGTAAACAGAAATCACTGAGAACATCTCCTGCATTTGAACTAAAAATTAAAATGATTTCTATGCATACGAACATTACTAACTAATGCTGTCCTACTTACTAAAAAAAGTCTTAAACACAAAGTCCAAGACTGATTACCTTTTCCTTTTGGTGCTCTGCTGCCAAAGCTGCAGTTGCTAAGGATAATCTTCAGAAGCTTGGCTTTGTTGCCAGAGCAACCAACCCAACTTTAAGTATTTTTAAATATATTATTTTGGAGTATCTTGACTAATAGTAAGATCTATCTGATCTACACCATTGTAACAAGTGCTTAGTTCATTTTTACAATTCTGATCTAGATATCAGAAAATTAGGAATCTAGTCAAGCAAGGATTTGAAACAACAAACACTCTTTGTGTGGAAACTGCTGGAAACTGCATGGCATGTGCTGCCTTCAAGCCAGTATCCATTTCCCCAAGGTGAGTGGTCACAATCAAAAAGAAAGGACTGACAAGAAAATTCCTGCTTCTTTCAGCTCAGACCCTCCAGCAGTCTCAGGATTTAAATGCATCACAGGCTAGTTCCACAATGACCTGAACTTCTGTTTACTTGCACTGATCAGGAGATAAGCAGATCTGGAATCTCTCACTGAATGTTAAGAAATTGGAGCACCGAATCCAAACACCCTAGACAACTGGTACTATCAAGCTCTGTGCTACCATTAACTGGTTTTTAGTTGATTTGTATTTAATTAGTCTATATTATACTAAGAAATCTAACATACTTTTCAGAAGTAGGGAAAGTATTAATTCTAAATATTAACAAACACATCATACACAGAGCACAGAGCTCCTACAAATTGTAATTTCAATAACAGTCACCTTGAATTTGCTACCTACCTTCTTTCTACAAAGACTACAAACTATTTTAAAACAGTGTCCAAAGAACAGGTCCCAGAATATACCTGTGGCTTCTACTGAGAATGGATAGAAGACAGGCTTTTTCATCCATCAATCAATCAGTCAGTCAATCAACCAAGGAGTATTTATCAGGTACCTAAACAGTATTGGCAGCACCTAAACAAACATAAACACATTTCTGCCTCAAGTAGTTAACAATAATTTAATGATTTTGTGTGGAGCTAAGGAATGATATAGGAAAAATCAATGTTAATTGAGCTTTGGTGAATCTGAGGAACAGCAGATCATCTTATTAGTAGTCTGTTTTAAAGATAAGGAAATAAATTCTGAGAAGTAAACTTACTTGCATAGGCACTATTTGAACATACCTCTATAAAAAAGATGGTTGTCCTTACTGAAATCACTTTTTTCTAAAGCAGGTACACACATACCAGCTTTTGATCCTCGGAATGTGGAATAAATCGTTCTGAGATTATTAAAAATACATTATGATTACTAGGTTTCTTATTTGTAATTTTTTGTTGAGTTTAGCAGTTTCCATTTACTTGAATCTCAATGGTGTGAGTTAGATACTCACTTACAGGGGGCTCTTAAAATGATGTGTTTCAATGATTCTTCCTTCAAGAATATTCTGTCTTCTTGAGATGTTAAATGTAGATGCAATTTGGGTGCTCTTACAATTTGGGTAACTTACATGATGATTGTAAATGTACTATGAATTATTAAAGACAATATACACTTACTTTTTTTAACATTCATTTTATTGAGATATATTCACATACCACGCAGTCATACAAAACAAATCGTACATTCGATTGTTCACAGTACCATTACATAGTTGTACATTCATCACCTAAATCAATCTCCGACACCCTCATTACCACACACACAAAAATAACCAGAATAATAGTTAAAGTGAAAAAGAGCAACTAAAGTAAAAAAGAACACTCGGCGCCCTTGTCTGTCTGTTTGTTTGTTTCCTTCCCCCACCTTTCCACTCATCCATTCACAAACTAGACAAAGTGGAGTGTGATCCCCATGGCCCCCACAATCCCACTGTCCCCCCTCATAAGCCACATTTTTATACAATTGTCTTCAAGATTCATGGGTTCTGGGTTGTAGTTTGATAGTTTCAGGTATCTACCACCAGCTACCCCAATTCATTAGAACCTAAAAAGGGTTGTCTATATTGTGCATAAGAGTGCCCACCAGAGTGACCTCTCAACTCCTTTTGGAATCTCTCTGCCACTGAAGCTTATTTCATTTCCTTTCACATTCCCCTTTTGGTCAAGAAGATGTTCTCCATCCCACGATGCCAGGTCTACATTCCTCCCCGGGAGTCATATTCCACGTTGCCAGGGAGATTCACTCCCCTGGGTGTCTGATCCCACATGGGGGGAGGGCAGCAATTTCACCTTTCAAGTTGGCTTAGCTAGAGAGAGAGGACCACATCTGAGCAACAAAGAGGCATTCGGGAGGAGGCTCCTAGGCACAATTATAGGGAGGCTAGCCTCTCCTTTGCAGCAACAGTCTTCCCAAGGGCAAATCCCATGGTAGAGGGCTCAATCCATCAAACCACCAGTCCCCTATGTCTGTGTGCACGTTAGCAACCATCGAGGTAGGGCAGGCCAATACCCCTGCATTCTCCACCAGCAACTCAAGGGAGCTCTGCATATTTTTTCCCTGTTTTTTTTTTTTTTAACTTTCTTTTTCCTAAATCAACTGTATGAAAAATAAAAAAATTTAAAAAAAATTTAAAAAAAGCATACAATAAAAGAACATTTCAAAGAGACCATAACAAGGGAGTAAGAAAAAGACAACTAACCTAAGATAACTGCTTTACTTTCAACATGTTCTTACTCTACCCCAAGAAAGTAACCTAATATAGCAACATTTCTGTGAACTTGTTCCTACTATACCCATCAGAAATTAACAGACCATAGTCATTCCTGGGCATTCCCAGAACTTTAAATTTATCCATGATAGCTTCTCTGTTCTTCTTGGATTATTGTTCCCCCTTCCTTAATTGCTCTCTATCGCTAGTTCCCCTACATTCTACATTATAAACCATTTGTTTTGCATTTTTCAAAGTTCACATTAGTGGTAGCACATAATATTTCTCTTTTTGTGCTTGGCTTATTCGCTCAGCATTATGTCTTCAAGGTTCATCCATGTTGTCATATGTTTCACAAGATCGTTCCTTCTTACTGCCACGTAGTATTCCATCATGTGTATATACCACATTTTCTTTATCCACTCATCTGTTGAAGGACATTTGGGTTGTTTCCATCTCTTGGCAATTGTGAATAATGCTGCTATGAACGCTGGCGTGCAGATATCTGTTTGTGTCGCTGCTTTCCGATCTTCCGGGTATATACCAAGAAGTGCAACCGATGGATCAAAGGGTATCTCTATATCTAGTTTTCTAAGGAACTGCCAGACTGACTTCCAGAGTGGCTGCACCATTATACAGTCCCACCAACAATGAATAAGAGTCCCAATTTCTCCACATCCCCTCCAGCATTTGTAGTTTCCTGTTTGTTTAATGGCAGCCATTCTAATTGGTGTGAGATGGTATCTCATTGTGGTCTTAATTTGCATCTCTCCAATAGCTAGTGAAGCTGAACATTTTTTCATGTGTTTCTTGGCCATTTTTATTTCCTCTTCAGAGAACTGTCTTTTCATACCTTTTGCCCATTTTATAATTGAGCTGTCTGTACTATCGTCATCGAGTTGTAGGATTTCTTTATATATGCAGGATATCAGTCTTTTTTCAGATACATGGTTTCCAAAAATTTTTTCCCATTGAGTTGGCTGCCTCTTTACCTTTTTGACAAATTCCTTTGAGATACAGAAACTTCTAAGCTTGAGGATTTCCCATTTCTCTATTTTTTCTTTTGTTGCTTGTGCTTTGGGTGTAAAGTCTAGGAAGTGGCCGCCTAATATACACTGACTTTTTAGTGGTAGATTTTTAATGCATAGCTCTCAAATAGTTCTCATTATAGTGATGCTGTTTCTCTGAACCTAAAACTTTGCCTCTGTCACTTTCCTTCTTTTTACCTGCAGTGGATATTTGCTCAGATGTTCCCCTCACCTAAGAGACCATTTTACTTTCTTCTAAAATAAAATGGAAAATTTTCAGTTAATGCCAAGCTCAGTTTAATAAAAACATCATAAAATTCCACCTATTTGCAAAACCTATTCTTAAGAAATCATCCCACAATGATCTTTCCCCTCTGTAATCCTTCAGCATTTAGGAAGACCTGTTATGTTTTGTCATTTAGCAATTTCACATATAGATATGTCTTATCTCTCTAATTAAATGCCATTTTCCGAAAGGAAAATGATTCTTTTATTTCATGTATATCTGAATGGCCTATGATATGTTTGAGAACAGATTAGGTGTGCTATAAATGCTATTTGAGAAAATAAAATTAAAGATGAAAGTTTTTGAGGTGTGATATCTTTACTTGAATTACTTTTACATTTGTGGTTTGTTAAAAATTTTGGTATTTTCAGATAAGACTTTTACATAAATAGGTGAATCGGTCAGTTATTAAATATTTATTAAACATCTTCTATGGGTCTAAAACCATGCTAGATGCTACAAATAATATAAAATTATTAATAATACATGGTTTCTATCCTCAAGGTGCTTGTAATCTAGAAGTGTCTAATGGCAGGTTTTCCTACTATCAGATGTGAACAGTTGTAAGTTAGTGGAAAGACTAAACATCTCGGCAGCCTCAGAAATGTACAGTCTATATTTTAAATAGCACAGTTCAGAATGATAGCTGTGTTAAATTTTAAATACTGTGAAAAAAGCCAAGTAATTAAATAGTAGGTACTTAGAGCAAAACTTACAAAACAAAATAAAATAACCTATGAAATTACATTAATTGATCTTTACATTCTGTTTTTATCTTCTATATCAAATCAGTGTCAGTCATCATTTATACAAAAAGGGGGGGGGGGGCACTTTCCATAATCAGTTGTTCACTTTCCATCTAACTGTTAACATCTTAATTTAGACTCTCATCATTTCTTGACTGAATTTATAGCTTTGTAATTGCTCTTCCTGTCTCTATCTCAGTATTGCTACTATAGTCTCTAAAAAGACACATGTAATCATGTTATTCTCCTACTTTAAAGCCTTCAGTGGCACTGACTTGCCTAACTCAAAGCATAGTTTATAAACTCCTCTACAATTTGGCCTCAGTTGTTACATCTTCTCCTACTACCCATCTCTAACACCCCTCTAGTCCAGACACAAGAAATTTGCCTGTCCCCTAACTGCTTGATTATTGATTAGTTCATTCATTCTGCCAAAAAAAAAAAAAGTACTTACTAACCAATTGTTCAAAATCTTTTGCTAAGCAATGGTAGAGCTCATAGTCTAAGGGCAGAGACAAATAAGTAATCAAATGTCAAATGGTTAAGTGTTCACTAAGCAGCAGTTACTACTGCTGCTGCAAGGTTGGCTTGTATTTCTCCCTAGCTTCATATGGCAAGAAGGCAACAAAGTCTCAATGAGTTCAGACAGTTTAGACAGGCAGCCAAAGCAAAACCACATGGTGTCAGCATCCCATATCCCTATTCCCACAGGATGACACTGAACTAGAGAGGCCAGACAAGAGATGATAGCCATGGTAGGTTGCTCTGCCTTGAGGTGCCAACATCAAACTACAGGAGCGGTTTTACAGATTTACATAGATTTACATAGAAGCTCACAGCCTAAAGGGAAGGGGGTGGAAAAGCCCTGCACTCAACTGCAAACAAGGAGATGAATGAGAAACAGCCTTGTGGCAGTCTCCTACAAGATTAAGAAATTGCCTTATGGCAGCACCTCGTCAGGCTTATCCACCATTTCTCCAGGAATCACAGAGCTCTCTACCAAGACTCAGGCCTGATCATGGTTGAGATTTGCCCACACGGACTATGTGGAGATGGGCAAATTTACCAGAGTACCATGACCGAGTACAAAATGTACAATTCTAGAAAAATGTTCACAGTACTCTAGGAGCATATAGGAGGGGTCCCTGGTATAGCAATGCAATGTGCCTTTTCAAATACTTGATCTAACTGAAATGTTTCTCCCCTATGCAAATTTGTCCATCTCAAGCCCAGGGTGAAAAGTCCCTACTACTTCCTTTAGATGCCTTCTTCCACTATTCTAGGCTGAATAAATTGTTCTTTCCTCTGTACTTTAACAGCCCTTAGTTCATGCCTGTGCTTGGATTGCCATAAACCACTCATTCATCCATCCTTTCATGGACCAGGCACTGCCAAAGGCACTGTAGATACTGCAGTAAACAAAATAGGGAAACAGTCTTGCACCCATGGGCTTATATCTCTTCTGTCCTATTCTGTCCCTTCTATTCATAGCCTCAGTCAAACCCAAAACTTATGAAACGATCTAACATCCAGGCTCCCTTGAATGCTCAGGAACATCACTTTCTTCCTTATTTTAAGTTATAGTTAAGTTATAGTAAGAGAACAAATCCATAATAAAATTTTTCATTTATACAAAAATGTAATAAAATTTTACAAAATTTATCTTTTTCATGGAGCTCATGAGAAGAGAAATATTACACAGGTGAAAGGTACCATCATAATTCTCATATGAAAGCTATTCAAGTCTAGAGTACATAAAGGCAGTTTGACTCAACCTATGGCTTAAAATCAAAACTAAGAATTGGAAAAATTTCCTTCCCAATTTATAACACTATCAGGCATTACCTTTTCTTCCTCTTGTTGTAGTGTCTTTCAATTCCTCAATCTTATTTTTGGAAAAAGCAGGCTTTTTCCTAAATTGACTTTTATTCAAAAGGCTTCTTTTTCTCTGACTAGCAGGAGTAACTTAACCGTCTGGTAAACTCCTCCATGCCAATATCTAAACTCACTGAAATGAGGCAAATGTCAGTCCTTCGAAGACTAGAATTTTCCTCTCAATTGCCATTTCTAACTTCATAAAAGTAAAATTTTGATAGAGCTGTGTGATGGAGTCCTCTCCATCTATCCCCAGTCTATCACAACCCACTAAGTTGTACATGAGGATATCAGGGAATGGACTCTTTCTCCCTAAGGATAAAAACTATGCCTGCCATGTTCACCACTGAGGCCCAAAGTCTAGCGTATAGTACAGTGTAATGACTAGGAGCATATGCTCTCAAGTTAGAAGCCCTGCGCTTGAATCCTGGCTCCCAAGCTGTCAGATTTGGGACATGCTTCTGTAAGGTTCCTAACCTCAATTTTCTCTTTTTAAAATGGAGGTGATAACATTGCTGTAGGGATAAAATATGTAAGGTGCTCATCAAAGTACATGGCACATGGAACTCAATCAATTTTATCTATTATTATTATGTGCTCAATAAACATTAGTTGCCTGAATGAACCTCAGTGAATGGATAAATAACCTAACTAATTTCTGAGCTTAATAAGCATCCATCTATACATACTTCATTTTGTCTCCTACTTTACCATTTCCAACCATTGCTTACTTCTCCTCCTCTGTCGTTTAGGCCTGGAAAATTAATAATAATAGTCTCTTTGCTCCTACTCTTCCAGCTTCTCCTAAATATTGACTAAGCATTTTGTCCCCTCTTACATCTCTTTTTTGGACTAACAGACTGATAACCAACACCCATCCACCTGCTCCAGCATTAAAAACAGGCATATGCACATGCATCTGTATGAGCATGTACACACACACACACACACACACACACACACACACACACACACACACACCATCCTGTCCACAGGTACAGCTTGCAAACCCTGGCCCCATTCTTGACCAGCTCTGAGGACTATCCTAAACAATAGCTACAACTGGGAAAATGCCAAAAACTATGGATCAGACAAAAAAGACAAATGATATTTTGTTTTGAGGATTATAAAACTGGCAGAGATAAGAAATAACAGTGATGGGAGACTTTAACTATAAGGACATTTTCTGGAAGTCTCTCTCACCTAAAACATGATGATTCTATAAGTCCTTCCTTAGCTCACTTTATTGACAATGTCCTACCTGAGAACATAGAGCAAGTTACAAGTAAACCGGTTTATTTAAATTGAATTGCAATCCACCAAGAACTAAGTAATAAGGTACAATTAGCGTCTATGATAGAGAAAGGAGGAAAGGTTTGACAGAACACATAAATACCCTGTGTTTAAAGAAGGTATGTATGTCTTAAGTACTAAAGAAAACAATCATGGTTCCATTGCATGGCTCCCAGAGGCATAACTTGGAGACTGTAAAAAAAGGAAGATAATACATGAGGATTGGGGAGATTTCTTAAAGGAATGTCTTATCCCAATGAGGAAGAAAAGCAAGAAGAGAGATATAGGGATATTTGTTGGTTCCCTCTCCAAAATCCATCCCAGACTTCCCATGCGAACATTACCTAAGTTTTCAATTGTGGACATCATCTCTCTTTCCATTCACACATGTGTGGACTAGGACTCTCAGATGCCAAGTTCTCTGGTCATATTGAATAATTGAGAGATAGGAACTAGCCCAACAAGAAGCAATAAGACATGAAAAGTTGTTCTCTGGGGTTTCTGTCTAAAAAAAAAGCCTCCTTTTTCTTCTGCTGAAGAGACTTTCTCTTTCCTTTTTCCATAACAATAACTATATGAGTAAGGAAGGATGCAGACCCAGGATTTACTGGAAGATATATTCCATCTATGAGGGAAAAAATTTCCTGAGAATTGGTTAACAATATGAAGAAAACAAAGCCATGATATGGAGAGAAAGAAGCTAAGTTTTCATTTTAAGCTTCAACTGAAGCTCTGTTCCTGTGCTTGTCATTTACATAAGTTAATAATGCCCTTTATAGTTTAAATCAGCTTGATTTGGGTTGTCTGTTTTTTAAAACATAAGGAGTCCTTTTGGATATAGGATATAAGAGCTGCACATGGAACTGTCTTAGATGAGATTTTGAAAAGATAGGGGGAAAGGTCTGGGATGAATACTAGAATGGATATTTTCAGCAAAAATTGTATTAAAAACCTACATTCCTAAATAAACAGGTTGAAAATGATAGTGTTAACAAAATGACCTTTTAAAGTTATGCTTAGGTCAAGAAGAGGAATTACACTGTAGTTTACTATCAATGAATGACAAATAAAAATAAAAGTACTCAATTTTGACAAAGATGACAAAGCAGCTATTATAAATATATTCCAAAAGAATAGAAGTAATCTGTGCTCAAATAATTAAAGGAAAACATGATAACAATGACTCAACATAGAAGTCAAAGCTATAAAAAAGAACCAAATAAAATTCTGGAGTTGAAGAGTACAGTAACTGAAATGAAACATTTATTAAATAAGCTCAATAGCAGATTGGAGATGGCAGAAAAAGAAACCGGTAACTCAAATATGGATGACTAGAAATTATCTAATTCAAAAAACAGAAAAAGTATTGAAGAAAAGTGAGCAGAGCCTCAAAAATCTGTGGGACAATGCCAAGCTTATCAACATATGTTCAATGAGAGTCCCTGAAGGAGGGAAAGGAAAGAAAAGGACAGAAAGGTATTTGAAGAAATAATGGCTGAAAATTTCCCAAATTTGAGGGAAAATATTAATTTACATATTCAAGATGCTCAACAAGTTCCAAATAGGAAAAATACAAAGATCCATACCTAGGTATATAATACTCAAACTACTGAAAGACAGAGAAAATCTTGTAAGCAGTATGAGAAAAACAACTTATCATGTATCGGGGTCAACCATTTGATTAACAAGAAGGCACTAGAATGATATATCAAAGTCATGAAGGGACAATAATAGCATTCAATCAAGAATTCTACATCCAATGAAACTACCTCCAAAATGAAGGTAAAATAAAGACATTCCCAGTTTAAAATAAAAAATTAGGGAGAGGGAGAATTTATTGCTAGCAGGCATACCCTATAAGAAATACTAAAATAAGTCTTTCAGGCTGAAAATAAATGACAAAAGAAAGTAACTGAAATCACAGAATAGATTGAAAAGAATCAAAAAGGTAAATCTTCACATCACTTTCTCCTGTGTATAGTCTGTATGTGATCTTCCTCTGCCACTCTCTTATAAGGACACAGGTAAAAGATAATATAGGATAGTCTTCTTACTTCAAGTTCCTTTACTTATGCACATTTGCAGAGTCCTTTGTAGCTATATTATGTAACATTTGCAGATTCCAGCCATTAGGGTGTGGATATCTTTTGGTGTGGTCATTATTCAACCTGCCACAGTGGATGATACAAGAGTGAATTGCTGGGTTTATATCATCAAAAGATGTAATATATATGACACCCAATGCACAAAAACAAAGGGAAGAAATGGAGCTATATAATAGAAAAATTGCTATATTTGACCAGAATTAAATCAGCACTAACTTGAGGTAGGTTTTGATAAGTTAAAGATGCATATTGTAATCCCTAGACCAGCCATAAAAGGGAAAAATTCAAAAAGTATAGTGTACTAGAACAACAGAGGAATAAAAATGGTATGATAAAGAATATTTAGCAAAGAAAAGTTAGTAAAAGAGGAAAAAATAGGAAAAAAGACAAAAGACACAGAAAAGAAACAACAAAATGGAAGTTATAATCCAACTGCATTGATAACCATATTCATGGTGAAGATATTAAACATTCCAATCAAAAGGCAGACTTCGTCAGACTGGGTAAAAAAGCAAGGTCCAACTATATGCTGTCTACAAGAGACTTTATATTAAAGAGCAAAACAGGTTGAAAAGGAAAGGATGAAAAAGATATACTATGTAAAGGGTAACAATAAGAGAAGTGGAGTAACTATATTTATTTTAATAAAAATAAACTTAAGACAAGGAATATTACCTAGGAAGAAAAGATATTTCATAATGATAAAAGTATCAGTATACTGGGAAGACATAATAGAAGATATAACTTTTATATATGTGCACATAACTATTGTGCCCCCAAATATATGAAGAAAAAAACTAGCATAATTGAAAGGAGAAATGAGAAATCCAACAATTATAGTTCAAGATTTAACATCCTTGCTCAGTAATTGATAGAACAACTAGACAGAAAATAAGTAAATACATAAAAGACTTAACTAGAACTCCCAACCAGGTTTACATAGCTGACATATATAGAACACTCAACAACAACAAAATGCATATTCTTTTTAAGTACACAAGGAATATTCTCTAGGAGGACTATAAAACAAGTCTCAATAAATTTAGAAGGATTAAAATCAAACAAAGTATATTCCTTGACCTCAATGAATCAAGATAGAAATAAATAATATAAAGAAATTTAGAAAATACAGAAATATTTTGAAACTTTCTAACACACTTATAAATGATCAATAAGTCCAAGAAGAAACCACAAGATTTCTTCCCAAAAAATCTTCCGTCAAAAAGAAAGCCCACTGCAGGCAAGATGATAGAGTGGTAAGGTATAGACTTCAATTACTCATCTAGGGAAGCTGGTAAATAACCAGAAACTGTAACAGCTGGCTGGGGGACTTTTGTGACTAGACACATCATACATCAGTCTGGAATGGGTAGAATAGCTGAGATTGCAACAAAGGACTAAATAGAATGTCCTCATATACATTGTAGTGGTGAATGCATAACTATGCTTATAGCAAGAATTATTGATTGTATAATGAGGATGGATTGTATGATGTGTGAACAAAACTGTTTAAAAAATAAACAGAGGGATAGAAGTGCTGGAGAAAATGGGGAGATAGAGAGATGTACGCATTCACTGGTGGTGGGGAAGTAGAATTGAGAGCAGGGGCATGAATGGGCATTTGCACCCTGGTGTTTATGGCAGCAGTATTCATGATCTGCAATGGATGAAGGTGGCCTAAGGACATATTGACTGATGAATGAAATGGTGAACTGTGTGGGTGTATATATGCAATGAAATATTGAGCGACTGCAAGAAGGAATGAAATTGTGAGGCATGTAACTAAGTGAATGGACCTTAAGGACAGTATGTTGAGTGCAAAAAGCCAGAATCAAAAAGACAAACATTATAATGCCTCACTAATGTGGACTAAATGTAATGTGTAAACTTTGAGAATTGAATCTGAGAGCACAAGTTATCAAGGGAAAGCTTATTGTAAAGGTTCCTAGATTATAAATTCTTACAGTAATCACATCTATTCCTAATTTGTAATGGTAATTTCTAAATCCTGAGATACTCTTTGTATAATAACCTAGTCAGTCTCTGAACTTTGGGTATCTATGTGACACCTGAGACTCAGAACCAGTGTTCAGCAGCTATGAACATCAGTGCTATCCCATATAGCAACTGTTAAAGAAGGTGAAAAAGAGATCAGACTTCAATTAAAGATATGAATGAAGCTGATCTGGTTAGGACTAAGGTAAATCAGACTAAAGCATAAAGGATGATATTGACTGTGTTTTAAAACTTCAACTTCTGTGTGAGACCAAAGGAAAACATGTTTATTTGGTGCAAAATGTATATTTCCTATAGCACACTATCCAATTTAACATCTATGGTTAGTTTATTTGAACACCATAATTACATGGAAACTTGAATAGGGAGTGAGATCTTGTTGGTTTACACAGGTTAGTGTGATGCACCAATATATCTCCGAGTAATGTGCGCAGAGAATAAAAAAGTATTTGCAAAGCTGCCTGGAGGGACTGGGGGAAAATGTGAAAATATTAAACTTCACCACCTGGGGAATTCCTGATATTCTTGCAAGCATTGGGGACTACCAAGTTAGAATACTGAGCCTTTGATCTTGGGGCTTAACCTTATGAAGCTTGTTACTGCAAAGGAGAGGCTAAGCATACTTATAATTGTGCCTGAGAGTCATCTCCAGAGAACAGTTTTGTTGCTCAAATGTGGCCCCTCTCTTGAAGCCAATTCTGCAGGTAAACTCGCTGCCCTCCTCCCTAGGTGGGACATGACTCCGAGGGGTGTAAATCTCCCTGGCAATGTGGGACAGGACTTCTGGGCTTGAGCATGGACCCAGCATCATGGGATTGAGAAAGCTTTCTTGCCTAAAAGGGGGAAGAGAAATGAAACAAAATAAAATTCAGTGGCTGAGAGATTTCAAATGGAGACAACAGGTCCTTCTGAAGATTATTCTTATGCATTATATTGACATACCTTTTTAGTTTTTAGTGTATTAGAATAGAGAGAAGGAAATACCTGAAACTGTTGAACTGCAATCCAGTAGTCTGGATTCTTGAAGACAATCATATAACTATATAGCTTATGCAGTATGACCATGTGATTGTGAAAACCTTGTGGCTCACACTTTTTTTGGCCAGTGTATGGGCAGATGAGTAGAAAAATGATGACAAAAATAAATGAAAAATAGGGGGAGGGATGGGATGTTTTGGGTTTTCTTTTTCACTTTTATTTTTATTTTTATTCTCATTTTTATTTTTTTGGAGTAATGAAAATGTTCAAAAATTGTGGTGATGAATGCACAACTATACACTGATATTGTGAAAAACTGTACAATTTGGATGATTATATTGTATGTGCATATATCTCAATAAAAGTGCATTAAAATATCAATCACCAAAAAAAGAAAGAAAGCCTAGCTGGCTTCACTAGTTAAGTTCAAAAAATATTTAAGAAAGAATATCAATCCTAAAAAAACTTTCAGAAAATAGAGGAAGAGGAAATACTCCTCAACAATTTTATGAGGCCAGTATTACCCTTTCATCAAAGACATCTATAGAACAGAAAACTACAGACCAATATTACTATGAAAAAAGGTGCAAAATTATTCACAAAATATTGACAAACTAATCCAGCAACACACAAAAAAGATAATACACCATGATCAAGTAGGGTTTATTCAGGGAATGCAAGGTTGGTTTAAATCCAAAAATCAATTAATGTAATACATCACATCAATAGAATAAGTGACAAAAATCACATGATCATCTCAATTGACACAGAAACAGAATTTGACAAAATCTATCATCCATTCATAATTTCTTAAAAATATCAACAAACTAGGAATAGAAGGGAATTTACACAATTAGATAAAAGGCTCTATGAAAACTCTAGAGTTAAATCACATTTAAGAGTGAGAGACTGAATGCCTTCCTTCTAAGATCAGGAACAAGGCATGGAGGTTTGCTCTTTCCAATTCTATCTAACATTGGTCCAGTTTGCTAATACTGGTATTATACAAAACACCAGAAATGGATTAGCTTTTATAAAGGTGGTTTATTTGGCTACAGATTTACAGTTCTATGGCCATAAAAGTGTCCAAACTAAGGTATCAACAAGAGGATACTGTTCTGGTTTGCTGATGCTGCCAGAATGCAAAACACCAGAAATGGACTGGCTTTTATAAAGGGAGTTTATTTGGTTATGAAGTTACAGTCTTAAGGCCATAAAGTGTCCAAGGTAAGTAATCAACAATTGGGTACCTTTACTGGAGGACAGCCAATGGTGTCCAGAAAACCTCTGTTAGCTGGGAAGGCAAGTGGCTGGCATCTACTCCAGAGTTCTGGTTTCAAAATGGCTTTCTCCCAGGACGTTCCTCTCTAGGCTGCAGTTCCTCAAAAATGTCATTCTTAGTTGCTCTTGGGGTGTTTTTCCTCTCTTAGCTTCTCTGGAGAAAAAGTCTGCTTTCAATTGCCATCTTCAAACTCTCTCTCATCTGCAGCTCCTCTCTCAGCTCCTGTGCATTCTTCAAAGTGTCCCTCTTGGCTGTAGCAAGCTTGCTCCTTCTGTCTGAGCTAATATAGTGCTCCAGTAAACTAATCAAGGCCCATGCTGAGTGGGCAGGGCCACACCTCCATGGAAATTATCCAATGAAAGATCCTGCCCACAGTTGAGTGGTCACATCTCCACGAAAACATCCAATCAAAAGACTCCAACCCAATAAACACCAATACATTTCCTGCCCACACAAGACTGCATCAAAGACAATGGTGTTTGGGGGACATAATACATCCAAACCAGCAAAGATACCTTCACTGAAGAAACAGCCTATGGGGTCTGGGCCACCTCTGTCAGCTTGGAAGGTATGTGGCTGGTGTCTGCTTTTCCCTGGTTGTGTTTCAGCTCCTCTCTTAACATCTGTGTGCCCTTAGCTTAGCATCTCCAAATGTCCTGCTGTCTGCAACTCCAAGCATCTATGAGCATCTCTGTCAGCTCCCAAGCTTCTCTCCAAAAGTCTCTCTCAGCTGCTTTTGGGGTGTTTTGTCCTCTCTTAGCTTCTCCGGAGCAAACTCTGGGCTAACATCTCAAAGCATCAGCAAGCATCTCTCTAGAAGTCTCTCTCAGCTGCTCTGCACTCCTTCTGTCTGTGTGCTCTCTTATAAGACTCTAGTGATTTAATTAAGACCTACCCTAAATGGGCAGGGTCAAATCTCCATGGAAACATTCAATCAAGAGGTCACACCTTAATCAAAAAGATTAATAAGTCAGCCCCCACAAGATTGCATTAAAGAATATGGCTCTTGGGGGGACATAATATATCCAAACCAGCACAAACATTATAGTGGAGGTTCTAACCAGTGAAATCAGGCAAGGAAAAGAAATTAAAGGAAATTAAAGTAAAATTAGAAAATAAGAAGTAAAACTGTATTTGTTCATGGATAACATGATTCTGTATATAGAAAACCCTAAGAAATTTACCAAAAATTTTTACTGGAATCATATATAAAAAATAATTGTATTCTTGATCAATAGAAATTAATTATTTTAAAATAAACTTCATGAAACAATTCCATTCAAATAACATCAAATAGAATAAAATACTTAGGAACAAATTTAACAAAAGCAGTGCAAGACCTGAACACTGAAAACTACAAAATATTGCTAATAAAAATTTTGAAAGATCAAAATAAATGAAGAAATTTACCATGCTCAAGAGCTGACTTGCTAAGATGGCAATTTTTCCCCTAAATTGATCTAGAGATTCCATGTAATCCCAATCAAAATCTCAGCAGGAATTTTTGCACCAATTCATGAGATTAGTTTATATGGAAATATAAAAAAACCTAGATGAGACAAAACAACTTTGAAAAAACAGAAGAAAGTTAGGGTAATTATACTACCTGATATAAAAACTTACCATAAATTTACAATAATCAAGACAATGAAGTACTAGCATAAGGATAAACATAAACATTAATAAAACAGAGTGTCCAGAAATAAGTGTCCACATATTATGGTCAACTGATTTTCTACAAAAGTGCCAAGGCAATTGTTCTGGTTTTAAAACTGTTATGGACTCCAGAAGAGCCATGATCTTGTAATCCAATCTTGTTAGGTGGAACCTTTTGATTCAGTGTTTCCATGGAGATGTGACTCACCCAACTGTGGGTGAGACCTTTGATTAAATTATTTCCATGGAGATGTGGACCCTGACCATTCAAGGTGGGTCTTAATTAGATCACTGGAATCCTTTAAGAGATCTTATGGACAGAAGAATCTCAGAATGCTGAGAGAGACATTTTGGAGAGATGCTAAGAGCTGAACAGACCCAGATGCTTGGAGACACTGGGAGATGCAAATCAAAGGACACTTGGAGATGCTAAGCTAAGAGATGAAGCCAGAGACTGCCACAGAGAAGCTAAGAGAGAACCCCTAGACACTTGGAGAGAAATGCCCCAAAAGAACCAAGCAGAGAGCTGAGAGAAGCTAAGAGAGAGAAAAGCCTAGAGACATTTTGGAGAGAGTCATTTTGAAACACAACCCAGGAGCAAAGGACTAGCAGACGCCAGCCACCTGCCTTCCCAGCTGACAGAGGTGTTCCAGACACCATCAGCCTTCCTTCAGTGACGAAATCCTCTTGTTGATGCCTTAGTTTGGACACTTTTGTGGCCTTAGAACTGTAAATTTGTAGCCTAATAACTCCCCTCTATAACAGCCAATCCACCTCTGGTATTTTCAATAATGGCAGCCTTAGCAAACCAGAACAGCAATTCAATGGGGAAAGGATAGTCTTTTCAACAAATGATTGAAATAATTGGATACCCATATAGAAAGAGGAGAAGAGGAGAAGGAAGAAGAGAATAAAGGAAAGGAGAAGAGAAGGAGAAGAACTTAGACATTTACCTCACACCATACACAAAAATTAATTTTAAGATTGATCTCAGACCTAAATATAAGAAGTAAAACTGAAAACTTCCTCTCACAAAAAAAAATGAGAGAATATGTTTATGATCTTGAAGTAGACAAAACTTTCATAAATATAACACCAATGTAAAATTCACCCAAGAAAATATCAATAATTGAGGCCTCATCAAAATTAATTTTTTTTTCTTTTCAAAAGGCCCCATTCATAAAATAAAAAGACAAGCCACAGATGGGCAGAATATTTGCAAATCATATAGATGTTTTGTAAAAGACTTTTATCCAGATTATATAAATAACAACTAACAACTAAATAAGAAGACAAACAATCTAATTTAAAATGGGCAAAAAGATTTGATAAAGAAGATATATGAATGGCTAATAAGTGCATGAAAAGTTGCTCAACATCATTAGTCATTACACAAATACTTATTTAAAACACAAAGACCTACCACTACACATCCATTAGAATGGCTATAATCCAAAAGTCTGATAATACCAAATGTTGACTAGTGTAATAGTCAGGATCTCCAGAGAAACATAGTCGACAGGGTAAATACATAGATATAGATGATATAAATAAATTAGATATAGATATAGGTATAGATGTAAACAAAGATGAGAATAGATATAGAGGTTAAAAAAGAGAGAGATTTATTATGGGAATTGGGTCATGTGACCATGGGAATTGATAAGTCTGAATACTGTGGGACAGGCCATAAGATGAAAACTCCTATGAAGATGAAGTTGCATTCTCCAGGAGAAGCTGGCTGGCTGAAGAGGCAGAAATTCTTCTTCTCCAACTTCTGAAACCCTTAGTTCTGGTTTTAAGATCTCCAACTGATTGGATAAGGAAATCTCTCATTGCTAAAGGCGGTCTCCTTTGTTGATTGTAGATGTTATTAGCCTTAGATGCAATCAATTGACTAATGATGGAAATCCATCTATGAAATAAATACCCTCATAGTAACAATCAGGACAACACTTGCTTGACCAAACAACTGGACACTACAACCTAGCCAAGTTGACACATGAAATTAATCAACACAACCAGGAACTGAAGAAACTGGAACCCTTATATATTGCAACTGGGAATGTAAAATTGTGCAGCCACTTTGGAAAACAGACAGTTGTTAAAATATTTAAAGATAAATCTACTACATGACCCAGCAATTCCATTCCTAGGCATCTACCGAAGAGAAATAAAAATGTATGCACACACAAAGCTTCTGACATGAATATTCATAGTCAAACACTGGAAACAACCCAAATATCCATTAATAGGTGAATGAATAAACAAAATGTGATATATTCACACAGTGGAATACTACTCAGCAATGAAAAGGAATGAACTACTAACAAATGCACGAACCTCAGAAACATTATGCTGAGTGAAAAAAGCCAGACACAAAAGACTAGATATTGTATGATTCCATTTATAAAAGTGTTCAACAGTGGCAAAACAATAGAGAGAGAAAGCAGATCATTGGTTGTCTAGGACTGTTGGGTATGAAGAGAGACTGACCTCAAACAGGCACATAAAATTTTTTGGGTGATAGAATTTTTCTAAAACTGATTGTGATGATGGCTGCACAACTGTATATAAAAAATCATCAAATTGAAACACAATGATCAAATCGAATGACTTGTAAATTAGTCCGCTCAATAAGTGGGAGAGAGAAAAAAATTCTGTGCTTAGGTTGGTAGGAAAAAAGCTCTGGAGAAATAAATATTGTCTTAGCCATAAGGAAAAATTTCTAATAGTTTATAATTGTCTGAGAATTGGAATAACCTTCCTTGTTAGGTAGTGAGTTTCCCCATCACTAAAGATGTGCAAGCATGGACTACTAGCCAACTAATGAAACAACAAATATTATCACACTGGTGATTCAGGGTATAGAACAGTTTGATTAGACTAAAACATCTCTAAGGGCTCGTCAAACTTGATAGTCTACAATAGTTGAGTCCAATATTTTGCAACCCAAACCACTCATTTTCTGATATTTATCAAAACTCTTTAAATCCCATTATCCAAAGAATTTCAGTGTTTAGGCGCTGCGCTATACCAGTGTGTGTGTCTCTACACATGCCTAGAAGTTGGGCAATCACTTCACAGTTGGGGCAATGATTAGAAGCAATTGGTGGCACATATGAAGTATAGTTTCAGCTCATCACTTTTTAAACAATAGATTCTTACTGTCCTTTCATCATTGTTTTAAAAGGTACATATTTTGTATATATTCATGGATATGAATAATAATAACAATCATTATTTGGGACATCACCATAGTACAGAAATTTTTTAAGTAAATGTGCACTATTTAATCTCAAATACTCAAAAGAATCTAGCACTGGGAAAAAAATAAACACCAGATAATTTATGCAGTCTTTTTATTAAACATATTTGTGTTCAAGAAAGTTTTGTTTTGTTATGCTATTTCAATGTGCTTTATTTTGTATGCATTTTTTTTACTACATTCATAATAGTGGCATTTGAGTTGGTAAAGCATCTAAGTAGAGAAGAGAAAAAGGTGGAAAGGATGGATGAAAACAGGTGATAAAAATAAAAACAAAACAGAGAATGGGAAAAGCCAAGGTAGGGAGAGGAACCAACTGCAAAAGGCAAGTGTCAGCTGTGTGAAGCAAGAGCTGCAGACAGAGGACACCTTCGCCCTAACCCTCTGAAACCAGCCCAGAGTCATTTCCAGGGAATGGTGTCCCTGTGGATAAAATCAGCAGGGCAAAAGCAGGAAGCTCAATTTAAGGTTTAGAATACCCAGCAAACTAGAATTACCTATTCATTCATGATTCTGATGGTAAAGATGGTGGAGATGAGTTGCCATTTATTGAGTGCTGATTCTGTGACAAACAGCAACTCTTCAAGGCCCTTTAACAACATCACATTAACTCTCACAACAACCAGAGATGGTAGATCACAAGTTGCTTCATCTATAAAATGAAAATGATAAAATCACAAAGGCAAAATAACTTTCCCAAGGTCAGGCAACAAGCAAATGGAAAAAGCGAGATTTAAACCCAAGCACTAGCTTCTACCTGCTAAGCATATTGCCTCACTCTGCAAACATCTATTAGGGATCTACTGTCTAAAAACTCAATGGTCTTAACCACACTGTTGAGTCATCACCCTTGCTGTTATTGTGGAGAGCATCAGATAGTAAAGCAAACTGCTATTTGGGACAATTCTGAGAAAAACCCACATTTAGTCTGTATTGCCCTAGCATCCAACTTTCTTTCCTACTTCACACCTACCAGGAAACTTCATGTCAGGATTTGATCCCTCTTCTCTCTAAGAAGACAACAAGTTCCCAAGAAGTCCACTCAATTCCAGCATTCAAGGAGGAAACTCTGGCACAAAGATGATATGGGGGGAATAAGGTGGCTGCATTAAATATTGTTAACCACTTTCTAAATAATGTTAAGGCAGGAAAAAGTGAGGTACAAGTTAGCAGACTTAAAGTTTCAAAGAGAAGCACATTAAAGCTCTCACATCATTAAAACTCACAACCTTGTCTACATATGACTAAGCAACACATCCAATAGATTCTGATTACCAGAAGACAGCTCTGCAAGTAGTCTCATGTGCATCCTGATTGAAAACTCAGCTGCATAACCTTCCATGAACTGTTTATCTTATGTACTTATTTAACTAACATTCAAACTGACAAGCCTCCTATTTCTGGGTCTTCTTTTTATACTTTTATGTATGAACGATCAGACGAAGCTCAGATACCACAACTTTGCATGTTTTTGATTTTGCACATAAACTGAAGGTTAGAATTCTAGTCTGTGTCCTCAGTCATTCAGTCTTCTAAGATCTTTGAACATGACTTCAAACCCTGCCAAATCACAACCCAAATACAGACTTGCTTCTCTGTCTGTACAAATACGTAAAAAGAAATGGGTATGTCAACTTTCAATGGATACCAGCCTAATTGAAGCTTTAACTACTGTCAGGGAACAAAGGCAGCCAGAGCTAACCAAGTCTGCTTTGTCCAAGGGTAAGAAGACATTCAGAAGAATGAGGCAGGAATAAGTGCAGGTAGCACAGTGGAAATAAACCGAAAACTTCACCGACCATTGCAGTCCACACCAACTCCTCCCTACTCTGACCTCCTATGACACTTTTAACACCCAACTATACCTAATATTTGATTATACACAATTTATAAAAAGTGTTAGTTTTTGTTTCATGCACATCAGTCTTATAAATAACAACTATATTACAGTTGTATATTTCAACACTTTCATACATACTATCTCACTTTATCTTCATAAAGACCCATTGAGATAGGTTAAGAAAATTGAGGCTGGAGATGTTATTTATGCAACATTATTCACTAAGTTGAGATTTGGGAATTTAAACCAATCTTCACGCTCCAGATCTGGTGCTCTTTTTCCTGATGTTACACCATATTTTCTTGAGAATAGGGTGACTTCTGCTTTTCCTCTGAACACAGAACTGGACAAGTGCTGACTTGACCCCTATGTCTACTTCTCCATAGGCAAAGTAATTTGTGGCAAGCAAAGTACACATTTTTAACTATGCTATGCAAGTCCACCAGGCACTCAATACTAATGGGGATTGGGAGAAAACATAATCTTTCAGCTTTCAGGCACTATAATGATTCTTCAGAATTCTTTAAATCTTCAAATAGTGTACTATCTTAAACGTCCTCATGTCAGATTTAAACCATATCCTTCTGTGCTGCCTGCTCACACACAGTGTTAGACCACTAAATGCTGATAATCCATAAAGAGTAGGAAACCTCAAGTCTAATACTGGCACTAAGATTTTTAAGTAATTGATCCATTTAGCTCCTATTCTTCCCCTTTTCCACACCTTTCCTAGACCCAGCTATTTTGTCTCAATACACCAATCTCTCTCTCCTGAGTGTTTTTCTTCCTACTGCTTCACTCTGGAAATACTGTAATAAGTGTTATAACAACTTGTTTCCATGGCATTTCACCCAAACAAAAAGACCTGACTGGAAGACTATTGTCTGGCCATTGGTCTGACTCATCTACCCTTCCTCCATCTGAAAAGTCAAAATTTTTGAATTTAACATAAATAAGAGCAAAAGTGGTGGAGTATATTTAGGAACAACTCTGTTAGGTCCTGAAAACTCATTACAAGGCCAACATCAGATGGTTACAGGTGTGCAGCATCTGAAAGAGAAAACAGAATCTGGGGTATATAATATCCAAAACCTACTCATTTTGTTGTCCACTTCCACATCCTATTTGCCAAAGGCAATGCTTACAGGGCCCACCCTGTGGATGGTACCACATGTTCACATCTCTTCCTTCACCCATAGCCTCCAATCAAAGGCTATCTCTTCCGAAACCCTGCCCTCTCAAGGAATTGCTCTTCACTACTTAACCTGAAAAATACTAAGGCATTTTTGCGGAGAGGGTTAATTGAGTGCCCATACAAGGTAACCATGTGGATTTTAACAAACGTTTTCTAGAATCTATGCCTTAACTCAAAGGCATGGATTTAATGGTGAGAATTTCAAACAATACATCATGCTTTCAAGGCTACTGCCTCTTCCACAGACACTGGCTATAAATTTCAAACTAATCAAATACTAATCAGTTTGCTAAAACAAGTCACTTTAGGCTAAATAGGTAGCCATATAATTTTTTCCTCTGGGCATTTTTCTGTTTAAGTGGGCTAAACCTACTTATAATTGCGCTTAAGTCTCCCCCTGAGTGCCTCTTTGTTGCTCAGATGTGGCCCTCTCTCTCTAGCTAAGCCAACTTGGCAGGTGAAATCACTGCCCTTCCCCCACCCCCCCATGTGGGATCTGACACCCAGGATTGTGAATCTCCCTGGCAACATAGAATATGAATCCGGGGAAGGAATCTAGACCCAGCATCGTGGGATGGAGAACATCTTCTTGACCAAAAGGGGGATGTGAAAGGAAATGAAATAAACTTCAGTGGCAGAGAGATTCCAAAAGGAGCTGAGAGGTCACTCTGGTGGGCACTCTTATGCACAATATAGACAAACCTTTTTAGGTTCTAATGAATTGGAACAGCTAGCAGTAAATACCTGAAACTATCAAACTACAACCCAGAACCCTTGAATCTTGAAGACATTGTATAAAAATCTAGCTTATGAGGGGTAACAATGTGATTGGGAAAGCCATGTGGCTCATACTCCCCTCTGTCTAGTGTGTATGTATGGATGAGTAGAAAAACTGGGGCCAAAAAAAAAAAAAAAAAAGCACCCAGTGTTCTTTTTTACTTTAATTTTTATTCATATTACTTTTGTGTGTGTGGTAATGAAAATGTTCAAAAATTAATTTTGGTGATGGACACACAGCTATATGGTGGTACTGTGAACAACTGAATGTACGCTTTGTATGATTGCATGGTATGTGACTATATCTCAACAAAACTGAATTATTGAAAAAAAAGTATCGGAAAAAACCAGGGATTTTAAAAAACACTTTTGTCATTACCAAAAAGAGACATCTTTAGGTGAAACTAATAAAAATCCCATACTGCATAGATACTGCTAATAGTTCTGGTTATCTGTTCAACAGGAAAAAGCAAACATGAGGTCTTCGGCTCCAATCTTCTGTTCACGTCTTCTTGTTGGATGACTAAACCGGTAACGGTAGAGATGGTAAGCCGGCGGTTACTCGGCCCTGCCCTGCTCAGCCTCCGGAGCTGCTGTATCCGCTGCTTTTGTCTCTTTCTGGCGTTGTGGTTTAGGGTTTTCGGAGTGTCTGCGTGGGTAATGGAAGTTGTAGCAGCACCAACGTTGAGGTAGCTGCTGGCCTCGGGTCCCCTCGCCTTGATTTTCCCTGCTCTCTCCTTTGCCGTCCTCTCCAGGCTGTCCTTGGTGAGGAGGACCCCTGTGGCATCGTGGTCTAGAACCCCAATATATACTGTCTCACTGGCCTAGCTTGTCCCCCCACACCCTGGTTGTCGGCGCTCTCCATCGCTCCTCCCTACACGGGAGGGTTGGATTACTGTGGTCCTTGCCCCTGGGGTCTCCGCATGTGGTAAAGTGGGAACCTGCCGTCGGGCGGGCGCTGCAGGGCCTGGCCTTCGGGAGCATTCTCTGATCTCTCGTTCTTTCTGGTAATTCTGCTGGTAATTCGTGGCGGCCCCCTACAATGTGGTAAGTTTTATAACAGTAACAGTCTGCTGCCTGTTAGCCTTGCACTGGAACTCCACCAGGGCCTGCATCATTTGCTGCCTCCACCCCTTTTTCTCCTACAACACCAGACTCCACGGGTTCTCCATCTTTTACCCTGAGAAGGTAATCCTCAGGGCTATTTTTCTTTATGGCAGTTCAGTTTACAAATACATCCTCCTTGTCATTCCTATTGATGCAACCATATCCATTTCTTACACGGAACCATTTCACTATTCCCAAAACTTTCATTGTGATGATCTTTTTTTTGTCCCTCCCAAGCCTCGCTGTCCGGGTTTGCCGCTGCCCTTGGTACTCGGCTTGGGGTCCGCAGCGCTGAGGGCGCGGACCGCGGGGGAGGGCGGTGGGCGGCTGCCGGGTCTAAGCCTCGCTGCTCACGGTCGGTCGTGGTGATGGTGAGCCGGGCTGGCTGCGGAGGCTGCGGCTCCTCCCGGGGTAGGAGCGTAACTGGGCCGGCAGCAGCGGTGGGGGGCTAAGGGCTCTCTGGGGTCCCCTCCCGCTCTTGCTACCTATGGAACTCTTTCATTAATTTTTTATTGAGAAAATTGTTGATTTAATTGTTAAGAAATAATACAGAGATCCCTTGTACGTTTTGCCCAATTTCCCTCATTGGTAATATTTTGCAAAACTTTGTTACATTATTGCAACCAGGTTACATAGTTCTAACACCACAAGAATCCTTCGTGTTGCTCTTTCATGGCCATACTCACGTCCCTCCCATGTGCCTGCCCTCTACCAATTTCTACCGACACCAATCTGTCTCCATTTCTGTAATTTTGTCATTTCAAAAGCGTTATGAAATTGGGAACATATAGTATGTAATATTTTAAGATGGGCTTTATTCATTCCCCCAAATTCCCTGGAGATTCGTCCAGGTGGTTGTGTATATCAGTAGATGGTCCCTAGCTATTGCTGAGTACTATTCCATGGTATGGATGTACCACAGTTTGTTTAATCATTTGCTTGTTGAAGGACATTTTAGCTGGTCCCAGTTTTTTGATTATTTCAAATAAAGCTACTAGGAACAAAAAAATAAAAATAAATAAAAATAAAGTAAAAAATAAAGTAAAGGCAAGCAAATTTAATGTAAACCATTGGGCAATTATTGAGAATCTTTGTGCTGCCCTGTGCTCCATGCCAGGGGTACAAAAATGGATCTGACCCCCGCCCTCAAAGAAATCAATGTTTGGAGCTACTCACTCATCCAGGTCTCTTAATGAACTGATAAGTATTTTTTAAGTTAGCATAGGGTTTGGGTTCTTTTGTGAAAATTTTAAAAACCATACTCACCACTGCCATCAATTTACTTTACGCTCCCCTAATCCCAATCAAGTTAATAAACCTGCCCACATTTTGAGTGATAGACTCAATCCCAAAGGATAGTGTTTGGAAAAAGTGCAGCTGATGACGTACACAGATTTATACAATCTCTTTCATGAGCAGTCCCAAGAAACCAGATTTCTACACTATCCAAATTAGAAAAGAATTATAATGTCATAATAAGTAGAAATTGCATATCAACTATTATAGTGTTGTTTTGATCTTGCTGAAATTTATTTCTTTTTAACAATATCCAAAATTCCTGTGAGCTGGTCCCCATTGCCTGTAGTCCAAGAACAGCAGTCCCATAGTAACAACAAAGACATTACACTCCTAATTACCTGCATCGATAATGAGTCTGTGAAACTACAAGTGTTGGGGAAGATGTGGAGAAACAGAGACACTCATTCTCTGCAGGTGGGAATGTAAAATGGCCCGACAATCTTGCTGCTAGGTATGTATCCAGAAGAATTGAAAGCAGGGACTCAAACAGATATTTATACACTGATGTTCAGAGTGGCATTATTCACATTTGCCAAAAGATGGAAGCAGCCCAAGTGTCCATCACCAATGAATGGATAAGCAAAATGTGATGTCTGCATATGATGGACTATTACTCACTTGTAAGAAGGAATGAAGTCTTGATGCATGCGACAACATGGATGAACTTGGAGAACAATGTGTTGAGTGAAATAAGCCAGACACAAAAGGACAAATATTGTATGATTTCATGAATATGAACTAATTAGGATAAGAAAACTCATAGAGTTAGACTCTATAATATAGGTCTAGAGGGGATAGATACTGGGGGGATAGAATGGGGGTAGAGAAAGGGGAGCTAATGCTTAATTCGTGCAGAATTTCTATTTGGGTTAATTATAAATGTTGGAAATGGATAGTGGTACTGGTAGCACATTATTGTGAATGTTATTAACAGCACTGACTTATCTTGGTGAATGTGGTTAAAAGTCTTGGGTCGTGTATATTACTAGAAGGAAAGTTAGAAGATAAAACATGGGACTGTATAATACAGTGAACCCTATTGTCACTGATGGACTGTGGTTAATAGTATACAAATATATGAATGTTCTTTCATGACATAACAAATGTAAGACACTATTACAAGGTGTTAATAATAGGTTGGAATATGGGAAAAAATATACCCAATGTGAACTATGTACTATAGTTAATGGTGATATTTTAATATTCTTTCATCAATTGTAACAAAGGTAACACACTAATGAAAAGGGTGGTAGACAGGAATGTTGTACTTTTTACATGAATTTTCTGTAAACCTACCACCTCTCTAATTAAAAAGTAACAACAATAATTTTTTAAAAGAAAAAAAATTATGCCAAGTGAAAGAAACCAGACACAAAGTACTACATATTGTATGAATCAATTTACAGTATATGAAATGCAAATATAAATAAATTTATAGAGACAGGATTTAATTAGTGCTTATGTAGGCCTGGGGAAGGATAAAGGGATTGAGAAGTAACTGCTAAGGGGTATGGCATTTTTCTTTTTGGAGTAATGAAAATGCTCTAAAATGGATTGTGGTGATACATGCACAACTCTGTGATTATACTAAAAGCTACTGATTGCACACTTTGGATGGATTGTGTGGTATGTGAATATATCTCAATAAAACTGCTTTTAAAAATAATAAATCTGTGAAGATTCTTCACAAGTGTTTAAGAACTCTGTTTCAGCCCTCTTTTTGCAGCATTATTTCTTTTCCCTTTTCCTTCACCTACAACAAACTGCCATCCTGCCATCCTATTTTGGTTTCAGGACAACTTTTCACTTATCCTGCAGTGAGTTGATGTGGTGGGACCTGGCATCACAGAGCATCTCTTGGAGTCTCCATCATGACTTGACACAGTTCTTAAGCCAGCCAGGGGAATTCAGAAGCAGTAAACTGTTTCCTCCCCCACTCCCTCAAAAAATAAAATTTCACTGTTTCAGACTTATACTATCATGCAGTGAGCATTATTTATCATGGATATTATCATATATTACTGGTAAGTTAGAACATTTTTAGAAAAAATAAACAATAAAATCTGATGGAAGATGATGTCCTAGACACAAGACAACAAAAATACAAATAGAAATAAAATGAGCAGAAATAAAAATACAAAGAGAAATATTTTCATATCATTTGCGTAACAAAGAATCAGATGGAAATCTGTTATAGCAGAGGCACTGAAAGAAAAGTGTTTACTGAGGTCCAAATGAACAGCCACCCCAGACCCCTGATGGATATGAGTTGTTTACATTTGTCTTTCCCAGCCTGGCATCCTACTTTAGGTTGGCCATATGGAGTAACTAAAGGAGTAAATGGGGGATAATAAGCATCTCCACAAACCATTCCACAATATTTCTAGAAGATGCCATGCCGTTAGGATGTCATCCACACCTTATATGATCCAGCAACTTCCCACTCCCATTCACTGAAGAGGTATTTAAGAATATCATAGTACTGATAAGTGTTCATATTACTAATGCGTAGTAGGTTTCAAGCAAAATAAAAGGAACCAGACAGAAATATACAACTTTTCAGGCTACAGCAATATCATTAGTTTAACATTCCCAAGAATATTTAGGAAGAAATTACAAAATGACTCATTTTGTTATTTTTTTAAAAAGCATTTATTAGGTTTCTAGATACACCAAGCTCTGGGCTTATGCTCTCATAAGTAAATTGCATAGCCCCAAAAACTGCCTTCTAGGAATGCAGAGTCTCTAGTTAACATATTCTATGGACACAAAGATCCAAGATGTATAAAACTATTTTGAAAAGGATAGAGTTTCTTAAATTTCTTAGTCCCTGTTGCAAGTATTTTTTTTTTTTTTTTTTTTTTTGGCCTGCCTCCTACTAGATAGTAGATTCCTTGAAAGCAAGAATTGTGTTTTATTGGTCTTTGTACAATAGTTAGTGCTCAGTAAATGTCTGCAGAATGAATAAATGCTTATTGGAAAACTTACTAAAAGTATCATTAGGACATCTTATTGAGAGTACAGATTTATAGTTTATAAATTAGTATAAAATTCATGATATATTCAATCCTTTCAGCAGAACTGTGGAGCTGCCACTGAGATGACCATTGCACCGAAAATGGAATAAATGCTCATAGAAGTTCAGTGAGTTACCCTTTATCACCAAGCAGCTAAAGCAGAGCTGGGACTGACTCATTAGGTGTATAAGGCTCTACATCAAATGCTCTTCCTACTCTATCATAAAAATCATTAAATCTCGTGGTGGGATGGTTTGATTTGGCCATTGGCTCCAGATACCTACCAGATTAAATATCTTTCGGGGGGACACAATAAAGTCCCTTCCTCCTTCAGTGTCACACCAAAGCAACATGGTACCCTCAGACCACTGATCCATGACCAGTTGATCCTGGTTGAATCAAACAACTGATCTTGGTTTGGATCACAGATTAAAATGGAACAAGCTACTTCAATCAAAGAAAATCGTATCTAATTGAGTGACTCATATTCAGAAAGAAAATCTTAGCTAAGTCTGATGGGTAAAAAAACATCAAGTTTCCATGTGACCTGGGCAGTACAATCTTGTATGTCCAGAGTGCAATCCATGACAAAATTGGGCTCAGCAGAACTTTGAAAAGATCAATAAATTATCTGAAACAGGCTTTTAAGATAGCCATACTAATGGACTCTCCAGGCTTTAAAATCCCCAGTAACTGCCCAAACTCAACTGGTATAACAAATAAGCTCGGGGGTTTCCACCCAAACTCAAAACTCAAAACTCAGTCATTCTAACCCTTCTTCAGCCGTCAATAGACATACGCTGCTTTTTAATGCTTTCCTTGTACTCGCCTTGTCTCCTGTCAGCAGCCAGAAGTTGGGTTTTATTTATCAAGAATAAGATTCAAAGAGTCTGCCCTGCAGTAATCCCATACTGCACTTCTTTGTCTGAATCCTAATGACGAATTCTAAATACTTAAGAGACAGTCTCCAGCTGTAAAAGTGAAGAGCTTCCGGGGGTCTGCCGAGTTCTCTGACCCCAGACCTAATTTTATATTTTGATCTTGGGGACCATGCCTCATGACTTTCAGAACCCTCAAGTTATCCCCGGGGTTACAGAGCACTAACTTAACCAGTCATAGCAAGACTTAAAACAGGGCAGCCAGGATCAAAGTGGCCAACAAGCTAGTGCATTAGCCATTGGACCAGCCCCGAGAGGATCGCATTAAGCTGTATTGTGCAAGTGGTTAAATTCTTCTCATGAAAAACTTTTAACACTCAAGGTTTTTGGTTGCATACGTCTGAATAACTATTTTAACAGCTACCCACATTTTGATATAAGATGTAAGAATGGTAGCTTAATGTCCGGATTGAAGTACAGAGAAAACAAAATAATTTGAATCTATTTTTATACAAAGCTCCCTAAAGCTCCAAAGTTTAGTGCTCCTTACTCTACATTTTCCTCAGAGTCATATTAAAGGGACTATCCCTTATTCAGACAGTAAGCATGGATAAGGGAATGTTTAAAAAAAAGAAAAGAAACCTGTAGAGTTTGGATTAAGAATAACATAGCACAGAAAGGTTCTGTCAATGAACTGACACTTCATTTTTTCCTTCCATTGTCCACTTAGCCAAAGAGCAGGAGAACAGAATCTGGGATGATCACATGAAGGCGGGAAAAACACAACTGTCAGGCTCCAAGGACAAAGCCCACTCTTAACAATACCATTCCTTAAATCCAGACATTAGAGCCGAAGGAATGAGAAAAAAGCAACTCGCTCATGGATAGCTTACTGAGGATACTGCAAAAGATTATGCTAATCTTCTTTCCATTGTCCTTTGCAAAATGTTTTCATATCAAGCCTTTTATCTGGAGAAGAAGAGATGCCCAACCTCTCAACTCAGTAACAGCCAGCACTTTCTGTGTGGTTTCTACGTAATTAACACCAGCACTAGACCTTTTCATTTGTGCAACTCAAGCTTAGGGCCTTTTGAGGGTGTCCACAGGGGGCGGCCCTCACCCCTTGCCTGTGGCCCGGGAGCCACAGCTTATGCTTAGATCTGCATGCCATCTGTTAATGGCAGAGGGAGCAAAACTTGAGCTAACTTTTCCTTTACTTCCAGAGAGTGTATGAGACCAAAACCACCAATATGAGATGAGCAAATTATTACTTAAAAAAAAAAAAAATCTAACCTAGGAGTTCAGGTCAACTGCCTGATTTTTTGTTTCATATTTTTGCCATATTATAATCTAGCTTTCCCTCAAGACTTAAAAATGACATGAAAGCACTAGCTTAAGTGGTAACTTAAATGGACCAAAGGGACACTTTTCTTTCTTTTTTTTTTTTTTCTTTTTGAAGGATTGAGCTTCAGCATCCACCTCATTTTATTTCAGATGTGACAGAAATGAGCCACGTGCAAGCTCGTGGCTGCCCAGAGGCTACAGGCAGCTCTCTGGGAAGGTAGGATTAAGGTTGAATTTTCCCCTCCAATCGATTTCCTGGCTTTTTTTGATGCACATGAATATCTTAAAAGTCAATCTTCATAACCAATGAAAGTTCTGTGAAAGTAGTCCATAACACTTCTGTGTGTTGTACTTGTACGTGTGAGAATTTAGTCATTAGGAGTTACCCAACAGCATTTTAAAGGAAAGATTAATTGTATATAAAAGCTTTCTTTCAGACAAATTCCACTACTCTAGAGGTGAAGAACTAGTGCCACAGTTTTCACTTGTTCCCTGAAAAACTTTGATTGGACTTAACGAGACAATTCAATGCTATCATAACTTGGATTTCTATTCTGCTTCAAACTGACCATGATCTTGAACAGAAAAGTCAAGTAAGCTCAGATTCTTCACTGATATAACAGGGGCTAATGAGAACATAGGTTCCCAAACTGGAGTCACAAAAATCTCCAGGAATCACCCCAAAATAGTAACAGTAACTCTTGAATTATTTGTAATTATTTCTTAACCTAATGGAAACCAAGCTCAAATAGAGCTACACAGACTCATGGATGAAATATTTCAAAGTATACCATAAAGATAAAATAATAAAAGAGATTCTGAGTGATGAATTTGGGGAACCTCAAAACAAGAGGATCTCTAAATTCTCTTTAGAGAATTGCAGCTTTGTAATTCTATGCTCTAAGGAGGTTCCCAGCCTGGATGAGGTAGTGTTCTTGGTTAGGAGGCTCATGGTTTGGTGCTTCATATGCAGTTAGTATATAAAGTTTGGTAATACTGTGCTCTCAGTGAATTTTTGTTGAATTAATTCAAACAGATGAGTTAGCAGCAGTCTAATTAGTGGGGAAAGGCATGGTATGAACCAGCACTGTTTGCCTCCAAAACATAGTACCAGATCTGAAGAGCTAAAAATGCCACTCTCCTTACGTAAGCCCTGCTAAAATGAATGAACCTGTTTTGGAATAGCAATTTGCGAAATTGGGTAAATGTCTGTGTGCCCCTCACTGCAGTGATAGCGCTAAGTCAATGTCAGACGGTTTGCCCTTTGTCCATCCCAGCAGTCTTTGATGTGGGACATACACTGGTCATACCAAATGTTCCTTTAAAAACAGGCCTTTCCTGATTTTTGTTTATTTATGACTATCTATAACAAACAGGGATAATTTTATAATGCCAAACAAACATGCTGTGGGTTCTTATTTAAACTTTTTGGAGGAAAAGTAGGTGAAAGAGGATAAAGAGAAAGACTATGAAGAATTTGCAGAATTATCTTCCATCAAAATGTTAAGGATTCCTGTAGAGTGTATTTAAGATTTTCAGAAATTTATAATTCAAAATGTAATTATAATACATCTTTCTGCATAATTACATTATGAACAAGAGTACTATAATTTACAAATAAAGACCTCTCGACCCTGGGGAAATTTCAAGGAAGATTTTTTTCTTGAGACTCTGGTGAGAGATGAGATGATGGCAAAGGACAAAATAAAAATCTTGTAATGTACTGCTTGTTCCTTTTATGAGAAAAATATTGTCATCTTAAATATATATATATTCAGACTTTCTATAGAATCTAACCTTGTCACTTGCTGGAGCTCTGAGGAATAAATGGAATTACTGTATCATCTAAATTTACTAGAGTGAATGTGTAAATCTAAAAGTCAGGACACCCTTTAACAGTTAAGGGCATCAAAATGCAAAAGACCACCTGTTTTACCCAGCAACCGTGCAATTTGTTGGAATTAAACCATTCCAGAACAGTTCAGTCTTGGAAAAATTGCATAGCTCTGAAAACACCATTTACTCACTACCGAGAGTTTTACTTAGTATAAGCTGTTTAAACCACATGAAATCTGCAGTACCCTGTTAGATCTTTACAAATTTCATGAAATCTTTTTCGGATATCCAAAAAATCCTGAACTGCTTGAATCTTTTGTACCCCAGCACTGGGGACTGACCCATAATCTCTTTCCCAGCCAGGATACCAAATCTGTATCCAACCTTGTCACTGACTCCGGCAGCTGCTTAAATTCACCAGAGGGGATGGCAGCAATCCTACTTCTAAAAGAACACCACAAGAGCTTACGCTTATGATGCCTTGAAGAGCGCCTGAAAGGAAGGTCAAAGGTGAAGAAAAGATAAAGTGCCTAACAAGGAAATCAGTAATGTAAGGTCTTCTTTGTGAAATCCTAATGTCTGAGTCTTCAGGATGCAAACATCAAGACTTCGTTTCAAAAAAGCTTCAGTTTTGTTGGCGTTTGTGTGTGCATGTGTGTCTCTTTGTGGGTCTGTGTTTGTGTTTGTGTGAGGATGTGTGTGCGGTGTGGGTTTTGTTTTGTTTTGTTTTTAGGTCGGATCACTGTGCATCTAAAAGCCTTATTCAGTTGTCCTTGTCACGAGTACTTTGTCTTACACAGGCTGCTTTACTCTTGTAAACAGAGGCTGCATCAAAGTGAGAGCAGAGAGAGTCACATCAGTGGATTAAGGCCTTCTGCATGATAAAGTAGCTACCTAGGGGGGGATAAACTTAATATGTGAAAGAATGTTATTGAGAGGAATAAAGTACCAAAACTCTGTCATTCTCTTCGTAATGTCCTAATCTAATGCCTGACACTGAGGCCTTAGGCCAGGGTTAGTGTTAATCAATGAAATACCCATCTGTGTTCCCTGTCCTTATCGCTATTTAAAACTAGCCTAAACTCAATTATTTGTCCCCTAGAGACCAAGATGGGATATTAGGTTGATTAGAAAGGAATTGGGTCCCACAAAGAAATCCCAGTGTTAAAATGCAGAGGTGTCAACATTGCTAACTAAATTTCAGTTGAACAGAGATTAAATGCTAACTCGTAGAACATGAAAAAGTTGCATAGATTACATCTGGCTAAAAGTCCTTATTTGAAAACAGCTAAAAGCTAGCTAGAGAAAAATCAATCCAGAGTACATTGAGTTCTTTACAATAAAATAGACTGCTCATGTCTCCTATAACAATTTTTAACACAATAAAAAATACAAAGGAGATATTAAGTTCAAACAAGGATTCAGATATTAGGCCAAAGAAGAGAGGAGAGCAACACTCCAGAACTCATAATAATTGTTGGAATTGTTATGGCTATTAGAAGGATATATAACTTATCCCTTGAGTAACTGACAGTATCATCTAAAACAGCCTTATTTGTAAACAGATGATAAAGGTATGTTTAAAGGAGGATAAAAGCAAGCAGCAAGGAGGGCAAAAGAGAGCAAAGAGGGCAAAATAATTTTATTGCTCAGGCATGCTTATTAATACATGGGTATAAAATGGCAGCCTTTCCCATAATTTATTCTTCCCCACCTTGTTTTGTGTCTAAATTTAATGGTAGATAACTCTTAGAATAGAGCTAATTCTCTAAAACTATGTTTCATGCCATATGCATATATGTATTGAAACTCCCTATGAGAAGTTTTGAAATAAATCAACAAAACACAGCTCTTAATATACATAAGAAAGTTCATCTAAAACTGACTAAATGAATATGATTTTATTATGCTTCTTGATTCTGCATATATGTTTAAATGCAAATGGATTAATATGATTCCATTTCATAAGTTAATAATAAAATTATAATTAAGAGGTTTATCCATACTGTAACTACAAGGTACAAAAGAATCCTCATTCTTGTTGGAATAGTAGCCCTGCTGGATACTAATTATGTCAAATACAAATGCCAATTAAAATTGGCATGGTTCTAGCACATTAATCGACTTGACAAGTAAACGGAACTGAATAGATGGCTCTGAAATATACCACATAAATATGTGATGTATGATGAAGGAGCTATCATTAATCAGTAGAAAAAAAGGATTACTGACTCAAATAGTGTTATTACCCATTAGGAAAAGAAGTCAGTTTAGTCATTATCTTATACCAGGTACCCAAATAAATTCCAGGTGAATAAAAATGCTTAGTTGCTTTTTAAAATTAATCTATCAAAATCTAGAAGCAAATAGCATCAAATATCAAAGTTTTAGAGAGGACATTCTACTACAAAAGCAGTAAAAGAAAACACAAATACAAAATTTATGATTTCCCTACATATAATTTGAAACCTCTCAAAAGAACTAGAATTGAAAGGTGAAGAGCAAATTTGGAAAAGTATTTATAGCAAAGAGCTAATATCCTACTCACTGACATGAAAAAATATATAACCTCCTATAGAACATGAGGCAGTGACATCATTTTTCAGCTCTCTAATTAAATCCAGTTTGATTGGCTCCAGAAGCTGTCTCTAGGGTATTTCTAAGTCTGGGGTCTGAGAGGGAAGGTATCAGAAAGGAAGGCAAACTTGGGGTCAGTCAAGAGTATGTGTGCATTGGCCCAATTTATCTTCATCCCAAACTCCCGATGATATGTAGTCAAAATGACATGTCCAGATCTGCAAATTTCCAAATAACTGTCTTTAACAACTGGCATTGCTCTACAAGGCAAAGCAAAACAAAACAGATACATCGCTGATGCTTCTCTCACTACCTATATTAGGTAACAAAAGAATCTTGCTATATATTTCTGCTATTTTCAGACATTTACAGTATGTTCAATCATGGTACGGTATTTTCCATATGGAAAATTTTAGAATATGGGTTTCTAAAATATCGGTCGATAATATTTACTGAGTACCCCTTGAATGTAAAAGGTGGTATTCCTATGTTGGTCTTTCATTAGCACGTCTCTTCTATGGAGAAACATTTCCACCTCATCACTACAATAATAATATTTTATATTAGTTAACAATTTTAGATTTTCCCCAACAGTTACATATATCATCTAAAATGGAAGTCATATTCATGGAATTCAATAATTTTTACTGAGAGTTTGGCAACCTAGACATAGAATTTAGAATTGCAAAATACAAATTATTTGGTTTTATGTGACTTTCAATTAAGTAACATATAGTCAAAATTAGAGAGCCCTTCAAAAAGAATGATGAAATCTAAAATTATAAGTTTTTTAGAATTTATATGGCCCTCAGAAGGCAAAAATGAAATGATAAGAAAAAATTTAGCTATTTCTTGAGCTTACAGCAGACATAAGACAAAAAAAATTCTTTATAAATCATTCATTACATTAACCATCCTTACAACTATAATATATTGATCATTTGCAATGTCCCCAGCACAATGCAAGCACTTTCTATAACATATCTCATTTACTCTTCAACAACCCTGCAAGGTGAGTACTCTTATTCCCATTATGTGGACAAGAAAACTGAGTCTCAAAGAGATTAGATACTTTATGTTACACAGTGGTGAATAGAGAACTCTTACAAAGGGGATGTTTCATTATAGTCTTAAGGAGCTGAAGGTTTTGTAGAATTATGTGTAATAAATTAATTTTTCCAGCATCTTCAAAAGCTTCCAAATATTTACAAAAGAAAAAAAAAAAAAAGCTTTTAATCTTTAATTCAGAGGTTTGGGCAAAGAGTGATTTTGATATTTGACATTTAACAATTTACTTGTTACGTTTAAAAAAATTACAAATATATTAGACAGTAACAGAACAAACCAAAACAAGGTTCAACCATTGTTTCCCTAAATCTAACAATAAATAGCAAGAAGTACATAAATCAATCTTAAAATAAGAATTTCATATAGAAACCCTTAATACTCAGAGAATCTAAGGTTTTTTGGTTCAGCTTTTACTTAGAGTTCTCTATACTCAAGGCCAAACCTCATCTAATTGAATATCAGCACCCTGGGCAGAAGCAGAGTAATTGTTAGGGGCCTTGTTTTCACATCATCTCATAGACAATCTGTGAACAGATATAACCACCCAGGTTGTTTTCAACAGTTCAAGAGCACTTATACTCAGCTTCCCATTTTTAATTTTGGTCTATCCTAACTAGTATCTGACTTCAGCAGCTAGTTAATGGTGTAACTTTTGTACTTTTTTCAGAGAGAAATGGAGTTAGGAGAAAGAGAAAGTATTAAAATGACATTTGGAAATTTTGCTTAATAGCTTGGCATTGTGAGACTTTGCTCATAAAGTTTTGGGAAGTTCAGCTAAGTCTCCTTAACCCCCTGCTTCAAATAAAATTTCAAATAAAATTTCTCATTCACATTTACTCAAGCAGTCAAGCACTCAGAAGGTCAAGAAAAAAGAAAAGTAAATAGGAAACATGTTCCAGTGTGCTGAAATTAATATACAAAATCATAATTCAAACATCTTACTATAATTCCAGAGAATGGTACATAATAGTGTGATCTTATTTACCTATAACAAGTAGGGAAATGGCCTTTGTAAAACCCAGTTATTGAAGTACAGCTGATACGAAAGCACAGTACCATGTGTCAGAGCCAGAGAGGGAAATGGTTCTAAAGTCAAGAGCATCTGAAATAGCCTCCAAATGTCAGACTGAAAAAATGAAAGAAAAAGACTGTTATCTTTCAGGGACTGAAGTGGGAGCTGAAGTGCTCTCCCTCAATTAGGCAAAGTATGGTGCAGCTGATTAACCTGAATGTTACCTTGGTAACCCAAGAATTACACTGTAAGTGAAATATGTTCAGTGATAGGTACCTTTAATCAGACAAGAGCCATGTGAGCATTTTGAGCAAGAGAGCCATAAATCTTGGGTTTCTAGCACTTTAATCATTTATGAAATAATTTTTTGACAAGAGGCAAACATAGCCACTAGTCATTAAATAAGCAGTAAAATAACGCGCTTTAGTGTAACCAAGGCATCGGACTCCAGTCTTGATCATTGTAAAGCACTGCTTATAGAATACAGTCACTGCAATACTGATTGACATATGTAACATAGAGATGAGTAAAATATCTTGTGATTTTTCAATAGGGTCTACTTTTTAAAAAGCTATGCTGAAATCAATTGAAAAAGGTATTATTTTCCTTCTTTAAAATCCTACCTACAAAGGGATAAACATCACGGTTATTTGCTGCCTTGCCTTTCTTTCACTGCATGTTGCCCATCTCTCAAAGAAACTCCATAGAGCAGATAAATGTGTGTGTACGTGTGTATGCCTGTGTATGTGGGTGCAATTTCCTTCTTATAATGGAACCAGTATTGTATAGAAAATATAATTAGGTCCTGGGCCCCATTCCTTTCTTGAGCGTCTGTTGAATTCTGAGTTTCTCCTGGCTTTCTGTGGTGCTGGGAGCACTGATAAACAATTGAAAACTAAATGAAGCTTTTAAAGTGTTCAAAATTGCCTCAGGGACATGCTTGTGACCGTCACCTTGAACTGAAGTCTAAAGAGTAAGTCCTAGGGCTGTATTTAGAGCTTTAAAGACACATTTTAAATTGATGGTGAGTCTTTCAAAACCTGTGATCAGGTGAGGGGAGAAAAGGTCAGCCATTCATTCATTCCTCTTTGTGGCCATGCCTTTGCCAAGGGACACCGCTTCCAAAGACCTCACTGCCTTTACTTCTGCAGATGGATAGAGAGATAGCCAACAGACAGAGAGACAGACAACTCCCCCAATCCCCTTTTCTCTTTAAGATTTTTATATTATTAGCTTGGCCTTAATTATACATTACCCTAAGGCAGGGCTCCTCAAAGGGTATTCTAGAGAATTCTCTGTGACATATTTAGAGGATCCCATCATCAAAAAGAGTCAGTGCCAAATGAAATGCTGGGTTAAACAATGTTTAACATGTTTCTTTATTGAGGACCTTTTAGAGCCTTTTGTGCTTGTATTTACTGGTCCCCAGCTAGACACTGGATGTCCACTAGAGAATAAAACAGCCATGGACCCTGCCTTCCAAAAGGAGTGTTCCAGATGAAAGGAGCATTCCAGACACCCCTAGAATGTGTAGGTTAAAATGTCATCTTGGGTAAAAATACACCTAAAGCAGGTAAAAATATACCTAAAGCAAACTATGGTCTGTAGTGAATAGCAATATATGAATATTCTTCCATCAATTCCAAAAAATAAAAAGAAAAAAGAACTGTATGCTAAATGAAAGAAACAATTCACAAAGTACTACATACTGCTTGACTCCATTAATATAAAAGGAAACTACAAATAAATTTATAAAGGTGGGAAAAAATAGTGTTTGCTGTGACAGAAACAGATTAGTGATTAAGTGGGACTAAAGAAGGATAGAGGGATTGAGAGGTGACTGCTGAAGGGTATGGGGTTTTTCTTTTTGGACAATGAAAATGTTCTAGAACTGATTGTAGTAATGAATGCACAACTCTGTGAATATACTAGAAGACAAGGACTGTACACTTTAGATGGATTGTATGGTATGTGAATTTATCTCAGTAAAACTGCCTTTTTAAAAAAAATGTCATCTTGCATTTTATTTAGCACTTTTCCCCCCAAGACATTTTCATATCATCCTTTGCACAACAGGCCTGGGATGTAGTCAGCCCTAGTATCTCTAATTAATAATTAATCTCCACAAATTTGCTTGTGTTTCTCATTTGAATTGACTGTACTTAACTCTCAGTAGTTAAGACTTAAAAACTAACATTTATTTCTCTCTCTCTCTCATTCCCAAAGCCAATTGTTATCAATACTCCACTTCCAAGCTTAGTCTTATTTGGGCTTTTAATTCTTCCATCCAGTCATACTTTAGAATCTTAATTCTTCTCATTAAGACTGATAAAATCACCTCTCGACTAGTCCCTTTATCTCAGGCACCACCTTCCCCACACACATACATAAACACTCTGCTCTAATACACAGCAATCCAAGATTGCTGTCAGAGTCTGCCACCCTGCTATCAGAGTCTTCTTAGCTTCTTACTTTAGAATGCAAAGACCTTCACAATTTGACTTCAAAATCAATATTCCTAGTTTTATCGGACAACTCCTCCCTCCCCCAGCATTTACACCAGCAACACCAAGGAAGGAAGTTCTTGCCGAGAAGAGCCTTTGCCTCCATATATTCCAAATGAGATATCCATTTTTTCCACCTTAAATCCCACAACCTCCATAAAGTCTCTCCTGACCCCCACTTTCAGGATTCTCTTCTCTTCATATACTCTTATAGCACTTTATTTGTATTTCTAACATAGCACTTATCATAGTCTACCCTTTATTCAAATCTTGCTATGTATTTTTCACTCTTACCTCCTACCTTGTGAGACACTGAAAAGCAGAGACTGTATCTTTTTATACCTCCTCAGCACCTTGTACTAGACACATAATAGGCAATTTTTATTTATTTATTTATTTGTTTGTTTGTTAAATTGATTTGCAACAAATTGGACTGGAAAGACTTTGGTTCAAAATGGGTGGCAAGCAATCAACATTAGCATAAAAGCTGCTTCAACAAGGCTGATCAGAGATACCCAACTACATAAATACGGATAAATTCAAACACTATGGGGGAAACGTAAGAAACTGCAAATGCCCTTAAAAAAAATAATGTCTCTCCATAAAGACTTAGTGTGCCAAACTGCAGCTGGAATATATATTTTAACACCCATGTATTCTTCAGAAAGCACTGGGAAAAGGAATAAAAGTAATGTATCAACAGCCAACTGAAACACAATCAGTTTTTTAACAATTTACATTTGCAATGATGTATTACATATAAGATCATTGTTTCTCTCTGCTTTAGACTTAGGATTTGAGACAGGCCATCCCTTATAAAAAGATTCTCTGCATAGTGTTCTGGTTTGCTAATGTGCCTTTTTGCAAAATACCAGAAATGGATTGGCTTTTATAAAAGGGGGTTTATTTGGTTACACAGTTACCTTGTTAAGGCCATAAAGTGTCCAGGGTAATGCATCAACAATCAGGTACCTTCCCTGGAGTATGGCCAATGGCATCCGGAAAACCTTTGTTAGCTGGAAAGGCATGTGGCTGGCATCTGTTCCAGAGTTCTGGTTTCAAAATGGCTTTCTCCGAGGACATTCTTCTCTAGGCTTCAGCTTCTCTCCAAAATGTCACTCTCAGTTGCTCTTGGGGTGTTTGCCCCTCTCTTAGCTCCTCCGGAGTAAAAGTTTGCTTTCAAAGGCCATCTCCAAAATGTCTCTGTAAGTTGCAGGTCCTCTCTCAGCTCCTGTGCGTTCTTCAACATGTCCCTCTTGGCTGTAGAGAGCTCCCTCCTTCTGTCTGAGCTTATGTAGTGCTCCAGTAAACTAATCAAGGCCCATGCTGAATGGGTGGGGCCACACCTCCATGGAAATTATCTAATCAGAGTTACCACCTACAGTTGGGTGGGTGGCATCTCCATGGAAATACTCAAAGGATTCCAATCTAATAAACACTAATACATCTGCCCCACAAGATTGCATCAAAGAATATGGCTTTTTCTGTGGGACATAATACATTCGAGCCGGCACACATACTTCGAGACAGACAGCTAGCTAGTTTTCCTCAATAGCCAATCTCCCTTTCATTTTAGGAATAAAATCCCCTCCTTGAATCTTGGCTAGGTACATGACGGTCCAGCTAGGGGCTAGATTTTCTACATTTCTTGAAAGTAGGTAAGATCTTGAAGTTAATTCTGGCTGATATTATTTAAACAAAAATGATCTGCACAACTTATAGGTTATGCCTTTTCCAGGACACTGCTTGCTGTCCATGTCCTCTTTCCGACTCCCTATAGGATGAGACACTGGCATCATTGTGGTGAGCCTGCTTTGAGATGAGGTCAATACTCTACAGGACAATGGCATAGAATAAGAGAAAGAATCTAGGTGTATGGATTACCTCATGAAGCAAGCTACCCTAGTACCAGAACAGGTACGAATTCAGACTTTCACGTGGGAAAGAAAAAAATTTATTATTTTGTTTAAGCATTCATTCTTTCAGTCTCTGATAAAGCAGTTTAACCAGTATCTGACCTAATAAACACCCATACATATTTTCATGGCACCTTAAAAACTCCCTGAAAGTGACAACTGTTATCTAGAAGCATGAGGCATGAACACACTGATATGCATCTATTAACCAGATTAGTCAATATCCCCAAAGAAGATAGCAAATTCTGAAGGAATGGAACATAGAACAGGTATATTTTGATGTTAGAAAGGAAAATAGAAAACCCAGAAGAATGGGGTCCTATGCAGGGTGCTCTGTATGGCACTAATCTCTGAAAGAAACATATGGAAGAAAAAAAGCAGCAAGGATAGAAAAGTTGAAAATAAGCAAGGTGACTTATTCTAAAGTTTTATCAAACAGATGGCCATGTGATTGTTCTCTACACTGACAGATTCTTCAAGTGAGTGGCACTTTTTCTTTTTTCCTAAATTTTCTGGTGCATTGTAAGCATGTAAAGATTTTTCAAATAACAGAGTAAATGAATGAATTACCTACTCATAATAGCTGTTAAATTTTCTATTTCAATACCTAATTTTCCTATTAATCACTCAACCATTATAATTATACCAACTAGAGCTTTTACCAAAAAATACTATAAAATAAACTCAAATTTTCTACTTTCCTAGGTAGCAAAGAAATCCTCAAGTGTCTCCCTGACAGAGTGATATTAGGAGGCAACAGGGAGCAGCCAGAAAGGCAGGTAGCAGATGCCAAAATTAGGAGGCAGTTTACACTTTTCTGGAAGAAGAAATGTAAAAACAGTGATGGATTGCAGCACAAAGAGAAACCTTTAACTAGGTTTGGCTCAGCATGGCATCATCTAAGTAGCATCAACTGAATTCTGTGGAATAAAAAAAAGTGTCTGTATTGTGAGATGTCAGCTTGTAAATGTGTCAGTCTCTAAAATAAATCAAGTAGCAAATGGAAAACATATAAATAACTATACTTGATGTCATGAACACTAAGTAAGAAAAAAGCCATTTTGAAGGAATTTTCTTTGTTAACCACACAGTGAATTGGCCTTAGTAGGGGGGTTTTCTCGATTAGCAAATAAAGTTCTCTGCATTTATAAAAAGTAGATGATGGTTGTAGGGTCTGGTAGAAAGACCACTGATGGGAAGCACCAAAACCTGGGCTTTTGCCTTAACTCTGTTATTTTGACCCAACCTGTGTCGAGAATGATTTTTGCCTCACTCTCAGTTTCCTCATTATGAAATGGAAATAGGGAACTTCCTTCTTTTCTCTGCTTTGCTACACTTCATCTGCTCACATAATTTGAAAACCTGCTAATTGTCCAAGATGCTGGTATAAGATGCCACAGGGTTCGGTTCCCCCACAGAATCTTTAAACAACCGGCAAAAACTGAAACAACCGTCTTCTCATCTTTCTCAAAAGAGTTAAAGGGTTGAAGTAAGTGGGTGAGTGATGAATCAAGAAAATGCAGCTTTAAAAATGGTAGAATAAGCTGGTGGTGCCCATGTTGGCCCCTCCCTCAACCCTCCTCAGTGCAGTGTGGAGCCAGCCTGTGCTCCCATTGTAGGTCTCTGGCTCTGTCCCAGAAGGAGCAAAGTAAGCCCTGTGGGCATACTGCAGCACCTGTATGTTGGTACCAATCTATCAGGTAACAGCCTGAAGGGCTGTAACAGGAAACTTCTCTCTGGTTCACACTCCAGAATGTAGCCTTGCAGGCAAAAACATCTTGAGGACAGCTAAGACAGAGTAAGAAAGAATTAAGTCAAAGCAGCCTGGGGCAAAGGCTGCTAGCTTTAGGACATATGTACACCTCCCAGGAGGGGGCAAAAGTCAATTTCATAGGGAATCAAGGGGAAATTCAAATTCCTGCAAACAGGGAAATTTCTAAGACCATGAACAAACACAAGGCCAGACTGATATTTAGGCTCAGAAAAGACAGAGAAGATCCCACACTTCAATTTTGCCTCAGAAAGATAGGAGGGCTAAGTTCTGAAGAAGAACATCAGCCAAGGAAGAGCCAATTTGCAAAGAGAGGGAAAGATGTTGTTTTGCATTGTTTTATTTGGTTTGATAGCTCCTGGCACTCAAAGGAATCCCTATCACATCACTAGCTGGATACAAACTTAAGGAACATGAAGCTCAGGGACTAAAACTAAGTTAACACTTTTAAATGTTAAAATGAACAGTATGCAACAAAAGATTACAAGACAAATAAAGAAAGAGGAAATGATGGTCCATCCAAAGGAACAAAAAAATTCAGAAACCATCAATGAAGAAGATCAGTATTGGACACATGGACAAATTTTTTTTTTTAAATGACCCTCTGTATGTTCAGAGAGTTAAAGGAAAATATAGAGAATGAAACAAAGGATATCAGTAAAACAATGAATGAGCATTATGAGAATCTCAATACAGAAAGAGAAATTTTTTAAAGGAACTGTGGTGGTTTGAAGCTCTTATGTACCCCAGAAAAACATGTTCTTAAATCTAATCCATTTTTGTGGGTGTGAACAAATTCAAAGTAGGACCCTTTGATGAGGTTACGTCAGTTAAGGTGTATTCTACTTCAATCAGGATGGGTCTTAAACTATTATTGTAGCCCTTTATCAAAGAATGAAATTCAGACACAAAGAGAGAAAACCGGGGAAGCAAGAAGCTGAAATAAACAAAACACACAAGAGAAGGGAGAGACCAGCAGACACTGCCATGTGCCTTGACACGTGACAGAGGAGCCAAGGATAGTTGGCAACAAGTCTTCAGGAAGAAAGCATTACTTTGATGATGCCTTGATTTGGACATTTTCCCAGTCTCAAAACCATGAGGAAATAAATTCCCATTGTTTAACCTGAACCATTTCATGGTATTTGCTTTGAGCAGCCTAGGAAACTAAAACAGCTTCTGGTTTGGGAGTGGGGTGCTGCTATTGCAAATACCAGAAGGATTGGAAATGGCTTTGGAGTTGGGTAATGGGTTGAGGCTGGAAAAATTGTGAGGTGTTTGGTAGAAAACGCCTGCTAGATTGCATTGAAGAGACCGTTGGCAGAAATATGGATGCTAAGGCCATTGAGGCCTTAGACAGAAAGGATGAATGCACTATTGAAAACTGGAGGAAAGGCAATCCTTGTTTTAAAGTGGCAGGGAACTTGACAAAATTGAGTTGTGATGTTGTATGCAAGGTAGAATTTGAGACTGGTGAACTTGGGTATTTAGCTGAAGAGATTTCCAAGGTAAGTGTGAAAAGTGCAGCCTGTTTTCTCACTGCAGCTTGTAGCAAAATGAGGGTGAGAAGGGAGGGATAAGTTGAGAACAGAACTTCTGGGCACAAAGAAACCAGAAAATGATGGTTTAGAAAATACAGAACTTCTGAAAAGTGATTCCCCAGAGAACAGTGCTCCATGTGAGGTTTCAACCGAACATGGAACCAACTGGTCAGAAATTTCTGCGGAAGTCAGGATTGGCAATGCAGTTATCCAGGGAGGATCTGTGGAAAGTTGTTTTGTCTAATTATTTGGACCCCTGAGTAATACATGCAAAACCAACAAGTTTTTTGCAAGATCTGTATGAATGGAACCACTGCTTTCCTAAAGGGACAGAAAAGGGACATAGAGAAAGAAAAATCACTTCAAGGTTAGAACCATGGAAGCTGAGGTCTGGACTGAAGACGTCTTCTCAGACCAAGACAGCAGGCCAACCCATGTGGGTGAAAAGGGTGAGTCTTCTTCAGTGCTTGGAGAGGACATGCCTCCTGCCCCACTGGAAAGGTGCTGCCTCTCCAGTGTTCTGAGAGGGTAGAGCCTGTGCTCCAGGGATTGTGGAGAGTCTGGCTCCACCCTAGTGTTCTAAGAGTGTGGAACCTGTGCCCAGGCATTTGTAAAGAGCCTGACCACCATCTCGATGCTTGGAGAGGGTGGAGCCTTCACCCTAGTGTTCAGCGAGTACATGGCTCTATGCAAGCACTTGGAAGGGGTGGAGCTACCATTTCATCAGGCTCAGAGGACAAAACATTGTTCCAAAAATGACTCTCAGACTTTGAAATTTAATGGAGTGTACTCAGCAGGCTTTCATAATTGTCTGGGACCCATAACCCCTGTTTTCCTTCTGATTTCTCCCTTCTGATATGGAAATGTTTATCCTATGCCTGCCCCTCCTTTGTATATTGGAAGCAGATAACTTGTTCTCTAGGTTTCACAGGTCCACAGATAGAGGGGAACTGTGCCCCGGGACAGACCACACCCATAACTGATTTTGATGAGACTTTGTACTAAACAGCGTTTCTGAAATGACTTAAGGATTTGGGGATATTGTCATGGAATTAATGTATTTTGCATATGGGAAGAACATGTCTTTTGGGGGGTCCAGAGAGAGGAATGTGGTGGTGTGAAGCTGTACGTACCTCAGGAAAAAAAAGTTCTTAAATATAATCCATTCCTATGGGTGTAAACCCATTGTAAGTAGGAACTTTTGATGAGGTTACTTCAGTTAAGGTGTGTCTCACCTCAATCAGGATGGATCTCAATCCTATTACTAGGAGTCCTTTAAAAGAGAATGAAATTCAGACAAGAGAGAAAAAGCCATAGAAGCAAGAAGGTGAACCCAATGAAACCCAGGAGACAAGGGAGAGACCAGTAGATATCACAGTGTGCCTTGCCATGTGATGGAAGAGCCAAGGATCACTAGAAGCTGGTCTTCAAGAAGAAAGCATAGCATTGATGATGCCTTGATTTGGACATTTTCCCAGCCTCAAAAGCATGAGCAAATAAATTCCCATTGTTTAACCTGAACCATTTCATGGTATTTGCATTGAGCAGCCTAAAAACTAAAAGAGGAATCAAACAGAATTACTGGAGGTGAAGACCACAATAATTGGAATGAAAAATTCCAGTTACAAGGGTTTGACAGTAGATTGGCAATGGCAGAAGAAAGAATCAGTGAACTCAAAGACAAGACAATTGAAGTGATTCAGGAGGAGAAGCAGAAAGAAAAAAGAATGAAAAAAGTGACAGAACCTAAGAGACCTGTATGACATCATCAAGTGTACAATATATGTATTATGGGAGCCCCAGAAGGAGAAGAAAGAGAAAAGGGGAGGAGGCAGGGCAAGATGGCAGATTGGTGAGCTGTACGTTTTAGTTACTCCTCCAGGAAAGTAGGTAGAAAGCCAGGAACTGCATGCACTGGACACCACAGAGCAATTTGACTTTGGGCATACTTCATACAACACTCATGAACATGTCAAACTGCTGAGATCAGCAAAATCTGTAAGTTTTTGCAGCCAGGGGACCCACGCCCCTCCCTGCCAGGCTCAGTCCCATGGGAGGAGGGGCTGTCAGCGCTGGGAAGGAGCAGAGAGAACTTCAGTGGCAGCTCTTATCGGAAACTTATTCTACTGATCCAAAGTCCAACCATAGATAGACTGAGACCAGACACCAGAGAATCTGAGAGCAGCCAGCCCAGCAGAGAGGAGACAGGCATAGTAAAAAACAGCAAGAAAAACTCCAAAATAAAAGTGGAGGATCTTTGGAGCTCTGGTGAACATAGAAAGGGGAAGGGCAGAGTTCAGGCCCTGAGGATCATATGCAAATCCCAAAGAAAAACTGATCTCTCTGCCCCCTGGATCTTTCCTTAATGGCCCTAATTGCTTTGTCTCTTAGCATTTCAATAACCAATTAGATCTGCCAGGAGGGCTTTTTTTTTTTTTATCTTTTTTTTTTCTGTTTCTAAAACAATTACTCTAAGAAACCCAATACAGAAAGCTTCAAAGACTTGCAATTTGGGCAGGTCAAGACAAGAGCAGAACTAAGAGAGCTCTGAGACAAAAGGCAATAATCCAGTGGCTGAGAAAACTCACTAAATAAAAAAACTTCCCAAGAAAAGAGGGGTGTCCGCTCACAGCCATCATCCTGGTGGACAGGAAACACTCCTGCCCATCGCCAGCCCCATAGCCCAGTGTGATGGAAGTGCTTCATATAACAGGCACACACCACAAAACTGGGCATGGACATTAGCCTTCCCTTCACCCTCAGCTGGTTGTCCCAGAGTTGGGAAGGTGGAGCAGTGTGAATTAACAAAGCCCCATTCAGCCATCATTTCAGCAGACTGGGAGCCTCCCTACACAGCCCAGCAGCCCAGAACCGCCCTGGGGGGACAGCACTCACCTGTGACATAGCACAGTCATCCCTCAACAGAGGACCAGGGGGTGCACAGCCTGGAAGAGGGACCCACTCGCAAGTCTCAGGAGCCATACACCAATACCAAGGACGCGTGGGTCAGTGGAAGAGACAAACTGTGGCAGGACTGAACTGAAGGATTAGACTATTGCAGCAGCTTTAAAACTCCAGGAACGCCAGGGAGATTTGATTGTTAGAGCCAACCCCCCTCCCTGACTGCCAGACACACGCCCCATATACAGAACGGGCAACACCAACTACACACGCAAGCTTGGTACACCAATTGGACCCCACAAGACTCACTCCCCCACTCAGCACAAAGGCAAAGCAGGGGAGAACTGGCTTGTGGAGAACAGGTGGCTCGTGGACGCCACCTGTTGGTTAGTTATAGAAAGTGTATCCCACAAAGCTGTAGATCTGATAAATTAGAGATAAGGACTTCAATTGGTCTACACATCCTAAAAGAACCCTATCAAGTTAAGCAAATGCCAAGAGGCCAAAAACAACAGAAAATTATAAAGCATATGAAAAAACCAGACGATATGGATAACCCAAGCCCAAGCACCCAAATCAAAAGGTCAGAAGAGGCACAGTACCTAGAGCAACTAATCAAAGAACTAAAGATGAAACAATGAGACCATAGTACAGGATACAAAGGAAATCAAGAAGACCCTAGAAGAGCATAAAGAAGACATTGCAAGACTAAATAAAAAAATAGATGATCTTATGGAAATTAAAGAAACTGTTGACCAAATTAAAAAGATTCTGGATACTCATAGTACAAGACTAGAGGAAGTTGAATGATGAATCAGTAACCTGGAAGATGACAGAATGGAAAATGAAAGCACAAAAGAAAGAATGGGGAAAATAATTGAAAAAATCGAAACGGACCTCAGGGATATGACAGATACTACAAAATGTCCGAATATAAGACTTACTGGTGTTCCAGAAGGGGAAGAAAAGGGCAAAGGTCTAGGAAAAGTATTCAAAGAAATTGTTGGGGAAAACTTCCCAAATCTTCTAAACACCATAAATACACAAATCATAAATGCCCAGCGAACTCCAAATAGAATAAATCCAAATAAACCCACTCCGAGACATATTCTGCTCTCACTGTCAAACACGGAAGAGAAGGAGCAAGTTCTGAAAGCAGCAAGAGAAAAGCAATTCACCACATACAAAGGAAACAGCATAAGACTAAGTAGTGACTACTCAGCAGCCACCATGGAGGCGAGAAGGCAGTGGCAGGATATATTTAAAATTCTGAATGAGAAAAATTTCCAACCAAGAATACTTTATCCAGCAAAGCCCTCCTTCAAATTTGAGGGAGAGCTTAAATTTTTCACAGACAAACAAATGCTGAGAGAATTTGCTAACAAGAGACCTGCCCTACTGGAGAAACTAAAGGGAGCCCTACAGACAGAGAAACAAAGAAAGGAGAGAGAGACTTGGAGAAAGGTTCAGTACTAAAGAGATTCAGTATGGGTACATTACAGGATATTAATAGAGAGAAGGGAAAAATATATATGACAAACATAAACCAAAGGATAAGATGGCTGATTCAAGAAATGCCTTCACGGTTATAATGTTGAATGTAAATGGATTAAACTCTCCAATTAAAAGATATAGATTCGCAAATTGGATAAAAAAAATGAACCATCAATATGTTGCATACAAGAGACTCATCTTAGACACAGGGACACAAAGAAATTAAAAGTGAAAGGATGGAAAAAAATATTTCATGCCAGCTACAGCCAAAAGAAAGCAGGTGTAGCCATATTAATCTCAGATAAAATAGACTTTAAATGCAGGGATGTTTTCAGAGACAAAGAAGGCCACTACATACTAATAAAAGGGGCAATTCAACAAGAAGAAATAACAATCATAAATGTCTATGCACCCAATCAAGGTGCCACAAGATACATGAGAGAAACACTGGCAAAACTAAAGGAAGCAATTGATGTTTCCACAATAATTGTGGGAGAATTCAACACATCACTCTCTCCTATAGATACATCAACCAGACAGAAGACCAATAAGGAAATTGAAAACCTAAACAATCTGATAAATGAATTAGATTTAACAGACATATACAGAACATTACATCCCAAATCACCAGGATACACATACTTTTCTAGTGCTCACGGAACTTTCTCCAGAATAGATCATATGCTGGGGCATAAAACAAGCCTCAATAAATTTAAAAAGATTGAAATTATTCAAAGCACATTCTCTGACCACAATGGAACACAATTAGGAGTCAATAACCATCAGAGACTTAGAAAATTCACAAATACCTGGATATTAAACAACACACTCCTAAACAATCAGTGGGTTAAAGAAGAAATAGCAAGAGAAATTGCTAAATATATAGAGACGAATGAAAATGAGAACACAACATACCAAAACTTATGGGATGCAGCAAAAGCAGTACTGAGGGGAAAATTTATAGCACTAAACACATATATTAAAAAGGAAGAAAGAACCAAAATCAAAGAACTAATGGATCAACTAAAGAAGCTAGAAAATGAACAGCAAACCAATCCTAAACCAAAGAAAAGAAATAATAAAGATTAAAGCAGAAATAAATGACATAGAGAACAAAAAAACAATAGAGAGGATAAATATCACCAAAAGTTGGTTCTTTGAAAAGATCAACAAGATTGACAAGCCCCTAGCTAGACTGACAAAATCAAAAAGTGGGAAGACCCATATAAACAAAACAATGAATGAAAAAGGTGACATAACTGCAGATCCCGAAGAAATTTAAAAAATTATAAGAGGTTACTATGAACAACTGTATGGCAACAAACTGGATAATGTAGAGGAAATGGACAATTTCCTGGAAACATATGAACAACCTAGACTGACCAGAGAAGAAATAGAAGATCTCAACCAACCCATCACAAGCAAAGAGATCCAATCAGTCATCAAAAATCTCCACAAAAATAAATGCCCAGGGCCAGATGGCTTCACAAGGGAATTCTACCAAACTTTCCAGAAAGAACTGACACCAATCTTACTCAAACTCTTTCAAAACATTGAAGAAAATGGAACAGTACCTAACTCATTTTATGAAGCTAACATCAATCTATTACCAAAACCAGGCAAAGATGCTACAAAAAAGGAAAACTCCCGGCCAATCTCCCTAATGAATATAGATGCAAAAATCCTCAACAAAATACTTGCAAATCGAATCCAAAGACACATTAAAAAAATCATACACCATGACCAAGTGGGGTTCATTCCAAGCATGCAAGGATGGTTCAACATAAGAAAATCAATGTATTACAACACATTAACAATTCAAAAGGGAAAAATCAAATGATCATCTCAACAGATGCTGAAAAAGCATTTGACAAAATCCAACACCCGTTTTTGATAAAAACACTTCAAAAGGTTGGAATTGAAGGAAACTTCCTCGATATGATTAAGAGCATATATGAAAACCCACAGCCAGCACAGTACGCAATGGTGAGAGACTGAAAGCCTTCCCTCTAAGATCAGGAACAAAACAAGGATGCCCGCTATCACCACTGTTATTCATCATTGTGCTGGAAGTGCTAGCCAGGGCAATCCGGCAAGACAAAGATATAAAAGGCATCCAAATTGGAAAAGAAGAAGTAAAACTGTCATTGTTTGCAGATGATATGATCTTATATCTGAAAAACCCTGAGAAATCGATGATACAGCTACTAGAGCTAATAAACAAATTCAGCAAAGTAGCAGGATACAAGATTAATGCACATAAGTCAGTAATGTTTCTGTATGCTAGAAATGAACAAATTGAAGAGACACTGAAGAAAAAGATACCATTTTCAATAGCAACTAAAAAAATCAAGTATCTATGAATAGACTTAACCAAAGATGTAAAAGACCTATACAAAGAAAACTACATAACTCTACTAAAAGAAATACAAGGGGACCTTAAAAGATGGAAAAATATTCCATGTTCATGGATAGGAAGGCTAAATGTCATTAAGATGTCAATTCTACCCAAACTCATCTACAGATTCAATGCAATCCCAATCAAAATTCCAACAACCTACTTTGCAGACTTGGAAAAGCTAGTTATCAAATTTATTTGGAAAGGGAAGATGCCTCAAATTGCTAAAGGCACTCTAAAAAAGAAAAATGAAGTGGGAGGACTTACACTCCCTGACTTTGAAGCTTATTATAAAGCCACATTGTCAAAACAGCATGGTACTGGCACAAAGATAGACATATAGATCAATGGAATCGAATTGAGAATTCAGAGATAGACCCCCAGATCTATGGCCGACTTATCTTTGATAAGGCCCCCAAAGTCACTGAACTGGGTCATAATGGTCTTTTCAACAAATGGGGCTGGGAGAATTGGATATCCATGTCCAAAAGAATGAAAGAGGACCCCTACCTCACCCCCTACACAAAAATTAACTCAAAATGGACCAAAGATTTCAATGTAAAAGGAAGTACCATAAAACTTCTAGAAGATAATGTAGGAAAACATCTTCAAGACCTTGTATTAGGTGGACACTTCCTAGACTTTACACCCAAAGCACAAGCAACAAAAGAGAAAATAGATAAATGGGAACTCCTCAAGCTTAGAAGTTTCTGCACCTCAAAGGAATTTCTCAAAAAGGTAAAGAGGCAGCCAACTCAATGGGAAAAATTTTTGGAAACCATGTATCTGAAAAAAGACTGATATCTTGCATATATAAAGAAATCCTACAACTCAATGACGATAGTACAGACAGCCCAATTATAAAATGGGCAAAAGATATGAAAAGACAGTTCTCTGAAAAGAAAATACAAATGGTCAAAAAACACATGAAAAACTCTTCAGCTTCACTAGCTATTAGAGAGATGCAAATTAAGACCACAATGAGATACCATCTCACACCGATTAGAATGGCTGCCATTAAACAAACAGGAAACTACAAATGCTGGAGGGGATGTGGAGAAACTGGAACTCTTATTCATTGTTGGTGGGACTGTATAATGGTTCAGCCACTCTGGAAGTCAGTCTGGCAGTTCCTTAGAAAACTAGATATAGAGTTACCATTCGACCCAGCGATTGCACTTCTCGATATATACCCGGAAGATCGGAAAGCAGTGACACGAACAGATATCTGCACGCCAGTGTTCATAGCAGCATATTCACAATTGCCAACAGATGGAAACAACCCAAATGTCCTTCAACAGATGAGTGGATAAATAAAATGTGGTATATACACACGATGGAATACTACACGGCAGTAAGAAGGAACGATCTCGTGAAACATACCACAACATGGATGAAACTTGAAGACATAATGCTGAGCGAAATAAGCCAGGCACAAAAAGATAAATATTATATGCTACCACTAATGTGAACTTTGAAAAATGTAAAACAAATGGTTTATAATGTAGAATGTAGGGGAACTAGCAATAGAGAGCAATTAAGGAAGGGGGAACAATAATCCAAGAAGAACAGATAAGCTATCATGGGTAAATTTAACATTCTGGGAATGCCCAGGAATGACTATGGTCTGTTAATTTCTGATGGGTATAGTAGGAACAAGTTCACAGAAATGTTGCTATATTAGGTAACTTTCTTGGAGTAGAGTAGGAACATGTTGGAAGTAAAGTAGTTATCTTAGGTTAATTGTCTTTTTCTTACTCCCTTGTTATGGTCTCTTTGAAATGTTCTTTTACTGTATGTTTTTTTTGTAATTATTTTTTTATTTTTTTATTTTTCATACAGTTTATTTAAAAGAAAAAAAATGTTAAAAAAAACAAGGGAAAAAATATGTAGAGCCCCCTTGAGGTGCCTGTGGAGAATGCAGGGGTATTGGCCTACCCCACCTCGATGGTTGCTAACATGACCACAGACATAGGGGACTGGTAGTTTGATGGGTTGAGCCCTGTACCACAGGATTTACCCTTGGGAAGACTGTTGCTGCAAAGGAGAGGCTAGGCCTCCTTATAATTTTGCCTAAGAGCCTCCTCCTGAATGCCTCTTTGTTGCTCAGATGTGGCCCTCTCTCTCTAGCTAAGCCAACTTGAAAGGTGAAATCACTGCCCTCCCCACTACGTGGGATCAGACACCCAGGGGAGTGAATCTCCCTGGCAATGTGGAATATGACTCTCGGGGAGGAATGTAGACCTGGCATCATGGGATGGAGAACATCTTCTTGACCAAAAGGGGGATGTGAAAGGAAATGAAATAAGCTTTAGTGGCAGAGAGATTCCAAAAGGAGCCGAGAGGTGGGCACTCTTACGCACAATATAGACAACCTTTTTTAGGTTCTAATGAATTGGAATAGCTAGCAGTAAATACTATGAAACTATAACCCAAAACCCATGAATCTTGAGGACAATCATATAAAAATGTAGCATATGAGGGGTGACAATGTGATTGGGAAACCATATGGACCACATTTCCTTTTGTCCAGTGTATGGACGGATGAGTAAAAAAATGGGGGCAGGAAACAAAACAACAACAACAACAACAACAAAAACACCCAGTGTTCTTTTTTACTTTAATTGTTCTTTTTCATTTTAATTTTTATTCTTATTATTTTTTTGTGTGTGGTAATGAAAATGTCAAAAATTAATTTTGGTGATGAATGCAGAACTATATAATGGTACTGTAAACAATGAATGTATGTGTTATTTTGTATGACTGCATGGTATGTGAATATATTTCAGTAAAAATGAATTTTAAAAAAAGAAGAAAGGAAAAAAAAGAAATGCAACCTGGGAGCAAAGGATCAGCAGATGCCAACCATGTGCCTTCCTAGCTGACAGGTGTTCCAGATGCCATTGGCCATTCTTCAGTAAAGGTATCCTCTTGCTGATGCCTTAGTTTGGACACTTTTATGGCCTTGGATCTGTAAATTTGTAACCTAATAAATCCCCTGTATAAAAGCCAATCCATTTCTGGTATTTTTGGCATAACAGCAGCATTAGAAAACCAGAACAGATGTAGAGAATTGGTAATTAATGCATAATTGGTACAGCATTTCTATTTGGGTTTATCATAAAGTTTTGGTAATGGGCGGTGGTGATAGTAGCATAACATTGTGAATATAATTAACAACACTGGATTACATATTTGAATATGGTTAAAAGAGGAAAATTTAGGTTGAATATATTACTAGATTAAATATTTAAGAAAAAACCACAGGAGTGTACTACAAAAACAGTGACCTGTAATGTAAACTATAGACTATATTTATTAGTATAATTATAATAATAATATTTCATCAATTGTAACAAAGGTGTCACACTAATGCAACGTATTAATAATAGAGAAAACTGCGTGCAGGAGGGAAAAATGGAAACTCTGTATTTTCTGCATAATTTTTCTGTAAATCTACAATATCTCTATTAAAAAAAAAACAAAAATCTAACAACAACATGATCATGAGCTCAAATTCCAGGGAATGGAGCCAAACTGTTACCCAGAAAATAAAGTTTGTGACTTCAGGATGGTTAGGAAGGGACTACTGGTGTGTGCAACCATGCTAAAAATTCTTTTGGCAAGAGTCAAAACCCTTAGATTCTAAAAGCATAAAATGCAAACCTCCCTGAAAGGGACAGTACACAGATTTGAGGAGGCAGCATGATAGGGCAGATAAGACTGCCAGCTTTAGGATCAAGAACTCCAGGTTCAAATCCTACTTTAACCCTTTACTAAAGGTGTAGCTTCACCAAGTCCCAGTTTCCTCATCTATAAAATGGTGGGGGGGGGGGATGTCTACCTTATAGGTCTGCAAGGAGAAAGAAAGAAATGACAGAAAAAGGGTTCTACTGCTCAAGTAAGATTCTCGGAGAATGTATTTTCCAAGCATGGGTTGGGACTGACTGAGCCTTGGAAATCAAAGAAGATATCTGCCAGGCTGCAGGTGGATGCAAGGAAAGATAATCTTATCTTTATTGCAGAATCAAAAGAGCTTTATTTCCTGAGCTCCACCTTTCAACATCTGGATTCTTGTTTTCAACTGTTGGAGCTTTGGAGGGTGTCCTCCACTGTCACTTGGAAGACTTAATCAACTTTTATTTATAAATGAGTTTCTTAAGACTGAGCCTTTTGCCCCATCTCTATTCAGTTGATTACCTCTGAGGAACTTCCAAAAACCACGTGACTACCATATTTGAAAGGGTGAATAGGAGTTCAAGAATGGAAAATGCTTATCTCCCATCTCCACTCCCTCACTTTTCTCAAGAAGTCATATTTGTAGAAGTTCTCTAAGTGACTACATTACATGAGACTTGCTGAAATGTCCACTCTATGGTATTAATGCGCAAGGATTTTTCCCCTCAGATGACTTAAATCCTGAATTTTCACCAGTATTTGAAAGGAGAATTTAGATTTGAATTAGTTACATGGCTGCTTCTAAAAGACATGCCTTTTAGAAAGTATATTTATACACTCCTGCTTATTTAAAAATACATACTTTTGCAAAATTATCACCTCCAGTGATCTGATCTAATTCTATCAAATGGTTTCTACTACAGAGTTTTCCTTTCAGGATCCCTTAATTTTGACCTCATTCTCTTCTTTGGGCCTTATCCTGAACTAATAAACAAAACAATCATAATTAGAAAGTTTTCTAGATTGGAATAGTTGTGTTAGTTGTAAAGCTACCTGCTGCATTTACAATAATCTAAATAATTCAGCTGGCTCAGGCCATCAGTTTCCTCAATAACATTCCTAATTTTCTAGTAAACTAATTTCTTCTTTCCTACACATATAGATTTTCTGTCATGTAAATGTTCTTTCCCTAGTACTGCCTCTACCACTGAGCAAATCTCTATAGAGAACAAGAGTCCAATGTATCATGCATGCTCTATTGCTCTAATAAATGAAAGGGTTAACTTGTTTACAGCTGCCAGTGTGGTCTGTTAATTTCCAATTTTATCTGGCTATCTTTGCTTTATTTTTTCAGAAAAATAAAATGAAAAGACTAATTTCTCAACTCTACAATTTTGAGACTTGAAATGAAAAATATGAATTAATGTCTTTACCATCCTAGTCCATTTCAGGATCATTTCTGGGGTTTGGAGTTTTTCACAGCCGAACAATATCTTGGCAAGTTACATGATCACTTACCATTATGACTCTCACATTTTGGAGACAAATCCTTTACTTAGCCAAAAAAAAAAAAAAAAAAAAAAAAAAGAAAGAAAGAAAGAAAGAAAGAAAGAAAAGAAAAAGAAAAAGGAAAAATATAAAATTGGAAGTTATGGATTGAATTGCATTCCCCATAAAGTGATGTTCAAGTCCTAACCCCCAGTCTTGCAAATATGAATCTATATATAAATAGGATCTTTGAAGATGTTATCAGTTGGGGTGAGGTCAAACTGAATCAGAGTGGTCCTTAAATCAATGACTAGATTCCTTATAAGCAGAGGAAATTTGGACACAGCAGTAGGAGAAAGATAGGAAAGAGAAACAGCTATGGGATAGAGGTAGAGACTGAGTTATGTATTGCTGGCAAGCCATCACTAGAATGCTACCATGATCCTGCTGAAACCTTGATTTTGGACTTCAAGTCTCCAAAATTGTAAGACTATATATTGCCATTGTTTATGACAACAGTCTATGGTACTTGCTATAGAAACCCTGAGAGACTAAGACAGTCCTTAAATTATAATTTCATAATGGCATAAAACTTCCCAAATTTAACTAATGACATGAATATGCATATTCAAGAAGCACAACAGACCCTAAACAAGATAAATTCAAAAAGAATCATGCAAAGACATGCAAAAGGAATCCCAAAGAGTTGAGTGCTGATTTCTCATCAGAAACCATGGAGGCAAGAAGGCAGTGGTACAAAACATTTAAAGTGCTGAAAGAAAACAACTGTCAACCAAGATTTTATATTGAGCAAGGCTTTCTTTCAAAAATGAGGAAGAGATTAAGATATTTCCAGATAAACAAAAGCTGAAGGAATTTGTCACCACTACAGCAATGCTAGAGGAAGTTCTTCAGACTAAAAGGAAAGGACATTAGGCAGTGGATCAAAGCAACATAAAGAAATAAAGACCTTTGATAAGGGTAACCATTTGGGTAACTATGAATGCCAGTATTACTGTATAGTATTGTTTGTTATGTAACTCCACTTCTTGCTTCATACAGGTGCTAAAATGCAAATGCATTAAAAGTTTTATACATTGATGGTTTGGAACATACAATATACAAAGATTTCATTTGTAATAAGTACAAAAAATGTGGGGACAGAAGGGTATAGGAACAATGTATGTGTGTGTTATTGAAAATAAATTAGTATCAAATCAAATATGATTGTTACAGATTTAGAATGTTAAATATTCATCCCAAGGTAACCACAAAGGAAATACATGAAAAATATATTTAAGATATGAGAAGGGTCTCAAAATGCTACAATACAAAAAGCCAAATAAATATAGAAATAGATGTTAATGGAAGAATTGAGGGTCAAAAAATGTAAAGATTTAAAAAGATAAAATAGCAAAATGGAAGAAGAAAGTACTGCATTATCAGTAGTTACTTTAAATGTAAATGGATTAAACTCCCCAGTTGAAGACACAGATTGGCAGAATGGATAAAAAGCAACTATGTGCTATTTATAAGAGACTCACCATAAATTTAAAGATGTAAGTAGGTTGAAAGTAAAAGGCTGGAAAAAATATATACTATGCAAGTAGAAACCAAAAGAGAGCTAGAGTAGCTATACCAATATCAGATAAAATAAGCTTTAAGTAAAAAACCATTGTGAGGGACAAAGAAGGTCAGAATACACTTGTAAACAGATCAATTCAACAAAAAGAGGCAATAATTATAAATATATACACACCAAACAGCAGCGCCCCCAAATATATGAAGCAAATATTGACAGATTTGAAGGGAGAAACTGACAGTTCTTCATTAGTAGTAGGACAATTCAATACACCACTTTCAATGATGGATAGAACATCTACACAGAAGATCAACAAGGAAATACAAGACTTGAATGATACTCTAAACCAGCTAGACCTAACAGACGTATATAGAACACTTCATCCAACATCAACAGAATACACATTTTCTAGTGCACATGGATCATTATCCAGGACAGACCATATATTAGGTCACAGAAAAAGTCACAATAAATTAAAAAACATGGAAATCATACAATGGACCTTCTCTGACCACAAAGGAATGAAGCTAGAAATCAATAACAGAGGAAGAAATGGGAAATTCACAAATATGTGGAAATTAAGCAATTTACTCTTTTTTTTTTTTTGAATTATTCTTTCACTTTTAATTAAGCGGAATGAATATATTTGAGCAGAGTTTATTGGTGCCTTTTGAAATAGTTGACAAATTGTTTTAATTTACTTTTTTTTATTATTAAATTCAGTTTTATTGAAATACATTCACACACCATAGAATCATCCATGATATACAATCCACTGTCCACAGTATGATAGCATAGTTATGTGTTCATCACCACAATCTGTCTCTGAACATTTTCCTTACATCAGAAAGAACCAGAACAAGAATAAAAAATAAAAGTGAAAAAAGAACACCCAAATCATTCCCCCATCCCACCCCATTTGTCCTTTAGTTTTTATCCCCATTCCTCCACTCATCCATACACTAGATAAAGGGGGTGTGATCCACAAGGTCTTCACAATCACACTGTCACCCCTTGTAATCTACATTATTATATAATTGTCTTCAGGAGTCCAGACTGCTGGGTTGGAGTTTGGTAGTTTCAGGTATTTACTTCTAGCTATTCCAATACATTAAAGCCTAAAAGGTGTTATCTATATAGTGCATAAGAATGTCCACCAGAGTGACCTCTCAACTCCATTTGGAATCTCTCAGGCACTGAAACTATTTCATCTCATTTTTAAGCAATTTACTCTTAAACAATCTATGGGTTGAAGAGGAAATCACAAGTGATATTAGGAAATATTGTGAAGTGAATGGAAATGAAGACACAACATAAGAAAACTTATGGGGTGCAACAAAGGTAGTGCTGAGAAGAAATTTATAGCTCTAAATAGTTACATTAAAAAAGGAAGAAAGACCTCAATTCAGAACCTTACCTCAAAACTGGTGAACTAGAAAAAGAAGAACAAACATCTTAAACCTAAGGTAAGCAGAGAGAAGTAAACAACAAAGATTAGATCAGAAGTAAATGAGATAGAGAATAAAAAAAACAACAGAGAGAATCAACAAAATCTACAGTTGGTTCTTTGAAAGCATCAATAAAATTGACAAACCTTTAGCTAGACTGACAAAGAAAAAAAGAGTGGAGACAAAAAATTAAAATCAGAAATGAAAAGGGATTTATTACCACTGCCCCACAGAAACTAAAAGGACTATAAGAGGATACAATGAAAAACTGTATGCCAACAAATTGGATAACTTACAATAAATGGATGAACTCCTAGAAACATGCAAACTACCTACACTAACTCAAGAAGAAACAGAAGATCTCAACAAATCAATAACTAGTAAAGAAATTTAATCAGTAATCAAAAACCTCCCAACAAAGAAAGCCCAGGACCAGATGGCTTCATGGGTTATTTCAACAAACATTCCAAAAAGACTTAATACCAATTCTACTCAAACTTTTCCAAAAAATTGAAGAAAAGGGGACACTCCCCAACACATTATATGAGGCCAACATTACTCTCATACCAAAGCCAGATGAAGACACCACAAGAAAAGAAAACTAAAGACTAATACCCTTTATGAATATAGATGCAAAAATCCTCAACAGAATACTATCAAACTAAATCCAATAGTATATTCAAAGAATTATACACCATGATCAAGTGGGATTCATCCCAGGTATGCCAGGGTGGTTCAACATAAGAAAATCAATAAATGTAATGCACCATAATAAGAGAACAAATGGGAAAAACCACAAGATCATCTCAATTGATGCAGGAAAGGCATTTGACAAAATCCAGGACACTTCTTGATAAAAAAAACACTTTAAAAACTAGGAATAGAAGGAAACTTCTTTAACATGATAAAGAGCATCTATGAAAAGCACACAGCTAACATCATACTCAATGGTGAATGACTGAGAGCTTTCTCCAAGATCAGAAATAAGAAGAGGATGCCCACTATCACCACTGTTATTTCTAGCCAGAACAATTAGGCAAGAAAAAGAAATAAAATTCCATCCAAATTAGAAAAAAGAAGACTTTCCCTGCTTGCAGATGGCATGAACCTATGTACAGTAAATCCTTTAAAATCCACAACAAAGCTACTGGAACTAATAAATGAATTCAGCAAAGTGGCTTGGTACAAGATCAACATGCAAAAATCAGTAGTGTCCCTATATAATAGTAATGAACAATCTGAAGAAGAAATCAAGAAAAAAATTCCATTTACATTAGCAACCAAAAAATCAAATATCTAGGAATAAATCTAACCAAGTATGTAAAGGACTTGTACACAGAAAACTACAAGACAATGCCAAAATAAATCAAAGAACTAAAAAAATGGAGAAGCATTCCATGGTCATGGATTAGAAGACTGATTATTTTAAGACATCAATTCTACCCAAAGCAATTTACAGATTCAGTACAATCCCACTCAACATTTCCACAGCCTTCTTTGCAAAAACGGAAAGGCCAATTGACAAATTTGCATGGAAGAGTACGGGGCCCCAAATAGCCAAAGCCATCTTGAAAAAGAAGAACAAATTTGAAGACTCATACTTCCTAATCTTAAAACATATTAGGTCATAGTAATCATACCCGCATGGTATTGTCACAAGGAAAACAAATACAAAAATAGAATTGAATTTAAAATTTCAAAATCAACCCTCACATTTACGGCCAGTTGATTTTTGACAATGGTACTAAGTCCACTCCATGGGGAAGGAATAGTATCTTCAACAAATTCTGTTGCGAGAACTGGAAGTACATGTGGAAAAGAATGAAGGTGGACTCCTACATCACACCATGTACAAAAATCAACTTAAAATGGACAATAGTCCTAAATATAAGAACCGGAACTATGAAACTCCTAAAAGAAAATATAGGAAAGCATCTTCAGTGCCTCGTGTTAGGCAATGGTTTCTTATACCCAAAGTCCAAGGAACAAAAGAAAAATAGATAAAAGGGACCTCATCAAAATTTAAAACTTTCAAACCTCAATGAATTTTATCATGAAAGTAAAAAGATAACCTATTAAATGGGAGAAAATATTTGAAAACTACATATCTGATAAATGTTTAATATCCAAAAAATATAAAGAAATTCTACAACTCAACAATAAAGAGACAAACAACCCATTTTAAAAATGGACAAAAGACTTGAATAGATATTTCTACAAAGAAGACATACAAATGGCCAATAAGGACAATGAAAAGATGCTCATCATTAGCCATCAGAGAAATGCAAAAAAACCACAGTGAGAAACCATTTCACACCCATTAAAATGGCTGCTATTAAAAGAAACAGAAAATACAAGTGTTAGAAAGAATGCAGAGAAGAAGGAACACATTCATTGCTGCTGGGAATGTAAAATGGTGTAGTCACTGTGGAAGAGGATTGGCAATTCCTCAGAAAGTTAAGTATAGAATTACCATATGACCTGGTAGTCCCACTGCTAGGTATATACCCAAAAGATTTGAAGCAGGGACTCAAACAAATATTTGCACACCAATATTCATAGAGGTATTATTCACTATTGTCAAAAGATGTAACAACCCAAGTGTCCATCAACAAATGAATGGAAAAATAAAATGTGGTCTTACATCCTGTGTAATATTATTGAGCCATGAAAAGGAATGAAGTTCTAATACATGCAACAACATGGTTGAACCTTGAAGACAACATATTGAGTTAAATAAACCAGACACAAAAAGACAAATATTGTATGACCTCACTGATACGAAATAATTAGAATAAATAAACTCATAGAGTCAGAATCTAGGATATAAGTTACCAGGGTATGGGGTCAGAGTAGAGAGTGGGTTGTTAATGCTTATATTGTACAGAGTTTCTATTTGGGTTGATAGCAAAGTCTTGATAATGGATGGTGAGGGTGGAAGCACAACATCGTGCATATGGTAACTCTATTTTATTTTATGCATGATTTTTCGTAAGCCCTTGACTTCTCTAATAAAAAAGTTATGGTTGCAAAAATAAAGCTTTGATCATAGTCACAAACTTGACAGCTCCCTGGAAAGTAAGAGCTCCTATTCTGGGCCTTCTAGAAAGCAGAGGTTGCCTAAGCTATCTTCAAAATATGTTTATGAAACATGGTAATATTATAATACCCATCCCCAAAGCCCCAGAAAACTTCCTATTGCGGTCTAATTTGAAAATAAGCCTCATTCTTCTATATTCTAATTTCTCAAATGTTATACTTCTTTTACATTTTTCTTCACCTATCATTTTCTTTCTCCAGTCCTTCTGAAGGTTCCATAGACTTTCTGATGCCACTAAATACAGATTTTTAAATTCTTCTTAATAATTCTCTCATAAGATCTTTCCAGAACTACTAAAGTATACTGAAAAACATGGAGAAGAAGAAAAAAACAGAACAAGAAACCTGTAACAAGAATAAATGAACTATCATTTAATCGATCAAGGGCGTAAGATTTTTTCAACCAAGGGCCTAAGTATTTTTATACCATTTACATGCTTAGACCTTGAACAAGATCTGTAGCCAGTGGGAACACAAAAGAAGAAATGAAAGAAATTTTTTAAAATTAAATTCACCAATAGAAACCAAGGATTACTCCAAATAACACACTTACGACATAGAGAATTCTTACTGTATTTCCTTCATGTCTCATGTATCTACAGTACTTTCTAAAAGACAGGACCACCTACAAAGGCCAGCGTTTATACTCCTTTGAACTGCTTTGCATTTGGCATGAATCTTGCAAAGCTCAGCTCCCTAAAATATTTAAAGGAAAAAAATAGAAAATAAATTTTACATCTTTTCTACAAGCTACCTAACACTTTAAGCATTACAAACTGGGTTAAGGGACACACAAGAGAAGGATAAGAAATGACCAGCTGCTCACATCTGACACAAGCTAACAGAAGTAAGTTTATTGTTAGCTCATTGTGTGACAGACATAAGGCCAAGGGCTTCACAAACTTTACTTCATTTAACCTTCAAAACAACCTGGTGAGATGGATATTCTGGTATCCTTACTTTACAAAAGAGGAAACTGAAAATCAGAGCAGCTCACTGATTTATTCCAGGAATGAAAGTGAAGACTGGATTAAAGCCAGGTCCATCTACTCCAGAACCCAACCTTTTATCCACTTCTTTAAACTGAATGACTCTAAGGTTTGAAGCCAACATCCTAAGTATTTATTATGATTCCATCCTGCTGTTAGCAATGCTAATCATGCTAACAGATCCCCCCAATCTTTCAGCTTTGACTAGAACCAGTGGGCATCTTATGAATTAGAACATACTGATGATGCCTTCCCTCCAGAGTCACCAAAGCAATGCCAGCATAAGCCCAGCTGCCAGGAATATTACGCCATCAAATAAATCCAACACCACCAAACATGATCGTCATGTTTTGCCAGCCAGGTGGCCCTGTACATATGGCAGCCCTGCTCCCTAGCAGGAGAAACATAGGGGGAAACAACTTGAATGATGAAAAACAGCAGGCATTTAAATACTTCCACTCAGACAGCAGGTAGCTTGTTACCTGAAATGCCCGGGATCCATCACTTGGCAATGAGAGCGCAAACACCAGACGCTGATTTCAGGAACACAGCAGGAGAACACCTTTTTGTACAAATTCGTGGTGAAGGAAGACATTTCTGTTTCAGATATGGGGGTATCTGTAGTGCCCCACCTGCTCTCCCAATCTTATACCTCCCTCAAATAGAACAATGAGCTCAGAACTTTTCTCAAGAAATCTGAATAAGCCTGGATCCCTCTCTCTCCTACCACTTTGGAGAGATGCAACACAGCAGGGCCTAAGAGATTCTCTGCAAGCAACAGAAGCATTGAGGATATACTGATTTATTAGGGCTGTAGGAAATCCCTGACTCAGCACACCAGCTCCCCAAGAGACTGAAGGAGGGCACTGCTATGTGTTAAAATCTGCCTGGTAACCAGAAAATTTGATTAGCAAGGAACTTCACCTGATAACTTAGGGATAAGAAGTGCCATAACCAGTTAGTTGTTCTCTCTCCTCTCTCTTCCTCTCTCTCCTCTCTCATTCTTTCACCCTTTCCCTACATTTCTCCTCCCAACTTCCTGCCCTCCTACAAAGGAAGGGACTTTGGGCTGGAGCAGGGCCTCATCAATAAAGTTCTCCTACTTCCACAAGGAGTCTTGACAGGATTATTAGAAATCTAGGACCCCAGACCATATTGTCAGTTCAATCTCCACTTTCAAAGGTTTTGCAGATTAGGGTCATTTGCAGATTACTCACTTGAATAAAGCTAGTTGAGGACTATGTGTTCAGGCACTATGATCTGCACCAAAGTCACCAAAAGCAAAGAGCAAAAGGAAAAAAGAAAAAAAAAAAATGGCTTCTGCCAACCATCTGTGTTTTCTCTCACTGTAGAGATAAATGCAGCCGGCTTTGTACTGGGTGCTGTGGAATGTTGGTTTTTTTCTTTAACCAACAATATCATTTTTACATTGATTATTGATTGATTTGATTGCAATGAGCAGTATCACACTCAAACTGGTTCAGGGAAATATTGGGAACATGACAAGTAAGTTACTGTAAGGACATACTACAACATAACAGAAATGGTGGCCTTAAAGGAATCCAAGAACCAGAAACGGATTCACTGTGGGTCGTTGCAGTTCCTGAGGGCTCTGGGGAAACAGCTCACTTCTCCACCTCTCTCGCATTTTCATGGTCAGTCTCGAATTCACACTGGTGGGTTGCTCTGCTCCTCCTCTCTAATGGCGGGCTTCCTCGGCTTCCCTAAGCTTGTGCTTGGCCCACACGGCTTTTCTGGCCCCACTCCACCTCAAGGCATCTCTTAAAGCATCCTTTTCTGTTCCAACTCTTTGTGGGCAACTTGTTCAATTCCTTGAAAGAATCTGATTGGACCAGTGCATCTTTTCAGACCTGGCCTTAGTTCTCTCCCATGATCTTTCCCGTGATGTTAGCCTGAAATAAATCTGTCTCCACCAAAAAGAAAAAAAAGACAACAGATAATTACTAGCCAGATACTTGTTGGGTGGGTGGTAGAGGTCCTATGTGCATTCCGTTGCCATTGTAAATACTTTCTATTTTCCTTATTTGATTTTGTAGTCCTACCATATTTTTTACTTAGGATGGCAAATAACCTACAGGATATATTCAGAGTTAGGAATCACTTTTGCCCCTAATTTATGACTTGGGACAAACAACTTTAGTGAGTCTATCTGTGAAACAGGGGAATAATCTTTAGATCCTCTCTCTCTTTCATGAAATGGTCATGAGAGAAAATGAATTAGGATGGTCCCTGGAGAATCTCAGGTGAGAATCTCTCCAACAGGTAGGAGGAACTGCTCTATCCCCTATCACTTGGGGTGGGGATTTTCTGGGATCACAGCTGCTGTTCACTTCTTCTGTGATCACTGGCAAAGCCCTACATCTAGGTGTACATAAATTGAAAATCCACTTCTTGATAGCTGCCTAGAATGGGCTCCCAAGATAAGTGATTAGCATGGAAAATGATCTGAGCCCCAAATATAGTCTCTCAAGTTGCTAATTATTCCTCCTTTTTGCCTGTTTAATTTTGATGTGGGCAATCATTTGGTAAAAACTATGCACGGGGGCTTTTGAGATTTCTGAGTTCAAATGAAGTAGACATACATAATTAGAACATTAGGTAGTATTTCCAGGAGTAAAATCTGTTCTTGAATCACAGTAACAAGTTCAGGAAAATAAAACTTAAATCTATCCAGTGCTTTGAATATTGGTATTTTAGGCTAGGGAAAGTGAATGCTGATGAATTCTGAATGCTAATTGATAACAATGATAATAATACCTCTCACCAATTTAGTGTTATATCCTGTTCAAAGTCCTTTCAGGACCATTGACACATAAATTTTCTGGAAAGAAAAGGACATGAATAGTTGGTATGCTAGGGTAAACTTATATTTTTCCTTTAACACCCCAACTCTCCTCCTGAACATTGCAGAGCTTTTGTATAGTAATGTGTTCTATTAATGAAGAAGTTTATTAAGAGCATCAATTTAAAATATATATTGCTATCCAAGCTTTATGCCCACAAAGGAAGCTAGTCTCCATTATTCAAGCTTTAAACATTTTTTCTTCTATAGCAAAGGGATTAGTATTCTATAAATCACTCATTACCTTAATGCATCCCCTTCTATCCTCACACTGGCTTTGTATGAGTGTCTGAATGAAAAGTGAATGCAAGGTGAAGACTGATAAAGGGTTATCTGATATCTCATAGCAAGAGAGTTTTAAAATACTTAAATACAAATCATTATTTTCAGGACCAGAGATTATAGAAAGCTTGGAGTTATTAGATGACAAAGAAAATAAATCAGCAAATATTTATTGTCTGCTTACTCTGTTTATATAAATGGGCTAAGCTATATGAAATATTCAAAAGATTTGAAAAGTGAAGTTTACGAACTCAAAAAAGGAATTCCTTATCGTATGTAAACACCCCAATCACTAGGCAATATATTTTTTCACATATATACACATACACACAGTCATAGACACTTAGTATAGGCATCCAAATTTTTTTTTTTTTAATTTGCAATCCATTTATTCACCTACTTGAACGGAAAAAAACTCCAATAGCCACAAAGCTTTCCTCATTGAGAACAGATTTGTAAATGCTTTTCTCAGTTATATTTGCATTCCCAGAGCCTAAAAGTCAACAGCAGAGTTCCAAGTAGTTGCACTATAAGAAATGAAGGAAGGTAGGGAGGTGGAAAGGGAGGATACAGAGAGATGGGAAAGTAAAGGAAGGAAAAGAGGGAAAAGCAAAGTAAGAAAGAGATGGCCTGAGAATTCCTAGATGTAACAATATTTCTATCTTTACCCATAATATGTTTTCAAATGTTTCATCATATCATTTACTGTATCTCCCGGCTGTTTTCAATTTTAAGAGTTAACATTCCCAAATTCAAGCTCTAACATCCGAGGCTGCTCCTCCTTTCTCCTGGTTAAGGTCACAAATGCCCAGTAAAAAGCGCCTGCAGCTATTTTCCAATGACTCAGAGATTCCTGCCAAGCTCCAACACCCTATCTTCATTCTAAACCCTCAAATTCCAGTGTAGACATGCAGGTTCAGTCATGTCACATCCCCGTAGATTTGCCTTTTCACCTGGCCACCTTAGATTGACACCTCTGCCAGACAGCATGCCTGGCTTGGGGGTTTGGGGATGAGGGTACTTTACTCTGCCTGCAATCACCCTAGGCTCCATGGTCTGGAATACACAGGCCAGTTCTTCTCCAGGATCTGCAAACCGAGCCTGTCTAGTGCCCTAGGTCCTCATTTGTTTGAGAGAGAAGTTGCAACACCCTGATGCGTTTGAGAACCACTGCAGCCAGGACTGCATCCATTAAAAGGCGCCCCATGGGCTCTGCTACTTGATTTGTGAAATCTCCTCCACTTCAGTGTCATCATCAGAAAAACAGAAATAATAGAAATAACATTAATATCATAGGACTGCTCTCTTTACAAATTAAACATCTCAGGGAGGTGCTTTGTAAATTGAGAAGAATCATACAAATGTTAGCTATTTTTTTCAGAGCATTCCCAAGAGGCAATATCAGAAAAAGGGGGAAAATAAACCAAAAAAACCTTAGCCCTGTCATGAATTATATCCCACAGCAAAACCAGAACTGCTTTTTCCAGGGCTATGACATAATGTAATAGTATACCTGCAATGTTCATGATAAGATGGACTGTTTCTTGTTTGGTTATTTATCTCATGCCCAACAATAGAACGACTGTGTGCTTTCCACTTTTACGGGCACTACTGTAGTTTGACAAGAGGCCAGAGGGAAGTTTTGAAAGAAAAGGACGAATGCCATGAAAAGGGAGAGAATACTGTAAATCACATGGAAATGACTCCCAGGGAGTGTCTGAGACACGAGTGGAACTCTCAGCATAGCTCAGCGGCAGAGGCACACAGAGCAGCCCTGGCTTGTGGTGTTGGGGGCCCAGGGGGGTGGGGGGAGCAACAGGAAAGCAGGGATCCAGCGAGGCCCACCATCCATCACATCATAATCTATGGTGCGGTCAGTGAGGCTTCCCAGTTTCTTACGTGTTCTCAAAAAATAACCACTAAGTGGGTGAGGGATTATTTTTTGTTTGTTTTAATATCACTAGGTAGTTAAAGTCACTCTTCAGGAAGCCCTGACAGTTCCTCAGACCTAATTTTAGGAAGAGAAGAAACTCAAGAGTCCATTATTTCAGAAAGAAAACCTGCATCTGAGAGCACTCAGCACCATCAGTACAGTTATTTCTGAGGTTAAACCAAATAAAACCTTCAAAAGTGTGAGTAACTGCCCTGAAATTTCTTTTCCTGTCAGGAGTACTAATACTAAATTAGATTTAGGATTGCAGATGCAAGAAATCACTGTGGAAACTTTTCCCTCCTTTTCTTTATTTTTCCACAAAATTCCTCATTGGAGGCAGTTGAAGTAGCAGCATTGCACCATCTCTATTACTGGGTCCCCAATTAGTTAAACTATAAAAATGTATAGTGTTTAACAGCAAGCATATAGTTTCCATTGTTCACAGTTAGTTTTAAAGAGGTAGATGCTAGTGTGATAGTATAATACTTAGCTGACATTATTTTTCAACTGAAATCTTACTAGTCTGTGGTATATATTATGATGTCAGTTCATGTCATTATATATATGCGAAGAGAATGTTCAATGTCAGTAAGACAAGCGATACTTTGCTTTGTAACATTTCCAGGGTAAAAGAACATGCATACGAACAACAAAAATAATTCACAATAATAGTTTGTGTATTCAACAAGCATTATGGGGCTGAGTGAGGCTCAAAGAAGTTAGGTAGCTTGCCTAAGTTCCCACAGTTCTTAAACGGCTGGGCAGACTCTCCAGCTTGGTCTCTCTGACCTTGAAGTTCAGGCTTTTTCTGCTGCTCCCTTAGGGAACACAAAAGCTCTAAAGGTAGATAAGACAGAGATTCATATTCATTGAAAATTCTTTTATTTGTTCAGCAAATATCTACTGCATACTGACCCAAATGACAAGCAATACCTGAATACAAGGGTAAGTGGGATGTTGGCCAACAGGAGGAACAAATTGAAACCACTGTAATGAATTTGAGTAGGCTTTAAACAGAAGGTGACAGTTACGATACTTCCTAAGGACAGGTCAGCAAGTGGAGATGGATCAGAGGATGTTTCATTTTAAATGAACTGAAAGGTGTTTATGAGGTTTACAGAGACAGGGAATTATAAATCGTGTGATGTAAATGGGGTGTAGTCACCTAAGATGTTTAAAAATGCATGTTGGAGCCAGTTTTTAGAGAGCCAGTTTTTAGAGAGCCAGAATAACAGTCTTGCATTTCATTTATCAGGCAATGGAAAATCGTTGAAGATGTTTAGCCGAGGAGTTACTTACTCAGAACTGTGCTTTAGAATGACAGCTCCTCCAGAAGAAGTGTGTATGTGTATAACCGATTGGTGGGAAAGAGTCTAGCAGCCAGAAGAATATAGCTGTGGCCAGATGAGAAGTAAGGAATGGAGGTGGGCCAGTGATGATAAACTGGAAAAAAAAGGAGAGAGCTGGGATATCTTGTATGAATATGGTGAGTAAATATACTGGAGCCATCTACAAGTAATGTCCTCTTACTAATAAAATTCTCTAGAAGTGCATCTAAGTATAAACCTAAGAATCCCTTTTGATGAGTTTCTCTGTGATATCTTCAGCAACTCAGCAGTCACTCAAAACATGAAGCTGCCTGATTATAGAAAATTCCAGATATCCAGGCTTCAGAGTCTCCCAGAATTTATCCATAGACTTGGCTCACTCTCAGCCACATAGATGTCCCATCCTGCTCTAAGACAGTAAAGAATAATGATCTTCTCACTCAGTTATACAACCTCATAGGGTCATGATTGGAGAAAGATTTTTTTAAGCTACATAAATATAATCATGGGCAAATCAACAAACTAAATAAAGGAGGAGAGTTACATGTAGGCTGTGAGATGTTTCTCCAGTGAAGAAGGCTGCATTGCACTGAAACCTCTCCATTCCCTCTTACCAACATCCTCCTGCCCACAGCATGCAAAAAGGCAAGACTTTTTTTTTTCTTTTTTTTTTTTCATTCATCATTCAATCATCCTGCAAACATATATGGAACACTACTCTGGTTAGGTACTGGGATTTGCTCCTTGCCCTAAGAAGTCACAGAATGATTTCTGCCAGTGTACAAAATTAAGAATGTAGCCACAAAAGAGAGTGAGGCTAACTGACCCAAAAGAAGATGAAACCTATGATTCAGCCTGGTAGCCTGAATTCAACATCGTGAAGCACAGTGCTCACACCAAACTGAGTATGAAAGGCTACAACTGGGCAGGGTCAGATCATCACCCCTTTCCTAAAACAAAAAATTAAACTCTGGGCCAAGTGCTTTTTTGACCATTGCATTTCCAACCCTAGAGAGAGGAAGACAGTGAAGTTAAACAGTCAAAGTCCCACTTCTCTTTTAGCAGCATATTTCTAGAGTGGGCCAAACAGCGGTGTGCAGAGAGACTTAGGCAATAAAGGAGTCAGTAGGGACTCTAACATACCAACAACAATTTTATCCCGATGAAAAACATTAGCTTACATAATAAAGTTGGGGCAGAATTGTTCTCAGTGGTGTGAGTAGAAATGTTTTGCTGACTGCTGTTGAAATGCGTAACAGACTTTGCATATTATATCACCATTTTTTGTTGTATTTCACATGCAGTGTTTCTCTGCTCTTGACTTTGAGGTGTGAGGGGGAGGCTCTAATCATATGGCCTTGTGCAGATGCTCCATTTGCATTTCTATTAATCCAGGCCCTCCTGGAGATGCTCGAGCAGAGACACAGCATGCTTTGTGTTTGAACTTGTGAGAACCCATACCACCGCTTAATAACTTAATACATATGTATAGCCTCCCTCAGACAGCCCACTAGGAGGCAGAAGCAGGAGGAGGTGCTACCAGCTTGCAGACTGCAGGGCTCTACGGAAATGTGTTCTGACAGGAAGGAGCACCTTGCTCAGCAAAGACTCCCTGTGCCTTAATCCTATCCAGCCAATCCACCTGCCTGTCTGGGGGAGCCAGTTTTTAAGCTTGTATCCAAAGCTTAGTTCTCAAACACTGGGGCGGTCGGAAATACCCACGTACAGCTGACTGGTCCTCGTGGTATTTACTATACGATATGGCAATGTCTGTCCCTTTGCTTCTGGCATGAATTAGATGATGGGAAAATTTTTAAAATGTGTGATAAAGGGAAACAAGATGCTGTAGTGTAGAAAGCATGAGTTTTAGAATCTGGCAGACCCTTTTATGAATCCCAGCTCCATGTCTTACTTAGCAGATGCCTGAACTTCTCTGAGCATTGGTGTTCTCATCCAACTAATAGGGATAGTACCTGACTTGCAGGGTAGCTATGAGGATTAAAAGAAATAATGCAGTTGAAGCACCTGGCATAGATTGGGCATTTAATGAATTGTAGCTATCATTGTTACAGCGTTGCACTGCTATTGCATAGTTGCTGAATATTGCCGGTTGATTCATTCATGGATTACTTTGTACGGCCAAATGATTGAAGGGCAGGATGGGGGAGTGTGAATGGTTGTATTTGGGCCTTTTGTCCTTTCAGAATGACAAATGAGTCAAAGTTTAAAAAAAAAAATACACAGTCATTTTTAAATAGATTTAGGACTTCCTTCTGCCTTCTGAATTTTATGTTTGGGAAAGTCTATGAAATTGGCAAACACAAATGAAAATTACTCAAGGTTCTTCTAAGACCCCTCCAAAGGAAGCCCAGCAGAGAAGCTTCTGTAGCAATCCTTATTTCTGCTAATATCACAAGAATTACTTTCAACTGTTGAGATTATATAACATTCTAGAAAGAAATCTCACCACCTGGTAAGATTTCCCTAAGATTACATTAAGAAGAAATGTTCCTACCTTTGCCTTTCTTTTTTTTTCACTGAAATAAATGGGAGGTATATCTCAGAAGTCAGAATCATAGATTCTCATTTCCCTTATCAATTTTTTTTCAAATTTTTGTGCTATAATTTTAGGGTCTAAAACATCATGTACACTTATTTGATAAGTAGTCAGTGAGCAGACTGATGAATGGTGGAGATGATTTTCTAAATGTGCAAATTAGTGCCTACCTAGGCCCTCTCAGTAGATGCCTGAAAGGGAGCAGAGAAGAAAGAATTTTAATGAAAATTAAATAAATGGCTTATGGCACTTCTTCCGGTGACCCTCAACTATATCTGCATTGCTAATATTATAAGGAATGAGTAGGACTAATGGAGAACAGAACTGTCTGGAATTTTTAAACCCTACCTACAAGGATCGCTGTATTCATCTGATGATTCCACACAAAACCTCATGTATATTAGACACTCAGTAAGTATGAAAAGGGTAACAATCTGTTTCTAAAAGTTAGTTTCTAAAAAATTGATCCAAAACACAATGAAACCCCTTGAAAGAAACTGGTCCCAGGATACAAAACAATCAGGCTTGTCAGATGATTAGGGTTGTCAATCAATGGCCACCTCCATCATCATTACCACCATGCAAATTTCTTTGGAATGCTTAGGGGCACACATTCTACTTTCATTTCTCTACTTCTTCCAAAACCCCTACCTAACTGCCCAGCCTCCCCTCTTGGTTTGTGGCAACTTCTACTTTATTTATACTAACTTTAAGCTTTGGTGATTCACCTCCTTTGTTATCTGTAAAAATTTTCAAACTATCCAATAAAGTAATTAGTAATCTCATTCCTTCCCCCAGTTACAAATCATAAAAGAAATGAGGGAAGTTGGTAATGAAGAGTAATCCTACATTTAGGTCCAGTGTTACCCAAATGTTTGAGATTTGGTGGTCTTTTTCTGATTTCTGTTTCATCCTGTTTCCTGGAGGTCATCATTGTTGTACCAATAAACAAAAATTAATGTTCTTCAGGTAATGTGCCTATATTCTGTTGGGCACCAGAATCCTGTTTTTGTCCTATACTCTAGTATCATTTTTTCTACCAGAAAAGCTTGGCTAATGGGGCAGTGACTGTACCTGCAGTGCTTTTTTCTTAGGTTAAGTTCAAGAATGCTAAGAGAAGCATTCAGCTTTGGAAACTGCAATCAAATGAAGCACATGGAAGACTGACAATGAACCAAGTCTCTAGAGTCAGACTACCTGGATTCAATTCCTAGCTCTGCCATTGACTAGCTGTCTTTAAATCTCAGTGTCTTTATTCATAAAATGGAAATAATAATAGCAGTTACTCCATAGAATTGTTGTGGGCATAAAGTAAGTTTATATGTGTAAAGCTCTTAGAATAGTGCCTATCACATAGTAAGTGTTCAATTAATATTTTCTATTATTATATTATTAATAATATTACTATTATTTTACAGACATATATTGTTCCCTCCTTTTTCTTCATGTTCTAAAGGTATTTTTTGTTACTCTTTAGTGTATCACTTAAATTTATTCTGTGATACTTTTTGTGATAATCCAGAGCCATTTATTGTTATCAGATTTACTCCAAATGTAGGCCATATTTCAAATCTTTAAGTTTGTTTTCTTTATACTGAGGTTACAGGTTTTTGTATTCCCTGAAGTTGGTCTGAAATGCCCCAATTTCTCCCTGTGCTGTTCACATTCACACATAGAATTACTGGTGGTCCTTACTGCATACCAGAAGGATGAGTTCTTCCTTCATAAAGTTCTATGAATAAAAGCTGCCAATTAACCAGAATCTATGTTTAATGCTCTACTTGGAGAATGGGCAAGGAGAGAGCGAAACGTATCTTAATCCAGTAGAAGGACCAGGGGAAGGAAGCCAGATTGGAAATACTGGATGATGAAGTCAAAGCTGAACTAGCAGAGAATAGACAAAGCAGCATGGGGCTTCAGTTCAAAGTGGATGGTCCCGTGACAAAGGCAGGTGGACAACATTCTAACGTTGGCTGACCATTTCAGAAAGTCTGTGCTTTGGAAAACTTAAATTATTTCTTGGTCATTTGACTAAACTCAAGGATTTGTTAGGAAGAAAGGAAGGGAGGGAAGGAGAGAGGGAGGGAGGGAGGGAAATATTCCATCACATATCCTGAATTTGGTACAATTTCAGTCTAATCTATACTTTCTACATCTGTAATTCATAATGAAAATAAAATTCATTTTATAACAATGTCACTGAATGACAAGATCTTCAGGAACTGAATGAACCATGACATGAAGGTTAAAATATGCTCACCATACCTTACTAAAGCAGGAAGTGGTCTAAAACTCTTCAGCCATAAGAGAGAAAAAAGGAAAAGGTTTCTGAACTGAATCAAAATAATCCAAATTTCACTAATTAGAAATTAGAATAGGGATGGCAGAAAAGCCTTATCTTATATACCATCTGCAATCTATTGATAGTGACTGCCTGGATCACTGTGTTGAGAAGGATTCCGAGGCCTTATTGAGGTTGAGCAGAAAAGAGTACTATGAACAATTAGCTATGCCTGCCATGGTAGATAATTGTGTGACGTAGTCTGCATTTTCACTGTTTTGGACTACACAATTGCCATTCTCTGAGAATTCTAGTTAAAATCAAGGTTTTACTATAATTGTTACAGCTAATGTTAACCAAATAGTTAACATCCACTATTAGCCTGAGGAGTTACAACAAAGTTAAGTTCCAGAAAACTCTTACTCAAAACAACATGCATCCACAGTTGCATAATGTATTTTTCATAGTTTAATGACTTTTCTCCTGTTTCCACCAAAATCTGAGCAGTAGCTCAACCCTCATGGACATTAGTAAGTTTGTGAAGATAACCAGACAACCACAACTATCACACACAGGTATTTCACAAACTCCATGGACAATCACAAAGAAGTTTCTGTAGCCTCACATTCCTGACAAAATAATCTAAAGGAGTTTGCAATTTGGGCACATCCTGCTTTTGTTAATGAAAGTCCTGAAATTTTAAATTCTGGGATCCTAATCATTCTTACTTGCTCAGGGGCATCTAATTCTACATCTCAGAGATAAATCATTTTATCATTTAGATTAGTAGTCCTTAGCTTTTTGACCTTCTGTGCATGTATAAGTGTCTTTTCAGTTTGGTTTCTCCTTAATTAGGAGAAGAAGCCTTGCTGTATTTTAAGAATGTCACTGTTTAAAACAATGTGAATTTTACATAACACATTTGCCTCAAAGCATCTGCAATGAACTCATTTTTATAAATCAAAACAAATATGAATTTAAAACCAACCATTAAGTTCCATAGCCAAAATTATGTTTTTCTTGACCCTGCTAGTTTACAAAATTCAAATTCTTTTGTTGAAGACTGGCCCTTACAACAATATGATTTTCATAAATCTTTTTATTTCTGGGAAGTTCAAAAGGAACAAAACGAAATTTACAGTAAAGCACCAAATTAGCAATTAAAGTCTCTAATGTAAGACCTAAACTGTAAACTTCCAGTCCAAAAAATTAAATATTAAGCCTTTGGAACAATTTATTCAATTCCATAGAACAGAAAGGGCAGCAGAGGAAAAGTGCAAACTTCAACATTAGTTACTGAGTTTAGTGTTGCTTACAGTTTTCTTCTTTACTCTCAATCCTGTTACAAATAATGCAAACCTGTTTTTATTAATTTACATTAAGTTCATTTAACACTGGTGAAACAGACCAGAAATGTATAATGAGGAACATTTAACAAGCTCCCGCATTAGGGCTAATCATGCTCTGTTTACGAGAGCTTATTTCATTCTTGGAAAATATCTGGTAGAAAGCTCCATCCTTATTTAACAAGTAAAAAGGAGAGAGTCACCAGCTACTGATAACAAAGAAATGAACAAGCTTAATAATCTCCAATTTGGTTTTCCACTCCAGTTAATGATGGAGGCAATATGAGCTCTGTGGCCAGAGTACATGAAGAAATATCCACAAGTACTGAAAATTTAATTAAAAGTCAGAAAACCATTGCAATGAAGACTCAGCAGAAACCCATTTATTTTTAAAATCTAATATATTCTTCATGACTAAAGGCTAAAGCACATGCTGACTTACACATTTAGCTGTAACTGATTTAAGCTACTTGATTTTTTTCCTTTTTTTTTTTTTTTTTTTTTTTTTTTCTCACAGGGTGGTGCTCAATTTGCAATGGAGTAAATTGGCAGAATTTAATTTGGTGGGTTTTTTTCAGCTTTCTAAAAAGAATCCTCATTAAAGCCATACGATCGTCTGTATACTTTTTTCATCATTAACTAGCCTAACTACAGGTAAAAGAGATACAATTATGGATTTTTATAAATCCTATTGTCAATTTACAGCTGAAAGACTGGTGAGTTACCTCATTTTAAATAGGTTATTTTTTCCCCTTAACCTTTCTTTGTTTTAATGAGGATTCAGTTTGTCACTGTCTGAGAAGTCTGCTAGCAGGAACATTTCTCAGAAATCATAAGGAATAAAAAGTAAGAATTGGAGAAGATACTTGGCTAAGTTTCAAATCTGCTGGAAGAGTCAACAATTGAAATTAAACTCCAGAGAAATATGTTTATTGTCCTGTGGGTCATAAAAGCTGGTCCTGCTGTGCAGGAAGCCAGAACAACAACGAGAGCACTTAAAGAAGGGCTTGAGAATAAAGAGGAGCTAAGAGAAATGTACCTAGATGTGATAAAGTTGCAAAGAAGAAACTAGACATTTTGGATAAAATTGTGCCTTCCATATGACCTTGAAATGGATATACTTTGACTTGTTATTTTACCTACACTTGTTCAATAAATAAATAAATAAATACAAGCTTTGAAGCAGCTGGCAGATCAGGATAGAATACACTTATTCTGGATCTTCAAAGTGAAACTTCCGAAGGCAACATTTCCTACCACCCCAAAAGATGTGACTAGAGCCCCTCTACTCTTGGGCCAAAAGCCTAACATTTGGCAGACGTTGCTGTTAAAACCTACATTTCATTTAGCTAAATTTAATTCCATGGAACTCAGTCACCACCCTCCCACTCCTTTCTCTGAGATCACAGCTATTGGGGCTTCTGAAGTCCCAGGCATTCTTGGCCCTTTTTCTCTCTCTTTCTCTCCCATCTAGTTTAAATAACAAACATATTCCTCAGTTAGTTAAAACTAATCCACTAGCATTGGTTACATTGGAGTGACCTCCTAAGTCTGATCTCATTTTCCCACTGACAATTCCTACAGAGGATGCAAAAAAAAGTGAAAATTTTCCTAAGGGGGCAGCATAATTTCCAAGCTTTCTCCTCCTACACAAGAACATCATTAGAATATGGGCTGGTTGTTTCTATTGGCCAAAGGAACATAGTACATGGTTTTGATAAACTGGGTTTCAGGAACAAGATCAGGGAAAACACTTTTGGACCTGTCTTCTTGCATCTTCAGCCATGCTTTGCTTCCGCATTTACGTATTAGCCCAGCAGAACCAGAAAACCAGATCCTGCTGTCAGCTTCTACTTTTTCCATGCCCCTAAATGTGATGATGGCGATCTTTTTTTGGATATGACTCATTTGTTTTACTGGACACACTTGGGGCCAGGATATATAAAATTATGATGCATAAGTATGTAACTGACCAAAAAACCTAGCCAGAAGCAGAAAGAATAAGGTTTGATTCTTTTTCCATTTTGATGTCTAAACTATCTGAATTCTACTAATATGTGGAATCAAAATTGACTGATTAACTTCCAATACTTTCTTGGTAATGAGCCTCCCTGTAGACACTGAGAGCCAAACCACTTCTCATTTCTTATCAAAAAGCAAACTTCAAGGCACCTAAGTGTTCAGGATCTATTTAACACGGCCCATACGCAAAGAGTCTCCCACCCCTACGTGATCTACATAGGCGGGCCTAAACCACATAAAATAGCTTTATGTTGTCAACTGCCTTCAAGCTAATGAAATGCTTTTTAAAGTTTTCACACAATAACATGGAAATTTTGATAATTGGTGCTTGGAATTATGTACAGTAGTATATTCCTAGTTCTTTGTAAAGCATGAAGTGTACAGCAAGGAGATAGCTAAAGGGGTCAAAGAGAGCCTTCAATACCCTGCAGTTATCTTGGTCAACAATGTGATTGAACTTCATAATGACCTCACCACATACTAGTGCCATGTTGCCATGTTGTAATATAAAAATCCAGATGACATGAGATTTACTTCTAGAGGAACTGCTGAAACTACCAAAATAGCCTTTAAGCAGGCTGAGTGTCCATTACAAATGATAACCATAGCTTTTAGTTTATCTCCCTATTCCTGAAAAATTCTTCAGAAGCTTGGAAGTGTTCATTAATGAGAAAACAAAATAGCATTTTCACTGAAACAATGCCCATCATCAGAACTATAAGTTCCTCTTCCTTTTCATTACTAATTTTATTACATTGCCATCTACACCCTCTTCCAATCACTTTGTTCCACTCTATAGTCATATACCCCAATATTTCCTAGATCCTACTCCATAAGCTTTTATTGCCCATCCCCCCCATACCGAGTAGGTAAGTATCTAACAGAGCTTTAGGAAGAGATCTGTGACATTTATTCTCTCTTTTAGAGGCCAAGGGAGAACACAAACAAGGCACACAAACCAGAAACACATTCTGGAAAGAATGCAGGCACATAGGTGACTTGGTGTGACACCTCAAAAGAGCTGAGAGAAGTCTTGCCAGTTCATTCTCTGTCACCCACAAGATAAACCCAGTGGTCTTCTGAGGGCAACTTTCTCCATCACTCAAAATCCTTGCTTTATCCATTGTTCTGACTGATTAAGTTTGAACTGTCCCTAGCCCTTAAAAACAGCCACATTCATCTATTACCACAATGCTTCTAGCACCTAAGAGTGATCCAAAGATCACATTCATGCTTTATATAGCTCACTGTCATTGCAGGAGAACAGATATGAAAGCAAGAACGTAGGACTCGCTAGTCTAAAGAAGACACCAACGTGGAGTGGGAAGGTGGGTTGGGAAGGTAGAGGAATGGAGGAAGGGAAAGTATGCTCTCTCTATGGTGCTACAATAACCATATTTGCTTGGGTATGGTTAGTATTCCTAACCCTGGAATATTAGCAAGTCTTGTCCAACTTCTCCATCAGCTCATGGTTTTTTGTTTTTATTTTATATTTTTGTAAATATTTTTCACCTTCTACTCCAGGAAGAGCAAATAGAACCTTGAGATGGGACAGTTCTGTCATACTTTCAACCCTACCAAAAACAATATTTTTTATTTGGTGGATTGGGGCTCATATACCCTAAAGACCCACCATGATTATGGGGTCTGAATGCAGAAAAAAAAAAAAAAGATTTTTGCAATAATTCATATGAAGCTTAATGAGTATCTTAACTAGTGTACAAGTGGGAGAAATGGAAGGGAAGGAATAACAAATTGAATAAATGTTTAGGTGATAAAGTTGGCAGAACATGATTAATGACAATAAGTGGCAGGTTTCTTACTTGATATCAAACTGGGCGATTGTAGCACTGTCTTAGTTTGCTAATGCTGCAGAATGCAAAACACCAGAGATGGACTGGCTTTTATAAAAAGGGGGTTTATTTGGCTATACAGTTACAGTCTTAAGGCCATAAAGTGTCCAAGGTAACACATCAGCAATCGGGTACCTTCACCGGAGGATGGCCAATGGCGTCCGGAAAACCTCTGTTAGCTGGGAAGGCACGTGGCTGGCGTCTGCTCCAAAGTTCTGGTTTCAAAATGGCTTTCTCCCAGGACATTCCTCTCTAGCAAGCTTGCTCTTCTTCAAAACGTCACTCACAGCTGCACTCTGTTCAGTCTCTTTGAGTCAGCATGTTTTATATGGCTCCACTGATCAAGGCCCACCCTGAATGGGTGGGGTCACACCTCCATGGGAGTATCCCACCGAAGTTACCACCCACAGCTGGGTGGGGCACATTCCAAGCAAATCTAACCAGCACCAAAACGTCTGTCCCACAAGACCACAAAGATAATGGCATTTGGGGGACACAGTACATTCAAACCGGCACATTCCACCCCCTGGACCCCAAAATGACATTATCTTTCCAAATACAAAATACATTCATTACATCACTATATCACAAAAACTTAAACCATTTCGGTAACAAAAGTTAAGTACAAAATCCCATCAAAAACAAATAAAGGCGTGGTCAGTCCTAAGGCATACTTTTCCTTTAGCTTGGATCTGTGGACTTAGAACAAGTTATATGCTTCCAATATATAAAGGAGGGACATTCATAGGATAAACATTCCCATTGCCATAAGGAGAAACAGGAAGGAAAACAGGGTTAACAGGACCAAAACAGTTCTTAAAACCCGCAGGACAAACTCCATTAGATTTCAAAGTCTGACAGTCACTAACAAAACAACGTTGCATCCTTGGGGCTTGAGAGAGCGGGAGCCTAACCCTTCCCAAGGGCCTTTTTGGCAGCTGTTTCTTCTCCAAATGCTTGGGTGAGTGCTCCAACATTTCCACACATTGGGGAGACCACCTTCTCGCCTCCACCCTCCTCAAACCTCGGGGCAGCTCCCGGATTCCCTTCTATGTCCGGGGCACACGCTCAACCCCTTCAGAACAGTGTGTTGGCAGCCAGGCTCTCCCCAATTCCCTGGAAATGTGCTCCACCCTCTTTGGGACCTGAGGTGGCAAAACTCTTCCAGAGCATCGAGGCGGAAAGCCCGCCCTTGACCTCCAGGGCAAACTCACCCTTTCCATGCGTGTGGGCTGCTCCGCTCCCCCAGCCCGAGACCTCCTGACTCCAGACCTCAACCTCCATGGCTCTGTCTTTGAAGAGATTTTTCCTTTAATTTTTTCCTTGTCTGTCTCCTCCAGTCCAGACCGGCAATGGCTCTGTCTATAAAGATCTCGCAAAAATTCTGTTGGCTTTGCATGAAGCATGCAGGGGTCAAAGCCATCAGACAATAAGAGTTTCCACAAATCCTTTCTGGATAATTCCATCTCCAATCTTGGCTTGTACTGAAATTGCAGCTGGGTTCCATGTTTGGTAACATCCTCACGTTGGGCTGTAGCTTCTGGGATTCCACCCCCTGGAAGCTCGTAATTTTCCAATTCATCAGACTCTGGTTTCTTTGAACCCAAGAGTTCAGTTCTAAGTTTATCTCTCTCCGCTCCCATTTTACTATAAGCTGCAAGGAGAAGCCAGGGTATATCCTCCACAGGTAGTCTAGAGATCTCCTCAGCTAAGTATTCCAGGTTATTGCTTCCAGATTCTTCCTTCCATCTGACACCAGGACTCAATTTTGCCAAATTCTCTGCCACTTTAAAACAAGGATCACCTTTCTTCCAGTTTACAACAACACATTCATCATTTCTGCTCAGGGCCTCATCAGAAGTATCTTTAGAGTCCATATTTCCATAAACAGTCTCTTTAAAGCAGTTTTGGCCTTTTCTATCAAGCTCCTCACAACTCTTCCAGAAACTTCCCCTTATCCATTTAAAGAGCCGTTCCAACATGTTTGGTATTTGCAAACTCAGCAGCAAAAGCACCCCATCCTGGTACCAAAATCTGTCTTAGTTTGCTAATGCTGCAGAATGCAAAACACCAGAGATGGACTGGCTTTTATAAAAAGGGGGTTTATTTGGCTATACAGTTACAGTCTTAAGGCCATAAAGTGTCCAAGGTAACACATCAGCAATCGGGTACCTTCACCGGAGGATGGCCAATGGCGTCCGGAAAACCTCTGTTAGCTGGGAAGGCACGTGGCTGGCGTCTGCTCCAAAGTTCTGGTTTCAGAATGGCTTTCTCCCAGGACATTCCTCTCTAGCAAGCTTGCTCTTCTTCAAAACGTCACTCACAGCTGCACTCTGTTCAGTCTCTTTGAGTCAGCATGTTTTATATGGCTCCACTGATCAAGGCCCACCCTGAATGGATGGGGTCATACCTCCATGGGAGTATCCCACCAAAGTCACCACCCACAGCTGGGTGGGGCACATTCCAAGCAAATCTAACCAGCACCAAAACGTCTATCCCACAAGACCACAAAGATAATGGCATTTGGGGGACACAGTACATTCAAACCAGCACAAGCACCAACTGCAACAAATAGGAAATAAAGGGGAGAAGGAAGAGGTTGGGGAACATCCAATTTGAGTTGCCTATGGAAAAACTCGATGGCAATAGCAAGCACTAAGCTGAATATAGGGACAAAAAGAGACCTAAGTTGGGGGTTTCTATTTAGGCATCAACAAAAGGGTGGTAATTGAAATTATAAGAATGGATACTATTACCTAGGTAGATTGTGTAGAAATATAAGAGCCATGGGCTGAGGTCAGAAGCCTGAAGAACCTTTATGAGATGAAATCAAAGGAAGAGGAGCCCAGAAAAGATATTAAGAAGGCTCACTTTTTCCAACCTCAACCTGAAGCACATTGTAGACTTAAGATACAGAATGATGTGTATCTCTGTGTGTGTGTGCCTATGCATAAGAATTGTGACCATGCAGATAAGTTCTGAAGGATAGACACCAGACTGTACATGAAGTTTTAGAGTGTAGGGAGAGGAAAGAAGGGAAAAAAGAAAGGGAGGAGGAAGGAAGGGGGCAAAGAAAGAAAAAAAATCAACATGTAAAAATAGCTTTTATTAAATGATTACATTTCTGCAAAAATCTGTGTTTGTGTGTGTGTGTGTGTGCGTGTGTGTGTGAATAAAGAAAGTAGTAAAAAATGAAGTCAAAGAGTTAGATCTGTGTCTTCTGTCTCTCAGAATTCTCCAGGTTATACTCTCAAGTGAAAAAAGCAAAATCCAGATAACCATGCATAGTATTTCAGTGTAAATATTTTAAAGGATATGTTTGTATAGGTATTAAAAGAAAAGAGTAATGTGTGGATGACCCAAACCAGTCTTCTAGCACTGAATCCTTCAGGAGCATAAGATTGGAAACAGAAGGGGAGTGATAATTGGTGTTCTCTTTCTACATCTTTATATAGTTTCATTTGTAACAACAAGAATGAATTACTTTGTAGTTTAGAAAATAAATAAATAAATAATTGGAAAAAATCAGGGTAGTGGTCCCCAGAATAGTGGTCCCCAGAAATCCAAATTCAGCTGCAGCAGCTAGCACCTCATCAGAGACACCACATCTTTTCTTTCAAATGCCCTATAGCTTGCTGCTCAGCAAAAAGGTGTTTTGCTGATGGTTCCTCAGGCCACTTTTTTTTGGAAACCCTACTCATCGTTACCCTGTCTCATTTTACACTTTATCTGTTCATGAATCTTTTGCTTTTCCTTCTATGTTTCAAATGCAGCCCACTTCATATATCAACTCACACACCATTGGGCTTCTTAAATAGTCACTCCTCTTTGAATTTTTCAATTTATGTGAGAAACACCTCTTTGCATTATCTTTGGTACCATAAAGGAGTTAATTAAATGTCAAATTAACTTGTGTTATTTAATCATATTCATTTTATCAATGTAGCTAAAATATCTTCAAATTCTAACTGATGTGGTATTATTTTTTCAATCTGTAATTTGGATTACAGAAATGTATGCATGAAGAAATTTGAAAACTGTTTAACTATACTGTAATGATAGGTTAGAAATTAAAGAACATGTCTTAGAGATTTCCAGGATCAGGTTCCCCAAAGAAAACACCATATGACTAGCTAAAGAACATTGACATGGGGGACAACACATCAGCAGCAACTCTGATAGAGATCAAAAGCAAAATTTAACAAATGATTTGAATTACATAGTGGAGGCAAGCACATCTGCCTGAATGCTTCACATTTTTCTCCTCTGCAACAAGTGACATCATCTTTTTCACTTATGATATTAGAAAAAACAATTAATTCTAGGTGAAATTGACTTTAATCTGCAAAAAAAACCCAAAGCTTTTAGATTTCCACACAACTCTAAAAAGTGATCAAGAGTTACTGCAGTAACTCAGTAGGATAGAAGCACAATTGGAGAAAATTTTGATGTTCTGGTTTTTTTCCAGCTCAGAGAATTGAGAAAATACACAGGGTAAGCTCCAGTTTTCCATGCATAACAAATGGCCCATTGTTGGAAAAAATAAAATTTATTGGTTCTGTTTATGGTTTGATATAATATATTGATTGGGTTCAAACTGAAGTCCAAGAGATGTAAAAATGGTTCATGTTTTAGTGTAAATACCTGAAAAAATACAGGTAAGAATCTAGTTTTTAAATGTTTTTCCTCCTACTGGGGAAATATGGTTAGGATTTTTTCTCAATCAAAAAAAATTATAATCATTGTATGTTTACCTAACAATGATAGACTTTACTTCTACCAACATGAATCTTCTTTCTGGAGAAGATGAGAGTGGAAAGCAAAGGACAACCCTGAAGTAGATGATTTCTCCTGCCTATGAAGCATCTCAGCAAATATCTTGTTAGTAGTCTGGCTGGGAATGAGGAACTTTGGACAGTAAGGACAAGGTGGTGTGAAAAATGAGATCTAATCTGTCAAGATTACTCCTGCCATATAACTGGCAGAGTTCAGAACTCCATGGAAGACTGAAGGTTGTACTGTCCCCTGAAGCCAGTTTAATAAATAAGAAGGTATGAGTATGTGATCATTTGAGCATGCAGAAATTTCTGTGGATATATTTTCCTGGAACTCTGGGACATTTTTTCCCTTTATTAACATATGGGGTTACTTCTTATCAGGATCACCCATCAGCTCTAAATAACCTAGGTTACAGAAATATGCATCACACTCCTAATTCTTAAGCCTTGGATGTTTTTTCTTCTCCCCTTGGTTTAATTGTGTAGAAGTAAATGCAACATAAGCAATGTAAAACTCAAGTCTTGCTGGTTAAATATAAGAACACGGAGCAAAATATCTGAGAAAGGTTACACCTCTTTAAAGATGCAAATTGATAATGGAGCTCAATATCAAAACAACAGAGCGCTGTTAATTTTTAAAAAGGTGCAAATTGCTAATCTTACTTAAGGCTTTTTTTTTTTAAATTGCTTATTAAGAGCTCTAGCACACAAAAAATTACACAAAATAAACTCTTAAAAATACGGGGGAAAAGGCTAAACGGGAGCTACTCTATAATCCTGTGCTTTATTTTTGGACTCCTTGATTTCAAAAAGTTGTAAATTTTAAGTATTGTGTATTTTTTGCCCCAGGGTCAGTATTGAAGTCCCCACCTTGGTTTATCAGCATTATCTATTTCCACAATAGCACTGCATTAAAAAATATTTCCTGACTTCAGTGGTATACAACAATAAACATGTATTTATCTCAGAAGTTGGGGATGTCAGCTGATCTCAGCTGGCCTTGGCTGATCTTGTCTGGCCTCACTCATGTACCTGTAGTTAGTTGTGGATTGGCTAGGAGGTTCTGCTGATCTTAGTCAAGCTCACTCACAGATCTGTGCTCAGCTGTCTATTGACTGATGTGTTGACTGGGATGACACGACAACTGGGCTCTGCTTCATGTGCTTCATCCTCCAACAGGCTAGTCAAGGCCTGTTCTCATGGCTGTGACAGAGGAGCAACAGTTGAAGCCAAAGTTTTGCAACCATCTGCAAGTGTCACACTTGCTTAATAGTCATCCTACAAAAGCAAGATGATCCCCTCCCCAACTCCAGTAAACAAGTCAGATGTTGAGACCCATGACAGCTCATATACCAAGAGAACTTGAAAGTAAGTTTACTACCCACACAATGGACTTCTGGGAGGATCAGGGTAGGCACAAGTCAATCCAGATGGCAAAAGAACAGAAAGTGGATTGGACCTTTATATTGGCTAGGATATAGGACCTATATACTGGTTGGAGAAGGGTTTGCCATGCAAGCTAGGAAATTCAAACTTCCCACCAATCCCAAGAGTTCTGGATATGCATGCAAGTTTCTTTGTTTAAAGTACCAGATATATGGTAGGGGGAAAGGTTCAATGGAAGTCTAAATGCTGTTAATGGTCAAATAAAAAAAATGGAGTCAGATTCTTTATTACAACATTCAATTGGCCAAAGAAATTCACATGGCCAAACTCAGAACCAAAAGATAGAGAAATCAAAACCAGTGATGAATTATAAAGTCACATACCAAAGATCATGGATACAGGAATACAGAACTGGAACTATTAGTGCAATGAATCTAATACACATAATGAAGATGAAGACTCATAACCAGGGCACTGTTGTCTCCAGAAAAAAAAAAAAATGGATACATCTGAGGAAATAATGGGTTACCCACCCAAGACTTCGAAAAAGTATATGGTGAATGATGAATCCAAAGAGTTACTGAATTTGACGTGATCCTTTGAATAGGAATCAGAAACATGGAATGTAAAAAGCTTCAAATGAATCTGGCAAGTTGAGGGGTGGAAGGACTGCTGGATCCCAAATTTTATGTTTGTCATTTCTCAAACCATGATGGAAATTTAGTGCAATTATCCCTTAGTAAATTTTTCTGAGAAAGAAGAACCCCAGCCTGCTCACAAGTCACTATGCAATTTATCACAGTTGGATATCTCCTTTTCCTACCCCATTATTTGAATTTGAGAAATATAAAACAGTTTTAATATGGGCCTAATGAATATACAGCAAGAAGGGAAAACCAGCTGACCCTCAGCCTCTCCTTCAAGTCTTCCTCTGTCTACACATTATTTAAAGATAATATAAATACTTTTGAAGTTATCCACCATTCAGATTTATTTCTCCCTCCATTCAACAAATGTCTACAGTGCACTTGATCTGTAAGCTGAGCGAGTAAAGTGCTCTTTAGCTTCCCCCTCGATTGTGCACACCATCACACACTGCCCTGCATCATCTGCCTTCTTTAAGGGCTTGAGAGTAGAACTGTTTATTTTCCTAAGAGCTACCAGTGCTGGTCAGACAAGTCAGCCCAACCTAGGAGAGGTAAGAAAACAGAAATTTTATTGCCAAAATTTATAGCAGTTTATCTGAGTAACTAAGTAGAAACTTCAAATTTCAGATTCTTTAAGAACATATATCACTGGAAAAAAATAACTCTGTGAGATGGAAAAGAATAGCAATTTATGAGAATTTGAAATCCTCGGGAACAAACAACCCAATGAAAGCAAGACTATCCTAAATGCTTACTCTCCCTCAGTCCCACATCCAGTCAATCACCAGATCTCCTTCCCATCTCTCCAATTTTCTCTCTTACCAGTATATATGCTGCGTCTCCCATCTGCATTTCTCTGGACCTATTTCCATTCTTTCATAAATCACCTCTCTGCCTGGAATGCCCTTCAGTGACCCAAATCCCTTGTACTGATAATATCCAAATAATTCTTCAAGTCCCAGTCCAAATAAATGCCTCATGTACTGTGACTTCCCTCCCATCTCTTCCAGATTGTTTCAGGCCTTTGCAGTCTCATAAAACTTACTTAACCTATCTCTACTGCAGCCCCTGTCATAATTATCTCATAATCATTTGTTGACCTATTTGTTTCTGGCTAGACTTTCAGCTCCTTGAAAGCTGGGACCATCTCATTCTTCTTTGTATCTGTCGCTATCCAGCCTTTAGCACAATGACAGGTAACAGGCAGGCACTCAGTACCTACCTGATGAATGAATGAATGAATGAATGGATGGATGAATGAATTCATTTCTCCTTCTTGACAGACCTCTTAACTTCCTCACCCCACCAGAGTGGTATTCCCGTAATGGTCACTGGAAGGAATAAGCATGGAATCCTCAATAAGCAATGGCTCCGTACAAACTTCTGGGAGGTAGAATCTGAAAGACCACGACAGTAAAAGAAACATAATGAGAGATATACGGAGAAGTGGAAAGAGAGAGAGGGAGGGTGGGAAAGAGAAGGTCTAGATGTGAAGAACAAGAAGAGATGATAGAAGTAACCATATTAAAAGAATTTGGATAGGCAAACAGAAGAAAGAAAAACAAAGAAGGGTAAGAGTCACGACAGTAAAAGAGAGATACAGCAAGAGAAAGAGAGAGATGGAAAAGTACTCTTCATTAAAAAACAAAGGGAAAGAAGGAGGATAAAACTAAGGAAACTAATAAAAACCAATTAGGAGAAAAGCAAAAAGACTTATTCAAAGAGTATGGTGTTAAGAAGTAAATGAAGTGGAAATTTTTTAAGTGTTAAACTCTACCCAAAAACAGTACGACGGGAAAATTTCACACAGTGAAACTTAAAACAAGTGAAGAAAAAGTATAACAAGTCTTTTGCTTGTGTTTAGGTGGTATAAAATACTAAATCATAATTAAAGCGCTTTACCAACACTAATTAAGGTAGGTAGGTCAATATTATTGCCCTGTTTTTTAATGGAAAAACAAACTCTTGGAGCTAGAAAGATTAGGTGCCTCTATAGGATCACATAATCAGTGTTTTTCTCAAAAAAAAAAAAAAAGTGGGTTGTATTACACAAAGACAGAGTTATGTAGAGAAAAGGAAGACGTATGAGAAACCTCTCAGGGTAGAAGAAAAGGAAAATATAAAAGAGAAAATGGGAGATTCTGCAAGTAGTTTCATTAATAGTTCCCACAAAATGCTCAGGGCTTTAAACACACTACCCTGTGTCCAAAATTATGCCCTAGTGTGGCCAAGAGTCAAGCGAATGAAAGAAAGAATTCCACTAGGCAGCAAAATACAAGCGCATTCCATTCCCTGATTTAGAAGCAGGTTCAGAGCTACAAGGAGAACCCAAAAGAGAGGCCTGGCAGGGTCAGGAATCCCACACTGGAGCAAGGTGATGATACTCTCAACTCTCATCTCTCTTTTCCTCCACACCTCCTGCAAGTTATACCCTCAATACATAGGGCAGGACTTTCCAGCAACGTCACTGAAACCCCTTGTGACATCTGAGTCACCTGGGCCCCCAATGTTCTTCTTCCATAGTTATTTTCACTAGATTGCAATCATAGTTTTACGAACATTCTCCTCTACTAAACTATGAATGCCTTGAGGTCAGGACTTGTGCCCTCTTCAACTCTTCATACACAGCACCCATCAAGATGCCCAGCCTGCAATGCGTGATAAGTAAGCAAATGAAAGAACAGATGAATAAATGAACAGGCAAGTTAGAAATGCTGCTTAATCTTTAAGCCAAGCCCCCTGAGGGTTTGTAACAACTCTGAGTACCTGACTACAATTTGAATTGTTATCCACTAGATGGCACTATTTTAATTAGGTAGTAAAGTCCTTACTCTGCCATCCTTACTATTCTATAGAGGTATATGTTTTAATCAAAGTATTATAATTATTATTCCAAAAGTGGAATTTTCTAACCCTGGAATTTATTTTAAATTTTCATGGTACTCCAATGTTTTATTTGTCAAAAAGAAAGTACTTTACAGTAAATTCTCTAAATTCTCCCCAATATCAATGTTGCTGTCACATAAAACACCACCAGAAAATTAAATGCTTTCAATACCTCCCCTGTATGCCTGGGTAACTTCTCTTGTTATGATTACTTATTCTTATAGGTATTTTTCATATTGTGCAATTTGCCTCATATACAGGGGCTTTAAACTCATGTCTGTGGATAGATGGCCCTAGACAATAATGACATAGGCAGCCAGCCACCTGTCCTATGGCATTTGAGAAGTCTTGTAAAGTTTGGACTCCTAGGCCTCTGTCACCATTGCCAATAAGAACAAGGCTTTGAGGCAGCAATGGGCAGTCTGACATTGGGTGTGACTCACACACTACCAACAGGCTCCTGAAGACAGGGAACCCAGAATGTGGCAAGCAAAGAGGAGGGCCAATTTCCCTGGGCTTCCCCTCCCACAATAGTAGTCATTATTCCTAGGGCTCAGGTCATTGAGTCCCCATCATTAGGGTTTAAAAATTAAAAAAAACACTTTCCTCAAGAGAGACAAAAAATTAGATCAATTAGTGAAATTGCTTAATCCACATATATTAATGTGATGATTATTGCAAAATATATACATGCTACCCTGGTTTTGTTCATTTTTAACAAAGCAGATAAGAGGAAATAGTATCTTTCCATTTTAGATGGCTTCTTCAAAAAGGTCATAAGGGGCATGCTGGCCTTAGGCTCTCAGAATGCCCTCTGAGAGCTGCTTGCAAGTTCCAGCTTGTCACACTCAAGTACTCGTCCTCTGTCCTGTAAATTACTGCTCACGTTGCTATTTAGTGCCTTACATCTTCCCCCACGCAACTGGAACTTTGGAAGAGCAAAGATCATGGCTTTTGCATCTTTTTCATCTTTTTTTTTTCATTGCCTAGCACAATGTCCTGTGGAATAAATATCAGAGGGGGGACAAAGTGGCCTGAATTTGAACTAGAATGTAGCGATTAACTCACCTTTATCAGAGTTGACCAGGCAGCCAACATCTTCACTGGCATCCAAGTCTATGTCATCCAAACCCAACATATTTAGATCCAAATGCATCACATCCTCCTTCTATCCCCAATCTCCCTTCTATCCTCGTCTAGACTTCCTTCTTTCTGTTAATGGCATTATTGTTCTGCTGGTAACCCAATCTCAAAATCTTATACTAATCTCTGCCTCTTCACCCTTCCTCACCCCATCCTTTTTTTGTTTTATCCATCTCCATAGCTATTAGCCTAGCTCATGCCCTCATTGTCCTCTCACTTTAATACTGGTCTCCCTGCTATATTGTAAGGTTTTTGAGTATGGGATCCTCTATTTACTGACTTTCATATTTTCCTCAAGACCTTTCACAATGAAGTGCTCAATTTACTCATTCATTTACTTGAGAACATAAGTTAGATGCTGTCAATAAAACATTTAGGAGATCTACATGCATGCATTCAGAGACTGTATGAATATCAGGAAAATTAAGTAAAAATGAAAGGTTGATCTTGAACCAACTCTTTCCTACTTTCCAAAAGTATCTTTAATTTAGAGAAAAATTAATTGGGCATGAATTAAATTTACTCAACTATAAAACCAGTGAAAAGAAATTAAAATTGCCCAGCTTTGGGTGTAGACAAGAAATTAACACAATTTAATAATGAACTATTTTTAGAGGTAAGAGAATATTCTATGCACCAAATCTTCCCTAGCTTCCCGTCTTAACAAGAGACTTGCTGATTTATAATTTCAGAAAGGATGGCAGAGGGTTGATACACAATGCCTTCCAGATTTCATTTGCATTTTAAAAGAGGATTTCAATGCTTCTGTCTCCAAGGGTGATACACACTGGAACTTTCAGGTGCCTTGGCAGTTGGATCATGAGACCTCATCCTTACCCATCAGATACTTCACACAGGCACACACTGGAACTTTCAGGTGCCCTGGCAGTTGGATCATGAGACCTCATCCTTACCCATCAGATACTTCACACAGGCACACACTGGAACTTTCAGGTGCCCTGGCAGTTGGATCATGAGACCTCATCCTTACCCATCAGATACTTCACACAGGCTTTCCCCTATCGGGCCAGGGACAACCCCAGTACCACTATCCCCATCAGCGGGTCTCGGGCCATGGAATAAGAATACTGTCCTCCTCCTTCCCTTAAGGGATGGCTGTCAGGCATCTGGGAAGAATAAAAATGGTCAAAATCACAGACTCTCGGGTCAAAATGTTCTATATATTCATTTCTTAGAGCTGCTGTAACAAATTACCACACACTGGGTAGCTTAAAACAACAGAACTTATTCTCTCCGATTTCTGCCTCCATCGTCGCTGGCCGAATGCCTTCTGTAGGTGACTGTCTCTCCTTATGAGGACACCAGTCACTGGGTTGAGAGCCCACTCTTACTCAATATGACCATCTTCACTTGATTACATTCACAAAGGCCTTTTCAAACTAAGGTCACATTCACACATACCAGGGTTTAAGGCATCAACACAACATTTTGTGAACAGTTTGACCCATAGCAGTCTGATAATTATGGTTATTATTGTTGGTGCTGCTGTTGTCACTACCATTGTATTTTTTAGGATTTAAGGTTTCCCTAGGCTACACCAATTCCAGCCTATGTCTAGGCTGTCATGAGGTATCACCAGCCCCCTCCTGCTCAAAAGCTGAATCTGAGCTCTGGGATATTCAGTATCTGGAATATACCTAGATAAGACAGATTGAGGACTCCTAGACATTCAACTAACTATCCTTACCCCTTCTAGCCCCCACAACACCATGTCACAATCCATGGCTAATAGTTACTGGGCTATTTGTTATATGCCAGGCACTATTTTCAGATCTGTACACACATGACCTCATCTAATTCTCACAACAACCTTATGGAGTGAGTTATATCATCATCCACATTTCCAGAGAAGGAAACTGAGGATTAGAGAGGATAATTTTGCCACAGATCACATAGCCAGTAAGTAGTAGAGTCTTTCTGACTCTTTTCACTCTTTCCTCCAACTTTTTATACAGACAAATCCTTTTTGTTTTTACTTCTTGTTGTTAATTCTCTACATTGGTATCCTGTCAGTAAATTAATCCCTGTCATTTAAAGAGGAGGAGACATTCAGCTATGTCCATGAGCTAAATTTTGCCAATATTCTTGGAATATGGAAAAAAGAGAATATATTGACAGTGAATAAAAACTATAGATAAATGATACCAAGACTGTCATTTTACAGATGAGAACAATAAAGCCCACAGATGAAATATGACTTGCCCAAAGTGACATAGCAGGTAAGGGAATCCAGGGCACTTCTGCTCCCAAAGCACTAAGCTCACCTTCCAACACTAACTCTGAATAGCATAAAACTGTTGTGAATAATGGAGTCTTCCTTACAGATAGCGTGGCATAGTGGTTAAAAGCAGGGGCTCTGGGATCAGACCAAAAGGGCTCAATCCTACTTCTATCACTATGTGTGGCCTTGAGCAAATAATGAGATCTTAGAAGAGCCCTAAAGGATGAATTAGATTTCACTAGGCTGACAGGACAGTACAGGGCATTCTAGGAGGGGAAAGAGCAGATGCAAAAGCATTCAGGCAAGATATAGTATGAGGTGCTCAGAGACATGTACAAATAAGGTATTATTAGAGCATAAGAACCAAGGCATAGGGTGAGGGTGATGAGGCTGGAGGGCTAAGGAGAGGCCAGTGATATGTCAAACTAAGGAGCTTGCACTTTATCATGCAGGTGATGAAAAATCACTGACAGGTTTCAATCAAGGCAGAGAAATGTTGGGTAGGTCTTTTGGATAGCTCTGGTAATCTATCTACAACCTCCCTTTTCTTTCCATCTGCCTGGAATAACACTTGCACCTCCTTTTCTCCAAGTCAAAGTGCAAATAATTTTTAAGGTCATTCTCACAGTTCATCACCATTGAAAAATCTTGTCTGGCTCTCCCATCCCCTGGTACTCGTAGTGGATTGAATGGTGGCCTCCAAAAAGATGCCCACATCATAATCCCCAGATGTGATTGTTACTTTGTTTAGCAAAACAGGTCTTTGCACATGTAATTAAGTTAAGAACCTTGAAATGAAGAGATCATTCTGGATTATCCAGTGGGCCCAAATTCCAATGACAAGTGTCCTTAAAAGAGACACACATCTATAAAAGATTCACTCACTAAATTTTATCTCTCAGAAACTTAAAGCCACCAGAGTGTTCCTATGCCAGACAGGTGGTAAAACCCAGAGGCAACAGCCTCTTTAAGATCAACAATCAGATGCAGCCCCCTTCCCTATACTGTCAACACTGCCTTTCAATATGAACAAGTTAGGTGCTCATTGCCTAGACATCCCTGAAGATGGAAAAAAAGATTGAGAGGAAAGGGTAGCAACAAACAAGATAAGATTTAACAAAGATCTATAAATACTGAAACTTTATATAAATATACATATTATTTTAGATGTTGGGGTGTTGGAATAGCTGGAAAGAGGTAAATGACATGGTAAAACTGTACCCTATAACATCCTTTGAAATTTGCTCTATAGCTTTTCATTGAATTGTGCTTTGAAAGTCTTCTTCTTTCTGCATGTACCCTCTATTGCATAACAAGGAAAGAGCTGAAACTGTGGAATTGTAACCCCTAGCAATTTTTTAAATTGCCTATATAACTGCTTGTTGAGCTATATATCAAAAGCTAACACCTTTCTGTGTGTATGTGATATTTTACAATAATGGAAATGGCTGAAGTTATGGAACTGTGACCCATGACATTCTCTGAAACTTGTTCTCTAACTACTTGTTAAATCGTACTTTGAAAGTTACCACTGTTACGTATATATGTTCAAGTTCACAATTTTTAAAAATGCATTAAAAAAAAGAGAGAGAGACACAGAAGAAATTTGACAGACAGAGAAGAGGAGAAGGCAGTGTGACTGAAGGCAGAGAGGGAGTTATGCAGCCACATCCAAGGAACGCTGACCCTCCAGGAGCTAAGAAGAGTCAAGAGGTGGAGTCTCCCCTGGAGCTTCTAGAGGGGGTGCAGCTCTGCTGGCACCTTGATTTCAGACTTCTGGTCTCAAGAATGTTGGTGAACGAATTTCTGTTATTTTAATCCACAAAGTTTGTGGTGATTTGTTACAGCAGCCCTAGGAAACTAGTGTAGTGTTCTTCCCCTTTCTCTGCATTTCCTCCGCAAGTCTGGTAAGCTCTATCAGACTCATTGGTTGATGGTTTGGAACAGTTGTCTGTAACTCCAAAGGCAATGTTTGTGAATCTACCAGATTGTCAGTTCTTTCAGAATAGAGTCCTGTATTCTACTTTGGGAACCCCTTCCAGTAAACTCCACCCAGTGGCAGCTCCAAAAGTCCTCCGAAAGGACTGCTGCAGCTGGCAAGGAATAAACAGATCGTGTATCCTGCACACTCTCCACATATTCAGAAAAGAGAAAAATTTCCTCTGAAATCCCGCACTTCTCCAGAATACAAGGGTTCCCAGGAAAATTTGAGTCATGTTATCCTCAGTTCTCCAGGGGCTGTCTTTCCACTAGCAGAAACACAAATGCCTGTGACAAGGGCAGAGCTATTCAATTAGCTCTCATTGAAGTTTCTTCTTTTTCCCACAGGTGTAAATTGGGTTTCTTGCATGTTGTTTTGAACTTGACTCTACATAAAAAGATATTTATTTCCAGACTGTCCTTGGCTCCAAGGAAGGAAGTAAAGATATATTCAAGGTCTACAAAGTTTATCCCGTGTGCCCCAGGCCTCTACCTGGGGGAAAATATGCACCGGGAGGATTTCACTAAGCAAGTTACAGAGCAATTCATTCTTCCTGGGCCTGCAGAGAAAAGTGTAGCAGGCAGTGTCTAAGGTATTCTAAAAGTGGTTAAATATGTAGATGGCATAGGATTGCATGTACAGAAGTAAATTTCTCTCAGGAAAAAAAGAGCAATTGTAAAAACAGCAAGTCTAAGCTTTTCAAAAGAAGCTTGATCTAGGGATGTATCCAGTCTTCTGGTACAATTCTTACCCACAGATGATGAGGAAACAGAGCATGTTTTCTCTAGTTGCTGCTTCTAAATAATTTCGGCTACATTCTCTTGTACCACTGTCTCTCTATGGCTCCCCTATATATACTGCATGTAATGTAGTTCATAATCTGATCCCTGCCTACCTGACCAGTTTCACCTCTTGCCACACACACATACCCCAACACTCTACTTTTACCAAACTGACCTCATTGCATTTCCTCAAATCTTCTATCATCTATCTAATCTCTATTCATTTTCCCATGCTATTCCTTCTACTTGGAACATATTTCCACCACATCCCTACCCCTGATTTTCTTGTTAACTGCTACCACTAAGTAAAATAAACAAAACGTTTTAGTGCTTTGACTTAGGCTTTAATATAATAGACACAAATAACATGTGCCTTTAAAATACAGTTTGGGGAGTGAGAAGAACATGGCAGCATAGAGAGGAGTGGAAGCTAATTAGTCCCCCTGGAACAACTAATAAAAAACCATGAACAACTAGTAAATAAACTGGAATAACTGCTGGGGGACAAACGTGACTGTCCACACATCATACACCAGCCTGGATGGGGAGGAATGCCTGAGATCACAGCATAAAATCTGTAAGTAAAAACTACAGACCTGAGCCAAGAGCCCCTCCCCAATGGCAGCCCAAACTGCAAAGTCTTGCTGTGCTAGATAGCAGCACTCTCTGAACAAGCAAATATACCTCAGCCCAGCTCCAACTGAGGTTTTAATTAACAAATGTTGACTGATCGATACAAGCTACAAAGCTCCAACAAGCAGACAGAGGCTTTTGGGGACAACTGACCTTGGAGAGTCAGTGGACCTCTCTAGGAGGGAGGGGGAGCCCAGAGGACCAGGTGCTATCCCTGGCCAATGGGTGAAACTGAGGGTGGCCACACACTGGCCCTGAAGGGGGGCTTTCTGTCCCTTTTTCACCTCAGTGGAGAAAGCCTCAGCCATTTTCAGTACACAGCTTTCTGACCCAGACAAGGGTAGAGATAGCAGAGTCAGAGAGACTATTCAAATGTAAATGCTATCTCCCTGGGGGTGTATCTTCCTGTGCCGGTTTGAATGTATTATGTCCCCCAGAAAAAGCCATATTCTTTGATGCAATCTTGTGGGGCAGACATAATAGTGGGGATTAAGTTGGAACGTTTGAATTAGGTTGTTTGCATGGAGATGCGCCCCACCCAACTGTGGAGGATAACTGATGGGATATTTCTGTGGAGGCATGGCCCCACCCATTCGGGGTGGGCCTTGATCAGTGGAGCCATATAAATGAGCTGGCTCAAGGAGAGGAAAGGGAGTGCAGCTGTGAGTGACATTTTGAAGAAGAGCAAGCTTGCTAGAGAGGAACGTCCTGGGAGAAAGCCATTTTAAAACCAGAACTTTGGAGCAGACGCCAGCTATGTGCCTTCCCAGCTAAGAGAGGTTTTCCGGACACCATTGGCCATCTCCAGTGAAGGTACCCAATTACTGATGTGTTACCTTGGACGTTTTGTGGCCTTAAGACTGTAACTGTGTAGTGAAATAAACCCCCATTTTATAAAAGCCTATCCATCTCTGGTGTTTTGCATTCTGCAGCATTAGCAAACTAGAACACTTCCCTAAGAGGAAAAAGTGGTGCCAAGCTCTACTACCTGCCTTCCATTCAGAATAAGAAACTCAGAGCTTAGGGGAAAACTGCCACAGGCCACACCTCCTTACACCAGTAAGGAGGGACAGGCTGACAGGTGCCACCTGCTGGACAGAAAAGCACAGTGGCTTGAGGCCTCAAGGAGTGTATCAGTCTTCTAAGACACACCCTCAGGGAGACCTGATACTGAATATTGCCCCCTTCCGAGATCTGAGCCCATTCTGGCCTGGGAAAACCTGATTGGGGTAACCAAGGAAACCAGATGCCTAGACAGAAAACTACAACCTCCACTAAGAAAAACAAATTTATGGCCCAAAGGAACAAACTTACAGTTCAACTGAGATACAGGAATTGAAACAACTAATGCTAAATCCATTCAAAAAGTTTAGGGAAGATATGGCAAAAGAAATGAAGCATATAATGAAAACACAAGGCATACATAAGGTAGAAATCGAAAGTTTGACAAAACAACTGGCAGAACCTACGGAAATGAAAGACACAACACAGGAGATGAAAGACACAATGGAAACATACAACAGCAGATCTCAAGAGGCAGAAGAAAACACTCAAGAACTGGAGAACAAGGCACCTGAAAGCCTACACACAAAAGAACAGATAGGGAAAAGAATGGAAAAATATGAACAACATCTCCAGGAATTGAATGACAACATGAAATGCAGGAATGTACGTGTCATGGGTGTCCCAGAAGGAGAAGAGAAGGGAAAAGGGGCAGAAGCAATAAGAGAGGAAATAATCAATGAAAATTTCCCATCTCTTAAGAGAGACATAAAATTACAGATACCAGAAGTGCAGCATACTCCAAACAGAACAGATCTGAATAGGCCTATGCCAAGACACTTAATAATCAGATTATCAAACATCAAAGATAAAGAGAGAATCCTGAAAGCAGCAAGAGAAAAATGATCCATCACATATCAAGGAAGCTTGATAAGACTATGTGTTGATTTCTTAATAGAAACCATGGAGGCAAAAAGGAAGTGGGGTGATATATTTAAGGTACTGAAAGAGAAAAACCACCAACCAAGAATCCTACATCTGGCAAAACTGTCCTTCAAATATGAGGGAGATTTTAAAATATTCTCTGACAAACAGACAATGACAGAGTTTGTGAACAAGATACCCGTTCTACAAGAAATACTAAAGGGAGCACTACAGATAGAAAGGAAAAGACAGGAGTGAGAGGTTTGGAACACAATTTTGGGAGATAGTAGCACAGCAATGTAAGTACACTGAACAAAGATGACTGTGAGTATGGTTGAAAGAGGAAGGTTAGGAGCATGTGGGACACCAGAAGGAAAGAGGAAACATAAAGACTGGGACTATATAATTCAGTGAAACCTAGGGTGCTAGGTTGTGATAAAAGGTACAAATGTGTTTTTACATGAGGGAGAACAAATGAATGTCAACATTGTAAGGTGTTAAAAATAGCGTGGGATTAGGGGAAAATACAATCAATGCAAACTAGAGACTATAATTAACACAAACATTGTATTATCCTTCCTTTAATGTAACAAAGGCATATACCAAAGCTAAATGCATATGGGGGGAGGACACAGGGGAGGAGTATGGGACTCTTGGCATTGGTGATATTGTCTGACTATTCTTCTTTGGCTTAATGCTATCTTTCCTTTTGGTGCTTCCTAGCTGTCATGGTTTTTTTTTTTTTTCTCCTTTTTTTTCTTTTATCTCTCTACCTTCTTTGACTCTTCCTCCTTCTTTGTGGAAGAAACGGAAATGTCCTTATATAGATAGTAGTGTTGTTAGTGAATACATAAATACATGACTATACAGGGAACCATCAATCGTTTACTTAGGAAGAATGTATGGAGAGTGAACAACACTGTCTTAAAAAAATGGGTTGATGAAGAAACCTTGAGGGCACTATATTGAGTGAGTTAAAACAGACACATAAGGACAAATACTGCAGGGTCTCACTGATAGGAACTAGCTATAATATGTAAACTCATAGACATGAAATATAAGTTACCAGGATATAGAACGAGGCTAAAGAATGGGGAGCAGTTGCTTATTATGAGCAGAATGTTCAACTAGAATGAATTTAAATGCTTGGCAGTGGACAGACTTGATGGCAGCATGTTGTGAGAATAGCTAACAGTGCTGATTGGTGTGTGAAGGTGGTGGAAAGGGTAAGCTCAGAGTCACATATGTCACCAGAAGGAAAGTTGGGGGTTAAAAGATAGAATGTATAAAACAGTGAATTTTGTGGTGGACAATGTCCATGATTACCTGTACAAATATTAGAAATCTCTTTCATGAACTAGAGCAAATGTATGACACTATAACTAGAAGGTAATAATAGAGGGGCATATAGGAAAAAATATATAGCTATTGCAAACTATATACTACAGTTAGTAATATTTTAACATTCTTTCATTGACAGTAACAAATGTACAATACCAATACTATGAGTCAATAATGAAGGGGGGGTGGTTAGGGGTATGGGAAGATATGAGGTTCCTTTTTCTGTCTTTATTTCTTTTCTGGGGTAATGAAAATGTTCTAAAAATTGAAAAATATTTAATTGTGGTGATGGATGCACAGCTGTATGATGGTACTGTGGGCAACTGATTGTACACTTTGGATCTTTGGATAATTGCATGGTTTGTGAACAATCTCAATTAAAAAAAATATTAAAAAAAATGAAATCCAGTTTGGGCAGGATCTTCTCCAGAAACCACCCTAACCTCTTAACCTTCAGAAGTCAGTGAAGTTTCCCTCATTTGAACTTTCCTCAATTATAGAGCTTATCATACTCCACTATAACCAGTTATTTACTGATGATGTCTCCTATCAGACTATGACTGTGGAAGACAGTTTAGCGGTTCCTCAGAAAGTTAAATATAGAATTACTTATGACATAGTGATCCCATTACTAGATATATACCCAAAAGAATTGAAAGCAGGGACTTAAATATTTGCATAACTACATTTATAGCAGCATTATGAACCAGTGAGTGGATAAACAAAATTTGGCATAAACATACAATGGAATATTATTCAACTGTAAAAAGGAATGAAGTTCTGACACATGTGACAACATGTGAACCTTGAAGACATCATGTTGAGTGAAATAAGCGAGACATAAAAGGACAAATATTGTCTGATCTCACCGATATGAAATAATTAGAATAAGCAAACTCATAGAGTCAGAATCTAGAATACAGGTTGCCAGGGAATGGGGTTGTAATAGGAAATGGGAAGTTCAGGCTTAAACTGTACAGGGCTCCTGTTTGGAACAATAGAAATGCTTTGATAATGGATGGTAGTGATGGTAGCACAACACTGTGAATGTAATTAACCTAAATGTGGTTAAAAGCAGGAAATGTTGGTTGTATACATGTTAACAGAATTAAAAAAAAAATTTAACCCATGGAACTGCACTAAACAGTGAACCCTAAGTTAAACCATGGACTATATAGTTAACAGTATGTTCCGGGTTGCTAATGATTCTGTTACGCAAAATACCAGAAATTAATTGGCTTTTATAAAGGGAGTTTATTTGGTTACACAGTTACAGTCTTAAGGCCATAAAGTGTCCAAGGTATCTACAATCGGGTACCTTCACTGGAGGATGGCCATGGGCGTTTGGAAAATCTCTGTAAGCTGGGAAGCCATGTGGCTGGCGTCTGCTCTGGAGTTCTGGTTTCAAGAAGGTTTTCTCCCAGGACATTCCTCTCTAGGCTGCAGCAGCATGGCCTTTTTAGAGTACTCCAGTGATCCAATAATGATCCATGCTGAATGGGTGGAGCCACACCTCCATGGAAACAATCAAGAGGTCACATCCTACTCGAAGTTGTCACTCACAGTTGGGTGGGTCACATCTCCATGGAAACACTCAGTCACAAAGTTCCAACCTAATCAACACCAATACATCCGCCCCCACAAGGTTGCCTCAAAGACAATGGCATTTTGGGGGACATAATACATCCAAATTGGTACACAGCACAGTTATAAAAATGTGCTTGCATCAGTTGTAGCAAATGTTCCACACCAATGCACAGTGTTAACAATAGGGTGGTATATGGGAATCCTTTATATTATGTATGATTGCTCTATAAATCCACAACTTCTCTAATAAAAGAACAAAAGCATAATAAAGTAATGGAAGTCAAGTTTTCACCATTAGAGAAGGTAGTCACAAATGTAGAAAGGGAATACTAGAATGAACACTGTGGTTTTAGATTAGAATTGGAATTGTATGAATAGTTTTCTCTATATTCAGATATAGAAATAAATCTATTTCTGTATGTATATGTGTGTATCTGTATATTTGTATATTTGTATGTGTGTGTGTTCATATTTATGTCTGTGTGTTTGCATGCATTTTCAATGAAAGGGCCTGAAAGCTGCAATACATCAATAACAGTGAGCTCCCCTAATGCCTAAATTTTAGTTTCTAAATTCTGTTCTCCACTAAGAGGAATCAGGTCTCCTTCGAGAAATGGCTGATTCCAGGACAAGAAAAGTACAAGATGAACCTGATATATCTGATTGTGATAGGAAGCAAGGGAAGTGTTCAAAGAATAATGGGAACATGTTAGCAGGGTGCAGATTCAGATTTGTCAATGTTCTATTTCCAGGTTGAGTGGTGGACACATGGCTGTTTATTTTATTATTAAAAAGAATTAATTAGAGTCATGCTTAGACCAATGATGAGACTGTGGCATGATCCAAGGATCTGAGGTTCAAAATAATAAAATCCAAATCTAAATCAAGATTCTGAACATGTATCTCTTCAGAATCAGTCTAAAACATAATGCAGTGGGAAAAAGCACAGGCCTTAACTTTAAACTAACAAGGAGTCAAATCCTGTCTCTGCCACTGACTTTCTTTGTCAGTATATCTTCTCATACGTAAGATGCGGGTACCAATATGATAAAGGAGACATTTAAAATTACGGAGGTAAGGATAGATTTTGCAATAACCAGGATTAGGACATCCAGCTAGCTGTCAAGAAGGAAGGGAGAGACGGAAGGAGAAGGGGTGAAGAGAGAGAAAGAGGATGAGTGACTATATTACTTCTTATGCCAAAAAATTCCAGATGAATCAAACAGTTGTAAAAAATATAAACTATGAAAGAACTAGAAGTATAGGTGTGTTCATTTATAATCTTGGAACTGGAAAGACCTTTGTAAGCAGAACCAAAACCCAGAGGCAATATTAAAAAGATAAATTTTCTACATAGGAATATACCTTTTAGGTACAAAAAAAAATTCATAAAATCAAAATATTTGGAAAAAAATATGTGCAACGTGGATGCATAAAGCTAATTTCCTAATTTAAAAAAGACCTCATATAAATCATCGTTAAAAAGACAATGCAACAGAAAATTGGTCAAAGGTTACAAACAGGCAGTTCACAGGAATATGAAGGGCCTATAAACATAAGAAAATATGTTCAACTTCTTAAATTTAAAGAAATATAAATAAAAATAATTGTTCACCTATCTGGCAAAAACATAAAAGCCATAGTACCCAGTGTTTGTAATAGTGTTTATAAATGGGAACCTAATAAAATTCCTGTTGGAACTTCCACTATTGGTGAAAAGGTATAAATTTACATAATATTTTTTATTGCAACTCGGTCATACCTTTCAAATTTTAAATACCCACATACCATATACTTTAACCCAATCTTCCCATTGTTAGAAATTTTTCTATAAACATGTATACTCAAAAATAAATGCAAACATACAGATACATCCTTATAACTGTTTGTAATTACAAAAACAGGAAACAATCTAAATATCCATCAACAGGAACAAGTTAATATACTCTGCTACATTCATACAATGGAATGTGATGTGGTCAATAAAAATAATAAGGTAGATCTGTATGTGCTTAAATGGAAAGAGTGCTCATATATATTATTACATTTTAAAAGCTATGTGGGCAATGGTGTGCATAATATGATCCTATCCAGGCAAATTAAAATTATATATAATTATATATTTAAGTTATATATAAAGTAGATATTTATATACATATATCCACACACATGCCCATACACACTACACATATTTTTATAATACAGGTATATGCATAAAATCTTTTTCTGGAAGTATATACACTATGAAGAGAGGGGATGAGGGAGAAGATATTTTATTTTTCATTTTATAGTTTTCTGTATTCTCCCTTAACACTGAGAGCCAATAATTCCTCCCAAATAATTCCTACCAAAATCCTATTTTATTTAAGCTCATAAATTTAGTTCTTTATAGACATAAAGGCTAACTCAGGGTCTTAAAATGGAAAATTCTTCAAAGCCTTGAGGTTTTCAGATGAAAAAGAGTAACTCAAGGTCTTAAATTGGAAATTTTCTAGGGAAAAGTTAAGACAATTGAATCATGTTCCTAACTTCAGTTTCTCTTTACTAAATAGAGCTAACATTTAAATTTTAGATTTTTAAACATTTAAAATTGTTCCTCCTAAATCCTAAATACTGGCATTGGGTGATTTTTATTTTCTTATTGGCTTTGCTCCCCCTGATTGATCTTGATATTAAAAAAAAAAAAAAAACACCTCAGGGGAAATCCTTTTGATTATTAAAATAGAAATTTTCACTCAAGAGGGTTCATATTTTACTGATACTTCTACCTTAGCTCTTTGAGGCAAGAGCAGCAGTAGTTAATGCCATTCCTTCTGAATAAATAAACAAACAAATAAGCAAAACTCATCTTATCTAAGGAAACACGGCAGCACTGCACTTAGATTCAATTAGTTAGGCTCACCTGGGCTTCAGTCGTACTCATTGGCTGGATCAGTTAGCCTCTTTCTAACGCCAGGGCCATCACTGCCAAGATCTGGGCCAGATGCCGAGATAGAACTCCACGTCTGAGCACTCTTATCATTTTTAAATTGCACATGTCTGTAGTTCCTCACTGCCTGCCACTTAGTATTCCTGTATGTTGCTAAACAGCTGCCATGTTGTTTCCCTAGAGATATACTCCCGCGTAACCCTACCTATTTCACAGGGCTGCTGTAAAGCTTAATTAATTAATGTTTCCTGAAATGCCTTGAGGCTTTCAGTTGAAAAGTGCTAGGTAGAAGTTAGAGACTCTTATTAAATCTCTAGTTTTATCCTGGAGATTGAAGCATCTCACCTGGGCTTTACTCCTAAGAGACAGGCACATTCCAGTCCCATGAGGCTTGTTCAGAATCCTTGGATGATAGTGAAATTTGGTCTAGGTGTCACCTCAATCCAGTCTTCTGAGAGGTGACAGGTTTTTCCAAATATCACACAGGGCTACAGACCAAGACCACATTCATCTTCTTCAACCTGAAGTGATTAAAATAGGATGCATTTTCTCATAGTGGACCGTAAAAAAGTCCCTAATTGCAGAATGGACCTCAAGTTTTTTTCTTTTCTACACAGGATATGAAAAACAGGACAGATTTCAGATGAGCAAAAGACATTTACAGGCATTTCAAGGAAGAAGAAACCCAAAGTTTCCAAATCACATAAAAAGGCATCTACCATCATGAATAAACATGAAATACAAATTAAAATTACATTAAAATCATTTTACTCACCTGTCCTATTGACCAAAATCTTACCATTCTGAGTTTTGGCAAGGATGTAGAGGCAAGAGAAATTTCATAAACTGTTGGTGGTGGTATAAATTAGCACAATCACTTGAGAAGCAATCTAGTGAAGCTGAAGTTGTGATCACTCTATGATCTGTAAATTCCACTTCTAGGTAAAGAAATTCTTGCACAGGTACATAGGGAAAAGTTTAAAATACTATTAATATCAGCCTCGTTTTTAATTGCAAAGATGGAAAACAATCTAAATTTTCATCAACATTAGAATAAAATAAGATAGTCAAATAAGGAAATACTAAATAGCAGTGAAGATAAATGAACTGGAGCCATTGTATTGACATAGATAAATTTCACAAATATAAATGTGGAATGAGAAAAACAGGTTGCTATAGAATACAAAATGATGATACCACTTATATAAAGATAAAAGCATGCAAAACAATATCATCCTGTTTAGGTACACATACATATGAAATAAAACTTTAAGAAATGCATAGGAATGATACACTCCAAATTCGGGAAAGAAGTTAGAGGGGTACTTTCACAATTGAGGAAGAATTCAGTGGTCTTCAACTGAGTGGTAGATAGAAAAGGTTTAATTAAATTATTTTTATACCTTTTAATATTTATACCCATTTTACACCTGGATTATTTCTTAACTAAATATTTCATTATTAACCTTTATATATTTTGTATGACTGGGGTATTTCATAACAATTTAATACTCAAGAAACACCACTAGGAGAATCAGCCAGAGACGCAATATGGAGAGTTTAAAGCATGGGACATGAGGAAGGAAATTAGGTTGGAATTTTAATATATCAAGTCTGTCTGTAAGCACATGCATATGGACCTATATGCAAACTTGCTTAAAATGCTACAATAGGCCTAACTCATTCTAAATTCTGTAGAGAGAACACAGCTTTGTTAAATCTATTATTACATAGCTGATATTACAGCTACTTTGGAGTTGTGTTTGGAAAGCTCATAGCTCATTAAAAACAACAACAGAAAAAAAAAAAAAAAAAAACTAAACTAAATTTCCCCAAGCCATAGAGCTATGATTTACAAACATCTTTTAGGAACCCAAATAAAATCTCATGTAGAATTCAAATACACAAACTGGTAAAAATGTGTTTTCTCTGGGTAAATCTCAGGTACTCCCACAATTCTTCCCCCTTCTCTGAGGCAGTCTGGAAGCACCTGTTCAGGATCTTGCGTATAATAGAACACAATTGGAATATCATTGCTCCAAAAAAGCACTTTCTGAAGTACGTTTTGTAGACGCATCAGTCCTGAAAAATATTATATATTATTAGGATTCCATGCCATATATGTTTGAGATATGCTTTCCCTCTTGTTGGGACTTTGCAATAAAAATTAAAGGTCTGAAAGATGCTGCAACAAAGAAAACTGCTTAACTTTGTTTGACCCAGCATTTCTCAAGCCTGGATGAGCACATAACACTCATCCTCACAAAATATCTTTATACCGTCAAACAAGTGTTTGTTTCCAAGAAGACAGTCAATATTTAGTTCATTTTCAATATAATAAACTTAAAATTATTAATAATTTCTTAACACTTCCCAAATCCTTACTTTTTTCAAATGTGCTTTTCTAGTACATTCTCTGGTGCTTTCTCAATTGAAAATTTGGACATACCAGGTAGGTCATCCATTTACCTATTTGCTCAACAAAAACATACCGAGTGCTTATCCTATAGAGGAGATTTTAAATGGAAGAATGAATGAGACCTGCACTGTATCTTCAAGAAGACTGCCTTTTTTTAAACGGCAGGCATGTTGTTGGCAAAAGGATGCAAATTCTTCAATTATATATTGAACTTAAGTGATTTGACATTTCTGTCACATATCAAGAACACAATAACTTTATAAGCTGATCTTTGATGGCATGTTTAACAGAGTGCATTTATAATTATAGATAATTAATATTTGTTGAGATACTGAATGAACAAACACACAAACTGCATAGAACAAACACACTTAGAGGACAGGACAAATTTGAGCCAGGGACAGAGACTGGCAGCACTGGAAATGTCAAGCAAAGTAGGGGAGAAAGGCCATAACCGCAAAACATTTTGGTGAAAGAGAGCTCAAATTTCCATCCTAGCTACATGCCATGTCCAAACAGGGACTTGAGTGTTTACTGTAAATGTTTTAATTAGGCTCTCCCTTTGTAAAATATCTGTTGCCAAATTTAAAGGACCCTGGTATAAGAATTTTTTTATAAGGAACTGAAGTGCGAAAGTTAAGATTCTTATACAATTTTCCTTTGAATTATGGGATTTCCCCTCATTTTTCAGACAAGAAAAATAATTTAGGATGGTACTCCATCTCCCTCATTAACCAAAAAAACATACACTTCTCCAGATAGGGGGGTTAAATAGGCCTTATTTCACTGTATAACATTTCCCATTATGAACTTTTGCAAGTTATGTGAATAAATGTCATGTGAGCAGATATGGGAGACTTTTCTTAGGGTTTTTGGAACATGATCATTTAACACTAGTAGATAACATTAATGACCTCCATAGTCTAAGCATCCCAGTCCTTTTGGCAATTTTGAAGTAAGGTACTGAAGATAAAAGCAATCTCTTTTTCCTTTCCTAACTTGAAAATTTAACTGAGCATTTTTTATATACTATGTACAAACCTATTCTTCCATAACATACATCCATTTGAAATATTTTTATCTCCTAAATTCTACAGTCACTCATTAATTCTATCTATCAAAATCCATGTACACACAGTAAAGAAAACTCAAAGAAATATAACATTAGATATTTGCCCTTAGAGAACTTACAGACTCATTGGGGAGACAAGATATATAACATTTAAAGATTAGTAACAAAATGACATGGTAAACCAAGAGATGTTATAAGAAAATAAATGAAATGGACCAAATGAGTGATGCAAATATTGATCTGCTTACAAGTTTAGAGAAGGATGAATTATCTGGGAGATGAAGCTCTCATGTAAATTTCATAGTGAAGGAAGATTAACCTGGCCTGAACAATGAAAAGATTTGGAGACATGAAAATGAAGTGGAAGAAAATTCCAAGGATAGAAATTTTAAATTTTAATTTTATTAACATACATACGATCTAAAACTTTCTCCCTTTAAATGAGAATAGAAATTTTTGTGAAAAAATCTCACAGAATGTCTGCAAACCATTCAAATACACAATAAAATATTGTACATCCAACAACACCAGAATCCACATTCTTCCCTAGTTTACGTGAGTCATGCTCCAGGAGAGACCATATATTAGGTCACAAAAAAGTCTCAAAAATTTTAAAATATTGAAATCGTACAGTGTATCTTCTCCAACCACAGTGGAATGAAGCTAGAAATCAATAACAGAGGAGAAATGAAAAATTCATAAATATGTGGAAATTAAGCAATGCACTATAAAATAACCAGTGGGTCAAAGAAGAAACCATGAGGGAAATTAGAAAATATGTTCAGGTGAATGAAAATGAAAACAAAATATTCCAAAACTTATGGAATGCAGCAAAAGCAGGGCTGAGAGGGAAATGTATAGCTCTAATTGCTTACATGAAAAAGAAGAACAATATTAAATCAAAGACCTCACCTCCAAACTGGAGGATCTAGAAAAACAAGAGCAAACTAAACCCAAAGTGAACAGAAGGAAGTAAATAACAAGGATTAGAACAGAGGAAATTTAATAAAGAATAGAAGAACAATACAGAGTTTCAATGAAAACAAAAGTAGGTTCTTTGAAAAGATGAGTAAAATTGACAAAGCTTTGCTACTGACAAAGAAAGAGTGGCGACATGTAACTAAAATCAGAAATGAAAGGGGATATATTACTACTGACCCCGCAAAAATAAAAAGGTTTAAAATAGGAAACTGAACAACTGTATGGCAACAAATTAAATAGCCTAGATGAAATGGACAAATTACTAGAAACATACAAATACGTACTTTGACAAGAAATAGAAGACCTCAATAGACTGAAAACAAATAAATAGACTGAATCAGTAATAAAAACAAAACAAAACAAAGCAAAAACCTCCCAAAGAAGGAAACCTCAGGACCAGATGACTTCACTGCTGAATTTTACCAAATATTTCAAGAGGAATTAAAACCATTCTTTCTCAACTCATCCAAAAAGAACAGAAGAGAAAGGAACACTTCCTAACTCATACTATGAGGCCAGCATCACATTATACCAAAGCCAGGATGACAATATCACAAGAACAGAAAATTACAGTCTAAAATTTCTCCTTTTAACCACATTCAAACATATAATTCATTGCTGTTTATTTCAGTCACAATGTTGAGCTACCATCACCATCTGTTACCAAAACCTTTCCGTCACCCCAAACAGAAATTCTGCTCCAATTAAGCATGAATTCCCCACTCCCTACCCCCTCCCTAGCACTTGGTAACCTAAATTCTAGTTTCTGATTCTATGAATTTGCTCATCCTGATTATTTCATATCAAGGAGATCATACAATGCTTGTCCTTTTGTGTTTGGCTTATTCCACTCAAAATGATGCCTTCGAGATTCATTCTTGTTGCATATATCAGAACTTCATTCCTTTTTACAGCTGAAAAATATACCACTGTATGTATATACCACATTTTCTTTAACCATTCTTCAGTTGGTGGACACTTGGGTTGCTTTCATCTTTTGGCATTTGTGAACAAAGTTGCTATGAACAAAGTTGTGCAAATATCTGTTTGAATCCCTGCACTCAGTTCTTTTTTTATATATATAAACCTAGAGGTAGGATTGTCAGATCATATGGTAATTCTGTACTTAACTTTCTAAAGGAACAGCAAACTATTTCCCACAGTTGCTGTACCCTTTTACATTCCCACTGAAACAAATGAATGTTTCTAATTTTCCACTTCCTCTCCAATGCCTGGTATTTTCTGTTACTGTAAAGTAGCCATTTAAGTGGGTGGGAAATGGCTTTTCATTGTGATTTTCATTTGCATTTCCCTAATGGCTAATAATGTTGAGCATCTTTTAATGCTTAATGGCCATTTGTATATCTTTTTTGGAGAAATGTCTATTTAAGTCTTTTGTCCATTTTTAAATTGTATTATTTGTCTTGTGTTCTTGACTTGTAGGATTTCTTTATATATTCCGGATTTTAAACACCTATAGGATATGTGGTTTCCAAATATTTTCTCCATTCTATAGGCCATCTTCTTACTTTCACAATGAAGTTCTTGGTCCACAAAAGTTTTAAATTCTGATGAAGTTTCAATTATCCAATTTTTTTTGCATGCCCTATTTTTGATAGTGATTATTTTTTATGGTGGATATCTCTTATGATATTTACTGATTAAATAATCCTTATTTATGATTTCATTTGCTACAGTAAGTATAGGATAAAAACTAATTTAATCTTTTACTATGTTTTCTTTTGTTATTCATGCTTTTAGTGTAAAGTAATAAACCATTGCCTAAAACAAGGTCCTGAAGGTGCTTCCCTATGTTTTCTTCTAGAAGTTTTACAGTTTTGGTTCTTATATTTAGGTCTTTGATCCATTTTGTGTTAATCTTTGTTTATGGCGTGAGGTAGGAGGTCCACCTTTATGCTTTGGCATATGGATATTCAGCTTTCCCAGGACACTTTATTGAAGAAACTATACTTTCCCTGTAGTACTTGAGAGTACTACAGAGTACTACAGAGTGTAGTACTTGGCACTCTTGTCAAAAATCAATTGGCCATATGATAAGCACACAGAAAATATGCTCAAGGTCATTGGCCATCAGGGAAATGCAAATCCAAACCACAATGAAATACCATCTCACACCCACTAGAACCACTACTTTAAAAAAAATGGAAAATAACAAGTGTTGGAGAGGATATGGAGAAATAGGAATACTCACACATTGTTGGTGGGAATGTAAAATTGTGCAGCCACTATGGAAAACTGTTTGGAGGTTCCTCAAAAGTAGGTATAGAATTATAATATGACCTGGCAATCCCACTTCTTGATATACACACAAAAGAACTGAAAACAGGAACTAGAGCAGACATTTGCACACATTATTTACAATTGCCAAAAGATCAAACCAACCCAAGTGTCCACCAACAGATGAATAAACAAAACGTGGTATTACATACAATGAAATAATATTCAGTGGTAAAAAGGAATGAAGTTGTGATACATGTCACAACATGGATGAACCTTCAAGACACAATGTTGAGTGAAGTAAGTCAGACACCAAAGGACAAATACTGTATGATCTCACTTAATTGAAATAAGAAGAATATTCATATTCATAATTTTGGAAACTAGAATACAGGCTACCAGGAGCAAACTGGAGAAGAGAAATGAGGAATTGATGTTTAATAGATATGGAGGTTCTGTTTGAGGTGATAGGAAAGTTTTGTCAAAGAATGGGGGATTGGGAGCACAATTTTGCACATGTACTTAACATCACTGAATTATATATTCAAGAAAGGATAAAAGGGAAATTTTAGGTTGCATTTAAGTTATGAGGCAACACACATATTCACAAACACACGAACCCATAGAATATTGCAACACAGAGTGAACCCTAATGTAAACAGTGGGCTAAAGTTAATAGAATAATAATTATCATATTGTTTCATGAATTTTAACAGAGGTACCATGTTAATGAAAAATGTGAATAATAGGAAAACTGTTTGTGAGGGTACCAATGAGAACTTGACCAAACCTCCTTAGACCCACAAAGGTGGACTTACTCAAAGTCTGGCCATATGGGTGATTTAACAATAGGTCAGCCCATGATTTCCAAAATGGCCTTCCTCAAATCCAGTCCTATATAACTCTGTGGTGTCCAATATGACAGTCATAGTCTTGTCAGCTCTATCATCCTGTTACTTCTAATCACTGAAAATAGATGGTCAAATCTGAGCCATCTCTAAGTGAAAACAAGGGATTTCAAAGACTTAGGAAAATAAGAAAATAAAGCATACTAAAATGATAATATTTGGATATATTTGGTTAAAAAATACATTATCAATTTAAAAAAAAATTACAACTGAGGGTTTATTTATGAACTCTCAATTTGATTCCATTGGTCTATATACAATTCCTTGTGCCAGTACCATGTTGTTTTGATTTTTCTAGCTTTATAATAACTTTTAAAAACAGGAAGTGTGAGTTCTCCAACTTCCTCCTTTTTCAAGATGGCTTTGGCTATCTGAGGCCATTTATCCTTCCATATAAATTTGATGATTGACTTTTCAGTTTCTGTAAAGAAAGCTGTGGGGATTTTGATTGGAATTGCACTGATTCTGTAACTTGCTTTGGGTAGAATTGTCATCTTAACAATATTTAACCTTCTAATCCATGAACATGGAATGTTCTTACATTTATTTATGTGTCCCTTGATAGATTTTAGCAACATTTTGTAGTTTTCTGTGTACAAGTCCTTTACATCTTTGGTTAGATATTTGACCCTTTTGTTAGTATTGTAAATTAATTTTTCTTGATATCTTCTTCAAATTGTTCACTAGTAGCGTACAGAAGCATTACTGATTTTTGCATGTTGATCTTGTAACCCACCACTTCAGTGAATTTGTTTATTCTGGCAGACTTGTTGATTTTTCTGGATATTCTATATATAAGATAAGATCATCTATAACTAAGAAGAGTCTTATTTCTTCCTTTCCAATTTTGATGACTTTTTTTTCTTCTTCTTGCCTAATTGCTCTGGCTAGGACTTCCAGTCTAATACTGTGCAACAGCAGTGACAGTGGACATCCTTATATTTTCCTGGTCTAAAAGGGAGTTTTCAGTCTTTCACCATTGAGTATGATGTTAGCTGTGGGTTTTTCATATATTCCCTTTCTCAAGTTGAAGAAGTTTCCTTCTATTCTTAGTTTTCTGAATTTTTTTATTGAGATTGTTCTCATACCATACAATTATCCAAAGATCCTAAGTGTACAATCAGTTGCCCACGGTACCATCATACAGCTGTGCATCGATCACCACAATTAATTTTCCTGAATTTTTAGAACATTTTCATTACTCCAAAAAGAAAAATAAAGACAAAAAAGAAAAAAAACTTCCCATACCCCAAACCCTCCTCCTTCACTGTTAACTCATAGTATTGATATAGTACATTTGTTACTGTTGATGAAAGAATGTTAAAATACTGCTAATTGTATTATAGTTAGTATAGTATATAATATATATATATACCTATTGCAAACTATAGTATATAGCTTGCAATAGGTATATTTTTCCCTATATGCCCCTCTATTATTAACTTCTAGTTATAGTGTCATATATTTGTTCTAGTTCATGAAAGAGATTTCTAATATTTGAATAGATAATCATGGACATTGTCCACCACAATATTCACTGTTTTATACATTCCCATCTTTTAACCTCCAACTTTCCTTCTGGTGACATACATGACTCTGATCTTACCCTTTCTACCACATTCACACACCATTCAGCATTGTTAATTATTCTCACAATGTGCTACAATCATCTCCATCCATTTCCAAACATTTAAGTTCAACCTAGTTGACCATTCTGATCATAATAAGCAACTGCTCCCCATTCTTTAGCCTCATTCTATATCCTGGTAACTTAGTTTGTATCAGTGAGACTCTGCAATATTTGTCCTTATGTGTCTGACATTTCACTCTACAGTGCCCTCAACCTTTCTTCATCAACCCATTTTTTTTCTTTAAGATGGTTTTGTTGACACACAATACATTCCATCCTAAGTAAATAATTGATGGTTCCCTGTATACTCACATATTTATATATTCACCACCATCACCACTATCTATATAAGGACATCTCCATTTCTTCCACAAAGAAGGAAGAAGAGTTAAAGAAGGTACAGAGACAAAGAAAAATAAAAAACAAAGAGAAAAAACAAAACAAACACACAGGAAATGACAGCTAGGAAGCAACAAAAGGAAAGATAGCATTAAAGTAAAGTAGAATAAAGAGTCAGACAACATCACCAATGCCAAAAGTCCCATACCCTTCCCTTATGTCCCCCTCCTATATGCATCTAGATTTCGTATATTGCCCCTGTCACATCAAAGGAACCATAATACAATGTTTCTGTTAATTATAGTCTTTAGTTTGCATTAATTGCATTTTCCCTATACCACCCTATTTTCAACACCTTGAAAGGTTGACATCCATTTGTTCTCCCTCCTGTAAAAATATATTTGTACATTTTATCACAATTGTTGAGCACTCTAGGTTTCACTGAGTTATACAGTTCCAGTCTTTATCTTTCCTCTTTCCTTCTGGTGTCCCACATGCTCCCAACCTTCCTCTTTCAACCATACCCAGAGTCATCTTTGTTCAGTGTACTTACATTGCTGTGCTACCATCACTCAAAATTGTGTTCCAAATCTTTCATTCCTGTCTTTTCCTATTTGTCTGTAGTGCTCCCTTTAGTATTTCCTCTAGAGCAGGTATCTTGTTCACAAACTCTCTCATTGTCTGTTTGTCAGATAATATTTTAAACTCTCCCTCATATTTGAAGGACAGTTTTGCCAGATATAGGATTCTTGGTTGGCAGTTTTTCTCTTTCAGTATCTTAAATATGTCACACCACTTCCTTCTTGCCTCCACGGTTTTTATTGAGAAATCCGCACATAGTCTTATTAAGCTTCCTTTGTATGTGATGGATCACTTTTCTCTTGCTGCTTTCAGGATTCTCTCTTTTTCTTTGATGTTTGAAAATCTTGATTATTAAATGTCTTTGTGTAGGCCTATTCAGATCTATTCTGTTGCTGCACTTCTTGGATCTATAATTTTATGTCTTTCATAAGAGATGGGAAATTTTCATTGATTATTTCCTCCATTATTGCTTCTGCCCCTTTTTCCTTCTCTTCTCCTTCTAGGACCCCAATGACATGTACATTCATGTGTTTCATGTTGTAATTCAATTCCCTGAGATGTTGCTCATATTTTTCCATTCTCTCTCTTATCTGTTCTTTTGTGTGTAGGCTTTCAACTATCTTGTTCTCTAGTTCCTGAGTGTTTTCTTCTGCCTCTTGAGATCTTCTGTTGTATGTCTCCACTGTGTCTTTCATTTCTTGTGTTGTGCCCTTCTTTTTCATAGATTCTGCCAGTTGTTTTTTCAAGCTTTCGATTTCTACCTTATGTTTGCCCAGTGTTTTCATTATATGCTTCATCTCTTTTGCCATATCTTTCCTAAACTTTTTGAATAGATTTAACATTAGTTGTTTCAATTCCTGTATCTCAGTTGAAGTGTAAGTTTGTTCCTTTGACTGGGTCATAACTTCATTTTTCTTAGTGTAGGTTGTATTTTTCTGTTGTCTAGGAATCTGGTTTCCTTGGTTACCCCAGTCAGATTTTCCCAGATCAGAATGGGTTTGAGTCTCAGAATGGGGCTATATTCAGGGTGTATCTTAGAGGAATGACTGACTTTCCTGTGTGGTTTCCAGTTGCTGTGCTTTTCCTAACCTGCCCAACAGGTGGCACCTGTCAGCCTGTTGCTCCTGACTGGTGTAAGGAGGTGTGGCTTGCTTAGTTTCCCTTTTGGCTGTTTTCCCCCAGGCTCTGGGGTCTGGTTCTGAATGGGAGACCAGTAGTAGAGCTGGGCACCACCTCCTTCCTCGTAGGGAAGATACACCCCCCTAGGGAGTTATCATCTGCATTTAATAGGTTCTTTGTCTCTCTGACTCTGCTATCTCCACCCTTGTCTGGGTCAGAATGCTGCAAACTGAAAATGGCTGCAGCTTTCTCCACTGAGTGCTGAGGTTGAAAGAGAGAAAAAGGGACAGAAAGCCCCCCTTCAGGGCCAGTCCATGGCACTCCTTTCTTCACCTGCCAGCCAGAGATAGCACCTGGTCCTCTGGGCTCCCCCTCTCAGGACAGAGAAGTCCAATGGTTCTTTAAGGTCAGTCTTCACTAAAAGCCTCAGTCTGCTTATTGGAGATTTGTAGCTTGTATTGAGCAGTCCACGTTTGTTAATTAAAACCCCAGTTGGAGCTGGACTGAGGTATATTTGCTTGTTCAGCGAGTGCTGCTTTCTACTACAGCAAGGTTTTGCAGTTCAGGCTGCTGAAGGAGGAGGGGGCTCCCAGCTTGTGTCTGCAGCTTTTACTTACAGATTTTATGTTGCAATCTCAGGCAGTCCTCCCAATCCATGTTGGTGTATGATACATGGACATTTATGGTTGTCCCCCACAGTTATTCTAGATTACTAGTATTCCTGGTTGTTTAATAGTTGTTCCAGGGAGACAAACTATATTCCACTCCTCTCTATGCCACCATCTTATTGGTCTCCTTTCTGAATGTTTTAACATGAAGGGTGCTGGAATTTTTAAATAACTTTTCTGCATCAACTGAGATGATCATGTTGGTTTACCTCTTCATTCTATTAATATTGTGTCTTAACTGATTTTCTTTATTGAACCCTCATATATCTGAGATAAATCCCAACTGATAATGATGTATGATTCTTTTAATGTGCTGTTGGATTAAATTTGCTAGGAAATTGTTGAGGATCTATGCATCTATATTAATAAGAGATATTGGTTTGTAACTTTCTTTTCTTATGGTACCTTTTTCTGGCCTTGGTGTTAAGGTGATGTTGGGCTGATAAAGGGAGTTAGAAAGTGCTCCCTCCTCTTCAATTTTTTGGAAGAGTTTGAGCAGAATTGGTGTTAATTCTTTTTGGAATGTTTGGTAAAATTCACCAGTGAAGCTACCTGGTCCAAGAGCTTTCTTTTTGGGGAAGTTTTTGATTAATGATGCAAACTCTTTGTTAATGGTCTAGTTAGATCTAATTATTCTTGAGTAAGTGTGGATAGTTTGTGTGCTTCTAGGAATTATCAGTTTCATCTAGGTTATTCATATCATCCTCTTAAAATGCTTTTTGTTTATGTGGGGTTGATAGCAATGTCTCCCTTTCATTTCTCATTTTAGTTATTTATGTACTCTGACTTTCTTTCTTTGTAAGTCTAGCAAGATACATTAATTACATTCATCTTTTCAAAGAACCAACTTTTGGTTTCATTGATTCTCTATATTGTTTTTCCATTCTCTATTTCATTTATCTCCACTCCAATCTTTGTAATTTCATTGCCTTTGCTCACTTTGGGTTTAGTTTGCTCTTCTTTTTCTAGATCTTCCAGTTGTCAGGTTAGGTTCCTGGCTTGAAATCATTCTTCTTTTTTAACATAAGCATTTGGAGCTATAAATTTCACTCCAGGCACTGCCTTTGCTGCATCCCAAAAGATTTGGTATGTTTGTTTTCACTTTCTTTCACCTCTAGATATTAACTAAATTCCCTTGTGATTTCTTCTTTAAATCCATTGGTTGTTTAATAATTCATTGTTTAATTTCCATATATTTGTGAATTTTCCAGTTTTCCTCTGTTATTGATTTCTACCTTTATTCTGTGTAATTTCAATATTTTTAATTTATTCAGAATTGTTTTGTTACCTAACATATGGTCTACCCTGAAGAATTACCCATGTGTTCTAGAGTACAGATGTATTGTGCTACTGTTTGGGTAATATGTTATATATTATCAATGAGAGGGCTAGTTGGTTTATAGTACCAGGTAAGTTTTTTGTTTCCTTATTGATCTGTCTAGATGATCTATCCATTATTGAAAATAGTGTATTGAAGTTCCTGCTATTAATAAAGAACCATCTATTTCTCCATTTTAATATGTCAATATTTACTTCATATGTTTTGATGCTCTGCTGTTAGGTGCATATTTATTTATAATTGTTATGCCCTTTTGTTGAATTGACCCTTTAACAGTATATAGTAACCTTCTCAGTCCCTTAAAACAGTTTTGCCTTAATGTCTGTTTTATATCTGGTATCCATTTATTTAGCTAGGTACTATTTACATGGTACATATTTTCCATCCTTTCACTTTCAACCTAATTGTGTCTTTGAATTTAAGGTGAGTCTCTTATAAACAACATATAGTTGGCTCATGGTTTTATATCCATTCTGCCAATACCTGCCTTTTGATTGGAAAATTTAATTCATTTACATTTAAAGTAGCTACCATTAATACAGAATGCTTCTGCCAATTTGTATTTGGTCTTTGTAAGTCTGATACCTTTTTTGTCCTTCAATACCTCCATGAATGCCTACTTTCATATTTATTTAAGTTTTTTGTAGTGTACCATTTTGAATCCCTTCTTATTGCTCTCTCTGTGTATTTTTTTATTTTCTTTGTGTTTACCATGGGGCTTAAATTTAACATTCTTAAGAAATAACATACATGTTTGATTCTATAACAGCTTAATTTCAATAGCACACACAGTGTACCTATACACTTATATCTCCCCAACTTTTTGTTACAAATTGTATCTTTATACATTGTGTATACAAAGCCATAGGTTTATCATTACTTTTTATGCATATTTTAAAACCTATAGAAAGTAAAAACTGGAGTTATATACCAAGAAAATATAACAATCCTGTCATTTATGATTAACGATATGGTTAACTTTTTGGGAGACATTTATTTCTTTATGCCACTTTGCTCCACCACCTAGTGTACTTTACTTTCAAGCTGAAGAACTCCCTATGGCACTGCTTGTAGAACAAATCTAGAGATAACAAAGTCCCTCAGCTTTTTTTATCTGGAAATAACTTAGTATATCCCTAATTTTTGAAAGACAGTCTCACCGGATATAAATTTCCTGGTGGCAATTGTTTTTCTTTCATAACTAAACATTTCATCCCACTGCCTTCTTGTCTCCATGGTTTTTGATGAGAAATAAGCACTTAATCTTATTGGAACTTCCTTGTACATAATACATTGCTTTTTGTCTTGCAGCTTTCAGAATTCTCTTTGTCTTTGGCATTTGACAGTTTGATTACTAGGTGTCTGAGCATGGTTCTCTTTGAGTTTTTCCTGTTTTGGCTTCATTTAGTCTCCCAAATGTGTATATTCATGTACTTAGTTAAATTTTGGAAATTTTGTGCCATCATTTCTTTGAACAGTCCTTCTGCCCCTTTCTCTATTCTCTTTCTCTCTTCTAGGATGCCCATAATGCTTACTTTGGCAAACTTGATGGTGTCTCACATATCAGTTTAGCTCTATTCACATTTTTCACTCTTTTTTCTTTCTGCTCCTCACCTGAATTATTTCAATTGTCTTGTATCCAAGTTCAATGATTCTTCCTTCTACCATCTTCAATCTGCTGTTGAAATCCTCTAGGTAATTTTTCATTTCAGCTATTGTAGCCTTCAATTTCAGTATTTCTTTTTGGTTCCTTTAAAAAATTCTGTCTCTTTATTGAAATTCTCACATTATTCATGCATCATTTTCTTGATACTTTTTAATTTTAATCACTGTTTTCTTTATCTCCTTGAACATATTAAAGATACATTCCATTAAAAAAAATCTTTGTCTAGTACATCCAAAGGCTAGACTTCTTCATAGATGGCTTCTGAATTTTTATCTTGTTCTTTTGCATGGACAACCACTTTTTTTGTTTTGTAACCTTTTGTTCCACAGTGTACATTTTCATATTTTAAAGTAACTCTGGGATTTAGCCCATGAGCCGTCTTTGCCTTTAGTTTTTATCCAACTAGTGATATGACAGAGATCTACTTGAGAACCAAGAACAACAACAACAAAAAAGCAAAAACACCTTTAAGAGTCTGCAAATGGCTCAGCATTGGCTTGTGCTCTCCTTCAGAGTTTATCCCTCTTATCAAAAGATCAGCCTGAGGTGAAAGTGAAGTGCAGGGTTCTCTCCATCTATGTTGAGCCAAAGTTTTGCCCTGGGCTTACTCTCATTCTGGGCTTGTGCTAAATTATGGCCTTAGGAAATCCCCCATTTCCAGGATTCAAATGCCTCCTCTATTTTCTATGAAATAAATTCCCTCATCAGTGCTTTATTGTCTATCTTAAAGCATGCAATCTTTCTCTCCATGCTGCTTTGACTTGATTTGTTTATTACACTGCTTTAGCTGTCCACAAACTGCTTCTACCTGCAGGAAAGATCCTGGGTTAGTTTTTCAGGCTACCAACCTATAGATTGGCAACCCAATATGCATATAGGGGTTTCTCCACTCCCTCTGGAAAAGGGGGGGAGGGGTGCAGGTCGACTCCATGCTACTCCTTTGAGGGGACAAGGGAGAGATTGGCATGGATGCCACAAGTTTCTCCTATCATTATTAAACTTGTTTTCTTGATATGGCACTCACCTAGTTGAAGCAACCTTCAACTATTTTCAAGAGTTTTGAGGAAGATGTCTCTACCAGTTTTTGCAAGTCATTTAAAGATTCTGTTGGGAAACTGCACCCTAAAGTATCTTACACCACCATCTTGTTCTCACTCCAACATCAACCTTTCATGATAGACATACTCATAAAACAAGGAATAGAAGTAACTTCCTAAACATGATAAAGGGCATACACAATAAACTCACCGCTAACATCATACTCAATGGTGAAAGACTGAAAGTTTTCCATGGAAGATCAGAAACAAGACAAGAATGCCCACCTTCAGCACTGTTATTTAATGTTGTACTGAAAGTTCTAGCCAGAACAATTAGGCAAGAAAAAGTAATCAGAAGCAACTGAATAGAGAAGGAGGAAGTAAAACTATACCTTTTCATAGATCATACGATCCTATATATTGAAAATCCCAAAGAATCCACAAGAAAGCTACTAGAAATAATAAATGAATTCATCAAAGTGGTGTGGTACAAGATCAACACACAAAAATCAGTGGTGTTTTGGGAGAAGGGGGCAAGATGGCAACATAGAGAGGAGTGGAATTTAGTTAGTCCTCTAGAGCAATTGATAAACAACCAGGAACCACTAGTAAATAGTCTGGAACAACTGCTGGGGGGCAACTGTGACTGTCCACACATCATACACCAGCCTAGAAAGGGTGGAATAGCTAATATCACAGCATAAAAGCTGTAAGTAAAAACTGTGGAACCATGCCAGGAGCCCCCTCCCCCCATGGCAGGCTGAGCTTTAAGACCTCACTGTGGGAGAAAGTAGCAGTCCTGTAACAAGTGAATATAGCTCAGTCTAGCTCCAACTGGGGCTTTAATTAACAAATGTGGACTGCTGAATACTAGCTACAAACATAGACAAACCCCTAAAAAGCAGCAAAGTACCCTAAGGTCGCTCCCAGTGGAGAGGAAGGGTGGCTGATGGAAAAAAAAAATACAGAGGATTTCAGAGACTGTTGACCTTAGAGAGCTGGAGGGTGCTGTGTCCCAGAAAGGGAGGCCAGGAGAGTGGTTGCTGTTGCTGGCTGATGGGCAAAACTGGGGGGCCATAGACTGGCTCAGAAAAGGGGCTTTCTTTCCCTTTTTTTACCCCCTCTCAATCTGAGTGGCTCAGTGGAGAAAGCCTCACACATATTCAGTTTGTAGCACTCTGACCCAGACAGGAGTGGAGTGGACAGAGTCAGAGAGACAAAGGAATAATTCAAGTGCAGAACAAAACTCTCTAGGGGGTGTACCTTCTCTAAGAGGAGGGAGGTGGGGCCCAGCTTAGGTGCCTACCCTCCTTCAGAACTCAGACCCCAATGCCTAGGGGGCACAATCAAACCAGAAACAACCTAAGTTGAGAACTAAAGGGATCACACCTCTTTACACCAGTGGGGAGCAACAGACTGACAGGTGCCACCTGCTTGGCAGGTTAAGAAAAGCACAGCAGCTAGAGGCTTCACAGGAAAGTCTATCAATCTTTTAAGACATTCCCTCAAGGAAACCTGACACTGAATGTAGTCCCATTTTGAGACCTGAGACTATTCTGGTCTGGGAAAATCTGTTTGGGGTAATCAAGGAAACCAGATGCCTAGACAACAGAGAACTACAAATCACACTAGGAAAAACAAAGATATGGCCCAGTCAAAGGAATAAACACACTTCAAAAGAGAAACAGGAATTGAAGCAACTAATGCTAAATCAATTCAACAAGTTTAGGGAAGATATGGCAAAACAGATGATGGATATAAAGAAAACACTGGGTGAACATAAGGAAGAAATTGAAAGTTTGAAAAAACAACAACTGTCAGAATCTACGGAAATGAAAGGCACAACACAAGAGATGAAAGACACAATGGAGACATACAACAGCAGATCTCAAGAGGCAGAAGAAAACACTCAGGAGCTGGAGAACAAGACACCTGAAATCCTACACACAAGAGAACAGATAGGGAAAAGAATGGAAAAATATGAGCAACATCTCAGGGAATTGAATGACAGCATGAAGGACATGAATGTACGTGTCATGGGGGGTCTCAGAAGAAGAGATGGGAAAAGGGCAGAAGCAATAATGGAGGAAATAATCAATGAAAATTTCCCATCTCTTATGAAAGACATAAAATTACAGATCCAAGAAGTGCACTGTACTCTAAACAGAATAGATCTGCACAGACCTATGCCAAGACACCCAATAATCAGATCATCAAGCATCAAAGACAAAGAGAGAATCCTGAAAGCAGCAAGAGAAAAGCAATCCATCACATACAAAGGAAGCTTGATAAGATTATGTGCGGATTTCTCAGTAGAAACCATGGAAGCAAGAAGACAGTGGTGTTATATATTTAAGATACTGAAAGAGAAAAACCACCAAACAAGATTTTTATATCCAGCAAAGCTGTCCTTCAAATATGAGGGAGAGTTTAAAATATTCTCAGATAAACAGGTGATGAGAGAGTTTGTAAACAAGATACCTGCTCTACAGGAAATACTAAAGGGAGCACTATAGTCAGATAGGAAAAAACAAGAATGAGAGGTTTGGAGAACAATTTTGTGTGATGGTAGCACAGTAATGTAAGTACACTGAATGACGATGACTGTGAGTATGGTCAAAAGAGGAAGGTTAGGGACATGTGGGACACCAGAAGGAAACAGGGAAAATAAAGACTGGGACTGTGTAACTTAGTGAAAACTAGAGTGCTCAACAATTGTGATAAAATGTACAAATATCTTTTTACATGAAGGAGAACAAATGAATGTCAACCTTGCAAGGTGTTAAAAATGGCATGGTATTGGGGAAAAAATACAATCAAAGCAAACTAGAAATGGTAGTTAACATAAACATTGTATTATGCTTCCTTTAATGTAACAAAGGCAATATACCAAAGCTAAATGCCTATAAGAGGGGGACATAAAAGAAGAGTATGGAACTCTTGGCATTGGTGATGTTGTCTGACTCTTTTATTGTACTTTATTTTAGTGTTTTCTTTTCTTTTGTTGCTTTTTAGCTGTCATATTTTTTTCTTTCTTTTTCTTGTTCTTTTGTCTCTCTAACTCTTTTGATTCTTCCTCTTTCTTTGTGGAAGAAATGGAAATGTCCTTATATAGATAGTGGTGCTGGTGGTGAATGCATAACTATGTGATTATACAGGGAACCATTGATTGTTTACTTAGGGCAGAATGTATGGTGTGTGAACAAAATCGTCTTAAAAAAAAACAGGTTGATGTATGAAACTTGAGGGCATTATATTGAGTGAAATAAGGCACAGAAGGACAAATATTGTATGATCTCACTGATATGAACTAATTATAATATGAAAATGCATAGAGATGAAATATAGGTTACCAGGATATAGAACAAGGCTAAAGAATGGGGAGCAGTTGAATGTTTAACTAGTTTGAACCAAAGTGTTTGGAAATGGGCAGAGATGATGGTAGCAAGTTATTGTGAGAATATCTAACAATGCTGAATAGTGTGTGAATGTGGTGGAAAGGGGAAGTTTAGAGTCACATATGTCACCAGAAGGAAAGTTGGAGGTTAAAAGATAAGAATGCATATAACAGTGAATCTTTTGATGGACAATGTCCATGATTAACTATACAAATATTAGAAATCTCTCTCACAAACTAGAACAAATGTATGACATTGTAACTAGAAGTCAATAATAGAGGGGTGGGGGCTTGGGCCTGTGAGCCAGTTAGAGTCACAGCAGCAGAAACGATTGGGCCGAATGAAGAAGACATGTTGCTCTTTGGAGCAGGTAACATCTAAAGGAACTGGTTTAAATCCTAATGCCAAAGTTTGGCAAGAAATTCCTCCTGGAAATAGCAATGCCACACCAGTAACTCATGGAACTGAAAGCTCTTGGCATGAAACAGCAGCCACATCAGGGTCTCATCCTGAGGGTAATACAGAGCTTTCTGATGATATATGTGAGGAATATAAAGTAATGTATTCCTCATCTTGCAAAACCACAAGAAATACTATTGGCATTGAAGAATCAACTGACAGAATGATTTTAGGACTGGAAGATCTGAATTACCAAATATATGATGTTTCTAGAGAAAACAGTTCAGCAATTTCTACAGAAGACCTAAAAGAATGTCTGAAGAAACAATTAGAATTCTGTTTCTCATGAGAAAATTTGTCAAAGTTTCTTTACTTGATCTCTCAAATGGACAGTGATCAATTTATCCCAATTTGGACAGTTGCCAACATGGAAGAAATAAAAATCTGACCACAGACCCTGATCTAATTCTTGAAGTATTGAGATTTTCACCCACGGTACAAGTTGATGAGAAGGGTGAGAAAGTGAGACCAAGTCATAAACATTGTATTGTTATTCTTAGAGACATTCCTGAAACAATACCAATAAAGGAAGTGAAAGCTTTGTTCAAAAATGAAAATTGTCCCAAAGTGATAAGCTGTGAGTTTGCACACAATAGTAACTGGTATATCACTTTCCAGTCAGACATGGATACACAACAGACTTTTAGATACGTGAGAGAAGTTAAAACATTTCAGGGCAAGCCAATCATGGCAAGGATACACGCCATTAATAAATTTTTTGCTAAGAATGGTTATTGATTAATGGATTCTAGTGTGTATAGTCAGCCCATTCAATCTTAAGCACAATACGCCTCACCAATCTTTATGCAGCCTGTACATAATCCTCACCAACAGTACTCTACAGTATTGTGCCTCAGTCTTGGTCTCTAAATCCTGCACCTTACTTTGAAACACCACCGGCTCCCTTTCCCAATAGTAGTTTTGTGAATGGCTTTAATTCACCAGGATCTTATAAAACAAATGCTGCTACTAAGAATATGGGTTGACTTTTCCAAAAACTCGTGTAAAGCCTCACTTTAGGTCATCCAGTGGTTCAGAACACTCAACAGAGGGCTCTGTGTTATTTGGGGGATAGACCATTGAACAAATCTAGTTTGTGGAACTTTACAACTGAGTGGCATAACCCTACAGTAACAGGGCATCAGGAGCAAACTTATCTCCTAAAGGAGACCCCCACTTTGCAGGTGGAACAGAATGGGGACTATGGTAGGGACAAGAGAACTATTTTCAGAGGTTGACGATGATGGGAAGATGACAGGATCCCAAGACCCCATTCTGTAACTGCTGAAGCAAGGGCTCCAACACCAAAGTTTGACTTAGTAGCCTCAAATTTTCCTCCTTTACCTGGAAGTTCATTGAGAATACCAGGAGAACTTCCTTTGGAGAATAGGATGTCTGGTGTTGTTAAAGGTGTCTACAAGTGAAAGGCAAGCACTGAGAATAATGAAGAGTTGAGAATTAGCTGTCCCGTGCCTGCAGAGGATGAGCAGACAGACTGTAGCTCTGCCCAACAGCTCAGTTTGAGTACAAGTCCTCCATGTGTAATTCAGCTTCCTGTATTAAGTACAACTCAGCAAGAAAAGGATCAAATAGAGGATTCCTCTGTTCAGAAGAACTTTCTCAACCAGGCAACTATACCAGTTCCTTCTGCAAGTACTGCAAAGCCATCAAGGACAAATACTGCTTCGTAATGTAATAGTAACATAAAGCACCTGTAGCTGTGGCCCTACAGAAACCCCAAAAGCTGAGTTATGCTGAAGTGTGCCAGAAGCCCCCTAAAGAGCTGTCTCCAGTTCTTGTGCAGCCACTATGGGAACTTTGCTCCAATGTAGTATCTCCTACCAAAAATGAAGAGAATGGAATTCCTGAGAAGTCCGATGAGAAACCACAAGAGGCCTGAAGCAAGGGCTAGTAAAGATTGTTGTGGCTTCTCAAGCAATACCATTCCCAGGGGAGCACCTGGAAAAATCCAAGAACAGAGATGCCAGTTTGGCCATAGGTCTATAACTCAAGGAGTGACTCGACATAATGGCAAAGAGCAATATGTGCCACCCAGGTCACCAAAGTAACCAAACAAGAACAACAAAAAAACAAAACAAAACTATTCAAAAACTTCTCTTTCTTCCCAATTAAACTGGAGCTGTGGCTATATTGAACTTGTTTTGGAGGGCGAACGAGATAGCTAGGAAAGAAACAGAAGAAAATAAGTCCTTAAATCAATATGGATTTTGGAGTTGTAAGCATTAGAATCCTGAAGTTCATCTCTAAAGTGATTTTAAAATTCTGGGGGATTCCAATCAGTATAAATAAATACACACACACACGTATATATATATATATATATATATACACACACATATACATATATAAAAGTATAACTTTTCTATTTTTGTTTTTAAATTTAATTTGCAGAGATTTTCTGCCTTGAATCAATTTTGAGGGCCCAGATTTAGCTGGGAAAAAAAAACATATTACACATCCTTCAATATAGGAGATGAGGGAGTGAGAGTAAATATTTTTTGAGGAGTCCTTTCTGTAAAATTAGAAAGTACTTTTTTTAATCTATTTAAAGCTTGACTTGGAGAATGCCATTTCTGTCTATATGGCCTTGTGTTGCAAAGCAGATCATTGGCTGGGGTGCCTGTTGTGGGTGTGAATGTGTGCAAGAGTGATTGAAGCCAAATCTGTTGTCATGTTAGTAAATAATTTGAAAACATAGTGTAATACTTGAGTAGAATTTCTTCCCAGTTTGAAATTTAGTTTATCTTTTTGACCTTTTTAATATTTCAATCAATAAGCTGTTAAGCTCTGATTTTACTTGGATATGTAACTACCAGTTGGCTTGATACTCAAGGAAAGAATGGGGGTTACGCAAAAAATGGAAAATTTGGTCTTAGATCTGAGTGGATAGGTCAAATGGACTTAAAAGATTTAAACTACCCTGTGATTCCTGTTGCCACACCCCCTCCCCCCATAATGGGAAACATACTTTTGTGTGTTAATTTGTTATTCTCTGTACTTCAGCTGCCCACCCCTAAAAGCAAAATTACCACCCACCTACAGAATTGTCTGTTTCTAACTGCTTTGACTGTCTAGTCACATCAAATAACTTCTGATTTAATGTTGTTGAAGTATTTTATTCTTGTGTTCAGGTATTTAGAACTCTAAATTCAAGAATGGTAGGGCAGCCTGTCCCTACAGTAATTTATTTGTGTAAAAATGAAACCTTGTAACTGACTCTTTAAAGTGTTAAATAGTGTAGTAATGAAAAGTTTTTCTAAAAAAGGTTTAATTTGGGGGCAACTTTTTCCTGTTTATAGTGTATTTATCACCTTCCTTTACTCCACTCCTCCAAATTCACTGAAAAAGAACCAGCATGTCATGATACTTTTGAGTTAAAGTGAAAAAGATGGTTGAAGAAAATTAATGCATAATTTCTCAGTGAATAAAGTTGTGGCTCCTATATATTAAATAGGGACGTTTACATGCTGGTATTTAGAAAATGGATGAAATATTAAAAACCATATTGAATTAATCTGTTTTAAGTCACACCATGTTCAGAGTTCTATGTAAGGTGGAGTTTTTTCTTTTTATGGATAGTCTGTAGTAGTAACTGTCCCTTATGTTAGTGAATTTCATATGTACAAATTTAAACTGTAAATTGTAGACACTGGAAAGCACCAATGTGACATAGAATAAACATCTTAGTAACATATTAAAATGAATGTAAGTGGAAGTTTAAAATTATATTACTGTGAAACTCATCTTCTAACTCTAAGCTTTGGAGATTTGTATTAGGAGGTAACTGTTAAGAGCTTTGAAAACACTGAATATTTCTTTTCTGTACAAGCCAGAATTATTCTCTCTTTGTAATTTATTATTAAGCTTGGCAATAGCTTTTGATTTGATGGATTGATAACATGGTATAATATATTTAAGCAGCTTGAATCTATTAATTTCTACATACTTTTTAAAAATCATCTACTAGGTGAAACATACAACAAAAACTACCCATGAAATTTGGGGAAGTTTAGGTCCTTTTAAGAAAAAAGTATTAATAATCATTGATTACATCTATGACAAAAGTGTTTCTTTTAGTTTACTTGGATAATGTTGCAGTTGGTAGAAATAGTATGTGTTAACATTTGTGAATGCATTGGATTTAAGAGAATAAACATTTTACAAAAATCAAAAAAAAATAGAGGGGTATATAGGGAAAAATATACCTATTACAAACTACGTACTACAGTTAATAGTATTTTAACATTCTTTCATCAACAGTAACAAATGTACAATACCAATACTATGTTTCAACAATGGAGGGGGTGTAGTTAGGGAGGATTTGAGTTTTCTTTTTTGTCTTTATTTCTTTCCTGGAGTAATGAAAATGTTCTAAAAATTGAAAAAAAAAATTAATTGTGCTGATGAATGCACAGCTATGTGGTGGCGCCATGAACAACTGATTGTATACTTTGGATGACTGTATGGTATGTGAATAATATCAGTAAAATTGAACTTTTAAAAAAATCAGTGGTATTTCTATACACCAGCAATGAACAGTCCAAAAAGAAAATCCGGGAAACAATTCCATTTACAATGACACCTAAAGAAATAGAATATCTAGGAATAAATTTAAACAAGGATGCAAAGGACTTTTACACAGACAATGACAAAGCATCACTGAAAGAAATTAAAGAAGACCTAAATAAATCAAAAGATATCCTGTACTAATGGATTGGCAGATAATACCATTAAGATGTCAATGCTACCCAAAGCAATCTACAGAGTCAATGCAATTTAGTTCAAATACTGAAACTTTACATAAATATAAATATATTGGCAGCTATATCTATAGCTATAGATGTAGACAGATGCTAGGGTATTAGAACAGCTAGAAGGAAATAACTGTAATGGTGTAACTGTAACCTATAATATTCTTTGAAATTTGCTCTATAGCTATTCATAGACTTATGCTTTGAAAGTTTTCACCTTTCTGGATATATCCTTTATTTCGCAATAAGGAAAGAACTGAAACTGTGGAACTGTAACCCATAACATTTTTTTGAAATTACCCGTATAACTGCTTGTTGAGCTGTACTTTGAAAGTTAACACCTTTCTGTACATACATTATATTTTACAATAATGGAAATAACTGAAATTGTAAAACTGTAACTCAAAACATTCTTTGAAATTTCCTCTCTAACTACTTGTTAAATCATACTTCGAAGGTTATCACTGTTATGTATATAGGTTAAAATTCACAATTTTTAAAATGCATTTTAAAAATCCTAAAAATCTTTTTAGAAATGGAAAAGTTAATCATCAAATTCATGTGGGGGGCAAAGAGCCCAGAATAGCCCATCTTGAAGAAGAACAAAGTTGTCAGACTCACACTTCCCATTTTCAAAACTTATTACATTTCTACAGGAATCAAAACAGTGTGGTACTGGCACAAGGACGGATATATAGACAACAGAATAGAACTGAGGGTTGAGAAATAAACCTACATATATATGGCCAACTGATTTCTGACAAGGTGCCAATCCCACTCAATGGGAAAATAATATTCTCTTCAACAAAATGTGTTGGGAAAACTGGATACTCATATGCAAAAGAATGTGGACTCATACCTCACACTATATACAAAAGTTAACTCAAATTGATCTATGACCTAAATAAATGAACTGAAACTATGAAACTCTTAGGAGAAAATGTAGGGAAACATCTTCAGGACCTTGTGGTAACTTGGAGCTACGTACCCCAGAAAAACATGTTCTTAAGCTTAATCCGCTCCTATGGGTGTGAACCCACTGTAAGTAGAAACTTTTGATGTTACTTCAGTTAGGATGTGACCCAACTTTTTAAGGATGGGTCTAAATCCTATTATTGAAGTCCTCAGAGAAAAAGCCACAGGGAAGAACCAAAAGCCAGAAGTCAGCGGAAACTGAGAAACCAGGAGAGACCACCATGTACACTGGCACGCGACAGAAAAGCCATCAACCAAGGAACCACCAGCAGCCTGTCCCAGAATGCTACAGTCTTCTGGGATAAAGCATTGCTTTATGACACCCTGATTTGGGACTTTTCCTAGCCTCAAAACCATGAGCAAATAAATTCCCATTGCTTAAGCCAACCCACTGCATGGTATTTGCTTTAGCAATGAGGAAACTAAAGGAGACCTTGTAGTAGGCAATGTATTCTTAGACTTTACACCAAAACATGAGCAACAACAACAAAAAAGATAAATTGGACGTCATCAAAATTAAGAACTTTTGTGCATGAAAAGACATTGTAAAAGTGAGTAAACAACCTACAGAATGGGAGAAAATATTTGGAAAATATATGTCTATTTGATAAGGCTTTTTTCCAGAATATACAAAGAACTCCTGCACCTTAACAACAAAAAGACAAGCAATAAAATTTTTAAAATGGGCAGAAGACTTGAATAGATATTTCTCCAGAGTAAATATACAAATTTCCAATAAGCACATGAAAACATACTCAACATCATTAGACATTAGGAAAATGCAAATCAAACCCACAATGAAGTACTTCCCTACCCACTAGAATGACTATTATTTAAAAAGTGGAAAATAACAAGTGCTGGCAAGGATGCAGAGAAATAAGAATGCTTATACATTGTTGGTTGGAATATAAAATAGTGCATCCCATGTGGAAAACAGCAATTCCTCATAAAGTTAAACATAGAACCTGCAATCCCACTTCTAGGTATACACCCAAAGGAACTGAAAGCAAGAACTCGAACAGATATTTGTACACCAATGTTCATGAGGAGCATTATTCACAACAGCCAAAAGGTGGAAGCAACCCAAGTGTCCATTAACAGATGAATTGATTAACAAAATGTGGTGTATACATACAATGAAATATTCAGCTGTAAAAAGGAATGAAGTTTTGAAACATGCTACAAGGGTGAACTTGAAGACATCATGTTGTGTGAAATAAGTCAGACCCCAAAATGACAGATATTTTATGTTTCCATGCATATGAAATAAGTAAAATATGCAAATTCTTAGAGACAGAAAATAGTATACAGTTTACCAGGGATTGGGGGGGTGGTGCCAGAGAAAATAGGGATTTAATGCATAATGGATGCAAGGTTTCTGTTTGGGGTGATGGAAAATTTTGGTAATAAATAGTGGTGAGGGTATCACAACATTGCATATGTGATTAGTGCCACTGATATATGCTTGTGAGTGGTTGAGATGGGAAATTTTAGTTTGCATATATGTTACCATAATTAAGAGAGAGAGAGACTAAGGAGGCAATGACAATTAAATGCAATACATGTTCTTGGACTAGATCTAATAATGAAGATGAAGGAGAAAATGCCAAAAAGAATATTATTGGAACAGTTTTGAAATAATTGGAATAGAGTCTCTATGCTTTATATCAATGTTAAATTTCTTGAACTTAGTAACTGTATTTAAGGTGGTAACATAAGTGAATATCTTTTTTCTTAGGAAATATACATGGAGGTGTTAAGTGTTCTAGGAGCATGATGTATGTAACCTACTTTCAAATGTTTAGAAAATAGACAAATTGAATGATAGATAGGTAGATAGATAGTTAAATTGAGGAGAGGAATAGATAGAATGATTTAACAAATGTGGCAAAAGTTGGTAGATCTGAGTGCCTGGGTAGGAGGTATATTGGCATTCTCTGTATTATTTTTGGGTTATTTTTGCAAAGTTGCCATTAATTTGAAATTATTTCAAAATTAAAAGTTCAAAAATTTGTGTTCACTGCTCCACATTACTGGGTTATATATAAAGTATCCAATGTAAGTTAATAAACCAAAATATTTACTAGTAAATAAGCTTACAAGAAAGAACACCAAAGATGTCAGAAACTCTGTGCTCAACACTTGAGCACAACTCTTTTGAAGGCCACCCAAATCCCTAAATCTCAAACTGCAAACAGTTTAACAACTTTTTGAAGGAAATAGGCAAAGAACTAGGAATGCTGAAGTAGCTGCCACCAAAGTCACTAACATACCAAAACATTCACACTGCAAAAATCCCTTCATACTTCAACCACATTGCCCCAGCAGAGCTGAAAAGTTCTTCTCAAGGCCTGTAACATTGGCAAATTCATTTGCTGAAGAAGGTGGTATTGCAATATCTAAGGGAATTATCTCCAAACCAGATAACTCTTCAGATGCCCCATAGAAAACTGTGAGAGGATTTCTGTATCCAAAATAAAAGCAGAGAAATGACCTCCTGGACACATTTTTGAGGTAGTTTTTACTGGGTATCACTTTTTTCAACTTGTTTTATCACTGTTTTCCAAATATCTTTCTGAATTAAGCAAAATATTCTGCCAAGTTCTCAGTTCAAATTGGTAGACAGTACGTAAGTCAAATGAATCAAGTAGGATTTATTTTATAGTACCTAATAGTATTTTATTAGAAACTTTTGGGGACTATAGGAAAAGTACTTGCATTGGGGAAAGTAAGATAATGCATGCAACAATTACAGAGCAATAAATTGTGTTTACATAACTAAATGCTATAGCTGTTGTGATTCTTACTAGAAAGGCAGTTGTGTAATAAGAGTAATAATGAAGAATATCAGAATCATTTGGAAGAATGGCTTTCTGGGTTCTCATGTAATGCAAACAAAGTGAGGAAAGAACATGCACATCGTGTATATGATAGCAAGAAGGCCAGTCTATGTAGAGGAGCGTGAATTGTCAAGAAATAATGAAAGAGAGAAAAGGGCAGGCAGAGTGAAGCTGTAGTGTAAAACAGTAGTTGGCAAACTACAGCCAGCAGCCTGTTTTTGTAAATAAAGTTTCATTGGAACATAGCCACATTCTTTCATTTCCGTATAGTCCATGGCTGCTTTTTCATGAAAATGGCAGAGTTACAATAAAGACCCTATGATCCTCAAAGCCTAAAATATTTACTTTCTGCTCATTTAAAAAAATTTTGCAAATCACTGGTGTAGAACATGCAAATATGGAGGTGGGATACAAACATAGGGCTCTGAAATTCCAAAGGAAATGTTATTTTTCCAGATACTGCCCCAGCCACACACATAAAATAGATCCCATCCCCCAGGCTCCATGGGTCTTCTGATAAGGGACACATCATAGAAAACCTTGGAAGACAGGTAGGGGAAGTTAGAGTTCATGTTGTAGACAGTAGAAATTCTAGGACAAGAAAATGATCAGTCTGGCAGATTAATCTGGAATAAGAGCAAATAAAGGAAACCTGAAGGAAAAGTCATCAGTTAAAATACTGAATCAACACAAGCAGGGGGCTTGACAAGTAATGGAGATGAAATGGAAATTCAAAGAAATATTTTAAAGAATGACTCAAGTCTTGCTGACAAATTAGGATGGGAGGGGTAGTATAAGAGAAAGAATGTTAGACTAGGAGCAATAGAATTAGGTGTCAATCCCAGAATATCTGCCTTTTACTAGCTCTGTGTCTTTGGCAAAGATACTTTATGGGCTCCTCTTACTCACTTTTAAAACTAGGAAGTTGGTAGAAACATTCATATTTCTGTGTACTATTTTTGAGTACCTACTAGGTGCCAGGTACTGAGCAAGGGCATCTTACACATTTATCCCTAATACTCATGAAAGATTCCAAGGTGGGTATTGCCAAGCCCATTTCATAGACAAGGACACTAAGGCTCAGAAACTTTTAGTAAATTGCCTGCTATGACACAGCTAATAAAGTAACAAAATGAGTTTTGAATTAAATATTGGTTTTCAGCCCCTCTATGGCAGTTTATTGGTGCTCACCAAATATCCATGTGCTCCTTTGCATTCCTAGACACCCCTGTTACAGGCTGTGTGCTGGTCAATATGACATGGGGAGAAGTGATATAAGCCACTTCCAGTCTTGGCCTCTGAAGACAAAATAATGACCAACATGTATGGTGCTTTATAGTTCCCAATGAACAGGCTTTCCTATATAAATGATCTCATTTGACTCTCACAACAAATAACAACTAGAATTACTACCATCATCAGTAACACGCTTACGGGTGAAGAATCTCATCCCGAGGAGATTAGATAATTCGATTATTCTGTAGGTAAGAGGATACCTCTTAAGGACCGTGTGTCTCTCATTTCCACCTCCCAGCACCTGGCCAGTGCTCAGAAATAGGAGCCATCTGTGGCTGTTGAATGAAGTAACTAACATTTGTGTACAAACAGGCTCTAACTGAACATAAAAGACAGCTCTTGTAAATAAGAGAAGTAGCTCAAAATAATTTAAAAGATTAGTGTCATTTATATAGCCAAACCATATTTTTCCTCCCCTTAATCATTCTTCAGTTTTACAACCAATGTCAGCTTTAATAGTTTTACATAGCAGTGTATAAATTCATTCATTCTCTGTCTCCTCTTTTCACTCTCCCCTGTGAGTGTACAAGTGTGTGTGTGTGCAAGCATGTGTGTTTCTGTATGTCTATTTGTCTGTCTAGCTATCTCCAACTTCAATACTTTGAAAGACCAGATCTGACTCACAAACAGATACGTACACTGCCATTCTCCTAACCATGACACCTGTAACTTAGGGCTGAGCTTCCTTATGCTCCAGCCAGTGGTTTTCTACTTCCCTTTGTTTGCTGAAGAACACTACTCTCCACACAAAGGCTGCAGCTCCTCACTGCCCCCAATCTTAATTCTTTCCTCTCTATTCCCAGACTGGTAGCGGGTGGTGAGGTGAAGCAAAAGGAACCGTTACAGTACATCTGGATGCTCAGGGATCTGTGATATCAGCTACATGGGCAATGGAAGGCTCAGGGAGAAAGCAATTTTGAATTCTAAGACTGAGAATGTCCTCCCAGAGGAAGGAAGAAGGATTCCATGTAGCAGGGATGATGGATAAGGAGGAACTCAAGCCAAGGAAAGGCTCAGGAATACAGTGAAAATAAGCCTTTATCCCTAGTACCTGGGTGGTTTAGAAAAAGAGAGGTTTAAAAAGGGTAACCAGCCTACATATGTAGCACAGAAGAAAGGACTGAGTTTGGCTCAACAGGATTGGGACAGTCTGGCTGGTGACTCTAGGGCTGGAAAAAGTAGGTTCTAGGTCTCTAGGTTACAGACAAAAGCTTGGACATGCTCTCTTCTTTCCTGACATTTCACAGAAATGGGTCACCAGCAATTTTGAAGGTACTGGCCCTCACCCTTACTGGGAGGTTTCTGAGAGTAAGAATGTCAGGGTCCTCCTGATCACCCACTAAACTGACTAAAGAAGGTTTCTTTTCCAAGTAGATAAAATATTATTGCAAGGTCAATGACAAGGTGTTCCTGCCCATGTGGGGAAAAAAAAATACACACACTGTTCCAGTTTGCTAATGCTGCCATTATGCAAAATACCAGAAATGGATTGGCTTTTATAAAGGGGGTTTATCTGGTTACAAAGTTACAGTCTGAAGGCCACGAAAATGTCCAAATGAAGACATCAACATGAGTATACCTTCACCCAAGGAAGGCCAAGGGCATCCAGAAAACCTCTGTTAGGTGGGAACATACGTGGCTGGCGTCTGCTGATCCCAGGTTGTGTTCCAGCTTCATCCTCAGTGCCTGTGTGTTCTTCAAAGTGTCTCTCTTGGCTGTAGTACCTCCTTCTGTCTGTAAACACTTTTATAGGACTCCAGTGATTCAATTAAGAACCACTCTGAATGGGTGGGGTAACACCTCCGTGAAAATTATCCAATCAAAGGCCTCACCCACAGGTAATTGTGTCACAGCTCCATGGAAACACTCAATCAAAGGATTCCAACCTAATCAACACTAATACGTCTGCCCCCACAAGACTGCTTCAAAGAACATGGCATTTTGGGGGACGTAACATATCCAAACTGGAACACACACACACGTATAAAGACACACATATACATGTATACCACATAAATACATATATATGTACACACACACACACACACACACACAGGGATGTGTGTGTGTGTATCCCATTTATTTGCTTTTGCCCAAACTCTAAATACCTGTGTGTATGTATTTGGAAGGCGGGGGGGGCGGGGGCAGCATGAATGGGACTTAAAAATAACTGCACCAAGAAAAATAGCTTCCTATGCAGATCGTCTCTTTATTGTTAAAGAAAAACCTCAGGAATTTTCCAGAACCTTCTGCAAGCACCAGAGTGCTGATTTCATACTCCATAAGTACTGCTTCCCTGGTTTTCCTTTTCTCTTCTGATCCCAACTCATTGTCTTTTTCCCCTCAGTGTCAATTTCAAGTAGATAATGAACCAGTACCCACACTTCCACCCTGTGCTTGGCAAGTCTGAGCCAGCACTTTCAACAGTTCCTTTATCCTGGGGTGGTTTCTCTTCTGGGTTCTTATGGACATTTAGGAACGTTAAGGAAACCTAATTGGATTCAATCCTCAATCTCATCAGTATAGTGAACTGCTCAGTCCTCTTACTTATTCTCTGAACTGGCTCTTTTTTTTCCCACTTCCACTGGAATTTAGCAAGAAAGTAGTTTAAACTAGATCAGCCAGCCTTAGTGTGATAACAAAATGAAAATTAATGGTGAAGAGAAAAAATCAAAAGGTTTGCACTTGAAGATATAATTTAGTGTCTGGCAGAAATAATTCAAGAAAATTGTGTCCACTTTCTGATCACATAACTAAACAAACAACGAGGGGGGGGAGGAATCCTGCTGAGAGACATTTTCACATTAAAAGGTGCTAAAAATGGGCTAGAGCTCCTCACAGCCCTGTTGGAGGCCTCCGTTCAATTTTTAGTCATTTCCTCTCTATCCCCAGACTGGAAACAACTGGCAAAGCAGAGGAAAAGAGAGGTTACACCTCTGTATTAACCCACTCAGCTGTTCAAAGAATGATTGGAAAGAGAAGGGAATCTTGTACTTTCCAGGGAAGGAAGCTGAGAGAGAGAGACAGGAAAATAGAAAATACTAGAAACCTTGTTAGGGCTCTTTTTAGCTAGAGGTCTAAAATAAGTCAAAGTCAAACTAAGCAATTTTGCATCAGAGGAACTATATGGGACAGACCTTCACTGATGCTGAAAGGCTACAAAAAAGATGGAAATTAAGAATGCTCAGACATACAGCATCAGACATATTCTCCTCTACAAAAGCATCAGTGCTGTCTTTCTGAGTCTTATGATAGTAACCTTTTTCATCAAATGTCTCATGAATAAACATTTGATAAACATGCAAATGTCAGAGTCCACAGTTAATAGCCTTCTATAGGTACTTATGCAGTCAGAACTTCCAGTGAAAATATCATGTCCTCTGTATCCATAATATTCAGGCAAAAACTGATTCAACAGTTTTGACTGCTCACTATGGACCAGGCATTATATTAGTTGCTGGATATATATAAAGATGGATGAGCATTGCCTTCTGGATTTCATCCCTTTGGGCAGGGTTTTTCGACCATGACACTATTAACATTTGAGGCCGAATAATCCTTTGTTGTGTTGAGCTGCCCTGTGCATTATAGGCTATTTAGCAGTATCCCTGGCCTTCACACACAAGATTCAAGTAGCATCCCCCATCTCCACCCCAGTTGGGCTACCAAAATATTGTGACAAACAAAACTATCTCCAGACATTGTCAATGTCTCCTGGGGGGTAAAAATCATGTCACCCAGTTGAGAGCCACTGGTCTAAAGGGAGAGACAAGGCTTTGTAAGTAAATAATTGCAATAAAAGCAGAAGGGCTGGAATTTGTGCAAAGTACTATTGGAGGGTCCAGGAGAAAGCATCTAGATAACTTGGAGTAGAAGAGTAGGGAGACAAGTGTCTTACTTGTATTAAGCACATCCTGATGACTGAGTATATTAAAAAGCAGACAATAATCATAATAGAGAATAGATTACACTTACCAGAGTACTTTCTATGTACCATGCATTGTTCCAAGTATTTTGCAGACATTAACTCATTTAATTCTCACAACAACCATATATGGTAGATTCAGTGATTAACTTCATTTTTAAATGATGATACTGATGCACAACGAGGTTAAGTAACTTGCTCAGGGTTGCAGAGTTAGTAAATGGTGGTGCCAGGATTCCAAATCCAGGTAGCATATGTCAGTAAAACTGTTTTTTAAAAAAACAGTCTGGCATTAGCAAATACACTTTCAAACCATATAGGTAAGAGGACAAAGAGAATTGACTATGAAAAAGGATAAGAACTGCCAGTAGTGAGAAGGCAGAGAAGAAAGAATCAAGAGTCAAAGGAGAAGGGTGTCAAAAAGATAATGCTTAAACACTTGGGAAAATCATATTTTAAAGACAATATGACTAGCGGAAATTCAGGCATAGGCTACAATTTCCCTGCAAATTTGCACTTTCTAGGTGTATAGATATAATTCAGTTTGAGCAGAGTATTAAGCCTGAAAGCCAAAATAATTCTATTTTGATACAGCCCAATTTTCTGTGTTTCCCAGGGTGAGGTAACCCCAGGGCATATGGCAATGTATGAAAGGGTACGTAAAGGTCTTGGGATAAACATAGCATATTTTTTAATTCTTCATTGTTTTGAAGATTTCATATTTTACAAGAATAAAACACATATATTATAAATTTTGCATAAATTGCTAAGATAAATTCAGAGCTTTCAGGAAATTCCAAATTTGCAATGTCACTGCTGATGGTACCCCAAGACCTGGGTGTATAAAACATTCTCCTCCATTTCAATGGAAAGAAATTGACAATCCTATCTGTGCCAATTTGAATATATTGTGTCCCCCAAACGCCATTATCTTTGATGTAATCTTGTGTGGGCAGACGCTATCAGTATTGATTAGATTGTAATTCTTTGAGTGTTTCTTTGGAATGCACCCCATCCAGCTATGGGTGATGATTCTGATTGGATAATTTCCATGGAGGTGTTGCTCTGCCCATTCGGGGTGGGTCTAAGTTGAGTCACTGGAGCCATATAAATGAGCTGATGGACAGAGGGAACTCAGTGCAGCTGAGAGTGAACTTTTGAAGAGGAGATACAGCCAAGAGGGACATTTGGAAGAAAGCACAGGAGCTGCAGATGAGAGACAGTTTGAAGATGGCTGTTGAAAGCAGACTCTTGCTCCAGAGAAGCTAAGAGAGGACAAATATCCCAAGTGCAACTGAGAGTGACATTTTTGAGAAACTGCAGCCTAGAGAGGAACATCCTGGGAGAAAGCCATTTTGAAACCAGAACTTTGGAGCAGATGCCAGCCAAGTGCCTTCCCAGCTAACAGAGGTTTTCTGGACACCATTGGCCGTCCTCCAGTGAATATACCCAATTGCTGATGTGTTACCTTGGACACTTTATGGCCTTAAGGCTGTAACTGTGTAACCAAATAAACCCCCTTTTATAAAAGCCAATCCATCTCTGGTGCTTTGCATTCCAGCAGCATTAGCAAACTAGAACACCATCCTAAAGCTTGGTAGGTATTTTTGGTTGTTCAAGCATGTTTCCTAGAAATTGGAAGTTAAAAGGGTGATGCCATTATCATAATTTTGGTTTTAAAGCAAGCCAGTCCAGGTGGACTGTACCATCAAGAACAGGCTTAGGGTAAAGCTATGGAGCAGTTTCTGTGGCCAGTTTATGGTGCCAATTTAATAGAGTATCAGCCTACTCCAACTTGGAATTGGTTGCTTGGTATGAGCATTCCAAGAAGAAATCAGAACCAAGACTGAAACAAAGACTTCCCTGTCAGAGCTTTGCCTTCCTTAAGAATGTCATGATGTAGGCATGGCTGCTTTAGTGCTCACCTCAGTTCATTATACTTGCTCTCCCTTCTACCTCAAAAGCTCTTCCCAGAGATGTCCTTACGACTCTCTCCCTCACCTCCTTCAGGTCACACAAATGCCATCTTCTCAGTGAGGTGTCTTTGATTCCCCCCTAATGTCAAATTAGAAATTCCTTTCCTCTGCTCAATCCTTATCCATAACACATATCTTCTATAACCCATACATATATAACTAGTTTATTGCTTTTTTATTGTCCATCTTCCCCCAACGGAAAGTTAAGTCCATGAGGGTAGGAAATTTGTCTGCTTTCCTCCTTGCTGTATTTCCAGCAACTAGAAAACATCAATAAATATTTATGGGATGAATCAATTATGTCCCTTAATCCTCACAAAGATTATACATCCCTTAATACTTCTCTTAGACGTGAATCCTGCCCTCAGTGATAAGTCAACAATGATTATAGAAAAATCACAGTCCAAGTATTCAATCACACACATTGGCTCCCTTTCTAAAATCGGTACTGTCCCCCAGTTTATAGATGAGGAAATTGAGGCTGAGAAAAGTAAGTAACTTGTTCAATGTTACAAAATTAGGATTTAAACCCAAGTCTGTCTGGCTCCAAACTTATATGCTTATAAACTTAATGAAGATTTTGTTGTTAAAATAATTATTTAGGATGTCATCAACATGGTGACATAAGCAGCTACTGAAAACTTCTCTCCAGAGTTTCAATGAAAAAAGGACAATTCTGAATTGTTTTAAACTCTGGAGGAGGATATAGACTGGAGAAGGACCCTGCAAATGCCGAATTGAAGAAAGAGAAGAAATATCAAGTAGGAATCTTCTGTCCCAGCCCAGCTGGTCCTCTCCCCTCCTCCTCATTCATTCTTAATGCAGGAAAGGTACAGAATCAGCAGATGGGACCCCTCCCACCAGGGACACATATTTTAAAATCTCTCACAGCAATGAGACATACCCCCATCATTTGATGATGTGGGAAACAGGAGAGGACATTTCAAGGCCCAGGTCAGTAAGAGACAAAGAGACTAAGAAAAAGTGGACAGAAACTATGTTTCCAGCCCTGGGTCTGAAAGCCCTTCTCCCACCCTTGAAGTTGGGCAGCATTTCCTTGCCTTGGGGATGGCTGGAGTACTGGGTCAGCTGAGGGAGTACTTTGCCACAGGTGGAACCCCAAATCAAGCCAGATTTTGGCTGGCAAAGTGAGGGCATAGGAATCCCAGTTTCAGATCACCTGTGTAAGTGGAGCCTGTGCTCAGAAGCAAAGCAGGCTCTGGGGACTATTAAATTACCAAAGAGCACCATCTGCTGAATAGTCCAGAAGTTTCAAGGGAATTGAAACTTTTAAAAGGATGCTCCAGACCCTTTCCTAGTACCACAGCAGCTGGTCTACATGCCTTGAATGGAAACCCAGCCCTGTTTGGGCTGAGAAACATGGAAGACCCAACTGTTAAAGCAGGGCTCTAAAACAAACCCAGGGAGGGGGCTGGGGCAGGATGGCAGGGTGGTGAGGTGTGGAATTTAGTCTCTCCTCTAGGGCAGCTGGTAATTACCCAGGAACTGTATGAAACAGGGTTTTTGGGGTCTCCAGTGACTAACCACACATTGTACACACATTTGGAATGGGTGGAAAAGCTGTGATTGCAGCAAAATTTGTAAGTTCTCCCAACTAGGGGTCTGGTACCCCTCCCTGCCCAGACCCCATGGACTATCTTGCAGCTGGCTCCCTGAAAGGAAAACAAACAACAACAACAACAAAAAAAAAACCACACACACACACAATCCGCTGGGAGCAAGAAGTGGGACACAACCCAGCCTCAACTGCAGAATTAATTGACAAACTAATTACTTAACTTTTGGTGTTGGGGATGCTAGAGAAGGGCCGGACTCTTGGAAGGGAGGAGCACATAAAAGCAGGCACCCATTCCCTGGCTCTAAAAATGCTTGTTTTTGTTTTTGTTTTTGTTTCTAAATTTTGTCCTTTTTCCTTTCTCACTGACTCCTTATCTTTTTATACTTCAGTAGCCCCCAGCAAAGGTGGAATTAAAGCTGTTGGAGAGTAATTATCCAGATAATAGCCCAAAGCACATCATTAAATACTCTATTCTGACACTGACAAAATTTCCAGGCTGGGGAAAGTCTTTAAAAAGGGACTTTTTTCCCTTTTTTTTTTCCTCTTCTTTTTTTTTATTTAAGAGTAACATGTGTGAAAGGAGGGTCTAAAGTTGTATGTAATGGTGCCTAAGAGTCTCCGCCTGAGTACCTCTTTGTTGCTCAGATCTGGCCCTCTCTCTCTCTAACTGAGCCATCTCAACAGGTGAACTCACTGCCCTCCCCCCTACGTGGGACCTGACTCCCAGGGGTGTAAATCTCCCTGGAAACGCAGAGTATGACTCCCGGGGATGAATGTGGACCCGGCATCGTGGGACTGAGAGTATCTTCTTGACCAAAAGGGGGATGCAAAATGAGACGAAATAGTTTCAGTGGCTGAGAGATTTCAAATGGAGTCGAGAGGTCACTCTGGTGGACATTCTTATGCACTATATAGATAACACCTCTTAGGCTTTAATGTATTGGAATAGTTAGAAGTAAATACCTGAAGCTACCAAACTCCAACCCAGCAGTCTGGACTCCTGAAGACAATTATATAATAATGTATGTTACAAGGGGTGACAGTGTGTTTGTGAAGACCTCGTGGATCACACCCCCTTTATCTAGTGTATGGATGAGTGGAGGAATGGGGATAAAAACTAAAGGACAAATGGGGTGGGATGGGGGGATGATTTGGGTGTTCTTTTTTCACTTTTATTTTTTATTCTTGTTCTGGTTCTTTCTGATGTAAGGAAAATGTTCAGAGATAGATTGTGGTGATGAACGCATAACTGTGTTATCATACTGTGGACAGTGGATTGTATATCATGGATGATTGTATGGTGTGTGAATGTATTTCAATGAAACTGAATTTAATTAAAAAAAAAAGTGACATGTGTGGCTTGAAATTTTTAAGTAACATATGTGTTATTTTCCATCAGACAGCCAAAGTTGAATGTCTAGGCTAGTCTAGGGGAGAGACAAAGTATCCAGAAATTCTTTGAATTCTAGATTCACTTCTGAAAAAAATCTCCACCTCAGTCTCTAATTGGCAAGTCAGGCTGACCAAGGAATTAAGCTGGAGTTGCCCCAAAGAGGAGAGGGGAGAAGGGAATAGTGCCCCTGGGAGGCAACTGGAGTTCCTAGGATTGAGAGAGTGAAGGGAGGTCCAGCTCAATTGGCAAACCTCCTTCTGGGAACTCAGAACTCAGGGGCTGGAATTCAGAAACCAGCTTCAGTCAGCCACACCCCTGACAGGATCAGAGTCACCAGGAAAACTAAAGGTACCATGCCTCCTTACACTGGTGTGGGAGTTGCGGGCTGGCAAGCACAACTGCTGGATAGGATAGGAAAAGATCTGAGTCTAGAGGCCTCACAGGAGGGTCTTATTCTCAGGGAAATCCCATACATCCTCCTGAGACCTGGGCTTTCTAGACTGGGAAAATCTGACTGGGGTCAACCATATCTGAAGAGACACTCTAACAAAAAGGCTACATAGAGGCAGGGCAAGAAACAGAAAAACAAGAGGTGAAAAACTCTGATCAACTAAATATAACCTAAGTTAGAGGTCTAGAATAAGTTGAACTGAACACCAAAGGTTAGAGAACAAAGCCAACCAACAAGAAAACCCTAGGTAAAAGAGTAAAAATGAGCTCCATAATAAATTAATCAAGAAAATCAGATGCCAAGACAACTTAAGATAATGAGCCATACTAAGAAACATGAAAATATGGGCCAGCCAAAGGAATAAACTAATAATTCAACAGAGATACAGGCATTGAGGCAACTAATGCTAAATCAATTCAATGAACTGAGGGAAGGACTAATTAAAGATGTTCAAACAAATCTTCTAAATCAGTTCAATGAGCTGAGGGAAGAAATGGCAAAAGAGATTAAGGATATAAAGAAGACACTGGATGACCATAAAGAAGAATTTGTAAACTTGAAAAAACAAATGGAAGAACTTGTGGGAATGAAGGGCACAATGGAGGAGATGAAGAACACAATGGAGGGATACAACAGTAGATTTGAAGAGGCAGAAGAAAGGATCAGTGAACTGGGAGATAAGACATTTGAATCCATACACACAAAAGAACAGATATGGAAAGGAGTGGAAAAATAAAAGCAGGGTCTTAGGAAGCTTAATGACAGCATGAAGCTCATGAATATATGTTATGGGTGTCATAGAAGGAAAAGAGAAGGGAAAGGGGGCAGAAAGAATAATAGAAGAAATAATCACTGAAAATTTCCCAACTCTTATGAAAGACAAAATTACAGATTTAAGAAGTGTGGCATACCCCAAACAGAATAGATCCCAATAGACCTACTCCAAAACACTTACTGATCAGATTTTTCAATGTCAAAGACAATGAGAGAATACTGAAAGCAACAAGAGAGAAGCAATCCATCACATTCAAGGGAAGCTCAATAAGACCATGTACAGATTTCTTTGAAGAAACCATGGAGGTGAGAAGGCAGTGGTAGGATATATTTAAGATACTGAAAGAAAAAACTGTCAAACAAAAATTCTATATCCAGCAAAACTGTCTTTCAAAAATGAAAGAGAGATTAAAATATCTTCAGACAAACAGGCACTGAGAGAGTTTGTGAATAAGAGACATGCACTACAAGAAATACTAAAGGGAGTGCTACAAGCTGATAGGAAAAAACAGGAGAGAGGTTTGGAGAAGAGTGTAGAAATGAAGATTATCAGGAAAGGTAAAAGGAAAGAGAGAAAAAAGTAAGATATGACATATAAAATCCAAAAGAAAAAATGGTAGAAGAAAGTACTACCCTTACAGGAATAACACTAAATGTTAATGGATTAAACTCTCCAATAGAAAGACATAGATTGTCAGAATGGATTAAAAAACAGGACCCATCTATATGCTGTCTACCAGAAACTTACTTTAGACACAAGGACAAAAATAGGCTGAAAGTGAATGGTTGCAAAAAGATATTTTGAGCAAACAACAACCAGAAAAAAAGGCAGGAGTAGCTATATTAACATCAGACAAATTAAACTACAAAAGCAAAACAATTAAAAGAGACAAAGAAGGACACTATATGTTAATAAAACATATCAAGAAAACTAATAACCATAAATATTTATGCACCAAGCCAGTGTGCCCCAAAATTCATGAGACAAACACTGAGAGCACTGAAAGGAGAAGGAGATACCTCTACAGTAATAGTTGGAGACTTCAATACACTGCTCTCATCAATGGATAGAACATCTAGACAGAGGATCAATAAAGAAATGGAGCTTTTGAATTGTACAATAAATGAACTAGACTTGACAGACATTAATATAACACTACACCCCACAACAGCAGAATACACTTTTTTCCCAAGTGCTCATGGAACATTATCTAAGATAGAGCACATGTTGAGGCACAAAGCAAGTCTCAACAAATTTAAAAATATTGATATTATACAAACACTTTCTTGGATTATAATGGAATGAAGTTAGAAATAAATAACAGGCAGAAGGTCATAAAATCCACAAATATATGGAGACTAAACAACACCCTTTTAGAAAACCAGTGGGTAAAGGAAGAAATTACAAGGGAAATTAGGAAATACCTTGAGGCAAGTGACAATGAAATCACAACATATCAAAATTTATGGGATGCAGAAAACATGGTGCTGAGAGGGAAATTTATTGCCCTAAATGCTTATATTAAAAGAGAAGAGAGCAAAAATTGAGGAATTAACTGTTTGCTTGGAGGAACTAAAGAAAGAACAGCAAACTAAATCCAAAACAAACAGAAGGAAATGAATAACAAAGATTAGAGCAGAAATAAATGAAATTGAGAACAGGAAAACAATAGAGAGAATCAACAAAATCAGAAGTTAGTTCTTTGAGAAAATCAATAAAATTGATGGACCCCTAACTAGGCTAACAAAGAGAGAGAGAGAGAGAGAGAGAGAGAGAGAGAGAGAGAGAGAGCAGATGCAAATAAATATAATCAGAAAAGGGAGACATAACTACTGACCCTGCAAAATAAAAGATAATAAGATACTATGAGCAACTATATGCTAATAAGCTAGACAACTTAGATGAAATGGACAACTTCCTAGAAAAGCATAAACAACCAACATTGACTTGAGAAGAAATAGATGGCCTTAACAAACCAATCACAAGTAAAGAGATTGAGTCAGTCATCAAAAAGCTCCCCCAAAAAAGAAAAGCCCAGGACCAGATGGCTTCACATGTGGATTCTAACAAGCATTCAAGAAAGAATTAGTACCAATCCTGTTCAAACTTTTCCAAAAAAATTGAAGACGAGGGAAAGCTACCCAATTCATACTATGAAGCCAACATCGCCCTAACACCAAAATCAGACAAAGAAACTACATAAAAAGAGAATTCTAGAACAATCTCTTTAATGAATATAGATGCAAAAATCCTCAACAAAATATTCACAAATCAAATCCAGCAGCACATAAAAGAATTATACACCATGACCAGGTGGTGTTTATTCCAGGTATGCAAGGCTGGTTCAACACAAGAAAATCAATTAATGTAATACACCACATTAATAAATCAAAGCAGAAGAAACATGATCATCTCAATCAATGCAGAGAAGGCATTTGACAAAACTCAACACCCTCTCTTGGTGAAAGCAGTTCAAAGGATAGGAATAGAAGGGAATTTTCTCAACAAAATAAAGGTAATATATGAAAACCATGGAGCTAACATTATACTCAATGGGAAAAGACTGAAAGCCTTCCCTCTAAGATCAGGAACAAGACAGGGAGCCCACTGTCACCATTGCTATTCAACATTGTGCTGGAAGTTCAAGCTAGAGCAATTAGGCAAGAAAAAAGAAATTGGAGAGGAAGAAGTAAAACTTTCACTCTTTGCAGATGACATGATTTTATATGTAGAAAATGCAGAAAAATCTACAGCAAAGCTACTAGAACTAGTTAATGAATACAGCAAAGTGGCAGGCTACCAGAGCAACACACAAAAATCTGTAGTGTTCTTATACACAAGCAAAATGCAACAAGAGGAGGAAATCAAGAAAAAAAATTCCATTTACAATAGCAACCAAAAGAATCAAGCATTTAGGAATAAATTTAACCAAGGCCACAAAAGACCTATGCAGAGAAAACTACAAGAAACTGCTAAAAGAAATCAAACAGGACTTGAAACAGGACTTCATAGATTGGAAAACTAAATATAGTTAAGAAGTCAATTTTACCTAAACTGATTTATAGATTCAATGCAATACCAATTAAAATCCCAACAACTGACTTTGCAGAAATAGAAAAACCAATAACCAAATTTATTTGGAACAACAAGGTGCCCCAAATAGCCAACAATATCTTGAGAAAGAGGAATGAAGTGGGAGGTCTCACACTACTTAACTTTGAAACATATTACAAAGCTACAGTGGTCAAAACAGCATGGTACTAGCATAAGGATAGATATACCAACCAATGGAATCAAATGGAGTGTTCAGAAACAGACCCTCACATCTACAGACAATTGATCTTTGATAAGGCAGTCAAGCCAAAGCAACTGGGACAGAGCACATCTTCAATAAATGGAACTGGATATCCATTTCCAAAAGAATGAAAGAGGACTCCTATCTCACACCTTATACAAAAATTAACTCAAAATGGATCAAAGACCTAAATATTAGCGCTAAGACCATAAGACTCTTAGTAGAAAATGTAGGGCAATTGTGCCAGTTTGGATGTATTATGTCCCCCCAAAATGACTTTATCTTTGATGTAATTTTGTGGGGCAGACATATTAGTGTTGATTAGATTAGAAACCTTTGAGTGTTTCCATGGAGATGTGACTCAATCAACTGTGAGTGAAATGTTTGATTGGATAATTTCCAGGAAGGTGTTACCCCACCCATTCAGAGTGCTATTGGATCACAGGAGTACTTTAAAAAGAGCTAGACAGGCCCAGATGCAGAGGAACTGAGACTGACATTTTGAAGAGAAGCTGCAGCTAAGAGAGGACAAAACACCCCAAGAGAAACATTTTGGAGAATGCCATTTTGAAACACCACCTGGGAGCAAGCAGATGCCAGCCACGTGTGTTCTGAGCTAACAGGTTTTCTGGACACCAATGGCCATCTTTCAGTGAAGGTACCCGATTGTTGATGCCTTACCTTGGAAACTTTATGGCCTTCAGACTGAAATTTTGTAATCAAATAAGCCCCCTTTATAAAAGCCAATCCATTTCGGGCATTTTGCTCAATGGCAGCATTAGCAAACTGAAACAGCAATATCTTAAAAAACTTGTGATAGGAGATGGTTTCCTAGACCTCAAACACAAAAAGCAAGCAACCAAAGAACAAATAGACAAATGGGATTGTCTCAAAATGAAACACTCTTGTACATCAAAGGACTTTGTCAGAAAAGTAAAAAGGCAGCCTACACAATGAGAGACAATATTTGGAAACTGCATATTAGATAAGGGTTTAATATCCCAAATATATAAAGGGATCCTACAGCTCAACAACAGAAAGACAAACAACCCAATTAAAAAATGGGCAAAAGACATGGACAGACAGTTTTCTAAAGAGGAAATACAAATGGCTCAAAAAACATATGAAAAAGTGTTCAACTTCACTGGCTATTAGGGAAATGCAAATCAAAATCACAATGAGATATCATCTCACACCTACCAGTATGGCCATTATCCAAAAAACAGAAAATTACCAGTGCCGGAGAGGATGTGGAGAAAGAGGCACATTTATTCATTGTTGGTGGGAATGTAGAATGGTGCAACCACTCTGGAAGACAGTGTGGAGGTTTCACAGGAAGCTAAGTATAGATTTGCCATATGGCCCAGCTATTCCATTGCTAGGTATATACTTAGAGGAAATGACAGTTAAGACATGAATGGACATTTGTAAACTGATGTTTATTGCAGCATTATTCATGATTGCAAAGAGATGGAAATAGCCCAAATGTCCATCAACAGAGGAGTGGATAAACAAACTGTGGTATATACACACGATGGAATATTATGCAGCTGTAAGACAGAACAAAGACATGGATCATATAATTATGTGGATGAACCTTGAGGACATTATGCTGAGTGAAGTTAGCCAGAAACAAAAGGACAAATACTGTATGGTCTCACTAATATGAACTAACATTAATTAGCAAACTTGGAGAGTTAAAAGCTATAACATAGGCTATCAGGAGATAGAAAGAGAGTAGAGATGACGTGTTTGATGCTGAAAGACTACAGAATGTTCAGCAGGATTGATTGTATAGAACCAGAAATAGCATAAAACTGTGAGATGGTAGCACAATATTGTAAGTATACTGAACAAAGATGCCTGTGAGTAAAGATGAAAGTGGTGGGATAGGGGAATGTATGACACCAGAGGTAAAGCTAGATGATAAAGGCTGGGACTGTACAACTTAGCAAAACCTGGAGTGGCCAATGAATGTTACTAAATGCACAAATATAAAAATGTTTTTATATGGGGGAGAACAAATGAATGTCAACCAAGCAGAGTGTTGACAAAGGGATGGTATTTGGGAAAAAAACAAACAAAGCAATCTGGAGTCTATGGCCAATAGCAACATTGTAATATGCTTCCATTAAATGTAACAAAGGCAATATACCAAAGCTAAATGTATATGAGAGGGGAATATAAGGGAGAGATATGGGATTCTTGGTATTGTGTTATTGTCTGTCTTTACTATTGTATTGTATGACATTTTATTTTTCTTTTTATTATCTTTTTTATTATTTGCTTAAAAAAACTTTTTTTCATAGTAATGACTATGTTCAAGTGCTGACTGTGGTGATAAATGTACAACTCTATGATGATACTGTGAACAACTGATTGTACACTGTAGACAATTGTATGGTATGTGAGTATATCTCTATAAAATTGTAGGAAAAAATATAAATAGGGATAAAAGTGCTGGAGAAAACATGGAGAGAGGAATGTACCTCTTCACAGTTGATGAGGAGGCAGAATGGTGTAGTCTTTCTGGAGGTGAATGTGGTGGTTCCACAAGAAGCTAAGTATGTGGGGGCCATAAGGTCCTGCACTCTCATTATGGGGTATGTACTTGGATGATCTAAGAGCACACTGGTGTTTAGGGAGAGAGTATTCATGATTTGCAGGGGGTGGAGGTGGTCTAAGGGTACATTGATTGAGGAACAGAATGGTGAACTGCAGTGTATGCATACAATGGAATATTGAGCAATTATGAGAAGGAGTGAAGCTGTGAGACATGCAACAAGGTGAATGGATCCTGTAGACAGCATTTTGAGTGAATTACACCAGAAACAAAGGAAAATACTATAATGCCTCACCAATATGGACTAACTACGATGTGTAAACACAGAATTGAATCTTAGAGCACAGCCTATCAAGGAATGATTATCGTAATGATCCCTAGATTGTAAGCTCTTACAGCAGTCAAATCTATTCCTGAATGCTAATGGCTATCTCCAAACTCGGAGATGCAGATCCCTTTGTGTATAACCTGATCAGTCACTGGAATGTTGGATATCTGTGTGACACCTGAAACTCTAGAGCTTGGCAGATATGAATATCAGAATAGTGCATACAGCAACTGTGAAAAAAAACAAAGCTGAAAAAGAGCTCAGACTTCAGTTAGAGATATGAATGAAGCCGATCTGGTTAAGACTAGGCCAAATTGGGTCAAAGGGTAAAGGTCAAAACTGACTGTGTTTTAAAACTGCAACTTCCATGTGAGACCAAGGGAAGAGATGTTTATTTGGTGAAGGATCTATATTTTCTAAACAATATAACTTCTACACTCAGTTTGTTCAAACACCATAATTATATGGAACTTTGAATAGGAAGTGAGATATGGTAGGTTTGTATAGGTTAGAGTGAAATAGCAACACATCCCAAAGTAATTTGAGCACAGACTAAAAATATATATGCAGGGCCCCCCTGAGGGGCTGGGGTAAGATGCAGAATGTTGGAATTCCTCATCTGGATTGTTGCTGATGTTCTCAAAAACATTGAGGACTGATGGTTTGGTATGCCAAGCCCTCCGCCTTGGGGCTTGCCCTTATGATGCTCATTACTGCAAAGGAAAGACTAAATCTGTTTATAATTGAGTCTCCTGCTGAGTACCTCTTTGTTGCTCAGATGTGGCCCTCTCTCTCTAGCTAAGCCAACTTGGCAGGTGAACTCACTGCCCTCCCCCCTAGGTGGGACCCGACTCCCAAAGGTGTAAATCTCCCTGGCAACAAAGGATATTACACCTGGGGATGAATCTGGACCTGGCATCATGGGATTGAGAATATCTTCTTGACCAAAAGGGGGATGCAAAATGAAATGAAATAAAGTTTCACTGGCTGAGAGATTTCAAATGGAGTTGAGAGGTCACTCTGGTAGGCATTCTTATGCACTCTATCGATAATCCTTCTTAGGTATTAATGGATTGGAATAGCTAGATGCAAATACCTGAAACTATCAAACTGCAACCCAGTCGCCTTGTCTCTTGAAGACAACTGTATAACAATGTAGCTTACAACGAGTACCTGTGATTGTGAAAATCTTGTGGATCCCTCTCCCTATATCCAGTGTATGGATGGATGAGTAGAAAAATGGGGACACAAATTAAATGAAAAACAGGGTGGGATGGGGGGATGATTTGGGTGTTCTTTTTAACTTTTTTTCTTTTTTTACTTCTATTCTTATTCTTTCTGGTGTAAAGAAAATGTTCAAAAATAGAATGGGATGAGGGCTTGGAAGATGGCAGCATAGAGAGGAGTGGAAGTTAGTCAGTCCCCCCAGAGCAACTAATAAAAAAAGACTAGGAACAACTAGTAAAAGATCCGTAATAACTGCTGGGAGATGACTGTTATTGTCCACACATCATGCAACAATCTGTGATAGGAGAAATGCCTGCGATTGCAGCATAAAATCTGTAAGTAAAAATTGTGGACCCAAGCCAAGAGTCCCCTCCCTCATGGCAGCCCGAACTGCAAAGCCTTGTGGTGCTAGAGAGCAGCACTCTCTGAACAAGTGAATATACTTCAGTCCAGCTCCAAGTGGGGTTTTAATGTTAACCACTCAATACAAACTACAAATCCCCAATAAGCAGACAGTGGCTTTTGATGATGACTGACCTTGGAGAGTCAGGGGATGCGTCTGTCTTGGGATAAGGAGCCCAAAGGATTGGGTGCTATCTCTGGCTGATGGGTGAATCTGGGGGCTGTAGACTGACACTTAAAGGTGGTTTTCTGTCCCTTTCTCTCTCTCAATGAGGGTGGCTCAGTGGAGAAACCCTCAACCATTTTCAGCTCATAGTGCTCTGCAGTAGAGGAGTCTCAGCCATTTTAAACTCACAGCACTCTGACCCAGACAAGGGTGGAGATTGAGCAGAGTCAGAGAAACAAGGAATCTATTTCTATGCAAATGACCTCTCTCTAGGGGGCTTATCATCCCAAGAGGAAAGAGGTGGGACCCAGCTCTACTACCCACCTTCCATTCAGAAACAGACCCCAGAGACTGGGGGAAAACAGCCATGGGTCACACCTCTTACACTAGTCTGGAGTGACTGGCTGACAGGCACCACCTGCTGGGCAGAAAAGCACAGCATGTGTCATTCCTCTAACACCCACCATCAGGGAAACCAGATACTGAATATTTCTTCCTTCTGGGACCTGAGCCTGCTTTCATCTGGGAAAACCTGACTGGGGTGGCCAAAGAGGTCAGATGCCTAGACAACAGAAAACTGCAACCTACACTAAGAAAAATGAAGTTACAGCCCAGTCAAAGGAACAAATTTACACTTCAACTGAGATACAGGAATTTAAACAACTAATGTTAAATCAATTCAAAATGTTTAGAGAAGATATGGCAAAAGAGATAAAGGCTATAAAGAAAACACTGGGCACACATAAGGCAGAAATCAAAAGTTCAAAAAAACAACTAGCAGAATCTCTGGAAATGAAAGGCACAACACAAGAGATGAAAGACACAATGGAAACATACAACAGCAGATCTCAAGAGGCAGAAGAAAACACTCAGGAACTGGAAAACAAGCACCTGAAAGCCTACACACAAAAGAATAGATGGAGGAAAGAATGGAAAAATATGAGCAATGTCTCTGGGAACTTAAGGACAAAATGAAATACAGAAATGTATGTATCTTTGATGCCCCAGAAGGTGAAGAGAAGGGAAAATGGGGAGAAGCAATAATAGAGGAAATAATCAATGAATATTTCCTATCTCTTATGAAAGACATAAAATTACAGATCAAAGAAGTGCACTCCAAACAGAATAAATCTGAATATGCCTATGCCAAGACACTTAATAATCAGATTATCAAATGTCAGAGACAAAGAGGGAATCCCGAAAACAGCAAGAGGAAAGCAATCCATCACATGAAAGAAAGCTTAATAAGACTATGTGCAGATTTCTCAGCAGCAACCATGAAGGCAAAAAGGAAGTGGGGTGATATATTTAAGATACTGAAAGACAAAAACCACCAACCAAGAATCCTGTATCTGGCAAAACTGTCCTTCAAATATGAGGGAGAGTTCAAAATATTCTCTGACAAACAGACAATGAGAGAGTTTGAGAACAAGATACCTGCTCTACAGAAATACTAAAGGGAGGACTTCAGACTGATAGGAAAAGACAGGAGTGAGAGGTTTGGAACACAATTTCGGGTGATGGTAGCACAGCAATGTAAGTACACTGAACAAAGATAACTATGAATATGTTTGACAGAGGAAGGTTAGGAGCATATGGGGCTCCAGAAGAAAAGAGGAAAGATAAAGACTGGGACTATATAACTCAGTGCAACCTAGAGAGTTCAACAATTGTGATAAAATGTACAAGTATGTTTTTTCATGAGGGAGAACAAATGAATGTCAACCTTGCAAAGTGTTAAAAATAGGGAGGTATTGAGGGAAAAATACAATCAACGTAAACTAGAGACTATAATTAACAGAATCATTGTATTATGCTTCCTTTGATGTAACAAAGGCAATATACCAAGGTAAATACAGATAAGAGTGGGGCATAGGGTACGGGTGTGAGACTCTTGGCATTGGTGGTGTTGTCTGACTCTTTATTCTATTTTGATCCAAGGTTATCTTTCCTTTTGCTGCTTCCTAGCTGTCATGTTGTTTTGTGTGTGTGTGGTTCTTTTTTTCTCTTTCTTTTTTCTTTTTCTTTTATCTCTCTACCTTCTTTGACTGTTCCTCCTGCTTTGTAGAAGGAATGTAGTCCTTATATTGATAGTGCTGAGAGTGGTGAACACATAAATATGTGACTATACAGGGAACCATTGATTATTTACTTAGGATGGAATATATGGGGTGTGAACAAAACCATCTTTAAAAAAATGGGTTGATGATGAAACCTTGAGGGCAATATACTGAGTGAAATAAGCCAGACACATAAGGACAAATATTGAAGGGTCTCACTGATAGGAACTAATTATAATATGTAAACTCATAGACATGAAATATAAGTTACCAAGATATAGAATGAGGCTAAAGAATGGAGAGCGGTTGCTTAGTATGAGCAGAATGTTCAACTAGGTTGAACTTAAGTGTTTAGAATTGAACAGAGGTGACAGCAGCACGTTGTGAGAATAACAGTGCTGAATGATGCGTGAATGTGGTGGAAGGGGAAGCTCAGAGTCACGTATGTCACCAGAAGTAAAGTTGGAGGTTAAAAGATGGGAATGTATAAAAGAGTGAACCTTGTGGTGGGCAAAGCCTGAGATTAACTGTACAAATATTAGAAATCTCTTTCATGAACCAGAACAAATTATGACACTACAACTGGAAGTTAATAATAGAGGGGCATATGGAAAAAAATATATACCTATTGCAAACTATATACTACAGTTAGTAGTATTTCAACATTCTTTCATAAACAGTAACAAGTGTACTATACCAATACTACAAGTCAACAATGGAGGAGGGTGGTTAGGGATATGGGAAGATTTGAGTTTCCTTTTTTTTTTTTCTTTTTCTTTATTTCTTTCCTGGAGTAATGAAAATGTTCTAAAAGTTGAACAAAAATTAATTGTGGTAATGGATGCACAGCTGTACGATGGTACCAGGGGCAACTGATTGTACACTTAGGATCTTTGGATAATTGTAGAGTATGTGAACAATCACAAAAAATATATAATATTCCCAATACAGAATGAGATTAATTACAAAAAAAAATAGATTGGGGTGATGAATTCATAACTATATGATGGTACTATGAACAGTTGATTGTACATCATAAATGATTGTATGGTATGTGAATATACCTCAATAAAACTGAATTTAATTTTTTAAAAAAACCACATCTGGCTGGTGGAAAACAATGCCATTGGAAGCTAGCAGATTTGTATTTGCACGCACAGTGAACTTGCTGGGGGCAAGTTCAACTGGGGGGCAAAGCTAATCTGACCACTGGCCAGTGAGAGAAATAAAGAAAAGATAGAGATTGAAGACAACCAACAAGAAAACCCTAGGAAAAAAGGAGAAAACAACCTCCAGATAAACTAATCAAGAAAATCAGATGCCTAGACAGCAGAAAATCATGAGCCACACCAGGAAACACAAACATATGGCCCAGTCAAAGGAAAAAACTAACACCTCAACTGAGATTCAGGAGCTGAAACAACTAATTAAAGTTGTTCAAACAAATCTTCTAAATGAAATCAACAAGTTGAAAGAAAATGTGACAAAAGAGATGAAGGATATAAAGAAGACACTGGTGACCATAATGAAGAATTCATAAGCTTGAAAAAACAAATGGCAGAACTTATGGGAATGAAAGGCACAATAGAAGAAATGAAAAACACAATGGAGACATACAACAGCAGACTTGGAGAAGCAGTAGAAAGGATTATTGAACTAGAGGACAAGGCATTTGAAATCCTATACACAAAAGAACAGATAAGGAAAAGAATGGAAAAATATCAGCAGGGTCTCAGGGAACTAAATGACAACATGAGTGCATGAATATACATATTATAGGTGTTCCAGAAGGAGAAGAGAAGGGAAAGGGGGCAGAAAGAATAATAGAGGAAATAATTAATGAAAATTCCCCAACTCTTATGAAAGACATAAAATTACAGGTCCAAGTAGTGCAGTGTACCCCAAACAGAATTGATCCAAATAGACCAAATAGACTCCAAGACACTTACTAATCAGATTGTCAAATGTCAAAGACAAAAAGAGAATTTTGAAAGCAGCAAGAGAAAAGGGATCCATCACATACAAGGGAAGCTCAATAAGACTAAGTGCAGATCTCTCAGCAGAAACCATGGAGGTGAGAAGGCAGTGGTATGATATATTCAAGATACTGAAAGAGAAAAACTGCCAACCTAGAATCCTGTATCTGGCAAAACTGTCCTTCAAAAATGAGGGAGAGTTTAAAATATTTTCAGATAGACACTGCGACAGTTCATGAACAGGAGACCTCCTCTACAAGAAATACTAAAGGGAGTGCTACAGACAGATAGGAATAGACAGGAGAGAGATGCTTGGAGGAGAGTGTAGAAATGAAGATATCAGGAGCTAGAAAGAAGGTAGAAATCAGGCATTTGATGCTGAAGGAGTATAGAATGTTCAAGAGGATTGATTGTATAGATCCAGAAATGGATAGCCCAATACTGCATGATGGTAGCACAATATTGTAAGTACACTAATTAAAGATGACTGTGAGTATGATTCCAAGAGGAATGTTAAGGGTATGTATGACACCAGAAGGAAAGATAGAAGATAAAGACTGGACTGTACAACTTAGTGAAACCTAGAGTTGTCAATGATTGTGATTAAGTGTACAAACGTAAGAATGTTTTCACATGATGGAGAACAAATGGATGTCGACTTTACAAGGTGTTGAAAATGGGATGATACTGGGGAAAAAATACAATCAATGCAAACTAGAGTCTACAGTTAACAGTAACATTGTAATATGCTTCCATGAATTGTAACTGAGGCAATATACCAAAGCTAAATGTCTATAAGAGGAAGATATAAGGGAGGGGTATGGGATTCTTGGCATTGGTGGTGGTGTCTGTCCTTTTTATTGTATTTTATTTTATTTTTATTTTATTTTTTCTTTTTTTGTCTTTATTTTTCTTTTTTTATCTTTTTTCTTTTTTCTCCTCTTCCTCTTTCTTTGAAGAAAAAATGGAAATGTCCTCATATAGATTGTGGTGGTGAATGCATAACTATTTGATTATACCAGGAACCACTGATTGTTTATTTAGGAGGGAATGTATGGTACATGAATAAAACTGTATAAAAAATGAAAAATAATAACTATTATTTATAGTATTATTGTTGCCATCACAATTTTCATTTGAAATGTGATTTCCCATCCATTAACTCATTTGATCTTCACAACAACCCCACAAAGAAGGATGTATATCTACTTTTACAAATGAAAAAAACTGAGAGTCTGAGAGATTAAATGACATATCCAAGGCTTCATATGAAAAAGAAATGGAGACTGAAGAGCACTGCAAAATTCATTTTTACTGTCAACAACATTGGCCAAAGTCATATACCCATCTGAAATGACTGCAAGTGTATCAATTCTGAACAAAGTCAAGGCAAGTTAGTGGAAGTTTACATACATGTACATTTCTCCCATCACAATATAAATATTTATACCTGGGCTGCTGATTCAGTCTTAGAAAATCTTTCTTAAGTGAACGGACAGTCTCATATTTGAATAAATAGAACCAGACCAGGGAACTTAGCCTCCACACAATGTTTCAAACATAAAAGTATAGTGATGATGTGCTCCAGCTCCAGGGGGTGGCAGCAGTGAGAAAATGAACTACCTCTTCAAAGTTGGACACAGGTTCTCTTTCTGGAGAAAACAGTTTCTGGGAACAGGTATGGAATATTCTATGAAAACCCAGCTTTAATGGTGCAATAATGGCAAATCTTTTGGACATTAACAATACCCTGAAGGATTCCTGAATATATTGGGGGAGACAGACACTAAGAGTGAGGCTGGATTTACTGCTAATTCAGTTTGGGGGACTTGGTTGCTGTTCCTGGATAGTATGCTTTGGAAAGCTACTTGGGGAGAGGTGCATTATTCAAGTGTCAACTGTAAATTAGGAATAGGACACCCCAGAACATACTGTATTTTCATTTCCTATTTTTTCCTATGTTCTCTACATCACCCCATCCCACCTCACTAAAGTGTAATTTCCTTGAAGGCAGTAATTGTGTTATGTTTCTCTGTATATCAAGTACCTAGCACAATACCTATCACACGCTGCATGTATGATAATATTTATCAAATAAAATTAAACAAATCAGACTTATCAAGGCATTTCTGTTTATGCTCCCTCTAGTCACCTAATGTGAAATTCCGTATAAATAGGAATTACTATGTATTTTGTACTCCCAGTGTCTAGCACTGAGCCTGGTACCATCATAAGCTTTCAAAAAAAATGTTCAATGAATGTGTGGATGGATTAATGAATAAATGAATGCTACTAAATCTAGAATTTCCTTCCTCAATTCTTTTCTTTAATAATCTGCAACATTTTTTAAAAAAGATATAGCACACCCAGCACCCAGATCTTGATTTCTAATATCACTCTACATCAAAAGGAGCCAAATATTCTTGGAGAATTAATTCTAGGCTGATTGTAGAGTTGTGATAGGGAACATAAAAGATGAGCCTGGAGTATCTTATTGTGCTACAAAATAAGGAGGTGCTAAAAATAAATAAATAAATAAAATGATGGGGGTATGAAAGTTATATGGGAGCCAAAAGAAAGAGTTCCCAATGGCCAAAGCTGAAAAAATTTGAGCAACACAATAAATGAATCAGTATTGTATCCAAAGTATAAAAATTTGAGCAACACAATAAATAAATCAGTATTGTATCCAAAGTATAAAATAAATATACATGAGTCCATACTGACATAAATAAATGATTGAATAAATAAATAAATTGGGGAAAATAGACAAATCTCCCATGCAGAAAAAATTTCAAATAATTTATGTAGCTACTCCACCATCAAGGAAGTGGAACATACCTCCTCACTACTGAAGTAGGACTAGGCAGAGTGACATCCTTCCCAAGAGTAGGGTATGGAAAGGGGTGGGGTGGGTAGAATGACTACAATGGAGAAACCTGGCAAATACTACCTCAGCCAAGTAATCAAAGTTAACAATAGTGATAAGTCATATTGGTAGTATGTGCCCTTCAGGTGATATGATGAAAATGATACTTTACCTCTGTGGTCTTCCTCCCCAAAACCCATAATCCCAGTCTAATAATGAGAAACACACATCATACATGTCCCAATTGAGGGACATTCTACAAAATACCTGACCGCTACTCCTCAACACCATCAAGGTCATTAAAAACAGGTAAAGTCTGAGAAATTGTCATTGCCAAGAAGAACCTAATGAGATGGGATCCTGGAACAGAAAATGGACATTAGGTAAAAACCAAGAAAATCTGAATAAAGTACAGACTTTAGTTAGCAATAAACCATCAATACTGATTCATTAAATCAAAAAATTGCACCATCCTAAGGTAAGATGTTAATGATTGGGGAAATTGGATATAATGTATACGGGAACTCTCTGTACCATCTTTGCAACTAAACTATTCTTAAACAAAAGTTCATTTAAGAAAACCATAGAACAAAAAAAAGATACAGCGTACTTATGATATCTTCATGCATCTTCAAAAGAGGTTTTGGCAAATTCAATCTACAAAAATGAATTACTAAAGACTTCATTTTTTCTATGATACTTCTAAATGAAGGTCCTTTAGCAAAACAATTAAGTGGCCACTATTTCTTGCTATGTCCATCATTTCTAGATCCTCAAATAATTTTCCATTTCTGTTTTCTATAATAAGCTTTCTTATCCTCCACAAGGAAGGATTGAATGGCCTTTTCCACAAGGTTATTTTTCTCTGATTCATATAGTTACTGAAATTCTTCCTACTTTGGATTTTTGTTTCATACCCAAGGAAGACCCCGTAGTAACTACTTGGGGCACTATTGGCCCATTTGCTCATTCCATGCCTTCCCAGTGGCTCCCTTCCTCTCCTCTTCAAGCTCCACAATCACCGCTCAACTCTCTGAATGTGCACTGAGAAACCAAAATAATAGCTGAGCCTGGGGGTTAGCTAGTCATGGGAAGGAGGGCTAGACAGGTGCAGAAACCCAGCTGCTAGGCCTACCTCAGATTTGGCCTTTTCTTTCAGTGATCTCAGTCATTTCCTCTGGCCCCTTTTTATCCAATTGAGATTAAAATTTGCCTTTCTATTTGAGTCTCAGTGCTCCTTTGGTGTCTAAAGTCTACCTTTATCCTTTTGGATTCGTCACTGATTCTGAAGGGAAAGATAAAGTTAAGCTCATGGAGGCTGCCTAAGGCCTCAAACCACTCAGCATGGCAGGAGGCCTCAGTAAAACCCTTTCTCCCTCGTCTTCTGGAGGTAAGCCTGTCCATCAAGTTACCCACCAATTGTAGAGGTGGTGGTGTGAGCACCTTCAGAAAACCCCATACTGAAAAGCAGCCCCCTCGGAAGCCATCATAGTTGTGAGAGCAACGAGCACCGTCAGGGAGTAGAACTGATTGAATGGGAGCATGTATCAATGAATCGTATTTAAATGTGTTCCTCAAACAATGTCTGTGAACAAGCAAACCCATTTGTTTCATGAGCAGCCATTACTCAAACTGAGAATTCCTGTTTTATTTCACTTTGCATGCAACACTAAATTAGATTGTAAACAAGTACCTGTGAGGAAACAGAAGCAAACACAACTTTCATAATTATTAGAAGTGTTCACTCTCATTAACAAGGGGTAATTGTTTCTGTTTTGTAAATTGATCTGAGATGAAAGGAGTTAGTTAATAATTTATACTGTACCATGGAAAGGGGGCTGTGAAAAGACTCTACGGAAGGATTTGAATTAAACAGCCTTTCACCCTTTTAATATCTCACAAGAGATTCTTCTGCACTGGTTCATTTAATTTAGTGGACACCGCAGTGTGGCCCATTGATTGTGGACAAAACTTCTGAAGGGCCTGGTGTGCACCCCTGTTAAAACGTGGGAAGAGAGTAAAGTTGGATGTGAATTAATTTGATTCTGTACATAATTCTTTTTCAATGGGATTCTGTGTCCCATTGCAAAGGCATGAAAAAAGGAGACACTGAGTTTGATTGCTCAATATTCATCTACATTTTCCTCTCTATGGGCACAATATGCTTGGCTTAATTAACTTTTCTCAAAGGTGAAGCAGTGCGCACCATCTGCTGTGAGACAATCACATTTGTATGCCTCTCAGAATAATCCCTTTACTACTGAAAACAGCTATCATATAGTAGCCAAAACCAAAACTTTCAAACATTTTTGGCCTGGGAGAGAAAGACCAAATCCATTCTGGTCCAGAGGCACAGTGCTGGGAAGCGACATTCAGCAGAGGCAAAGGCTGTTGTTTTTGTTATAGCTAGCTCCTTGCTCACAAATGATTTTGAGTTTGCCTTGTCTTCCCTTCACCACCAAATTAAAAATTCTACATGCTTCATTTAAAGTCCAGCTCAAGAACAACTGCACAGCAGGAGCATCCTCCTTTTCTCCTACCTCTTAATTTCAAACCAACAGAAGAATAGGAAAGTGCACGATGAAAAGAATCATCAAGTCACTCAAAATCCCAATGCAAAATATTGAGGCAAAGTTTAGCCATTTAATTTTTTAATCAAGCCTCAAGGACCACACAGTGTTATCAAGGGCCTGCTGAACTTGCTCGAAAGCTGGGTCATTATTTGATCTTTGTGGCTGGTAATCTGATTATCTCATTGTGGAGGTAAACTTCAGACCCAATCTTGTTAGCAGCTGGCGAAGCTGGATTACTACAGCTACTGAACTGGAAAATGAACTGAGCAGTCCAGCTTTGGCCTTGCTCTCTTTGAGCCCACAGTTGGCTACTTCAGGGTATATACTTTTGTGTCTGAATCAGCACTTTATTCTAGAATCTCACAGTGCAGTGTAAATATATTCTCTAGTGATAATGTTGAGCCAGGACTCTAAAACACAAGCATACTCACACATACACACACACCTGTATTCAAGGGCACACTGACACATATACCAGCTCCAGAGAAGCCAGAACAGGTAGTTCTCTGTTCAGAAAAGGATATGGGGCCCAATATATTTAATGAAGGAACTTAATGAGCAGCTTTCTTTGCTTTGAGATTCACACTCAACAGAGTTGCTAAAATATGCAAATACTCACAAGAGTTGTGTGGTCCCTGCTTAAGACACTCACAGTTTTGCTTGTGGTCTCACTGAGGCATTGACTGCTTTTACAGTGAATGCCCAGCCCCGTCAAAGCCCAGAAAGTCTTGAAAAATAGCTTGAAAGAGTTCAAAGGATCTAAAAGACAAAAAAGGACTAAGCTGGGATTTTTATGTACACTGAAAAGAAGAATAAAATATAAGTTCCTTAATGCAGGCTCTTATGGCAATGCTACCCAAATCAAAGCATTACGGTGCGACGGAAGAGTGTTGGAAATTTTCTTGCACACCATATGCAAAAGAGAAATAGGAACAATTTAGGCCGGCGGTGATTTTGTGACATGAAACATTGAATGCTCTTTTTTGACACACTATTGAGTGAACAAGGAATTCAAAGAGTTTGAACTCGAACAAGTTTTCTGCCTCAATAAGCCATAATCAGCCCCAAAGAACTGAGTACCCCTCAGAGTAGTGGTCTGCTCTCAAGGCTGTCCATGGTGGGGTTTGCTGGCTATTATAACATGCATCAAAGCAAGGGCTCTTATGTTGGCTTTCCTCTTATCAATTCCGCTAAAACCTCAAGTCTTTGGTGCAATTTCTGAAACCACAAAGCCGATAGGCAGCATTCCCAAATATCAACATCTCACACTATCATCACAGAGCCACGTTAGTATACAGATATCGCAGATGTTACATAGGGGCATGTACAATGGTCCTTGATTTATTTCTGAAAGTCTAGTGGATAAGGCAATCTTGCTATCTGCTTTGGGTAGAAGGAACAAAGTGGACTTGACAAGAGATTGTTTGCTTGGAAAAGAAGAGCCAGCTGAGATTTAAAATGCATTTTTGCACTTACTTTAACTCATTTGAGGAAGTTCAATTCATTTTTACAATTTCCTTTTCCAACATTTAAATTTTAAATTTAGTCAGAAAATGAGCACACAGTCTTAATGTCAATACATACCTCAAAATCTGCTATTTATTTATTATGGTTGGTTAAAATTTCTAATGATTAAAATTTCTATAGCATGGTAGGAAGCATGGCAATATATCATCAATTATTGATATTCCTTTTCAACAGTTCTTCTTCAAGATAAAAATATACACTTAAAAATGTTTTTTTTTTCAATGTGTTAAATGATAATTGAGTTTATTAATACTAAAATATAATCAGAATACAACAAATCATGCTGATGAGATTTTAGGCAAAAAAGAATCTACCTATTTCTAACCAAATTTGCTATAGCATTTTATGCAACTAATAGTATATTTGTTTAAAATCAGTACCAAGTTCTAGAATGATAACAGTACAGCAATTTCTTAGTCTGTCAAGGACTGTGGCTATAGAACAAATATGTGTTTCAGTAGTGCAATCCAACAAATTTTAAGTGGAGAAATTGAAAAAAAAATACATTTTTCCAATGCGCAGTCCAGCCAAGGTATAAATGCCTAAATCAAACCTAGACTAATATTTGCTATAGTAAGTTCTTTGCATGCACTGCCAGGAAAAATGGTGTTTTTCTCATCTTCAAATAAAAAAAAAAAGCATACCTATACTGTTCAAGTTGCTCAGCAAGCTTCAAAATTACAATGTATGGTTTTCCAAGAATATTGGTGAGGGAGGAGGGGAGAAGGGATAAATTCTTACGTCTAAATTTAAATCTGAATTTGCAAGGAACACCTTTTAATTAAGCATGACATTTGACATAATGTTTGAAGTTACCTATACACCTTCACACCTATGAAAATTGTTGTAATTTCTCAGTGCAACTTAAAATACAGCATCTTACATGCACAGCAGTCTACCTGTGATAGACGCATCTGTGAGAGAAGAATTTGTTTGTAAAGAATGAAAGAATGTAGAAATGGTTTATTTTCCTAATTGTGTGCTTTTTTGCGTGTTCATAAAGTATTCTAAAATTTCCTTGTTAGCATGTAGGCACATTATAAAATGTCTGCTATCCTACTGACAATTTCTTATAAGGACATCGTCACCAAATGAAGAGATAGAATAAATAAAAAATAAATGTGAGAAGGAATATTTACAGAAAATGTAAGAAGTCAGCAAAATTTAATGCTCCTTTTGTAAACAAACTTTGAATGTGTAATTTAATATTATAAAATCATAACTTAATATGAAACTCATTTTCTATTTATTATCAATAGCTTCATAACATGACATGCATTTAAAATGAAGAAATATATGAGGAAACAAAGAACATAGCTTCCATTTGCTAAGCTCTGGTAACATAATTCAAGATTCCAAAGATAAAATATATCCAAAAACATGCAATTCTATCAGGATATTGTATTACAAAATAAACTGGGCAAAACAAATTTGTCTTAAGAATAGTAAATGGATAAAATTAATCTTTTTAACTTAAGGAAACACACCTTCTTATTTTTAAATTCAGTATAATGCTCCCTCTCTATTTCTCTGCCTTAAACAAAATAAAACACATTTAATTAATAGGAGGACATAATCCAAACAAGTGCCAATCTTCAGCTACTCATCTTAGGAGGCTATACTCTCATTCTAACAATGCTGTCATTGTTCAAAGTGTATTTTGGAACTAATTTTTGAGAAATGCCTTAGAGTTGGTTTATAAGCTTTCAAGAAAACTGAGGTTACTACTGCTTCACAGTCAAGAAATCAAATCTCTTTTATTTGTAAGGACTAAAGTTGATACCTACTTTGAATGCCCTCCCAAATTATTCATCAAATTGGGCCCTGAACAACTTTTGCCTATTTCCAAAATAAATAAATAATTAAATAAGTCCTCTTGCAGAGAATGAAGACATACTATATTTGGGAATTTCACATGTTCCAGTCTCTGACAGCAATTCCCAAACAGGAGAGATGAAATTGTTTGAATAATGTAAATTAATACCTTTGAACTAAGTATATAACCATGAAGGTGACAGCTTTCACAAGGGCCATACTACCTGTCGTCCCTCCTTCACACGCATGCATGGGGCACTTATAGAGCAGCTAGCACTGTAAACACTCAGTAAAGGTTGTTATCATCATTATGTCAAACAATAAAAGGATAGTTTTAGCAAGGATAATTTCCCTATAGGATTGAAAAGGCCAAATAATAATGAACAAATCTCAGCACACTGTACATATGTGTATACAATTTTTGTTTTTGTGTGTGTGTGTTTCAGTTATTTGACTAAAGAATCTAACTTGTCTCTGGCTGGAGACATCTGTCCTACTTATATATTAGTTAGTCCCTTGATTTTAGTTGCTATTCCCCATAACTCTCACATAATTTAAAGCTTTTCTTGAGTGAATGTATCTTGTATTTCTTTGATACCCGTGGCTTGTAATCTTCTAAATTCTGTTTACTATGTAGCTTGAGTCACTAATTTAGAAATAATGCCATTGGGTCAGATTTTATTGCTTTTCACAAAGGCCATTGCAAAATTAACAGATAAGACAGTGGCAGATGTGATTCAGAGTAATTTAGTAAATAGATACTGTGGTGCTCTACCCAGATCCTCTATTTAGGACTGATTTACCCAACTACTGGAAGGATTTAACCTCCTGGTAAGAACACCAGTAAACAATGCTAACACATTGCTAGGATAGCTCCTGGAAGTTTGGGAAATCAATGGCCCACATGAAGTAAAGTTGAAATCCCAGAATTGTCATATTAGTGGAATAAATGGATCAAAAAGATCAGAGAAGTGGATATGTATAGTGAATATACTATGCAAAGCCAGAAAACCCACAAAACAACTATCCTGAAAGGGCCTAGAGTTAACTTCATTTACCAAACCTTTTGATCTAGAATGTGCTAGGAAAAGAGACGCCAACATTATTGAGAGGTTCATTGATAGCTATACTCTGCAGGCCAGGGCTGATTGCTGGAGACTACTGAATCCTCAAATAAAAGAGGCCAAATGGTAACACTTAACCACAAGAAACAACATGGGCACGATTGCTGTGATAAGTGGCAAGATCACAGTGGCAACCAGGGTGCCTTATCCCTCAGAGAGATATGGAGATGGTTATTGGAACACAGTGATTATAGAGGCAAGAAAGATGGGCAGCCAATAAGATTATTACTTAATTTATGCCACTTTAAAAAATCAAAGATGCATGATGAGGAAATTGAAGCAGCTTCTCTGTAAAAAGTCACAATTTCTTGCCCAGACCTGAGCCAGTTCTTAAATCCAGAACATACTGAAGAAAGGAGAGGCCATGTCCCTATAATGATGGATCCTGTAACACTGCATTAAATGTTATTTGGTAGTAATTATCCCAGTCCTTCCATGAAGGACTATATGGCTATTTTCTTTCATGAATTAGAGAAAGGAGAATACTGACACCTTTTGAGGATTGTTGGACACAGAGTCTGAAATGACATTGATACTAGAGACCCAAAGCACCATTATGGCTTTCCCCTTGAAGTGGGGACATAAGGGAGCAAAGTAATAAAAGGAGTCACAGCCCAAGTCTGGCTCATGTTGGCTCCACTCAATCCAGTGGGCACTTAGACCCAGCTGGTGATCATTTAACAATCTTTTGAATGTACACTAGTGAGTATAGAACCACTGAGAGATGCAGAAACAAAGAGATTCCACACCCTCCTTGCAGGTCAGGGCAAGAGAGCAGAGAAAACGTTCTTCAGTGATGTAGGCTGAGAGGAGGGGAACTGCTGACACTCAGAAAAGTGCAAAGTCCTGCTCCTACCCTTCTTCCCTAGAAAACAAAATTTTCAGCTGCTATGGTAAGGGCAGCAAACTCTGTCACCCCAAAAATATATATGTAGACTTATTATAGCTGAAGTAAGGGCAAAATAATAATAATAATAAAAAACCCTACCTTTGGGTGAATGATAGGAAACTGTCCTGGACCATGACTGTTAGAGATAACCTATCACTGAGGGAGTTCCAGGAGACTCTTCAGCACAAGACCTGCCAAAGAACAAGGCAGATGTTGGCTGCAATGGAGAAAGGGGACAAGATCACAGAGAAAACCCAACTTCCAAATGGATATGGATTCTGCCTAAGACTGACGCTGAACCAGGACAATGGAGAATCCCCCAATACACACACCTCTCACCACCAGGATTCGAAATGCCAAATAACAAACAAAGGCAGTCTACCACTGGGGGAGAGGCATGAATATACATGTAGACCACCTGTGAGACACAGTGCACAGGAACAGCCAAAAGCTGAAGGTGGAAAATTAACATTGAGAAAAACCCCTGGGTAACCCATATCCCACCCTAAGTACAAGACGCTTTAGAAGAATTTAAAGCCAATAGTGAGCTAAAGGTATACAAAGAAACAACCAAATTTAATCCAGCTCATATCCTGACTAAACCAACTCAACCACTTCACCCCCAAACAAACTAATGGCCTAGTGATAAAAGAAATGTGCCTATTTTCAAGTATAAGTATTATTTACCTACTGATCTCACACTAAGTTCAATATTCAATCAAAAATTGAAAGACACACACACACACACACACACAAAATGAACAGAGGGAAAAAATGCATTGTCAAGGAAAAGCAATCAACAGAAACAGACCCAGAGGTTGGAATTATCAGACTATAATTAACATGTTAAAAATTAATACATTAAAAAGCTTTAATTGAAAAGATGGACCACATGCATGAATTACAGCAGATTATAATAAACTATAGACACCAATGGACAGTGGTGTGACATCTTTAAAATGCTGAAAAGAAAAAGTGCAAAACTTCTCAAAATTTTGTACCAAGTAAAAATATCTTTCTAAAAACAGCTATGAGAATTTTATTACCAGAAGACCTGTAAGGCAAGAAATGTAAAAGTCCCTCAGTAATAAGGGATAATATAATAAGGAATATAAGAAAGAAACTTGAATCTATACAATTAAATCTAAATCTCCAGAAGTGATTACATAAGGTAAATGTAAACCCATTTTTCTCATTTTTAATAGCTCCAAATACATAGGGTTCTCCAGATAAACAGAACTGACAGGATATATATGTGCATGTATGTGTTTGTATGTATCTGTGTGTAAATATTAAGAGATTTATTATAGGAATTGGTTCACATGACCATGGGGATTAGAAAGGCCAAATTCTGTAGGGCAGGCCACAAATTGGGAACTCCAATGAAGGGTTTGATGAATTTCCCAGGAGTAGCTGACAGGATGAAGTAGAAATAGAAATTCCTCTTTGTGACTGCTGAAATCATCAGCTCTCCCTTTAAGCCTTCAACTAATTGGATAAGATTTCTCTCATTGCTGAAGGCAATCTCTTTCGTTGACTGTAGATGTCATCAGCTGTAAATGCAATCAACTTACTGATGATTTAAATCCATGAAATACTCTCATGGTAATAATCTGGCCAGTGCTTGCTTGACCAAACAACTGGACGTCGTAATCTAGTCAAGTTGACACATCACAGTCCACCCTCTTGTCAACTTGGCACATAAAAACATAACAATCATACTTTTGCCTAACATAACTAACTGTCCTGCAAATGACCAGAAATGCACTAACCTTTTGCACATAAGAGGGTGAAAGTCCTTGGGTAATATTCACTCTTAAACTTGATATGACAAAGTTAATACAGCTTATGTTAGATGATAAGAGGATAAGATAGGAAAGGAAACAAAGACATTTGCTTTACATGTATGGTATATATACAAATATACTCAGAACAAAACAAGGAAGAAATACTCATAACAATTATAGCTCCCCTTTCTGCAACTGTTCACATGGATGTGGCTTCTTCCTTCTTCCACTAGCAATTTCATATTCCCATTACCTTCAGGAAGTACATCAGGTGGTCTTGGTTCTTTGCCTAGTGTGGTTACCCAAACTCTCATTCCTGAAGGGCCTGGGCCATTATAGACCTGCCTAGATTGGGTTGTTGCCATTTTCCATTGACTATAATCACAGCACATGTTTGTATTAAGAGACACCCTAAGGGATCAGCTGTAATCCAAGTAAACTCTTTTTTACCTCCATTGTGTAGTAGCAGTCCTATTTCCCCTTGATAATCAGGATCAATCACCCCAGCCAGTCCAATAATTCCCTTCTTTGCTTGTGATTCAGAGACATGAGGAGCCCAATGTGGCCAGATGGCAGTCTTAACTGGAAGTTAAGAACTGTTGTGTCTCCTGGTGGAAGCCCTCCTCCTTTTAGAACTAAGACCTCTATATCTGCAGAACTTAAGGTCATGGGGACAGAAAGCAAAATTTTTTTTGTGGATCACTAGAGATAGTAGTGAGTTGTGCCACTTCCTTTTCCACCCCTTGATGCCTGAACCCATGAAAGCTGGCTATGAGAGAAATGGCACAGTAGGATGGATGCTGATTAGAGCATATGCAGCCTCCAAGAGACTATTGCCCCATCCCTGAAAGGAACTGCCAGCCAGGTGATGCCATAATTGAGTCTTCAAAACTCCATTCCACCCTTGTATCAATCCAGCTGCTTCAGGATGATAGGAAACATGGTAAGACCAGTGAATTCCATCAGCATGAGCTCATTCCGAAAATTCATTTGCTGTGAAATGGGTTCCTTGATCAGAAACAATACTATGTGGAATACCATGACAGTCAATAAGGCATTCTTAAGTCCTTGGATGGTAGTTTTGGCAAAAGTGTTGCAACCAGGGAAGGAAAATCCTTTTCTAGAGTATGTGTCTGTGTCAGTAAGAAAACTGCCCCTTCCATGATGGAAACGGTTAACTGTAATCAACCTGCTACCAGGTAGCAGGCCAAACACATAGGTGAATCATGCCAGATTGGAGGCCGAGTGTTGATTGCTGCTGGCAGATTGGGCACTTAGCAGTGGCTTTAGCCAGGTCAGCCTTTGTGGTGGAAATCCATATTGTTGAGCCCTTGCATAACCTCTGTCTCTATCACCATGCTCACTTTATTCATGAGCCCACTGGGCAATGACAGGGGTGGCTAGGAAGGAGGCTGCCTGGTGTCCACAGAAAGGGTCATCCTATCCACTTGGTTATTAAAATCATCCTCTGCTGAAATCATCTGGCAAGCATTCACATAAGACAAAACTATATTCATGTTTTTCACCTATACAGAAAGGTCTATCTACATGCCTCTCCCCCTGACCTTCTTGTCACCTATTTTCCAATCATGTTCCTTCCAAGTCCCTGAACACCCAGCCAAACCATTGGCCATAATCCATGAATTAGTATACAAATGCACCACCAGCCATTTCTCCTTCAAAGAAAAATGAATAACAAGATGCACAGCTTGAAGTTCTGCCTACTGAGAGGATTTTCCTATGCCACTGTCCTTCAGGGATGTCCTAGAGAGAGATTGTAGGATGCACCACTTTCAGGTAACACCTGTAGACCATGCAAAACCAAGACCAAGTTTTCTCCTAGTCAACTAAACATAAAGAACTCCCCAAGAGGCCATGTCTGCAGCTTGTGAAAGAGAAGGTATTGTGGCAGAAGTGGGTGCCATGTACATTTGGACCACATCTTCATATAACTTAATGGTACATTTTTGGCCTTCTCAAGCCCTGAGATATTTCTATAGGGTCTTTCCAAATGCTCCAGACAGTATCTCTATTTGCCACAAATCTATTTTTCACAGCCCTGGTGAAAGGGGTTTCCTCTGGACATTTCTGGAGTGGGTAAATAGGTCTTACATGATAAATCCACACTAACATTCCAGTCTGTTTAAGACTTTGAGTCCCCCTCATCTGAAATGCAGTTCTGGCATTTCAACTTCAGGTAATGAAGGCCACTTTGTGTGCATCCTACAGCCAACCACCCAAACAAACAGATAGACCCTTTCTAACCCAACATGCTACAACACTAATTTCAGCATCTCTGCTTAGTGGGGCCATATCAATAAATTCATCCTGATCCAACTTTATTCTACTTCCATCATTATCCCACATCCTTCATATCCATTCCACATATATCCCCCTTATTTCTGTTGATAAAAATTGGAAACACCATGCTGCTCTTTTGGTGGGTAGCATACCTCCTCAAGGTACGATTTGTACCCTACTTTTCAGGTCCTATCATGACTTAATTTGGGCTGTAGTTCTGGAAGAAGTGGTGGAGTAGGTCATGAGATGAATCAGCAGTGTCTTCCAAGCCAACTACCTCAGTGCATTCCATTACATTTCATCTGGCAAAACAGTGTTAATCTCTTCAGGTGAAGGTCTGAGGGCTCTCTCATTAGGGGAAGAAATTTATAGATTATTGTCAGACACATGAGTGTTAATCTCTTCAGATGGAGGCAGGATGGTCAATTCCTCAGGGATGAGTCCTCAGAGCACACCATTACAAGTTTGTCCGACAAAAAGACTCAGCAGAATCCAGGGTTTCAATGCCCCACCATCATAATTATCAGTCCATATGTCCCTATTTCAATTATCAGAATCCCATTCTTTCCAAATCAATGCTCTCTCTTTAACAACAAATACCCTGTAAGGTTGGGAATTCAATTTACATTGCAATTCAGCCACTCACACAATGAGACTCCGGGTCTGGTGTTCAGAAATCTCAAGTCTGCTGTTGCAAGAAATAAGAGATTCTTTCAGGACATACATAGAAATGTTTATGTCTTTCTTTTGGTACTTGAGCTGGGAATTTGAAGCCTTGAGCTTATCCTTTTCTTAAACAATTGTGTTCAGCATATTTAGGAATGACTACCCAACATTATCCTTTTTAACTACACAAAATTCTGTTAAGGTATCAAATACACTGTGTAATACACTGCCTCTTATAAACATGTGAGTAGCAATACCCAATGGTGATATTTTGTGTATTCCTATTGCCAGTTCACACTGTGCACTATCAGTGCCATCTTGATCATGGAAATAGAGTCATTAGTGCCCTTTAATCTAATCAGATTAGAAAATTCACTCTAAAAACCCCAGAAACAACTCATAAATCTCATTCTTAAGATTCTATTTCTCAAAACCACTTTTGGTAACAAAATCTGTATTAGTCAGGGCTCTCCAGAGAAACAGAAACAACAGGACATATGTAAATATTGAGATTTACTACAGGAGTTGGCTCATGTGGCCATGTGGACTGAAGGACTAGAAAGCCCAAATTCCACAGGGCTGGCCACAAGTTGGGAATTCTGATGAAGAGGTAGCTGGCTGACTGAAATAGAGATTGAAATTCTTCTGACTGCTGAAATCATCAGTTCTTCCTTTAAGACCTTCAGCTAATTGGATGAGACTTATCTCATTGCTGATTTAAGTCCATAAATACCCTCTCATTAACAATCAGGTCAGTGCTGGCTTGACCAAGCAACTGGACACCATAACTTAGCCAAGTTGACACATAAACTTAACCATCTTGACTGTCTAAAATTGGGGGGAGGAGTTATAGTACAGAAAGTAAAAGTAAAATATATTACAATAATAGCACAGAAGATTGGAAGAGGAAGAGATTGGGAGTATAATTTTATAAGATCCTTATACAGCATGTGAAGTAGTATATTCTCATTTAAAGGTAAACTGCAATTGTTTAGTAATATCTGAAAGTCAGAGCTAGAGCTTGGCAGCTATGAATGTCAGTATTACCTCATACAGCAACTGTTTAAAAGGCTGAAAAAGAGGCCAGACTTCAATTAGAAATAAGTTGGAATGACCATTTGGAGTAATCTAATGTACACATTTTAAATTTTCTTCTTCCACCTAAAAAAAAATCTATAACCAATACTTATCTTATAATTTTTTTAATTTTAGAAAACCAGTTTCTGAAATGGTCTGAAGAAACCTCTAACCAACAGAAATGGAATTGACACTGGTGACAAGTTCAAAACTCAAACCTTAGACTTTTAAGACTAGACATAGCAAAATTTAAAAGATAACTTTTGAAATATTGACAGAGAGACAGAGAAAGAGACAGAGAGACAAGGAGATATCTATTTGAAGGGAATTAAAATTCCACACAGCTCAAAGATTCCAAGGCACTAAGAGATAAAAGCATGTTTATTGTTAGTTTTTAGAAAACAGTTCCTTATAGTTTGTAAGCTATAGATCATTTATACCATTAATTTTAGAACCATTTTTATATAATTGATTTAACCAGTATCAAAAAGGACAAACTTTTTGTAAGATAAAATTAACAGATAATATATATTAAGATGCATCCATACATTAGAATACTATACAACAGTCTAAAGTAATTAGTCTTAAGAGAATGAAAAGACAAGCCATAGGCTGGGAAAAAATATTTGCAAAGCATATATCTGATAAAAGACTTGTATCCAAAATAAAAAATCTCTTTAAACTCAACTTTAGGAAAACACAATTTAAAAATGGTCCAGACATAGCAGCATTGTTCACAATTGCCAAGAGATGGAAACAATCTAAGTGTCCTTCAACAGATAAGTGGATTAAAAAAAATGTGATGTATATATACACACACACACATATACATATACATATATGATGGAATACTATGAAGCAGTAAGAAACAACAAGGTCTTGGAACATATGACAACATGGATGAACCTTGAAGATATAATTCGGAATGAAATAACTCAGACACAAAAGAAGAGAGATTGTATGTTGCCACTTCTATGAACTATCTGAACAATGTAAAATCAATGCCTTATAATATAAGAATATTGGAGACCTTGTGATAGACGTAGCTAGTGAGCAGGAATGATAATCTAATATGTTCAGATATGTTAATGATGGTGAATTCAAAGTTATGGTAATGGATAGTGGTGACGATTGTTTGTTAATGGTATTATAAGTATCAGAGCTGAATTGAAGGAGAATAGGAATGAAAGGGTTTGTTTAAAGGCATGTCTCCCACAGATCAGTACCACAAATATAGACAGGTGCTTGCATGATATACTTCTAAGGTATGACACCGGCACAGAGAGCTGACAACAGAAGAGTACATGGGAAAAATCTACACATTGCATACTAGGGACTATAATTAATAGGAATACCATACTAGTATTACAACAAATACTAGGGAAAAATAAGTAAGGGCTGACAAGAGTTATGAGATGTTTTAGGTCACGAGAGTTGTTTAAATGGGGAGTGATGAGGATTGTATAATTAAGTGATGATAATGTGAGATATGGGTGGATTATCATGGACATAACCTACGCTACGTGGACTTAGGAACCCCCTATTTTATGAGTCAAGCCCTCGACATTGAGGCTTGCTTGGGTGAAACATGGCTGTAAAGAGGAGGCAGAGCCCACCTGTATTTATGCCTAGGAGTCAACCTCCAGAGAACCTCTTTCATTACTCAAATGTGGACTTTCTCTCTCTCAGCCTAACTAGGCAAATAAATTTATCACCCTCCCCCTGATGTGGGACAGGACCCCCAAGATGAATGAGCCTTCCTGGCAATGTGGGACATGGATTCCAGGAATGAGCCTGACCCTGGCTTCAAGGGATTGAGAATGCCTTTTTGACCAAAAGGGGGAAAAGAAAGGCAAAAAAAAATAAGGTTTTACTGGCTAACAGAATTCAAATAGAGTCAGGAGGTTATACTGGAGGTTACTTCTATGCAAGGTTCACCTAGACATGCCAAATGATCACAATATGATAAGCCCAAGTCAACAGTAGTCCCCAAAACCTTAAAGAATACCTGGATCCCTGTCTGATAATCTATAAAAGTTTTACTCACTAAGTTTATTCGTCAGAAACTTTAATCCTTCAGAGTGCTCCTATGCCAGCTAAGTCTCCAAACTCAGAGGCAATAGCCTCTTCAAAAACATCAACTAGATATGTCCCCTTTGCTCATAAAGTTGACACCCCTTTTCAACATGAACAGGTTAGGGTGGTCACTGCCTAAACATCCCTGAAGATCAGGAAAGTGATTAAACTAGAGAAAGAGGTAGCAATAGTCAAGATGGAATTTAACAAAGGATTATGAATACTGAATCTTTATATAATTTTCTTTTCCTTAATTGCTAGGGTATTAGAATGATAGAAGGAAAGAATTGAAATGGTGGAACTGTAGCCCACAGCATCTTTGAAGTTTGTTCTACAGCTACTTGTTAAATTGTAATTTGAAAGCTACACCTTTTTGTATATGTTATGTTTCACAATAAGGAAATAACTGAAACTATGGTACTATAACTCATAATAACTTTGGAAATTTCCTGTATAGCCACTTGTTAAACCATACTTTGAAAGATATTACCTTTTTGTACATATGTTATATTTCATAATAAGGATATAACTGAAACTGTGGAATTGTAACCTATTAAAAATTTTTTCAAAAAAAAAATGGACCAGAGATCTGAACAGACACCTCACCAAAGAATATATACAGATGGTAAATAAGCATATGAAAAGACGTTCAACATCATATGTCATTAGGGCATTGCGAATTAAAACAACAATGGGATACCATTACACACCTATTAAAATGGCTAAAACCCAAAACACTGACATCACCAAGGAGCAGAAGCCACTTTGGAAGACAGTTTGGCAGTTTCTTACAAAACCAAACATAGTCTTACCATATGTGATGGTTTGCAGTTATGCACCCCAGAAAACATTGTTCTTAATCTTAATCCATCCTTCCTGTAGGTGTAAACCCATTGTAAATAGGACATTTGATAAAGCTACTTCAGTTAAGTTTCTGCCAAACTGAATTAGGACAGATCTTAATCCTATTACTGAAGGCCTTATAAGGAAGGCCACAGAAAGTAAAAGCCATGGGAAAAATCCAGAAGAACAGAACCCAGAGAAGCCAGGAGAAGTCACCATGTGTGTTGTCATGTGACAGGAAAGCCAAGGACCAAGGATTGAGCAGCCAGCCCCAGAATACCACAGTCTTCCAAGAGAAAGCATTGCCTAATGACACCTTGATTTGGACTTCTAGCCTCAAAGCCATGAGCCAATAAGTTTCCATTGTTTAAGCCAACCCATTGCATGCTATTTGTTTTAGCAGCCAGGAAACATACACCACATGATCTCACAACATGCTCCTTGGTATTTACCCAAATGAGTTGAAAAGTTAGGTCCACACAAAAACCTGCACATGAATATTTATAGCAGCTTTATTCATAATTTCCAGATATTGGAAGTAACCAAGATATTCTTCAATAGGTAAAAGGATAACAAACTGTGGTATATCCATACAATGCAAAATTATTCAGTGATAAAAAGAACTGAGCTATCAAGCCACAAAAAGACATGGAGGAACCTTAAATACATGTTGTTAAATGAAAGAAGCCAGTCTGAAAAGTCCACATACTGCATGAATCCAATTATATGACATTATGGAAAAGACAAGACTATAGACATGGTAAAAAGATCAGTGGTTGTCAGAAGTTTGGGGATAGGGATAGGAAAGGGATGAATAGGTAAAGCATCTTTAGGGCAGTGAACTATTCAGTATATCTGGAAATGATGGATACATAGCATTATGCATTTATCAAAACCCATAGAAGCATGCAACACAAAAAGTTAACCCTAATGTGAAATGGACTTCAGTTAATAATAAGGTATCAGTATTGGCTCATCAATTTAACACATAAACCACACTAATGCAAGATGTCAATAATAGGGGAAATTATGTGTGAGATGGGAACTCTCTGTACTTTCTGCTCATTTATTATGTAAGCTTAAAACTGCTCTAAAAAATAAAGTCTATTAATTAATAATGGAAAAAGTAATGAATCAACTTTTTGTGAATCAGTTGAAAGAATCTCTAAGATATTTTGTCCAGTGAAAATAGCAAGGCCCAGAACAATGTGTTTGGTATTTGCAAGAATAAAATAATACATATACATACAACATACATCTGGAAGCATATACAAGAAAGTGATAACAGTAGATTCTTCTTTAAAAGGCCTCAAGCAGAGATGGGGGTAGATTTGCTTTTCACTGATACCTTTTTGGATCTTAGAATTTTGTACTAGCTGGCAAGGAGAACTTTTGACAGCAAGATGGAGATGGGAGGGAGGCTCTTAGAGTAATGACTAGCCCAAGAAAAATGAACTACAGATTCTCACATTTGGGTATTCCCAACGACAAATCAATCTAACCAAATCAATCTCACTCCATGGTGAAGCCACTAGACTACAAGTCTCAGTCACACAGACATCCAAGAATGGAGTTTCCAATTACCTCCACTCTTTAGTAAAAATGCACAAACAAAATCAATAGATATTTGAGAAAACTTAGAAATCAAAACACAATAACAGCAGGGGAGTGGGGCAGATGAAATGTGAACAATGTAGGAGCAGAAGAAAAATTTTTGGAAAAATAAACATTTACTCTGAGAAATAAAAGATGTGCCATAGAAAAAAGAACATTGTTTTCTAAGGAGCATTCAAAGATCATGAAAGAGCTCATAAAATTAAAAATTTGATAGCTGAATTTTTTTTAATCAGTAAAGAGATTAAAGATAAAGTTGATGAAACTTTTCTGAAAGTAGAATAAAACAAAAAGGTGATGGAAAACAGTTAAATGAATGTCTAACTAATAAGAGGTCCAGAAAAGAAGAAAAAAAAAAAGACTAGAGAAGATGGTGTTGAATAAATAATCAAAGAAATAATACCACTAAAATTCTCAGAACTTAACTACATGAAACTCTATATTTTAAAGGCTCATAAAGTGACCAGCATAACATATGAGAAAAGGCAAACATAAAGTCACATCATTGTGAAATTTTCACTATATTGGAATAAAGAATTGTTTCTAAAAGCTTCCACAGAATTAAAAAGGTCAAATACAAAAGTTAGGAAATCAAATGACATCAGGCTTCACAACAATGATACTAGAAACTAGGAAGCAATGAATCAATGCTGTCAAAATTATGAGAGAAAATTATTTTTAGTTTAGAATTCTATGTACAACCAAAATGAATGAGAAAGTAAATTACTCAGGGAAAAATCACTAAAAATGTATCTCTTCCATACTATTTGCCAGGAGGCTATTGGAGAATGAACTCCATCAAAATGCAGGAACAAGAAAATAGAAAATACAGGAATTCGGTATAAGGAATCTAAAACAAAAGTGCAGGTCTAGAAAATAACCACTCAGGTGGAAATGACTGGTTATTCAATAAATGGTCCTGGGGTAATTAGTTAACTATTTAGGGAGAATAAAACTTTGACTTGTGCATTATTCCATTCACTAAAATAAATAGTTTTTTCTTAGATTAGAAATTTAAATTTTAAAATAAAACCATGGAAGTTTTAAACTTTCTTAATCCAGGTGTGTGTGTGACCTGTCTGCTATAAAATCAAAAGCAGCAATATAAAGGAAAAAAATGGATAGATGTGACTACATTAAAATGTAAAACTTTTGAACATCAAAAATACAATAAATCAAATTAAAAGTCAAACTACAGACTAGGAATATATATGTAACAGAAAAAATGATTAATAATTTTAATATTCCAAAAGTTCACATAAATCAGGACAAAAATCACAAATGCTGTCCAAAAAATAATTCACTAAAGAATACAAGTGATGAATAAACATTTGCAAAAAAAATCAACTTAACTAGTAATTAAAGACATGCAAAATTAAAACAGCAATGGTATGCCATTTTTTGCCTGGGAAAATGGCACTCATGCATTGCTATGAGGAATGAACTTTGGTAAATTTTTCCAAATAGCATTTTGATGGTACATATCAAAAGCTTTTTTTAAAAAAATTTGTAATCCATATATTACGCTCTAGGAAATTGTCCTAGAGAAATAATTAGTAAGGCAAGAAAAGAATTCACTCTAACAATATTCACCACAATACTCTTTGGGAAAAATTGGCAATCTAAAAGTGCAGCAATGGTAAATCATTAAAACAAATGATGATACAAATGGATTGCAATGCAGCTACTCACAATGACAGCATGGAAATATATTAATTCACATGTAAAGATACATTAGTAGTTGAAACAAAAATATTATGAAAGAATGCATGCTATAATTCATAATTTATACCATCTGTTGTTTTCACACGTGTATGCTAAGTGTCCAGCACATAATAAGCTTTCAACAAATATGTTAAATGCATGAACTTTAAAAGATGATTGTATACATTATACACATAATCTCACAGAAATATTAAATACAAATATTAATTATATAATTAAAAAACTTAACTATAACTTTCAATGCTAATAATATATAACATAAAACTTAATAATAAAAGAAAATATTTATGCCATACTGCTAAATATAAAAGGAGAATAGAAATTATAAATATGATGAAAATGGGAAGAAAAACAGACTGGAATAAAAGACTAATTTGGGTAATGGGATTATCACTGATTTTATTTTTCTTCTTTCTACATTTTCCAAATTTGAAGGCCATGCACATTTTGTATTAGAAAATGAAATCTTTCAATTAGCTGTACATTCTACAATACTATGCATTTATTTAAAATTATATTCTAGAAGAATAATCATTCATGTGAAAAATGTTCATAATATTTATGAAATAAAAGCAGTAGGTTGGAAATATCTCATTCAGTATGTTTCCAATTATTTTTTACACACATATACATGAAGAGGAAAGAAAACTATAAGATTATATTAAAATCCTATGGGTTTAATTTCTGGGTGGTAAAATTTTTTTCATTTCCCTATTTTAGTTTTCTGTATTTTCTAAATTCCTTACCAAAAAACTCTCTCTCTTTTGTAATCAGGAGAAAGGGCAGCAGAAAGAGAAAGAAGAGATATTTTTGCTTTTAAGAACTAGAAAAAATATGGATGGGTTGAAGGTCAAGCCATCAATCCTTGTCAGATCCTCTCAGCTTTGTGGAGATTCATTCTCAATGATAAACTTATTTTTCCCTCAAGTATGTATTTCCTACAAATGTTCATGCTTATGCCTCTGAACACTATTAAAATATTAATATATTCTTCTCATGTTGTCCTCTCATGTTGTCCACATTCTATCTGAAAAATAAATCTGTACTTTTCTAACCTCAAAAAGAGAGGGGAAACTTGCCCAAGGTGGCATAACTGCTTATTGGTGGCAATAAGACAGGAACACAATAGTCCTGGCTCCCAGTCCAGGATTATCTGTGGAAAGCCGCCTCCCGAATTGGGCCTAGCGTATGCGCTGCAGCCTGCTCTAGAGTTACCCCCGCCCATCGAGTGAGCCAAGATGGCGCCTGCATCCTGTTTCCGCATAGTGACGCATGTATCCGCCACCCGCTCCTACCAATCGAAATCCTGTATACGCGATACTAGCCTAGAAGCTTATTGGTTGTTAATTGTGTATAAAAGGTCTTACCCGGACGGGGTAGGGTGAGACAGCCCACAAGGAGCCGTGCCTGACGGCCACATCGAGGCTGCTCTCCCACGAGGCGCCGTGCCCCGTGTGGGAACCAGTAACACAGAATGTTCATCTAGCTGTAGTAAAGGGCTTGCTTTCACAACTGCCGTGTGGTTCGAGTCGTGATTCATGACCAGGTTAGTTCGCGCAGTCTGCATCTCTCTCTCTCCTTCCCTGTTTCCCCTCGCCGGCCGGGAACCGGGGACCGAGCGGGGCAGCGCCGGACAAGTGGTGGCCCGTACGGGGAAGCTCCTCCTCCTGCCTCGCTCTCGACGGTCCCTCTGTGAGGAGAGCAGCGCTGCGCGTCGAGCTTACGGCGGACTTCCCGCGCCTGATCAACGCGAGAAGGTGAGTGCGTCTTATTACATGATAGTTAGGGCCCGTGGGTTTTCAGGTGACCCCGGGGGACTCGGAAGAGCTCTCCGAGTGACTGAAGTATAGTGCCGACTGCAATCATGGGGCAGTCCGGAAGTTCACCTCTCTTAGCTCCCTTAAAGAACCTTTTGAAACAACGGGGTATCTCGGTCAGGAAAAGCTCCCTTCAGCGTTTTCTTGATGATGTTGATACTTTTGCCCCTTGGTTTGCCTGCACCGGCAGCCTTAGCCTACCCTCTTGGATGAAGCTCGGTCGCGACATAGACCGAGCGCGCCAGACGGGCGTGTGTATGGACCCGATTCTAGTACCCATATGGGAGACCATCCGTGCGGTCCTTGAACTAGAATCGGCTACCGGCCTAAGCCCGTCCTCTGTCTTGCAAGAAGCACGGTGCGCGCTCCAAGAAACCCAGTCAGTTTCGTCAGCGGACGGCTCCTGTAAGGGCAAACTGCCGGAGTCCAGTGACTCTGACTCAGAGTCAGATAGCGATAGGGACGAGAAGGCGGAAGCATCCCCGCTAATTGAGTGGGAGGAGCCTCCCGCCACACCCGTGCGGCCTTCCGCCCCGCCAATGTCTACCGCTGCACCCCCAGGGACACCCCAGCTCCCAACTGACGCCTTGGGCGGTCCCACCAAAGGACCTTGCCGAGAGCTCCCTCTAGTGGCCATGCCCAGTAAATGTAATTATCCTTTGCTGCCAGACCCGGAAACCCCGATGGGTCGGTCAGGGGAGGGGCAACCTTTGCCGTACCCCCCGCCCGAGTATACAGGCCCTCAGGACCCTTTGCCATTAGGTAGTGGTGGGAGACATTTCTGGAGATGGAACCCTTTCACAACATTTAGACCTTTTGGCATGCTGGGTGGCTACCAGCCACTTGAGCCGCAGCCAGTCTCAGAAATGTACCCGGTTATTATCAATCCCCAAGGTGGCAATCGGCACGAATCATATGATTACAAACTATTGAGGGAATTGAGGCAGGCCGTCCATCAGTATGGCCCCAATGCCCCTTATACCTTGAACATGATCGAGAACCTCTCTGCTCTAAATCATACACCCGCAGATATTTTTCAGCTAGCCCGTGCTTGCTTGCCGTCAGGCCGATTCATAGATTGGAAAGCATGGTTTGAGGAGTTAGCTGAAGAGCAGGCCGCAAGGAATGCGGCGGGGAGACGTGGCGGGTGGAATGCTGACATGCTGTTGGGGAGAGGCGCCCATGCCCAGAACCAAACGGGTTTCCCACAAGAGGTCTATGCCCAGATCTTCCGCTGTTTTGTGGGTGCCTGGAAAAAGCTAACAGGTGAGGGAGAGGCTCAGGCCTCACTCAGCAATATACACCAAGGCCCCACAGAACCATTTGCGGATTTTGTAGCCAGGATGCAAACCGCAGCTGAGAGAATCTTCTCAGATCCAGGAGTAGCAGAGACTGTGGTTAAGCAAATGATTTTTGAGCAGTGCAACAAGGAGTGCAAAGTTATCCTGGCACAAAACAGAGCAAAAAATTTGACAGAGTGGGTCAGGCTCTGTAGAGATGCTGGCAGCCCTTTAACTAATGCAGGTCTAGCTGCCATGCTAGCCAGCTCCCTACAGGTGGCTACAAAAAGCCCGAGAACCTTAGGGGCAAAGTCTAACGGGTGCTATGGCTGTGGCCAATCAGGGCACTTTAAGAGAGATTGTCCCAATAGACGTCAGCCCCCTGCCACTCAACGGTTTGGCGAACCAGGTGCAGCAACCAGGCCGTGTGGCCGTTGCCACAAAGGCCCCCACCGCGCAGAAGACTGTAAATCGGTTTTCGATGCGCAGGGTAGACGCCTCTCTGGCCGCCCCGAGCAGATTCCAAAAAACGGGAAGAGGGGGTCCGCCCTTTCGACGGACCCCCTTGCATGCCATTCGACAACACAGGATCCGATCAAATTCGTGCGTCCCCCGGCTCAGCAGGACTGGACCTCTGTGCCACCTCCAGACTCGTACTAACCCCCTCCATGGGTGTCCAGTTAGTAGGGACCTCCTTCAAGGGGCCCTTACCGGCTGGTACTGTAGGGCTCATATTGGGAAGAGCATCCACGGCCCTGAAAGGATTAACAGTTATACCAGGACTTGTAGATTCAGATTTCACAGGCCGTGCCCAAGTTATGGTTCAATCTCAGCGGGGCACCTTAGTCATTGCAGAAGGTGATAAGCTGGCGCAGCTCCTGCTCTTACCCAGCTTACATGCAGTCTTTCCAAGCAGAATCAGACAGAGAGGGGAAAAAGGGTTCGGATCCAGTGGAGCGATTTTTGAGGGACTCCATATGTCCCTGGAGTCTCGACCTATGCTAACCATTAAGGTGCAAGGCAGATCTTTCTTGGGCCTGCTCGATACAGGGGCCGATCGGTCTATCATAAGACAACAAGAATGGCCCCCCACCTGGCCAACGAGCAGGGCGAAAGAGCCCATTAGAGGAATAGGCCAAATTTCAGCGCCCATGCTCAGTGCAGCTGCCCTTCATTGGGCCGATGAAGAAGGACACCAAGGCAGTTTCCAGCCTTATGTATTAGCCCTGCCTGTGTCTTTGTGGGGAAGAGACATTCTGACCCAAATGGACGTTACTTTAATTAGCGGCTACTCCCCAATCTCTAAGCGACTGCTAAAAGAAATGGGGTATACCCCCGGCAAGGGTTTAGGAGCTTCATTGCACGGACGTGCGGAGCCTATACAAGCTGCCCCCAAGTCTGACAGACGAGGCTTGGGTTTTTCATAGGGGCCACTGAGGAGAGATTCCCACCCACACCTATAAAACTAAAATGGAAAACCGAGGCTCCGGTGTGGGTGCCTCAGTGGCCCTTGCCACAGGAAAAACTTGCAGCGTTGCACACCCTAGTATCAGAACAACTAGAAAAGGGCCATATCGCCCCTTCCACGTCACCGTGGAACACCCCTATATTCGTAATAAAAAAGAAATCTGGTAAATGGAGACTGCTACATGATCTAAGAGCTATTAACGATTGCATGGAGCCTTTAGGGCCCGTTCAGATGGGACTGCCCCTCCTCTCGGCATTACCGGAGCACTGGTCGATTTTCATCATAGATCTGAAAGATTGCTTCTTTTCTATTCCGCTCCACCCTGAAGACACCCCTAAGTTTGCCTTTACTGTGCCCTCTAGTAATCAAGAGGAGCCCTGTCAACGCTTTGAATGGACAGTCCTGCCCCAAGGCATGGCTAATAGTCCTACCATGTGCCAGCTGTATGTCGCTGCGAAGCTAGCTAGCACTCGGCAGCAGTTCCCTCAAGTGAAAATCATCCATTATATGGATGACATTCTCTTAGCCCATAGAGACACAGATCTTCTTAAAACAGTTTTGTCACATTTAGTCCTTAGTCTTAGAGAAGCTAACCTAGAGATTGCCCCTGAAAAAAATCCAAATGACTGACATTACCACTTTCCTGGGGGCGAAAGTCGCACCCACTCATGTTTCCCCCCAAAAGGTGTCTCTCAGGCTAGACAATATACACACTCTCAATGATCTACAAAAACTCATGGGGGATATCAATTGGATCCGTCCATACCTAAAAATACCCAATGTCAAACTAACACCTTTGTTCGACCTGTTGAAGGGGGATTCTAATATAAACTCACCTCGAAGCTTCACTCCAGAGGCAAGGCGAGCACTATGCCAGGTGGAACAGGCGCTCAGTGGCGCTGCATTGAAGAGAATAGACCCTGATGAGCCTTTTGAAGCCTGCGTGCTGCCGACAGAATTACAGCCCACTGCGGTACTGTGGCAGCGGGGGCCGCTGCTCTGGGTCCACCCTGGAGTTTCCCCCAAAAAAGTCCTAGAGCACTATCCTACAGCGGTTGCAGACTTGGCCCTAGAATGCATTAAAAGGGCTGTGCAGCATTTCGGTCAGCAGCCCAAAAATCTCAGGGTGCCTTATTCTTCCCAGCAGCTTGAGATACTCACCGGATGCATAGATCAATGGGCCATTCTCCGGTGTACATTTCTTGGTCCCATTAACAATCAGTTCCCTAAGGCTCCTCTCTTGCAGTTTGTCACCCGGCACCCAGTGATTTTTCCCAAAGTAACCTCTCCTAGGCCACTAGCAGGCGCCCCCACCGTATACACGGACGGCTCCAGCTCTGGAACAGGGGCGTATTGTGTGGAGGGGGACACTCCTAAAACAGTGCTCTTCCAACCACAAAAGCCTCAATGGGTAGAACTGCAGGTTATCATTGCAGTCCTGGAAAGCCTTTCCGAGCCCTTAAATGTCGTCTCGGATTCTGCTTATGTTGTGAACTCTGTACAAATTTTAGAAACGGTGGGCATTGTTAAACATTCCTCTACAGTAAGGACGTTCTTTGCCAAACTACAGGAGGTTATATGGACCAGGCAACACCCTTTTTACATAACCCATATTAGAGCCCACACAGGTTTGCCTGGCCCTATGGCCCAGGGGAACCATAGCGCAGATGTAGCCACTCGACAGCTGCACATCTTTCCGACGCTGGTACCGTATCAACAAGCCCGAGAATTCCATGCCAAGTTTCACATCAATGCAGGTACCCTAGCTAAGCGGTTCAGCATACCACGTGCAGCTGCTCGAGATATTGTCCGAGCCTGCAACAATTGTGCAGAGCAGAGAGCAGTCCCCTCGGTTGGGGTCAACCCTAGGGGTCTCACCCCAGGGGATACTTGGCAGATGGATGTCACTCATCATTCAGAGTATGGTAAGATCAAGTACTTACATGTGTCGGTGGACACATGCTCCCAAGTTTTATTTGCCTCTGCTGAACCAGGAGAAAGAGTCTCCCACGTCATTGCACACTGCCTTGCTGCATGGGCAGCTTGGGGTAAGCCAAAGACGTTAAAGACGGATAACGGGCCTGCCTACACTAGTAAATCCTTCCAAAAATTTTGTGACAACATGGATGTCCAATTAAAACATGGCATCCCCTATAACCCTCAGGGGCAAGGAATCATTGAAAGAGCGCACAGATCTCTCAAAGACTTGCTTAAAAACAGAAAGAGGGTATAGGCCACGGCCTGTCCCCAAAAGCTCGACTGTCTGTAGCCTTGCTCACATATAATTTTTTAAACGAAAATTCACAAGGAATGACACCTGCCCTGCAACACACCACCCCGAGTCCTCCGCATAGAGGTCTAGTCCGTTGGAAGGATGTCCTGTCGGGGCAGTGGAAAGGCCCTGACCCGGTGCTCAGCTGGGCCAGAGGCTCTGTTTGTGTTTTTCCCCAGGAACCAGGACGTCAACCAGTGTGGGTTCCGGAAAGACTGGTGAGAACCGTGACATCACCTGAAGAAGCCAAGGAACAGCTGTCAGAAACGCCAACGAATATACAACCTGAACCATTAGACCAAGCCTCCGACCCTGCTGATGATGGCGACGACCGACAAGACGATAATAGTAGGACTGACCACCCCGCGGTTGCCCAAAAAGAGGATCGGTAACTCTGTTCTTTGCTCTCCTATAGCAATCCTTCTAATCTGCCTTTTTCTTTTTAGTGGAACTACGAGTCCTTCCCCCTCACCAATGACACACTGATCCTCTCTTTTGCTAACCTCTCTGTCAAGGTTGTCAACACCACAGTTGCGGCGAATGCTACTTGTGAAACTGGTAATGGCGAGTTAAGTAAGGGAGTCTTGCTTGAATTTCTTAACGTTACAGGGAAGAGCCGCCAGTCTTGTGAAGGGATCTTGAGTAAAAAGGAGACTCAAAGGTGCCTTTTCCTTCCAGGGCTTGCTCCTACAGTCTGCAACCGTTCCAAAGACCCGGATGCCTCGCCGCCCCGCTATCCTAGTGTATCGCCCAAGTTATGTCTGGCTCCCCGTCAAGGCAACCGACTGGGTTGGCCCTGTTTCTCAAGTTGTTTCACTTAACAATATCCCCTTCTCTAAGTCTAGGCGTCCAAGAGGCATAAAAGAATGGCTATCGAATGCTGCCAGTGTAGCTTCCTCTTTGTTTGTCCCAACGATCGGGCAGGCTGTGCTACAAGCATGGACAGATCGGCAGCTCGCCATAACGATGGAAACGGTAAATGGCTTGGTCAACCTTACCCGAGACGTGCTACGCCGCCACAATCAGATGCTGAACTTAAATTTCCAGGCCATTCAGAAACTCCAAGCGGAGATAGATGAACTTGGACTGGAAATAGATGGACTCTGGAGAGTGCTTCAGCAAACATGTGACACCCGGTGGCTTACGGTTAAACTCTGTGTCACTCCTGTCAGGGCCAACGTGACCGGAAGCATTTCCAGAGTCTCTGATTGGCTGAAAAGGTCATATTTTCCTGAATTTGTTAATCTCTCCCAACAGGTGGAATCTAGTTTAGACACAATTGGGGGGATCAAGTTAAAACCCGTTAAAGTCGATCTCTCCGGGTTAGGCGAGGTTCTACAGAAACTCTTCCTGGTTCTCTTGGCCCAATTTAACTAATTGGATCCTCATTGCAGTGGGATTATTGGTGGGATTAGTCGTTGTTAAATGTTTGCTAGAACGCCTGTTTCAAGCGCAGCAGCAATTGCGTGTTACCACTATGATGGCTATGACTCCCACCTCTGTTACCCCCGATAGTGACCGATTTATTAACCATACCCCTTCCTGGTCGCCTCAGGTGGGGCGCTTTGGAGCAAAATTTGTAGCGAATCGCATGGCTGTTTCTCGGGTGTAAAAGGCGACACCAGTAGTCATAATTTTGTCTCAGGTGGGTCTCTAGGGCAGAGTCCTAGTTGTGGCCAGACTGGACCCTAGCCATTGCACAGAGACACCTAGTGACACCCCCGACTCTGGTTACTGCTGTTCCTGCCCCCGTCGTTGTTCCCCAGTTGCCAGGCAAAGCACTGCAGGGAGAGTCACGTTGCTTCCAGCTTACGGACTCTCCGGTCTCCATATGACGTGAGCATTCTGGTTGGTGCTAGAGGCTCCGCCGCTGGATGGCTGAGGCCTAGTCCAGACTCCCCAAAGCACCAAAGAGGTTGTGAACCATTTGGGTTCACGGGAGCACGCTCATCACTGGAGACACTGGGTCAAAAATAAATAAGAAAGGGGGAGATGTGGAAAGCCGCCTCCCGAATCGGGCCTAGCGTATGCGCTGCAGCCTGCTCTAGAGTTACCCCCGCCCATCGAGTGAGCCAAGATGGCGCCTGCATCCTGTTTCCTCATAGTGACGCATGTATCCGCCACCCGCTCCTACCAATCGAAATCCTGTATACGCGATACTAGCCTAGAAGCTTATTGGTTGTTAATTGTGTATAAAAGGTCTTACCCGGACGGGGTAGGGTGAGACAGCCCACAAGGAGCCGTGCCTGACGGCCACATCGAGGCTGCTCTCCCACGAGGCGCCGTGCCCCGTGTGGGAACCAGTAACACAGAATGTTCATCTAGCTGTAGTAAAGGGCTTGCTTTCACAACTGCCGTGTGGTTCGAGTCGTGATTCATGACCAGGTTAGTTCGCGCAGTCTGCATCTCTCTCTCTCCTTCCCTGTTTCCCCTCGCCGGCCGGGAACCGGGGACCGAGCGGGGCAGCGCCGGACAATTATCCTCTTGGGAAACAAGTTTTTTAAACTCCATTAAACAATTAAAAACATGACTGTTCTTTGTTTACCCTCCTTCAAGTCATCGTCAAGGAAAATTTTGACCTCCTCTATTGTGGTCCCAATTTCAACAAATCTCCAAGGACTCCTGCCTTGGTGGAGAGAGAAAGTAATCATTAAGTTAACATCAGTATTTTCCACAATACTGGGTCCCTAATGAATGTTTAATGACTTCTTGCTCTTCAATTGCTATGCAGCTTCTTTGGTAGGAAGGAAAGCCTACAAGATCAACTGCAGAACCAGAAAGTCTTGGTTCAGCTATCACCCAGTCTCCTTATCCATTTTTAAAGCTCTCTGGAATTTTGAAAAGCTTTCACCAGTGCCTATTGGAAACAACAACCATTTAAACACATACAAGAGATATACACACTTCATACACATAGTATTCTGCATAGCCCCTTACCCACCAAAAAAATATATATATAGATTTCAACCATCTGTCAGAACCATAAATAGCATCTCCTCTAATAACCCATAATAGGTTCTAAGACACATCAGATCAGCCTTTCAAATGCTAAATTTCCATGAACTATTAATGAAAGAGCATCGTTCGTTTTTAAAATTCTTCCTCTAGCATTTGAAACCTAATCCAACTCAGAACTATTTAAATATCAAATTCAACTTCTCATTCACAGTAAACACAATGTCCAGAAGATATCATTAACTCTAACTTAGTAATGAAATGTTTCCTGCTGTTTCTTCACATCATAGTAAGAAATGCTACTTTCTAGGGGATGATTAAAAAGTCCAGATCCACATAAACTTCATGAATATAATACGTCTCTCAGTTGCATTAAGTATCAATCATATAAAGAAAACTAAAACCATGGCTTAATGGTCTTTTTACTCTGCCAAAAACCTCTCCCAACCACCCCACCACCACCGCACACATACACAAAAGCAATAAAATCTAATTAACTTCTTTGCAAGTTTACATCTCAGGATGTGTATATAGGCATTTTAATCTCCATCTTAAATAAGGAAGAACAGAGGCATCAGGGTTTCTCACTGTGATTTCTACTACCATATCTGTAATCATGTTACTCAAAGAAAATTAGCAATATCCTAAAATAAAGAATACCATTGTAAGCTTTTTAATCCATCATTAATTTCCTCTTTACTCACAAAACAGAGTTTCATATTTTGGAATTTAAGAGTACTGAGATAAACATCCTTTTATGTTCAAGAAAATCAGATTAACTTCTCAGGAAAATTTTTTATTTGCTTTAAAGACAAAACAGTACATTAAGGAAAAATATACTAATTGATGGCTTTCTAAATAAAGCATGATCATTGAATTATACTAAATTGGCTGTCTTGAGTGTCAAATTAATCTCTTTATTACATGGAACCAGGTTGGCTATTTTGTATTTCAATCCATCTTTAAGAGCAGCTTTTGATTAATCAACTTAATGATGACAGTTTTTAGCTAGTGACAAATGATACATTTATATAGGCCCTATTTCAGATGATCTAAGCTATTGTGAGCAAAAGAGAAAGAAACATTAATTTGGAGGATTAGATTAGTATGTCTAGTTTGCACTCTACACTTAACTGTAGCATATGAGATAAGAAGTAAGAATTATAAAATGAGTAAATCTCCTAAGAAATCTCCACCATAAAAAATAATCCTCATCAAAAGTGGGGCATGCAAAAAAGACATCAAAATTAAACTTTCATGCATCAAAGAACTTCATCATGAAAGTAAAAAGACAACCTACAGAATGGAAGAAAATATTTGGAAATCACATCTCTCATAAGGGTTTAATATCCAGAATATATAAAGAAATCCTACAACTCAACAAAAAAGACAAACAACCCAATTAGAAAATTGGCAAAAGGCTTGAAGAGACAGTTCTCCAAAGAAGATATACAAATGGCCAGTAATCACATGAAAAGATGCTCAAAATAATTAGCTATGAGGGAAATGCAAATCTAAACTACTACATCCAGTGAGTGATCCTGCAACATTGTCTTGGAAGACCACGTATACCTACTTTTGTTCAGTATATATTTTGAAATTCTTTTCCAAATGTGAAATGCAAAAGCAGTAAATTTGCAGTCGAGAAACCTGGCAGACATCACCTTAACCAAGTGATCAAAATTAGTATCAGCAGTAATGAACAAATCAAAATTACATGCCTCAGACATGAGGCACCAAGAAGGACACAACATCACTTCATTGGTATTTTTCCCAACAAATGCAAAACCTGAATTTAATCATAAGGAAATATCAAAAAAACCAAATTGAAGGACATTCTAAGAAATAATTGACCAATACTCTTCAAAAGGGTCGTGATCATGAAAGACAAAAAAAAATTGAGAAACTTCCTAAATTGGAGGAGACTAAGGAGCCACAACAACTAAATGCAGCATATGATATCCTGGACTTGATCCTGCACCAGAAAAAAACTTATACTGGGATAACTGGCAAAATTTGAATAAGGTCTGTAGATTAGATAACAATATTGTAGCAATGTTAATTTCCTAATTTCCTAATCATATAACTATGTTGTAGTTATATAAGAGGTTAATATTTGAGGAATCTGAGTGAAAGGTTTATGTGCATTCTTTGAATAGTTTGTAATAAAAAAGAAACAAAGAATGAAAAAAACCACAATGAAATACCATTTCACACTCACTAGAATGCTACTATTAAAAAATGGAAAATAAAAAGTGGTGGAGAGGTTGTGGAGAAATAGGAAAACTCATTCATTATTGGTAGAAATGTAAAATGGTGCAGCCACTGTGGAAAATAATTTTACAGTTTCTCAGAAAGTTAAGTATAGAATTACCATACAACCTGGAAATCTCACTTATAGGTATATAACAAAAGAACTAAAAGCAGGAACTCAAAAAGGCATTTGCACACAAATATTCATAGTGGCATTACTCACAATTGCCAAAATATGGAAGTAACCAACAGATGAATGGATAAATAAAATGCAGTATATACATAAGATGGAATATTATTCAGTCATAAAAAGGAATGAAGTTCTGATACCTGCAACAGCATGGATGAACTTTGAAGACAGCACATTGAGTGAAATATGCTTAACTGGTACAAAGTTTCTGTTTGGGGTGATGGAAAAGTTTTGGTAATGGATGGTGGTGATGGTAGCACAACTTCGTGAATGTAATTAACACCACTGAATTATGTATTTTAGGTTGTTTGTATATATGTTAACAGAACAAAAATTTAAGAAAACTGTAAGACCGTATAACATGAACAGTGAACCCTTAATAGTCTAATTATAAGAATAATGTTTTATCATTATAATATACATACAATGTATATATATGTATTATATATAATACATATATGTATACATACATACATAATGTAACAAATGTAGCAAATTAATGCAAAATGTTACCAATAGGGAAACTGTGCATGTGAGGGAGGGGTATATGGGAACTCTATTAAAAATTTTTAAAAAATAGGTCATGCAAACGTTCCACATTATCTTATATTAAGGAACATATACTAAGCTGTATATTTGAGCTAATTTAAATTTGGTGGGTTTCCAAATCAATGTAGCCAAACATGTAATTTCAACCAGCTACCCACAAAGTAACAGTAAAATTAGGACTATTGTAGAAGGTCTCTCCTGAAAGTAACTGTTAATGCAGAATGAGACTCAGCTTATTTTTCCCCTTCATTAAAGGGACAAAGACGTGAAGTAATGTTGAACTATAAACCTTTAAATTTGAGTATAGGTAACCAATTTGGCTAGTCCAATCTATCCATTTATAACAAAGGCTCTAAAACATAATTTGACCAATGGGCCGAATTCATCTTGCCAACTGTTTTTGAAAATAAAGTTTTATTGGAATACAGCCATGAGAGTTCTTTTATGTATTGTCTAAGGCTGCTTTCATGTAACAATGGCAGAGTTGAGTAGTTGCAACAGGAACCACATGGCCTGCAAAACCAAAAATATTTACTATCTGGCCCTTTACAGAAAAAGTTTACTGACTCCTGCTCTAAGATACTGGTTATCAAAAATTTTAGCAGTATAATCCTTTCAAACAAAATCTTACAAAAAGACCAGCAGATAAAACATCTGCAAGCAATATCTTTTTATCATACATTAATTTTATAAATTTAAATGCAAAACATTTACTTAATATAAAATCATTCAATGCTAACAATCAACAGTTTCATTGAACACAAAATTAGAAATTAGAAGTGGCAGATGACAGATGCAGTCATAGAGGTATCCCTGTTTTGTTTTGTTTTGTTTTTTCCTGTATTTTGTTTTGGTTGCAGAGATTTTTTTTCACACATATAAGTGGCTGCAAATAGTGACAGTTTTTTTTTTTTTTAAAAGCTCCCCTTGCAAACTCAGGATACTCTGCAATTAAAAGATGACAGAAGTTTTATTCCAAGAAACTGCACAAGTTAACCTGGCAGCCCAAGTTAACACACTGCTGATCTTCAAGATTTTAAAATTCAGTACCTAGCACATTTGTTATGAGTGTTTTTCTATGACCATTTTAGAAACAGTTTTTTAAAAATTTAAAGGAATTTTTAGCTTGCTGTGGGGTTAATTCTATTAAAAAGTACATAAAACTGTCTGCCAAGTACTCCTTCACCACTTATTCTGGTGAATTTTTTTCCCCAAATTTCAAACATGTGGTATTAGTAACAGCTTCCATGTCCCCCAGTGATACCGCCTTTGTGGCCATAGTCATTAACTCTAGCCAAGCTAATCATCACCTTTCCCATGATTCTCTAACTAGACATCAGAGGCAAGACATTTCACTTCTTCTTTGATGTTGAAGTAGGGAGATATGAGGCCTGAATGTTGCCAGAGATGGTGTTTTCAGTCTTGTAGAAGAAGCAGATATAAGAGAATGATACTGACACACTGAGAAAAGCAGAGGTGAGGTGGAGAAAAGAATCTCAGTGGCACTGAAGTCTATGCTCCCAGTTGACCTTAAGGTCTAGCTGCACTCTTATCCATCTGTAGTTTGATTACAAAAGCTAAGAAATTTCCACCCATTTTCCTGAGGTAGTTGGAGTTGGATTTGAGCTGAATATCCTAACTGACACACAGAGATACCAGCATACTTGTTTTAATTACAAATGTATAAAGGAAAATCTGGAAGTGTTTCTATGATAAAGGATATTTGTCATTCTTTCTGGCTCTCCACTATGAACTTTTCTAAATTTGTGCAATCTGCCTCCCTCCTTATAAGTCTTAGTGGAAAGCAGAAGCAGGTTCCACTATAGAATCTGAAATAATAATTTACTGTATAGTACTTAACATGTTAAGAACCATTCCAAGCAATTTGCTTGTCTTACTTAATCTATTTCTCACTATTTTACATATTTTACAGATAAGGAAACTGAGGCACAGAGAAGACAAGTAAGCAGCCCAAACTTACAACCAGTAAATCGAAGAACAAGTTGTAACCCAAGAAATTTAATTCCACAGTACCTACTTTTAACCTTCTCTCGATTTTGCTCTGAAAATTCCAGAGAGTTGCTTTCCAAGCCCTTGTTTTATCTAGGCTATGCCAGTAAAAGCACCCAACCAGTGGTTGCAGAGAACAGAAAGAACTACATCTTTAGAAGTGGTGGCACTTCCAGAAGGACCATGTTCCTGGAAGCAATGGCTGCAGTACCAGGCAATGTCCAATTTCTTTTGCTAAGCTGTGTCAGTGGAGGAAGTCACAGCATCCGTGCCCGTTTGAATGTATTATGTCCCCCAAAACACCATTATCTTTTATGTAATCTTGTGTGGGCAGACGTATCAGTGTTGATTAGATTGTAATTCTTTGAATGTTTCTGTGGAGATGTGCCCCACACAACTGTGGATGATGACTCTGATTGGATAATTTCCATGGAGGTGTTACCCTACCCATTCAGGGTGGGTCTAAATTAAATCACTGGAGCCATATAAATGAGCTGACAAGCAGAAGGAACTCAGTGCAGCTGTGAGTGACATTTTGAAGTGCAGCTGAGAGTGACATTTTTGAAGAGGAGCTACAGCCAAGAGGGACACTTTGAAGAATGCACAGAAGCTGAGAGAGTAGCTGCAGATGAGAGACAGTTTGAAGATGGCCATTGAAAGCAGACTCTTGCTCCAGAGAGGCTAAGAGAGGACAAACACCCCAAGAGCAACTAAGAGTGACATTTTTGAGGAACTGCAGCCTAGAGAGGAACGTCCTGGGAGAAAGCCATTTTGAAACCAGAACTTTGGAGCAGACATCAACCAGGTGTCTTCCCAGCCAACAGAGATTTTCCAGACACCGCTGGCCATCTTCCAGTGAAGGTACCCTTTGTTGATGGACACTTTATGGCCTTAAGACTGTAACTTTGTAACCAAATAAATCCACTTTTATAAAAGCCAATCCATTTCTGGTGTTTTGCATTCTGGCAGCATTAGCAAACTAGAACAGCATCTATCACACAATGGCCATAACAGTGATATCCTTAGTGGTATTGAACCTCTCTGCCTCCTGCCTGCATATTCCTGAACTTGATTCTTCCTTCTGGAGATTCTGAAACCTACCAAATATATTTTCAATATCTTCCTTTTCAGTTTAAATCAGCCAGAGTTTTCTGTTACTTGTGACTAAGAACCTTCACTTATAAGTATATTGCTAATAGGAGTTACTTCTGGGGAGTAGACTTGGGACAGGGTAATTTTTTTTTTTTTTTTTTTTACTTTTTACAGTTCTATATTGTTCTACTTTAATTCTTCAAAGACAGTTTCTCCCTCCTCTTCCCTCCAGAAAAAAGGAAGGCTTTGTACTCCATGTTAAGAGCTTGTTCCTTATTCTTCATGCAATGAAAAGCCACTGAAGTGTTCTAGAAGGACAAGGCCATGAACAAAGATGCATTTTAGAGCAGTTTGAAGAGGAACATCGAAGAGGACAAGACTACAGGCAAGGGGACCTGTGAACAGTCATTTGCAATAGTTGAGTAGTTTATTGTTAGGGTCTCACCTAGGGAAGTCATAAGATAGATGGAAAGGAAGGGACAGATTTGAGACCATTTTGAGCCAGAGGTTTGCAGAGCATGATGTCTAAATGAATATGTTAAGGCACACAATGAAAGCTGTCAAAGGTAACTTCCAAGTTTCTTGTTTGGGTGACTGTAATAGTGTTTCCATCAACTAAGACAGAATAAAGAAATGGGAACAAGCTTATAAGAGAAGATGATGAATTCTAGTTGGTCTCACTGAATTCTCAGTGACTGTGAGCTATCAAGATAAGTATCCAACAAGCAGTTGAAAAATGGCAGCCTGACATTCATGGGTTTGACACGTAGCAGAAATATAAAGCTGATTTAGGTGATAATTGAAATCACAAGAATGAACAAGAACATCTAAGGACAGTGTATGTAGGGTGAGAAGAGCAGTGAAATGGAAAGAGTAGACTTCAGGGGGATACTAAGATTCTAGGGATAGACAAAGAAAAGTAAAGAGGTTCTCGTGAATGAAATGGAGAAACAGCAGTCAGAGAGGTTGAGGGAGAATAAGTAACGTGCAATATCCTGAAGCCAAAGGTATACAGAGACTCAAAAGGTAGAAATTGATTACATACATGAAATTCTGCAGGAAAAAAAAATCTAATAAGAAAAGGACATGAAAATGTCCATGGATTTTGTAATCAGAATGTACCCACAAAGTGAATAATGAAGGAATTTCTGGGAGTGCTGGTCTGGAAGGAGCTCTTTTACAAAACATACTTAGGGAACTAGAATTCAAATGTAAATAATGATATAATATCATCAAGAATAAAAAGCCAAAACAATGTAAGTTCTGTTCTGATTTGACCTGCTTGCCCACTTTCCAAGTAATTAAATTTTGATTCTGAATGAGGAAAGCAATTCTTCACAATCCTCTTTGTAGGCTCAGAAGCCCATGGACCATGTTTCTTCACCCAGCTGAAGGAATTACAAATGTTCTATACTTGAATATACACACACTCTCTTCTCTGTTTTTATTACATTTTAAGTAAGACTTTAAAAATGCTATCTTATCAGAAATACACTAGAGGAAAAAGAAACAGCATGGATATAACCCCTTACTAATGAGGCACTAATGCATAATTATTATAATACATGCACTTCTCTCCACAGACGAATATTTATAAACACTGAAACAGTCTAGTTTACAGTGAAGTCTTATGTACAGATTGTTTTTCTCTTGTGGTTTGCTCTTTTTCCTTATTGTGGTAATATTTAATGAATTTCACAAGCTCTATTCATTCTCTGAAAATACTGAATGAAACTGTGTACACAATATGTGCTGCCTTTAATGAATGTATAGAGATAAGATATTGATATTAAGCAACATTAAACATACCACCATCAGTAAAAATAGTCAGTTCTCAATTTTAAACACCTAGAGTTGAGCTAAAACACAATATTTTAAAACAAAGCTGATTGAATTAAGTAATTTCAACAGACGGAGTTTGAGGAGGGGGTCAGAGGGATGCATACAATTAAATTAATTCGGATTAAACGCTGACAAGTTTTGTGGGTGGTTGTTTAAATAGAACCCTTCTTCTCAACCTGAATTCTGAGCCAACTGAGAGCTGTGCCAGTTTGAATGTATTCTGTCCCTCAAAACGCCATTATCTTTGATGCAATCTTGTTTGGGCAGAGGTATTAGTGTTGATTAGATTGTAATTCTTTGATTGAGTGTTTCCATGGAGATGTGACCCACCCAACTTCAGGTGATAACTCTGATACCATAATTTCCATGTAGGCGTGGCCCCGCCCATTCAGCGTAGACCTTGATTAGTATGCTAGAGCCCTATAAAAGCTCAGACAGAAGGAGCTATCTTGCTACAGCCAAGGGGGACATGTCGAAGAATGCACAGGAGCTGAGAAAGGAGCTTCAGCTGACAGAGATGTTTTGGACATGGCCTTTGAAAGCAGACTTTTGCTCTGGAGAAACTAAGAGAGGAAAAACACCCCAAGAGCAACCAAGAATGACATTTTTAAGGAGCTGAAGCCTAGGGAGGAATGTCCTGGGAGAAAGCCATTCTGAAATCAGAACTCTGGAGCAGACACCAGCCAGGTGCCTTCCCAGCTAACAGAGGTTTTCCAGATGCCATTGTCCATCCTCCAGTGAAGGTACCAACTGTTGATGTGTTACCTTGGACACTTATGGCCTTAAGACTGTAACTTGTAACCAAATAAACCACATTTTATAAAAGCCAGTCCGTTTCTGGTGTTTTGCATTCCAGCAGCCTTAGCAAACCAGAACAAGAGCTAAAGGATGGAGATCAAAATATTACAAATGTGGCCCTCTCTCTCTAGCTAAGCCAACTTGAAAGGTGAAATCACTCCCCTCCCCGCTATGTGGGATCAGACACCCAGGGGAGTGAATCTTCCTGGCAACGTGGAATATGGCTCCCGGGGAGGAATGTAGACCTGGCATCATGGGATGGAGAACATCTTCTTGACCAAAAGGGGGATGTGAAAGGAAATGAAATAAGCTTCAGTGGCAGAGAGATTCCAAAAGGAGCCGAGCGGTCACTCTGGTGGGCACTCTTATGCACAATATAGACAACCCTTTTTAGGTTCTAATGAATTGGGGTAGCTGGTGGTAGATACCTGAAACTATCAAACTACAACCCAGAACCCATGAATCTTGAAGACAATTGTATAAAAATGTGGCTTATGAGGGGGGACAGTGGGATTGGGTGGGCCATAGGGATCACACTCTCGTTTGTCTAGTTTGTGGATGGATGAGTGGAAAGGTGGGGGAAGGAAACAAACAAACAGACAGACAAGGGCGCCCAGTGTTCTTTTTTACTTTAGTTGCTCTTTTTCACTTTAATTATTATTCTGGTTATTTTTGTGTGTGTAGTAATGAGGGTGTCTGGGATTGATTTTGGTAATGAATATACAACTATGTAATGGTACTGTGAAGAATCGAATGTACTGTATGTTTTGTATGACTGCGTGGTATGTGAATATATCTCAAGAAAATGAATAAAAAAAAAATATCAGCACTATTACCAACAAAAACTTGGTTGGAGGACATAGCTGAGATGTGTATCAGCAATGGATGAAAGTGAACTCATCACTCAGTCCTATGCAGTGCTAAACAACTGAAGGCCTACCCAGCCACTGGAAGATCAAGCATGGAAGGAAAGCATTCCATAAATAACACATTTCACATTGTGTAAATACTTTCATTAGTCATTCAATTTCTACTATAAAAAATTTGCCTGAAAAATCACTTGGAAACACAGACTAGGATGTGTGTTTCCTGTAAGCAGTTGACTACAAACACACACACACACACACAAACACAAAGGGAGTAAATGGCTGGACTTTGCATGCTCAATTCCTCTCCCAAACTCACTAGTTAGATAACTCACTGCAACTCTGTGGGTTGTAGTAAGGGGTAGGAACAGGAGAAAAATCTCTTCCCATGGAAATCAGAGGATTGGTCAGATGACTCCCATACCCTCCACCCCAATCAATACAAATGATTATTAACTGATTTCAGTAACATTTGTTTTCCTTTTTCTCAACTGCAGGATGAGTTAAAGCATGTTGCTATATACTTCAATTCTCTTGGATTCTAGTTTTCAAAACCACGATCATAAGTCTATAGCTACGCAATGAATATGTACCTATAGACTCTTTTGCGGGGTCAGAGCTTGAGCCTGGAATCATAATTCCCTGAATTAAGATCCAGCTACTGACTAAGGAAAGTTAACATTGAGGAAAAACAGGCCCACAAGTTACATTTCACATTGTATAAATCCTACCACTCATTCATTCAACAAGCCTTTATTGAGAGTCTACTATATTCCAAACATTGGGCTTAGGCCTGAAGATAGAAAATGAACAATGCAAAATCTCTGACCTCTAAGAAATAACCTCCCACCAAAAAAACAAAAAATTCACTTTATGAAATAATGCTAACAAAATATTAGACATTTATATAACCCAAATATATGATAAAATTTAGTATATGAAAAGAGTAACCTTTCAAACCAGAGAAGAACAAATTGTTCCACTAATGAAGGGGCCATGAGATATCTTGGGATATGTGTATATATACATGGGGATAGTGGGGATGCAGGGAATCTTTTTCAACTCATATTCCATAGCTGTTTCTCTGATTCCACCTTGTCATAACCAAAGTTCCACTCCCAAATTCAGTCAGAACTAGAGTTGTATTACTACACTATGCAAGGTGAAAAAATTCCTATAAATGCCAAGCCAAGATCTGCAACAGTAAAACTGCTTGTTGCTAAATCCATAATTACCCAATTATCTCATGCATTTTCTACCTCTTCCTATTCTTCAAGATATTGTCTCCAGCTGTACACCGGATGGAACATGAATGAAAAGGGCCCTTCACCATTGCCTCTTGGTATGCTCAAAAAGTAATCTCTTAAATAATACTTCTATAGAATCTTTACAGTCATAAAATGCTTTTCAGAAACCTGCAATTATCTTAAATTGACTTAAGAGTATTATGGCAACATGCATTATCTCTGCTCCTGGAATGACAAAAAAAAAAAAAGAATCAAAAGCTATAAACCCACAAGGACAAAGAGAACAGAAAAAAAAAAAAAAAACAGAAAAGGGATATCTTTCTATCACACTTGAACATGAACAAATGGTCACTCATTTCCCAAAGCCAAAAAACCTGAAACCTAAGCCTGTAGAGGAGAAACCAACATAAAGCAACTTTAATCATACCACTAGAACCCAAGAAAAGCAATGGAGTAAGGCACCAAGAAAGTTGGGTTGAGAATCTGTATAAAGTCCTGCTAGTGAAAGTTTGTGAACCAGCAGAATAGACATCTCTAAGAACTTGTTAAAACGTGGATTCCCAGGCCCCACTCTGGACTTACTGAATCAGGGCCTGTATTTTAACAAGATTCCCAGGTGATTTGTAAACACACTGAAGATTGGAGGCATTGAAATAAAGAGCAGTTCAATTCTCAGAATTCCTCCCACATCCCAAAGAGCCAGGCAACTACTCACCTTCCATCCCAACAAAAGATAAAAATTTTCTCCTTGGAGAAGTTGAATCAGAGAGGTTCCAGACTCAGAAACACTGGCACAACTGAAGACAGGAGTGAAGTGACAGACTAAGAAGAGGAGGCTCTATTCAAGTCTTCACAATGAAGAGTAAATCCTCAAGCTCCTTATCCTGCTCACCTCTCCAAGGTCTAGCAACAGCATTCCATCCCCAGGTTGAACATTAGAAAAATTGCCTTGGGGGAAACTAACTAGCTCCAGGGAAAAGACCTACAGACACTGACATTTGGGGATTCCCACTTAAGAGCTATCTCATAACCTATCCTCCCTAGAGTAAAGAGGAAGACATACAAGTCTGATACAAATCAGAACAGAGGGTTAGTTTTTTTCAATACAGTGTACATTCTGTCTCTCAGACTGATGTCTGATCCAGCCCCTGCAGTAAAAACAGCAAATACTCCAATCAATTGGTAGTGGCTGCCTGTAGCACTCAGGTTTGGGGGTGGGGGGAGATATCATTTATTTACAATGTATGCCACAAGTGTGAGAGGGGATGTAATCATATTGGTGATAACAGTACACTAACAGCCTATATTTATTGAAAAATTGCCATTTGTCCTTTTCCTGTACTATATCACTCAATCTTTCCAATTGAGGTAGATATTAATATTATCCCTTTACTTAAATAAGAAACTTGAGTATTAGAGAGGTTAAATAGACATCTAGATAAAATGGCAGATTGAACAAACACTCTCTCCAGAAATACTACTCCTTTTAAGTGGAATAATCCCACAAGGATAGGGTAAATCAGAAAGGTGGTAATATTTTTGGAAACTGGTAAGTAATTAAGAATAGTAAATGACTTAGCAGACCCAAGAACACTGAATCTTTAACTGTCGGTGAGGAAAGCAGAGAACCAACATAATTTATAAAGCAGAATCCCTGCAATGCCTGGGAATTAGAATTCCAGGTAAATTTATCTTCTGGAAGTGAAGATAAAGGGGGAGTGACTAAAAAATAAAGCAGATTGATTGAAATATTTGTTTAAGAAGCAGCCAGGTCCCTAAATCTCCATCTCCTTTCCCTCTCCCATTTAGGAAAAAAAGACAGGGGATTTATTCTCTAGGGAGGGTAAAACAGGGTCTTTGACCTGGAGGAACCAGGTAATGTTAAGGGCATGAGTGCTGTAAGGAAAACAGACTTCTAATATCCCTGACTCCCAGAAAGCTGATAGTCAGGTATTCTCCTTCTAGGCAGATTTTAAGAGTCTTTGCAGCTGTGATGGTCAATTCCATCTGTCATCTTGGCTAGGTTATTGTGTCCACTTGTTTGGTCAATCATGCACTGGCATGATTGTGAAGGTATTTCATGGATTTAAATCATTCATCAGTTAATTGTATCTATGGCTGATGTCATCCATAATCAACAAAGGAGATTGCCTCAGCAATGAGAGAAATCACATCTAATCAGCTGAAGATCTTAAAGGAAGAACTTAAGATTTCAGCAGTTAGAAAGAAGAATTTCTATCTCTACTCCAGATAGCTAGCTTCTCCAGGAGAATTCGTCATCACCTTCATCAGAATTCCTAACTTGTGGCTTCTGGGAAATTCAACACCATCTTCATCAAGTCTCCAAGTTGAGGCCTGCCCTACAGAATTCAGCTTGCCAATCCTCAATCACATGAGACAATTATGACAATAAATCTTATTATACCTATAATATGTGTGTGTGTATATATATATATGTATTTGTGTATATATATATGTATGTGTGTATATAGATACATATATACATATATATATATATCTCCTATTGGTTCTGCTTCTCTGGAGAACCCTGAATAATATAGCAACCCCAGCAGAATGTGACTAGTCCAAGAGGAAATTCCTAAGGCCCCTGATGTTAGAGTTTCTCCAACTAAACAGATCTCTCTTTCATAGGGAGGGTCATAGTAACAAGCTGCACTCATGTGTTTAGAATTTCCAATCTGCTTTTTAAATATGAGCAGTTATCCAGGGATTACTAAACATTAGAGAATAAAACCAACAATTTGGAAAAAAAATAATTCAGAGAAAACATAAATTTCAGGGAGAAGAAAAATTTTTTCAAAATAAAACAAGACTAATATCTTCAAAGAGAAAAGATTCTGCAACCATGAAACAAGAATGGGATACTACTAAAAAGGAACATTAAAGAGATTAAGTAACTTCCCTAGGAAGACACAACTACTATGAGGCAGGATCAGAATTTAAGGTAAGATGCTCTTGCACCTTGGGCATCAGCACATTGGCAACATCAACAAGGCTTTCCACAGCAGCAAATGCAGGAGACAGCAGTTTTGGAAATATCGGGGGTTTTGTTTCAGTGACTTCACAGAATCACTGGTAACTGTGAGGTGCTTTTGCAAATATCAAAGGCCTTGGCAGTTCACCCCAGAGAAACAGAGTAATAAAGGAATAAAACTAAAAGACACCTGTGGCAGTTGAGGGACAAGTGAGAGCACATGAGCAGACCCTCCAGGAACTCACAGAAGTATCTGGGGAGCATCACAAATAGGGAACATTAGTAGCTCTTCAAAAGCAGATAATAGCAGAATCAGAGGTTATTCCTCCAGTACTAATTTACTTCCAATATGGTATTCCCAGCATATCCAGATTATGGCAGAGACTATATGCAAAGGAGTATCTTAGTACATGAATATAAGCATTAGACTATAAGATAAGTCATGGATCCAGGAGGACCCTAACCTGCAGGTACTTTAGTCATGATGACAGAAAGTTCATGGAAAATGAGAAATAAATAAGTTAAAAGATGTCCCTCTTCCTAATTTATACGAAGAAGTATAAATTTAAATGATTCACAATTATTCACTACAAGATTGGCAAATATCAAAGTATATGTTAGTACTCAATATTGATTAGGACATAGGGAAAGAGACTCCCTCATACACTACTGGTTAAAATGTAAATTGGTGTAATGGCTTTGAAGATCAATTTAACTGCTAATAATTTACCCCACAGAAATTTCACTAACAATTTACTTGCAAAAATAAGTCAGGATATACCTGAGGCAAAGATAGAAGATAAAGAGTGGGACTGTGTAACTTAACAAAAACTGGAGTGGTCAATGGTTGTGACTAAATGTACAAATATAAAACTGTTCTTGCATGTAGGAGAACAAATGAATGTCAACCATGCAGAGTGTTGGAAAGGGGATGGTAGTAGGGAAAAATACAATCAAAGCAAACTGGAGTCTATGGTCAACAGTAACATTGTAATATGCTTCCATTAAATGTAACAAAGGCAATGTACCAAAGCTAAGTAAGTATAAGAGGGGGATATAAGGGAGGAATATGGGATTCTTGATGGTAGTGGTATTGTCTGACCCTACTGTTGTATTGTATGATATTTTATTTTTCTTTTTATTATCTTTTTTATTATTCATTTTAAAAAACTCTTTTTTTCATAGTAATCAATATGTTCAAGTGCTGACTGTGGTGATAAATGCACAACTATATGATGATACCATGAACAACTGATTGTATACTGTGGATAATTATATGGTATGTGACTATAGCTCTATAAAATTGTATGGAAAAATATAAACAGGGATAAAAAGCCTAGAGAAAACATAGAGAAAAGGACATACATATTTACTTTTGGTTAGGAGGCAGAATGGTGTAGACTTTCTGGAGGACAGTAGGGTGGTTCCACATGAAGCCAACCAGGTGGGTGCCTTAAGGTCCTGCAGCCTCATAAGGGGGCTTTTACTTGGAGGATCTGAGAGCAGGGACATGAATGGACATTTGCACACTGGTGTTTATGGAGTATACATGATTTGCAATGGATGGAAATGGCCTAAGGGTACATCGACTGAGGAACAGAATGGTGAACCGTAGTGTGTGCATGCAATGAAATATTGAGCTACTGTGAGAAGAAGTGAAGCTGTGAGACACACAATGAGGTGAATGGAACCTGTAGACAGTATTTTGAGTGATCTATGCCAGAAACAAAGGCAAACACTATAATGCCTCACCAATATGGACTAACTACAATGTGTAAACTCAGAAGTGAACCTTAGAGCACTGCTTATCAGGGGAACGCTTATTGTAACAGTCCCTAGATTGTAAGCTCTTACAGTAGTTACATCTATTCCTGAATTGTAATGGCTATCTCCAGATTCCAATATGCTGCTCCCTTTGTATATTACCTGATCAATCCCTGGACCTTTGGGTATCTGTGTGACACCTGAAACTCAGAGCTAGAACTCGGCAGATGTGAATGTCAGTATTAGCACATATAGCAACTGTTAAAAAATCAGAAAAAGAATTCAGACTTCAACTAGAGATATGAATGAAGCAGATGTGGTTAGGACAGGGCAAATCAGGCCAAAGGGTAAAGGACAATACTGGACTGTGTTTTGAAATTTCAAATTCCATGTGAGACCAAGGGAAGAGATGTTTAGTTGGTGCAAGAGTTATATTTCCTAAACAGTTTAACTCACACAGTTCGTTCAAATACTATAATTACATAGAACTTTTAATAGAAGTAAGACCAGGTAGTTTTGCATAAGTTAGTGTGAAATAGCGACACATCCCAAAGCAATTTGGACAAAGAATAAAAATATATATGCAGGGCCCCCCTGAGGAACTGGGGGAAAATGCAGAGGTGTTGGACTTCCTCACCTGGATTGTTGCTGATATTCTCACATTGACGACCGGCGGTTTGATGTGCCAAGCCCTCTATCACGGGACTTGCCTTTATGCAACTCATCACTGCAAAGGAGAAGCTAAACCTGCTTATAATTGTGCTTAAGAGTCTCCCCCTGAGTACTTCTTTGTTGCTCAGATGTGGCCCTCTCTCTCTAGCTAAGCCAACTCAGCAGGTGAACTCACTGCCTCCCCCCTATGTGGGACCTGACTCCCAGGGGTGCAAATCTCCTTGGCAACATGGGATATGACTCCAGGGAATGAATCTGGACTTGACATTGTGGGATTGAGAACATCTTCTTGACCAAAAGGGGGATGCAAAATGAAATGAAATAAAGTTTCAGTGACTGAGAGATTCCAAATGGAATCAAGAGGTCACTCTGGTGGGCATTCTTGCACTATATAGATAGCCCTTTTTATGTTTTAATGCATTGGAATAGCTAGAAGTAAATACTTGAAACTACCAAATGCAACCCAGTAGCCTTGACTCTTGAAGACTATTGTATAGCAATGTAGCTTACAAGAGGTGACAGTGTGACTGTGAAAGCCTTATGGATCACACTCCCTTTATCCAGTGTTTGGGTGGATGAGTAGAATAATGGGGAGAAAAAACTAAATGAAAAATAGGGTGGAGGAGGGGTGTTTTCGGTGTTGTTCTTTACTGTTATTTTTTATTCTTATTTTCACTTTTTCTGGTACAAGTAAAATGTTCAAAAAATAGATTGGGGTGATGAATGTATAATTATATGATGGTACTATGAACAACTGATTGTACACTTTGGATGATTGTATGGTATGTGACTATTAGATCAATAAAATTGAATAAAAAAATAAGTCAAGATACATGTACAAAGATGTTCACTGAAGCATTGTTTATCATAAAGCCTGGGAACAAAACTTAAATAACCATCAGCAAAAAATTGGTTTGAATAACTAGGCTCATTTATAAATGGAACACTAACCAACCATTAAAAAGAATGAAGTAGTTCTATCTCCAAGATATACTAAAAATTGGGGGGAAATATAGCGTAGAAAATTCAATGGAATATCTTACCCTTCTATTTAAAATATGTATACATATTTATACACACACACATATATATGCTTGTATTTGCAAAGAAAACATCAGATACATTTATGGAAACTATTAACAATAGTTACATCAGGAGAGAGAATTGTGAATCTGGAATGGGAGGAAGACATTTTTTATTACATGCATGTGAACTTTTACTACATGAATGTATTTTTTTTCATTTTAAAACAAATAAAATATTGAAATGACATTGAAACAAAAGCTGTGCATCTTTATCTGAATCACTAGCTACTACTAGAAATAAAATATTCCTAAATCTGTACCTTTGACCTAGAATTCTTTCTTGACACTGGAAGACTTTTCTTTCACATGGAAAAACACATAGCAGCATCTTCTTTCTTTTCTAGGTACCATTGACTTCCAACTTTTTTCCTTCCCATGGCTCTCTCTGTTCTAGTTTGCTAATGCTGCCGGAATGCAAAACACCAGAGATGGATTGGCTTTTATAAAAGGGGTTTATTTGGTTACACAGTTACAATCTTAAGGCCATAAAGTGTCCAAGGTAACACATCAGCAATAGGGTACCTTCACCAGTAAGATGGCCAATGGTGTCCGGAAAACCTCTGTTAGCTGGGAAGGCACGTGGCTGGCGTCTGCTCCAAAGTTCTGATTTCAAAATGGCTTTCTCCCAGGACATTCCTCTGTAGGCTGCACTTCCTCAAACATGTCACTCTTAGTTGCTCTTGGAGTGTTTTTCCTCTCTTAGCTTCTCTGGAGCAAAAGTCTGCTTTCAACAGCTGGCCTCAAACTGTCTCTCATCTGCACCTCCTGTGCTTTCTTCAAAGAGTCCCTCTTGGCTGTGGCTCCTCTTCAAAATGTCATTCACAGCTGCACTGAGTTCCCTCTGCCTGTCAGCTAATTTATATGGCCCCACTGATCAATGCCACGCCTCCATGGAAATTATCTCATCAGAGTTATCACCTTCAGTTGGGTGGGGCACATCTCCATGGAAACACTCAAATAATTCCAATCTAATCAGCATTCAAATGTCTGCCCCACAAGACTGCACCAAAGACTATGGCTTTTTCTGGGGGAAAAATACATTTAAACTGGCACACTCTCTATACTACTAAATTTCTTCTGCTTATAAATGACTCGAGTAATTCAGTTAAGACCCAACCTCATTCAGGTGGGCCATTCCTTAACTAAAAATAACGTCTTCAAGAGATGCTATTTACAATGAGTTCACACACACAGAGATGCAAATTAAGAACAGGTGTTTCAGGGGTACACAATTCAACCTACCACACTCTCCTAACTCACATCTTAAATACCCCACCGATGAATAATGCTCTTACCTTGTGCCTTAAAAAATTAAAGTATCCACACTACATAAACCCACTGAGGGGCACTACCAATGAAATATGACAAAATTAGTACAAATGGAGTAAGAAAATAATGGCTTTCTTCTGATTAAGGTTAATATAAATAAATTGTAAAATATTAAAGAACAATTTATAGTCTACCTGTGGTTAGTCCCTTAAAATTGCAACAATATCTATAAGAGAAAATCTCCAATTCATTTAACCTAGGAAAAATTATAGATCATAGTAAATAATGTTTGCTAGAACAGTAGAATCAGGAAAAGAAAATTCAAACTATATAAAGCCCTTGAGTGGAATGTAAAACATTCAACTCTCAACTCATTTTCCTGTTGCCTAAATGTCTTGTAGCTACAGAAACATTCTCTATCACCTTGACGTTTTTCTTTTTTATACAGATTTTATTAACCTGAATTATTAATGCTGCTTTTGTTTGTGCCTGTATCTTAAATTTTCTCTCTTCAATCACCTGTCATGAATGTTTTGATTCACATTTCAGGACATGATGAACAAAATACTTCTTTGGGAAACTGCGTAGTAACACCAATAGTTTTGTACTGCTAAGAGATTATTCTGTTTTCCCAGTTTTTTTTAAAAATGGCCATTCCTTTTTTTATAAGCTGTCAATCATAGAAATTATACTTTAATCTCTATTGAATGGATAAAAGATAGATTTTAAAGTATAGATTACATGCCAGACGAGAAAACATAGTAGATGGAGGCTGCAGTGAGCTAGCAATTCACAATATGAAATATATGCCTTCAGGAAAAAGCCCTCAAGTCAATAATAGTAAACAGCAATTAGCAATGCTCATGAGAGTATTATTTTGCTCCAACAGCCAAAATCTTTGTTTTTTACCAGCATCACTCTATACAGCATGCAGTGTGTCCATACTCAAAACCTGTTTGATTTAATCGGAAGTTTTGTAGCATCAAAAGTTGTGGATAGAACTACTCAAGGCTTGATATTATAGCAAGAAAAGCTCTTCAGCTTTAATTTAAAATGGGGGAGGGGTTCAAAAGTCTTTTGGCTCTTTTTAAAAATGTACTTCTAGTTTTCTCTGTTTCATTTTACAATAACCAAACTGTCACTGCTGGAAAGGAAGAGAAAGCAGTCTGTCTCTTTGCAAAAGTTCCTTGAAACTCTTTAAGGAAGGATGACGCCTCACCAGCTCCCACTGAAATCACAAAGATTCAGTTGAGATATTAGGGAACCATATATATAAACACTCTATGATTTCAAACAGACAAGCTCATTGGGAAGAAAAAAGTTTTCTGTCTTTGATTTATTTTAGAATGATAAAATGAAAGGGACAGTAATACATATTTTAAGCCCTGTGAATTCACAACGGGGTTTTAGAATAAAAAGGTAAAAAACCTTTGAACTAACAAAAGTCCATCACCATGCACTTTTTTCTCAAAAGTGCCTTGTAGAGGAAATTATGCTAGATGGAGGGACCAGCTGGCTCTTGTCACTATACCTCTAGTAACATAACACATTTCCAGACTGTATCAATCCAGTCAGAATGTTCCACATCATTGACTCCTCTTGGACCTTTCCTCTTATCACATAGAACTGTTTTTAGTACAATGCCTGTGAAAGCATTCACTCCCTGGCTTACATCTGAGTGTCTCTTTGTACTAGCCCAAAAGCTTGAAGCCTACAGATTGCATTAAGTTGATTAAAGTAGTGCCAGAGACTACCTCGGCTTTTATACTGCCCTTAGATTAAAGACAAAAAAAGCCTCCTTCTTCTGATGATGTTTTGGTTTTAGTTGGGAGGTAATTTATATGAGGTGTTGGGTTTTGTGGGGTTTTTTGTGTGTGCTGGTTTTATGTTTTTTTTTCCCTGTAATTTTCAAAGAGTCCAACAAAAATACAATGCTCTTATATCAGAAGAAGAGAGGAGGCTTTTATTACAAATGATCTCTAATTACTCCTTTGTTCCAAAAAGACAGCAGTTGTAGCTCCTGAAATGTAAGAAACCACCACTATGTCCTGATGAAGCATTCATCTGTCCTGAAGAAAGATCCTTAGTTTCAATACTTTCCTAAATTTAACTGAATGGAAATACTCCTCGGTCAGTAAATTCAAAACCTGAAAGAAAAATTGGAGGTTAAAATATCAAACAGCCTATGTGTGCACTGAACATAAAATATCAAACAGTTTATGTGTGAACAGACCATAAATCCATGAATCAAGGAAACAGAATGGGTTGCAGCACAATTTCCATGTCTGTATTTTCTCATACCAGGAAAAAAATATAGCATAGTTATTAAGAACATGGGTTCAAGAGTTTAAACTCCTAGTTATTCTACTAGCCTTACCAATTTGTGACTTTGGGAAAGTTGCTTAACCTCAAAAGCTCAGTTTCCTTATCTCTAAAAATGAGGATAATAATACCCACCTCATTGGGCTATAAAAAAAATCTTTAAGGGAAAAGGTATTTTTAAGTATTAGCACAATACCAGAAGCATCCAGTACACACTCAATACATTTTAATCATTATTATCACTCTGTATGAAATAGTTTCTGCAGTTCAACAAATCAAGCTTAGAAACAATATATGGCATGGTTTGAGACACTTGGCTTAGCTCTAAAAGACCTGGACGCTAGTTCTGCGTGTGCCATTTATCCGCTGTGTGACTTTACACAAGTCTTAGAGCCTCAATATCTTCATCTGTAAAATGAAAGAGTTACACATTCATTGATGATTTTGAAACTCTTTTTAAAAGTAAGAACTCTATTTTCAAGTGAAATCTTACCTTATTATATCAAAAAGTCCTGCTATGTCACTGAAACTGTTCTTGTTCCAAGCAATCAACAATTTCCTACTGCTGAATCCCGTGGTTAATTCTCAGTCTTCCACCTACTCAAGCTCCTAGCAGCATTTGACATAAATGACCACTAATTCCTTTTTGAAACACTTGCTTCTCTTGGTTTTCAGGTCAGCACAGTAGCCTAGTTTTCTTTCTATCTCACTAAATGCAGCTTTGTCTTCTTTGATGGTTCCCATACCTATTCCCAGTCTTTACAAGGCTCAATCCTTAATTATCTTCACTTCTCTTTCTATGCTCATTCCCCAAATGATCTCATCCAGTCCCATGGATTTAGATCCATCCAATCAATTATGACTTCCAAAAGTATATACCTAACCCAAAACTTCCCTGAGTTCCATATTGGTGTGTCCCAACACCTCAGCAGCACCACTCACTATGTTCAAACCCAATTACTGCCATTTTCCTCAATTCTGTTCCACTGGGTCAAAGAGAACTTTTACTTTTTCTTGCTAACCCCACATCTCAACAAACACCCCCATTTCTGCAAATTGTACTGTAATTCCTCTAGAACCATCGTTGATACTTCTTTTTATTCATGTAAGATACCAAATCCAAGAGCAAGTGCTATTATCCTCTACCTTCAATATATTCCCAGAATTTTACCACTTCACTTTATATCTACAGCTCCCTTTCTAGTTCAAGTCACCACCATCTCTGGCATGGATTACTGCAATCACCTACTTCCTGTTAGACTATATGCTTTACAATTGTAAAACATGCTTGTTATCTCTAACAATGCTTCTTGCCTTAAAACTCTATTTTTGCTGACATCAGTAAAGCTCTAATAGCTTTCTTTTTTTAGAATACTCTACAATATTTTACATAGTGCTCTACAATAAGGGAAAAGGAAAAATCAAACTCAAAGAATCTTATAACCTTCCATATATTGGCAGACTTTTATGTGTTAGAACATCCATACTGAATTAAAAATATTTTAATCTATGATTTAGTTCAAATTAAAAGGGATTAGGACTGGGTTAATAGCTATATGCTGCTTGGATGGTCTCTTTCACTTATATTTTGTTGCTGCTGCTGTTGTGTGAATTAAACCATGTGATGGTTAAGTTCATGTGTCAACTTGGCTAGGTTATGGTGTCCAGTTGTTCAGTCAAGCAAGCACTGGCCTGATTGTTACAGTGAGGTTATTTCATGGGTTTAAATCATTAGTCAGTTAATTGTATCCATGGCTGATTACATCTACAATCAACAAAGGAGATTGCCTTCAGCAATGAGAGAAGCCTTATATCAGGCCTTAAAGGGAGAACTGATGATTTCAGCAGTCAGAAAGAAGAAATTCCATCTCTACTTCAGCCAGCCATCTATTCCTGGAGCATTCACTGAAACAGTCTTAGGAGTTCCCAACTTGCAACCTGCCCTACAGAATTCTGCCAATCCCTACAGTTGCATGAGCCAATTCCTATAATAAATCTCTCTCTCTCTCTCTCTCTCTCTCTCTCTCTCTCTCTCTCTATATATATATATATATATATATATATATATATATATATATGCAGAATTTCTCTTTAGGAAGATGGAAAAGTTTTGGTAATAGATGGTGGTGATGGAAGCACAACATTGTGAATGTAATTAAAACACTGACCAATATGTTTGAATGTGGTTAAAAGGGAAATGTTAGGTTATCCATATGTTACTAGAATGAATATATATATCCTATTGCTTCTGTTGTTCTGGAGAACCCTGAATGAGACATACCTCTGTATTATTTATATTATTTAACTGCTTCTTTCAGGAGAACAAAATCCAGCCTGGTCTGATTCACCCAACTCAATCAGCCTTTCAGTTCCGTTTCATTTTACTGCCAAATGTAATTTGCAACCTTTCTGTATGTGTCATTTTGCAGCCATTTAATTTCTCATAAAAAAGTGCTTTTCCCTTTTTATATGTATAGTACAGAATGGATATGTCCTATAATTTATTACTTTTTATTAGAGAAATTGTGAGTTTACAGAAAAATCATGCATAAAATACAAGGTTCCCATATGCCACCCTATTATTAACACCTGGCATTGGTGTGGTACATTTGTTACAATTAATGAATGTACATTTTTATAACTTTACTATTAACTGTATATAGTCCATGGTTTAACTTAGTGTTCATCACTTTTGCTGTGCAGTTCCATGGATTTAAAAAAAAAATTATTCTAGTAACATATAGATAACCTAACATTTCCCTTTAAACCACATTCAAACATATTGGTCAATGTTTTAATTACATTCACAATGTTGTGCTTACATCACCACCATCCATTACCAAAACTTTTCCATCTTCCTAAAGAGAAACTCTGCATATTTTAAGCCTTAACTCCCTACTAACTAACAGCTTTCTTTTGATTGGTGTTTTTAAGTATATTTTTTCCCATTCTTTTACTTTTAACCTTTCTGTGTCCTTATTTATTTCCTCATCCTTTATTCTGTGTGAGCAGTATATAGTTGGGTTTTGTATTTTCATCCAGACTAACGATATCAAATTTTAACTTGAAATGCATTTACTGATACAGTAGATTTATAGCTATGATTTTACTATTTGTTTTCTATCTTACCCTATATTTTATATTCTTTTCATTCTCCTTTCTTTTCTTTTTTGGATAAATCAAATATGTTTGCTTCATCTTTCCCTCTGTTGACTTGTTAAACTATTTTTAGGTGTTCCCTTACAGATTACTTAGATTTCATCATTCAAACTTCATTTAATTCAGTCTAATATAAGTTACTACTTTTACCACTTCCCAATACTGCTAAGGTCTTAGAACATTTTAATTCTATTTATACCTTTCTTGTCTTTTCCTTTATTTTTGTCATGCATTTTAGTTCTACATTAATTTTAAACTCCAAAGACATTACTGTTATTGTCCTATAGAGTCTATATTCATTTATATTTGCCCACATATTTGCTTTTTCTGATGTTTTTTATTCCCTCTTTAATTTACATGCTTCTCTCAGAAGAACTCCCTTCACTAATTCTTTTAGTACAAGTCTGGAGGTAACAAATTCCTTCCATTTTTAATTTCATGAAAAATGTCTTTTATTAACTCTAATTTTTAAAGGATACTTTTACTGGATTTGGATTCTAGCTTGGCAGTTATTTTCTTTCAGCATATTGAAGGTGCCATTCTATTTTCCACTGATTTCCATAATCTCAGTTGAGAAATCAGATGTCAGTCTTATTGATGTTCCTTTAAAAGTAATGTGTCATTCTCTGGCTACATTCAAGATTTTCTCTTCTTATTGGTTTTTTGTTAGTTTTACATATGAGATGCTAGGTATTGTTTTCTTTTTATTTGTCCTACCTGAATTTCTAGATTAACAACATTCATCAGTTTTGGAAAGTTGTTAGCCATTAACTCTGAATATTGTTTCAACTCTATCCTCTCCTCCTCTCCTTCTGGACTTCAACTACGCATCCTTTTCAGCATGTCCCATATTACCTTACCTGTTTTTTTCTGTTCCTTTTTCTCTCTGTGCTTCTTCTTAACTATTTTCTATTGACCTATTTTCCAACTCCCAAAAAACCTTAGAGACTCCATATTATGCTATTTTATACCAGAAAGACTTTCACCTTTCTTCCACTAGAAGGTTGGCTACTAGGTGACTAATTATCTCAAGCCAATCAGGGATTGAACTGGGTTGGGATTGTGCAGAAGTTTTGGTGAGACTCAATCTGAGTCTGCTTGGCCTCATTCCTAGGGCATGACTCTTCAGAGCTTTTAACTGAAAGCTTGGTAAGACTGACTCCACAACCCTGAAAGACTGAGGGAGATTCAGTTCTCCCTGTCAGAGGTTCCCAGTTTAGCTCTTTAGTTTCCTGCCTTGCAGAATTCCAAATGTGGCAAATGTCTTTGAAGGAAGATCAACAACAGTCTGAGGTTCCTCAAGTCTCTAATTCTGTTACTCTGGCCCTAAATAAATGCCAAAACTTCTGATAGCTTCTCTGTCCTCTAGGAATGGCCCTCTGCCAGGAGTCAAGCCTGGATTTTCAGCCTCTAGCTGCACCCAAATTAGTTAAGTATCACAGCTGAAAAGTAGCTGTTTATCAATTCACTGCTCCTTCCAGGGGTTCCATCCATTGCCTATTTTGTTTTGGAGGCTTGTCTCCTGGAAAAGTCTTTGTTTCCTGAGCTTCAAAAGAATATGGGGTATTTCACTTTAACTTTCAGAGGCTTTCAGTTCTAGCTCTTTAATCTCCTGTGAATCATCGCAATTAAACTGTCCAGGCATTTGAGATCCCTCCAGTCTCCAATTTTGTCACTAAAAGCTTTATTCTCCCCAGAAGCAGCTCTCAGCCTGGCCCAAGTTCTCTTCCTCAGCCTTTGTCCAGAATCCTCAAATGCCCTCAGGGGTAGAAATGGCTGCTGTAACCCATCTCCTCCTCATTCCTCCATTGCTCTCTAATGCCTTTAAAATTATTAATTTTTTCAGCTTTTCTAATTGTTTTCAGCAGAATTCTCTTGCCACAACATACCACTTCTTACGCAGAAGTGGAAATCTATGTAAGCCTCCTAATCATGTTTGTGGATTTCATGCCCTTTGCGTTTATAATAAAATCCAAACTCTTTACCATGCTTTTCAGGCCCTACATATTCTTGCTCTGACAACTCTCTGACTTCATCTCTTAGCTCTCTCCCTTTGTTCACTGTGCTCCAGAAACATAGACCTACTTCTTATTCCTCAAACTTGCTAACCAGAAATCTGTTCCTATGCTCCCACCATCACCCCCTCTCCAGAATATAAGTTCTATGAGACCAAGGATTTTGTCCACTTGTTCAACCACTTTATTCCCAGAACGTAAAATAATGCCGTCGTATCATATGTGCTAGAATAAATATTTGTTTAATAAATGAAAATAAAATTGAAGGTGCCTTGTCTGAATGTGGCTGGGGTTCTGGAGCCCTGCCTAATAACCTCCCCTTTGCTGTCTACCATAGCCTAGATAATTGAAAGTCGACTAAATATTTTTAACCGAAATGTTAATCAAACTCTTACAGAAATCCTGAAATGTGTCCAAAGAAAAGTGGCATTCCAAAGATCACAGTTCAAAAGTCAATTATATGACTAAGGTTCCCTCTAGTTCTAAAATTCTAGCAAAAATACCATGTTGGGTGAAAAGCTGAAGCTGAATATTCCAACAGACCTGTTCCACTGATACGTATTTTTATCCAGGAAATATATATATATCCTTATATGTCCTAGTAATTAAGAAGCAGAAGACGAAAGGCAAAAATAACAATAATATACACTTACTCTTTAGATACAGCTGATTTTCTACTGAAACATTTCCACTTCATTGCCAGGCCTTGGAGCCCAATGAAATTAGTTCTAGGGACTAGAACAAAAGTGACACTCTTCTCCAGAATGCAAGACTGTATACAACTAGCTATGCTTTTGGCAATTTTATATGTATAGCTTAAATATTTACAGTTTTGCAGTTTGGGACCACTAAGATCTTAAGCATGGAGTTATACAAGTTTCATTTGTAGGTGAGAAGAAAAAAATAAAATAAAGTGTTCCCACTGACCTATGCTCTGCCAAACACTTGCTTTCTCTGAAGATGAAAAGGGACTTCATGTTTATGGAATGTCACAATAGTGATGAGTACATAAGGTCCAAACAACTCTAGCCCCTGGAAAGAACTGCATTTCATCAAAAGAGGTAATTAGTAATCACTCACACAGACCTGGTATTTTCTTCCTACCTCTAGGAAAAGTATCAATTTGTTCTCTGTCTCTGGGCAGCCTCCCATCATTCCTCAAAACAAGATTTCCCAGAAGTACCAGCTTAGAAGGCACAACGGTTATTAGGTACACCTTGGGTACCGATCTCTTTTCACTGCAATGCATCTCCTTCATGATGCCATTGATTCAAGTAGTGTATGGTTTGGTTTGTTCTGCTAACATAAAATAAAATAAAATAAAATGATAAAACAAACTAAAACTTAAAATAAGCAGTAATTAACTTAGACTCTGACAAAATTATTTTGAGACAACCTAAATCCATGACCTGGAAGCAAATTTCTTCTATGGGTGAGTTAATACAAATTTTCTCTAGTATTATTCTAAGTTCAACTTATTAACATGATCAGATATTATCTTAACATCAATCATATAGGCCACAACTACCCCTCTGTCTAAAAGTTCAAGATGATTTGAGTTTACACAAGTTCTTACTTTATACAATTAACCTTGATGCATTAACTCCCCCAAAACATGTCAAATATAGGTAATTATCAAATATCAATGACCTGTAAGAGACAAAGATGAGTTCCCTACAAATTAGGCTTTAAGATTCAGATACTTAAAGTGCTTCTTACTTCTGCCATCAAAAAGTGAAAAACTTTGTCTCTAGGTTTTTTTAAGTGGCATGATGAACAAATAAATAAGTGTTGCTACTGACTTCTAAGGCTTTCCTTATAATTCAGAAGTTTCAAATTGTTGACCAACAGACCAAATTCAACATGTAGATGAGTTTTATTTGACCCACAGAGTGGTTTTTAAAATTTTGAATTTATTGCCAAAATTTAAAACTCAGGAAATTTCACCTTAAAAATCCAAATGTCCACTGCTCTCTAAAAAGATCATGTTAGCTGTGCATTGAACAGGTCATCAGACAAAGGACTAAGTAGGAGCTGCACTAGTTTGCAAGGCCATGTACACCGGCTGGATCTAATAATCTCCACCTAGGGGAAGAAGTGCCTTTTTCTAATTTGCACAAAGGCGTTATATCGGCTAGCAATGACACTATATCTGGGCCCTCATTCACACATGGCAGCAATTGCCTGGAGCAACTGAGGCAAAACATCTAAGCATGAATTTGCTACAGTCCTCAATATTCCCTATTATTCACTCCTGCTTCACTATATTATGTCACCTGCCTGGTTTCTCTATAGACATATGAGTTTACAACTTTTGGTCTACATCCAAAGGAACTGTTACTTCTGATTCACTAATCTAAATGACATAAGTTTAAATTCACTTTGCAGGAGGTAGATTATTCAGCTTCTGATACACATACAAACTCTCAGCAATTAAGCTTTACAACCAGATAGACCTGGGTAGTTGCCTTATATTGGGAAAAGCTTGGGACCTCTCTGTGCAACAATTTCCTTATCTGTAAAATGAAATGAATAAAGTGCAGATTAAATGAGATGGCAGTAATAAGTATAACACAATGCTTGGTGTATATGATGTACTCAAAAATGTATTTTCATGTTATTTGCTGAAATGATATCCTGTCCCTTACCCTGAAGCAGAAACCTTGTCAGTTATTTCTAGAATTGTGAATATTTGTTCAAACTGATTAGACTATAAGCTACATGAAGACAGGCACCATGTTCAGCTTTCATTATCTTCTCCCCAACACTGACAGACAGTAACCTCTGCCCTTATCAGTAGAATAAAGGGATAAATGAAATTACTTTCCAGACTGCACTGGGAAACGAGCACACTTTTCCTACAAGAATTGGGGAATGCAGTTAAGATATGCCAAAGATAAATGAAAGATGCACTTAAACAGTATAAATAAGATTAAGCATTTGCCTTGGGTTGACCTAGATGCCATGGCAATTAAACTACATAATCTCATAATGCATTAAGTCTGAAAACAAGGAAAACCCAGTCACACTCCACCACCACCAAATTGATGCACAGGCAGCCTATTAACAGAAGCTTGAACTCAGGACATATGATCCAGGAACCACATATGAAAGAGCTGCAGATTCTCACTCTTTCAAGTGGCCCTGGGAAGAATTTTAGGATGATAGATGACTGGAAGATATATTTAAGGACAGGAATTTATAGAAACCATGGATGTCACCAGAGACAGTCAATAAATGAATAGGACAAGGATGGAGTTCAATAGCTATACACCACTCTCTCTCTTTAAAACAGAAACTAGGATACACCCAGAAGACTAACCTACTCAACTGTCCCCTGTCAGAAGAAATACACTATCATTCTGGCAGGGCTTTCTCAATGGGGAAAACAAGGTAGTTGGTATCCTCTATTTAGCCAATTTGAATCTAAAATGTAAAGGCAGGTAAGGTTTGTTTTACCTAAACCTTTCTTTGTAACAAACAGCATATCATATCATTCACATAGAAGTAGCATCACTATGTTTTACTTGCCTTTGAAAACATGCAACACTGGTACAATATACTTTAATGATAGAGGACCTCATTTTTTGTATTAGTACAACTGGAAAATGTGATGCTGCCTCTATGTGTGTAATGTAGCACAAAGATATGCTCATTGGGGCGTACAATCAGAATGTGTCAGTTCAGAGAGGCAAGAAGCTCCTGTCTCTAGCAAAATACTTTCCACTAAAAACTACAGCTATTCTGATGCAAAACTTACTGAGTGATATACCCAGAGGAAAAAAAGTGCTTTCGTGTTGCAATAAATACCTTATTATACAAGGTCTGGTTTGATCTACCTTCTTTTTAAAGTTATAATGGATTGTTCTAGCTGCTTAAAAACTAGACAATTTGTGATCATATATTCCCCAAAATGGAAGGCTCTGTTGACTTTGCTTTAATCAACTAGATCTCATGCTATTAGAAAAAAATGTATTAGATACTACTTTGATACATAAATGCTTTGTTTTTAAGAAAGAATAGAGTTTTCTATTTCTATCAGTGAAAAGGCTATGAACAGAGCTGCCATTCGTTGACTCTTCTTGAGTAGGTGCCTGTAAAGGGCCAGGTGGTGTTTATGCAGATGACTGAGCAAGTTACAATGTGTTCTTCCTTTTGGATAAAACATTAGTGTATCAGATGTGACAAATCAGATGTTCATCTTCCGCACTTCTGCATTATTTTACATTGAGAATTAGACGATGTGCTGGCTTAGCTTTTTGCTTTTGTTTTCTTCTTGAGAATAAGTTCATAAATAAAGTTCTCTCTACACTCTGCATAATCATAGTCTCACAGAATAGCTAACTGGCTAGGTAATATGATAATTACAACTACACCCAGCTTGCATCACACAAGAGAAAAAGCACATGTTCTGGGTAACAAAATAGCACACCATTCATATACTCTAAGAGCTACTTAACATATTATCCATTCCTGTTCTTTTACTATCAAGGGAAAATGTGGTCTTCCCAAAAACATCTTGAGATAAAGCACCTGATGGTCCACTGACCAACTAAGAAATTAGCATTTGCTGATCACCAAACTGCAAGGCTCAAAACCTTCCCTTGCCATTCATAAAACAGTTTCTATTTCCAAAGCCAAAGGGATGCCTTGTGTAGATTTTAAAATATTTTTAAATCACACTTTAAAAGAGTCTAAAAATAATTTTTTTTTAATATCCAGATAACATTCCCACCCACAGAGTTTGCAGTAGCATTGCTCTCATTTAGCATTATCATGCATTCAGCATGCACCAACTCCCCTTGGCTACTCTCCACAGCACTAGCATTTATTCCAAGAAAAAACAGTCAGAGGTTTCCCCATGAGCATAGATTTCATATAAAATACCAACTGAAAGTGTCCTATGTTGTTTTCTATATTTGGTGTCTTTATTTTGATAGTTCCTGTTAATAATTAGAACTGCACCCTGTCGCTAATGAGAAACTAACAGAATGAGGCAAGTGAATAGCTTAAGGGGTCCTAAAATTTCTATTAATGCTCTTAATTCGTGAATCCATCCAATAAATATGTATTGAGTCCCTATCATGTGCAGCTCAGGATGAGACCTTTTCCATCAGGGGGCTTTGGGGAAGGGTGGTTAATAAAAGCCATAAGGGAAATATAAGTGTACTAATATAAAATTTCAGAGGGTAGGTAGACTCAGTGAAGACTTTATGGAAAAAGTAGCATTTTTGCTGAGCCCTGGAGTATAGAAAGACTCCAAATGTGAAAACTGGGTGAAGAAAAAGTGGCATAGGGGGAAGGGGTAGCAGTTCCAGACCTCTTAAGTGATGTGTTACTACTGTTGTGATCAATAAAAATAAAGATTTACATATTTGAGTATATTTTATAAAATATATTTGATATATTTTAATATTAAAATGCTTATATTTAACATATTTTGATACATTTTATTTCTTGATAACTATTGATGTAGTTGCTGATAATAATTAATGTATTTTAGTAATACCTATTTTGGGAACCCCAGGCACAGGGCATTCACCAAGGGCCTTCAAGATTGCACACAGCAGCTTGTGTGACCTAGGTCGGTTGAGGTTTGACCTGTTCTCCTTATAATATCAGATGTTAACTGTAATCTATACCGGAAACTACCTCCTCCTTGAGATTCTCTGAGATACTGTTATCTCTATAATCCTCTCCTCCTCCCTGTTGACAATCAACCCCTCCCTGTGTTGCACAGCCTTGCTCCCTGCTTTATGCTCTCATACCCATTGGAATGTCAAGCCCTTGTAAAAGGCTTATTCAGCCCCCCAAAGGGTGGACTATTTCCACATTGTGCTCTGAACTGGCTGCCATTCAGAGCAGTTCCTGAATCTATCCAGAGAAGCTCCTGAATTCTGAGCAACATCACCAACTTCCATTTTTTCCCTTGTAAGTAAACCCCCTAATGAAAGCTCATACCTCTGAACATGCCCAGTGTCTTCTTTGACCTCTCGGCAGCAAAGGCCCACTTGGACCGTGACACCTATTTTAATAGCTCACACTTACAAAGTGCTTTACGAAGCACTTGTCTTTGTGCTATGTACTATTCTAAGCTGTACAGCAATTCTTGATGCTCTCAGTTGGGAGAAGGACTATTAGTATCCCCATTTTACAAACATAAAGCTCAGGGAGATTAAGCAACTTGTCCATGGTCACACTACAAGGAAGTGGAGGACCAAGGTGGTCGGACTCCAGAGTCCATGTTTAAAATCACTATGCTCTACTATGACAAGATTAAAAACTATGGGATCATATGAGCTAATAAATTACAAACGTAGAATGTCAGATTGTTCTTTTATTATCTCCTCCTTCATCCCCAATCCCACTGCCACCTACAAATATCTCCAAAGTCTTGTGTCTTCTCCCTCCTGAATATCTCTAATCCACTCTTACTCTCCTTTCCACCACCACTGATTTTAAGGCTCTCATTATCTCCTACCAGGATTATTACTAATTTCCCTTTCTAATTCATTCTTAACACCAGCAGTTCTAGGGTATCATAAGCATTTGTGGAATATGCTATAAATAATTTGCTCTTGATCATAGCTAACATCCCAAAGTTTGTAAATGACTTTACCTATGACGGCATTGAATGAAGACGATAAAATTTGTCCACGGGTCACATAGTTAGTGAAGTCAAGGAGCTGGATTTCAACCTAGGTGTATCTGATGATCAAGTCACTACTCTACTCACTAGCACTACAGTGCTATTCTTTTTTTTTTTTTCTTAAGCCCAGTTTCTCCAGATTCAAATAAACTGCAGAAAGTCTCTTAGTTACCTCTTTGACCATGGAATTTTGAAGCTAATTCTTTAAATTTTATTTACACACACTCAGTATCCACCAAACATATGCATCAAGAATTCTTTCTCCACAAAGACTGCAGATTTCTGATGCCGGCTTCTGGAGATCCTTGGGGTTTCTTGACTTCACTGTCACATGGACCCACATACTCAATATCCACCAATCATATGCATCAAGAATTCTTTCTCCACAAAGACTGTAGATTTCTGATGCTGGCTTCTGGAGATCCTTGGGGTTTCTGGACTTCACTGTCACATGGAGATGTCCTCTCCTTTCCTTTTCTTTTCCAGTTCATCCTCATTCAGTTCAGCCACACTTTAACTAAAAATAACATTTTCAAGAGTCATATTCACACTAGAAACACACCAGCAGGAATGCAGATTAAAATTAAGAACATATCTAAATTGGGGAACATAATTCAATCTACCACAAATTCTACATATATTCTGGATATTAAGCCCTTATTTGATATAAGGTTTGCAACTATTTTCTCCCATTCTGTAGGTTGTCTTTTCCCTTTCTTGATAATGTCCTTGGATACACAAAGGTTTTAAATTTTGATGAAATTTAATTTCTCTATTATTTCTTTTGCAGCTCATGCTTTGGATATCATATCTAAGTATCGATTACTGCATCCTAGGTCATGCAAATTTACCCTTATGGTATTTTCTAGAGTATTACCATTTATATTTAGGTCCTTGATCCATTTACAGTTAATTTTTGTATATGGTGTGAGGAAGGAGTCTAACTTCATTCTTTTGCATGTGGCTATCCAGGCTTCCCAAAACCATTTGTTGAAGAAACTATTCTTTCCCCATTGCATGTTCTTGGCACCCTTGTCAAAAATCAATTGGTGGTTCTGGAAACATAGTAGATTAGGAGAGACAGAGCAAAAATCCCTTCCATGAAAAACACTAGATAAAGGACAGAAAGTGCTCCAGAACAACATTTCCAGAGTTCCACCAGCTGGGCAGGGACTTCTACACCAACAGTGAGTGTGTGCTTGGAGAAGCCAAGAGACAGCATTTAAGACCACTGTGTGTTTGGCCCAGAATGCTGCTGGGGAACAGGCAATTGGGACCAGCTGACAACACAGAGGGGAGCAGCCTTCCACACTCTGGGACCTTCCTCAGCACTTGGCTCAGGTGATAACCCTCTGCAAGCCCATGGCCAAGAGCCCCAGTTGGAGCAGGCAGACAAGTGCAGAAGGGGGCAGCTTTCCATGACCCATGCAGTCATCTTCGCAGTTGGCTGGGGAGATGACCCTTCACAGCCCTGCAGCCAAGAGCTTCCTTGAGGAAATTTGGGATTCAATGGAATTGTGATGGCATCCACTCTTCCTCCACAGAAGCCCATGGTGTGCACAGTCTAGAGGTAAGGGTGCTCCACAGAAGTGCCAGAAACCCTTGCAAAACCCCAGGGATTCATGGCTGCATGGCAGACAGGGACTGTGGAGCATTTGAGCTGCAAGATGAGATGCACAGCTCTGCAGCCCCAGAGAACTCTACCCACAGCCCTGGGCAATGGCTGGGGCCACTGTGTCCTGGAGCAGACTCTGCCAAACTGCAAAGGGCTTACCCCTCACCCACAGGGTTGGCAGTCACCAGCACACATGGAAAATTGGTGTACTGATTGAACTTCCACATGGCTTGGACCCACACTCAGTGCATACACAAAGTTGGGGGAGAACTGGCTTGAGGGTAGGAGGTGACTCTGCTGATAGGTCAGGGAAAGTGTACACCACCAAGTGTAACTCTGTCAAATTATAGATAATTGTTCAAATAATCCTGCATATTCTAAAAGAATCCTAACAAGATAAGGAAATGCTAAAAGGCCAAAAACAACAGAAAATTAAAAAGCATATGAAGAAACCAGAAGATATGGCTAACCCAAATGTCCAAATTAAAAAACCAGAGGAGACACAGAACTTGGAGCTATTAATCAAAGAACTACACACAAACATCAATGTCATGGCTCAGGATATAAAGGACGTGAAGAAGACCCTAGAAGACCATAAAGAAGGATTTGAAAGAGTAAATTTAAAAAAAAAAAAAGCAGATCTTATATAAATAAAAGATACTGTTGATCAAATTAAAAATATTCTTGAGACACAAAACAGCAGATTTGAAGATGTAGAAGAACAAATTAGCAAACTTGAAGACAGGTGATGGAATGCGAAAGCACAAAAGAACAAATAGTGAAAAAAGCAAAAAATTTGAAATGTCTCTCAGGGAAATGATGGACAACATGATGTGCACAAATATAAGAATCATTGGTGTTCCAGAAGGTGAAGAGAGGAGAAAGGGCTAGGAAGAGTATTCAAAGACATTGTTGGGTAAAACTTCCCAACCCTTCTAACTGACATAAATATGCAAATCAAAGATGCCCAACAAACTCCAAATAGAATAAATCCAAACAAACTCACTCCAAGACATATTCTGATCAGTTTGTCAAATGCTGAAGAGAAGGAGAAAGTTCTGAAAGCAGCAAGGGAGAAGCAATTCACCACATACAAGGGAAAACAAGCATAAAACTAAGTACTGACTACTCAGCAGACACCATGGAGGTGAGAAGGTAGTGGTATGACATACTTAAAATTCTGAAAGAGAAAAATTGCCAGCCAAGAATTCCTTATCCAGCAAAGCTCTCCTTCAAAACTGAGGGAGAGCTTGTAATTTTTACAGACAAACAAATGTTGAGAGAATTTGTTAAGAGAACTGCCCTACAAGAAATACTAAAGGGACTTCTACCAGCTGAGAAAAAAAGACAGGAGAGAGAGACCTGGAGAAGGGCAAAGAACAGAAGTGTATTAGTAAGGGTAACTTAAAGGAAATAAAGAGGGGGGAAAATAGATCTGACAATTAAAAACCAAAGGATAAGATGGTGGATTCAAGAACTGCCTTCACAGCAATAACAATGAATGTAAATGGATTAAACTCCCTAACTAAAAGATATAGATTGAGGACATCTAAGATGGAGGCATAGAGAGGAGTGGAAGCTAGTTAGTTTCCCTGAAGCAACTAATAGACAACAAGAAACAACTAGTAAATAATCTAGAATAACTGCCGGGGGACTGTCCACTCATCATACACCAATGTGAATTGGGAGAAATGGCCAAGATCACAGATAATATCTGTAAGTAATTGCAGATCTAAGCTGGGAGCCCCCTCCCCCCACAACCTGAGCTGCAAAGCCTCGTGGTGCTAGAAAGAAGCTCTCTCCCAGCAAGCGAATATCGCTCAGCTGAGCTCCAACTGGGTTTTTAATTAACAAACATGGACTACTTACTACAAGCTATGACTCCCCAACAAGCAGACAGAGGCTTTGGGTGATGACTGACCTTGGAGAGCCAGAGGATCAAGCAGACTGGCCCTGAAAGGGGCTTTCTATCTCTGTTACGGCTCAGTGGGGAAAGCCTCAGTCATTTTCAGTTCCCAGCACTCTGACCCAGGCAAGGGTGGAGATAGCACAGGCAGAGTTTATTCAAATGCTGATGATATTGCCCTGGGGGGGTGGGATATCTTTCCTAAGTGGAAAGGGGTGAGGCCCAGTTCTACTACCTGCCTTCCATTCAGAACCAGACCCCAAAGCCTGAGGGAAAACAGCCACAGGCCACACTTCCTTACATCAGTCTGGAGTTACAGGCTGACAGTACCACCTGCTGGGCAGAAAAGCACAGTGACCTGAGTCATCATAGGGTGTACCAATTTTCCAAGCCACACCCTCAGGGAAACCAGATACTGAATAGTTCTTCCTTCTGGGGCCTGAGCCCATTCTGGTCTGGGAAAACCCGACTGGGGTAACCAAGGAAACCATTCTTAGACAACATGAAACTACAACCTACACTAAGAAAAACAAAGTTATGGCCCAGTCAAAGAAACAAACTTACACCTCAACTGAGATACAGGAATTGAAACAATTAATAATAAGTCAATTTGAAAAGTTTAAAGAAGATATAGCAAAAGAGATGAACCAGATGATGGAAAGACTGGGCATACATAATTTAGAAATTGAAAGTTCAAAAAACCAACTGGCAGAAGCTATGGAAATGAAAGGCACAACACAAGAGATGAAAGACACAATGGAAACATATAACAGCAGATCTCAAGAAACAGAAGAAAACACTCAGGAACTGGAGAACAAGGCACCTGAAAGCCAACACATAAAAGAACAGATAGAGAAAAGAATGAAAAAATATGAGCAACATCTCCAGGAACTTAAAGACAAAAGAAAAAGCAAGAAAGTACATGTCATTGGTGTCCCAGAAGGAGAAGAAAAGGGAAAAGGGGCAGAAGCAATAATAGAGGAAATAATCAATGAAAATTTCCCATCTCTTATGAAGGGCATAAAATTATGGATCTAATATGCGCAGTGTACCCCAAACAGAATAAATCTGAATAGGCTTACACCAAGACACTTAATAATCAGATTATCAAACGTGAAAGATGAAGAGAGAATCCTGAAAGCAGCAAGAGAAAAGCGATCCATCACATACAAAGGAAGCTTGATAAGACTATGTGCAGATTTCTCAGTAGAAATCATGGAGGCAAGAGGGAAATGGGGTGATATATTTAAGATACTGAAAGAGAAAACCCACCAACCAAGAATCCTATGTCTGGCAAAACTGTCCTTCAAATATGAGGGAGAGCTTAAAATATTCTCTGACAAACAGACAATGACAGAGTTTGTGAACAAGATACCTGCTCTACAGGAAACACTAAAGGAAGCACTGCAGACAGAAAGGAAAAGACAGGAGTGAGAGGTTTGGAGCACAATTTTGGGAGATAGTAGCACAGCAATGTAAGTACACTGAACAAAGATGACTGTGAGTATGGTTGAAAGAGGAAGGTTGGGACCATGTGGGACACCAGAACAAAAGACGAAGGATAAAGACTGGGACTATGTAACTCAAGGAAACCTAGGATGCTCAATGATTGTAATAAAAGGTACAAATATGTTTTTACATGAAGTAGAACAAATGAACATCAGCCTTGCAAGGTGTTAAAAATAGGGCAGGATTGGGGGGAAGTACAAAATTGCAAACTAGAGACTATAATTTATGGAAGAAAAAGATATAGATTGGCAGAATGGATTAAAAAAATATGAACCATCAATATGATATTTACAAGAGACTCATCTTAGACCCAGTGACACAAAGAGATTGAAAATGAAAGGATGGAAAAAAATATTCCATACAAGCTACAGCCAAAAGAAAACAGGGGTAGCAATACTAATTTCAGATAAAATAGACTTTAAATGCAAGGATGTCAAAAGAGACAAAGAAGGACACTGTATACTAATAAAAGGAACATTTCACCAAGAAGAAATAACTATTATAAATGTTAATGCATCCAATCAAGATGCTCCAATGTACATGAGACAAACATTGTCAAAACTAAAAGAAGCAATAGAAGTTTCCACAATAATTGTTGGAGACTTCAATACACCACTCTCTCTTATAGATAGATTAACCAGACAGAGGATCAGTAAGGAAATGGAGAGCCAAAACAATGTGATAAACAAATTAGATTTAACAGACTTGTACAGAGCATTGTATCCCAAATTACCAGCATATATGTCCTTCTCTAGTGCTCATGGAACTTTCTTCAAGATAGATCATATGCTGGGGCATGAAACAAGCATCAATAAATTTCAAAAGATTGAAATTATTCAAAGCACATTCTCCAATCACAATGGAATGCAACTAGAAGTCAATAACCATCAAAGATTTAGAACATTCACAAATATCTGGAGATTAAACAACACATTCCTAAACAATCAGTGGGTCAAAGAAGAAATTGCAAGAATTGCATTTGACAAAATTCAGCATCCATTTTTGATAAAAACACTCCAAAAGGTAGGAATTGAAGTAAATTTCCTCGATATGGTAAATACTGCCTTTGGGATGCAGCAAAGGCAGTATTGAGGGTGAAATATATACCTCTAAATATATACATTATAAAGAAAGAAAGAGCTAAAATCAAAGAACTAATAGAACAAATGAAGAAGCTAGAAAATGGATCAGCAAACTATTCCTAAGCCAAGTAGAAGAAAAGAAATAATAAGGATTAAAAAACAATAGAGTGAATAAATAAAACCAAAAGTTGGCTATTTGACAAGATCAACAAGATTGACAAACCCTTAGATAGACTGACAAAATTAAAAAGAGAGAAGACCCAAATAAACAAAATAATGAATGAAAGAGGCAACATTACCGCAGATCTTGAAGGAATTTAAAAAATTCTAAGAGGATACCATGAAAAATGGTATGCAAACAAACTAGACAATTTTAAGGTAATGGATAATTTCCTGGAAACATGTGAATGACCTAGACTGACGAGAGAGAAACAGAAGACTTCAACAAACCAATCACAAGTAAAGAGATCCAATCAGTCATCAAAAAGCTTCCTAAAATAAAAGCCCAGGGCCAGATGGCTTCACAGGGGAATTCTTCAAAACTTTCCAAAAAGAACTGATATCATTCCTACTCAAACTCTTTCAAAAAAAATTGAAGAAAATGAAACACTACCTAACTCATTTTGTGAAGCCAACATCACTCTAATAACATAAACAACATAAAGATGCTACCAGAAAGGAAAACTACAGGCCAAGCTCCCTAATGAATACAGATGCAAAAGTTCTCAACAAAATACTTGCAAATCAAATCCAAGGCACATTAAAAAAATCATACACCATGACCAAGTGGGGTTCATCCCAGCATGTAGCAGTGGTTCAACATAAGAAAATCAATCAATGTAATACAAGATATTAACAAATCAAAATGGAAAAGTCAAATTAACATCTCAATAGATGCTAAAAAAGCATTTGACAAAATTCAGCATCCTTTTTTGATAAAAACACTCCAAAAGGTAGGAATTGAAGGAAATTTCCTCAATATGATAAAGGGCATATATGAAAAACCACAGCCAGCATAATACTCAATGGTGAGATTCTAAAAGCCTTCCCTCTAGGATCAGGAAAGAGACAAGGATGCCTACTGTCACCACTATTATCCGACATTGTGCTAGAAGTTCTAGCCAGAGCAATCTGGCAAGATAAAGAAATAAACATCATCCAAATTGGAAAGGAAGAAGTAAAACTGTCATTATTTGGAGATGATATTATCTTATATTTGGAAAACCCTGAGAAATCAATGACACAGCTACTTGAGCTAATAAACAAATTCAGCAAAGTGGCAGGATACAAGATTAATGCACAGAAGTCAGTAATGTTCCTATACACCAGAAATGACCTAATTGAAGAGAAACTCAAGAAAAAGTTTCCATTCACAATAGCAGCTAAAAAAATCAAGTACGTAGGAATATACTTAACCAAGGATGTAAAAGACCTCTACATGGAAAATTACATAACTTTACTAAAGGAAATAAAAAGGAACCTAAAGAGATGGAAAGATATTCCATGTTCATAAATAGGAAGGCTAAACATCATTAAAATGTCAGTCCTACCCAAACTGATCTACAGATTCAATGCAATTCCAACCAAAATTCCAACAACCTATTTTGCAGACTTGGAAAAGTTAGTTATCATACTTATTTGGAAGGGAAAGGGGCCTTGAATTGCTAAAATAATTCTTAAAAAAAGAAAAATGAAGTGGGAGGACTTATACTTCCTGACTTTGAAGCCTAATATAAAGTCACGGTAGTCAAAACAGCATGGTAATGGTGCAAAGATAGACATATTGATCAATGGAATCAAAATGAGAATTCAGAAATAGACCCCCAAATCTATGGTTGACTGATTTTTTGATAAGTCTCCCAAATCCACTGAACTGGGACAAACAGCCTCTTCAACAAATGGGGCTGGGAGAACTGGATATCCATATCCAAAAGAATGAAAGAGAACCCCTACCTCACACCCTATGCAAAAATTAACTCAACGTGGATCAAACACCTCAATATAAGAGACAGTACCATAAAACTCCTAGGAGATAACGTAGAGAAATATCTTCAAGACTTAGTATTAGGAGGTTGCTTCTTAGACTTTACACTCAAAGCACAAACAAGTGAAAGAAAAAAAGATAAATGGGAACTCCTCAAAATCAAAAGCTTCTGTACCTCAAAGGAGCTTGTCAAAAAGGTGAAGAGGCAGCCAACTCAATGGGAGAAAATATTTGGAAGCCATGTATCTGAAAAGTGACTGGTATCTTGCATATATAAAGAAATCCTGCAACTCAATGACAATAGTACAAACAGCCCAATTATAAAATGGGCAAAAGATATGAAAAGACATTTCTCCAAAGAGGAAATACTAATGGCTAAAAAACACATGGAAAAATGTTCATCTTCACTATTAGAGAGATGCAAATCAAGACCCCAATGAGATATCATCACACACCAATAAGAATGGCTGTCATTAAACAAACAGGAAACCACAAATGCTGGAGAGGATGTGGAGAGACTGGAATACTTATTCATTGCTGGTGGGACTGTATAACAGTACAGCCACTCTGGAAGACAGTTTGGTGGTTCCTCAGAAAACTAGATATCGAGTTATCCTATAATCCAGCAATTTTACTTCTCAGTATATACCCAGAAGATCTGAAAGCAGATATTTGCACACTGATGTTCACAGCAGCATTGTTCACAATTGCCAAGAGATGGAAACAATCCAAATGTCCTTCAACAGATGAGTAGATAAATAAAATGTATATACATATGATGGAATACTATGCAGCAATAAAAAGCAATGAGGTCATGAGACATATGACAACATGGATGAACTTTGAAGACATAATGCTGAGTGAAATAAGCCAGATACAAAAGGAGACATATTGAATGTTATCATTAATGTGAACTTTGTGAAAAATGTAAAACAAGTGTCTTATAATGTAGAATATAGGGGACCTAGAGATAGACAGAAGGTAGTGAAGGGGGAATGATAATCTACTATGTACAGATATGATAATGAGGGTGAACTTAATGGTACCGGAATGGTCAGCTGTGACTATGGCTCATTAATGGGATTATAAGTATTAGTGAAGCACTGAAGGTGAACATATTTGTAATGATTATTTAAAGGCATGTAACCTACAGAGTAGCACCACAAACCTGCAGCTGATAAGAGTTCTGGGATGTTTTATATCATGATAATTGCTTTGTTTTGTTTGAAATGTTGTGTAGTTTTTTTGTTGTTGTTTGTTTTAATTTTTCAATAAATAGTTAAAAAAACAGAAAAAAAAATAAAGTCAATAGTGATGGTGATTGCACAACTAAATGATGATAATGTAAGAAACTGACCATTTATCTTGGGATAGAATACATATTAAGTGAAATTGGGAGCCCATTACTTAATAAATCAGGCCCTCAACTTGAGGCTTGCTCTTTTGAAACTTAAGGCTATAAATGGGAGGATGAACCTTCCTATAATTACACCTGAGAGGCACCTCCAGGAAACCTCTTTTGTTGCTCACATGTGGCCTTTCTCTCTCTAAGCCCAACTCAGCAAATAAATTAATTAACCTCCCCCACCATAAAGGAATGACTCCTAGGGGAATGAATCTCCCTGGCAATGTGGGACATGACTTCCAGGAATGAATCTGGCCCTGGTAGTGAGGGATTGAAAAATGCCTATTTGAGCAAAAGGGGAAAAAAAGAAAGGTAACCAGCTGATGTCACAGTGGCTGAGAGATCCCAAGTAGAGTAGAGAGGTTATCCTGGAGTTTTCTCTTATGCAAGCTCTAACTAGATAATCCAAATGACCACAGTATGCCATGCCCTTACCAAAAGTAGTCCCCAGATACCTAGGGCCCTACCTGAGATTCTATAAAAGATTCATTAGCTAAGTTTATCTCTCAGAAACTTAAAACCACCAGAGTATTCTTATGCCAGACAAGTCCTAGGACCCAGTGGCAACAGCATCTTTACAAATCACAATCAGACACAGCCCCCTTCCCCATACTGTCAACAGCCCCTTTCAATATAAACCAGTTAGGGTGCTCACTGCCTAGACACCCCTGAAGATGGAGAAAGAGATTAAGTGAGTGGAAGGGGTAGCAACAAACAAGATTTAACAAAGGTCTATGAATACTGAAACTTTATATAAATATATATGTATATATATGACGCTAGGATGTTGGAATAGCTGGAAGGAGGTAAATGACATGGTGGAACTGTAACCTATAACATCCTTTGGAATTTACTCTATAGTTACTCATTGAATTGTGCTTTGAAAGTCTTCATCTTTCTGTATATACCCTATATTGCATAAGGAAAGAACTAAAACTGTAGAGCTGTAACCATAACAGTTTTTGAAATTACCTATATAACTGCTTTTTGAGCTATACATCAAAAGTTAACACCTTTCTGTACATATGTTATATTTTACAATAATGGAAATAGCTAAAGTTGTGGAACTGTGACCCATGACATTCTCTGAAATTTGCTCTCTAACTACCTGTTAAATTGTGCTTTGAAAGTTATCACTGTTATGTATATATGTTAAAGTTCACTATTTAAAAATGTATTTAAAAAGAGAATAATATGTAGATTTATGCTAATAAACTTGAAAATATAAATTTAAAAAATCAATTGGCTATAGATTTGTGGTTATATTTCTAGAATTTCAGTTCTGTTCCATTGGACTATATATCTATCTTTATGCCAGAACAACACTGCTTTGCTTACTGTAGCTTTTTAGTACAGTTTGAAATCAGTAAGTGTAAATCCACCAATTTTGTTCTTCTTTTACAAAATTATTTGGCTTTTTGGGGTCCCTTAAAGTTTCGTATGAATATGAAGAGTGGTTCTTTGTTTTATGCAGTAAAAAAGGCTACTGGGATTTTGATAGGGACAGTGTTAAATAAGTAGAGAGAGTAGATCAACAAGGAAATAGAGTACCTGAACAACACTAAAAGTTAATCCACAAATCCATATGGAACTGCAAAACCAAGGCCAGTATTCATATTGGCCCCTCAGGGAGCCACAAGTCCACCAAAAAAAGAAAAAAAAAAGGAGGGAGAGAGAAAAAAAGAAAACCAACCAAAAAAAAAATTTTAAGGAGCACTGTCTCTACATGCTGGTGCAAGGAGGCCTGAAGCTACTGCTACCAAGAGGGCCAAAATCTGTCCACTCTGGTCCCTCAGAGATCCATCAAACCAAACAACACAAGCAAGAGAAAGAAATAAACTCAACAGCAACAACTACAAAAGTGCATCAGCTCTTTACATCCTGTTGGAGCTGATGTGAGGTCAGAAGTTGCTGCTGCCCAGAGGGCCAAAACTAATGCTAGGATTTGCACTGGGCCCTCAGGGATCTGCCAGACCAAAAACATCCCTACACAAAGGAAAGAAAACCAGAAAAAGAAAAAAAAGGGTGCACTGGCTCTTTAATTCCTGTTGGCGCTGATGTGAGGTCAGCAGCTGCTGCTGCCCAGATGGCCAAATCCCAGATGGAATCTACCACCAGAGTCAGCCCTAGGCCTTCAGGGTTCTGCCAGACCAACACCCACACACAGGAGATGGGAAAGAAGCCAACAAAGGTGTGTTCTTTATGTCCTGGTGGATGCTTGTGAGGCCAGGAGTCGCTGCCGCCCAGAGGGCTGAAATGAGAGGCCAGTGTCCAAACTGGTCCCTCAGGGATCCCCAGACTGACCTTAATCTTCAACACCAACTTTTGGAGAACAAGGTTCTTTCTGCCCCTACTGACCCCAGTTGATTCAGGCCTCATTACCACAGCTGCAGAGGGATGGAAACTCATCATAGGTTCCTGCTTTCATTTACAAAAGCCAAACTCTCAGCATCTTCTCTGTTTGTCTAACACTAATGTCCAGTCTTGTTCCAGGATTATCACCTAGTCAATTACAATCTTTTCTTCCTTCTCATTCATTTTTCTGGTGGAGGGAGTGATCTGTAAAACTTCCTGCTTTACCATTTTGCATCTGTACAATCTTCTGCTTTTGTTTTTCGAATCTCAACTGTCAGTTCAACAATGAGGTAAATAGATTAAATTTAATTTAATGCACATTAAATTTAATTCTCACAGAGCCTTCCATGGAGGTTCTTCCAATAGCACCTTCTTTATACCTTCCTTCCAGCAATTTTTAATGAATATGTTTTATAACATACAAGTATCTTCCCCTACTCTCTACAATGCCGGTTCCTTTAAGGCAGGAAGAATAATGTTCATATTGATATCCCTTAAGAACCTAGAAAAGTACCTTACACATGCAAGTCACTCAGTAAATGATTCCTGAATAAGCTTACCTATCATGATTTTGCGTATGTCAGCTATTTCAGAGTCATCATAAATGCCACTCAATATTACAGTATTTATAACATCAGTGAGAAAATAGAGAAAATTGGAATAGCTAATACCTTAGGTTGTTGAATTGGTTTTCTACTGTGTCATAACAAACTACCACAATCTTAGAGGTTTAAAACAACTTACATTTATTATCTCATAGCTTCCATGGGCAGGAGTCCAGGCCTGGCTTGGCAGGATCTTTTACTTCAGGTCTCACAGGCTGTGATCCAGGTGTCAGTCAGGCTGTATTTCTTTCCGGAGTGCCTATAGTTTTTATTAGAACTCAGTTCCTTGGTGTCGTATGGTTGAGGTCCCCACTTTCTTACCAGGCTTCGGTGAGTACAAAAATGGTAAAGGAAACTGAGGAAATACTGGTGGGCACTGACATTATCTGCTACATGAACTTTTTGTAGAAGTTTAAAAATATTACAGGGAGAATTACATCATTTTGTTGTGAGAAAGAATTACACAAATATAATTCATCATTTAATGAAATCATTCAGACTTTTGGTTTTGGCAACATGGTAGACTGAATTAATATGGACACACACACACTATAACATACAGAAATGTTGAATAAATTGAGACAAATGATTTTAAAATGCATTCCTGAGCTCAAAAGAAAGAAAAGGAGAGCCCAACATGACAGAAATAAAGATAGAGCACATAAACAGCACAGCAAAGCACAAATTCCACTTCAGCCATGGAGAATATCACATCAGGATATAGACTTTGGTAGCTCAGTGCTGGGATATTAATTCCCATGCAAGGATAGAAGTCATGGTCCCAGACAATGGGAAACCAAGACCTTGAACATAGCTAGAACACTGAAAGCCTTCTCCTCTATGTAGGAGCCCAAGGAAGAGACAAGGACACATGTTTTTGTATGGGACTCTTGGTGGGGGTTTGGGGGGACAGGTGAGAGACACCAGTGAGAAATGAAACCCCAAGCATACATTACCTGTGGGTATGGAGTCTAAATTTATACTACTCCCATGTATAAGCATCCCACTGAATTAAATACTTAGGAATGGTTGAGATAGTAAATTTTATGTTTCATATGTGTTTACACAACTTTTTTAAATGCCAAAGAAAGCTCTTCAAGGGGAAGTAAAATGACACCAGAAGGAAACTGGGAATGTCAGGAATGAAAGAAGAGTAATAGGAATTATAAATATCTGGGTTAATAATATAAATTGTTTTTTCCCTAATGTAACACTTTCTGATGGGATTGTCAATGTAGGTGGGTGTGATATATATGACAATTTTATCAAAGGGGGGAAGGGTAAATGTGCCTATCTAGTTATGAGATTTCTTAATTTGTCTTGAAGTGGTAGAACATTAATTCTAGGTAATGACATCATCAACATTGCAATGTAAGGCTTCCCCTGGAAAAGTCTTCCCTCAGAATCAGCTAATAAAAGGACAAATCCTACTTGCTTAGATGTTTGGAGGATGACAGAGACTGGAGAAGGACTCCACAAATGCTGAATTAAAGAAAGAAAAATAATCTACAAAAGCAGGTGAGAAATATCAGCCCCAGACCCACCAATACCTACCCTTTTCCCTCACTCTGTCTCTTGCATCTTGTGAGACTCATGGACGCAGCTCAGCCCAGGTCCCTCCTGCCATGGAAAACAGATTACAGAGCTACTCACAGCAGCAAGATAGAACCCCATGCATAACCAAGCACAGGGATTCAAGTCCACAGAGACCCAGGGCGAAACACAAGCTGCTAAATTGTGCTAAATACAAAAGGGCCCCCATGCAGGGAGAACACAGCAGAACTGTTGACAATGGGTAAGCTTACTAAGTCCAGTTTCTGTTGGCTGAACCACCTAAACACTAAACAGACTTTTCTGGAGTGACTCACCTTTTCTGAATTGACACCATCTGGCCCCCTGGAGTAGGATACCTGAATGGGAAAGAAAACAGTGACAGAAAGACCTCACTGGGGAAAGGGTGGGGGGTTAAACTATAAGACAGAAGGGCCCCAGGACTGAAAAATGTAAGGAAAGAGGAGCAATGAGTGAGGTTCAGAATTTAAACAAATACTGCACTAATTCGAACATAATAGATCAAGATTCCCATAGGAGGAACAGAGGAAAGGAAGCTTTCTCCTGAAGGTAAAACAATTGCACAAAAATGCAATCTTAAAACTGTACCACATATCCAGGATAAGAATGAGATGAAGAAGAGCTGAGAAAATCTGAACAGATAAACATGGGCTACTCTAAACATATAGAAAAAGTTGAGCCAAGTGTCAAAGAAGAGCCTTAACACAAAGCCTAGACAAGAGGAGGAAACTGATCTTCAAAGCTAACTCACCAATATACTCAGATGCCTGGATATCAGCAAAAAATTACAAGCCATACTAAGAAACATGAAGATATGGCTCAGTCAAAGGAACAAATTAAAACTTCAGAGGAGACACAGAGTTTGGAACAACAAGTCAAAGAAGTTCAAACAAATCTCCTAAATCAATTCAAGGAGATGAAGGAAGATATGCATAAAGAGATAAAGGATATTAAGCAGACAATGTATGAGAATAAAGAAGAACTTGAAAGTATAGAAAGAAACATAACAGAAATTATGGGAATGAAAGCACAATAGTAGAGATTAAAAATACACTAGAGGCATACAGTAGCAGATTTGAGGAGGGAGAAGAAAGAATCAGAAAACTAAAAGACAGGACAATCAAAATCATACAAACAAAAGAACAGATAAAGAAGAATAGAAAAAAATGAGCAGTGTCTCAGGGATTTGAGTGACAGCACAAAGCATACAAATATATGTGTCATGGTTGGCCCAGAAGGGGAAGAGAATGTCAACGGGGGCAGAAAGAATATTTGAGGAAATAAAGGCCAAAAATTCCCCAACTTTTATGAAAGACATAAATATATATGTCCAAGAAGCACAATGTACTCCAAACAGAATAAATCTGAATAGACCTACCCCAAGATGCATACTAATCAGAATGTCAAATGCCAAAATTAAGAGAGAATTCTGAAAACAGCAAAAGAAAAGCAATTCATCACATACAAGGGATCCTTCAACTAGACTAAGTGCTGATTTCTCATCAAACCATGGAGACAAGAAGGCATAGTTATGATATATTTAAGGTAGTGAAAGAGTAAAATTGCCAGCTAAAAATACTCCATCCAGCAAAACTGTCCTTTGAAAACTGAGGGAGAGTTTAAAATATTCACAGATAAACAGAAACTGAGAGAGATCATCAACAAAAGACTTACCCTACAAGAATTACTAAAAGGAGTCCTACAGGTTGAAAGGAGATGACAGGTGAGAGTGGCTTGGAGTAGTGTGAAGAAATTACCATCTTCAATAAAAGTAACTAAAAGGGTAGATGGAAAACCCAGTAGCACTGCATCCCCAATATACAACTGTACTCTTTAATTCCTGTAAGAGAATAAAATTGAAAACAAGGCATATTTCCCAATAATGGACATGCAAAATATAAAGGAGAAAAGTGAGACAAAGCAACATAAAGAGGGGAAACAGATGGCTATGGGAGCAGAGAATGTGTATTCTATTGAAGCTATGTTGTTATCTTTTCAAATTAGTAGGTTATAGATGTAGGTTGTGTAATATAAATCCCAGGGTAGCCATAAAAACAGTATTTAAAATATATACAGAAACAGAAATCAGAAAGGGAACAGTTAGATACATCATAAAAGATCAACTAAATGGAAAAAGAGGTTGCAATAAAGGAAAAGACAGAAAAAAAAAAAGATATGACATTTAAAAACCAAAAGAGAAAATGGCTGAAGTAATAATATTGAATGGATTAAACTCCCCACTCAAAACAATCAAAAGACACAATTTGCAGAAGGGACCAAAGCAAACAAATGAAAAAACAAAAAAAAACACGATCCAACTATATGTTATTTATGAGAAACTCACCTTATACCCAAAGATACGGATAGGTTGAAAGTGAAAGGCTGGAAAAAAGATATTCTATGCAAATAGTAACCACAAAAGAGCATGGGTAAATAAACTAATATTAGACAAAGTAGCCCTTTAGTCAAAAGCTGTTATGAGAGACAAAGAAGGACACTATATATTAATAAAGGGACAATCTACCAAGAAGAAATAGCAATCATAAATATTTATGCACCTACCCACATTGCCCCAAAATACATGAGGCCAACACTGGCAAAACTGAAGGGAGGAATAGAGACCTCTAAAATAATTGCTGGAGATTTCAGTGTACCACTCCTATAAATAGCTAGAACATCTAGCCAGAAGATCAATAAGGAAACATAGAACTTGAATAATGTGATAAATGAACTAGACCTAACAGATACATAAAGAACACTGCACCCCAAAACAGATGGTTATACATTCTTCTCAAGAGCACATGGATCATTCTCCAGGATAGACCACATGTTGGGTCACAAAACAAGTCTCAATAAATTTAAAAAGACTGAAATTTTATGAAGCATCTTCTCTTGCCAAAATGGAGTGAAGCTGAAAATCAATAACAAGCAGAAAACTGGAAAATTGACATATATATGGCAGTTAAATAATACATTCTTAAACAATCAGTGGGTCAAAGAAGAAATTACAAGGGAAATCACTAAATACACTGAGACAGATGACAATGAGAACACAACATATCAAAACTTATGGGATTCAGAGAAGGCAGTGTTGAGAGGGAAATATATAACCCTAAACACTATAAGAAGAAAGAATTAAAATGAGAGATCTAACTGCACACATGGAGGAACTAGAAAAAGAACAGCAAACTAAACCCAAAGCAAGCAGAAAGAAAGCAATAACAAACATTAGAGCAGAAATAAATGAAAATGAGAATGTTAAAAATATAACAAAACCAAAAGTTGGTTCTTTGAAAAGAGCAATAAAAGTGACAAATCCTTAGCTAGACTGACAAGAAAAAAAAAGAGAAAAGAAACAACTAAATAAAATTTAAAATGAGGGAGGGTACATAACTACTGACCCCACAGGAAGAAAAAAAAAGGATAATAAAAGTATGCTATGAACAACTTTATGCCAACAAAATTTGACAACTTAGTTGAAATGAACAAACTCATTTCTAGAAACACATGAAAACCTACACTTACTCTAGAAGAAACAAAATCTCAGCAGACCAATTACAATTAAAAAGATCAAATCAGTCATCAAAATAAATTCCAACAAAGAAAAGCCCAGGACTAGATGGCTTAATGGGTGAATTCCACCAAACATTCCTAGAAGAATTAACACCAATCCTGCTCAAACTGTACCAAAACTACCTAACTCATTCTATGAGACCAAAATCACCCTAATATGAAAGCCAAAGAAAGATACTACAAGAAAAGAAATATAGATGCAAATATCCTCAACAAAATACTAGCAAATAAAATCCAGTAGCACATTTCAAGAATTATACAGGATAATCAAGTGGGATTTATCCCAGTTATGCAAGGGTGGTTCAACATAAGAAAATAAATTAACGTAATACACCATATTACCAAAATGAAGGGAAAAAACATATGATCATCTCAATTGGAGCAGAAAAGGGATTTGACAAAATACAGCATCCTTTCTTGATAAAAACACTTTGAAAGATAGGAATAGAAGAAACCTTCCTCAACATGATAAAAGGCATATATGAAAACCCACAGCTAACATCATACTCAATGGGGAAAGCCTGGAAGCTTTTCCTTTAAGATCTGGAACAAGATAAGGATCCCCACTATCACCACTGTTACTCGACATTGTACTGGAAGTTCTAGCCAGAGCAGTTAGGGAAGAAAAAGAAATAAAAAGCATCCAAATGGGAAAGAAAGAAGTAAAACTTGCACTATTTGCAGATGACATGATCCTATACATACAGGAAGTCCTGAAAAATCAACAACAATGCTACTAGTGCTAATATATTAATTCAGCAAAGTGGTGGTATACAACGTCAACACGCAAAAATAGGTAATGTTTCTATACACTGGTAATGTGCAATCTGAGGAGGAAATCAAGAAAAACATTCCATTCACAGTAGCAACTAAAAGAATCAAATATCTAGGAATCCATTTAACCAGGGATGCAGAGGACTTCTACACAGAAAACTACAAAACATTGTTAAAATAAATCAAAAAGGACCTAAATAAATGGAAGAGCATTCCTTGTTCATGGATTGGAAGACTGAATATTGTTAAGATGTCAATTCTACCCAAAATGATTTACAGATTCAATGCAAGCCCAATCAAATTTCCAACAGCCTACTTTACAAAATAGAAAAGCCAATTGGTGAATTTATTAGGTAGGGTAGGGGGGCCAAATAGCCAAAACATCATGAAAAAGAACGAAGTTGGATAACACACACTTCCTGGCTTTAAAGCTTATTACAAAGCTACACTAGTCAAAACAGCATGGGTAGTAAGTAGCACAAGAATAGACACCAATGGAATAAAATTGAAAGTTCAGAAACAGACCCTTGCATCTACAGCCAACTGATTTTTGACAAGGCCGCTTAGTCTACTCAATTGGGAAAGAATAATCACTTCAACAGATGGTGCTGGGAGAACTGGATATCTATATGCAAAAGAATGAAAGAGGACTCCTATCTCACATGACATACAAAACTTAACTCAAAATGGATCAGAGACCTAAATGTAAGAACCAGGACTAGGAAACTCCAAGAAGAAAATGTAGGGGACCATCTTCAGGACCTTGTATTGGGCAATGGTTTCTTAGAATTTACACCCAAAGCACAAGCAACAAAAGAAAAAATAGATAAATGGGACCTCATCAAAATTTAAAACTTTTGTACACCAAAAGACTATCATGAAAGTGAAAAGACAGTCTACTCAATGTTAGAAAAATTTGAAAACCACATATCTGATAAAGGTTTAATCTCCATGATATATAAAGAAATCCCTCATCTTAACCACAAAATGACATACAGCCCAATTTCTAAAATGGGCAAAATACTTGAACAGATGTTTCTCCAAAGAAGATATACAAACAGCCAAAAAGCACATGAAAAGATGCTCAACATCAGTAGCTGTTAGGGAAATGCAAATCAAAACCACAATGAAATACTATTTCACACCCACTAGAATGGCTAATACTAAAAAAAAAAAAAAAAAAAAAAAAAAAAAAAAAAAAAAAACAGAAAATTACACATGTTGGAGAGGTTGTGGAGAAATAAGAACACTCATTCATTGCTGGTGGCAATGTAAAATGTGCAGCCACAATGGAAGACAGTTTGGCAGTTCCTCAGAAAGCTAAGTTTAGAATTAGCATATGACCCAGCAATCTCTCTAATGGGTATATACCCAAAAGAATTAAAAGCAGAGACCTGAACATATATTTGCACACCAATGTTCATAGCAACACTATTCACAATTGCCAAAATATGGAAGTAACCCAAGTGTCCATCATCCAATGAAAGAATAAACAAAATGTGGTGTATACATACAATGGAATATAATTCAGCCATAAAAAGGAATGATGTCCTGATTCATGTGACAATATGCATGTAACTTGAAGAGATTATGCTGAGTGAAATAATCCATACACAAAAGGACAAATAATTTATAATCTCACTGATATGAAATAATTTAAACAAGAGTTAGAATCTAGAATATTGGTTACCAGGTGCTAGGCTGGGATAAGGAATGGGGAAGTAATGCTTAATTTGTATAGAATTTCTATTTAGGTTGTTTGTTTTGGATATGGATAGTGGTAATTGCAGCACAATATTCTGAGTATAATTAACAGCACTGAATTATATATGTGAATGAGGTTAAAAGAGGAAGTTTTAGGTCATATATATGTTACTAGAATAAAAATTAAAAGATAAAACATAGGACTCTATCACAGGGAACTGTATTTTAAGTGATGGGCTATAATTAATAGTGCAAGTATAAAAATATTCTTTCATGAATTAAAACAAATGTGCCACACTAATTTAAGGTATTAATAATAGGGTGGTATATGAGAAAAAATACACTGAATGTAAATTATGGACTATAGTTAATAGTACAATTTCGATATTCTTTTATCAATTGAAACAAAGATACCACACTAATGCAAAGTGTCAGGAATAGCGGATATATGGGAATGCTCTAATTTTATATGATTTTTCTGTGCATCTACAACTTCTCTAATTAAAAATAAGTGAATAAGAATAAAAATAATTCTGAGTGGATTGTGTAGTTTGGTAACTATATTGCAATCCCTAGAGTAACCACTAAAAGAAAACCTGTACAAAGAGATATACTCAAAACCGCTACAGGAAAATGAACATTGAATTCTAAATATTCAAATAACTCAAAAGACAGCAGGCCAGGAAAAACAGGGGTACAAAAAAGAAGGAACAAACAGAAAAGTAGTCATAAAATAGTAGACCTAAATCTAATAATTTTAGGTCTAGACCTAAAACCATATCAATAATTATATTAAATATCAATGATCTAAACATACCAATTAAAAGAGATCATTACATTGGTTTATTTAAAAGATCCAACCATTGAAACTGATTGTGTTTTAAAACTTCAACTTTCATATGAGACCAAGGGAATAGATATCTATTTGGTACAGGATCTAAATTTTCTAAACGGTACAACTCTACAGTCGATTTGTTCAGAAACCACAATTGCATGGAACTTTGAATAGGAAGTGAGATACGGTAGGTTAGTATAGGCTGGAGTGAAATAGTGACACATCCTAGAGTAATTTGGGCAGACAATAAAAAATATATTTACAGCCTCCCCCTCCCCAGCCCCGAGGATCTGGGGGAAGGTGCGGATGTGTTGGACATCCTCACCTGAACTGGTGTTGATGTTGTCACAAACATTGGGACTGGCGGTTTGATGTGCTGAGCCCTCGAGCATGGGACTTGCCCTTATAAGGCTCATTACCACAAAGGAGAGTCTAAAGTTGTATGTAATGGTGCCTAAGAGTCTCCCCCTGAGTACCTCTTTGTTGCTCAGATCTGGCCCTCTCTCTCTCTAACTGAGCCATCTCGACAGGTGAACTCGCTGCCCTCCCCCCTATGTGGGACCCGACCCCCAGGGGTGTAAATCTCCCTGGCAACGCAGAGTATGACTCCCGGAGATGAATGTGGACCCGGCATCGTGGGACTGAGAGTATCTTCTTGACCAAAAGGGGGATGCAAATGAGACGAAATAGTTTCAGTGGCTGAGAGATTCCAAATGGAGTCGAGAGGTCACTCTGGTGGACATTCTTATGCACTATATAGATAACACCTCTTAGGCTTTAATGTATTGGAATAGCTAGAAGTAAATACCTGAAGCTACCAAACTCCAACCCAGCAGTCTGGACTCCTGAAAACAATTATATAATAATGTAGATTACAAGGGGTGACAGTGTGATTGTGAAGACTTTGTGGATCACACCCCCTTCAGCTAGTGTGTGGATGAGTGAGGAATGGGGATAAAAACTAAAGGACAAATGGGGTGGGATGGGGGGATGATTTGGGTGTTCTTTTTTCACTTTTATTTTTTATTCTTGTTCTGGTTCTTTCTGATGTAAGGAAAGTGTTCAGAGAGAGATTGTGGTGATGAACGCATAACTATGTTATCATACTGTGGACAGTGGATTGTATATCATGGATGATTGTATGGTGTGTGAATGTATTTCAATAAAACTGAATTTAATAAATAAAAAAAAAGTTGGCAGAACATGGTTAATGACAATAAGTGGCAGGTTTCTTACTTGATATCTAACTGGGCGATCATAGCACCAACTGCAACAAATAAGAAATAAAGGGGAGAAGGAAGAGGTTGGGGAACATCCAATTTGAGTTGCCTATGGAAAAACTCGATGGCAATAGCAAGCACTAAGCTGAATATAGGGACAAAAAGAGACCTAAGTTGGGGATTTCTATTTAGGCATCAACAAAAGGGTGGTAATTGAAATTATAAGAATGGATACTATTACCTAGGTAGATTGTGTAGAAATATAAGAGCCATGGGCTGAGGTCAGAAGCCTGAAGAACCTTTATGAGATGAACTCAAAGGAAGAGGAGCCCAGAAAAGATATTAAGAAGGCTCACTTTTTCCAACCTCAACATAAAGCACATTGTAGACTTAAGATACAGAATGATGTGTATCTCTGTGTGTGTGTGCCTATGCATAAGAATTGTGACCATGCAGATAAGTTCTGAAGGATAGATACCAGATTGTACATGAAGTTTTAGAGTGTAGGGAGAGGAAAGGAGGGAAAAAAGAAAGGGAGAAGGAAGGAAGGGGGCAAAGAAAGAAAAAAAAATCAACATGTAAAAATAGCTTTTATTAAATGATTACATTTCTGCAAAAATCTGTGTGTGTGTGTGTGTGTGTGTGTGTGTGTGTGTGTGAATAAAGAAAGTAGGAAAAAATGAAGTCAAAGAGTTAGATCTGTGTCTTCTCTCTCTCAGAATTCTCCAGGTTATGCTCTCAAGTGAAAAAAGCAAAATCCAGATAACCATGCATAGTATGGTCCTATTTCAGTGTAAATATTTTAAAGGATATGTTTGTATAGGTATTAAAAGAAAAGAGCAATGTGTGGATGACCCAAACCAGTCTGCTAGCACCGAATCCTTCAGGAGCATAAGATTGGAAACAGAAGGGGAGTGATAATTGGTGTTCTCTTTCTACATCTTTATATAGTTTCATTTGTAACAACAAGAATGAATTACTTTGTAGTTTAGAAAATAAATAAATAAATAATTGGAAAAAATCAGGGTAGTGGTCCCCAGAAATCCAAATTCAGCTGCAGCAGCTAGCACCTCATCAGAGACACCACATCTTTTCTTTCAAATGCCCTATAGCTTGCTGCTCAGCAAAAAGGTGTTTTGCTGATGGTTCCTCAGGCCATTTTTTTTTGGAAACCCTACTCATCGTTACCCTGTCTCATTTTACACTTTATCCGTTCATGAATCTTTTGCTTTTCCTTCTATGTTTCAAATGCAGCCCACTTCATATATCAACTCACACACCATTGGGCTTCTTAAATAGTCACTCCTCTTTGAATTTTTCAATTTATGTGAGAAACACCTCTTTGCATTATCTTTGGTACCATAAAGGAGTTAATTAAATGTCAAATTAACTTGTGTTATTTAATCATATTCATTTTATCAATGTAGCTAAAATATCTTCAAATTCTAACTGATGTGGTATTATTTTTTCAATCTGTAATTTGGATTACAGAAATGTATGCATGAAGAAATTTGAGAACCATTTAACTATACTGTAATGATAGGTTAGAAATTAAAGAACATTTCTTAGATCCAACCATATGTTTTCTAAAAGAAATCTACCTAAAATCTAATTATAAAAATAGGTTAAAATAAAAGAATGGAAAAAGACATACCATATCTTTTTTTAAAAGACTGTAGTGGACATATTAATATCAGACAAACCAAAAATATCAGAACAAGGAAAATTACCAGAGACAAAGGGGGAATTTACACAATGATAAAAGATCCAATTCACCAAGTAGACTTAAAAATTGAAAATGTGTATGCACCTAAAAACAGTGCTTTGAAATACACAAAGCAAAAGCTGATATAACTGAAGGACATATAGACAAATCCACTATTATATTTGGAGACTTCAAATGATGCTGGACAACTTAACATCCATAAGAAAAAAAATGACCTTCAACCTATACCTGACACCATATACAAATATTAAATATACATAAATCATAGAACTAAATGTGAAACATAAAAATATAAAACTCCTAGAAGAAAACATGAGAGAAAATCTTCATGACATTGGGTTATTAAAAATGTTCTTAGGTACAACATCAAAAGAATCATGAGCAAAGTTAAAGAAAAGACATGCCAGGGGCTGAAGAAAATATTTGAAATGCACTAAATTAACAAAAGATTGATGCCCACAATACAGAAAGTGCTCACACAAAGCAACAAGAAAAAGAGAAGCAATAGAAAAATGGCCAAAAGATATTTATAGAAAATCTCAGAAGGAAAAAGACAAAGAAAAAGACTCCATGGAAGAGAAACATATGAAAAGATGCTCAACATTATGAATAATGCAAAATAAAATAATGAAATACCGTTTCAGACCTAATCAGCTTGGCAAAAATTTGTATGACAATACTAAGTTTTGGAAAAATAGTAAGACGCTGATTTTTTCATAGAAGGGTAAGTCAGTACTACTACTTTAGAAAGAAATCCGGAAAGTCCTTAAAAATTTGAAACTGTGCATACCCTCTGGCTCAGAAATTCTACTTTTGTTTATAGAAACTTACAGAAACTCTTGTACATGAACACAGAGACATTCAAGAGTGTTCATTGGAGATTGGCAATAATAGAAAATAATTGGAAACAAGCTATACATTCAAGTATGTATGGTGTGCAAAAGTATGATACCATTTTTGTCAACTAACTGATACCTTTTTAAATGTAAAAATAAATGAGCCACTGTATTGTATAGAGTGGTGGATGTGACGGTATTACACGGATCCCCCTTCAATACCAAAGTCTCATTACCCCAGATAACAGGAAAGTTGGCTGCTGAAGGCTCACAGCAAAATTTCTCTCTAGGATTTAGGACTCAGCAGGAGAAATCCATCTTGTCCACCCTGGAAGAAACACGCAACTAATTACTAGTCAATAAGAGAGTCCAAAGATTTGGCCTCTTTGCTTCAATTGTGACAACACTGTATGGTCATTCCAGCTTCAGAACTCTCTGCAGAATCAGCTGAAACATCTGTTGTGAATGCATCACTGTTTAACTTCTTTCTTTACTCAATCCTTCTTTTCTTACCTTTCCTGGGTGTGTTTCCTGGGAGCATCCCACAATAAACCTCCACACACAAACATCAGAGTCTCAGAGCCTGTTTCCTGGGTAGCCCAACTTATGATAGGTAGTAAAATTAGGGTTACTGCAAGAGAGAGAGAAACTTAAATTGTTTATTTCCTCAAACGTTTAAATGTAGGTGAAATAGTCTACATGTATTTAGCTGTTTTCTCTGGAAGTCTATTCTAAAATAACTATAATTCTTTTTAAAAAATCACTGCAATTCTGCCACAAAAACAAATAGAAAAAATGTTTCCTACTTTTGCAAGACCAAAAAATAGAGACTTCTATAACATAACAGAATTTCTTCTCATTGGGCTTTTATAGCAATTTGAAAGAAGAACATTAGCAAAAGAAGTTTATGTTTCATTTCCCATATATTATCTCTTTTATCAATAGTGTCTTTAATTATGAATCCCCATGTCGCATGGCACAATATGCAAATGAACCTTAATTTTACTCTATAGACTACTTTAAATATAAGCACTAGAGACCATCAAAATTATAGGGTTCAGGTCAAAAAACTAGTGGGGAAAACTGCTATCCTGTAACTTTACAAAATGTGAAGTTGTGAAAAGGGAAATGATCCTTAAAAGACTACTTATAAAAGCTACACCCCCCCCCCAAAAAAAAAAAACTGCACACAAGGACTGAATTTCAAGGTGTGCAGATACAGTAAAGGGCAGATAAACCAAAATTCTGTGTTTGCAGAATAGATTAAACATCAAAGAGAGGACAAACACAAAAAAACTCTCTTTACAGTAGAACTTTTTGTTTAGTTCTTATTTTTAGTGCTTTCCCACAGAGAATAGAGTCTAAAACTAAGGAGCACAACTAAACACAGAGAGGGAACTGAAGAGTTATTCAATAGACAAAAGATTGAAGAGCTTTGGTGATTTTTTTTTCTGGAGAATGGCTTAAACTACAGGAGCCTGAGGGAAAGAGTAAAAAGTCTTGGATAAAGGCTAAGACTGGTAAGAAAGACTTGGGCTAGATAAGAGGAGTGGCTCTGCGGTGGCAGCCAGAGGCAGTTTCAAAGTTTGCCATCTGCTTCTTAGGATTGAAGCTATTTCAGTGATTGTTTCCAAGCCTATATTCAAAAAAACAAGGCAATGTCACCAGATGAGATTCAGATTACTCCAGGAAACCCAGTTTGGTCTGCCAACTTAGAGTAAGCAACCACAATGTTAAGCATACTCTGTCCAGATCTGTGTGTCTTACTAAGGAAACAAAAACCAAGTTTCTTGCTTTCAAGGATTTTATTATCTTATACAGAATAAAAGATATCTATATGGGCTAAGATATGATTAAAGACAAACATAAATTTATGTCTACAATTTACTGTTGTATAACATGTAAGAGCTAAGTACTTGAGGGAAGTAAGGAGAAAGCAAGGTTGGGATCAGGGTGAGTCTGTGCAGAATATAACAAGAATCAGATAAAGAACAATGGATAAATATTTCCCTGAAGAGGTAAGTTTTAAACATTTATCTTGAATGTGGTAGGTGTCATGGTTCAGTGAAGTAGAATAAGAAGAAAATGTAGCAAACAAAAACATTTTACCTTCTAGAGTTACAAGTCATAAATGAGAAGAGTGTTCTTGAGATTTACCTTGCTGAAAAAATAGTGTGTTTTAAAAAGATGCAGTTAAAATGGGAGGCAGTTGGAGATTTAGTGCTTATGATCAGTTTTAATTTGGTGAATGAATAAAAGAGTTAATTAAAATAGGTATGACTGAAGCTTTAGGTGGTATTGAGGAGAATGGGTTAAAACTGTCAAGATTTTACCTTACTCCCCAACTACTTGTTAACCTGACACAGTTTCATGGATACTGGCAGAAGACATGAGACTCCTGGGTCAGAGACAAAGGACCTTATTCATGGCACAGCAAAATGTAAGAGCATCATTTTTGCTTCAGTCACCTTACCGTCTGTGAAGTGAGTTGCCATATGGTACATCATGGGAACACAGGCTCAGGCACAACAGAGACTCTCAGCAAATGACAACCTTATTACTTACACAACATGAAGGGTCGAAAAGAGCAGGGGAAGAGATCTCATCACGGCTGGTCCCCAGGGAGGCCAGCCGCTCGGGTCAGGGTCACTAACTCTGCAGGCACGGCTTTGCATCAGAGATGAGGGACACCTGTGCTTCCTGAGTGTTGAGTTTTTATACATTGCAGGAGATGGGGGCCCTGCCAACATTCATCAAGCAACCCCTGTGCCCTGGTAAGCAGCTGGGGTTGGATGAGATTTAATGTCTACCCTGGGATGCATAAAGTCTTGCAAAATGGAAACATACCAAACACCTGCCTGCAAACAAGCAAAACTGGAAGCATACCTAACACCTGCACACAAACAAGCAAGAGGGGAAAAGGAAGAGGTTGGCAAGGGCTGGGAGTATGTCCATGATTTCTCCAGCACCCTTCAAGTGCCGTGGTGATGACATGGAAGGGCTCAGGTGGATGCAACACATGCAGTGGGTTTGCGTCACAGCTGAGGAATTCTGAGCATATGGAACCTAAATCTCTTATAACGGGCAGTAATAAGCAAATCTGCCTGGACTTTGCTCTGGAGGGAGACATTTTATTATACTGAACAATAAGCAAACCTGCCCTCTGTTCCAGAGGGAGACATTATCTCCACCTTCCAAGGCTGTACACTTTACAAACATCCCTGAAAAGATAGTACAGAACAAAAATATGAGCAAGACATGTAAAAATATGAGAGACTCGTGGAGAATCATCTCCCAACAGGTAGAGGATAGAAAGGCCTACGTAATGAGTGCATGGGCGAACAAAAATTAGGAGATGAAGGAATCTAACAGGGCTGTAAGTACAGTGAGGGAAAAGAAAAGAGCTTAGACCTGAAGGTCTGAGCATTTGGTAAAAAAAAAAAAAAAAAAGATGAAAGAAGTAGGAGAGGAAAGGTCAAACAAAACCACACTCTGTTAGTTATCTATTGTTGCATAATAAATTACCCCAGAACTTAATGGCTTAAAACAATAAGCATTTATTATTTCATATAGAATCTAGGTGCTTGTTCTAGATCTCTCATGAGGTTGCAGTCAAGATGTTGGCTTGGGCTATAGTCACTCAAAAGGTTGACTGGGACTGGAAGATCCACTTCCAAGTGACTCATTCACACCATGGCAAATTAGTGCTGGGTGTTGGCGAGAGGTCTCAGTTGCTCACCATGTACACCTCCCAGAGTGGTCTAAGAGAGATCAAGGACAAAGCTACAATGCCTTTCAAGATCTAGTCTCAGAAGTCATACTCTGTCACTCTTGCCATATTCTGTGCATTAGAAGCAATGCACAGTGCATTCACTAAATCCAGCTCTTATTTAAGGGGAGGGGGATTAAGCTCCACCTCCTGAAGGTGGAATATCTAAGACTTTGTAGACTTATTTTTAAACCACCACGTACTTCGAGTTTATGCATCTGGCATGGGTGGTGTGGTATATCATTAGAAAACAATAAATAATGTCACTATTTAGTAAGGTTGTAGCTGAAACTAGAGACAGGTCTAGAGTGGGGTGGGGAAGATGAACTGCTTTGGGTATGATTAAGATAATATAAGTTTCAAGATTTCTATATTTGTTTTTTGGTTAAAATTTGTATTTTGTGCTATTTCCTACTTCTTTATCCTATCCAAGGTATCTAGTTCTTTGGACATAGATAGATAAACAGTCACAGAATTTTTTTATTTTGATTAGACAATAATGCCAGTTGATGTTCCCATAGCAATTTTTTTAAAAAACAAGCTCCTGTCCAGACAGAGGGAAAAAATTGATCCAATGCTGAGGAGAAAATTGTGTTGATCTCTAACAGAGATCTTACTGAGGTTACAAGCAGTTCCTTTCAGAGTCAAAAGGTTCTTGTGGTCAGGTGAAGAGTCAAAACCTTCTAATCTACAGCAGATCTCAGTTTTCTCCATGGATTGATCACTTCCTAACTTGATTGTTCATTGATTGATAGTGCCATGATGATTAGATCTGTACGTATGCAGATTACTCAGAAAGTGTAAAAATGAGTGAGATTAAAGAAGACCAGGTGGGATTCTATTTCAATAGCCCAAGTAAGAAACTTAAAAGGCCTGAATATAGGCAGTAGTATTCAGAATAATAAAAGAAGGAAAATACTCAAGAGAGATATCCGAGACATGATACTCAGAGCTTGGTAACTAATTAGAAGTAGGACATGAGAGAGAGAGGGAGGAAAACTCAAAGGTGACAGGTTTGGGAGATTTAATAGATAGTTGGGGTGACCAACCCATCCCAGCTTATCAAGGACTTTCCCAGATTTAGCATTGAAAGTCCCATGTCCTGGAAAACCTCTCAAATGATACATTTGGTTATCCTATGATAGGAATAATATTAACTTAAATAGGGAATACAGGAAAAGGGACATTTTTGCTGCAGAAAATTAATTCTGTGGTGGGCATGTTAAATTTAAGGCAACTACAGAATATATAAGGATAAACACAAGTTTGAAATGCATGTTGAGAGCTCAGTGGAGAGGCTGGGGCTGAATGTCAAGAGCTGTTGGTCATCGTATGAAAGCTGAAGCCATTTAAGGGGATGGGAAGCTCCTAGGGAGACTACATAAAATGAAAAGAAAAGGGGGGTGAGGATAGAATTTGTTTTTATTTTTTTAATGGTACTGGATGGGGGTCGGGTGGCTTATAGAGGAAGACCACCCTTCGGAAAAGACTGAGAGGAGTCAGAAAAGCAAGAGAAATAAATAGTGAATATCTCAGGATCCAAGGAAGGGGCAAGTTTTCAGAGGAGCAGAGGAAAGGGCTAAGGTATCAAATGCTGCAGAGGAGTCCACAGGACCTAGAATTTAGGTCTGTTTCCTGTGGTGATGGAAAAATGGGTGGTATTAGGAGTAAGAGCTAGGAGTATAAGGCAAGCACTTGGGCCTAGCCCCTGCTAACTTAAATAGGATCATCTCGGGCAGATAAATGCCCATCCGACCCTCTGATAGCTGAAAGAGAAGGACTACAAATCATCACTTCCAACTCACTGTCTACTTTCAGGCGCTGAGAAACTATTCAAACTTTATTGCCAGTTCTATTTTTAACACAACTAACACTTATTGAACACCTAGTATGTAGCAGGCACCTTATATTCTTTATCTCATTTAATTGTCAAAATAGGCTTATGATGTAGGGACTATTATCAATATTCCTCATTTTTGTCCTCTTCTATTTCTCACATCCTTTAAAAATCTGTAATGGCAAAAACTGAATCACTTTCTACAACATGTCGTAATCCAATTCCATCTTCCCAGACCTTGAGATTGTTCAGTATCTACAGATACTAAATCTCTATTGTCTGATTTGGTTTCCAAGAATCAAATGAATTTTTCTAATTCATTAATGTACCTTTGAATTCCATTCTAATTTTATGAAATACAACCCCACCTACCTCATGCTAACTACGGGGTTAGAAAGTCAATTCTTTCTAAAAAGAATGCCTAAGTATGAATGTTCCAAGCATTCAAATGTTCACAGCTCTGCAATATGATACTCACAACCTCTGCAGCTGAATAGTTTGCTGATTGTTTTATGTAGATGACTTAAGTTTACCTAGGAAATGATCAACTTTTGGATGTAAGAAACCAAGCATCATACTTCTGATTGCCCATGACAACTAATACATTTTTGGGCACCAGAGGCATTTATTAATATTTGATAGGTGAGTCCTAATTCCCAGAAATAAATATGACAAAAACGTGCTTGCACTGTCTCTAGGACGGTCTCCATTTTGTCACCTGGCTAGTACACCAATATGAACCTTATTACTCTAAATTCCTCTTCCTAAATCATTTCATTAGCCACAGAATTAGTTTACATACTGGATGAAAATGGAAGCGTATGGAAACAAAAATGGGACATATGTGGTTCTGCCCATAAAAAAAAAAATGAATGAATACCCACAACATGAATGTTTGGTACAATCTCAAAAGCCTTACTATTAAAGATTAATACAAAATTTATTTTTTGCAGTTACAGAAGCTTCTATATAACACTTCCCTGTGATATTTGGTAGTAATAATAATACCATGTTCCCAACACATCAAAATCTAAAAATCTCAGAAATGGCATATATGTGTGTGTGTGTGTATGTGTATATATATATATATATATATACAACTAATGAAACAGACTCCATTTTTCTTTTTTTACATTACTCAAATGGAAAAAATAATCCAGAGTTATCAATTCTTCTGTAAGACATGCAGGTCTAGACTTGTATAACTACGATTTCTGCTAACTGGCCACAGGCTAGTATTTTCACACCTTTTTTGTACTAAATGGTTAGAACTGATCACTCCACCAGAAGCTATCACTGAGACATCTTCATTTAAAAATCTTAATAATACAAGCAGATTTTTTAAATATGATTCAATTTTTTGCAGGCCAGTAAACTCTTGCAAATGCCATCCGTTCACCTTTTATACAATCAAGTACACATAAATACCTGTTAAAATTACTGGAATAAAATGTATTCAATTTGTCACATGTAATCTGTATATTTCTAGTCTGGACAACCCTTTGGATAATTACTTGAAATCTTTAAAGTGCTTTAGATTGCTCATCTAACTTGATTTAAAAAAACTGTTTGTTGAAGAAAACTAAGGGTGAGGGGAGGAGAGCACCGGGAGGGGGGGGAGTAAAACACCAAGCTTTGCTAATAAATACTTCTCAGAAATATCAGCTCCCAATTTACTACTTGTACACAATGGGCCAGTTGGAACTTGTATGGTGATCCAATTTGCCACAGCTCTTGTTTTTAGTCTTTGTGGAGCTGCTGTGTGAGCACAGTGGGGGCTGCTCCAGCACATCCCCTGAGTCAATCAGTGGGCTTTTGTTTCCTGCTGGTCAAAAATATCAGGTGGCTTCGAGAGTCTAATTATCAATGAAAAATTAAATTCAATACAGAAATGTAGCCACACGTACCCCTCTCCTCACCCTTTCTGTGCCCTCCCCACCCCTAGGCATTTGATGGACTATCAAGTTATTCTTCAGGATTCCAAAGAGATAACAAGAAAAAAAGTGCAGACCTGGGGAAGGAAACAGAAGGGTAATTGATTTCTACCTACAGAGCTTTCTCCTTTTTTGGTGGAGGACTGTTCTAATTGCCTTGGGCATTCTTGAAATTAGCAAATGCTAGGGATTTTACTATAAGAATTGTTAAGCTAAGCTGTCTCAACATTGCTTCATAAAATTTCTAACCATAGTTTCCATCAGAAAGTGAATAAGCAGAGGCATCAAAGAGGGCATATGTTATTGCCAGTAACCCCAATTTACTTGATAATCCAAATATGCTCTAATGCAGTGAAAGAGTTCTCATTGTTCACTAAAGTATACTCTTATTCCTGCTGCATTTATTTCAAGCAGTTCTGGAAGCGTGAGGTTGAAAATACTTGTAACTGCCACTTAATTCAGCGTTCCAAAGCTTAAGGTAGATACAGGTTCCTCATTTCACATTCAAAGTCATAGCATGGAATTGGAACCCACCAAAGCCAGGTATTGTACAGCTTTAGTTTTCAACACATGTTCTTTTTAACTCTCTTGTCTTTCAAAATAGATTGTGCTTCATCAATAAGTCATTGTTTAAGCTTATTGTTGAGAGGTAGGAAGGATTCTGCTGTCTCCAAATATCCATCCTCATCAACCTTTCCCTTAATATAACACCTCTCAAAAAAGTGAAATATTAAAGTTAAGATCAAGCAAGGCAAGCTTGCTTAAATATCCCAAATACCATGTCATCATACATTATTTTAAAAAATTAACCATGAGTATGATGATTGATTCACAAACACCACTGAAGTATGAAGCGTTCTTCCATATAAGGAACTATTGAGAGAGGATATCAACCTCAGTTAAGTATCTCTAGAGATTACATGATCAGACAATGTACTTTTCTCTATTAGTTCAAATGTGTAAAAAGAATTGTGTATATATTAGGTAAGAGACTGGACTAGAAACTCCACCAGTTCTCAAAAATTCTTAGGAAACCAAGTATATAATTGCCTGAGCTTGTTTTAAGAATCAGGATGACTCAACAATCAGATTATAACTAAACTTGTCTAAGGGCACTCTTGGCACTCAATAGCAAAATATGAAATGATTCAAAGGAACAGCCTCATGACTAGAAGCATAAGAGAAGGATAATATTAAAGGTAACTATAATATGTTAATATAAATCTGCATTTTAATGTTTTAAATAAAACTTTCTATCTTTTGCAAAATATGAGTATTCAAAACATAAAAGATACATCCATTTTGTTCTTTGAAGACTCTAATACACTTTGGAAAGAAATACATTTACTGTATACTGAGGAATATGTTATTATTATTCAATCTTATTTTAAATGATTACATATTATATTGCTAAAGAATATGCTATCTTCAAACATAACATTAATAATAGAGAAGAGTGGTTATTTGACATTCTTTTGCTTTTACACATTTATGTGAATTTTTTAAATTATTTTATCTTAGTATCCAAGACACAATATATGTGTGCATAGCAGTACCACATTGGAAACAATGAATTACTGAACAAGGATCATTCATTACAAACGGACATAAGGTAAAATCCTAATAATTTAAAATGAGAAAACTCAGATATCTGTGTAAGCTACATAAAGATTGTTCCTTTCATATACTCCAAACCTATAACCACCAAAGATACATCAAAGACTTCTGTTTCCATATTTACATATCTTTGTTGACATGGGTTAACTAAATGGGTGCAATGAACTTTTCCTTATCTCATTCATTCCCTTATAGTTTAATGAATAAAATCAATTTTACCAGTAAAATGTAGTTGACTGCACAGAATACCATCTTTTTCCTTTTAATGGATTCTAATATTGTCTACCTGGAATTTTTAAGTAAAAAAAAAAGCTATTTTATCTAAAATAAAAACTAGCGGAATATTACATATATATTTGCATAATAAACAGTTCAGTGCAAGTTAAAACAAAAATTAAACATAAAAGAGAATCCTTTTAACCAAGATATAAGGGAGGGATAAACATTTTGTGTGACTACATTATAGGTTTGCTGGTCTTCTTAACACACACCCAGAATCTTCTAAAAAAGAAGCTGTGCATGCTACTTAAAGTTGCATCATACATTTTATATTATTAATTATTAAAGGACTTAATGGACATGAATTAGAAAGAAAACAGGCAAATTACAGAATAATTCAACATTGCAAGAAATAGAGCAACTGGCAGGACATTAAACACTCTATTTTGACACAGAATGCCTGAAGCTAAAGCAATTAAAGCTGTAAAATATTACTGGCTGACATGATGTGTATGTAAATTTGTCATTCATTGGCAAAGGTTTATACCAATCACTGGGAATGTTCACAGTTAAACAATCCATGTAGCATAAAATGTTTTTAGTGAAGACCTCTAAAAGTGTAGTTATGTATCATTTAGGCATCTGATTATTATCCATGGTAAACTTCTGGTTTAATAAAAGAACCCTCTATGGAGATGACCTTAAGACAGAGGATTAGTTCTTGATAAATTTCTTGTATCTGTGTTCATTTCTTAAAGGGGAAATATCATTTTTAATACATTCCACAACTGGAAAAGACAAGCTATAAATTGACATATATTTAATTTGGTTATGCTTTTCCCTAGCACCCCTTCCCCACCCCCACCCCCCTGCACAAAAGAAGGCCTACCTTTGAGTATCATATCTAACTCTACCATCTAGTAGAGTCTAACAAGACCATATTGAATCCTAGCCAGTGACCTGATTTAGCCCAGCTTAGAAATAGTGCTATTCTCCCACAGCAGTTGGGGCTGGGGGAAAAAACGGCACCATAATCCCCTAAATGCACTGTTGTTATGGCAGAGAAGGGGATGCCTGCTGAGATTGAAAATCACAAAATATTTGAGCAGTTGAGAAAAATGTAGGCCCACCCTCTATTGCCAAAGCCTGAAGACTCTCCTTGCCAGGACTCCCTGATCATTTGGCAATGCAGTGAAATGCTTGACAGAACTAACAGAAGCTACAAGGAAACAAGACATTTTAATATTCATCTAACAAAGTTCTTCAGTTATCCTTTCAAATTAGATGAACCAACAACAAACTAAGAACCAAGAGAAGATTTCAATAAATACCAAAAATGACTTTGTAATAAATAGACTAAATAGTCAAAATAGTTGGTAAATGCCAACTCATAGTTCTTAAAGATTTTTCCAATGAATTTAATTAAACTTTCCCAAAGCTTATGAATGGGAGAACATTTCTCTCTCTCCCTCTCTTTCTCTCTCTCTTTTTTTTTTTTTTTTTTTTTTTTTATAAAAGAACTGGCACATAAGATTTCATAGCTACAATTCCCCTTTCTGAAATTCCATATTCAACTTTCTTGGCTGCTGCAGAAAAAAGTTAGAGAGTTCATCTCCAACCTTAAGTTTTGGAGAAAATCATCAGACAAACTAGAGGCTCCATGTGGTAAATAAGAAACTATACATGAGACTCTGACCTGTCAAACATTTAATGTTATACATAAACATTGTGTTGATGATCTAGATCAATCATCCTTAAATATTGTCTAAATTAACTGAATTAGAAATTTAAATGTATATATTCAAATGCTAAATTTAAAATCTCTTTTCTAGAGTTTAGTGATCCTGACAGCCTCCTGTATAACCTGCAAAATAAGAATATTGGTTTGTGGGTGCTCAATAAACATTCATTGAGCATCTCTGAAAGGCATTGGGGAAATTTTTTAAATGTGTATTATATGTCCATGGAAGACTAATAGTTTAACAAGAAAAATGGACAGATAATCAAATATCACACACAGCAGAATGGCACAAGTACTAAATAGAGGTATAAGGGATAGAAGAGAGAAAAAGACATGAGAGGAAAGGGAAGAAGAGATCAAAAACAAAACAAAACAAAACAAAACAAAACAAAAAACAGAGACAAGGCATTGGCATTAGAATGTGAAGTGGTAGAATGACTCCAAAAACTGGATCAAGTGCTACTTGGTGAATTCATGCAGTAATCTATCTATCCACTCTCTCTTACAGTCCACAATGAACAACTTCACAGCAGTTTTAGAAGTAGATACCTTTTACAGGTGTCTCTAGGATGTACATGCAAATAAATGTTTTAGGATCTGCTTCATCCTAGAGTTATGATAACTTGGAAAAGGTTGTTTTGAAGTTTTTTTATACCAATGAAACAATTTCTGAGTTGAAAAGATCACTTTTTCAAGAATAATAAATATGAATCATAGCAAGACTACATAGTTAGTGTGAATGCATTTCACGGTCCTGAGAGAAGAACTAAAAAAATTCTAAAATTTTCTCCGCCTTTGAATACCAATAGGCATTGGTGTTTTTTTAATCTATATGTTTAAAAAAAGTTTAATGTTCCATACAGTAAGAGGAAGTTGAAATGCAGTCTTCATTGTTGTAAACATGTATCTATGAAGTACAATATTAATCCCTTTTGTACCATAAAAAGTGTGATCCACTTGAGCCTTGTTCTCTTGTGAATTATGAATCATTTTAATACTCTAGGGATGGCTATAGTGTCTCTAAATTTCCTACTTTGATTCTTCAGCTTTTTCCTCAAATACCTTGGTACCTAAAGTATCTAGGAAATTTGAAGTCCCCATGAGATATATCATAATACATTCTTTTAGAATACTTTCCATAAAATAGCTAGTATAAGAGAGCCAGAAGATTACGAAATATAATGATGCTAGCTTTATTTTATACCTTAGAAGGAAAGGCTACTTATTACAGTTTTATTTCTTGGTATGTAGCTAAAATAACCAATTAATAGAGCTTAACCATCAGTTAGAATTTGTTTTTGGAATAATGAAAATGTGTTGTCATTACGTTTTTATTCCCTTGTGATTTTTTTTTTTTTTTGGAGATGTGTTTCATTACAACTTATTTTAGCTGCTCTGTTTTCTAATTCTTCATATGTTCACATCTTTTCCAACAAAATAATAATACATAAATAATACCTGACAAGAGTTTGCAGATTTCCCTATTGGTACGTAATTGTTCTCTAAGCATCTTAAAATACGGATGTGGTAAAATACAAATCTGAATGTGAGCATTCTTACATGAAAATGTATCAATTTTTCTCCCTTCTCCTACCACACACATTGCAAATTCCAGTTAACAATGCATTAAGCAATACAGAATAGTAATTTTGAATCCAAACATCATGCCAAATACTTCTAGTGAAAAATAGTTGCTAAACATAGCTTCATTTGGAAAGTCACTATTTTTATTAACAGCATCTTTCAACAGCCTTGTTTCAATAGTATTACTATTAACCATGAAATTTAGCTGCTTCTGTTTACTCTTTGGATTTTACCTATTAAATTGCCAATTCAATTTATGTTTCCAGTTGTTATTACCCTGTTAAAAATATTGTTAATAAGCTAAAGGTGTCTCTATTCCTTTTCCTAGCTTGTATAACTGCCCAAATTTACTTACCAATACAATTTAGAATATGGAATCCAATGGAGAGTGGACTCAATCTCTGAAGTGGGCCTCCACTCTTATCCCTATTGAAGGGACTCACTTTTAGAAAATGGTTGGGAGAACAGTATTCCATGCATTTCTCTGCTTGCTGTACATTATCAACAACAGCAAGAACTCTTGAAGGTCACATAACTACATCAGAGCTATGAAAAAAAGGTGAGTTTAATGAAAAGGTAGACCAATAACACACGTTAATTCACAAATAAGCTGATATTGAATAACTAACATCATTTTGCCAGATCCTGTTCTCATTGACAACCATAAGATGTTAGCCAAAAAACAACTGAAATTAAAATTAACTTTTAAAAATTACATCACCGCATCACCAATAATGGTAACAAACACTCATGTTTGCCTGAGATTCTCAAGTTAATGTGCTGGATACTTGAAATACAGTGAAACATCAGACATGGTTCCCCCCATCAAAGAAACTGCACATCAACTTGAGAATGTCACTTGGATATGCAGCAGATTTTAATTAATCAATAACTTCATGTTCAAATACATAAACTCTTTCTGAGGATCTACTTTACACTAGATGCTGATCTAGAGATTGGAGACAAAAAGACATATATACCACAATTCTTTCAGATAATTCAGATGTTAATTCACTAGTTATGACTGACTAGGAAGTATGTAATGAATATGCACAAGACTAATGTTCTTGACAACATTCCAGAATTTAGAAACCAGAAACTTAGAAAGAAGGAAATGTGATGACACTTTCTTTAATAAGTAGAAATTGAGTGTTTCATTTCATTGTTCCCTGACCAACCCATCAGGAATGTTTCTCATCTTGCTAAAGAAAACTACTATTGAGCACTTTCAAACATAAAGACTAAGATCTCTCATCCTAGAATGAGATCAGAAAGAAGACCTCAAGGGTAAAGCTATCAGCTGAAAAATTAGTTGAGATAAATGTTTATGTGCATACTGCGTATTTGCTGTAAGCTGAAAGCTTTTCTTAATGAGGAAATACTCAAGGTTTCACGACACTGGTGTTGAATAGTAGAGGAATCCTAAGATATTGTCACAGCTAACTGCAACAGATACTATTCAACCAATTCTTAAAAATCTGAATTTAGAAGGTAGTGGACCAGATTATCCCCCATGTAACAGATAATGGGTTCTCTTATATAACAGTGCTTTCATAAAGTTGTAGAAGGGCTTATCTTAGTAGATTGTAAGTCAATCACAGCATTTCATGCTAGGGAATATATAATAGAGAGGGTGAGAGAGCACTAATTACAATTCCAGAAGCCAGAAATCAGGTCTTCTGTAGATTTGGCCAAGTCAAGTCACCATGTCAGCAATAGGAGTATACAACTTTCCTAAAACTGGTATTACAAACATAAGTAGTTAAGATATCTCACAAATTCACATCCTTCACAAATCTGCTCTATACATAGTGCCCCATGCTATACAAATTCTTAGAACAATCTTGATAGAGAAATTCCAACATTCACTCCCCTGTTAGACTACAGTCACTCTAGGAAGCTCCCATTGAAAGAAATATTTGAGTATTAAAAATAAGTGAGAAAAGAAGCTATGATATGAATTATATTTCTAGATTTCATCTAAATAAATATGTTATTCTATCTTTTGAGTGATGAAGAGTTACATGGATCAGAGAATTCTATCTATGGAGCAAGTTAAGCCTTAAGAATAGTAGGAAAAAAGGTCAATAAACTTGGTACTGAGGGAACAGGCTAACCACAATTATTACAGATCAATTGTTCTAAGTTTGTTTCTAAGGATTGATGGATGTTGTTTTGAATAACACTTTGACTCTCAACATATTTCAGCCCACAAGATAAGGATTTCTATTATATCAGGGTCCAACTATATAGCACTATGAAACATGCTAAATTTCTATTTAAGAGGGTATATTAAAATAACTTTGCAAATACATAAATAACTTTGATATATCTCCGTGTTTTTTCTAAACACTTATTATTCATATCAGTCATATCCAACCAATGCATTAAGAATCAGTACAGGTCTTGCAGACCATATAAAAAATTCTATAATGAACAAAATCCCTATCTCCAAAATTAAATATATTTTAAACTGCATATTCCTACTGTTTCTAACACAAGTGTATGGAGTCAGAAACTGACTATAGAAGGAGAAGATTTCTTGTTTGTTTTTCTAACATCATAGCATTATTTCCTTTTGACTTGTAAAGTCTAAAGCGTTATCTTCTTGTGATGCTGATATAGGGGGTAAAAAAGCATTTGTATTACAGGCTCTGTGATGTAATGCAAGAAATGAACTCTGTTTTACTAAACAGAAGAACTATGATATGATCTTCCCTGTATCTTAAACTGTGGCAGAGAGTGTGCCTTGTAGTGGGTTTCTATTGTTTTGTATCCATAAAACATTTCAAGTCATCATAGTGATAAACCGATAATTCAACATTAACCATGTAACACCAAATAATGTTTTCAAATCAGAATTCCAGGCAAAACTCAGCCTGAAAGCCTTACAGCACTTTTAAACATTTAAAAGAGCTATGAAATTTTCCTGGACATTGAAATGCTTTATATGCATCAGGGCCTTGTATAGATATTTACACAGGATAATAAGGGTAAGTGCAGATAAGCAAATCAGTATAAATTTGTCTATACAGATAAAGAGATGCTTCTGTTTGCATATGGATATTCCTGAAAATTAGGGGAAAGAAGTCAAAACTAAATAAATATTTAATATGTCAGCACCTGTCATATAGTTTTGTGTATGTGCTTTACTACTATTGACTAGCAGTAGTACTGCTACTCTAACCAACTTCATTAAAGAATAAAAGAAAAGTAATAAGTCATTTCACACTCTGTCTGACCATTATACAATAATAGCAAGATTTCATGCAAGGGTACAACATTATGCCCATCTGCAATCACAGTCTCTTGCAAAATCTCAATTCACACTTCACATGCAGCTAACCTTGTTACCATCCCTTCCTAAATCCATCAGTGTTGCAGCTGCACGTCTTCACAGCCCAACATCTTAAAATTCATCACTTTGGCACCTTAGCATCACTATAGGTCAAGATAAAGAATCCAACCAAGAATAATTAAAGGGCACCCAGATGTTTACTTATCTCAAGCCTTTCCTTTAACATATCTGAATTGCCTCTGTGTACTATTTCTTTCATACTTTTAAAATACATGCAATGTGATTATTTTAAGGGTATGAGACCTGGAACAATATGTCTCAGACTTTTTTTTTACAAGTATAGTTCTTTGTAGTTGAAATTTGAACAAGAGGCGTGATAATGAGTAGGTTGAGGGAAGGAAAGGTGTTATCTCATAAGGTAATTACTAAGACATCCCCACCATTATATCGGTTGAAAAGGTGGCAATTAAGCGCCCTACATGGGCTCCTGGAGACAAGGGAACAAGACAGTTCTCTTGGAACTTCTATGTTACGGTTAATGTGTGTCATGTAAATGAAAGGGTAGAATATGTTATTTAATTCTTTTCCTCAACCCCCCACCCCACCTCAAATTTTTTTGTGGGGTTATGGTTCTTTTTTGTTTTTACTTTAACCTGAATTTAGTTATCATGAAAGGTGCCAGATGACAGTCATGGAAGCTAAAACCCTCTATTTATCCACAGAATAGTCAGAACACAGAAAATAAAACAAGCAAGGTGGGCAACAACCTAAATCAAAGGGACCTAATCTTCCCCACTCTTTCATCATGCAAGTCTCCTTCTCTGATGAGGAGGCTGCCAAATTCATACCCAAAGCAGGGAAGCTTAAAATACACATAAAAAAATATTACCGGTATTCTTAGCTTATTTCACCACAACCTATACAAATTAACTTCATGTAGCTCTCAATTCACTTGGACTGAATCTGCACTATTCACTAAATCCCTACCTCTGATGGGTAATTCATTTCCCCTCTTGTCATTGAGCTGGTCATCTTGCTTCCTTCATTGCTCCACTGCCCTAATCAAGATAAATAATAATGTGATGCAACAAATAACACATACCAAACCATTCTCAAATTCTTGCTTTCATATTCTTTGAAGCACTGTTTGTCTCAAACTTAATGAAAGAAATCTAAATGTCCCAGTGATAAAGATGGTTGAGTCAATTATGACACATTTACAAGAGAGACTATTATGCACCAAACATTATATTTATAAAGAGTTTTAAAAAAACCCATTGAAATATTTGGTACTATGTGGAAAGAGCATAAACAATATCACAGATGACCATAAAACTATATAAACTGCACATAAAAAAATCTCAAAATGATTAAACCAAATGTTAGCAGTGATTTTCTTTGAGTGATAGAAGAAGAATTTTTTTCTTCTCCTGTATTTATCAATTTTCTACGGTGAGCATGCAACAGGAAAATTGCAATAGGAAAATACAAAGGAAACTTTATAACTGGAAAATTATTTTAATATTTTTTTAATATTAAAATAATTATAAATTTTGTTTCCATTGATATTTATTTTTATATTCCCACATAAACTTATTTCCTTTAAAGCTGAAGGTTAAGAATCATCTGAAAACTATAATCACGTAGTTTCTCTTCCTTCCCTTTTCCTTGCCTACCTTAAAGAATAAAATGGGGGAAGGAGAAGGGGTTGATAGAAAATCCACTAAGCAAATATGTTGTTAAAAGAACTGAAGCTTAGAATAGGTATTAAACTAGATGATCTTTGAGATTCCTTCCAACTCTGAGTTTGGATCAAGATCAGTTATGCTTAAAATCCAATTACTTATTGCCATAGATGTTGTAAAATATCCTTTTGCCAAATTTCTGGGCAGAATCAAGTAATAGTCACGTTCCCCTTGTTCCCCCTAAGGGACAGATCATCATGGGAGGAAAGAAAAGACTGTAAAACACATTGCCAACAAATGCGATCCTTCCTAAAATGCCCACTGATGTACACAGGACTGCTGTGTAAAGAGCAGTTGTTTTGAATATTTTATTTATTTATTTAATCCTGTTCCAAAATATTAACTAATAGTAAGATCCAATAAATTTTCAAGCTTAGCTCATCTTTGTGATATCAACACCCTTCAAAAAGAATGTTAGGACGATTTGACCTTTGGACTTTTGACCCCATGTGAAAGCCTGCAGGAAAAAAAAAAATCAGTAGGATGGAAGCAGAAGGAATTCCACGAACCCAGGCCTTAAAAATTTCCAGGCAACCCAGAGCTTTCCTCTTTTGAATTCATCTGTCAGATCCTTCTCACCAGATACTTGGGTATCAAATCTATTACTAGTTTCAGAAAGCAGTCATTATTGCAATATTAAATGAGGTAGAAAGTTCTTAATGTTTATATAAAATTAATTGGTCTACAGAAATAAATATCTTTGTGGGAGGTTTGAGCATCTGAAAATAATTGTGCTTTCTGCAGGGATAATTAGGCCACAAGACACATAGTGGTACACGTGGAGCTGCATTAATGTCATTCTCAAAACGATACCATGAGAGGGATAAGAGCAAAGAGGTAAAGAGAAGTTTGGGACTAGTCCCCACCTCTGCAACTATGCAAGCTTGGGAAGCCTCTGGCTCTGGCTGAGCCAACAAGAAGGTTCAGGAAGCTCCTGCGACTGATTGCAAGGCCATTCCTTTCCAGCTCTATGTTTGGGCACTGCCAAGGGCTGCCACATGACACCAAGGAGTGTTTCCAGCAGGGAGGAACTCGCTCTTGGAGGTTGGCTCCAATGTAAATCTAGAAAAGTTCTCTGGGAATCCAAAATGAAAATTGTCAGGAATTTCAAAACCAATCCAGAAAAGAAGAAAGACAAAGAGAAGCGTCCCACCATGGAGCTTATCCATTTGTGCTATGATTTCTGGGCCAATCTATCAGTGCAAAGTGATACAAGATTATGTGATACTAATGCACTTATTCACATACGAGCACATTTAAATGTAATGCCAGTGTGTTCAATCAAGGCCAATGAGGAAGTAGATGTCCCTTTGAAATCCACTTAATTTAATGGAAACAATTTGGTAAGCTTCCATTAATAGAAAGGTTTGTAGAAAATAGGGCAGATGAATGATAAAGTGGTGTTTTAAAGTGATCACAGCTTTGATACACTCATTTTCCAAAGGAAATTCTGTCTCTGTTCATATCTTGTCTAGAGCCTGCCTGTCAATAGGTCTGCAGACACCCAGTTTGGGAGAGGTAAGAGGTGATGCAAGAGGAAATTTGGCAATCCACCTCCTTTCAAGGTATTATTTGGCATCTTTCAGAAATTATAAAATGTCAATTTTCTCAAGTGAAAATTATTAAGAAAAATCATGTTTAAAATAGATCATTAGAAAATCATTCATAGCAGTTCACTCAACAGGAAACCCGGTTAGTGTGAAAGAGAATCTACTGAGGCCTCTTCACATGAAAGACTCCCCACCTTGAAATCTACAGCAAGCAACTTAACGTTCCTACTGTAGGAAGTGAGTATCACCAACTTCCACACCTTTACCTCAACTACGCCAGCCAATCATTTTGGAATGCAGGCTATTTCCACCATGGCACTTCTAATTTTGGCATAGGACTGTGGAAACACAATGCACCACCAATAGATAATTTCTCTCGTCTAAGGAGGACACTATAAATGCATACCGCTCTATGCTCTATAGAAACTTTCCTCCATTTCATGACAGCTGGACTGTGCCCGAGCAGTGAGCACCCTGGATCATCTCTTTCTTCAGTGCCCCCAGGCTTTGAGGATAATCCTGTCATCCCCATGGTACCCACTGACTGCGTGAATCTGCAAACGTGCTGCTACGAATCTCTATCAGCTCCTAAATTCACTTAGCATTTCCATCCCCTCCAACTACAATGGGGAAGAGGGAGAGGAGAACCAGAGGAGAAGGAGGATATCGGCAAAGAGGTGTGAACTTTCAAAAACTGTGGGAAGATCTAAAGAAGGTAGTTATTTGCAGCCATGGGGTCTTGTGAGGATGGGGGAGGACGGTGGAGGGGAGATGCAGGTATAAGCTCCTACCAGACCAAGAGATTATTTCATTATCTTAACAGGAAGAGGTTTTATAGTCCCTTCGGAGCCCACTGAGATGTGAGAGGAGGGCCCTGCCCTGAAGACACAGCCCAAGCACCTTCTGTGTAAGCGTTTGGATTCCTGTCCAAGGTCTATAGGGCCCCCTGTCCTGGTTCAGCCGCACTGCGCTGAAACACGGTCTGCAAGCTGGCGCTGAAACTCGTGGCTGCGAGTCCTAGGGGCGGACGAGCGTGGAGGCCCGGCTGGGGCGCGCACCTGGGGAGACCCCGCGGGGAACACGCGCGTTGTAGGGGTTTCGGGGCCGTGACTCAAACCAAGTCCCTGGCTGCAATGTGTGTGCTAATTGTCAGGAATGAGCGGGGAGGACAGCCACATTGGGGGGCCTCCTCACTAAAGAATTAAGTCAGGAGGCTGGAGAGGGGGTGGAAATCGGGGTGGGAATCCATGAGCTCCACAAAGTCCCACGGCTCCTTTATCGTAAATCATGTTCAATCTCGCTCTCGTAAAGGTCCTGTTCTTTCAGTGGAGCTCCTGCGGGGGCGACCGCTGTCCTGGTCGAGATGGTAGTCGGAGCTGGCCTCCCGAACCGGCAGGAAGCTGGCGCAGGGTGGAAACAGCGGCGTGGACGCGGTCCTCGGCTCAACCGGACCTGCAGGGACGGCCGCTTCGGGAGCGCTTCTCCTGGGCCTGCATCCGCTGAGGCAGAGACTCGCCAAGCGCGCTTGGGGCTGCGCGATTCGAGAAAGCAAAAAGTGTCATTTCTTTCTGCTCCACTGACGACCTCGCCGCGGCCGCAAGCGCAAGGGCTTGGAAGTAACAGAGCGGAGGTCCCGCTCCTCCCCAGCTGGCTTCCAGTAAGAACTTATTAAATAGGGACGGTTTAGAGTTGATCTGTCACTGAACACAATTTACCCCGAGATTTTTTGGTTTTTGAATTACTTTATTGATCTGAAGATTTTGTTCTTTGGAATGTGACCCTGATTGGACTTAGAGTTAATCAGTAAACGTTGCAGAGGAGGGAGCTTTGTAATCACCTCGCGGACCTCCCCGGCGCGCCCCTGCGGTCGCCCAGGCCTTCCCGGAAACCTACCAGCCCTGGGTTCCTCTCTCCACCGAGCGATCTGGGAGCTGTCTGTGGTGCTAGGAGAGAAGCCAGGAGGAAAGGCCAAGAGGGAAAGACAAGAAGATGAAGAGAGGAGAGAAACTGAGAATGCAAGGTTGGATGAGACGGCCCACCCATCAACAATCGGACTGACAGGCATCCCCAGAGACCTTCAAATCTCAGTCCCGAAGGAAAGGAGGAAAAAATAAATTAAAAAAAAACACTGAATTATTTCGTGTTGGAGAGAACTATATGGTTTTCCAGTGCCAAAGACCAATGACTCTCCCTTTCTCTTGAAAGCATCCCCCTACCCCACACATACACCCAACTCACCAAAGGTAGGAAGGGAAGGGCACTGACCCTGGTAGGAGGCCCCAACTCCAGGGAAAGATGCAAGTGGTAGAGAGGAAGGCTGGAGATGGCCAAGGAAATGGGATTGGACAAGGAGCCCACTGGATAAACCCCCTGAGCATTCCCCCACTCACTCATCAAACCACACCTCTCTTTAGAGCCAACAGCCAGGGCAAGGCAGCTTTCTCTCACCAAGGATTCACAGCTGGGGAGGAGACATCAGTTCCCTCCCATGCTAGCCCTGTCCCTGTACCAGACCAGTCAGTCTCTTTGCAAGCATGCTGACTTCGAGTGGTGCATGGCTTTTTAGAAAACCAAGCAGCTCTCTTCCAGTATGTTTTTGTAACCACGTGGCTGAACAGGAACTAAAGTTTCCCTAGCCCTGGGGAGAGCTTTTCTAAATATTTTTAGAGAGTTAAAAATATAACAAACGACTCACAAGCTGTCTCTTTAAAGAGGGGAGATGGAATTCAGCAGACTCTTGGGGAGGGGTTGCCTAAGCAAAAGTCAGATGGCAGGGAGGGGGGGGTGGTAAGGCTTGGCTTAATGGAAAGCAGTTTTGTTTTGTTTGTTTTGTTTTGTTGCAACAGAGGAAATCTGTTGTCTAATTTGCCATTATGTGGGCTTTCATTTTAAGGGGTGGAGCAAAAATAAACTGATACAGGGTGGTAGGTATATTTGCTAGAGGCATGGAGCCAAGCAGCAATCATTACTTTGCAACTCATTGAAAATTGCTGGCTTCGGCTAGAACTGCTTGGCTGCTAGCAGAGGAGTTAACTTCCTTCTCCACACTCACTACAGATTTGTGCTAGGTTTGCTGGAGTCCCTGAGCAGATCTTGGGGCAGGCAAATCTCAGGAGCCTTTGTGGCTTTTTAAACACCTCTCTGAAGCAAGCTTGTTTTCCTGTGTTTCTTCAGCAAGCAAAGATTGCCACTGAAAGTCCCTGTTTTTCCAGCCCCCAGCGTAATCAAAGGAGCAATCCAAATGGAGTGTAGCCGTGGAGTGCCCTTCAGACACCAGCTGAAGGTGGGAAATAGAAAAAGAGTGCAGCTCCCAGGGACAGCCATCCCCTGGGCCTCAGTAACTAACTCTAGATCTCCTATGAGAAAAAGCCTTTGCCTGTTATCTTGTTCCTTGATTCTTGGGAATGCTGGGGTTGCTCTTCTCACCTCTTAACCAGTCCCCCAACTTACTTGGGCAGGTGGGGAAGAACAGAAGGACCCTTTGTGAGGGAAAGGATGGGGATTGCTTTGGTTTCAAAGCAGTACTTTTGAGACATTTGAATACTATGCACCTACAACTTACCAATTTGTATGCAATAGCAAGTAACCAAAGCAAATTTAAAAGGAGAATTGATATTTACAGCTGCATGATTTAAGAGGTGATAGAAAAGATGACTTTGAAAAAAAGCAAATTTGGGGGCACTCTGGTGTATGCAGAGTAGTTGCATCCAGTGATGAAATAAGAGTTTAATTACAAAAACTTCATCTCTGTAGATATAGTGCTTCCCCCTGCATTTTCCCCCTAGGGAGTTTAGGTTCAGCCTTGAGAGTGAAGCAACAGCAGGCAGGCTCCCTGGCAGAGTGGCTACTGGACTGCTGGCCGGCTGCTGGCAGTAGCCTGGTGCTGTGGCCTCATTCAGATTTGTGGGTTTATTTTTCCCAACCGGACTGAGGTTGTTCTGTATACAGAGTTTGGATGTGTGTACTCCAGTGACCTTCCAGGTCACCCTTGTGCCCAGAGCTGGTCAGCTCCAGGTCCCTTGCAGACAGAAGCTGTAATACCCCAAAGGCTTCAAAAGTGCCTTTTTAGACCCATGTAGGTCATTTCTGAATGGTTTAAGCTTGACTGTAAAATACAAAAGCCGCTCTGATGGAACAGGAGAGACTGTAGAGTGCCCAGGCATTGGGCATCCCCAATGGACACAGTGGCACCCAGTTTCCAGCCAAGTCCCGCAGTCTGAGGTTGCCCCAGCTTAGCAGGCAGAAAATGAGAAGGACCAGTACAGAACCTTTTGTTAGAATCAGACAAGACCAAAACCATTTTTAAAGCAAATTGATGAGCTGGAGAGAAATCTGCAAACCACTCCCTAATTAGCCAAGGCCTGATCAAGATGCCTGGGGCAATTTCCTCCTGGATTTTCTCTTTCTTCCCCTCCTTCCTTCCCACCTGTTACCAAAACACACTCCCACACCACTCCACGTTTTTAAAAATGTTTTCAACTCTCCTACATTTCAAGCGTCAGAGAAAGCTGGAGGAGAAGGAGGTCCGGCTGTGATTCTAGTGGCTCATCTTACCCTTTTGTCGCTGTTCTAGGGCAGAAGTGGGGATAGAAATGTGAATTTACTCAGAAGGGGGATTCAACTATGGCTATGCAGGAAGTGACCTCGGGTCTGGAGAGGAGTGGGGTGCAGCCCCGGAACTGTACCCTCAGCCCAGTTGTTCCTTGTAATAATTCTGAGCCCTGGGTCTATTAGGGAGCTGGTCTGGCGGGGATGCCTGAGACCAAAGTCCAGCCCAGACCTGGAGTGCTCCAAGCATATGCACGCTCACACGCGTTCCTTAAACCGGCAGCGGGCGTCCTCCACCCTCTAGGCAGGTCTCTTATTTTGCGGTCCCAGCCGATTCAGGGGTGCAGAGTTCAACGTTTTACGCCCTCGCCAAACAGCAAACTCACCAGGAAGTGTGGCTCGGAGTGCGGCTGGGAGCCCGGACCCAGAAGGCAAAGATCAAAGGCGCAGTGAGGGTTTGTTAGCAGCGCTTCTCCGCACCCCCCGGGGCGTCCTAATTGCGCGCCCCGCAGCCTCCCGCTCGCAGGCTGTCGGGCCGCGAGGGCGCCCAGCCGCGGCGGCGCGCAACAGCTGCGAGGCCCGCGGAAAGCGGTCCGCGGATCCCCCGGCCCCTGCCGGCGTCTCCGCCACCCAGCGCTCAGGACCCTCGCCGCCTGAGGAAGACCCCTAGGAGAAGAAGGAGGGGTGTACACAGGGATCCCCACAGCCAGAGAAGCTGGGGCGCCAGGCGGGCCGGGACAGCAGGGGAAGTTGGCTGCCCTCTTATCCAGAATCAACTGCCTACAAGCACTTTCTCCCCCGGCCTCGCTGGCTGCTCTGAAACATCCACTTAAAAAGAAAGGCACTCACACATATCGAATAACGGCTCGGAAGAAGTCACCATGAAAAAATGAGATACTTTTATACAAGTCAACCCAACGTCTTTACAGATTTTGTAAATTCCTAATATTCCGGAAGGGATTCTTTTTTTCCAAACCAAGTTAAGAATGTTACTATCATACATTCTGCCTTAGTAAAATCAGCTCCCTTGGATTTCATCACTTGTTAAAAAAAGATAAACTTTATTTTTTTTTATTTTCAATCACAAAAAAATCTATATTTTTGTCTAAGCATTTATTTTACTGAATCAAAAAGACATGAAAAGAAAACTCATGTGTTTACTAACGTATATAAGGGACTCTTTTTTGGACAGCATATAATAAATATGATATATCACTTATCACTCAGCCTTTCAAATGTACATTGTTTTCATATTATGGAGCATGCCACTTTTCCAAAAGAAAAAAAGGTCATGAGAAATCAGTGCAAAGTTCTCAGTTACTTTCCTCTTTTCTACGGAGCAGACAGAATGTCCACAGCGACGCCTTCTGCCTCCGAGTCTGAGGCTGTCTGTCCATCTACAATTCTCTCTGCCCGTGCAGCTGCCTCTCTGTTCCCTTCTTTCTTCCCTCCTTACACCCTCCCCCCTCCCTTCTGTTTGTCCCTAAAGTCATTTTTTTTTTAAAGAACTTGAGGTTTTGTTTTTGTTGATGTTTTGACTTACTGGTAGCACTTTGCGTGGGGTCAGCGTTTTCGCCAGTCAGACTGCTGTGGGGGAGCTTTCCAGCCCTGTCTCTGGGGTGGGGAGATGGAGGGCAAAGGGCTGGCTCCTCCTGGGGGACCCCCTGCCCGTTAGCAAGCATCTTCCTCTTCTACTTCTCTGCCTCTCGGGGTCGGCCACAAGGGAGGCTCCGTAGTTCGGTACCGGGAGAGGAGGGACAGTTGTCCGGGTCGGGGCGGGAATGGAAGGGACTGCAGCGCCGTGGCTCGCTCTTCACCGGGGGTGCGGGGTGCCCGGGATGGGATTAGACAAAGGATTCAGGGCCGGCTGCCCCCCGGGTCCCAGGCCGTGGATGAGCACGCGGGGTACGAGGGGCCGCTGCAGCTGGGGATGGGGCGCCGGAGGAGTCCGGTACATGCTGCTGTACATGGCAGCGGCGGCCGCTGCCGCGGTGGTACTGTCCATGCTGCCCAGCAGGCTTGGGTGGTAGAAATAAGGCGACGGAAACATCCTCTGCAGCGCCGAGTAGTTCCCTGCCTCGGCTAACAGCTCCAGGCCCACCGCAGTCTGCCTTTTCCACTTGGTTCTGAAAGAAAGCGGGCGTGAACGCACCCGGCGGCTGTGGGTACCGTCCGGGCGCCGCGGCCCCTGCCCGACCCCCTCCCGCCGCCTCATCTCCCGGGTGGCAGGAAGACTCAGATAGCTTTGAGCACTGGGAATGCACCGCACATCCTGCCCCCACCGTGCTCACAGAAGGACACAAACCCAAATCAATTTCTCGTTAATTACACCCTCAACATCTGAGACACTCACAAATAAAATCCTACAAGCTTTGCGCCGCTTCCTGGCCCTGTGTTCTACCATATAGTTTGGCTACTTCCTGCAACTTTCCCGGGAGCTAAATGAGTCCCCTCTTCCCGCAGGCGCGGGCGGTCTTCTCCCTCCTCCCATAGTTCCCCTCCTGCGTTCCCCCCCCCTCCAAACAGTCCCAGTGTGTCCACTCTCTACTCCTCCCCTCCTCCAAGAGAGAAAAAAATACAAACAAAGGGATGCAAAGGACCCAGAGACTCCTGAGCCTTGGACCCCGGTCCCTCTTAGTCCCCAGAGCTGTGGAGACACATCTCTCTCTGCCTGACAGTACCTTGCATTGGGTGGGGGCTTAGGGTGGGAAGGGCAACAAGGTTTCTAAACAGAATTCGTTTGAGGGAGGGCTTTCCCAAGGGGACGGTACATCGGGGCCATTCGAGGTGGGGGAGGCATTTCAAGATATTTTCTCCTCGGGGAGAGAGTAACAATTAAAACCTGTGATCAGCTTTTCTCGTCTGCTCCCACTCCACCACATACCGGCTACCAAGAAGAGGTGAGCGAGCTTTTGATTAAATGCCTTATGTCCGCACGCAGGGCTGGTGGGCTATCCATACCCGGCAGCTCCAGCCAAATTAATAAACATGTCGCCCATTTTAAATTGGCTACAAATGACACTAATGTTTTCCGACAGAATTAGGGTGGCTGAAACCGTATGTAATGAGACAGAAAATTATGGTAAAGATGACAACTGGATGGGCATTTCCAACCACACTTATGGACGATTAAAACACAAATGATAGAAAATAAGGGGGAGGGAAAAAATCGAGACAAGGGAGACAGACGCCAGGCTTGGAAACACAGTATAGCCTAAGCCTCCGAATGCCCGGATTCTTCAAGTGCTGCCAGGCCCTTTACAAATTCCTCTTCCAGGGAAGCAGCAGTTCCCGGCGAGCTCTCCTGCACCCCTTCTCTCTATCAAAGCAAGCGGAAGCGGCAAGTACAGGAGACAGACCCCTGGATCAGACGCTTGGACAGCTGCTCAATTCTCCAGCCTGCGGCCGCTGACCCAACACTACCCCAGCTGGGCTTGCCAAGCCAAGGTGGCTGTGCTCCGACCCTAATTCTTGCAGCTGTCTCACAGGCCAAGATAAGAACATTAAACTAAGAGGGGTGCAGCCACTCTGCTGGACCACAGTAGCTGGGCAGTGTTGCTGGTTCAGGACGTTAGGAACCAGGCCTGGGGCAGGCCCAACATGTGTGCTTCACTAGCTTTTTGGGCCTGCGTGGAGGTACACAGATGTCTCAATTTGAGAATGTGTGGTTTAATTAAATTGGGGGTAAAGTTGGGATGGAGAGCGGTTTCAGCAGCTCGGATTTGAATGGGAAAGAAGCACGTGTTAAGACTCTTAGAACGCAAAATTCTCCAAACTTCTGCTGTACTGAAGTCTTTCTTACCTGGAGGGGTGTGGCTAATCCCCACTCCAGCCTGAAAACACCTAAATGCCCACTCCTGGCTCTCTGACTCTTGGGCCCTAAAATCTCCCAGGGGTAGGGATAAAGAGAGTGGTACAATGGTCATGACGTAGCTGGCTAGTCACCTTTGCTCCCCCTGACAGCATCCCTCACCTGCGGTTCTGGTACCAGGTCTTGACCTGGGTGTCAGTGAGGTTGAGTGCAGCAGCCAAATCCATGCGATCCTGCACGCTCAGGTACTTTTGCCGCTCAAAGCTACGCTCCAGTTGATTGAGCTGGTGGTCTGAGAAAGCCGTCCTGGCTTTGCGAGGCTTCTTGGCTCTCACAGGGGGACTCTCTCGGCTACTGGTAATCTCCCGGTCTCCTTCTTCCTTTGTTCCTACGATAGAAAGCCAACCACAACCACAACTTAGCCTGGAATGGCACACAGTTCCACATTTCCGAGCCAGCTGCTGGTCTCGGGGGACTACACACTGCCACCACACCCACCCCACTCCCCAAGCATGTAAACACACTTGGGCCTGAGCCAGTGTGGAGGAGGATCATTTCTGGCTAGAAAGTGTGGGGTCTTGTGCGACACATCTGAAAGGTTTCTAAGGGGTTTCTGATCTTCACATTGTTGGAAGTTAAAAAGAAAAAAAAAATATGTTTTAATAAATGGTCCATTTGTTAGTGTTGTTTCCTTGGTTGGGGAAAGACTCTATTCCTTTCCTTTATTGTTTTCATTATGACTTCATTTTTCTGGTTTGCAAACCATTCTATTTTGTTTTGTTTTGATTTTAGGAGCGGCACCTTTTTTTGTTTACTGCAAGTTACAGGCATTTGTTTTTTCTTTTCCCAGATGCACTTGGGAAATGTTGAAATCAAGCTCTCTGCAGTCGCATGCATCCAGTCTTTTAAAGCTTCAGAAAGATATGTCATCCGACACCGAGTTGAGCTCAAAATCACTGAGCCCATCCAGGTGACAGCACAGAGATTTCCGGATTCTATTTGTCAACTTTGGTTTTTTACTGAAATGCTGGGAAATCGATATGTCAATCCCTCTCTGTTTGTACCCGTTTTTGCAGTGCTCCTTGATCTTCCCTGTAGGAAGAACAATAATCTCTCTAATTGACCCACTGGGGAGGTTGGTGCACAAAAAATCGCCAGCCCAGACTGTACATCTGTTTTGGGCACTGTTATGCTAATGCTAAAATAGTAAAATGAGGAGCCAATATCCTACTTTCCAGACAGTCTGCATACATCTCTCCCAAACACAGCAAGAATTAATAATAATAATAAACCTATCAGTAAAGGATAAAAATAACTCTCCTTGTATGTTGAAACTTCTGTCATGCAAAGACCAGAGTACTTACTTTTGAAATTGTCTGAGGCAAAAATGGGAAAAAAGGAGCTGAAGGACAATTACAATAGTGATCTTCTGTTTTTACAAAAATAGATAAATTCAGTTCCATAAAATTTTACTTTTATAAATATTGTCTACCAATTCCTTGCAAGGAATCAAAAATCTTACCAAGATCTGATACTCGGTTGGGACTGTGGTAAGAAGGGTGCTTTAAAACATTAATTATAAATTTTTTCAGTGACAACTTCCCTATATTAATCATGATCTAATTTTAAAAGTTGCTTTATAAATCAACTTGAATTTTTTTCCTTCATCAAAGCTGATAATTCCTGTGATGGTGTTTCAAAAATATGGTGGGAGTGGGGAAAGAAATCATTTGCATTAAAGAACGAACACCAGGCTATGATAACGCCTCTAAACACTAGGCTTGCTAGGTCTGCTTCTCTTTCTCATCTCCCCACATTCCCACTCCCAAGGTCTCGGCTAGAAAAACCTCAAGCCTATTCCTTTTACCAACAAAAGTATTTCCCATCAGATCCCATCCGCTGCCCCCCCCCAATAAATTAAATTAAATAAAACAAAGAAAGGAGCTGGATGGCCTGAATGAAGTAGAAATGTAACAATAAACAGAACTTCGGACGAGTCCCCAAATCGCACGCCCAGGCCTCCATCCACCTTGCAATCTGTTGACCTTCACCCAATCGCCAGAGAAGCTCTTGGAATAATTATCAGAGATTCGCCGGAGGCTGAAGGGGAGAAAGGGAACCCAGAGGAAAGGGTAGACGGCTGAAGGAGCCAGGGCGGCGCGACTCACCATGGCATTTGATGTCGCTCTGGGAATCTTCCCGCTTGTCGAGTTTGGTTTTGCTCTCCTCCTGCTCCAGCTTTGGCCTGAAGCTCTCGTGCACTGCGTTTGTCTCTTGCTTCGGGGTGTGATGGGGAGAGGAGACGCTGGTACTGTAGGGTGCACACGCCGCCAAAGGTTTGCTGTCGCCCAAGATGTCCTTAATTAAAAAAGAAGAGGTGGAAGTCCTGGGGGCCGAGGCTGCCGAGCCCAGCTGCTGGGCAGGCGGCGGCGGCTGCTGCTGCTGCGGCAGCTGTTGTTGGGGCGAAGGCTGCAAACTTTGCGTCGGAGCCGCGGCTGGAGGCGGCGGCTGCTGGCTGTGGTGGAGGTGGTGGTGGTGCTCGGGCCCGTCTGCTACCAGATGTGGCTCCGGGGGCTCCATCGTGACCGAGATTGGAGAAGAAGGCGCCGTTCCTACGGTATCAATCTCCGAGCAGGGGGACGGGGTGGCCTGACTCCTAAAATCCGTGGTCCTGGCCTCGCCGAGCGGACGGAAATCTCCATTCATCATGCCGGGGCTGCCCGAACTGGCACTGGACAAAATCGTATCTATTCCAAAACTTGACCCGCTGGCCCCTTCCATTGTTGTCATTTCTACATGAGGTCCACGCCACTCCGCCGCTCAGCAGCCGGCCGGACAAAGCAAAGCAATCTATCGATCGTAAAACAAACACTAAACAATGTTGCGCTGCTTACAAAAAAAAAAAAAAAAAAAGTGGGGCGGGGATGATGAAGGAAGGATAATTGGGAGGTGACAATCGATGAACCCTTTCGATACAACTTTCTTTTTTTTTCCTTATGCAAAAAGTAGGGTATGGGGAAAAAGAAAGACGGGGGAAAAGTTACAAAAATTTTTGAGAAAGCGCGGAACGTGCACTCCCGGAACGACCGCGCACGTGGGAAGCCAGTGCTGACGCCGGGGACCCGGTCGAAGGCGCAGGCGGCAGAAGGCGACCCCGACGCCGCCGCTGCCGCCGCCGCCGCCTAGGTCTGCCCACAGCCTGGCACCGGGCGGCGGCGGCGGCGGCGGCGGCGGAACTGGCAGGTGCAGCGACCGCGAAGCGCAGCCGCCCGCGCGCCCTCGGTACTCCCCGGCGGTTTCGCGAGGTGGCTACCGCGTGCGTCTCCGCCGCCTCGACGCCGAGTTTCTGAACTTTTTTGGAAAGTTGCGGAGCAGAGATGCGACAGTGACCGCGACAGCCCGAAGAGGAAGAAGAGGAGGAGGCGGAGGAGACGCTGCACCGGGCGACTCCGACCGCTGCTGGGCGCGTTCGCTTGTAATCCGGTGGCTCACAGGCGGCGCCGACCCCCTCCCGTGACGTCACGGCCACTGCCGCCGCTCCCCGCGCCCCCGCCGCCCTGCCCGCGCGCCAGGCCCCGCGCCCCCATTGGGCGCGTCCGCGCCAGCGAGCGACGCCGACGTACCCGGAGCCAATGGCCGCGCGGCTCGCGAGCCCGTCAGCGAGCGCGGCTCCGGCGGAGCTGCTCTTTTGAGAACACGCGCATCCCCTTTTCCTGAAGCCCTGAGCAGAACAGCAAGTCGTAAGGTGGTCCCAGTGTCCACAAATCACGCGTAAGGGGCAAAGGGAGGGAGGGAAGAGAACAGAGAGAGACTAGAGTAAGAAAGGAAAAACATAAATAAAATAAAATAAAATACAATAAAAAAGGTAACAGTGAGTTGCCCGATTTCTTAAGGAGAAGTCAGAAGAGGGAGGGAAAAAAGAGGTGGGAAGGGAAAGATATCCGGTCGACTTACCTTTGGACCCCAGCCCTGTCACCTCCGCTGCATCCCCAGACTCGCGCTTTAATAGTAGGAAGGCACTAAGAGCAAAGAAAGTGATCTCTAAAGGAACCCAGGGGAGAGTGTGTAACTCCAGAGCACCGGAGCTCTGGGTGGGCGAGCAGGTTCTGAGATCGGATTTGTCCCCCAAAGGACCCAGGTGCTCGGTTCCAGCCCAGCCGGGCGGCCCTTCCTCAGGGAGGATGGAGCCCGCACCGCGCCCACTTGCTACTTTCGGTAAATAAGGGGCCCGCGGCTCAGTCAGAGACCCAGCCTGGTCTCCAAACCAGAGCCGAAGATGGAGGAAATATCTGGCCAAACACTTTGTCCCGGGAGTGGGAAATAACGCCCCGAGGTGTTCTCTGGTGGCGAGGACAACCTCGGTTCACTGCTGCCTCAGGCCGGCGCCGATCTCGGGTTGAAACCCCTTCCCAGGGCGCGATGGCGGATTGGTAGCCTGCTCCCTCGCCGCGCCGGTTCTCGCGCGCGCGCTCTCTCGCTCTCTCTTGCTTTCGCTCTCGGATCTCTGCTGCCGACCACTCATTTGGAAAGGAAACAGTCACTGTGTATCGCTTGGGACCCGAGCACGACTGTGACGCCTCGTCGGAGGGTATCAACATGCATTATTTTCTCTAGGACATCTCCAACCTGTCTCTTGTTGAATGTCAGAGTAATGGGAAGTGCCAGTGACAAGACGGCGTATTACTCCTGATTAAGTGCGGTGTCAACCTAATTAGCAGAGTAATTATAAGGTGCTAATGAATGATTCAAAGTTCTTTGAGTTACATTTTACTCCAAATTACCATTTAAGAACCCCATGAATCTGCATGGTTGGCATCGCTTCCGTGACTTGATGCAGAATGATGTTAGAAAATGGCCTTTAAAGTTTCCAAGGTCTGGGCCGAAATTTGGGGTTTAGTTGCGGTTCTGTAGGTTACCTTCGGGAGAACAGCTTTTTTCTATTGGGAACAAGGCTCGGTGTCGGTGAGGCCAATGACCTCCTGGGACAAGATATTACCTGTCGTTCGGAACTGCATGTGTGAGCCCTGGGTCCGGAAGGGTGTAGGTGGGAGAATCATCCTCCCTGCGTTTTCCTAGGACAATCGATGTGTTTGACTCAGAAAAAATCCCTCGCTGTTTTCAGGGTGTGTTGAGCTGTTTTTTGTGTTTTGTAAAAATATATCTTCGTGCCGTTTTTTACGAGTCTGTCTCTGAGGAGAGCGGCGGGGAGAGGAAGGACCGAGGCGAGGAGATGTTCAATCCCGACTGCTCTCATTTTTCTCAGAAGGCGAGGGGAGTTTGGCGGACGAGCTGGGTTAGTGAGCCGAGGCCGGGACCCCGCGCGCGCCACAGGCAGAGGCCGACGCCGGCCTGATGGGGGTGGGGCTGCCCCCCCCCCCCCCGGGAACGCGTGGCTGGGCCCTGCTGAGTGGGCTCTGGCCACTTTGGCCCGGGGAGTCGCGGAGGGCTTGGAGATGGTGGGACTGGGGTTGGAGTAGACTCCTTTAAAGCAGGAACTGCGCGCTGGCCAAGCAGACTCTCCCGGGAGCCTGCGGGCCGGGTCTTGGCCTTCCCGCCACGGACTTTGGGACCACCGGCCCGGGACGCGCGAGGAGGACGTTTTCCCGAAGGCTGCAAGCCAGGCTCATAAAGCCACATACCTTCGCCGCCTTAGCACCTCTCACCCCTGGCACAGTTGGCCACTGTGGGAAGAGTGCGGAGGGCACTGGGGCTGCTTTAGACTGCAGGCGGAGGCTCTGCATCCTTCCGGCTTCAAATATCGATTAGGGTTTTTCCCATTCTGACATCACCCAACAACTTCCCGAATGAGGTGCGTTTCCTCCCAGCCCTGGGACTCCAACCCGCACTCCCCTCGCTACCTAATCAGGGTGGGGAAAGGGAGAAAATAAAATTAAAAACCAGAACTGCCAGCGCGGCGCAGATCAATTATTCTCGACCTTGATAAATAATTAATTTAGCCTGTTTTTGTTTTGTTCTGATGCCTAAAATGACTCAAGAGCTCAAAAGGTTGATCGCACAGCTTGTGTTGGGCGGCGGTTCGAAAGGCTTTTTAAATTGGAATAATTCATAACATTGGCAAGGGAGACGGAAATATGACCTCACCAAAAAGTAAAATCTAAAAGGAAGGGGGAGAGGAAGGTCAATGTGTTGGGGGTGGGAGGAGGATTGAGTGTTTTATGAAAACTGTAAAGCAAAGCAAACGGAAGCCCAGCAGGTCCTACCTTGTAATTGTCTCAGGTTATATTTTCTTAAGAAAAAGTTAATAACATAGAAGACTTCTTGGGGCAGGATATTAGGAGATCAGCTCAATTGTGAGGAGGGGGAATACGACCTTGACTTTTGTCAAGAATCCTGCCTTTGCGTTCCTCCCACAGAGGAAATACTGGCAGGGGCCTGAAGAATCAAAAGAGGGACTCAAAGACTAGATCACAGATTTAATGCAAAACAAACTCTTTAGAGCTGGGGTTTTGTTTCTTAACTTTTCTCAGTTCTTTTTTTTCTCCGGACATATTCATCTTTCGCCATTATTTTTTTCTGAGAATATATATAGTGCATTTCCGAGAAGTATATTTTTAAAAAATCAAAATACAGAAATAGAACGGAGTGCGGGTTAATCACATATCCAATTCCCAGATATTAAGATTTAAACTCAGATTTCCCCACTGGATTTAAGATACAAATAAATACAGTCCCTAAGCTGACATAAATTTGAAAACGATATTCTACTTTCAGGCCTTCATTTCCTTGGAAAAAAAGATGAAGAAAGAAAATTCTTTAATGTGAAGGAGATCTTGGAATTATTGCACAGAACGTAGTTATTTGCCAGTTGTAGAGAATAGAAAACAAACTTTCTCTTTCAGGCTCTGAGGTACACATCGGACGTGATCGCCACTAAAGATGCTCCTTCTCTAGCTCAGAGAATGCTTCAAACACTCGCCTATTTTAACAAGCTTTGTTCCTTAATACACCCTCTGCAGTCCACTTTTACAATCTAGATTTGATGTTTTGGGTTGTGTATAAGCTGGAGCATCAGGGCTTCTTTTTTAATAAACTGAACTTTGAAGAAACTAACTTATGATTATGATGGATTTGGAACCAGTGTTTCTTACCTTTCTTCATAAGTAATTTGGATGTTTCTAAGGCAGAAGATGACAACGCTGAGCCTGACGAGAATGAGGTGCAAAGGCGCTTTCATCCACTGGGCGGCGCCGAGAGCCCCGAACCGAGTGAGCGACTATTGTTTCTTTCTATAAAAGCTGCAATATACACAAATAAGCTCTTCACTTTCTAAGACTGGTAAGACTGACTTCTGTGACCTCTCGTCGTTTCAAAGCTACGGCAACGCCTCAAGTTTTCTTTCTTTTTAATTTCAGTCTATCAATACATTTCCAACTGCTTAAAGACAATGCATATTTGCTTAGAAATATATTAAACAGGAAGACATGAAAACATATTTCTCAAGTCCCTTAAATAGACTGAAACCGGGAGAGTGGAGATTGGAAGCAAAGGGAGAAAGGTAACATGGAAGAAAAATTATGAAAACTGAACATTGTTTTCACAGGTTAAAATGATCATCTGTGTGATTACTAAATGTTTTAGGGGAATGACAGTTTGAAGAGATAGCTCTGGTATCACAATAAAATTTGTAAGAGCTGTATAAGCTTCACCCAAACTGTAAAGTTCAGCAGTTTATAAGTGACCTACTGAAGTTGGCTCTCCCTGAGAATTAGATGTGTGTTTGTGAAGACATAACCAGTACCAAGGCAGGCAGTGCCATGTGGAGGAATGAATGCTGGAGGAGAGACTTTTAGTCTCATTTGCCACTTCCAGTGTTGTCAGGCCAGGCACTTAACTTTCCTGATCACTATCTCCCTTCTCTATTAAATGGGAGAATTGTACTTGCCTAGGACAGTATGGTCATGATAACCAAATAAGACCTTCTGTGTAGAAGCGCTTTACAAAATGTGCAGCAAGAGTTTGAAAATGACCAATACAAATTTCTAGCTATGGGCAATACCCAGTAGCCACAGTTTTTCCATTTCTTCTGTCCCTCATTCATTTTGTTCACTTGCTTGGTCAATAAGCATTACTGAACATGCACTCTGAGCCAGGTGCTTGAGAGTGGGACACTAAACCACTTCAGAGAGTTGTCAGGATCTTGAGCATGCTGGAATTTGTCATAAATGCCACGGTGCAAGTCTGAAAAGAATAGGGGTGCATCCCAAGTTTCAGTAGGAAGAAACGTCCAGATGTTGCTTTATACAGTTATTGAAGGCAATAATGGTGTAAAATGTCCAGGAATTGTCCAAACATTAAAATTTCTAACTGTGGGGCTGCAGGTCTCTACGGAGTGTTGGGGAAGGGACAAAGTACTGTTGGAGCTCCTCAAAGGGAATAGGAACTAACTGCACATGTCTGCAGACCTCCAAAGCAGAATTTTACAGCAGATTACATAGGATTAGATTTGATCCCAAGAGATGGTCCCCAGCCCACTCAAACCAGAACTGTACCTCCCCTTCCCCACTTCCTCTTCCTTACTAGATTTCCAAACTCGGGAAGACTTGGTGACTTTAGCAGGCACAGAAAGAGGTTTTCCTCCAATTTCAACGGTAGGGATAAAGAAGGTGACAAGATGAGGCACCGGGGGGAGATTGTATCTCACTCCCCCTAAACTGGACCATTGTCCATTTGAAGACCGGCGCCTAGAGAAATTAACACACACCCCCCCCCCCGTGTGACACCTCCACGAGCCTCTATAAAAAGAACTTGAAACCTATAAGGCCTCATGAAGGGAGTTCATGCTTCCATCAACTCCTGAGGTTAAAAGGGAATGGAAGGGAGGCGGCAGAGGAGAAACGAAAGCCTCAGAGCACTGAACGAAGATGCCAATCAGTGAGGGGGGAAGTCATTTGCGATGTTAATTAACAAGCGGCTAATTAAAACGGCACTTTGAGCGCTAATCAATCGCCTTATTAAGTTAGAGCCATTGCTGGAACAAATTGAAAGTTCCCCGCCCCGGCTCCCTGGTGCGGGAGGAGCTGGGTTCCCAGACACCACTGGGAGGGGTGGGGGCGGTCTCTGTCGGCTCTTGCATTCTTTCTGCGGTCTGTAGAATCCGCCAACTACCGGGTTCAAGCCACTGAACCGCCTACCCCAGCCGGGGGACCCGCTCAGCTGGACCTGTGTCTACGAGGCTTTCTAATCGAGGCGCAGGCGGCGAAGGCGGGGAAAGAGGTGGTGTTGGAGAATAGCCCATTCAGCAACGGTTAACATCAACATTTCCTCCGGGAAAACGCTCCCAGAATGCTCAATAGCGCGTTCTGTGGGCCACAGGCCGGTTGAAGACGCAGTTCTGCCCGAGAGGGGGCGCTCCGGAGCCGGAACCATGCAGTCCCATTTCTCCAAACAGCTCCACAGCCCACTTTCAAACTATTCTTAGGCCCTTGCCCTTGTCCACCCCAGCAACCAGGAAAGAGCTCGTCTGTCTTCAGGCAGCGAGGCCAGGACAGCCAATCTCCTCGGCTCTGTCTCCTGAGTTATGGGGTGGAGGTGCGAGGTGACCCCCAGGCGCGCTGACTAATGCCTGGGGCGTGCTCTGATGAGCTGGGAAGAGAGCCTGCAATTGTTAGCAAGTACGTACCTCCCACCCAACCCATTCACTCTTCCCCATGCCCCTGGCCCTCCAACTTGATAAGAGAATTAAAATTTCAAATCCCTATTTTGAAGAGTATTCCGCATTGCCTAATTGTTAAATGCTTGCTTTTCACCAAATTTCCTAGAGAGAGCATTTGGTAATAAGTGGGGACTGTGAATTTAAATTCTAATTAAGTGGGGGTGGGGTCTTTCTTCCGCAACTCCACCTGCCTGGCGGCCCTTGTTAAACCAGAATACACCTGGTGCACACACTGCAACATCTTGAGGCGCAGAGCAGAAGCGCAGCAAAGGGGGGCCCCAGCGGATTCCTATATGGTTTGCTTTTCACCGCTTCCTACAGAGAAGAAGAAGAGTCATAGGAAGGATATCTTTTGCGTGGAGGGTGATGTGTGAATGGGCCTAAGGTGTGGTTTATGTGCCTGCGACGACACAAGTATGCTCTGAGCTAACCTGTGAGTTCGCTTTCCCAGAGATGCTCCTGTGTTTGTTGGTGGTTCTGAGCTTGCGTGGGGTGTCCCAGGAGAACCGAAAGAACGGTTCCCACGTGCAAAGTTCAAAAGCATTAATATTTTCATCATATTATCATTATCAATATAATAATATTTGCTCGGTTAGCGGCACTAATTAGGCCACATTAAAACTGTAGTGTCTCCCTAATGGTGCCTAATGTGCCTACACTCACATTTTTCTCTGAGGATGGGCGCTGCTAGCTGGCAGGGGAGGGCAGACAAGCAAGCAGCGGGCTAGACTAGGGTGTAACGCCCCCTATCCCACCCACCCCCACCACACACACACACACACACACACACACACACACAGAGAGAGAGAGAGAGAGAGAGAGAGAGAGAGAGAGAGAGAGAGAGAGAGAGAGAGAGCGCCAGGGGTCTGCCGTCTCAGTGCAGTCGATGGGACCTTCCGCTGTATACCCGGCCCAGCTCCGCGCACACTGCAGCCTCTTTTGGCGACCCCGGCGCTTTGAACTCCGCGGATTTATTTTGCTTCCTTTCCCCCTTTTCGTGCGCGTCTCTTCAATTGGTTCGGTTTTAAGATTTGGGAGGGCCGTTGTGAAAAAATTAAAATACTCTGAACTGGAGCCCCTCGGCGAATTGCAAGTCCCGCCTCCCAGCTCGGTGCTTTTAGGACCCCCTTTCCAATGGGAATTTCTGTCAAAGACTCGAGGGTGAGGGTGTAAAAGAAGACCCCTCAGAGCAGGTCCTCTTTTCCCATTCCAGGTGCCAGCGGTCCGCCCCAGCGCCCTGCGGTCCTGGGAGAGGAAGATGTTGAACTCTGAAAGAGGGCCCCTCCCGCAGGCGGCGCAGAGAGATCGCTCTGAATATGTAACATATTTGTAACGCGCGCCGAGGTGTGATGTGTGTGCCGGAACGGCGGAGGCGGGTGAAGCTGAATTGGGAAGGGAGGAGGGGCACAGAACTCACATTGTACTGCGCAGTTGAACAATATGAACATTCCTTTATTAAAAGCTGCTGCGTGACATTTACACTGAGCCACCAGCCTCTGCCTCTAATCCGGGCGAAAACGTATTCTACGGCTGAGTCTCGGCTGCGGTGCGCGGGTAGACTGCGGTGGAATGCCGGGCCCCGCCCCCTCACTACAGACCGGGAAGTCCCTTAAACCCGGGAGGGCAGTGCCGCCAGCCCCTAGGGAGGCCCGGGATAGGGGTTGTGACAGGCATCGGGCCTCTTGCCCCAGCCCTGCCAGCCGACCCTCTCAGCCAAGCACTAGTTAGCGGGTCTCTGCCTCTCGGCCTTCCTTTCCCGACCAAAGAAGCAAAGTATCTACTTCCGCCCCCGCCCCCACCCAATAATCCGATCGTTTAGAGCTGCTGTTTTTCTTTTGTCAGATTCCCCCTCCCGGATCAGTCTGCGTACACGATCAGAACTGCTCAGAGAGCAGAAAGCACATTGATTTCAGCTTGTTCTGTCCACAGACAGGCCCTGACAAGGTTGTTAGAACAGTCGGAGAGGTCTATACAATCACTTAATTACCAAAACTGTCAGTCAGGCGGGACGCGCGTCCGCGTCCGGGGCTACGCGGGGCATTCCAGCACTGGGCCGCGCGCGTGATTGATCGGTGCTGATAGCATCGCAAAATAATTACGGCGAATTTTCTGATGTGTGATTTTATCCCAAGTTCATGCTTCAGAAAAGTAATCGGAGGATGAGAAGGGTCAGTGCTATTTCGGATTACCTGGAGTCGGCGAGAAAGGGTAAAAAGGGGGAGGAGGACTCGGAGGAGGAGGGGAGAGTAGGGGGTGCAGAGAGACAGAGGGAAGACGAGGAAGAAGGAGAGCGAGTTATGGATTGCTGGAGGGATTGCAAGCAATTCGTCAAACTGCAAGTGATTTCCTTCAGAGCCAGCATATGGCAGATTGATTTTGTCCAACGTCGCTTTAGCCACATTTAAAATGATCCAGCGGTTATTACCGCTATTGGCTTAGGAGCTGACAGGCAGTTGTAGGCGCACGTAGTATAGATACTCTTTACCAGAGATGTGTTTGTAACTGCTGTCAAATACAGTTAAGTAAATATCATTAGGAAAGAGCTCCGTTAAGAGAAATGCCAATTCAATGAATATGCTTTTCCTCTCCTCGCTCGGTATGGCTGCCGGCGCGTCTTCCGCTCTCCTTCCTGGCCCTTTGCTGTCCGGGTCAGACGTCGCGGGCAGGGCGTCGACTCCGGCCGCCCTCAGGTGTCTCCCCCGGCCGAGCCTCGGGCGGAAAATGACAGGCTGGCAGGTGGGGAATGAAAGGCAGGGGGAGTGAAGCCTCTACCCTAGCATTCGGGTGCTGGGAGGGACTTAGGGGAGATGAGGTCACCCTGTGACGCACTCTCCGATTTCTGGCCCAGAACACCCTTCCTTGGTGCTACGGGCCTCTGGCTCAGGCCTATGTCTTCGGGCTCTGGTGCAGTTTCTATTCAGAAACTAGAAAGGTGACTCCGGGTCAATCCCCGAGGGCGGACCGGGCCTCTCAGACTTTGCCTGGC